>NW_024881276.1:31155305-33555305 GCF_018691265.1 Tyto alba | reverse complement strand
AAACACAGTTTAAATGAGTAATTTTAAAGGGGACATTAAATACTTCTTTGTACTTACATTGTAAATAAATGAATAAAACTCTTCTGTAGTGTAGATGCTAATAGACACTACATCTTCAAAACGAGCCATAGGTGAAAAAAAAATACAATTGTAAAAGCCTTGGGAAGACACTTCTTTCGTACTAGTTGAGAAAGACATGTGTGGTAGTGTGTCCCTCTAAATTAAATGAAAGCTCACGTATTCAGCATGGGCAAAAGAACAAAAAAATTGTTGCTATTAAAACAGGACCCAACAACATAAATGGAAGCAGATGGACCCAACAGTAACAAAGGTCCTCATCTGTATTTTGGAGTGCCTGCACATGAACCAAGGTTGTATAGCTGTATTTGAATTATAAGTTTCCATCCTATTTCTTTTATTGGTTTCCATTACTGTTATCTGTGATACCTCATTTTGGAGAAGAATTTTTTTAATTTAATTTTGTCATTTAGCTATGGCTATAGAAGTTACTCAGGCTACTAGTACACATACAGATTTGTTATTTGAAGTTGTAATGGAATTTCTAGGCATATACTTTATTATTATTATTATTATTATTATTATTATTATTATTATTATTATTATTATTATTATTATTATTATTATTTACATTTACATTTACATTTACATTTACATTTACATTTACATTTACATTTACATTGTCAGTGCATTTTTTTATTTAAATGGATTAAAAATGACGAACCATTAGTTAATTTGTAGTTAGATTTATGGCATTGAAACTGAACTGTTTTTTCAGTGCGGTGAATTTTTCTGTCTTCACTGCAATAATTTCTTTCTAGATGGCCATAACTGACATTTTTTTTTATTTTTCAAGATAATAAATAAAAAGATAACATAATGTTTGCTTTTTCTGCCTTCCACAAACCAAATAAATTCTAATTTAATTTACAATTTACACACCTGAGAAAACACAAAACTTCTCTAAGGGACTCTTAGTCTCTTTAATGTGTGTTTATTTAGTGTGTCTTCTGGTCATTCCCAGTCTTATACTTCCAAAGAGTCCATTCCAAATGAAATTGAATAGACTGAGGTCTTTAATTTCTAAGCTCATACTATTTTGTCAGTGAACTCACATTAGTGAAGACAGCTAGAAGTTATGTGAAAGTCTATTCTACCTGGAAGTACAGCATAATGCCAAAGCAATGTATTGGTTTTCTTAAATGCATAATACATGGAGAAAAGAAGGAAGTGTGTGACTCTTCTATCATTTAGATAATGAAGGCACCAACAGTAATTTGTTCATCAAAGTAGTTCTGGTACTGCTGTTTTACTTCACCCTGTAATATCATCATGAAAGATTTCATCCATCTCTCCTCTTAATTCTCTCATATCCTGTGATCACTTGAAAAAGATTAATTGGCTCAAAATTTTCAAAAGATTATTATCACAGATGAGCCTAACCTGGATGCAGGAACTACAGTTTCTTGCATTCTGTCCAGATTCAGAACTCCAGATCCAGCTTTCCTTACCTATGATAAAATTTAAATTCAGGTCCAGTCTTTGATTTGTACTGTTCACTAATGATTGTTTTATTTTGCTGAAGCACTTCTGCTCTCTTTGCATCAGGGAATAATTAAATAGTAGAGAGAAACAATGTCTGTGAATCCTGCAAATAAAACTATTTAAATTGTAAATTAAATCAAAGTAACACATTTATTTCAATTTTAATGCAAAATATTATTAGCCTTTGTTCCCAAATTGATTGCTAATGTTTTATCGATAAGATATTGAATCATAATGTGTATTTCTAAACTATTTCAGCCCATGCAGTCATTCTAGTGACTGTTAAAAATCTTTAGACCTCATTTATTACAAAATATGTACAGTTAGGTAGAAGTCAATAGAGTAGGTGAAAAAGAGAAGACTGTTAAAACTGGTGACATTAAAACAGTTCTGTCACATAAACAACATTTTCCCAGAGTGATTGTTATGTACTATTCATGCCATATTCAGTCTGGAACATTGATTTACCTTGAATAAACTTACAAATGGTAATTTGTAAGATGTGTTTGGCTTTGTCTGCTGAATATTCCCTCTTAGATTTCAAACTCTCAGACCCATATATGCATTCTTAGGCTATCATCTTGTCTGCACATCACTACAGTGATTGTTGCCATTATATAGCATTAACCACATTTACAAGTATATGGCAGGAATAGAGCTCTTAAAAATAAGGTGTTGTGGTTACACTAAGTTGAAAAATAAGGCTATTTTTTTTTTTAATTAAACAAAGCAGAACCCAAAACTTCTGCAAATGTCATCAAAGTAATTGTCAGTATTATTCATCATCTCTCTTAACACACATTCTGCTTCTGATTCATTACATCTTTAGATATTTCTTCTCACGATTATTCCTGCCTAGATGCAGTATCTTTCACTTATGAAGTACCTTATTTCCTCTGATTATACATCATATATATTTTGCAGCTATTTGTAATTATGCTACTGTTTTCTGCTGTATTACAGTCTACCTTCGGTTGCTGGTGTCACCAGTAATTCCTCAAACCAAATATGTGGGGTTTTTTCTCTATCTGAATACATAGTCCTCCAAAGAAATGCACGAATTTTCTTTTCAGAATCCACCTCTTGCTAAGTATCTTTCTCATAAAACTTTGAAAGTTTTATGGAATATTTCTACAACATTATATTACTTTGTTGGAGTATTCATTATTTTTTTTTATCGTATTATTTGTCATAAGATTATAAAAACTTTTAATCTAAAAGTAACTGAAAAATAAATTTTTACATAGAGTCAAAAGCTTAAAAATGATAAAAAACCTGAAATTCAGTCAATAGCTTAAGGATAGCTAGCACATGGCAGTTATTCTTCACCTTCTGTTTGCACTCAGGAGGCTACACCTATAAGACCATTCAGTTCTCAGTCTGTAAGTAAAAGAAAGACTGACAAACCGGAGCGAGTCCAGAGGGAGATCACCAAGAAGACTAGGGTGTGGCAGGAGCACATGGTATGGGTGTAAATAGATGTTCTGGGTTTCTGCGGCTCGGTTTTTTTGTTTGTTTGTTTTTTGGGGGTTTGTTTTTTTTTTTTTTTTGTTTTTTTTTTTTTTTTGGTAGTGGGAAAGGGGACTACAGAAGTGTTTCCTGTGAGAAGCTTCTTGAAAGCTCCCCCGGCTCCAAGTCGGACCCACCTCTGGCCAAGGCCAAACCAATCAACTGTGCCTCTACGATAATATATTTAAGAAGGGGAACCTGAGAGGGGGTTGGGACCTGTGAGGAGGAGTTGCGAGAAGGACGGACACCCAGGTCAGCAAAAGGAAGGACAAGGATGTAGGGAAGGTGCGCCAGAGCAGAGACCCCTGTATCCCGTGGTGAGACAGCAGGCCGCCCCCCTGCCACCCGTGGAGGTCCGCGGTGGAGTAGAGGCCAACCTGAAGACTTGGATGAACCCGCGCCAGGACAGGCGTCTGAACTTAAAGGAGTCTGGGACCCTGAGGGGAGAAGTAGTACCTGCTGTTGTGGTTCAGCTCTGGGAGGACTGCAACACGTGGGGGTGACCCATGCTGGAGCAGCGTGGGAACGGCTGCATCCCGTGGGGAGGGCTCACACTGGTGAAGGTTCGTGGAGGACTGTCTGCAGTGAGAGAGGAGCCACATGGAGCAGGGGAAGTATATGCGGTGTTTACTCCACCTCCCGAGGAGGAAGGAGTGGCGAGCTGACTAACACCCATCCCCTGCCCCCTGTGCTGCTGCGGGAGGAGATAGAGAGATTGGGAGCAGAGCTGAGCCCAGGGAGAAGGGAGGGGTGGGGGAGGTGTTTCTGGATGTGGTGGTGCTTCTCAATGTGCTCACATTGTCTATTAAATGTTGCCTTGTTAGCATTTGAATTAAAGTGATGTTTTCTTTTTCTTCCCCTAATAAGTCTGTCATCTGCCTGTAACCATAATAGGTGAGTGACTCCTCCCAGTCCTCAGATGGATTCTTTGAGCCATTTCTCCTCAATATTCTCCTCTCCCATCTCTGCCATGGGGTAAGGAGTGAGTGAGCGGCTGCGTGGTGCACAGTTGCACTCTGGGCCTGAACCAAGACAATCGAGCAAAAGAGTTGGCTTGTTTAGCCTTGAGAAAATAAAGTTAAGGACAGAAATCTAATTGCTATCTTCTATTTTGTAAAGTGGACCCATGTAGAAGGTGAAGACATACCTCTCTCAGTGGTGCCCACCAAAAATGCAAGAAGCACTCTCACAAATTGTAGCAAGATAAATACCTTGGATATTAAAAATAAAATATATTATCAAAAACAACAGTGAAAGAGGTTAAATGTGGGTGCAGGTTGCCAAGAGAAGTCATGATCTCCATCTTTGACAGTTCTCAAAACTAAATCAAGACCATAAGCAACCCAGTCTAACTTTGAAATTAGCCCTGCTTTTGACTAGATGACTTCCTGAGATCCCTTCCAATCTCAGTGATTTTATATTTTTAGAGTACTAAATGTAATCTGATTCAAATGATATATTGTCTCATGGAAATTCCAGATCCAATGTGATAGAAAAATAGAGGACTAGAAGTTTACTTTTTTTTCCCTCAGCTCAGAATGTGCTCATAAATGTCAGGATCCATCTTCAAACTATTCAATTTCTTGTTCCTGGTATTCTTATTTAAAAAATCATGTTTGTCTTACAATTTCAGGTCTAATTTTTTTTAACAATAAAATTGATTCATTTCCTCTCATGCCAATAATGTAATTTCATTCTTACCTGCTAGATAAACTGCAGTCCTGTACGTAATGTGAAATCACTTTCATCCTCAGCTAAAGTTATTTTGTGTGAGAAAATGACATAAAGATGCTCAAAGTAACTCTGAGTGACCTGGAACATCTATAAAACTTTATAAGGAAAGATGGAGCCAATATGTCTGCACTGGCACCATCTAACAATCAGTATAATCAGTCTTGCTTGTCATAAATTAATTAGAAAATTTGCAGATGAATCCCATACTCTGTGACCTATGTAACCACATCTCTTTCCTCCTGTCAATTCCAGCTAGAGTGCACACCACTATACATTAAAAATTTTCATTATTTGTGTCTATGACTTCTACTTGATAAATTTTATTCTCTTCTTCCTGAACTACTTTAATAATTTTTTGTCATTTGTGAAGTTCTTCTTTCAGCCTGTGTGCCAAATATGTTAATGAAAATATTAAATACAGTTGAAGAGCAGTCTGTGGTACTCCACTTACATCACTCTCCATCTTTGTCCATCTTTCAGTACAACTAATGTCCTCTATCTTGTGGTGATACCATTTTAGTCAGTTTATAAATCTGCCTTATCCATATCACCCTTCTTAAACTATATCATAATCTCCTCCATTTTGATTTAATAATTTCATCTGAAGCCTCATGTGAATTTAAGATAGGATAAATTTGAGGTACTGTATGTCCTTTTGTTCAGAAGATTAGTCATATATTTTAGGAAGCAATTTTCTTTGGAATGAACATTTTTTAAAATCAAAGTTTACTTTTTCCCAACTTCCAGGTATACAAATTGAAAGATCAGTGTAAGGCACTGTCATAGAAATTCAGTGAGACAATGTTAAAACAGAAGTTGAACTCTTTTAAGGATGTTTGTAGAAACATTGCTTTAAACATTTAGCACTGCTTTGTCAAAAGCAACAGTATTTTGTGAAAAAATGATCAAAAATATGAAGATTAATGGGAATAGGAATGTTTATCTATTATCTTGAATGTTTCACAACATTGTTCCAGCCTTCCATCATGTGAAAAGGCTGTCCTGGTGTAGGATAAAAAACAGTCCAGTAGACTGTATCTTGAGTTTTTCTATTGCATTTTCTAAGATGTTTTGTTTCTGGTTCAAGAATTTGAATTAGATATTTTTCTATCAATTTACAAAAGAGTATATGATTTTTCTGTTTCTAAGAGACTAGCAGGGACTTTGTCTTCAAGATTAATCTACATTAATTAAAAGCATTAAATTAGAAGTTGTTTTTAAAACTCTTTAAAATTTATTTTATAAAAAGAAAAACCTACTGGAAATGTAGTTCAGAATTCTAAAATCCACTTTTTCAACTTGTTTTGTTTCGCATTAATTCAAATGAATGTGGACTAGTAAGTGTTAAGAGTACAAGCAGATTCCTTTTCAGAATCAGTCATTTTGTTCCAGAGGACCAAAAATAGTAATGGATAATTAATCACTCCAGTATTCTTCTTTTTTTTTTTTTTTTTTTATTTTTTCACTTTAACAAATTCTGTCCATAAGTATTTTTATTGGTTCTTATATGTTGACAGATAATAAGGTTCTACAAAGTGAAAAGATAAATAAAATTCAGCATTTCTTCCTGGGAGTAAAAAATGCACTGCATGAAGTATCTACCTGGTCTTCATACGCTTCATGTAAGACCTGTGTTCTGACATCTTCTTGTATCAGGTCATACTGATCCAGAGCTTAAATTCCCTGGAGAGTTAAGTCAGTCAGCCATTGTCTTACTGTCAGACCTTACTGGTATCAAAGGCTCCTCTGCCTTGTAGTTCTACAGCCATAATTGAAAGACAAGTGATTAAGTTTTTAGAACATCTCAATTAGCTACTGTTCTTGGCACATACCAGAAACAAAGGCTCATAAATCAAAAGGACCGGAAGAGGCATTTTTTAAGAAAAGGTTTTTTGCCATCTATATATTTTGAAACTTATTTACGCTATTTTACTACTGTTCTACATATATAGCACACATTTCAGAATAAAAATTCAACAAGATGTTGCTTTTACGCCCTTTGTGCTCCTACCAAAAGCTGTTTCAAACACTTCAGCATATTTTGAACAAACACATAATAAAGAAAAGCAGCTGGGCATACATACTGAAAGGTCTTGAAAAGATGCTAGGAAAAGTAATTTCTTTTTCAAGTGATTGACAGTGAAATGTATTGCTTGCTTGTTTTGCTAGAAATCCAAAGAACTCAGAGGGGAAAAAAAGAATGAGAAATATGCCTTACCATTGTTTTACTTGTTTTTTACTGCTTGATCAGAATATTATTTCCATTTTGAAAGCCTGTAAAAATGTATCCAAGAAGTCAGCACCTTGTATTTAGGGTTTGAACAATAGTTACAATACCAAGGAAAAGTTCAAGACTCCTGTTCTGCAGAACTGAATGCTACTTAGTTCACTGCTGAAACTTTATGCACAGCTACTGAATTTTGTGGGTCTTTAACTGGGTGCAGAAGTCCATCTGTGGCATAGGTATCTTAGTTCTATATTAATCTATTAAATAAGCACTAAAGATAAGAATTTAATCATATAGACTGATTTGACTCCTCACAAGGTCTGGAGTACCTTCTCCATTAAATAGAAAAAAAGCATAGGGCATCTAGGTCCTAACTTATATTTATCACTCAGGTAATTACAGTTAAGGCAGATTTGTCCATATATAGCTTACAACATCTAAAAATGTATTTCCACAATTTTCAGCACTATTATTGCTAGTATATTGCAATATTATACTCTTTGTTATAAACAGATAAAAGATGAAGGGTCAAAGAGGAATCAGTCACTTCTAGTAACTCATAAGCTACTGGAAGAAAAACCTTGAGGAGCAGCCATTTAAAAATGTATTGAGAAAATTATCAAAATTATGATATCAGTAAGTTTTGGCTCTCACTGTTGAAAATCTACTTCAAGAAGGTGTCGTGGTTTCAGCCTTGAGGACAATTGAGCACCATGCCGCTGCTCACTCACCTGTTTCTCCTCAGAAGTGGGAAGGAGAAACAAGCAAAAGGCTTTGTAATTGAGACAAGGACAGTGAGGAATTATTCACCCTTCACCATCATGGAAAAAAAGACAGACTCGTTAGTGGAAGAAAAAAACCCATAAATTTAATTCAGAGACTAACAAAAAAAAACACTTAACAGACAGAGTAGGACAGTGAGAAGCATTACCACATATTAAAAACACCTTCCCCCTACCTCTCCCTTCTTCCTGGGCTGTTTTTCTCCCAATTTTTCTACCTCCTCCCCGCAGCAGCACAAGGGACAGGGAATGGGGGGAGCACAGTCAGTCCTGCCACTCCTTCCTCCTCAGGGGGAGGCCTCTTCACATTCTTCCCCTGCTCCAGTGTGGTTCCCTTCTCACAGGAGACAGTCCTCCACAACCTTTCTCCAACATGAGTCCTTCCCACAGGCTACAGCTCTTCCCAAGCTGCTCTGGTGTGGGTCCTTCCCATATTTTGCAGTCTTCCTAGCACTGAACTACCACAGAGGAAGCTTCCCTCAGAGTCCCGTCCCTCTTCAGGAGCAGCCACCTTCTCTGGAGTGGGGTCCTCCACAGGCTACAGGCAGATCTCTGCTCCACTGTGGACCTTCATGGGTGGCAGGGATGTTGGTCCTGCTGTCTCATCATGGACTTCAAGGGGGTCTCTGCACTGGTACAACTCCTCCCTTTCTCCTCCTTTCTTCCACTGAAACTCAGTGTTTTCATAGGTGTCCTCCTCATAACTCCTCCTCACAACTCTTACTCCTCCTCCCAGGTTCCCCTTCTTAAATACATTATCTCAGAGGCACAGCCACCGTCACTAATTGGACTGACCTTGGTACAAAGGTGGGTCCGACTTGGATCTGGGGGAGCCTCAAGAAGCTTCTCACAGGGGCCACCGCTGTAGGTCCCTCCTCTGCTACCAAAAACCCCTGCCACACACACAAACCCAGCACAGAAGGACACTGATATATTCAGCTTTCTGGAACTATGAGTACTATTGTGCAAATAACTAATTTTTCCCCTTATCCAAACAATGAAAAAACTTTGGCTCAGATCAAGCCAATAAAGTTGTACATACTTGCAAACAAAATGGAAATATAAAATCACTAGGTTTAAATCAACCAGAATGTGTTTTGGTGTTTGTACATATCTGTATGAAAAAGTAACAGGAAATGAAAAATTACCTCAATAGAAAGAAAAAAAAAGAAGTTGCTCATGATCCAATGTATTTGCTGCTGTTTCCTTTTTTTACAAAAGATTTGAAGTAAATATTTCTGTCTTGGGAGATATGTCATTTCCTGGGAGATGTGAATTCACATTCTGCACTGCAAGCTATACTGGCCTAAAGGCCATGATTAAGGGTGTGCTTAAGTACAACACTATCAATCCTTTTGATGCTGCAGTAGTTTATATAAATTATTAACCAAATCCTGAAGTAGTGGACAGAGTCTGGCATCCCACATCCCATCAGAGACAGAGAGATTTTCTCATTTTTGTTTCTGTAAAAGGCAGTCCACACAGAATTAAAAAAAAAAAAAAAAAAAAAAAAAAGAGGAAGAAAAACCACCAGTTCATGGGTGATTAAATATTCTTCTAGGTGGAGAAAAGATAATGTAGATTCATAAGATTTCAAAAGGAAAGAATTTTGAATTAGTACTTCAATACTTTGATTGTGAGTGTCATTCACAGAGACAATGGGTAAAAAACAGAATCTCAATGTGAATTCAAAAAAGTTAGGTCCTAAACCATTTAATTTTAGATGAAATTATTTTACTAATTTGGTTTGCATTGACAAGCAACCTCAGAGTGACTGTCATCACATTTTTGGTTTTTATCTGACTCACTAAGAAGTATGTCATAATAAAAGTACAAGTTTTTAATGTAATTGTACTGCTGTGTTTTGGGTTCTTTTATATAATGTTTGTTGGTTTCAACACACAGAACCAAATGAGACTCTTTTTTGCTTTTTAAATTTTTGTCCTTTTTTTTCCCCTTTTTTTCCTTTTTTTTTTTTTTTTTTCCTTTTCTTTTTATCTGGATAAATTTTACCTGTGTTGGGTGAAAATTTAGATGGAGTTTCTTGCTCTCTAAACAATTGTTATTACAGTAATCAGCATGCCCACTGACCCTGGATACCACAGTATTCTAGATACCTCAGTGGTTTCCAGATTTTTAGTAGTCACTGATCTGTTTTCCTCATTTCATTGTCTATCTCTTCATTCCTTCTCCCATCACTGTCCCATCCTCCCTTCAAGGTTCCCACCAGCTGCTCACTCTTCCCCCACTCACTGCATCAGTGCTACGCTACAGCCCATACTGGTAAACAGGGACACAGATCCTCTCTGTGCACTCCATGCAGCAGCTCTAATTTTTCACCAGGCAAGAGCTACTGACCTAAATCTACTGCAGCAGCAGACATGAACAGTGAAGGTAGAGACTTGCAGTTATGGGATACAGGAACACATTACTGATGATTTTTTGCATAGATAACAGCACAGTAAGTGCTAAGGAGTGCACTTCCTTTTCTTCTATTTGAACTGTGTTGTTCTTGCTGAGAGGATTTCTCAAGAACTTATTTCTTGGGAGGCATCACTCAAGCCCTTCTTATCACACAGTCAAGAGTTCAGGTTTAGTGCTACATTCTTCATCCTTGAAAGGATCATTTTTTAATCTTCCATGATAGAAATCTACATTTCTATATAAATTTTAACACCTTGTTTTTGTTTTCAGTGTGGAATAAGATAATTCAACCTGCTTACTATCGTTTTGTATGTTCCTCTATACTTGGTGGAAGGAAGAGAATATGAAAATGTATCTCAAAGTGGTATTTAGTCTGAAAGGCACAAATTTTATAAACTGAGATAAAATATATGGCTTTCTTATCTGGCAATATAAAAACATAAACCTGGAGATCAGCAGTTTTTACATTTTGTATTTGTAACCTCTCATAAACACCCAGAGAAAACTTTAGATACAGATCAATACTGATTTCAAGCATATCTCACTTGCTCTAGCTAGTCTGATTTTGCTTTTAAGAGTTTTTTGGAGTTTCAAGTATTGTGATGAGAACTATCAAACTGAAAAAAAAACGTTTTGTTAAAAGTCTTTCCTTAAATAAGAGTACTTATTTATAAAGGTGGCCTTTAAGTGACAACACTTCAAAGTGTTCAACAGTAGTGGAAACTTTATTTCTATAATTAATTATGAAACATGAATTATGAATTGTGATAAGTTAATTAACTTTATGAGCTAAATAAATCTATCACACATGAAAACTTAAGAGATATAGGAGGCTGTTTAGGCACAGGAGGAGGAAGGCACTATGCAATGCAGCTTAGAAGTCCATCTATTTATCTACGGCTCAAAACTATATCACTGAATCTAGCAGACAGGATCACACCTCTGTGGATATGTACAGAACCTCTATAACAAACAGTCTCTCCATGTCCTCAGTTTGAATCAGAGTGGAGTCCTACCTACAGAGATATTCGTAGGTAAGTACAGGGGATGTCCTTCTCAACATTAAAAATCTCTACATATTTCTATTTTAAAAAAAAGAAAAAAAAAGAAAAAAAAAGAAAAAAAAGAAAAAAAAAGAAAAAAAAAGAAAAAAAAAGAAAAAAAAGAAAAAAAAATCAATGTGTTCCTACTATTAACTTATATCCCCTGGTTTATTTTAACCCACTAGATGGACAAAAAATGGCTAATCATAATATAAATGGTGTTGTTAAAATTTCCCAGAGTACTGTCATAAATTTAACCTTTCCTAGATTCCTTGGAAGTGATTTCTTACTAGTGTTAGGCTTTCATGTCCCTTGTTTCACAGGTCAAGCAGTGTATCATCACACTGACATGAGACTAAGTTTCTGCTTGTATCACTACTGCTCACTTGCAGCAAGCCCCTCCAAAAAACTGAGCTCCTGTGGAAACTTCAATTCTCTAGTGCTTATTGAGCCAGAAGACTTTTTTCAGCAACTAGAAAACTGTCTGAAACAAGTCAGCATGTATTAGCCAACTAGAACTGCATTTAAGATCCATAGCTAGGGGGCTTAACAAATCCCCTCCTAAAAGTCTATACAGGCAGCCAGTTCTTAACAAAGCCTTCAGAAGTTTACAATCTTCCCTTCTAGTTATTGCAATCATTCCATGTTCACCACCTTCCTAATTACCACATTTCCGACTGATAACGGATTTCTTTATGTCATGGTGAGACAACTTTATTTCTATGCAAATATTCATTTAAGCCATAAATAAGCAAACTTATTCCAGTTTGTGATGCCACAGTTAAAAAAAGTCCTTCCAAGCCAGGCAAACAAATAAAAGCTGCGTTGGTAAACCAAGTCAAACTTTGTAATGAAAATTCAGAACTTCTAATGTCATGTATTATGTGATATCTGAAAGGAAATGTTCTCTCCTCCATGAAATAAAGTCTTTCAGGCTCATTAAAACCAAGAGAAATATTTCAGAAACCCCAAAACACTGTGATGGCTTCTTAATGAACTGCTTACAAAATTTCATTTTGTTATAACTGACATTATGGCTTCTTGTCCTTGCTTAAAGCAAAACAAGTTTTAAAGTATATGAATTTTTCACAGAATGGATATCATTTTGATCAGCTTGGAATTTTTGTCTTTCTAAATATTATGGCCATATCAAAGGTAATCTTTTTTATTGCTCCTAGAATATGAAGTCTTATCTTTAGTAGAAACTTTCTAAATAATATATCAGTAATCAGACTGTGTCTGTAACTACTATCAATTTCCTTTGTTTTATTTAAACAAAATCATTCACTATTTCTCTTTGATGTCTGATATTGTTATATGTTGTATTCCAAATAGCAACAAGTACACAACTTCCCACCTGTAACTTGCACAGAAGGTAAAAGAGATGGGGAAAAGCAAAATCAGAAACTTGGCACATATGTAACACAGTATCGACAAGTACCAATTACTACAGGTGAATAATAATGAAATGGATTTCTGACAAGAGTATTCACTAATATAAATTTCTGCACTAATTCCTGTGTCTATAGGATTCTTCTCAGTATTGTGGGCTACTGTTACAAGTTTCTTACAGCTATCTCCATGTACTTTAACATTATTAATCATACTTGAAAGTCACACAATGTAATTTTTAAGCAAAAATTTTCTCCAACTAATGGAGATTCATTGTGGTCAAAATATTTTAGAGAGACACACCAGTTTATAGGAAATTTTTATCAATAAATTTTTTATAGTTTAAGGACAAAGGTTCTAATCAGAGACATTGTGCTATTGCAGAATAGACAATGGGAATTAAGTAAATTAAAAATATTTTCTGAACTATGTCAAAATTAAGTTTCCTGCTCCAGTGATTATATAATTGTAAAAAGTAGAGCAATGTTGTGTGTAACTCTCTAACCCAGTAGTACAGAGACTTAGAGAAGCAGGGACATAGGATGTATGTAGAAGAGTATAGGCATGTCATCGTAAGAGATAGGGCAAAACATGTGATCCTCCCTATTCCCCTTGCTGTAAAAAACTCACCCATGGTCAGTTAAAAAAAAAAAAAAAAAAGTACAGACCTGAAGCTGGGAAAATCTGTTTGTAGAGGAAACAAGGTGGACAAAAATGTAGAATCTAACATGCAAATATTTGAATATAATACAGAATTGCTGACCACTGGAGAAAGAACATGGCATAAAAGCGTGTTAGAAAACATACAAAAATAACCCCAGATGATTTGAAGGTGTGTGAAAGAAAGAAGGAAGGAAGAAGGTGCAAAGAAAAAGAAATACCAACATCAGCACCATATTCCTCACAGTGAAGGACTTGAGAGAAGACTACAGATGCTGATAGCTCACCATAGACCCCACCTGCCATTGTCATCACCAGACTGAAGTTACAGAAATGAGGGTTCAGAGGAGCACTGGAAGTGTGAGAATATCACCAGAAAAAGGGCTGCAAAAATTTTTAAATGTGTTATTATTATTAAGATCTTTTTCTGTATTAATTTAGTTTTTCTTTCTTCTAATTAAATCTGGACCACTCATAATCTCTGATTACACTATTAAGATTTCAGCTGTACTAATAATAAATGCTTGGCTTTATACATTGTGTCTCTTTTTCATCCCTAACAATATTTTGAGGGTAAAAAGAGAAAGGAGCTGGTGCAGTAGTTACTCAGGATTTTGGAAGAGTGAGGAAAGGACTCAAGTACCATTTTCCTGTATGAAGGAGCTTCAGGTAGTTCTGGACCCATCAGCTGGTAAAGTTCCATTAATTACACCAGTCAAGTATCTTGCTTCTGGTCTCTCTATTTAATCAAAAAAAAGCTTTTCTGAATTCCATTGCTAAATCAGTAAGTGTATTTACACTAATGAAAACGTAAAGTGGAGAAGAATGAGGAAACAAGATACACTATTTTGTTTCTGCTGTTACTAGTCAGAATTTGCAAAATGGATTTAACCATTTTTTGAAGCTGGGGAACTGGGCATTCAGTCATTCGTTTGATCTTAAAATTTTGAAAGCTATTGTTAATTTCTATTGTTTTGCTGAAATAAAATCCTTTATTATTCCTCCTTTGTGTTTAATATTGGTGTACTCAAATATATGTCAATGAAAAGCAACAAAAACAATTAGAGTTGAAAACAAGCAAAATAAAAAGCTATAGATATCTAATTTTGCAACTGCAAAGCTTCCTAACAGCTATTCACTTTTAATCACTCCCAGATAATAGCAAAACATTGCTGCTAGACTTATGCATTATTCATCCAGAATAATAACCCTCTATGATTATATCCTACTTACACATTAGTACTTTGCATTTATCAGTCATAGCAGAAATCAGGTAGGGGAGTAAGACTAAGGAATGCATAGAAGTGAACCAAGAGAAAACATTCATTTTTTATTAACTAGATATAATTATTCATCACAGCAAACAAGTGTTAACGAAATCATTTACACACCTTGTCAGAGGGGAGAGTGAAATAGAGATGATTAATAAAAAAAGACTATGATACAAAATGTTTTAGCATTAGAATATGTTTAACCAAGAGGAACTGTGAAATGAGGATTGCTGTATATACAGTGCTTGTGTTGAATTGGCACAGTAACTTATTGCACAAGCCATTAGACCTGATTTCAGCCTGTTTCCCAGAAGTGTTTCACAAGCTCTGGGCCTGACTCTACTCTCATTTTCATAAGTAGACATAAAGTATACTCATTTAAAATTATTGTGCTGTAAAATACTCCAAAAAAAATGCTGTACATACCACACTAAATGTGGCCCCTTTGTGCATTTGGAAATGGGTGCTTTCTGCTGTCTTTTAGCCATGACTACATTTTGTAGTATTAACACCATTTAATAACAATCCTAATATTATCATTACTGTATTCCTTCATGAGAGATTTCATGCAGCTGCCTTGTTTTACTCTGCAAAGATAGTTCATTGTTAAACAAAAAGACTGTGATTTTTTGTGTATTATATATACTATCTTATTGTCATCACAGGTAGCTCCCATTAGTAAAATGCTGCCAGTGGATGGGTGCATGTGTTTTAGGAATGACAGGAAGTTTTCCTTTATGTGAGAGAGCAGTGGGAGTGCATCCTGGGGGTGATGAGAAAGCTGAGAGCTGAGTGTTAAGGATTAGAAGGCAAGTCAGTGTAAACAAGTGGTGGGTATCTGCTACTGACTGTTTAGTCAGGAAGAAGATACAGATACAGCCTTCTTCAGATAACTGGAAGAATTCTTACATTTGCAGGCCCTTGTCATTATGGGGGACTTGAAACACCCTGATATCTGCTGGAGGGGCAACACAGTAGGACACAAGCAAACCAGGAGGTTTCAGGGGTGTATTGATGACAGCTTCCAGACACAGGTCATGAAGGAGCTCTTGAGGGGAGATGCTCTTCTGGAGCTTATGAATAGAAACAAGAAAGTACTGGATGAGGATTGAGGGTTGGGGTTGGCAGCTTTGACTTCAGTGACAATGGGATGGTCGAATTCAGGGTCCTGAAAGGAGGGGGGAAAAAAAAACAAACAAAACCAAACAAAAACACCATATGATTTCATCCCCGGACTTTGTGAGACAGGATTTGGGTGTATTCAAGACACATTTGTACCTTCAGCAAGCCTGCAGACAATATAGAACTGAGAGGAGTGGTTTACAGGCCAGATGGTCATTCTGCCCTTTAGAGAGACTTTGACAGGTTGGAGAGATGGGCTGACAGAAATATCATGAAGTTCAACAAAGGGGAAGGTAAAGTCCAGCGCCTGGTGGGGAACAACTGTATGCACCAGTACACACTCAAACTGACTGTTTATAAAACAGTTTTTCAGAGAAGTATCTGGGGGTTTTGGTGAACCCCAAGTTACCCATGATCCAGCAATGCACCTTTGTGGCAACAAGGTCAACAGCATCCTGGGATGAATTAAACAGTGTAGCCAGCAGGTCAACAGAGGTGATCTTTCCCCTCCGCTCTGCACCAGTGAGGCACATATAGTGTGTGGGGTCAAGTGCTGGGCTTCTCAGTGCAAGAAAGACAGGGACGCACCATAGCGAGTCCAACAAAGGGCCACAAAGATGATTAAGCGTTTGAAATATCTCAGGTAAGAAGAGGTTGAGAGAGCTGGAACTGTTCAGCCTGCAGCAGAGGCTCAGGGAGATCATACTAATGTGTATCTGATGGTAGGAAGTAAAAAAGAAGGACCCAGGCTCAGTGGTATCCAGTGATACAGGAGGCAATGGACACAAACTGAAGTACAGGAGATCCTATTTAAACTCAAACCCCAGAACAGGTTCCCCAGAGTTGTGGAGTCTCCATCCCTGGAGATATTCAAAACTCAACTGGTCACAGCCCTAATCAACATGTTGTGGCTGACCTTGCTCTGAGCAGGGGGATTGGATTAGATGCAGTACCAGAGGTACCTTTCTGCCTACTTATTTTAAGTTTCTGAAGTGTTCCTGCTTGCTTCAGGAGAGTAACTCGTGTCATTTCATTAAACATTTCACTCACTTATCTATGCCCGACTGGCTATTCTGTTCATTTACTGAGGAATAACAGTTTCTCAAACGTCAGCCTCCATGTTATAAAAGAGAAGACATGAGGTGTTTTCCTCCTCACTTCATCTTTTTTTCAGTTATTTTCTCTTGACTCTTTCTTTCTGTAACTTGCTTTTTTTTTCCAGATGCATTTTTTCTTTCCTTATTCAATCCTTCCCACACTTTTTTTCAGGTTTGTATGCTTTTCTTTTTTTTTTTTTTTTTTTTTTAATTGCCTGTCAGGCTTAAGTGTTTATGTGACTCTGTTAGAGTAAGATCCGAACACTTCCCAATCTGCTCTTGTATTTTTGGTATTATTAAAGAGGGAAGTATTATCAGTGAGCCCGAGACTGTTTTGCTAAAACAGTGGTAAATATAGTTCAACATTTTTGTGTGTGTGTGTGTGTGTTAAAATTGTACAGGGCTTGATGTAACATCATTTGCAGGGAAAAGTAGTTTAAAAGTATTAGGGTTTTTATTACTTTTAACTCTGATGCTTAATGAATCAGTGGGCTGTTATTAAACTTTTTTATGAAATGATCAAATAAAAACCAAAACAGAATATACTAAAATGCAACATTTCAGTTAGCTCAAATCAGTTTTCATCTAGAAGTTTTCTTTCATAAAAAGCTTTAACATTGCAATAAATAATTTAAAAATATCTGTTGAAATCACAAACATTGTAGCAGAGAAATCCCTTATCTAATCAGTTCTGCTATTGTTGTCATTATATATGTAAGAAACTAAAACATGGTGTATTGGGCTTGTGTGGCAGGGTTTTGGTATCGGGGAGGGGTAACAGGGGTGGCTCCTGTGAGAAGCTGCTAGAAGCTTCCCTGACTCCAAGTCAGACCTACCTCTGGCCAAGGCTGAGATGATTTGTGACAGTGACTACACATCTGTGATAACTTATCTGAGAAGGGGTAACTGCAGCAGAGAGAGGAGTAGGAGTGAGGGAAACATCTCTGTAGACACCAAGGTCAGTGAAGAAAGTGGAGGAGGGAGGTGGGCCAGAGCAGAGACTCCCCTGCAGCCTATGGTGAGAGGGCAAGCTGTCGCTCTGTAGTCCATGAACGTTAACAGTGGAGCAGATGCCCACCTGCATCCTGTGGAGGACCCCACTCTGGAGCAGGAGACAGTACTCAAAGAAGGCCGGGACTATGAGCGAAGCTTGCTCTGGAGCAGTCCGTTCGTGGAAGGACTGCATACTACAGAAGGGACCCACACTGGAGGAGTTTCTGAAGTGCTGCAGCCATGTGGGAAGGACTGACTTCAGAAGAAGTTCATGGAGGACTTTCTCCAGTGAAAGGGACCCCGCTCTGGAGCAAGGTAAGAGTTCAGGGAGTCCTCCCCCTGAGGAGGAAGGAGTAGCCGAAACAGTGGGTGATGAACTGACCACAACCCCCATCCCCTAACCCCCTGTGCCACTGCGGGGGGAGGAGGTAGAGGAATTTGGAGCAAGGCTGAGCCTGAGAAGAATAGAGGGGTAAGGGGAAGGTGGTTTTAAGTTGTGGTTGTATTCCTCACTGTCCTACTCTGTTTTGATTGCTAAGTTAGTAGTGGTGGTGGTGTTCATTCATGTGATTTTTTCCCAAATCGAGTCTGTCTTTTGCCTGTGACCATAACTGGTGAGTAAATCATCCTTGTCTCTACTCTCAAGCCTTTTGTTATATTTTATCTTCCCCATCCCACTAGGTGGGAGGAGAGAGCACGCAGCCGCGTGGTGCTGTGTTGCACATGGGCCTTCAATCATGACACACAGAAAGACTGATTGCAGAGGAATACAGTGACAGAGAATGGGTTCGAAATTCTCAGACTAGAATCATGTAATTTGGATCATCCCTTAATATGAGTGTAGCAGGGGTACCCACCCCAAAGATGGGGCTTCCTGACTGCTGAGACATAGTGGCTGCTGATTCTTTTTTCACACCATTGTTCTGAGGTCTTTAGGGTAATTGAGACCCTCAGTCAGTAAGAGCTGACATTGACCAGAGATCAGATTCCCTTCAGGTATAAATGGAGTCACTTTAGGGAGCCATTTTGAGCCAGTCCTCTCTGGAGCAGTGAGTCTGTGGTCAAGGAATCTCCCCTTGGGTTGGGACACCACTCAAGGAAACTCCACGAGGTTGAGAGCCCTCACTTCTAGATGAGTGATTGTGCAGTTTAGATTGCTGTTAAATTGTAGGAATTCCTTGAGATAACTGTGCAGTAATAGTTTTCCTCTCATGGACATTTGGATCTGTCATTTGTTAATGTTTGCTGGAGTGCCAATTGATAATACTTAAAATAAATTTTAAGCATTTATCCTGTTTATTTTGAGAGCTTCTGCAACAATGAGAGAGGAAATTGATGAATCCTCAATTTTCTTACTGTGTCTCCTTAAAGACCATCTAAAGAGGACCTTTTTGTAGTATAAGAGCAAAGAATCTGTCTCTCTAGTGGCCTGAAAAATTTCTCAACAGCCCATGCTCTACTGACTGACATTTTGAGACATTTTGTTCAATATCTAATTCTCATTAGATACAAAAAGATGGTATTTAAATCTTTGCACTCACTGAGTATATCAAAGTGCTGTTTCAGTATAATTCCTTCTCAGTACCACTTGACAACTTAGTTAACAATTCTCTTCCCAACATAATGAACTATCAATGCCATGGTATTTAAGAGGGAACTTTACCTTTTGCTGTCCTTCAGAACTCATCTTAGGCTTGACATTTCTATTTTAATGATATATTCTACATTTCTGATTCCTGCTTTGAAGCTGAAGGGAGGTTTGATAAACAATGGAAGGTTTATTTTATTCTTCCCTCTGATCTAGACAGTCCTCCCAGGAAGAAAAAGACACTTTTTTTCCTTATGATCACTGACCATGGAAAACATTTGTTTCTTATTTTTAAAAATAATTAAGATATTGTTATAAGAAAAAGTCTTAATGAGTATCATAGATGCAATGGGAAAACTTGGGGCAGTTAATATAATCCATTTCCTGGATCACTCCACTTCTTGTCACTATATAGAGATCACTTCTTCCTTTATATGAAAGGTCAAGCAAATATAAGGATGTGTGGGAAGAAAAGAGTCTGCTGAAATTCTCTTCTTACGCTCATGCCTTAGCTGTGCTTCCCCTTGAAGGCCACCCCTGGCCATAACCTCTGCAATAACACCCATAAATTCTTAAGCCCAAGTTTAAGAAATACTTGAAAAGTGTAAAACTATTATATAAAAGGGAAATACTCAAAAACTCCCTGTGGTTCATATGACAATGTAGTAACTGTTGACCACATGCAATACCTAATATCAGTGCTCCATAAAAGAACAATGCCCCTTATGTCCTGGAATTTCAAAGCTGCTGAAGCAATATAGGGCCATATATTTCATTGTCATTTGATGAAATATGCTCCCAACTACAATTCCCAATTCACTTCAAAGAAAGGTTGGTCACATAATTTTATAAAATGCTTGAAAATTGCAAGTTTTGACCTTTAGTGTCATCTTTCAATAACTGAAGGTATATTCAGGCTCAGATAATTTTGATTCATACATTCACCACTGTTTATTATAAACTGTGAGAGAGAAGTGTTGGAAGGCAAAAAAACATAAGACACATTGAAAAAAGAGTATCTCACAAGAAGCTGGCAATTGTTTCTGCCAGCACTGTGTGACCCTTATGAATTGTGCTTTCATCTACTTTAATCATCTATAATTACTTACTGCACAAAAGTGTATCTTAAATCATCCCCCACATAATGTGATAATTGAGATAGAGACGAGCAAAGCAAAAATATTCAGTGGCAATGAATATTTCATCAGCAAAAGATCATTATTTATTTCCTCCAAATGCTCCTGTAAACCTAGACAGCATCTTATAAAAAATGTACACAACATAACTACAAGAGCACAAAACATTAGCTGAGAAATGTAGAACAGATTTAAATTTTCTAGATAATAATGCTTATATACCATTAAGAAACATATTTTAAAAAAAGGAAAAAACCCAACTTTTCATGACATAAGACATGAAAATGTAGGTGCTCAGTAATCAGTTATGTCAGCATTTTGCAAGACATTTCTCGGAGTGTTAAAACTTCCATTGCATAATATGGTGAGTTGGCCCCAGATGGCAGCCACGCACACACACAGACACCAGCTCACACACACCCCCCTTGAGACAAGGAAGAGTATGAGGAAGAACGTAAGGAAAAACAAGAGTGAGAAAACTCATGGGTTGAGATAAAGATAGGGAGATGTCTGAATGGTTACTGCTTCAGGCAAAACAGATTTGACTTGAGGAAACTAATTTTATGCTATTTAATATAAATATCTAATTACTTTTTTGGGGGTATTGGGAAACAAAAGCAACAACAAAAAGAAGTAAACATTTACACACTTAAGGAAAACACACCCCTTCTCCTTCCCCAGGCTCAACTCCACTTTTTCAGTCCAGGCCCCTCTCTCCAGTATACACAAGAATATTGATAGTATACTAAATGCTCTTTTAACAGGGTATTTTAGTCCTTGAAAGGTTATATTGTGCCTAAGCAACTCCTATGTTTGCCAGTAATGTATTTACATTTTCTTCAGTTACCCTACATATCACAGTGAGTTGAGAGGATAAATAACAACAAACATAACATTTCATAGGCAATTTAAAAGTAAGGAAAGAAAGGTCTTTATAATCTTGTCATGTCAGATGTGTCTAGAAGGTGTTTGTTGGCTTCTTCCATTCTACCTTTCTTTTATTGAATACATTTTTCATACAAATTCAATAAATTACCTTTGCATCACAGCACCATAAAAGAAGATATAGGGAAAACAAAAATGTGTGGATACAAATAAGTAAATCAACATATAAAAGCAAGAACATATGCTAAATTTCAAGGGAAGGGAAGAGGAAAGCAGTAGGAGCAAGGAGGAGCAGGAAAATGCATGAAGGAAAAAAAAGGACAGAATACTAAGAAAAAGATGTTGTCTGGGACTCAGTTGAATATGCATCAAGGAAAGCATAAACATTGCTGCAGGTTAATTATTTTTTCCCACTAGTTTGTGGAAATATATTTAAAACAAGCAACTACTTAAGTGACATACTGAATAGGATTTCTCATTTAAGTTGTCCTTCAGCAGACCAGTTCAACACTGAAGTGGACCAAGTTGAAACATGTGTCTAAAATAGAGGGGTAGTTGCTGGAAAGGGCTTAGAACAGGAAAAAAAAATACAGTTTGTTGAGGAAGAAGACAGATATATGGATAGACATATGGTCTAGTTTTAAATTGTATGTTATAGGTGTGCCTGATTTAAATCTCAGGTTCACTGAACCAAGGAGCTTGAACCACCTGGCTACATGTTAGGGGATAGTCTTCTATAATTCACTGAGTCCATCCTGACTTTTTGTCTCAGGATGCAGTTATTCACATGCTTTGCCTCCAACCATGAAAGCCCTCTTAATATTTTTGCCTCAACAATACTCTGGTACAAATTCCCAGTCTGCCCTCTGCAAGACAGCTAACTGAAAGGTTTCACTGAGTCTGCTAAGCCGAGCAGTGTGATGTCTACTTATGCTGTTGACAAGTCTTGTTGACTAGCAATAGGGTGCAGAAGTCACCCTCTACAAAGTCTGTGCTGATGCTACCACATGGTAAGGAGTGGTGGACAGATCAACTCAGTGGCTCCTACTTTGCACTTAGCACTCGTATAGAGTGTGGGGAAAAAATTCATAGGTGTTATCCTTACTATGAGGCGGTCTTCTCTCTTGCCTCGCTCAAGGTAGTTGGGCTCATGGCTATAACACTGCTCTCTCCACCTTCCATAGGGTGATAATTAATCACTGGTGAGATCACACTCCCTCTCTCAGAGCTACTGACAGCATCTTTTCCAACCCCATCCCTCAGTGTGGGTTCCTCAACTGTCTGGAAGCAGAAATAGCTTTCATTTTCTAAACCATTGCGTGCTTCTAGGGCCTATTATTCTGTAAAAAAAAATCAGGTGGTATTAGGCCATTTATGATTAGTTCAAGAGCTAAGTCTGGATCTATCCAACTCTGTAAGTTCTTTCATGGACACTCACAACTGTTATATCACATGTGTGCCTGGCATCTGCTCTGAGAAATTGAAACCTCCTTGTGCTGTGTCCAGCACTCTTTCCCCTTTTCATTGCAGAAACCAACTATTTTCCTTGTGGCTTTGGGCACTGCGTTCACACTTGGCTAAAAACAAACTCCATATTTTCTTCAACCAGTATATGAGCTTCCGCATATTGGTTATGATCTGTGAATACTTACATTACATATTTCACTGAAAAAATAACAGGCTTTAAAAGATGATTAGAATTTCATCACAATATCACCAATATATAGGGCTAGTTCAGGGCTTTAGCATTCTCAGAGACCCCAGGCAGAGCTGAGGAGGGCTCTCTGCACTCCTTTTATTCTGGCAGCAGCTCTGGTCACACATGTACTCCAATGTTGGCATCTCATGCTCTGAATACAGGAGCTGCAGCGGGGCCTGTTCAATGCCACACAGATAAAATGTTGCCTAAGTAGGCTCAGTCTGGGGTCTCTTTTCTCTACTTTTACAGTGTCTGTATGTCCTTTCTTGTCTCTCTCCAAGTTAATAAATGAACAATCATTCTTGCCAGCAGGCAGATTTTATCCAGCAGAGAGTCTTACTCAGGAAGGCCTGTCGAGGATGCTTGGCAAAGCATTCAGGTTCTGAAGATTGAAGTCTCTCTTATCTTTATTTTTCATCTTCCTTGGATTTCAGCCATTAGATCTAAACCTAAACAAATAGTAAATAGATAATTACTTTAATAAATTTTCAACATATTTTAGAGATGAATAGTCCATTAACGGCAATACAGGATATGTAGAATTATTTACATATAGATTTTTCAACAACAAAAATAATATTTCTACTTCAAAATCAACCAAAAAAAATCAATATGGATAGGATTCTATTTACAGAAAAAAATTTAAAATTTAAACACTTCAGAAATTTCAAAATGGCCTCTTTTAACATTTTGTATTTGAACACCTGAATTGTTAATGTTTTAAAAAAACTAGTTCACATTTCAACAGCTTTTTCTTTTCTCTCCATTTTGTCACAGGGAACAGAAAAATTCTGATATTATCAATTCTTAAACAGCTGAAAATCCTCTTTTTATCAGATTTTAAAACCAGCCATGTTGGTTTTGCATAGGTAATGGAGTAACATTGGACGTGTTCTTCAAGCATTAATTCTCTCCTCCTTTTTTTTTCTGTAGATTTTGTTCTTATTTGTAAAAAAATGTAGAAATATGGCTACTTACCAACCAGTTATTCCTACATGTGAGCACTCTGGCCCTATAGTCACAACAGACTCTTTGGAGAACCCAGAAGGAAGCTCAGTGTAAGTCATGTCCTCCTGCTCAGAGACAGTGCAGAAACATCATAAGGACAAATGTATGGTCACATTGAATGATGTGTTGAGGCTGACCTTTAAAATAACAGTTGACCATTATAGCTGTCTTAAAATAACAAAGGTCCTAAGGTAGTGTGGAGTGGCTGGAAGAAAATGGACATATTATGAGCGATCCAGAACAAGGGGCCTCACAACTGCAGCTGTTGTGAAGGACATAAGCAAGGTTGAAAGAGATAAGTTGAGGTTTTGAGAAACTGCCTATGTTGCAAAGAGGTAAGGAGGTTGGAATGTAAAAAACAAGATAACAAGATGTAGAAACAGAATGTGGGTATGGCAGAGCAAGGCACATGAACAAGCAGCTTTAACCTATTAGCAACCAAAACATAACACGTGCACTTTGTGCTAGTGTATAAATTGCTGTGTATCCTTTAATAAAGTGGCATTAACTTGATCACATTGATCATGTATGTTGTGTCTGTGACTTCTGCATCAAGGTAGATGCAAACAACAATATCCTCAATAAAAGTCTGGAAAAAGTGGAAACAGAGTAAAAATTTAAAGCAGGATGAAAAAGAAGGAACACCTCATAAAGTTGACCTACTAATACTTATCACTGAAAATTAAATGGAGACCTAGAAGTATTAATAGAGAAACATAGAGTATTAATAGGAGATTAGTACTGTAAATTAACTGTTATAACAAAAAAAATGACTGAACAATTCCAACGAGAATATTTATACAGAAATGTAGAATTTATTTTTAAATGGTGGTGGGGCTGTATAGAAAAATTTATCTTGTAGATCACGCCCCCCTCTTGGTCCCGCTATCAGTGTTGTTTCTCGGTTATGACTGATAGAAGAAAAAGGTACCTGTGTTTATTGTGATCTGTGATCTACTGTATACCAAGAAAGTTCAGGCAGATGAGGCTGTTCATAAGTACATGGTTTATACAGAGAAAAAGACTTGGGGATGATGGAGGATTTTAACTGTTTTAACATTTATTAGGAAAAGCAGAAAACAGAACAGTCTATAGAGTAATTTATCAGAGTTAATTATTCACCATTTTTGACTGGATAATCAAAAGCCAAACAAAAACTTACAGCAATATGTGCTTAAAGGCAAAATAATAAAATTGAAAGCTCACAATGATATACAGCACTCAGGGATGAAGAACAACCAAATACTGTCAGAGCACTGAAAGTATGAGAAGAACCAAGGAAAAGATCCATACATTCATCATTGTAATGGAAAATAACAGATAACCCAAAAAAGCCAGATTCAGAAAGAATCAGTCTTCATTAGAAAGGTCAGCTACTGATGTACAGCTAACAGAGTTACCATCAGTGACAGCACTTAGTGAGAAAAGGAAAGGTTAGATAGTATGCAGATGTGTCAGATACGTCACACATACGGCTGGACCTAGTAGTCACAGAAGTGACTGATGAAATCTTGGAGCCACTGAGGACAATGCAGAAAGTTATGAAAAGATAAGGAACAGGAATACATAATGCTAGCTTTTATTTAGCTAAAAAGAGGGGAATGATCTTTGGGGGAATAATTTAAATTCCCAGAAATATTTTGGTAAAAAATAGTAAGATTTTTGATTGTAAGCATAGAAGATTAGTTAGAAATGTATCTGATTAGACCATTATAAGTGAATTTCTACCAAGTAAATGCTAAATTAATTGGTAAAGTGTATTCAGAGAACAGTCATGGGTAGTTCAGTGTAAAAATGGAGGATGCTATCAAGTAGGGTTCTGATGTGATTTGTCCTAGATGCATTGCCACTTCACTTTTCCTACCTGAATTACCTATTTTTTATTATGTCTATTTTTTATATTTTCAAAAGGCAACAAATTGGGAAAGTTTGGGGGTTTTTATGTTAGAAGACAGAACTAGTGTTCAAAATGACCTTGGTTAATTGGAAAAAGAATTATCTGAATACATGAGAACTAGTTAAATAGGATTTACATAGGAAAGTCTTGAAGACTCCTACTTGTTTACAAGTTGAACAAACACAAAAAGTGTTACATGACTGCAGAACTACATACCTACCCTGATATGTAAACTCACAGTGAGTCATAGTCATACCCAAAACACTTAAGGCCTTGCCTGTGCTTTCATGTCAAGAAAGACCCATTTGCAGATAATCTATCAGGCAATAATGAGGACCAACAAACATGTATAGATATCTACATTACAAAGTGTAAGATTTAATATCTTCAGTCATATTGTATTATATCATACCATATTTACTCAGATGGTACTATGAAAGACTCAAGTCAATATAAAAAGAAGATTTTATATACTTAGTCCTGAAAGAGAAGGTGTGCCTCCAGTTTCTATTTCAGCTACTTGACCTGACTGCCTCTCTCAAATGCAGCTTTGCTAAAACATAGATGGAGTTACCTGCCTAATTACTAAACTTTCCTGTCCCCCTCTTCATCATGTTATTGCTAATGGAAAAACAAAAAGGCCCATCAAAGTTAATTATTCTTACATTTTTATATCTCATGGTTGATTATTTTGGTAACTAAAAGGGTCTCAGAGTTTTACAGAGCTTCACTTGTGGCTGAGTATTTGGAAGATTTTCTCCCATTTGGATAAATTCATATCTAATATGGTGAAAGCTCACACGGGGCCCTTGCTGGGTCTTTTCACCCTACACATCCATTTAATTCATCATAATTCCAATAATGTAATTATTTTTGAGACTCCTTTTATTAAATCCAGTTCAGGCTGGTCTAATGGAGACTGACTTTTATACTCACAGAAAACAAGAATGAGTAAAACTTGCTTCTATAGAAAATTACGCTAAGACTGTGTATTTTTAAAATATATGTATATATATGTAAAAAGAAAAAATAATGTATTGGGTTTTGCAAAGCTGTTTTTTCACACTAATCAATCGCCAGGAATTTGGGTAAGATTTCTATTACTAGAATGACACAAGAAAGTAATAATAAAGTTAAATGTATTTTATTTTTTTAAATCATAATTTCAGAGGAGACCAGTCAAGTCCATCTTATGACTTATATGAATTATTTGTTTCTGTAACATTTTAAAAGAGATTTAGTATTGAAACAGTAATTTCATAAGAATGCAATTTTTCTCCAGGTAGAGGTACAGCTCAAGATGTCTGTATCACTCACATACTGCTTAAACTTTATGCTAAGTAGTGTATAAATCTTGTGCAGATTCTCTGCACAAGAATCAATCTCCCACTAGATGTCCAAAGGGAAATAATTTTAAATTTACTTGCATTTCTAATCATAATTCCTTTAAATAAAAACAACAAAAAAAATATCTTCTTGGCTTGGAACTGTTGGACATAGGAGATGAAGGGAGAAGGGAAATTGAAATTGAAATCATAGAGAAATTAATACAGATGTGAAACAGGACTTTTTTTCAATGAAAGTCAATGAATATTTTGAGATTGATTTCAATACTGTGTGATGAGACTCCTAAAATCTTGATAAGATGATAAAACTACTTTAAATGTTAGCTACAATGAAAATATTCTTGTTCAAAGAGAAAGACCAAAAAAAATAAAAGGCTAAAAAGTACTTTCACCTCTGTGTGTACAAAGCATATCTTTCATTATCTTTCTTTTGGGGGGACTAGAAGATGGTATTTGAACACAGTGTCTCTAAATTCTTTAGGTTATTCTTAGATTTTATATTAGACTTTAATTAATAAATATTTATTATGAGAAATCTACAGGTTTTTATCTGTTCTTTAAAACTCACATTTTTCATGAGGCAAAAAGCAGAATGTTTCATTCCAAAGCCCAAGTGAAGATCAGCATAGACAAGAATTAAAATATGAAATTAATATTTTCTTCTGTCACGAGTAATTTCATTACAAATAAAAGGGATATCAGAAAAAAAAAAAAAAAAAAAAAAGAGTTTAGGAAGCTGTTGTTTATAGAAAGCTTTTAAAAAAATTGTTTAGAAAATAATTTTTCCATTTGTAAGAAAGGAATAGCAAAAATCCAATTGTTTTTCATGGAGTTATAGTTACATCCAAGATTGTTCAATGTATTGGTAAGAAATTAGATCTCATCTAAATTGTACGATCAAAAATGTGAGAGAAGTACTTGATTATCCAGTTTGCTAGTGGCTCCTAATATATATAAGAACTATTATTTCAAACAGAACAATGTGTAAATGTGATACTGCCTCTGAAACCTGAGTGAACTCTGTCAGAATTAGGTTATCTGTCTCTGTGCATCATTGCCTTGTACTTTAGAGACATTTGCAGGAGACGTTGTATCTAAAGCTGATTTTAAGAAAATGTTAAATGTTGAGGGTGTGCAGAGGTCCCTATACTCTCTACTAAAAACAAGTTCAGAGGCAGTTGAGGCAGCAGGTATCATGCCATTACTTGGAAATGATCAGGAACAGAATAAGGAGAAATAAAAATGAGGGAGAAACATGACCAGGAACTGAAAACGGGTTTATGAATCCTCATGGCAGTGCCAAAGTCATTGGCGTTAGGTAGGTGGTAAAAGGTGAATCTGGCATTTCTATAGGTGGCCTTCACAGGACCCACAGTCATGAAAAAAGAGGTCTGTGGGAGAACTTTCCTTCAGACACTCTGAAACTCAAGTTTCGATGAGTATTCCATACTGGGGCGGACTACATCTAGTCAGACATAAATCCTGAATAATGCTCACAGGTTACATTTAAGCAACGCAGCATCAGCTGCTTCAATTTGTTGATCCACTTCTACTGCACCACACTTTGAAGTAATGTGGTTACAGCCACAATATCCATTTAGCTCTCCAGCTGTGCTGACAGTTGCCACTAGCAGACGCTTAGAAAAGAGCTCAATTATAGAGTAGCCTTTTAGAATACATTTCCAGCTTCTGTCAGTCACTCATTAAGATCATTGTTTTAAACAGCTAACCTTGTGTTTTCCATTAATATTCCTTTTTGAATCCAGTTATACTTTTGCCCTGCACAAAGTTCAGTGGCAATATAATATGACTTTATGAAATGGCCTCTTCTGATAATTTTGAATAAAAAATCCATAATTTTCAAAAATAATTCAACTATTCAGTATAAAAAATAAATCCTAAATTTCAATTTGAACTACTGATATTACTAGTTATTTATATGTTATGTTTACATTTAAATTTTCATGTATTCTATATTATGCATAAGGTAGCTGGTTATTAATGAGGGGACTTATTTGGATATTGAAACTGTTATGTACCAGAAACTTGTAACAGATTTTGCAGTTACTTTTCTCTGAGAAAACAATAAAATACACTAACCTACATTTAGATTGTGATTTTTTTTTTGTAGACTCAAAACTGCTGACTTATTAAAAAGCTTTGTGTTACCTCAGTGGAAAAGTCTTAAGTTTTATTGATATACAGCCAGCAAATGTAACAATTACCATATGAATATGTTGGTACAGTGACAATCATTGCTTTGTAAAGAAGCAAGTAGAGATTTTAATTGACCATTTCTGAAAAAAATTAAATAATAATGTTAAAGGAGAGGGAAAAAAAGACTCTGTTTTGTAGCAAGTTGTGAAGATTAATTACATCATTTCCTTCATTCTCATTCTGGTTTGGTACTATAAAATATTAGAACTATAACTAAAATGAATGCCTACTATATTTTGACATATTGATATAGACAGCATAAGTTCCAAAAGATCTGTTTAGCTTCATTTTCCATTAAGTTTCTCATTTGAGATTTAGTAGTTATCCCTTCTCTCATAAGAAAATAAGAGGTGCAAACTGACTTCAGGTGAAAGAATTAACAAATATTAAATTAAAATGTATGATGGACTAATTTGAAAATTATCAACATGGAATACTCAACTTTAGTAAATAAACTGTATCCCATCCTGAGAAAAGTGCATGCTCTGACTAACCTTACATCTTTGCTCAAAGAAGGTATTATATCCTGACAAAAAATCTCTCAAGCTTTTACTTTTAATGGCTTCTAACAGATTCAAGCTTCCTCATGAGGAAAATTTCAAAGGCTTGATTTATTCAAAATTAATTGGAGGGAAGGAAGAAGAGGCAAGGGTCAGAATAGAGAGGAAGGAAGAAGCAGATGGGAAGTGTTGAAATAAAAAGATGTGCTGATAACAGAAGGAAAAGAAAAAGCAGTTACTGGAACCCTCAAATCTAACAAAGTACTACCCATTCCTGGTGATCATTCTAGCTGAGGAAGCCATGGACAATTAGCAAAGTAAACACCTCAAAACACACACCTGAAATGATTCATTCTCCTGTTTATTAATTTTTCAGAGAGAAAATAAATACCCTATACTTCACAGCAAAAGAAGACTATTCTTTCCCTTCTGTTTCTGATGAAAAGCTATCAGTTGTGTAATGGCTTAACCAGGGATGATTCTTAGTTTGTCTGCCTTTTCATGGATTCATTGTATCTTCCTCTCTCCTTTACACTGGTACAAGTAACAACACAAGTTTTAAACAATCACGTTAGCTGATACTGCTAGTTAAAAATGGGTTATTAGTTAAGAATGATGGAATATAAAAGTTTCAGGGCTTGGATAATAACAAGGACATCTCAGGCAAATCTTATCTACCCAGTTTGCCTTCCATAGTAATAGGGTTCCTTTCTCTTAAATATGGGCCATAATAACATATGAGGGGATGTTCTTAAATAGCCAATGGTTTAAATAAATCACATGAAATGTCCTTTGTTATGAGCTCTATTAGAGCACACATGGATTGAGTGGTTGGCAGGGTCAAGTAAAACTCCATTAGCATCTCACTGTAAGTGCATAGGAAACCTCGTATTTCTATATCTAGAACTAGTAGTTCCCACTCTGTTTTGATTAATACCTTGCCCAAATAATCTCTGCTGTAGTGTTAAAACATCAGAAGTTCTTACCAAAATGAATTGACTGCAATTTTCATCCAAAGGAACTGCTACAGGTAGTTATGTGTTAGCTATTGTCCAAACACCATATGAGTTTTTCTGACTTTTTCTTACTTTATCAAAATAATATTAAGGGTGGAAATTTCAGTACTGCACAGTTCTGGCAATCAGTAGTATGCAGTAAAACACCTTCCCCAATCCTCAAATCCTGTTCACAGTTGTTTAGCTGTTTTTTGACCTAGAATTATCTTGCAATACTATCAAAGAGACTCATTCTCCTTTTCTCTCCTTTTTTCTTATTTTCTCAACTGTGCTGTAAGAACAAAAGAGGAAATAGAATGTGACATATTTCTGATGTGATGAAAGTTTATTCCAGCAAAAACTGTCTTCTAAAATACTGATTTTCACTTAGTGCTGTTTTCTCAGAACACTTTTCAAAGAACTTTGGAAGAGTTATCTGAAAATTGGAAGGACTTCATTGCCCATTTGAGCCACCAGTTTAACAAGATCTAGAAATAATGCCAGTTTCTGAAATAGGGCTTTTTGTCTTAGTGTAGGTACCAAGTGCAATGTCTAATGTGCTCATGCTTTTAGTTTAGGCATAACAGATTCATTCAGTGCCCAGGTTATCACTGGCTACTGTACACTACAGTGTGCATTTATTTTTTATTTATTTACATGTTTTCAATTCAGAGCTGAAGAGTTTAGTAGCAGTGTCATGCTGCAGCAATATCAGTGCTTTAGTGTTGTAAAGGTTTTCAGTATGATTATACAAAGAGCTATTGCCAAGTGTGCTTATGACCAGTATTCCATGGAAAATACCCATGGAGTTGGACATTAAAATTCTGGTTTCAATGCATATTGATTAATTGTCGCAAGAACAGGAGGCGTGGATCTTTCCTAATGCTTTCAGAGTGACTTGGTGCTGTTTTTTTATATGACATCTTCCATACTTCATATTAATCTGTGCACATTTTAATGTGAGTGTGTGTTTTGAATTTTCAGGACTTAAACTAGTGGCTGAACACAGCTATTTATATCTAGTTAAAGTTATAAAATGTCATGTGGTATCTGATGTGTGAGATATCTGATGAAGATAAGAGAACAGTATGCCTCAAAAGACTATATTATAATAAAAAATCCTTTAGCTGCAGGCCATCTGATCAATTTACATCAACCAAGTAATATTTCCTGCTAGTAGCCGAGCAGAAGATAGGTGTGGAATCATCTAGGGGAGTCAGTCAAAAACTGTTGGCACATAATCCATTTAAAAGTACAATACACACACAATACTGAGGCCAAAGACTGAATTAACTTTACCCTTCATAAGGAAAATTCTTCTGTTTTAAGTTAAAAATCAGTGATATAACAATTTGAAGATGCCAAATTGTATCTATTCTCTGTTTATTTGGCTCTCCAACCAGTAAATCACAAGGGACTAAACTGCCATGTGGCTTCTACACTCATAAATAAGAGAAAAAAGTAAGACCCTTATTCATGGCAAGCACTGCACAGTTATCTGCTTTTTATTGGTGAGATAAGTAAAGGCCAAAAAGTAAATGAAGGAGGCTCCTCCAAACTAGTGACTCCAAGCCAGCTGGTATAATACGTTTCTGGCTAAGATCTTGGGTGAATAGTGCTTCAGAGTATGAACATATCTGAGATTTGAAAATGAACAGCAGACCAGTTGGAGTTATTTATATATATATATATATATGTAAAACTACATAAGGTACAGTTCTAAACTATCCTATTTAAATAACACATACTATAGCTTAAATATAAAATTTAATTCTTCACACAGAGAATTATAGCCAGAGGGACTTGAGGCCTGCAAGTCACAGACACAGTTTGTAAAATCAGGCTTAAAGTAATGAGGACTTTCCAATTAAATCCTCTATTCTTTTTTGTTTCTTTAGGGAAAAACCCTTTCTAATGAAAAGTATCACACCCCACCTTCAAACACCAGCACATTCATCCAATATTCTAGAAATAAATTTCACTGTGGACAGAATTTTTAGACTATGACAACCTGATGAAAACAAGTGCATCAGGGCTTCAGAGTGCAAACATGATACTTCATGTAGTATGACCAGCATCTTGAAAAATAAATCTTGTCTTACAAGACACCATTCTGAAGCTGAGCATAACACATCAAATGTGTATTTCAGTGGAAAATATGGAGAAATAAAAGGCAGGTCTCATTCTGAAAGTAAGTTTTGGATATGGTAAAATAATAGGTTTTGTATGCAAATCAGGAAAAAGGTAAAGATGGAAAAAATCTGTAGCAAGTTCCACTTCTTGTATATGGCCCACAATAGAAACAAAATAAAAAACTCCACCCAAAACACCCCTCCAAAATCACCCTAAAACAAATGTCCAAACCTGGTAAACAGCAAGTACAAAGTAAACATGCAGTGTCATTGTGCCCTCTTCATCACTTCTATTTTGTGGTAGCACTACTGATTTTAACAGAGTTGCTTCCGGTTTACATTACACTGAGAAAATCAGGTCAAACTAATTGCTACATCTTATTTTCTTTTCCTGGAATGCAAATGTTTAACCTACACTGTTCTATACCTGAGGCTGTGGCTTGTGGAAAATACAAATATATTATTTGCAAGGTGAATTAGAACACACAAACAGCTGCACTGAGTCAGGCTGAAGGTCTGGCCAGCCCTTAATCCTGCCTCTGATGGGGTCAGGAACAAGGAGTTTATCAGAGTACAGCAAATATACAATAAGATTCTTCTGTTTATCCTTCTGTGATTCTAGCAATTTCAGCATGGGCTCTTCCTGTACAAAGTGTGTCCTGGTTTTGGCTGAGACAGAGCTAATATTCTTTCTTAGTAGCTAGAATAGAGCTGTGTTTTGGATTCGGTGTGGGATTTGGTATGAGAAGAGCGTTGATTATACTGGTTTTAGCTGTTGCTAAGAAAGCAAGGACTTTTCAACTTCCCATGTCCTGCTAGTGTGCAGGTGTACAAGAAGCTGGGAGGGAGCACAGCCACAGAAATGGACCCAAATTGGTCAATGGAAGATTCTGTATCATATAACATCATGCTTAGTATATAGCTGAAGGCTGGACAGGAATCTGGCTCTCTCACTTCCAGGATTGCAGTTTCGGGTTCTCTTCTCTGGATCGCTAGTCAGGAACAGGCTGGGCATCAGTCGGCAGGTGGTGAGCAATTACATTGTGCATCACTCATTTGTATATTTTGTGATTACTATCATTATTTTCATTATTATTTTTATTTCATTTCAATTTTAAAATTGATTTTATCTCAACCTATGGGTCTCCTTACCTCTACCCCTCTGATTCTCTCCCTTGTCCTTCAGGGAAAAGGAGGATGAGGGAGTAGCTGCGTGGTGTTTGGTTGCTAGATGGGTTTAAACCATGACAAGGGGTTAGACCCACACTTCTGTGTATAACAGTCTTTCATGAACTTTTCTTCTAGAATTTATCTCACTTCTTAATAAGGAACTTATATTTCTGTCATCCACAACACACTGTGCCAGTAAGTCCCACATTTACAATGAAATGGTGTGAAAGTACTATGTTATAAAATACTACCTTCTGCTTAACTTAAAAGTTCTGTTGGATAATTTATTGCAATCATTTTTCATTGCACATTTTGTATCTAATGGATATCAATATTGTGTAAACTGGACAGCTTCATGATTACAAGCATTTTGTGACAAATCAGTCCATGATATATAATGAATATCAAAATGTTGAATTTGTCTCCAATACTTTCAGATGGCCCATCCTCCATGAACACCTAATTATGCTAACTGACCACTTTTATACCAGTATATAGGACTGCTTTACCCAGAATACTCATATAAAGGTTTTTTTTTAATAGTTTGTGTATATTACATACAAATGTGTTATATTTAAGAAAATTTGCAAGTTACTAACACAAATAGAAGATTAATCTATGCTTTAACACATTTCTGATTTTATAATAATAAAAAATTAAATGAGAAAAGTGTGTGCCCACTTCTAATGAATATTAATGGCCTAACAAAATCCAGTTAATATAACAAGTCCACAAAAAATTAATTTGTGTGGGTAATTGGTTATGTGATAATAGACAATAATGAGAAAAATGTAGAAAGTGTCACAGACAATTTTTGGGAACTTGTATTCAGCTTTAGTCTTTTCCTGTTTGTGTTTTTCTCATATGACATTGTATTGAATGAATAAAATGTGTAATATGAAGTATGTTATGTACTATAACTCAGAAATCAGATGTTAGGAAAATAAAATAGAGAAAGAAAAAGTATCTTTTACGTTAATATTCTTTAAAATTTTTATTTAATTTTTTGAGTATGGTTATTACCTAATATTTTAGGTAGATCATATATCTTAGAAAGAGTATATATTACCTATGGATGAACATGTACAAACAACAATCTTAAAATATAGTATGCACAGTATAACACATGTGCAGTAAACAGCAAGACACCATCAACAGTTTCAAGATACAAAAATGTTTGTAATAAGTCAAGCAAAGGTCCAGGTAACTTAATATCCTGTCTTGACAGTTGCCAGTGAGAGATAACTAAAACTAGTAATGAAGCAGGCACGTGGTCATTCCACTAAGCTAGTTTGTGGCTGGAACACTTGCCTTGTGATGAGAAGCTGGGAGATGAGGGCTTTTTTCAGCCTGAAGAAGAGGCAGCTTTGGGGGAAACCTAACAGCAGCTTGGCTGTACATACAGGCAGGTCAACAAAATGATGGAGCCAGGATCTTCATGGTGGTGCATGGCAGGAGGATGAGAGGCAATATGGTGAAAGAGAAGATGTTCGGACAGGATACAGGAAAAGCTTTTTAATGATGGGAACTGTCAAACAGTGAAGCAGGTTGCCCAATAAGGCTGCGTAGGCTCTGATCCTGCAGTTTTCAAGAGCTATAAAATAGCCCTGAGCAGCCTGGACTCATTCCAAAGCTGGCCTTGCTATGGACAGGAGGCTGGACTTGAGACCTCCTGAGGGCCCTTCACATCTTATTGTTCTTCCTTTTCAGTGTTAAGAAAATGCTGCTTCAAGCATCTCCCTCCTAAGCAGAGGAGATTTTAAGACCCCTTGGTGTTTGTTTTTTTTTGTTTTGGTTTTTTTTTTTTTTTTTTTATCTTGAAATTTGTTTTAGATCGTCAGTAAACTAACATTCATCACCTGGTTGAGTTCTCATTCTGCTGCCAGCATTCAGTCTAAGTGGGACTTGAATTTTAGGCAGTTTCATTTGCTTTTAAATAATCTTATCAAGGACTATTAACACCAAGGCAAATTTGCCATACTAACCTAATCTCCCAAGTAACTCCAAATTAATTCCCACCTCAAGAGGAGACAGAGAGATATTTTATTTCTTAGTCATTTTGGTGACATATTCTGGAAATCTATGAATCTTCAAACTTTTTATTTTATTTTATTTTATTTTTCCCCCTTTGGATAGGAATAACTTCTTGAACTGAATTCAGTTCAGCTGAAACTGGATGGGCCTGAGAATTTCTGGAAATGGCTGAGAGGCTCCAAACAGCTAAAGTTATCTCATATTCTATATTCTCCCCCTGAAGTCAGAAGAGGTATTTCTGAATAAGCTTACAGAGGAATACACTATTGTTCCAGTTGTATGAAGTGCAGCCAATAAATGACCAGTGAAGAAGACACTGAGCTCCCTCCAGCAAGATTAGTATATACATATTTGATTGCTGTCTCATCCCAATTCTCTCTTTTGGAAATCAAAGTGCAAATCCACTCTTTTCTTCCCATAAAGCATTATGCATAGACTGAAAAAAAAAAAAAAAAAAAAGGGGTAAAAATAGCCAAGAATGTGCAATGTCTGGAGCATGTATTTCTACTGTTTGACACCAACAATTTATCTGAATGCATGCAATGAGGGAAAGGCATGCCATCAAAGAAAGTGGGAGTCAGGTGAACAGAAAAACACCTCTGCTTTTGATTTCCACCCAACTTCATTAGTCTTGAATGACATCTACAAGCCATCATAGATTTGTTACAATATACTCCTTCAGTGATACCTGATGGACTCACCCTTTAAAGAAGATCTTTGAGACAGGAAGTGACTGAAAACAAGCATATCAGTGCTATAGAAATCTCATGATGTATAGGAGATTCTGTGTACAGCCTAGCCTGGCTTCTCCACCAGGGAACTTGAATTACCTCTAGGAAAATTTGGGGAATATTGACCTCCACAGCACCATGAAAATCTTATTCCATCATCTGCTTTATATATATGTACATGTCAGCTTCAAAACCTTCTTCTTTTTGCCTGTTTTTCACCTAGCATAGAACTCACGCATTGTTCCAACTTGCTCTAGAAAAACTTTAAAATCTTGTTGCGGATTAAATATTTGACAAGGTTATGATTTAACAGCAATTCAAGATTCATTAATGGTGAGAGGTGGATCAAAAGGTTGAATTTTAGCAGCACTTAATGATTGACCAGTTTAAATATTAACAAAGTGATTTGGTGGAATATATTATAATTAGAACAGTGACTTAATTACAGATTTGAGAATGACAAGATTCATGCTAACTTACTACAAGGTACCATAAATCAAAATATATATATATGTACATATATATAAACAAAAAATGTGCGCATACACAGACAGACAGAAATATTTGGATCCAGTGAAATATGTAGACACCTACACTTGTGAAAGCAAATATGCATATTCAAGAACATAGACAGGTAGATATGTAGATGGAAGAAACCAGCCCATAGTTTAAATACTCACAATGCATCAGCATTCCTCAATGGGAGATAACTGGGCCTTGAGAAGGCCGACCATCACCCTGACCTTCTATTGGCTTTGTTGGCAGACAGTCTAAGTTGTCAAGGAGTCTATGCCTGAGAGGTTTCCCAGCTCAGGGGAGATGCTGGTCACAGACTGATGCAATCCAGGATAGCTCAAAGGGTCTCACTTAGGATTGCTTTATAGGATCACAAGATGATTGACTTCAGTCAGTAATTTTTCATTTTGGATACAATTCTTGTCAAGTAATAGTTGTACCTTCCAGAGTGGGCTATGATCAAGGGCACGTAAGTTATACGGTTCCCAGGCAACAGGAGTTCCAGGTATGGTTAGAGTGCCTAATTTTCCTAACTCACTTTTCTGCACAGGAGTTTGGGTACAGTCAGGGAGTCTCTAATTGTCCCAACTCACTGCACTTATATAAAGAACAAGAAAGTGCAAGATCATCCCAACTTACTACACTTGTAGCCAATATAATTGCATAATGTTGGCTGACTCCTGACATTGTAACATGGACCAGGGGGTCTCCACCACCACAAATCTTTCATTAAAATTTTGGAGGTGAATATGATGGAGCTGCCCAATCTGCTGGAAACAGGTTGTTCTCTCCTTATTCTAGGCTATGACAAAGGGTTTTGACATCTCAGCAAGGAATTCATAATTGTCTCACAATAAAAGCCTGATATGAAAGATTCATGCACTCTCACTCACCAGCAGTAAGTGGTGATGGTCTCCTTTTCCATTTTATGATGCCTCACCTTTTACAGACATATTCTGTCAATTTAACAGTTGCTCAAGATTTATCTAAATTTTTTAGGTAGTGATAGAAGTGTGTATTAAATGTGCTAGGATTATGTGCATGAAACACGAGTTTCTTCATTCCTCTCCCTCCTTCTCTTCCACTCCCTCACACACATATTAACCCATCAAATAGAAAATAAGAGTATATTAAACAGTTAATAACATTATACATATTTATGAATTCTTGCTTATTGATCTGTTATCTGAATATGTGCACATAAATAAACTAACATATTTATGGTTTTATTAATTCAGTTCTTAAAAATATATAAGGGAATGCTGTGGAAAAATGCATGAATGACACACCAAAAATCTGTGATGAAATTAAAATTTAATTACTGCAAATTAAATTGTTGTCTTCATATGAAAACCTTTATCCAGTGCACACAAGCACAGCAGAATGTATCAATGTTTGTAAATATACAAGCTTAAAAACTTTTCAGTGTTCGTAAAGATTTGTATTCTGTTTATTATTGCAGAAGCTAACTTGAAGGCAATGGAATATAGTGTTGACAGCACTGGGCAGTGTTTTTAGGATACTGTGGATAGAAATAGCTCAAGAAAGATTTTGCTGGATTCTCTTGTACTCAGCTGTCTTCTGTGTCTGCCAAGAGCAACATGGCTTTAGAAAAGTAACGTCTGTGTATTTGCTGGGCCATGCAGAAATACAAAATGTGAATTCCTAGATAGAATTACAAAATCCCTTTCTATTTCCACCAGTATTTAGAGGGTTTTTTTAATGGATTATCTGTTCAGAGCTACACCAGTGCTCAAAATAACTTCATAAAAATCTTTCATTTATGTGACTTTGATGAAATTTCAATGCATGGTTATAATGGAATGACTGTAAACTGATATTTCATAAGATCATCGATAAAATTCTTCTTTGACTGTCAAAAATATGACAAGCCTTCCAATATGAATGTGGAATGCTTTGTCATTTTACAAAAGTATTGTATGTGACAGCACATATAAAAGACAGAACTTTCTTTGTTTCCACAGTATGTCTAAAAAAACCCTGCAGTACAGGAAAAGATTTTTGGCTAGAATTAAAATAGTTCCAAACAAGAGCTACACCTTTGTTGGTGATTTCAGAAGCATGAATGGTTTCATAGTACCCTATCATTTTAAATAACCCCAGCATTGTTTGAGTTTGCATATGCAAACTGAAATGTAACACAATATGATCATTCATTTCTATCATGTTTCATAATTTGATTTTGCTATAGTGAAACATTTTTAATATCATTAAATAATTGCAAGATGAGCCTTTACTATTTTACAGTGTTGTGTTTTATCAAAAGATTTTAACACAAACTTTGCACTCAAAGGATATAGAAGATTAAAATTCTTGAACACTGCCATATCAGTAGAAAGATTCTGCTTTAATTTCCCTCATTTACATTTTTAACATGAAAGATTTTAGACACTCATTGTATACAAGTTTGTTTACACAGTATTTTTAAATGCTTCTAATTTTAAATAAACCTGTATTTTCACTTGTAAGGATAATTACTCCTATAAGCTAATCACCAACAAGGTTAATCACAAACTTGCAATTAAACTAGCCAGTCACAACCACATTTTTTAAAAGATTAGTATGAAGAAATTGGTCTTCAATTTTTATAAATAGTCTTTTTTTCTGTGAAAAACACATTTTTGATTGGTGGTGCTTTCATCATGGTCATGCTTGCACAGCATAGCAATGCACTTTATGAAGGGGTATCTTTGCTGATGTGTGGTACAGACAAACTACAAATGATCTCCAAGAAGCTCACTCTGGTTCTGATAAATGTCTGATCATGGCAACAGGAAACTTAGGACAAGCTTCACACCTGACTGTTTACATCTTTTATAGACCATATTTAACTCCTAAGCAACTTATCGCTTGTACATACAAGCAAAACATCAATAAATATACTATTCAGTTGTTACGAGCAGACTGCTTTTCAATAAGTTCTTGGTCTCTTGTTTCTCAGATCTTCTCAGCATCAGAGCTGAGATTCTTAGGTTATCCTAGAACACAACATCGATTTGCATTTACTTGCTGAAACAGTTTATCAAGTATTTTGGCTCAGCCCTTAGCCACTGTGAGCGTTAGCATCTTCTGTAATAAGGGGAACACATTAAAAAAGTGTGTCTATGCATGAACTTTCAGTGGCTGGAAGAGGAAAAAAGCAAATCTGATGACAATTCTTTCTTTGAAATAAGGAACATTGATGCACCAATTAAAGATCAATACAACATTTAGCACAAGAAACAGTCAATTCTGCCACTCTTTAGGACAATTTGTTAAAAAAAAAAAAAAAAAAAAAAAGACCCCAAACCAAATCTGGAAAATCTCTAAGAGATTTTCAGAATTTGGTATTTATATAGTTAGATTAAATGTGTTAATTTTAATCAAGTAGCATATTTACATGGCTAAATTTAACCATTTTCTTTAAAAAATTTGTTAATGGATCTCATAAGGCACTTCCAAAATACTGTACATGTCTTCTTTCAGCAATAGATATGAAAATTATTCTCATGCATATAAAAAATGCAAAAGACTAAAAGTTGGTACAAATCTGTGCCAATATTTATTTTATATATCATATGTTGACTATGTAAGAACATTAGAATTTCTTAATTTTATCATGGCTTCTGGCTAAGTGTTACTTATACTATTTCACATTCAATATTTAAAACAGAGACTGCATTGTTTTAGAGACTGTTTTGTATTTTTTATCCATACTGTACTTTTCTTCCCTTCTCTGACTTCCTTCAAACCCTTATTTTCCCAAGAAATTAGAAAATATACATTACAGATTCTTTGTGGCTGTAAATGTAACATTTAAAATTTATTTTGAATAGTTTTATGACACAAAAAATTCTCAGAGTGTACGGGAGTTCAGTTATGATGTAATATTTGACTTCATAAGGAATTATAAATTCTCTTTGTATTTACATATTTCTATTAGCCACAGGTCCATGCAGGTAGTCTTAAACATGTGATTATTGATTTCTGTGAGCATATTGCCCTGGGTTTGAGTGAGTGGTGGGGTTTTTTGATAGCACGGGGGGGAATACAGCAGTGGTTCTCAAAGCTCCCCCCACTCCAGGTCAGACACACCTCTGTCCAGGACTGAGTCAATCAGCTGTGCCTCTGCAATAGCATATTTAAGAACGGACATGGGAGGAGGAGTTGGAGTTGTGAGTAGAAGATATAGCAGCTGAGTGAACAGCAAGGTCAGTGGAGGAAGGGAGGAAGAAAGGAGGGTGGAGGTGTGCCAGAGCAGACACACCCCTGTATCCTATGGTGAGATGGCAGGGCAGACCCCCTGACACCCATGGAGATCTGTGGTGGAGCAGACGCTGAAATATGGCCTGTGGAGGCCCCACATGTTCAATTAAGGTGGCTGTACCCGAAGGCAGCCAGGATCCGATGGGAAGAAGCAGCCCCCACTGTTGTAGTTCGGCGCTGGGAGGATTGCAGCATGTTGAGGTGTCCCATGCTTGAGCAGCTCAGGAAGGGCTGCAGCCCATGGGAGGGACACAAGTCGGAGAAAACTTGTGGAGGACTGTCTCCTGTGAGAGAGGGACCATTCCAGAGCAGGGACATGAAGTTCCAGAAGCTCCCCCCACCAAAGATGTAAGAAGTGGCAGCACTGATTGCATCCCCCATTCCCTGCCCCCGGTTCTGCTGAGGAGGGGGAGGTGGAGATATCAGGAGCAAAGCTGATCCCAGGAAGGACGTAAGGGTGGGGGGAAGGTGTTTTCAAGACGTGGTAATGCTTCTTGCTGTCCTACTCTGTTAAGTGTTGTTGGCTTTAGTGTCTTTAATAAATCTATGTTATTTTTTTCTTCCGTTAACGAGTCTGTCTTTTGCCCGTGACTGTAATGGGTGATTTATCCCTCTCGGTCCTGTCTCAAATTGCAAGATTTTGCTTATTTTCTCCTTCTCAGCACTGGGGGAGGAAGGCGGTAGCGAGTGGCTGTTTGGTGCTCAGTTGCTCTTTGATCTCAAACCATGACAACATCCAACACAAACTTGAAAGTCTAATCTAGAAATTAATGTCATCTCATGATTTTCAGTCATGATAAATGTCTACCATAAATTGAAAAAGTGAAGACTACTAATCGTTATTTGCCTCTTCTCAATCTACATTTTACCATCGAAAATGTAATCTTCTTACTTTGTTTTAGCATAAAACTTCAATGATACTTCCAAAAAGCATTGTGTTTAAGCAAAAGTTTATTAAACTGACCTACCTTTTTGATCAGCCAATCCAAATTTTAATAACATTTTCCCAGAACATTTAAACTTCACTAAATTTGAAATGTGTATCAGACTATCTTTATCTTTTTCAAGCTGGTTCTCCCATTAAAAAAAAAAAAAAAAAAATAAGGATACTGTATTTGATACTTTAGTTTTGGTTTATCCTCCTATGCAAGTTTCATGTTTTCTTCCATTGTTGCCAACCTGCTAAGTGACTCAGTGGAATGAAGATCGTGCCCAAACATTTCTGTAACAATGAAAAGGATTTTCTAAAATATCCTGAATTCCACATCTCTTATTTACCACTAACTTCAAGATTTCTCTGAATGCATGTACTTTAATTTTGTTTCCTTTTGCATAAGTAAACCTTTATAATGAACTAAAATAATTGCTATTACTGTGTCTATTCAAGATAATGAATTATTAATACCAATAGAAAAACACTTCTAAAAGTTGAGATATTTCTGGCAATATGAAGTGCACATCTTTACTATCACTATGTGTTTCAAAATGTAACTGTATTTGTCCTCTATTTTTTTCAAACCAATGTAGTTATATATCATAGAGTGTTACCTCACAGAGGGTGTTAAATGAGCACATACATACAGACTACTGATATAAAGAAGTCTTTACATTTCTGTGTGTCGGTCAACTGAGCATCATGCAGCCGTTCACTCAGCCCTTCCCCTCTCACTAATCATAAGGAGAAAATGAAGCACAATGGCTCAGGGGTGGCTCACTCATTATGATCATGGGCAAAAGACAGAATTGTTAAGGGAGGAAAACACCACTTTAACTCAGACGTTAACAAAACCAACACTTAACAGACAAGGTGGGACAATTAGAAGTGCCACCACATCAAAAATCACCTCCCCACCCCTCTCTTTTTCCTAGGCTCAGCTCTGCTCCCAATCTCTCTACCTCCTCCCTCAACAACACAGGGGGCAGGGGATGGGTGTTACAGTCAGTTCACTGTTCCTTCCTTCTCGGGAGGTGAGGTGAACACTGCACATTCCTCCCCTGCTCCACATGGCTCCCCTCTCATGGCAGACAGTCCTCCATGAACCTTCTCTGTGGTGAGGCCTCCCCACAGAATGCAGCCATTCCCATGCTGCTGTGGCATGGGTCGACTTTGTGTGTTACTGTCTTCCCAGTGCCAAAGTACAATAGCGGGGGCCACTTCTCCCTTCAGAGTCCCATTTTATTTTAAGTTTAGACACCTTTCCTGGAGTGGCTTTCTCCACAGGCTTCAGATCAGTCTTTACTCCACTGCCGACCTTCATGGGTGGCAGGACCCTGCTGTCTCATCACAGGATACAGAGGTCTCTAATCTGGAATAACTCTCCCCTTCCTCCTCCTTCCTTTCACTGACCTGGGTGTTTGTCCTTCTCCCAACCTCTCCTCACAAGCCTCAACCACCTCTCAGGTTCCCCTTCTTAAATACATTATTGCAAAGACACAACCACCATTGTTTGTTGGCTCAGCCCTGGCCAGAATTGGCTCTGACTTGGAGCCAGAGGAGCTTTGGAGAAGCTTCTCACAAGGGACCACTGCTGTAGCCTCCTCACCTGCTACCAAAAACCTCACCACAGAAACCCAGCACACTGTGTCAATATCAAGAAGCACTTGAAGTATAATTTTATATGCCAAATTCTGCAAAAAAACTAGTGAAAGTCCATTAAGTCAAGAAAAAGTCTTCTGTGGCCTTTTGTGTGTTTTATGTCCATACATGATAAATTTCATTTTTAGTTAATAATTGCAGAATGAAAAAGTATATCTTTGTTTCTTCTTTTTAATATATGCTTTTAAAGATAACAAAAGAAAAATAAATAAGAGCTCCCAAAATGAAGGCCTTCAACATAAAAAAAATCTTACACAGTTACAATTGCTGTACATGGGCAAAGAACTAATACTTAGAGGTGCATTAAAATGAGAAGACAATATGGATAAGAAACACAGACAGGAAAACAAATTAAGAAAAAAATGAAGTAAAAGTAAAAAAATCTTTCTTTATAACATATTCAATATGTCTGCATTTTAATATCAATGCCAATCTCAAATTCATTGATGACAATATAACCAATATGTAAGTGCAGTCTGCAGCTGGCTTGCCTCTGATCCTTATGTCAGTGAGCAGCAAAAGCAAGTCCGGAGAGTTGTCTGGAGCCAAGATAAGTTGTAAGTTGTGTGCAGAGCGGGCAGGGACAAAAAGACCTTTAGAGACTAGGCCACCCACAGCATGGGTTCAAGGCCCACCCAGGAAGCAAGACTGGTGACAGGGATGAGGGATAGGTGTACTCACAACAAATGTCTTGAAAAGGCTGAGTGTTCAAGCCTGAGCTGACATGGGACTTGGGTGAGGGAACCAGATGAAGATGGTCAGGGCAGTTAAGGTCTGCTTGCGCCCTGAAGACCCTGATAGATGAAAACAGCCATACATAAAAGAGACAAATACTGTGAGTAGACCCACATCACAGCTTCACTTCAAAGCTCTAATTAACATGGTTTAGATATGTCTGTGCACTCAAAAAAAGGTAATAATCTCTGGCCAAAGGGAGTTTATATGGTCATGGTTGTGTGGAGCTAAACTGAACAATTTGTCACTTCCATTAATACTTCATGTCATGTTTTACTAAGGTCTTTCTTAAAAAACCATTTTTTTACAAAACAAACCTTTACATTGTCAATTCTACAGTACAAGAGCACAAGTGCTAAGTCAGTGATCTGCAGAATGAAATCTGGATGCAAACTAGAGGTAAAAAAGAATTAAATGGTCTGGATGGGTTGATAACCTTATTCCAGAAAAGGACTAATTTGTAGACTAAAAGCATGTGAGTCAATACTTTTTTCTTTAGTAAATATCAAATTACATATTTTAAAATACTGTACTACCTAGACCTCAGTGCAGTTGTGTCAACACAGACCACCTGAATACCTGATCTGATATATTAATCATATTTCATAAACATTATTATTCATTTTAGAATATTGAATTTCTTAAACTGTTGCTTATAAGGAGAAAATGTGAAGCATGTGAGCTGTGCAATAATAAATCTTAGCACAAAGAAGTCTTAAAAGACTAACTATCCTTTGTCCTTTGATCATTTTTGTTGTCTGTGTAGTAATGCTGGCTCTACATCTACAGTATATGACAAGACACCATCAACAGGAAACATAATGAACACATATTTTTTACAAAGTAAAGACTTCCCAACACTCCTGCCTGATCAGACTGGAATCCACTAACTCAAAAATCAAATACAATTCATATTGAAAGTATCTCATATAAAATGTGTTTTCATTTGTTTCCATTTCAATTTTTTCAAAAGAAATCGACCTTGGTGATCAGATTTACTTTTAAAATGAACACCGAATTATTTTCAAATTCACAGACATATTAGTAAATTCATTCACAAATCCATCAGTGTTGTCTTATTTGATTATAAATGTTATTCAAAGGCAAATTTACCCAGATAGGTATTAATCATATTCAGTTTGACAGAATTCAGATCTAATTCAGTCTGCAATTTACATCTCAGGCTTACTTTCTCAGCAAAATTTCTACATAGTTCAAATCAAATTGAGATATTTTCTGAACATCAGTAGTGGGGCCATGTATAACAGACACCTTCATCCACACTTCAACAGTAGAAGCTGCCCCACAGGAGTACTTTACCTTCAACTATACTATGATATGAATTTATCAATAAGAAACACATATTTTAAGAGTAAACCTACAAGATTATTTAGAAAAAAAAAAAAAAAAAAAGAAAAAATAGTTGACAGTAGAGAGTAGCAGAGCTGGTTTCCATGTGAAGAGGCCAAGGGCTGCTCCTTTCCAACCAGCTACAACAGACCCACTGCAGGTCACAGATGAGCCTGTCAACCAAGATGGTTGGAAAAATTTATTTAAAAAAGGGCAAAACACTTCACAGCAATGGAGAGTGAGGAAAATAAGTGTGAGAAAGCCCTGTGGACACCAAGGTGAGAGAATAAGAGTGGAGAGGAGGTGCTCCAGGCACAGGGGCAGAGATTCCTCTGCAGCCCATGGAGAGGACCAGGGTGGAACAGATACACAGCCCGTGAAGGACCCTGCACTGGAGCAGGTGGATATATCCTGAAGGAAGCCAAAGCATGTGGAGAACCCACACTGAAGCAGATTCCTGATAGTAATTGCAGGCTGTAGAGAGGATCCCATGCAGGAGCAGCTTTTCTGGCAGGAACTGTGCTCCATGAAGGATCTGTACTGAAGCAGTCTTTTCCTGAAGGACTGTAGCCCATGGAGAAGGCCCACACTTGAGCTGGGTAAAAGCATAAGGTGGAAGGAGAAACAGAGAGTAACTGTTTTTGACTGACCAGAACCCCCCATTCCCCATCCCTCTGCTCCACTTGATGGGAAGGAGGTAGTGGAGTTGCAAGTGAAGGAATAAAGTTAATCCTGAGAAGTTTGGGGAGGAAGGTGGTTTTAGCTTTTATCTTTGTTTCTTACCATCCTTTTCTATGTTTAACTGGCAATAAATTAAACTAATTTTCCCCAATTTGAGTCTGTTTTTTCTATGATGGTAATTTTTAAACAGTCTCCCTGTCTTTTTCTCAACCTGGTAGATTTTTGTCTTATTTTCTCCCCCCTGCCTTAGTGAGGACGGAGAGTGAGAGAGCAGCTGGCCAAGGTCAACCCACCACAATTCAGTAGCATCAATATTTACAAAGACCTTTTCCCTTAAAAAACTATTTAGCCTCTTGACTTCAGTTAGGTTCGTTTAAGTAGGTACAAGATCATTCCAAACTTACAGGTGATCAGAATTTGTTTATGTTTGGATCCCAAAAATATATTTCAAATGCCATAAAATGACTAAGGATCTTACGTTCTCTTTTTAGAAAGGACTTAGGATCCTCTGACTCCTTGAGGACACAATCATGGGATTTCAGACCTGTAAGTGCTCAGTTTTGCTATTTTCTTAGTTTATGCTAATTCCTAGTTGATATCAAAATTATATCAGACTGTTGAAACTTTTTACAGAGGATATTTCTTGTCAGGAACTCAGCTCATACTGCCAATATTTAGATATAATAATTTATTGATTCTAAAGAGAAAACTGCTTAAAAAGAAAGTAACAATTTTCTGTAACAACAAAATTAAAAACAGACTTAATATTTTTTTTGACAAGTGACTCATTCCTATACTGACTGAGAAGCTGGAAGCTATCCAAGCCTGGGAACCTGTACAGTTCTGCAGTGTTTATATCTGCATTGTTTCTCCTACATCATAACATGCAAACGCAAGTAAGATCCTAAAAATATATATCCATATTAAAAAAAAAAAAAAAAAAAAAAAGAAGTTTTTTTTCTTAAAACAAAACCAGTATTTATTTACCTGCAGTTAAAGGTAGCAGAATAAATTATGGTAATTCAAGAAAACACTCTTTATAAGGATATACTATTAAAAAGGAAACCAAATCACTAAAAGAATACAAAAGTAAAAATATCATCAAAAGCCCAGATATATAAAAAAAAAAAAATGGAAACATATAGATAAAAAGACAGAAACAGTTTCTCTCTTTCCCTTCTATTGCAATAAGCTTCAGTTACTCATTTTATTTCTGTACTGTGCTGGTCTCACAGAATAAATTGCATATGCACACTTCTTCATTGACAAGAAGTAACACTGGAATATGTAAGACTTATTTGTAAGCTTTAAGTAATGTTTATGTTTCAAGCCTTTGTTAAATTTGGCCCATCTCCTACAGAGGAATTAAATATTTCTCTAGTCTAAGCAAATATTATTTTACTAAAATAATAGTAATATTTGACTTAAAAGTGTCTTTATAGATAAATATTCTTTTTGTGTGTGGTTGTATGAGTTACACAAGAATAAATAATGCAAGACAGAATTGCTGTACAAAGCCAAAGAAATACAGGATTACGAGGCCTCTAGGTCTGTATGGTGGTATTGTATTATACAATTGCATTTAGAATTGTTATGGGCCCCACTCTGAAAAAAGTTTTGAGTTTTTCTGTTACTCTTCTCCATGACCTTCTGATTTGATTAAATATGCAGAAACATGCTGCTTTACTTTCTAAGAATTTCCTTCAATGTCCAAACAGAATTTATTCATCATCAGTTTCTCTCCACCTCTTTTCGTGGCAACATGACTTTGGTCTTCTTCCTCCCTGGGGTTTGCATCACATTCCTACCATGCCCCATTGTACATATATAAAATAATCGAGTTCCTCTGCAACATACTGGACTAATTAAATCATGCCCAGCTACTCTTCTTTTATTATATACACTCTTTTTTCCCTTGGTGATCCTTGAAACAATTTTTTATTTCAGTAACGGTTAATCATTCTTGAAAACAGCTGATCAAAACTCTGCAGTGTTCAAAATTAAGTCAAAAAGTACTTAACACAATAAAATTAAAAATTCCTTATCTCTGTTGAATAGGCCTCAAATGATATGACTAGTGATCACATTTGCTTTTAGCATGGATGTGAATTATTATTTTTCTGCATTAAAAGGACTTTAGTTTTCATTGCTATTATTTATAAAGATGCTACATTTTGCAAAATATCCAGTGCTTTATAGTTCATTAAAAGAAGAAAGCATGTTCCTTAGGAGGGAATCTTTTATCTAAACTTCAGTGCTCTAGCATTAAAAAAGAAGACTTCAGCATCTAAAATACTCAGCATTTGAAGAGGCTCTATTGTAAACTATAAGATCTGAACACTAAATTGCATTTCAAATTCCTTTTTTATTCCAAATTTTACTTTCCATTTATATGTCACTGGGGTAGATCTGAGTTTTTGATTAGCTCTGAGTGAGTACAGATTTAAAAAAAAAAAAAAAAGACTTGAAACTAACCTCTGACATTTGAATCCACCAGCATTTGCTACCTTTCTCATAAGCAAGATTGTAAAAATGTTCATGGCTTTCCTGGAAAGCCAAATTATCACAATCCTGTGTGAATCCTCTAAGCTATATAGTTGTGGATAACAAATAAAATAAGCCTTTGAAAAATATCACAGCCTGTTTTCTCGACATTTCAGCAGGATAACTGCTGACTAAACATTATATACTAATTGTTTGCTGAGTTTTGTACATCCTATACGTGTACTGTGATGTCAAAGGAGTGGTAAAAAACTTGTAGCCCTGTTCCTTGATTTCTTCCAAACATATTGTTGTGGTTTAACCCCATCAGACAGCTCAGCACCACACTACTCAGCACCACACTACTCGCTCGCTCCCCCCTGTTGGAATGGTGGAGAGAATCAGAAGGTCAAGAATACAAAAACTCATGGGTTGAGGTAAAGACAGATAAAGCAAAAGCCATGCACTCAAGCAAAGCAAAATATGGAATCCATTCACTACTTCCCATTGGCAGGAAGATGTTCAACCATCTCCAGGAAATCAGGGTTCCATCACATGTAAAATGACTTGGGAAGACAAACACTGTAACTCGTAGCACCCCCTTTACATTCCTTCTTCTTCCCCCAGCTTTTATTACTGAGCATGACAACATACGGTATGGAATAACCCTTTGGTCAGTTAGGGCCAGTTGTCCCAGCTCTGTCCCTTCCAAAATTCTTGTGCACCCCTCAGAATACTCACTGGCAGGGCAGTGTGAGAAACAGAAGGCCTTGACTCTGTGTAACTACTACTCAGCAAGAGCTAAAACATCCCTCTGTTATCAACACTATTTTGGTCACAAATCTAAAACATACCATCAATGACACCAAGCTGTGTGGTGCAATAGACACACTGGAGGAAAAGGATGCCATCCAGAGGGATGTGGACAGGCTTGAGAGTTGGGCCCGTGAAAACCTCACAAAGTTCAACAAGGTCAAGTGCAAGGTCCTGCACATGGGCCAAGGAAATCTCATGCACAAATACAGGCTGGCCGATGAGTGGATTGAGAGCAGCCATGCAGAGAAGGACTTGGGAGTACTGGTGGATGGAAAACTATGAGCCAGCAATGCACACTCACAGCCCAGAAAGCCAACTGTATCCTGGGCTTAATCAAGAGAAGTGTGGCCAGATGGTCAAGGGAGATGATTCTTCCCCTCTACTTTAGTCTCATGAGACCCTACCTGGAGTACTGTGTCCAGCTCTTGCGTCCCCACCATAAGATCAGGAGGCCTCCAATATAAGAAGGACATGGATCTGCTCAAGCAGGTCCATAGGAGAGCCACAGAGATGACCAGGGTGCTGGAGCACCTCCCATATGGGGACAAGCTGAGAGAGTTGGAGTTGTTCAGCCTGGAGAAGAGAAGGCTCTGGGGAGACCTCATAGCAACCTTCCAGTACTTAAAGGGGCCCTACGGGAAAGATGCAGAGGGACTCTTTATCAGGGAGTGAAGTGATAGGATGAGGGATAAGACTTAAACTGAGAGAGGGTAGATTTATATTAGATATAAGGAAGAAATTCTTTACTGTAAGAGTGGTGAGACACTGGAACAAGTTGCCCAGAGAAGTTGTGGTTGCCCCCTCCCTGGAAGGGTTCAAGGCCAGGTTGGACGGGGCTTTGAGCAACCTGGTCTGGTGGAAGGTGTCCCTGCCCATGGCAGAGGGGTTGGAAGAAAATAATCTTTAAGGTCCCTTCCAACCCAAACTATTCCATGATTCTATGTTATGTACTACTCTGAGTGAAATTAACTCTATCATAGCAAAAACCAGTACAGAGATTTAAGACAGTCAGTATACTCAACACATTTACATACAGAAATGCCTTCCAAATCACTCAATCTGACCATGTACTTTATGATTCTTTCCTCTAATGAGGTAAAAAATTATAGGTAAGAGATTGGCACTTTTTGCCACACAGCGGTACCAAGGAAGATTTATTGTACAAATTTCCTGAGGGAAGTATAATTTTAATTAATTAGCAAATTATATTTTCTAAGTCAGGTTATTTGCAGCCAGAAGGTGAGAGGATTTTACTATAGCATCTGAGTGCATTAAACATTCATTCATTTACTGTGACATAAAAGCCTGGTGAGATTGGAAATACTATTACTCTCATTTTAAAATAGGGAACAAGACACAACTGTCCTTGTCCACCCAAATACATAAGACACTTCAAAAAGACATCTAAGCCCACATGGCATTACCCACTTATTAAAAGTTACGTACATGAAAGAATTTTTATTTGAATGTTGTTTGCATTGAAAGCATTTTCTCACACAAAGGTCAGGATGAAACACATTCCACCTTCCTGGGTCAGACGAGCATTTCTTTGGTTCAAAAGGAAAAGATATGGCAAGACTTGCTTAAAAATAGAGTTCTAACTGAATTCTACACAAAAAGTCTAAGAAATAAATGGGAGAAACAATCTCCCACAATGATTTTGGAGTGAATGTGAAACAGAAATAACATGGTACAAACTTGCTATGAACATTAGAATATATCATGCTATTACATAAGACATTATACATATTAGAACACTCTTACAGTTATGTATTGCATATACTGTGTGTATTTTAAGTTTTCTTATTATATAACCATTATATGTTGTAATAATATAGTAATCATGTCAACAAGTAACTTAGATGCACCCTGGACTAAAATAGCAAGCTTAATGAGGAAAATGCCAGTATCATTTCCAGATAATAACATCATTATTTAAAACAGGTTCAAGGAAACATCTAGGTAATTATGAACAACTCAGATGCCAATACTGGTAAGGTAGTGGCAGATGTTATAAAGAATAGAAGTAACAACTACATGGAATAATATGACTTCGGAAAAGTGAAAACAGGCTTAGTAAAGGGTAGGGGTGCAACACAATCCACAGGGAGGCATGCTCTCTGGAGGAGTCCTCCAGCAAAGTTGTGAGTGAGTGGTGGGGTATGGGTGGTGGCTGCTGTGGCAGGTTACTGCAAACACTCAGCAGCATCCCTCACCAATGGGACCTACCAAAAGGAAGTCGCCAGAGGAAAAGAAAGAAAGTCCCAATGTGGAAAATAGTTAGTAAAAAGTACAAAACAAAGGATTGGCATACATAATAACTTTTCACAGAGAGGAGCAAACACTAGCAGAGCACAGTTTTGCTCTGCTAAGAAAGGCTTACTAAATCTCGGATGTCATGAAGAATGGTTTTTCTTCTGCAGAATCTCAAAAGTCATATGAAATTAACAGACAGGAAGTTCAAAACAGAAATAACAATATTTCTACTGTTATGATTTGAACTCAGCAGGCAACTGAGCACCATGCAGCCACTCACTTCCCTCTTCCCACCAAGTGCTGAGGAGAAAATAAGCAAAGGCTTGGGATTCAAGATAGGAGAGGGAGGGATGAATCACCCATTATGATCATGGGCAAAAGACAGATTTGTTAGATGAAGAAAAAAAATAACATAAATTTATTACAGACACTAACAACAACACTTAACAGAGTAAGACAGTGAGAAGCATTACCACATCTTGAAAACATCTTCCACCCCACACCCTTTCCTTCATCCCAGGCTCAGCTCTGCTCCCAATATCTCTACCTCCTCCTCCCCAGCAGAACAAGGGGCAGGGAGTGGAGGGTGCAGTCAGTGCTGCCTCTTCTTCTCTTTTCTGTGGGGCAGAAGTTCTGGAACTTCCTGCTGCTGCTCCAGTGTGGTCCCGCTCTCACAGGAGACAATCCTCCACAGATTTTCCCCAACTTGAGTCCCTCTCATGGACCGCAGAGTTCACCTACTTTCTCCAACTGGAGTCCCTCCCACGGGTTGCAGCCCTTCCCAAGCTGCTCAAGCATGGGACACCCCCACATGCTGCAATCCTCCCAGCGCCAAGCTACAACAGTGGGGGCTGCTTCTTCCCATCGGATCCTGGTTGCCTTCGGGCACAGCCACCTTAATTGGACATGTGGGGCCTCCACAGGCCATATTTCAGTGTCTGCTCCACCACAGATCTCCATGGGTGTCAGGGGGTCTGCCCTGCCATCTCACCATAGGATACAGGGGTGTGTCTGCTCTGGCACACCTCCACCCTCCTTTCTTCCTCCATTCCTCCACTGACCTTGCTGTTCACTCAGCTGCTATATCTCCTCCTCACAACTCCAACTCTTCCTCCCATGTCCGTTCTTAAATATGCTATTGCAGAGGCGCAGCTGATTGACTCAGTCCTGGACAGAGGTGTGTCTGACCTGGAGTGGGGGGAGCTTTGAGAATCTTCTCGCAGGGATCCACTGCTGTATTCCCCCCCCATACTATCAAAAAACCCCACCACTCACTCAAACCCAGGACACTACAATTTTGTAATTCCTATCCTTAAGGGGTTCTAGAAATGAGAAGCTTTTATTTGGCTTAGAAATCAGATGATTTTTATTTGGAAGGACAAATTGTACAGAATAATTCATTTGTTAATAAAGACAGAGACATTCTGGGGAAATAATGATATCCACTTCTATTTCTACATTTTTCATTGCTGTCTAACGGATACTGGATTAGATTACTATTTTCATGTTAAACTTTTCACTGTGAGAGTAATGCATACAAATTTAGAAATGTAAAAATACTCAAATTGGAACTGCTTTTACTTATGTGAAATTTTTCCCTATTTTCCATCTCTAATAATATACAGTAACATTACAAAGAAGTTTACTGATTTTTTGTGAACACAAACACTAACGTGGTGCATTTTCACTTTCCATAATCAGTATTTAAACAATATGAGTATACTGTATTAAAATTATATACTCAGTTATGGATATATCAGTAGAGAGGGAGATGCAATTTAGCAGTGTAATATAATCTTTAGTTTTGACTTTCGTTTGTTTCTTCCTATTTATTACATTTAAATCTAGACCAACATCAATAAGCTATTTTCTGAATTAAAACAAGCAAACAAAATCACTACATTTTACATGAATTCAGATGTTATGACAGGTTTGTTTCCTTTTTAATTGAACAGTTTCATAGAGAGATTGTAAGTATAGTAATTCATCATATTGAGGTAAAAACAAATTATGTAGCTGCATAGATCATCAGTCTATTTACACAGCTGGATATTTTTGCAGGATAGAAGAATTTTTCTACAGAAATTATATTTCCTAGATTGGATGAATTCTTCTGACATACATCTTCACATAACCTGTTTCATCTAACAATGACTTTATTTCTGTTCTTGGTTTTTGTGTGTGGTGGGGACATTTGGTAGCAGGGGAGGAGGCTAGAGCAGTGGTCCTCTGTGAGAAGCTTCTCAAAGCTGCCCTGGCTCCAAGTCAGAACCATCTCTGGCCAAGGCCAAGCCAAATAGTGATTGTGTCTGTGCCTCTGTGATAATGTATTTAAGAAAGGGAACCTGGGAGGAGAAGTAATAGTTGTGAGGAAAGAAGAGTTGTGAGGAGGACACCTATGAAAACACTGAGGTCAGTGGAAGAAAGGAGGAAAAGGGGTGGAGGTGTGCTCACGCAGAGCTCCCCTCCAGCCCGTGGTGAGACAGTAGGGCCAACATCCCTGCCACCCATGAAGGTCCACAGTGGAGCAAAGATCTGCCTGCAGCCTGTGGAGGACCCCATGCCAGAGCAGGTGACTGCTCCTGAAAAAGGCCGGCACTCTGAGGGAAGCCTCCACTGTTGCAGTTTGGTGCTGCAAAGACTGCAACATGCAGGACAGACCCATGCCAGAGCATCTCAGGAAGAGATGTAGCCCATAGGAAGGAGTCACATCAGAGAAAGTTCATGGAGGACTGTCTCCCATGAACGGGACCCCACACTGGAGCTGGGGAAGAATGCAAGGAGTACCCCCTGAGGAGGAAGAAGTGGCAGGACTGACCACACCTCCCATTCCCTGACCCCCGTGTCACTGGGGGAAGGAGATAGAGAAATTGGGAACAAAACTCTCACTGTCCTACTCTGTCTGTTAAGTGTTGATGTTAGTGTCCAAATTAAATTTATGTTCTTTTCTCTTCCCTTAAGAAGTCTGTCTTTTGCCTGTGATTGTTATGGGTCAGTCATCCCTCCCTGTCCTTGTCTTGGATCCTGAGCCTTTTGCTTTATTTTCTCCTTCCCATTCATGAGGTGGAAGGAGTGAGCAAGTGGCTGTGTGGTGCTCAGTTGCCCTTCTGAGCTCAAACCAATACAATTTTTCATATCTGCTTACAGAATACATCAATTAAATAATTACCTCAGAAATGGAAATGTAATACTTCTAGTCCTCTCTCAATTATTTCAACATCACTAAGGAGAACCAAATTTTCACCTCCTGATTCTGTTCAATACACAATGATGCCCCATAGAAACTAGTTGAATAGTAAAACCTGTAGAAGGTAAATGCACACTGTATGCATAGTAACCACAGAGATCTAACATTAATATCTCACACTAATGTCACATTTGTTCTTTTATTTTTCTCTATAAACTCCACTATACCTCCACCTGATTTCTTAAATTTTTACTTATGACTTTAATAAAATAGAATACTATTGTTTGTCTTGTGTGATTTTAAGATCAAAAAGCTCTTTCAGAAACAATGTCAATATTCATATGTGACACTTGACTTCATTTAAGCTGGAGTTTGTTTATTCCTGCAGCAGCATGTTTTCTGTGTCAGCATTCAAATTCATGTGTCTCCTTGTATAGGTCATATAAAAAGTGATACTTGAATATATTTTCTACCATAACTCTAGGTGACCTGTAAAGAGATTGAAAAATTACTCTCAGCATCAGTTTAACAAAAGCAGAAAATGATTAAAAAAAAATAATACCAATTAAAACAATAAGGTTAATGGCACGGAAGAAAGAATGTTTTCTCTTTGCAGCAGGTAGCACATCTGGAAGAGACTTCACATCTTTAAGCATACAATGCCTCTTCCTCCCCAAAACCCCACCCAATATTGCACAGATTTCCTGGAAATAAATACTACACCAAAATAGCACAGCTTCTGAGTTTATGGTGGATTTATGAAAACAATTCTCCACACTTCAAAATTGAGTTAACAATGTATATGAAGTGACGTGATGTGTCGATCCTGGCTAGCAGCTAAGCCTCACCCAGTCACTTGTTCACCCTCCCACTCCTCCCACAGCAATATAGGGTAGAAAATCATAAGGGCAAAAGGGAGAAAATCTTGTGGGTCAAGATAAAGACAGTTTAGTAAGCGATGAAAAGCCCCAGTGCATGTGCAAGAAAAGCAAAATAATGCATTAATTTGCTACTTCCCATCATCAGGCAGATGTTTCCTGCTGCCTGGAAAACACAGACTTGGAATGCATGACAGTTACTTGGGAAGACAAATGCCATGACCCAAAATGTCCTTACTTTCTCATTTCCCTGAATTTTAATTATGTTCACAAGGTCATATGGCATGGAACATCCGTGTGGTCAGTTTGAGTCAGCTGTCCTGCCTGTGTTCCCTCCAACATCTTTCATGCTACCACAATTATTGGTGTGGGGACAGCGTGAGAAACGGAAAAGATCTTGATGCTGTGAAAACACAGATCAACAATAGTTAAAACATAAAGGTGTTGTCAACCATTGGTGTATCTTAGTCACAAATCCAAAACACAGCTCCATATGAGCTGCTATGAAAAAAAAAATAACTCAATCTCAGACAAACCTGGTAAAATCTCCACCCCTTATTCCATACCATTTACATTGTGCTGACTAGTGGGTCCTTCACTAGACAACACACTGTCATTAACCACTTTCTCCCTCCCCATCCTTTGATATATAGACAGATATCACTCCTTCAGTCTATGGGTCACCCCTGTAAAATGTCCATAAAATGTCCAGAAATTATTCTGCTCATGACTTGGGTTATTGTGGGTGCTCAGAAGAGGAAAGGTAGTGTGTTGTGTTGAGTTATTGGGCACCAAAGTAAGCTCAGTCTGGGTGACTGCTGTACTTCCCTGGTTTCTTGCAAGGCTCATGCTCTTGCTGTAGTACTTCCTATATGATACAGTTCAGATCATGGATTACAACTTAAAGGTATATCTATTACAAGTGAATATGTAACTTATTTTTAAATGGTTTCCTTTTTGTTGTTCTTTTTGCCAACGCTCATAGGTGCTTTAGCCCCTTGTCCTCTCTTACTAAAGATAACCATGATTTACCTCTCAAATGTATCTATTTTTTGTTAGTTTACATAATCAGACAAGATAGACTTATTAGTATGTTCTAACATACATTTAGCATGATTTTGTTGCAAATTTCATTTCTGACAAAGATTGTACTTATTAAAACAATTACACATTGTAAAAATAAGCAAATAGTTTCCATTCTTCAAGAAAAGCTCTTTACTGGGCTTTGAAACCGTATGCAAACAATCAGTGTAAACTATTTGCATTTATATTGGTCTATTATGATGTCCATGTTCTTTGTATTAGCTTCCAGTTCTATTGCTGATGTTGTCATATAATACGTGCCACCAAAACTCCTCAGGTGTGCTTCCTTTTCATCATGTTTCTCTCTCTTACCCTGTGATAACAGAGGGTAACCTTTTACATGATTCCCTCTTCCTCCAGTAAACCTGAGTTAGTAGGTGTCAAACGCTGGAATAAATTTACATTATATTTATATAATCTATCATCTTATTCAAGGTTACTGAGGTATGAAAAGAATCATATTATACTGTCTGTTTCCTTACTTCAGGCAGTTATCACTGAGACTAAGACTATCTTTCTGTCTTCTTTCAGAGGGCAAGATAAATATAAATGTGGTTCAAAAAAAAATCATTTACAGTTAACAAGAGTTTAGAGTTAGGTCTTGAGTTCTTATTTGCTTCTCTGGTTTCCTCCAGGGAAAAAAAATTGGTTGCCTTTTATTCAGGTTTCCAGCTCTCATTTTCTTTTCAAAAGTAGCACATTTTCTTTTTTAAATTCCTCCTTTTCACATTGCTGCAGGTTGCAATAACCCTTTAAGAAGAGAAAAGCAGATATGGTTAAAAAGTCCCTTAGTGGGCTTGATGAAGACATATTAATGGTAGTAATTTCCATGCAATTTTGTAAAACACCTCAGCACTTACTGAACACCTAAGTAGTTCTTAACTACTATAACTTTTAATCCACCTTGTCTAATTGTACACATTCTTATTAAGAAATGTTCTTAACAGTTCTTACAAAAGTAGAGTGTTAAAGAAATAAATGCTAGAGGCTATGAAATATCCTTATGGAAATTGAATACATTCTGCTAAACCACGTGTGTGTGTGTGTGTGCGCGCGAGTGCACACATAAAGATCATTGCTTGTAAAAAGAAACTTTTAAGCTTTCAAAGAAAACTAAATAAAAAATTAATTCAGCAGTTGGATTAAAATAAATCTGATTAATTTTTTTGAACTGGACAGACAACAAATATAGATGCCTTAACTTGGACAAAGTAATTTGATATAGATATTTTCCATTTATTATTAATGTGTATCTCTGAAGCATACTGAAGAACTAAAATCTTTATGTATTTTTAAAAAGGATTCTTCATTAGATATCACATCTGAATTACAGTATTATTCCTGTTTTTTTACTAATCACTTGTAACAAGAACTGATCTGTCATGATATTGAAACAGAAGGCAGTGAAGAGTAGGAAGAACAATAGTTCAGCAGTTTAACTCTTTTATGTTCAACATACTTGTTCATACATTGGATCAAGTTTTTTTCAAATGCATTCAACTGCAAGTTTTCCATTGACTTTTGTAGGAGCTAGATAAGAATTTCCAAGGGCAAAAGCTATTAAGTATAATGTGCATTATTAATGTGTTTATGTCTCCTTTACTATATTTATTATAAGCACATTAATGAAAATGCCATGAATATTAGGGCTGATTTATAAGAATAGGGTACTGTTTACAACCAGATTACAGCACACTGGAAATATTTTATTTAACTTAACTATATGCATTTGTAATTTATTAAGACACTTGTATAATTCCAAAGAACAGTCTCTATTAAGAAGATCAATGAGCTGTAGTTTTACAGTGTTTTCTTCTGAACCTCAGTGTTGAGGGGAAAAGATTGTTCAAATTTATATTCAGAATCAATTTTTATGCAAGGAATTTATCAAATAATACAAATACACACATAAGGCATGTCTTAATCCATTTAGAGATAATGAAACAGACTTTAATAACATTAATATATATGCAGATAAAACACGTAGGTCCCAAATCAGTCTTCTTGTAAGTACCATTTGTTCGCCACATCCCGTACAGGAAACCACAACCTTTCATGGATACAAGGGATGTCTCAGGTCTTCATACATTTCTGAAAGAGTTGGGATATGAGATTGCTCACTAGAGTTTACTCATACAAGTTAGTATTGCTGTGTTTGTTCATATCCACCATTCTTCAATACAGAATTATTGTAGATTTAATGGTCATATATAGTTCATTCATCCATGCATGAAAAAAAAAAAAAAAAAAAAAAACAAACATTTGAAGTCCTTTTTACAATTTTTATTCCATATTCTTAATGCTAAGTCAACAGAATTTAAGCAAAAGCCTAGATGCTTAATCAAACTGGGACACCATTCCACAATGTATACATATACTAAATTATTTCACATATATAGATATGTGTATATATATGTGTGTATAAAAAAACAAACTTACTATTAAATAGAGAGAAGTATACGATGAAATGGAAGCTAAACTGGCAGTTGGACTAGATGATCATTGTATGTCCCTTCTAACTAAAAATATTCCATTCCATTCCATTCCATTCCATTCCATTCCATTCCATTCCATTCCATTCCATTCTGTTCTATTCAATTCCATTTCATGCCATGCCATGCCATGCCATTCTATTCTAAAAGATACAGGGAAGTACTATCATTAGACATCCAACTTTCAGGAAACTTTGGTTCAAAGGCTAGAAGCTGCATCATAGAAGATGCAGCCTAAACAGACATGGCCTCACAGAGGTAGATACATATACAAGATAATGAAATCACATTTCCTAGGAGCCATGGCAATTGAAAATCCATATCTATACTCTGCAGATTTAGCAGAACATTGTATTTGAGTGCCACGTAGCACTAAGTGAGAAATTAAGTTGAGGAAAAAGGGCATCTTCCATGAAAATTTCCTGAAACTGTTACAGCATATCAGAAACTGCAAATTTCCTCCTGAAATACCTGGCCAGATAAGTTGGTAGGGAGGTATCAATGACTAGCTGACAATGTGACCAAAAATGTATTGTTTTTTTTCTTGAACTTATTTTAAAGATAACACAAACTAGATTGAAGCAGCTCTGAAGATTACCATAAGACTTATGAAGAAAGGATGTAATGTATTCATCATGTCAGGTGGTTACCATGTTGTGGTTGCCATGTTATGGTTGTCTGAAATGAGCTACTAAATATTGGACTTCATCTGTGTGTTAAAAAAGCAACATAACATTGAAAATTCCTAGTATTTTTTAAACTACACTAAGGAAAATCACTGGCATGCAGAATTTTTAGACAATTGTTAAATAAGTAAAACTTATTTAAGTTTTAAAGACATAAGAATGTGTTTAGATTCATTTTTTAACAAGGAAGTGAACAGTTATCTGTAAAATTTCTACATAGCAAGTGTTGACTTTATTGACAGTGACAGCTACTTTAAGTGTCAGGAATAATCTAAGGGAATTTGGTTCTTTTTCAGTCATTCTCTGAAACAAAAACAAAACATATTTTCTCTCTTCAGTGAAAAGTACTGTCTTTTCTAGTTTATATGATACTAATGCAGAATGTCTAGAAACACATTCAAAGTGGGCAAAAACTGCTATACTTTTTTGCTTATGTTCAAATAATCAAATGGCACAACAGATAGAAATATGGCATGCTGTTTCATAAAGCTTCAGGGGTATCATCAAAATCATATTTTATAAGCTGTAGAATTCTACCAAATATTTCTATATTTTAGCCTCACTAAATTACAGCTTAGTGAAGAATATGTTGCCTTTTCCATAGATGTAATTAAAAGATCTTCAAACTTTTTAAACTATTTTCACCCTGCTGCAAAGTGCCTGCAAGTTCTTTGCACTTTCAATTATAATATTCTCAAGAAAACAGTTGCCTTTGGCATAGGTAAACATTTATTTTAAAAGTATTTTGATATGTTAGACCAGCAGGTCCCAGACCATGGTCTGCAAACTAATCAATATCCAAAAAAGTGTCTTAGCAATCCTCAGGTAATTCTGAAATTATATCATCTTTTACTGATCTAAAGACTATTTTAAACTTATCTACAGTAGAACTATTCTTATCATTACTTTCCAAATTCACATAATTTTCTTTTCACATTCAAAAGCTTATTTTGCTATCAACTAGATTATATCTTCAATGATTGGATTTTAAACAGACTTTTTAATCATCTTTGACCACTAAGGTCTGGTTTGTGAAACAATCAGATTCTAGAAGCCAGATGATCTAAATTCTAAATCAGATTACTGCTTTTAGAGGGGAGAAGACATTGCTTCAAAAGCATAAACTTGACTATCACGTACTTTTTTTAACTCTAAAGACTTTTTATAGAAACAATCCACGTTATAGGTAAAACTCTTAACCAATGTTTTATAGGAATATGTTTTATCCTGCTCTCCTGTATCTTTGATTTATCCATAAATTGTAATGCTTAATTCTATTTAATTAAGTGGACACAGCTCTGTTAAATCTCATATTCTCAAAGAACAGATCCTGGTGGGTTATAAATAATTAAAGCTATGGAGAATATGACTGAATTATCAACAGCTACTGTGGGGGAGGGAATTTGCTTTACAAATTCCACTAAAGTGTGCCTAAAGAGCTATACTAATGAAAAGGGAGATTTGTATGTGTCCTGTTTTGGGCTGGAATAGAGTTAATGTTTCTTCTTAGTAGCTAGAATAGTTCTGTCTTTTGGATTCAGTATGGGGTTTGGTATGAGAAGAATGCTGGCAATACACTGGTGTTTTCAGTTGTTGCTGAGAGATCAAGGGCTCTTCAACTCCCCATGTCCTGATCGTGCGCAGGTGCACAAGGAGCTGGGAGGGAGCACAACCAGAGCACCGGACCCAAACTGGCCAATGAAATATTCCATTTCATGTAACACTGTGCTCAGTATATAGAGGAGGGAGAACCAGGAGTTCTCCTGATCACTTCTGGTATTGCAATTGCGGGATCTTGGTATTTCAGGATCACTAGCTGGGAACAGGCTGGGTATCAGTCAGTGGGTGCTGAGTAATCACATTGTGCATTGCTCGTTTATACTTTCTATTATTATTATTGTTAGTATTTTATTTTATTACCATTATTAAACTTTTTATCTCAACCTATGAGTCTCCCTTTACCCCTCCCATTGCCTCCCCCATTCCCAGGTGGGGGAAGGTGGGTGAGCGTCTGCATGGTGCTTGTCTGCCCACCAAACCACGACAGTATGCCTGATTTTCAAACCACGACAGTATGCCTGATTAAGCATGGCCATTGCATGAGTGTACAAAGAAAAGGAGGAGGTAATGAGTCCATTCCAGATTGCTTAGTTGTTACAAGAAATGCTCAGATAGCATTCCTAGCAGTGGAGGATTTCCAGAGACACTGTTTTTCTGATAAAGGGATATCATGGAGGGTCTGGAAGGGTTTGAAAGGAAGCTAATGCTAAATTTCCCTTTCAATAAAGTTTTGCGAGAAAATTATCAGACTCAATCCATATAACTGGACAGTCCACAGTTTTAAATGACATCAAGACCAATCCTTGGTGGTATTATTGGGTCAGTTTGATTCCTTGATATCTTTCAAGGAAGACAGAGAAATCTTTGCTATAAATCCACCTTCTGTAGTATGAACATTATGTAGTGGCAATATAGACACCATCCTAAAGGAACTGTCATGAATACCAAAATTTCAGGGTGAGACTTAAACCTTGTCTTGTAATGACAGAAATAAAACAAAACTCTGACTCAAAATGAACACACACTTACAAAACACTGTACATCTAATTATGCAAATTTTGGCTTCACATCACTGTACGACAAAATTGGAAATCCTAGTTTGCACTTCCTCACCTCAGTTGAGTACAGCAGACACTGAAATAGCACAGTTCCCAAGTCTATGTCTTGCATGTAAATGGTAGCTCATAAATCCTGTTATAACCCATATTAAACAAACACAAATCTATTTCTAAAAAATCTGTTCAAAGGATGTCACATTCTTTGAGTTAGGTAACAATTCTCCAGAAGTTTTATCTCCCTTTGTTCTCAACACCATAATTTCTGAGTAGGTCAGGGCAGAAGGTCTGGAAGACTTTCACATCCACATGTACCTCATCTGTATCATGAGACCTTCCCACTTTCCCATGTGTCCTGCTTACGTGGAAAGGAAACCTGGAGACATGAACCATTAAGACCCAGATAAAATATATAGTTTCCTCATTTAAACTCTGGAAGAAGTGGACTAGCACATCATTCATCTACAGACCAGTTTGATGCAACCATTTAAAGCAGCAGGATAGAGCAGCTGAACAAAAATAAAGCTACATCAACCTCCAGGAACAGATGATTATGAAAATTAGAGGGAGGAAAAAAATGCCCAACACTTAGAATACCAAATAATGATTTTTTAAAATAATCTGTTGTGTCAAATTACTCAATCTCAATGTCATTAATTTAAGTTATCAGGGATTCAAATTTTTAAACATTTTATATTATTCTGTAAGTACATACTTTTATTGAGATAACTTAGGTTGTTGCGTATTGGCTTTGAGTTTCTCAAGAATAACGTAAAGTATTAGGAGCATACCAATGAAGATATCAGATTTAAATTTCAAATACCATTTTTAAATTATTTCTGTATTTCAAGCAGAACAATGTGTTCTGTTAACATCTACTTTGAGTGAGTCGTCTTAGAACCTGTGTTATGTCTTTAGTAAACAAAACAAAACAAAACAAAAGAAGTATTTCCCTAACATGAAGTGGAAATACAGTGGAAAGAGCATGGCAAGAATTCAAGGAAATTACCACTCTATCAAAACCAATGGTTATGTACCCTGTATGTCCCTTCAATTTTTCCTTCAGAGAAACACATGTAGATACAACCTTTCAAATAGGCACACCTTGTTTAATTTAAAAATAATATTTGAGGGACAGGAAGAATTTGTCTATGAAGATGTGTTTACCAAAGGCCTCTACTGTACTCAGTACTTATGATCTGTTACACCCAACAAAGCAGGTTGGGTCCAAAAGAAATCTATAAAGAGCTCTTAAAGAAATAGAACTGTGTTAAATTGTATGTCTGGATTATAAATCTTTGATGTATTCAAGTTTTCTTTTAGGAACATTACAGTCTTGTATCAATGGTCTAGATTTAGAGTTTTTTTGAAATTCATTTGCTTCCACTGGAGTACAGCCATGCAAGCCATAAAAAAGAAAAGACCAAAAAGTTGATTTTCAAGATCAAAAGCCGCCTATCCTCCCTATACAACAGGGTATCCTTTCTATGGCTAATTCCAAGAGGTAATCAAACACATGCAAGAGACCAAAAGACAAGTCTGCACAAACATATCCTACAGTAGATTTAAGATGAATCTATTACTTTAATGGAGCATGAAAAAAGGTTCATAATTATTCACTTGACTGACAAAGCCTGAGCTGTAAAAAGACTGAAGCTAGTCAGTCTGGAAAGAGACACAAATGGGAAAACTTAGGAGTGGAAAGTTTTGCTAGTTTTTGTTTGAGCAGGTTGTTTTATAGCAATAAAAGTTAATTGACCAATTGAGAAAATGGGAACAGAATCACTGCATCATACCGGACAGTTATTGAAAGTAACAAAAGAGCACAAATGTAGAGCCCTCTAAGCCTGATGCTTTACCATTGGATTAATGGGACAGAGTAGTGCATCCAAGTGAAAGGACAAATTTAGGTTTAGTAGTCTGTGACACTGGTTTAAAATGAATAAAAAGGTTGTTTTCTGGAATGCTAAAAAAAAAAAAAGATGATCCACACTTGAGTTTTCAATTCAAATCTCAAAGTTCTGTGGTGCAATAATACATTGCCTCAAGGCAGCAAAAATACATTGTTCTGTAATACCACAGATCCCAATCTCATTTAGTAAAACAAAAACAAAAACAAAAATTAAAACAAAAAAAAAACTACTAATTTTTTTTATGTGAAAAACCAATCTTATTCAAATTTTTTCCTAACCATAAACATGTGATCAAATTATAATAAGCTGAGTTGGTTGAAGTCCATTTAAAAGGGCTCATAGTGGCTCATACACACAATAAAAATATTAGAAATACATAAAGAATGTCAGTTATAAAAAATACATAAATAGTATCTGCAGGATTTGTTATATAGAGAGAGTATCTACAGGATTTAAACATAAACCAATCAGAAACTATAATCTTTGATAGTTCTGAGATATTTATGAAGACTGCAGATCACTACCATCAGTTTTGAAAGGAGGAAAAGTATGAATTGCAAAAAAAATATAATTAAACAATTAAAACAAAAAAAAATAGTTACCAACTCATATATAATAAAATAATAATAGCTGAAGTGGCCTAATTCACAAAGATCACAAGTTCACATGATTCCTCTAAATGTTCCTGAGATTGTGTGAAATAGAAAGGATGGATAAAAGGGACAAAAACCACTACTAAATCTTCAATTAAATTATCTTCAAAAAATTAGCTGGAGATGTGACTGCTGCTGTAAGAGTAATAATGGAGACTCCAGAAAAAAGATGGAAGATGCAAGCTTACATGTACTCAGGCAGAAAAGAAGAGAGGTTAAAAACATGGAAAAAAGGCTCATTCAAACCAACAGAAGACCATACCTGGCTATGCCTAAATCAGTAAAAGCATATAATTTGTCTAATGAAAGGTACTATAAATCTGAAGCTTGAGAACCACAAATTGACATCCATTTATGAAGTTTGCCAGTGTCTTAGATAAAGTGGATTTCAATATTTTGAGGATGAATACTACCTATAGGACCCAAGTTGTACTGCCAGAGCAATAGAAGGAATTAATGCATGCAGGGTATATAAAGGAATATCTTCTTTTGGAAAACATTGTGAATATTGTTGGAGACATTTTTTTAGCCAAAAAAAAAGCTATTATCAAACTTCATGTTTATATCACAGGCACTTATTTATTAAATCAAGTGTCCCTAGATGATATTTTTCTTTTTTAAACAGACATTTATACTTAAGATTTGAGAAAACTTCAAGAAACTGGAAAGCTTATTCTGACAAAATAATACATGCTTATAATTATGTGATTACTTAAAAGAAGGTGTTTTTAACTTTTACATGCTATATAGAACATAGTTGGTGTTACCTACATGTTTACTTTTTGGAGTATGATCAGAGGAAGAAATTAAATCCTAAAGGAAATATACCTGATTTTACACACACATGTAGATATATTGACACAGTATATCTGTATCTCTCCCACTTGCACAGTCACAGTCTTGATCTGACACATATATACTTCATCCATAGTTCAAAGTCAGCAACGGCTAGGAAAAAATCTCAGGATACAGAAATGTAAGGACCTCGGATAGAGCTTGAAGATCACATCCCATGAGCACTGTCAGATGAGACAATAGACCAGCTTTTCTAATTTTATTTAATTTGTTTGAAGCTTTGACTAAAATGGCTTTGACTGACAGAGAGGAGTTTGGAGTGACCCTCCATTTTAAACAAGTGGAATCTTTTTCTAGAACAACCTAATTGCTAAAAAGACCTGAACTGAAAAGTGTCCTGGAAATAGATTTTGCAGAACAATCAAATTAAAAGAATAGAAGGTGACATATAAGAGTATATGAATGGTAGGAACAAAGTTAGCTGGGCTCAGGTTTTTTAATAAAGAAGAAACAGGTGATACTCAATAAAAATAACAGAGAGCAGATCCAATGTGATTAAAACCAAACTTTTTAACATAACATAATTCATTTACTGCATCAAGATAATGATATACAAAAGAAGCTTTTAAATGTCATAAAAATATTTACATTTTTATACACAATATAGCAGCTCATTGAACTAATTGCCTAGTGATAATACAGAATAACAGTGTATGTTCATCCTTCCATTTCCTGACTTTTTAATCGACATTTCTAGTTTCCTTGTAGAAGGGGCAATTGTACTACAGCTTCAGCATGACATCTCTCAATCTTGAGTTGAGTGATTTTAAAATTTTAATATTTGGACTGAAAATTTAAAATAATTTATATTTCATTTAAAAATCCAGATTTTTACACAGATGCAGATAAACAGAAAATTTAAGTTCTAATATTAAGACATTCCCGATAAGTATATTTTGTTTGTTCTCCAGATTATAAGAAAATAAAAAGAGTGAAGAAAGACTGCTTCTTTGATACTCATGGCAGTAAATAGCTGCTGAGATGCATATTACTGACCGTAAACCACCAGTCTAAAGCAGTTTCTGCAGTCTTGGCTTATTCACTTACCCTAGTAGCCTGAATATTTAAAATGCTTTTTCAATAACAAAAATTCTAGTTACAAAGCTCCCTGCGGAGAACACTTAGTTGAGACCATTAACATTTTGTCTTTTAATTTAAAGAAAATTATCTTTTTAGCTTCTTAATTTCTATCTTTTTTTTTTTTTTTTCTGATCAGTGAGTCAAAAAGAAAACAAGCAAGATTGAATCAAAGAGGCAATATATAATATTGGTCCTGAAAATGAATGTTAAATTATATGAAATATGCTCATTTTTATCCTTTTAATGAGGGGAAAAGGATTATTAGTAATAATATGCTACATTTCAGATCAAAAGTATCTGCAAGTTTCATTGTAATTAGCTTGTCTATGATTCAGATTAACTTTTTCATGAAAGTAAAAGGTCATTAAGAAATTACATTTTGAAAATGCTGTCAGTACAAAACTTGAGATGAAATTGATTACATTATTACACATCAGACTATAGGAAATAAGCTTTAAAAAATAGTAACTTTTCTATTTTAGAATTAAAAAGCATTTTTATTTTAAGATAGTATAGTACCCAGGATTTTTTTATAAACCCTTGAAACTAGAAGTGTCATACATTGGTAAAAAATGCAGCAATTTGAAATACAAATTAATAAACAATCCTAAACAGATTTTGAAAGTGACCTCCCAGATGTAAAAAATACATGTGCTGTAAAACCAGAAAAATATTCTTCAAAATAAAACATACATTAAATATGGTATATTGTATAAAAGTCATTAAAATTTCTATTTCTAATTTTGCTGCTTCATTTCAGTCTTACAGCATCCTTGCTTACCACTGTAATGTGTAGACTTAGATAATGCATTTGTAGGGGATCTTCAAAAAACCAAGTCAGCTGTTATATGAATAATAACCTTCATGCAAGAAAAAATGTCTTTGGTCACTGAATTGAGCACCCTGCTTATTATACATAAATAGTCCATGCAGCCATGTACAGAATATATGGGGCTTTATCTTAAAATCATATAGGTTTCTAGCTCTCTCAGATCCTTTGAATTTCCCCAGGCTGCTCCAGATCTTCACTTCACTGATTGCTAGAAACTTCCTTTAATTTCAAACCTAAATTTATTCACTGAAAATTTATTCTTATTTGTTGTTGTGTCTATATATCGTCTTTGCTGCAAACATTTCCCATTATGAAACATCCATACAGATCAGTGATATTCCATTCAGCCTTTTTTTTGTTAGACAAAACATGTTAGCTTATTTTGTCTCCTCTCCATTCCTGCCAATAATTATAAAAACATTTTTGAAACAAAAGTGGCTCCAGTATTTCAGCTTCAGTTTATTTTTCTTGTGATAGTTAGCAAATAATTTATGATATTTTGAATAGGAATAAATCACTACTTTACATAATGGTGGTAATACACTATTACCTGTAGTACAAATATCAAAACTGCAAAGGGCAATAAAAAATTATATCTTCAAAAATCTCACTCTTGGATTTTATTACCCTTTAAATGAGAATGATAAAAACAGGAGTGTCCTCTTCTCTTCATATAGGTTTCCATCCTATTTCTAAAATATATTTATTTCCCATGCAATAAAACCCAATAAAATTAACTAAAACTACATTGATGTAGTAATGCAGTGCTTCAGAATGACTATTGGTTATGTTCCTACAAAATTTGAAGTTCTATGTGCATTACATAACATGTCACTAATTTTATAACCATTTAGATTTTTTCCTATTTAAGGCACTTGATCATGTGATGTGGCATGATGGAAGAAAAATTTTTACTTTACTATAATACAGACAGAAAACACATCAACCCCAACTGTTTTCATATGGAAAATTGAGAGAGATTCCTGAATGACAATAATTTATGTAACACATGTTTTACGTAGGTATGTGTTGATGACTTCATGAAATGAGTATGTGCACATGAGAGGGGAGGTGTCACATTCACAAGGAAAATGAACTTGCCATATACTACCTGGCTGGAATATAACCATCAAAACTATCATCAGAAACATAAAATGAATGCTTACACCTGCCCTGCATTTCACAGAAGGGACCTTAAAGATCATCTACTTCCAAAACAGCTACATTGGGCAGGGAGACCTTCCACTAGACCAGAGCTTCATCCAACCTGGCCTTGAATGCTCCTAGAGAGGGGTCAACCACAGCTTCTCTGGGCAACCTGTGACAGTGCCTCACCACCCTCACAGTAAAGAATTTCTTCCTTATATCTAATATAAATCTACCCCCTTTCAGTTTAAAATCATTACCCATCATCCTATCACTACACTCCCTAATAAAGAGTCCCTTTCCACCTTTCTGGTGGCCCCCTTTAAGTCCTGGAAGTCTGCTATAAGGTCTCCTCAGAGCCTTCTCTTTTCCAGGCTGAACAACTCCAACTCTCTCAGCTTGTCCCCATATGGGAGGTGCTCCAGCACTCTGGTCATCTTTGTGGCCCTCCTCTGGACCTGCTTGAGCATGTCCATGTCCTTCTTATATTGGGGACCCCAGATCTGGACACAGTACTGTAGGTGGGGTCTCACAAGAGTGGAGTAGCGGGGGAGAATCACCTCCCTCGTCTTGCTGGTCACATTTCTCGTGATGCAACCCAGGATACAGTTGGCTTTCTGGGCTGTGAGTGCACATTGCTGGCTCATAATCAGTTTTCCATCCACCAATACTCCCAAGTCCTTCTCTGAATGGCTGCTCTCAATCCACTCATCGCCCAGCCTGTATTTGTTCATGGCATTGACTCGATCCATGTGCAGGACCTTGCACTTGGCCTTGCACATGCCCAACTCTCAAGCCTGTCAAGGTTTTTCTGGATGGCATCCCTTCCCTCCAGCATGCCAACCTCATCACACAGCTTGGTGTCATTGGCAAATCTGCTGAGGGTGCACTCAATCCCACTGTCTATGTTGCCAACAAGATGTTAAACAGCTTTGGTCCCAACATCTACTCCTGAGAAACACTGTCACTGCTTTCCACTTGGATATCAAGCCATTTACTGCAACGCTTTGCATGCAACCCACAATCCAGTTCCTTATCCACTGAGTGTTCCATCCAGCAAACCCATGGCTCTCCAATTTCGAGACAAGGATGTCATATGAGACAGAATCAAAAGCTTTGCACAAGTCCAGATATGTGACATCAGTTGCTCTTCCCTTATCTAACAGCGCTGTAACCTCATCATAGGAAGCCACGAAATATGTCAGGCACTATTTGCCTTTAGTGACGCCATGTTGGCTGTCACCAATCACCTCCTTACTTTCAATGTACCCCAGAATAGTTTCCAGGAGGATCCACTTTATGATCTTCCTGGGCACATAGGTGAGAATGACCGTCGTCTAGTTCTCTGGGTTCTTCTTTATTTCCCTTTTTAAAAATGGGGGTTATGTTTCCCCTTTATCAATCAGCAGCAACGTCTCCATACTGCCACAGTTTCTCAAATATGAGGGATAGTGGCTTAGCCACTTCATCCACCAGTTCCCTCAGGACTGGCAGATGCATCTCATCAGGTCTCATGGACTTGTGCACCTTCAGGTTCCTCAGATGTTCTCAAAACTGATCTTATTTTACAGTGGGTATTTCTTCATTCTCCTAGTCCCCACCTTTGCCTTCTGTGTCTTGAGCGGTCTGTCTGGAGCCCCTGTTGGTGAAGACTAAGTCAGAAAAGTCACTGAGCACCTCAGCCTTCTCCATATCCCAGGTGACCGAGTCTCCCTTTTCCTTTTGGAGAGGGCTCACATTTTCCCTAGTCTTCCTTTTATCACTGATGTACCTATAGAAGCTTTTCTTGTTGCCTTTGATGTCCCTGGACAGATTCAATTCTGTCAGGGCTTTGGCCTTCCTAACCTGATCCCTGGCTATGTGGACAGTTTCACTGTATTCCTCCCAGGCTTTCTATCCTTGCTTCTACCCTCTTTAGGCTTCCTTTTTATGCTTGAGCTTGACCAGGAGCTCCTTGTTCATCCATGCAGGCTTCCTGTCAGTCTTACCTGACTTCCTCTTTGTTGGGATGCATTGTCCTTGAGCTTGGAGGAGGTGATCATTGAATATCATCCAGATTTCTCTGTCCCCTCTTCCCTTCAGGACTTTAACCTATGCTACTTTAACCTAAACTACTCTTCCAGGCAGATTCCTAAAGAGGCCAAAGTCTGCTCTCCTGAAGTCCAGGGTAGAGACCTTGCTGTTTGTCCTCCTCACTATCCTAAGGATCCTGAACTCCACTATTTCGTGGTCACTGCGGCCAAAGATGCCCTTGATCTTCACACTCCCTACCAGCCACACCTTTCTGGTGAGAACAAGGCCCCTCACAGCACCTCTCCTCATTGGCTCCTCTATCACTTGGAGAACAAAGTTGTCATCAATGCATTCCAGGAATCTCCTGGATTGCTTATGCATTGCAGTGTTGTACCTCCATCAAATATCAGGATGGTTGAAGTCCCTCATGAGGACCAGGGTTTGTGAACGTGAGGCTTCTCCTATCTGTCTATAAAGGGCATCATCCTCTCAGTGTTTCTGGTCAGGTGGCCTGTATCAGACCCTCACTATAGCATCTACTGTCCCTGCATTCCATTTAATCCTGACCCATAAAATCTCGGTTGACTCCTCATCCACACCTAGGCAAAGCTTCATACACTCCCGCTGGTCATTGACATAGAGGGTGACCCACCCACCTCATCTACCCTGCCTGTCCTTCCTCAAGAGCCTGTATCTTTCCATTCCAACACTCCAGTCATAGGAGTTATCTCACCATATCTCCATGATGCCAATAAAATTGTAGGCATGCAGGCATGCGCACATCTCTAACTCCTATTGTTTGTTCCTTGGGCTATGTGCATTTGCATGGAGGCATTTAAGTTGGGCCCTGGATGAAGCTATATCTCTGGCCCTCTGTGTCAATGACCATCTGGAGTGCATGGAGCTCCTTGTCTTCCCTGTCTGTCCTTCCTAAAGAGCCTGCATCCTTCCATTCCAACACTCCAGTCATAGGAGCCATCCCACCATGTCTCTGTAATACCAGTAAGATCATAGCCCTGCAGGTGTGCACACATCTCTAGTTCCTCTTGTTTATTCCCCATGTTATAAGCATTTGCATAGAGGCATTTGACCAAAACCAAAAGGGAACATCTTCAGGCTATGCAATATTTGAGACAGAGCTGCCTGGTAAATAAAATTTTTGGAAAACTGTTTTTCCATGTAAAGATTTATAATGTCAGTGCATGTATCCCACTGTCTATGAAATAAATGAAATCAGGCTCTGTTCATTCTTCTCTCACTGTTCAAATGTGCAAAGGTTTCTGCAGACTTTCACAAGAAGTCTCTGCACTGATTTCCTTTGTACTTATAAGGTTTAGAGGAAAACAGTTCTGACAGGAGGAAAAAGAGGATGTGAAACATTATGCCTCTTGTCTTTATATTCCTTAATACCTGCTGGAATGGAAGAAAGAGGAGATATTGTGTCAACATCCATTATATCTTCTAGCAGAATGCTATTAATGAAAAAAATTAACCTGTAATATTCCCAAAGGAGGACCCTGCAACACAATCATACATTTTCATAAGCTAGTTTACATAATGTATCTGCCAGGTCTTGATATAAACCAAGGATGACTCACTTCATGTGGTGGTTTGTGATTTTCAACACTTTTCAGACTTACAGGTTAAAAACATATCATTCTAGCTTTGAAATTTCTGAAATGTGTCTCATGACATCCGCTGTCATTCACTGAATGAAGGATTAAAACTAAAGACAAAGAAATTATTCCATGGTAAGGTGTCTATATTTTACAAATAAATAATTAAGTAATAGTATTCCCAAGAAATCTACATGTACAGGAATATATTAAAAACTCTATGGTTAAAATCAATAAAGACAGATTAGCTAGTTAGCCTAGAGCAGTTGGGAGCAATGCATAACAGAACCTATTTGTGATTTGGTGCTTTGTGACAGCATAAAACTATTTCAAGTTTCAGTAATATATTTCTTTAAGAAAAACATGAGAAGGAAAAAACCCAACTGTAGAAAAAGGGCATTTCAAACTGGATTTGCAAATTGCCTAGAGATAAAATGAATTTTATAAAACCAATGGCAAGCTTGGAAAACTCTAGTGAACACCTACAAACAGTCATAAAAGATAAGATGAACTGAGGTGATAAAGATCACAGACAAGAACGGAAAGAAATATTGCCTTTGGAAATGCATGATAGTACAGAGACTGAACACGTTGATTATATCATGGATCATTTGGAAAGAGTTGTCACTTTCAACATTTCCCTTAGCAGTTCTCAGGAAGATGGCTACAGCACAAGCAAATTCGAAGACACCATCTATCCTGCTCTGAAAAAGTGATCCCTGATGCTATGCTCTATCTCCCTCACATGTCCCCAGCATATGGGCAGACTGAAAACACTCTGCCTGAATAGGCCTGGCAACAATCTTCATTTCAAGGAATCCACAGGCCTCTGGATACACATGTCCTCTTAGTGCACTCTCTAGCCATTACTGATTCACAATTTGTGGGCTGGAGAGTGGTCTTTGGCTGATCTAAACCCTGTCCTTTCTCTCAGAAGGCACCAAAGACAAGAAACTGTGAAGTCCTTGAGTATGAAAGAGCAACTGAATTTCCAACTGCAGCTCCACAGAAAAGAAAAAGCGGTGACATGCAAGCCTGCGTCAGCTCACCCCTGTCAAAGATGAAAGTTATCTCAACAAAAGCAGCTGGTTAATGGACTCCAAAAAGCTGTTGACAGATGTAAGAGAATCAGCATGGTTATCTGGTATCCCACTATCAAATGAGAAATCTTCAGTCAGCATGAGCAAACCACTTTTTATTTCATACCCAGATCTAAAGCAAAATGAAAGGACTGAACAGCTGCTTACACACAACATTCTCAGAAGCTTTACTCCAGAAAGAAAAATCAGAGTGAATGATAGAAGCAGAGATTGTCTTTACAAAGCAGTGTTGCTGTTTTGTTGTTGGTTTGTTGTTCGGGTTTTTGTTTTTGTTTTTAACTTATCCCAATGCTACATGTTTATGCAGTGCTGGCATCTTACCTGCCAAAAAATTAGTTAAGAAATTTTTGAGCATAATGGGGAAAAACTTCATTTCTACCACAATTATTCATAACTTCATTCTGTTCTCTGACACCAAAACAGAGTACAGTTTCACTGACTAGATGTTTAGTTTTTGATATTTCTCTCTCTTAAATTAAATCTGTGTTGAATAATCTATATACTGAAGTGCTTTGTCACCAGAGTTGTCACTACTTCTTGCATTTAACAGTATCATAGTTAAGTTTTTACGAAGCTATAATGTTAGATAAAATTATTATTAGTTTTACTAATGATAAAGCAGTAAAGTGGTTTTACTAATTACTATTCTATTCTATTCTAATTAGTGGTTTTACTAGTTAGTGGGTTTACTGCTAACTACCAAACTTCCCAATTGTAAAACTGTATTTTGTCCTAGTAAACTGTTTCTGTGAGCAAAGTTAGAAACCTTCTAATCTCATAAATAGGGAATTGACATTCAACCTCTCTCTTAAATAAGTATACAACAGCAAAAAGGGAAAAAGTGTACTTTTTAGCACATTCATAGGAACGCATTATCTTTTCTCACTCAAAAGCAGCATGCACAGAAAATGCCAAACATTTAATTTATTGCATATAAAGCAGATGATGAGATTACTCATGGTCATATGGAGTCACAGCAAGTAAATAAGACATTTATTGGTATGTCTTAGACAGCTATGTTTTATTGTACTATTAAGTTGAACCATCTATCTATCTTATGGTCATCTATTAGAACATCAAAACATTGTATTTCATGAGATTGCATTGAACTATTATTTAATCTTTTTAAGTCATTAAACCAAATAATAGAACTATCTAAACTATACCATAAAATTTTATATTTTAATTTTGAAGAGTACAAAACAGACCATACACTTCTTGTGTTACTCTGTTTCCAAAAAACCTCCTTCAGATGTTGCACTTCACAAAATAAGGATTCAGTAAGAAGTATGTACAGCCTAGGAAAAAAATATGAAACATACAGAGGTTATTCAAACTCCCTTATCTCTGTACAAGTGAGAGGGATCCTTTCTGAGAAGGAACTGAGTAGATAGATGGGTTGTGAGAGGTCCCATTGCAGAATGGCTCAAAGCTGAGAAAAAACATGGGATTTTTTCATTAACTCATTAATTCCTGTTACATACTTTGCCCATCAGTGTTCTCGAGAGACTTATCAGTACAGTATACTATAATGAAATATAAATGTCTTTAGCTGAGAAAGTCACGAGTATCTTCTACTAGGCTTTTCTGAAGAAAGTGTCAGATTTTTTTTTCTTTTAAAGGAGCATCTTTACTTGAAGTTAAGAATTAATTTGATACACCTGGAAGACAGAGAACTATTCTGAATACTTTGTCTTTTAAAACTACTACTATCACTGCAGAGATTATCAAGCTGCTTACCATGCTTTTTATTGCTTAGTACAATTAAAGTGGCATAAAAGCAAAAACATTTTAATTTTGGCTCTCTTCAGAAAAAATATATTCCAAATATCATGTTTAAACCAGTTAAACTTTAAATCAATCAGCACATGCCTTCAATTCTTGGTTTTATACCTCCATGTACATTCGAAGAAATTTTATACACACAATGGGAAAAGCAGTGGTGCATGAAAGTAAAGTGTTTGAGAAGTATCAATTTCTCTTTATTAAAATACAAAGTAGAATATTGAACTTTTCAGAGATACTAGAGTTGGAAGAAAACTCTAGAAATTTCTTCCATATTTAAAATGTAATGTTAAAGAACATTCATATTGCAGTAGTCAAATCATTGTTCATCACTTCACGGCAAACTCCCTCTGATCATGTCATATATTTACTTCTGGAAATACCATGTGTTATTAAACAAACTGACTCCCAAGTTTGGAAATTGCTCTAAGCACTCACAAATGTCCTAGAAACAAGGATGTGGCTTCTTATGTGTAAATAAGGCCTGCTAATGTCAGTGATCACAGCAGCAGCAACACACTCCAACAGGAAAGAGAGCTCATCTGCATGTTTGTTGGAGTTGGCACCCTTTCCATACCGACCATGGTTGCTGTGTGTCTTTTACATTGTTCTTCCTCTCCTGGATGGTTTCTGCTCTTGGCAGTTTAACTCACCTTTATTCTGCTTCTAACCGTCTGACTCTTTCAGATATGTTTCTTTGAACTCAACATTTTCTGTTTATTTAGTTGCGTGGATCTCTAACTAGCTTATTGCTTAATGAATAGATTAATTATTGATCATTCACCTACTATATCCTCTACCTGACTAATTAATCACTTAACTTAGTCTGTGATTTATATACTTTGAATTGTCTGTTTATCTTAGTTTTTGACTATGTGATTGCTTAGTTCATCTATTGTTCTATTGATTCTCTCCTTGATCACTGGTTTACAGTAAATTATGTTGATTTCCTGCATAAATAATTAGCTATTTCAGTATCTATTTCTTCCATTACTTCTCATTTCTCCACTATTATGTTCATGACATATAACCTCTGTCACATTTTCTCTGCACTGCCTTCTGTCTCTTCACATCCACACATCCATTCTTCCATTTATTACTTTCCCCTCATACTAATCTTTCAATGGCCCTCTAATGGAAAGGGGACATAAATACTCAAAAATGACTACCATATCTCTCAGAAAATCTAAAGAAAAGATAAGACTGAAACCCAGCAGTACTTTTATATGTATTTATGGAAGACTGATGTATCTATATATATCCTAATATGTCTCCTTTTTGATTATACTTCTGTATCCTCTGATTTTATTTCCTTTGTTTGTTTTATTTGTATCCTCCCCACATCTTTGCTATGCAGATTTCTGGAATTAAAACCAAAATGAAACAGCATTTTAGGCACCTGCATAGCGTAGATTATATCCTTGTAATTTAGCTAATTACTGACAAAACTTTTAAGTCTTCCACTGAGCTAATAAGAAGTTTAACATGATTTTGTAAGACTTGAAGTCTTCAAGCCCAAAAGATATACTCTGGATCCAGGCACAGTGGACCCTATCATCTTATCATCAGTAACCATCAGTTTGTTAGAAATGGAGGTACCAAGTACAGAAGTTTTTAATTGGACTCCCAAATATCTCTGTTGTTCTGCACGCTGATGGAGAAATTATTTCTAGCTGCAGAAATGGAAATGAGACATATGTAATTATATTTATTCCTTTAAATGCAAATAATAAATATGTCAACCCCAGTCACTGACTAGTCCTGTGCATCACTGTGGCAACCTCACCTGTTGATTTCCTAGACATCTGTCCACACACCTTTCAAAACATTTCCTGAAGATGGTCAAATTCAGAATGCTTACAGACAAAAGTGAGAAGTCAAATTGAGACCTCAACATTTTTAAAGGGTCAAATATTATGTTTTAGGGAACCAGTTCATGATCCACAGCTATACAGTTCGATAAACTTTGGGCATACATAGTCCTAGGCCAAAAAAAAAAAAAAAAAAAAAAAAAAAAAAAAAAAAAATAAAAATAAAAATTCCAGGTCTCTGACAATTCACTGACACTGATACTTGATTCTACCATCCACTTACTCCCAAATATCTTCAGGTAAACACTAGGGAGCTTAAAGACTATGCTATATGCCACCTATTTATTTAAATAGAGTTTTCTGCTCCACTGGTAATTCCTTGGATTTCATGGATGCAGTCTTTTAAAAAAATAATATAAATTATTTCTCTCTCTCTGACACATACAGGCACACTTATCCTTCATGTTTAGTTGCTGACATTATCTCAGTCTGCCAATACCTCCAACTACACATAGAGTAGCTTAAAAACAGATGCCTTGTCTTTCCATTCAGGTTGTAAATTTTTGAATGTGTTCTTTACCACAGAAAAGTTTTATGTGCTATAAGGGACAATGGAGAAGAATTTAATCATGTCATCAGTTAGGGACATGATTAATGCATTAACAAAGTGATATTTTATGCGCCCAATGGGAAATTCTAAATCTCCAGGGTTCTGTTTTAATGCTCTAAATCTTAATCTTTCAATAACTGCGAAGCACTGAACTTTTTGTTTACCTCAAGCCACAAAACAACTTTAATAGGTTTGTTATAAGATGGAACAACGTGATCCAAGTTTCATTTGGTTTTGCACTTGTTAGGTCTACAACTTACAAAAAAAAAAAAAAAAAGTAAGAGAAACAAAGAGAAAGGGCAGAAATTAAGCAAAGAAATAACCAAAAGCATCCATCATTGTTACACTTAAGTAAAACTTTTCTCCAGGTATAATTTCTACTGTTTCCTAGTAGACTTCCTTAAAGCAAACTGAACAAAACCGATGTGATCTGGAACTCAGTAATGCATTCTGATAAGTAAGGCATTAGTTAGCACTGGCAAGGGTATTAGCATTTCTGATCCTATGAGTTTAGAATCAGATTCACAGACCTATTACTGTAACTTAATCATATATAGGAATCTCAATATCTTGGTGAGTGTAACTCATCCCCTTTTTGTTTCATAAACTAATCCAATAAAAAATAATGAATCACAAGCTGATTCTAATTTTTGTAATTTTGTATTTTATTAGCAAGCACTGAGAGAGATTGTAATTGGAAAATAAGATATTTCAGGCTTTTTATTTTTTTAATCTAAAATGGAGAGAGAAAAAGTTATTTGGTTTTAACTAACAAGATAAACAAGTTTGACTTAAATGACTGCATTGACATTTATCAAATGCACATTTCTAGTAATTTAGTCAGTTTAGATTTCTCTTCATGTGTTTAATTTAAAGTGCAGTTTTATCCTTTTAAAGGAAGCTAGAAAAGGCAAGTGAGCATTTTTTTGTTTGTTTCCTTGTTTCTTCTAGTTGTAGTTGTTTGTTTAATAGATTTTCTTTATTAGAAAGGGAATAAACTGAGCAAGAATATTTTTTGCTATGCATTCTTAGATAAGACCATTAATTTGACTTATTTTTGGATCATTACATTTTTTATTATTTTTATCTATTTCTATTTTAACTTAAAGCAGGCAGAAGTCTCTACTTCTGTCTTTTTGTTTTGTTTTTTTTTTTCAATAAATTATTAATTATTGCTATATGTCTTTTACCAAAAGAGATATATATTCAGTAGCAGTTGGAGAAGTTAAAAGTTATTTTAATATTGTAGAAATTATAACAAATTAAAAGTTAAGTGTCATTAGATGATTAGACATCTCAGTATACTCCTGGAAGAATCTAAATGCTTATTTAATGATAATTCCTTGAACATCAAACATATTTATTTCAACAAATATTTTCTGTCTATGATATGTACTATCTCCAAGCTTAAGAAGCTAAATTCAAATCATGCAGCCCGAAATGAGGAGGTAGGATCTTGTATCACAGAATCAGAAGTGTATGTTAAAATGATCATTCACCTAGTAACTTAAAAAAAAAAAAGAAAGACAACATTTTAAAATAGAAAGTAAAATCAGCAGGGTTTTGTACCAAATATCTTACTTGTTTTCTGTATAAGGAGTTAAGTGTGATATTTCAGGTTTTATAAAACCTCATGAATTACCATTAAAATAGTTAAAATGTTGAGGAAAACATAATACTACAAGGGAAGTGTTTGTTTTATTATAACTGTCCCTCTCTTTTCCCGTATTTGTTTCTGTCACTATATTCTATCTCTTCAAACAGTTCAACCTTTAGTTGGTTCCCTTTCTTTGAGGGGGAGTGTGAAAGAGATTTGAAAATTGAAGGAAGAAGATGAAAAGTAACAGAAGTTCCTGGATGTGAAACCTGTGGCCATTAAAAAAAAAATATATAGCAGCCAGCCACCATCACTACACTGTTGGCATTGCAAGTGCCTCCATCACAACCACAAAACAGTGTAGTGGCGATACTGTAATGCCTCCATTTTTCTCAGTTTTCACAGGTTCTGAGGACTTTGGATTCTGATAACTCTTACCTTAGAGAAAAGCAGCCTTAAGGTGATAAAAGTGATAAAAGCAATAGAAGTGATAAAAGTGATAAAGACTATTCCCATCTGGGCTCCCACTTACTACTTTGTCATTGGAAAGATTTATCAGCTGATGCCTCCAGGTAGATAATAAAGTGTGTTAATGTTAACTTGGCCAGGGGATTACTCCTCAGAACATCTTCTTCGTTCTATTCATAGCTGTGCTTCCAATTGCATGTGTAATTTAGAGCAAATTGCGGACAATTAATCTCCCAGTTCTTCTCTGTTGTAAAGCTAACAGTGTGAATTCTTTCCTTGTACAACACTTTAAAGCTTTATGAGTTACAAATGTTATGTGAACAACTATTGCTAGAAAGTTGAAATCAGATGAATATTATTGCATTTATTTCATTCCCTGTTAATTTCATGTATGTATTTAAGTTGGAATTAATAAATGGTTGCTTTTTAAACTTTTTATGACCTACCTCAAAAGTCTGCGATGTATTTCTAAGAAAAGGGTTTAGTACTTTTTTTTTTTCTTGTGTACAAATTTCCATTTTGGTGAGCCAAGCTCAAATACTTTCCACCCACAAAACAAAATCCTAAATAAAAGCCTAGCAGTATCCATAGAGGATACACTCAATGATTCACAAAGAGTATGCTGGCACACAGAGTGTTGTTTCTGAATCTCACTTCCATTAAAATTGATGCAGCTAAACATACAACAGTTTTAGAGGGCTGACCAGATTCTACTGGGACAATTTGACTAGATTTTGAACTGGTGTTATGTCCATGCATATTCTAAACCTTCTACTAAAGAGTTGTATAAACTTTTAACAGTATGCATCAGTCAAATATTTTAAAAGATTCTACATACAGACATAATTAATCATCTACAAGCTTGATTGTCAAGGTGGCAAATGCTCAGCCCATTACTGTACCACATATGCTTTTCCTTTAACTTCACTGCAACCTGAAAACAACCAAACGCATACGGATATGTTTGTCATTAAATCTGTCCAGCAGTTCCTTTTCTCTTTAAATTCCCCAGGCAGATTAAGTAATTTATCATGGAAATATTTAGGAAGGCTTTAAATGAAGTGAGAAAGGCAAATTTGGTCTGCAATCATTTGGAACTCACACTCTTTCTTGATTTCTTTCTTATAATTAGCAAATTTGTTTTTTATAATTTTGTCTTCTTATCTAAAACAGAAGGAAATCTCAAACTTCCAGAACAGATGAACTTTCTTAACATTCTCTACAGATTTACAAACTGTATGCCTAAAATTGCATTGTTAAGTGGGTATATTATTAAGATGGTACAAGCTTTAGGAAAACGCATATTTTTTATTTTTTTATTTTCCCTGAAGTATTAAATTAAAATAAATTATAGATTAAAATTAATAACACTTTCAACATGAAAAACATTACAAGCATACAGAAATTACCTTCTAAATGGGAAGACAATGACTGAGTATTAACTTTCTCAAAATGGCCGGTACTTATATAAACCTAGTATGACATTATATTTCTTTATATCTCAGCAGTCTATGCAACTCTGTAAAAGGAAATCCTAAGATCTCTCTATGCAAAAACCCATTTCCTTTATGTTCAAATTCCTCCCACATGTGACAGTCATTAGGACAGGAGCATCTCTGCATTTTAATCTCCAAATATCATCTAAAACATCACTGATAACAGGTAGCAATTCCATAGGCTTCTGTGTGGGTTAGATCATGTCCAGAAGACAATAAGTACTGAATAACTGAATTCTCTACCAGCCGATAATGTCATTTTCATGCAAGAGTATTTAATACTAAAAGTCTTTGTTCTTTATGGACTACATTCAGAATATAGTGCATGAATAACAAATCTACTAAATAAATGAGTAAATGGGACACAGAACATACATTTTAAGAATATAATTCAGGAAAATATTTCAATGTCATTCTACTCTTTGTAGTAAATGCAATTTTATCTTTCCCTTAAAGAGGGGAGCTAATGTACTTTTTACCAACAAATCAACAGTTCTGTTACATGACATTGTAATTTAAATAGTTAGCACTGTGATAGTAAAGCAACTATAAGCATTTTTTCAGTTTTTTATTAACAAGTCTTTCCACGAACTTCATGTCATCTATAACAAGCAAGTTATTAATTGTGTAAACATCCCCTATCATGCACCAGCCTCTGGGAAAATTGAGCAGTACAATGGGCTACTAAAGACCATGCTGAGAGCAATGGGAGGTGGAACTTTTAAACACTGGGACATACATTTAGCAAAGGCCACCTGGTTAGTCAATACTAGAGGATCTACCAACCAGGCTAGCCCTGCCCAGTCAAACCTTCTCTGTACTGTACATGAGGATAGAGTCCCAGTAGTGCACCTTAAAACATGCTGGGGAAGACCGTCTGGGTTATTCCTACGTCAGGTAAAGGTAAGCCCATATGTGAAATTACCTTTTCCCAAGGACCTGGGTGCACTTGGTGGATAATGCAAAAGGACAGGGAAATCTGATGTGAGCCTCAAAAGGAATTAATGTTAGGTGAAAATAGCCAATAAACTGTATTAGATTAATCACCACACAAACCTATCAATGTTCTGCTATGGTTGATACATATTAGGCTAATGGCATCCTATTCATGAAGGAAAACATGAACTTGGATAAAGTCAGGATTGGTTTCAGCAACTGGTGCCCAGCAACTGCCACAGACTGTGAATACAGACAGTGTCAGATACATCAGCCACCAGCTCCAACTGTAACAGGGACTGCATGCCCCTCTCCCGCCAGGTCCAAGGTCACCTGCGCCCTACTGACTGAGCATCACTCCTCCTGCCTTAAGGGACTATTATGACAGATGGTACCTGAAGCTATGAACCAAGTGAACTCATGATACATTCTGCAGTGATGGCCCATGGACTGAGGGAATGATATCTATGTGCACAGGTCTGTGACCAAGGAAGAGGAAAGTAATTAATTAGAACATATTAGAAATATGGAACGTGAGCATAACATAAATGATATGGAATAAGGGGTGGATACTGTCCTGGTTCAGGCTGGAATAGAGTTCATGTTCGTTTTTGGTAGCTGGAGAAGTGCTGATGGCACACTCTGATTTCAGGGACTCTCCAGCTCCCCGTCTCCTGCCTTTCTGCAGGCATGCAAGAAGCAGGGAGGGAACACAGCTGGAGCATTGGTCCCGGATTGACGGTTATTCCATGTCATGTGACGTTATGCTCACCATATAAAGGAGGAGTGGGCGAGAAGGGGCCCACTCTCACTTCTGGGATTGTGGTCGTGGCATCTTTGTTTTTCAGGATTGCTAGCTGGGAACGGGTGGGGTGTTGGTCGGCAGGTGGTGAGCAATTGCATTGTACATTACCCGTTTATACTGTTACCGTATTATTTTATTATTCTTATTAAACTGTTTTTATCTCAACCCGTGAGTCTCCCTTTGCCCCTCCAATTCCCTCCCCATTCCTAAGTGGGGGAGGGTGGGTGAGCAGCTGCGTGGTGTTTGGCTGCTGACCAGGCTCAAACCATGACTAAAACTTACAAAAGAAGGTCTGCATGTAAATGAATTTAAGTTTCTCCTCTCCATCAAACAGAAAAAGGCTCTTCTACTCACTTAAAGCTGATTTCATATAAAAACTAGTAACAAAAGTTGATATGGGCAACTGGAGAGTTGGCTTCAAATAATAGATATAATATATTGTAAATATTTCAGTATGGATCTTGTCATCATTGTGCTAAGAAGAAGTGGGCATTAAACTCTCAGCATCTGCGTCCTGAATGAAAGAAAGCAAAGTCATCTGAAGACATTTTTTAAAAAAAAAAAAAAACAACTCAGTAACAGAAGACTGGTAATCAAACTGGGTCCTTTAGAATCACAGGTGGTATTTCTTCAATATAATGTGTTACGGTTCTAGAAGACCTATGCAAGACTCATTATGTTCACTAGGACAGAAAGACAAACTGCTTATTTGAACAAATATACAGATATAAAAGATATGTTTGTTAATACAGCTCTCCAAGTTTGTGTGTCTTCTTGATACAAATTTGCCAAATGCATTTCAAATAACTAAAATGTGAGACCCAGGAGAATTATTGACACAAGTTTACATTAGTGTAGGTTTTACTAATTTATTTAATTAACCAGGTTTTCCTAAGTTTTGTTTCAACATTCTGTATTTTTAGTTAGCCAGAGAGGTATTTTCATACAAGTCCTTTATCAGCACTTTACAGCTCTGTTATCACAGTTAAGATTGTGCTAAAGAACAGTGCCACAATGTCATGACAAGAACAGAGCACCAACTGGTTTATCTAATGGAATTTCATTTCCTTTCATCTCCAAAATTTGTCAACTACCCTGCCTTTATTAGTCACACATCTAAGACAGCTTCCAACCAGTATAGCCTGGTGTTGTTTAGCAGGGCACACTGAAATAAAAGTTTTCCATTTAGGTTGTTTTGCCTGTTTCACATTTTTTTCTTTTCTCTACCTTATCTTCAGTGACACTGTGTTTAGGGAGAATGGTGTTCAAGATGAAATTGGGCATGAGGTCATGACAACCTGAGGGCTCAGGAGGAACTCAAAGGATTGTAAACATTCCTGTTTCAGAAGAGTCACTGGAAGAGAAAACAGACTAGATATAAGATGAGAAGAACTGTAAAGTCATAACTGGGGAAGAGGAACACACTGTTCAATAATAAACTGTTTCTGCTGTTCCCACATCAGCACTATGTAGACAAAGTCATCCTAATGTTTTCTCTGCTTCAAACTTGTCAAAACAAATTCACATTTTTTTATTTAACTGAAGAGTCATGAACACTACTGTTTTTCACTATGCTTCCAGCTCTGTAACTCAAAACCTAGATGACAACAGAGAATTGGCCTTTATGCAATAAGAGTATAATTTAATTTAATATATCTAGATATGGGTTGACTCTGGCTGGCTGCCAGGTGCCTACCAAAGCCACTCTATGACTCCCATCCTCAGCTGGACAGGGGGAGAAAATATAACAAAATACTTGGGAAATCACCCAGCAATTACCATCATGAGCAAAACAGATTCAACGTAGGGAAATTAATTTTATTTATTACCAATCAAATCAGAGTAGGGTAATGAGAAATAAAACCCAGTCTTAAAACCCTTTCCACCCCAACCCTCCCTTCTTCCTGGGCTGACTTCACTCCTGATGTTCTCTAACTCCTTCCCCTGAACAGTGCAGGGGGATGGGGAATGGGGGTTGTGGTCAGTTCATTACCCACTGTCGCTGCTGCTCCTTCCTCTGAGGAACTCCTCACACTCTTCCCCTGCTCCAGTGTGGGGTCCGTCGCACAGGAAACAGTCCTCCATGAACTTCTTCAGTATGAGTCCTTGTCACGGGCTGCAGCTCTTCACAAACTGCTCCAGTGTGGTTCCCCCACAGGGTCACAAGTCCTGCCAGAAAACCTGCTCTAGCATGGGCTCTTCTCTCCACAGGGCCACATGTCCTGCCAGGAGCTTGCTTCATCACAGGCTTCCCACAGGATCACAGCCCCCTTTGGACACATCCATCTGCTCCAGTATTGGGGTCCTCCAGGAGCTGCAGGTGGCAATCTGTTCCACCATGGACCTCCATGGGCTTCAGAAGGACAGCTTGCCTCACTATGGCCTTCACCATGGGCTGCAGGGGAATCTTCATCTGGAGCACATCGTCCCTTCATCACTGGCCTTGGTGTCTGCAGAGTGGTTTCTCTCACATATATATTCTCACTCCTCTTTCCAGTTTCAGTTGCTCTTGTGCAGGTTTTTTTTCCCCCTTCTTAAAGATGTTATCAAATAGGGTCTACCACCATCACTGATAGGCTTGGGCTTGGCCAGAGGTTTGTCTGTCTTGAAGTTGGCTGCATTGGATTTATTGGACTCGGGGAAGCTTCTGGCATCTTCTCACAGCAGCCACCCTTGTATCCCTTCTGCTACCAACACCTTAACATACAAACCCAAGACAATACGTTAGTAGGTTTTTTTGGTATACTAGGAATAAAGACTCCACTTAAGAAGTTGAAGAGGAGGAGTTTGTAAGAATTTCTTAATTATTTTCCTGTAAGACATAAATACAAAATATGAAAACAGATGGATTTAAGAGATGGAGAGATAATCTTTACATCAACAAAACTTCAAATTAAATCTGAGAGAGTTTGGATCACCACAAGCTCAAATACAATTTCTAAATTATTTTAGGAAATCATAAGCATAACATTCTCTTTCTTGTTGCTCACTCTCTCTTTCTTCACATTCACACACACATATCCATAGAGGATGTAGAAATGGACTATTATGTTGGTCCAATTCTGCAGTTTTTGTTTCTCTAGACCAACAAGGTCTTTGTGCCTTAGGAAGACTTTACTCTTATATACTAAACAAGTAAAGCTTTAAGATTTGTTAAGAACCACTGAAGAGTCCCTAAAAACAGCCACTAGATACTCTAGTAATGCTAAGAGTAATCATAGAATCATAGAATGGTTAGGATTGGAAAGGACCTTAAAGATCATCTACTTCCAAAACAGCTACATTGGGCAGGGAGACCTTCCACTAGACCAGGTCCCTCAAAGCCCCGTCCAACCTGGCCTTGGACATTTCCGGGGAGGGAGCAACCTCAGCTCCTCTGGACAACCTGTTCCAGTGTCTCACCACCCTCACAGTGAATTTCTTCCTTATATCTAATCTAAATCTACCCTCTTGCAGTTTAAAACCATTACCCCATATCCTATTCCTACACTCCCTGATAAAAAGTCCCTCTCCATCTTCCTTGTAGGCCCCCTTTAAGCACTGGAAGGTCTCCCCAGAGCCTTCTCTTCTCCAGGCTGAACAACCCTAACTCTCTCAGCTTGTCCCCATATGAGACGTTCTCCAGCCCCTTGATCACCTTTGTGGCCTTCCTCTGGACCTGCTTGAGCAGGTCCATGTCCTTCTTGTGTTGGGGGCCCCAGAGCTGGACACAGTACTGCAGGTAGGGTCTCATGGGAGCAGAGCAGAAGGGGAGAATCGCCTCCCTCGACCAGCTGGTCACACTTTTCTTGATGCAGCCCAGGTTACAGTTGACTTTCTGGGCTGCATCATCTAGGACAATGTAGAACTAGTGATGTTGCAGATATTAAAGCAAATTTATTGACTTTATTTATGTATTTTAAATATATTTAGGGTAAATCTACTATCTGCCATATAAAATTTAGTAACTTGTTGTTAAATAAATAAATGCAATTGCTTTATTTAGTATTAGCTATCTGTATTACCAGTTAATAATAAGTACTTAAAGGCTGACAGTCTTTGGGAAGGATGTTTCCAGTATTCTCATACATGAGCAGGGACAAAAAATCTGAACTTGTGTTCATAGCAATGAAACTTGAGACAACCTAGTGGCTCACCAGAGAAACCAAAGACTGAGTCATTTGTGCATGCCCCAGGCTTACCAGGGTGATTCTTGGTTTTGGTATCCTCAGCTGAGTCCGACGTGGTTCACAATTCTTTTACAGGTGCTAAAACACTTACTCTCTCAACATGCTTTCTTCTAAATCACTCTTCTCAATCACTATCTACTTCTGCGACTTTTTCTAGCACAACTGATCTCATAGCTTACATTTAAGCTTCCATGTGATCAGTGCAGCATGTTAGAGACAAAAAAAAATTTCTTCAGGTTCCGTAGCAAATATATCACCATGTAATCATGATTAGTAAACAAGCAAAACCCCTGGATATAATACTCCTTCTTTTTGTTCAGTTCAGGACCTGTTCAGTTAAGCAAAGTGCATGACCCACTAAACTTCCTTCAATTTTGACTGATGAACATGGCTGGATTGAGGCAGAGAATCAGCTGGTTTCACTAGCACATTTCTTCCTGCTTGATCTCAGCAGCATACAGGCTGCAATTCAGAGGAAACAATCTCAGAGACAGTGCCAGTCAGTTGTGCCAGCTCAACTGCTTACTGGACCATGACAGACTTGTTTGGGAAACAGGTCCAAATTAAACAATCAAGAAAATAAATAAATTGTGAAAGACAGAGAGAATTACTTTAGCTTGCAATGGTGCTCCAGCTTTGTTGCCTGCTTGCTTGCTAAGCCGGTAGGCAGAAACTATTCACTTTGGTAATGCAGAACCACACCTTCACAGCTGCTTTTATCTCCTCTGGTAAAACTGCCTGCCCAGGAAACAGTGTTTTATTGCTCAGCTGGGGGTGAAGTTGAGAGGGAGTGGAATCCAATTTTAGTGTCAGAATATTTAGCAGCTCATTTTCTTAGTTCGATAATAAAGTGTAACTAGGATGAAAAATGATGGTAGTTACTAAAAACAAATTTATATTTGGATAGGAGTCATTAGGCTGTTGGAGGTACTAAAGTCTAATATCAGAAAAATATGCTAGATGTGAACAGAAGTTTTGACAAAACCAGGAGGAGATTTCCAGTGAAACAAATCTGGGTTGGGGAGCTCTCTTTCTCCAGCTCTTGGCTATTTCCAGATGAGATTTCAGAAGTGTACGGGAAGAGAGGGAGTGATCAGAAAGCACTCTGTACCAGCAAATACTGGTAGGGGACACTGATACATGGTAGAGATTGTATCTCCTGCACTTGGAGATGTAAGAGTAGTGTTGGCACACAAGGTGCCTGTTTCAAACAGTCCCTCCCTGGTGAGCTGTCTCACTCTGCTTTAAAGAAAAGTTGTTAGCTATAGCATAAAATGTAGCACTGGATTTCTGTGCAAACAGACATCCTAAAATTTATATAGCAAATTAATTTTTAATGCTAGGGCAATCAGGTCTTACAACATTGTTTTTACATGGAGCCACATCTAAGAGAGTCCAAAAGCATCCGGAGGATAGATGTGTGTGGAAGAGAGAAAGAACTAGACTAGAGATAAGTAACTGCTTTGTTCTCAGTCTTGTGCACAAGCAGCTGCCACTGGTGAGCCTTCAATGACAAAGTCTGATTAGCACATATTAAAGTGATTAGGTAAAAGATACCATACATACCGAATATATATAAAAAAAAAGCTGAAAACATTACTTATCTGCTTCTAATTCATTTCTCTGTGGCAGCTGCACAGTCATTTCTAGGCACGGTAATAATACAAAGGAAGTTTTATTTTTTCTTCATCCTCTTTTTTCCTTGAAAAAATTATGTGTGACTTATAGTAGAAGTATGACAAATGTTACCCTAATCACTTGAGCCATACATGATACCCAATCTCTTTTAAAGTAAGAACAGATTTCAAATGTTAAAGGTTTTATTTCCAACAATAACAACATTTTAAGCAAATCCGAGAAAACTGAAAAAGCACATTAAACTATAATTAGAGCCCAAAAGACATTCAAAGTCTCTTGTCATCTTCTTGTTACTCATTTGCAAAGAAGACCTAGGAACTGACAAAAAAGGGGCTAAGTCATTACTGTGACTTCAGTCTGCTTCCCTGAAACAGTATTATATGTCATTTATATAATGAAGTCCAAAGGAAGCTAAAAAATTGCAGAAAATACTAGAAAGCTAGCAATATTCTACTTTTTTGTTTCATACAGATAATTATGCTACAAAATAATTATCTTCTGTTAAAAAAAAAAAAAAAAAAAGCGATCTTTTTAGAACTTTTGTTTGTGGAGCACGTGTTCATGGGGCACAATTTCATGTCCCTTTCTTCTCCCTACCTCTAAGTATATCTACTCAGAAATGTGATTCTTCCATATGGAGGGGGCAGAAAGTAGTGTCTTAGATAAGAAACAAAATACACAATATTTTGCTTTGAGACAACTGCAATCAGGACTGATCATGTTTCTTGGAATCTAGCGGATTTGTTCATTCAGAGTAGAAGTGTTCTTCTCAGAATAGCACAATCCTTCCCTGGAATGGAAAGATATAGAGGAAAATTTTCTATGAGCACCTTGCAGCACACCCAGCAGCACTCTTTTTGCCCAGAGTCCTTTTCAAAGGAAGCAAACACCCTGCTCAAGGATTTTACTCCCACTGCCTTAGCACTTCTCTTCTTGGTAGAGGTAGACTTGTTATACAGTTAGCCCACTATCTATTACAAATGACACTTCAGGCTCATCAAAACTCCTTTTTCATTTCCTTTGCATGGTGATTTTAAGGTTTTATGTGTATGAAGTTCATATAAATACACTTCTCCAATATTAAGGGAGCATATTTCTGTGTTAAGTTTTTTGGGACATGTATGAAAAACAATAAACAACATTTAATAATAGCAATTCATGATTTAGATCTGGAACCTAATGGTGAGAGGTATATTTAACAATTTTTTACACATGGTATGGAAAGTCCTGCTGATCTTGGCCAGGATTCCCTTTTTGGTTTTCATACTTGTATTACAAAATTGTTCATATTACTAAAGAGGACAATAAATAATTCAATAGCAGATTATAAGATAAACCAAAAATTACATGTGGATGGTGCATCTTCTGCTATTGTATCATAAACTCCTGGGAAAATAAGAGGTATTGAAATAATGGAAATCAAGTCCTTTCTATCACAGATAAAGTCAAAATGCAGGTTAGATATTAAGTGCACAAGCAGTGCTAGGGAACACTGAAGGGTGCTGGAAGGTGGTCATCTCTTCTGGGAAATGGCTAGATCTGTTCATAGCAGTTTTGGCCTGAGCTGGACCTGGACATGACCTGGACATACTTTAAGCTAAAGCCAGGCAAGTTGAGGTGTATAAAAGCCCAGACAATAGTACACTTGTCAAGACTATGATATTTAGCTGCTCAAGGACAAAATTACAACATGAACAGGTATAAGCCCTAAAGAAAAAAAGGGAATTGAAAGATGACAACTCAGCAACATGGAGGGTCTGCCTGGGCCTGGAGGCACTGGAGTCTCACCTATCCTCACCCAGCTGATGTCTTCTGGGCCAGCAGAGATTCATTAAATATCTCATTGGAGATGGTGAGCATATTATCATAAGAGCTTATTAGCCCCAGATATCTACTGTGTGTATTACCAAAAAAATAATTCTTTGTAATCATAGAATGTATATGTCCAGCTTGCAGAGTTCCTTTGTACATGATAGAAGTTGTCTAACATAGTCCAGGGCAGGAGGGTCAAAATATGAAAGGATTTTCTTAATAGACTGGATTTCTGATGTGCTCAGCACCTACCAGTCCCTCTAGAAAAAGTCTAAGAATGCATGGCACTGTTAATGAATGGCTTACAAAAATTAAACAAATCAGGACCTATTGTTAGGCTTCAAAGAAAGTTACTGGGACAACTATAAATTTTAATCAACTTTGGTTTATATTCTGTTCACCTTCAAATTCTAGACTTTCAAGTCAAATTTGTTTATTTGTTTTCACATAGATATTCTGCTATCCAAATAAACAGGCATCTTTCAAGAAATAGATACCCACAAAAACACTGCTTGTGTTAGTCTTTTAGTACTTTATGAAGTTAATTATTTTAGTTGAATCCCTTCAAACTAGGAAAATATATACTGGTACATAAAATGTAAGTTACAGGTTAAACACATTTCTTAGAATCAGGTTCTGGGAGAGAGCTGGAAGGGGACTTTTGACATCAATGGGCGTTTTTCGTACTTCCACAAAGACAGAAGCTGTGGTCTATTCCATATAGTTCTGGAGTTTGCTTTCCTAATATCTCGCTTACAGCATTTGGTAAAAAAGTAAAAGAATCAAAATTCAAAGGAATTCATTAAATAAAAAAAACCCAGCCAAAGTAACTAAGAACATACAGAGTATACTACTCATAACAAAGGGTGCAATGAGACTGATTATTAGATAAGAATGGAAATTAAATTACATTTTTATTAAAATATTGATGTGTTTAATGATCTTATGCTGTTGTTATCTAATAAGAAAAAAATGTGCCAACCAAGTACATGAGTTTAATCAAGACTACAGTAGGTCAGAGAGTATACTTACATGGGAATAGTCTTTGTTTAGCCAAACTTGGGAAGAAATCATTAGAACCTGTCCTATGACTCCAACTGTATTGTTCATGAACCTTCATAACATCTAGGAAACCAGATAGCAGAAAGATTTTAAAAACTGCACAATCAAAACACAGTAGAATTATTGAAAACATATCAGGAAAACTTTAAAAAAATATAATTATTTTCAGAAATAGTCACAAAAATGATCATATTGTATTTTTCTGAAGACAAAAAGAGAGAAAAAATAATTGGGAAAAAATAAAGCAACCCGAATAAATGAAAATAACTCAGTAATTAATACATAAAGCTCTCAAAATAAGATAAAGAACATAGGTATTCATATGTTTTAATTACAAATATAATGGTCGTATGTATTTGATTAGTATTAGAAGCAGTCCTGAGCTGACAATCTCATAACCCAGATCACCAATAGCTGTCATTTTTCTTCCTGATTGATTTAATCTGTTCACACCCATTATTATGTAATATTCAGAAACACTCTCAGCTCCTCTTTAAGAATGTGACCCATTGTGGGACTTACATACTTCTGATATCCACTTTATGAGCGGTTCTTGGGGATTGGGAAAGAGGAAAAATTTTCATTTCTCTAAGTGAACAAAACAGCTGCTTCAGATTGCATTTTACCTGTCGACTTGTGAAGCTGTTTCCAGTTTGTGAAGTATGCTAACCATTCTTATGATGAAATCTTATGCTGAGGTTTGAGCCCTGGTTGACTATTTTCTAAGAGCAGAAGTAAATCAAGGGGAATCAAGGGGAATATTTTTTTTTTTCTCCTGTGGTTAACAATGGTACTGGTACATAATAATAGACAAAATTAATGACACTGTATATATGTGTACATTTCTGAGTGGTATATAGCCAGTGGGGCTGGTCACAGGATACTGTAATCTTTCTCCTGAATTTAATGTCACATTAGCTGTGTGTTACGTGAAAATATATCCTTGCTAAAGATAGCCCATCTGTGAAAGCTTATATACTGTACCAAAAAATAATTTCATATGAACTTTTTTTGTCTATTATGCATTCATTAATCTGTGAATTAAAATAATCTGTTAAGAAAATTGAAAGGGTATCTTAGAACTTTACAGAACCAGCAAGTTTGTTTTGTTACCATAGGTGACTAAAGATAGACAATGTACTTTTGATAGGTGAAAACTGAAAACATAACTATTGGCAAAACTGAGATATAGATTCAAACAGGACATTATAGTAAATTAAAACCAATGCTATTTAAAAGATTAGATTTCATTAACAAACAATTTACAAGCAGAAAGAGATATTGGCTACCATTCATCAAAAGAAATAATTAAACCATCTGTATTATCTCACAATAATACTTCTTTCAGGAGATTATGGGATGAGAGGGGTGAATTTCCTTTTTATCATTTAAAGTAGTGTTTAAAAACATCCAGAGTGAAATCTTCCAAATGATTCTCTAGACATGTAGCAACATTCTGGAGAAAAGAATCATCCATACAGCAGTGAACTAAACAGTTACCAAGTTATACAAGAAAATTAGTTGCCTTCCTGAAGTCTAGTGCCTATTGAGTCTTGGACAGCTTGTTCATTTAGGTGTCTTGGAAAATCTTCTTAATCCTGAGAGATTTTTCATAGATACTACTGTGAATATGATAGTACTGAAGTCCTGTGTAACTGTAGAGTAGCAGTTGTTTTCAGCAGTATTAAGTAATTACATTGCTGTAAACTGAAAAAATGTGTTATGATTTCCCCTTTCTTTTTAGATGCCCCTAAACTACTTTTAAAGTTTAAGCACAGCAGGGGACTTTGGGATAATGATCCAGGGTTGAAACAACTCAGACGTTGCCAAATACTGTACAGCCTTTTCCAGTGACAAATAGAACAGATCCTGCAAACTACCTCACACATATAATGCTTTTGAATTGCTGGTTGTGTTCACTCACAGGGGTGAAAGATTCATTTTTCATCTAACCCTTAAGGACATAACTGCATTAGTCTCTTCTGCTCTAATCCAATCAGTGGCACCATTTTTCTCATGGGTAAATGGTCATGCAGTGCTGCTCTCTATCGTTATAAAAAGGACTTCTGAAAGTTGAGTTTTCAGGCCTTAGGAAGCCCAAGAGAGAAGCACATGTTAGCAAAAGGAAGTTGTACAGAATGGAGATATTTTATTTTAATTTCAATTCTTAAGTACTTGTCTTAAGGCTTCATAAAAGGGATAGAAATAGTCAAATGTTGTTAAAACACAAAAACACATGCACAAATAACTTCACAACTAGAACTAGGTGATATGTATTTTGCATTGGTTTCTCAAAAGTCACTCTCACGTTTCATTTCAATTTCACACAGGGGTGTCCACTCTTTGTTTACCTTATGTTCATCACATGGAATACGAAAACTGTCCAGATCTAGTATTTTATGGATCAAAAGATACACCTATATGTGTATCTGTGTATATTTATATAAGAATTATAAACACATGTGTGCATGTTTTATATACTTATATTTATGAAAGATAAGTATATGGAAGATGATAGGCTTTTATTGCCTACAGCAAGTTGTGTAGTTTGAAATATTCCAAGCAATTTTACCTGTCAGATATTGCTCACTATTACCCAAACCTGTCAAAATGTCCTCTGGAAATATTGCAGAAGAGAAAAATGACATCAAGAAGCAATCAAGGAGGGAATATTATACAGGGGCTGAAAACCCAATTATATTGTTTGAAATTAAATCATATTTTGATAGGTAACATATCTTTCATAATAGCTACTCCATAAAAGACTATAATCAAAGTTTGAATCCACACTTCTCCAAAATATATATAATATATTTTATATAATTTTATTAATGCATGTATTAATTCATTAAATTGATTAACATGTTATATATAAAATAGGGGGATATATTAAATTTATATATTTTCTTGTTTTCTTTCACCTTTCATTCCATAAGAATGAACAACTCTAAGCCTAATTCCTACATTTTCCTTTTTGCATATGCTTTATAGTTTTAGTGTCATATATAAAGTGAAAACTAAGACCTTCAGAATGTTTGATACCATATTTCATTGATGTTACATATAATTAAAATATATGAAAAAAAAAGGATATATTTTAAGGATTCTTATAACACCAGTCAAATAAGATTTGACCACTGTCTTCCTGAATCCACTCTTTATAAACACATGACTGCTTGTGCTTTCCTGACACAAATGTGTGAATGAAGTGAAATTTGAAGAAACATTTATAAGTAACCATGGTAACCAAACTGCTTCATCATGTAGTGTCTCTAGTAAGATTTGTAGACTCCACCAGACAGAGAATAAAAACAACAATACAGGATGAAATCTACCAATTGCAGCTTTGACAGAAATGAACTGTTAATGAATGGTTACAGAAGATTATTCCGAAGTCAGTTCTTTGAAATTAAATAGCATGTATTATATAAAATAATATGCCTTCATTTAAACTACAATTTAATACCATCCAGTCACAGATGTTCTCCAAGATGTAAAAAAAAGTAATATATTTGTATATTTTGTTACATGGCTATGTATATTTTGTTCCATTTCTTCTGACCAGTACAGCCTCACAAGGAATAATTTTGTTCTCTAAACAGAAAATTTTATTGCAAATCTTTCTTCATCATTCACTTTCCTAAGATCAATGATCTCACTTTCTGCTGCCTTCTGCATTATAAAGAAATAAACCAGAACTAACTTCAAACTAAACTCATATTTTCAAATACATAATTATATTCTTAGAGGCTATTCATAAATCTAACAAATATGACCTACAACTGAAACAAGAAGTATTTTTTTATATGAAATTAAGATATATTTACATTAATTCTGATTGCTGACTTCAGTCAAAATGAGTTTTCCTATATTTATTTTCATCCTGAATATATTACCCAACATATCTATAAAGAAAGCATGAGAATACCAATAGAATAGAGAATCCTCTGGTTTGTCAAGGACTTTGATTAGCTACACATTCTTAAATTAATCAACCTTACTATTTTTTTTTAAGAAAATACCTCTCTGTGCTATGCCTGCTGTAAGATTTATTTGGTTAATGCTTGTAAAAGTAAAGAACTAAACATTGTTTTTACAGTGCTAATGACCTTATTTGTGCAAGTCAAGAGATTAAATACAACATTTTAACAAAAGCTGTTCTGCACCTTTTCTGTGACTGGAAATGGTCAGAAATCCGTATTCTCCCTTGTTTACAGTAAGAAAACAAAACATAAAGAACTCTATAGACCTTCCCACTTGCTTTTTGTGCAATAGTCATAGTCAAAGCCTTAGTGCTTTTTTATGAAACATTGGTAACTGTTCAGCGAAAAATGACAAAATAGAACAAAACTCTTTACACCTTTCCATTCCACTTTCTGGTGCTGTCATTGTTGTTATCAGTAGTTCCACACAAGACATATTCCAGATTTGGCTTTGAGAGGGCTCAGATTCTTTAATTTTTCTGCCCAGAATTATCTACTTATCAACTAAATATATCCTGAAAACACTAAGTATAATCTGATTTTTTTTTCTTCTCAGTTGTACTGCAGAAACTAAAAAAATAATTTTGCCTTCATTTTCATCATACATTTCAGTTGTTTAAATGTGTTTAAGATAACCTTGCTGTTACATTAGGCAGTATTTTATGCTTCTGAAAGCAAGAGTGCATTACGGAGTATAACAACTCAAGTAAAAGCATACTGGAAAGAGAATTATAACAGTGTAAATTATTTCACACTTCTCCTTTGCTGAGTTCATATGCCTATATTTGCCTAATGTCTTGGAGGCATAAAACTGAAAAATCAATTTGACAGCTTCTGTTATCCAAAATGAAAGCAACTGCCTATACATCTATATGGAACAAAAGTTATTTACCATCCTACATTTAATCTGAAATAAAAAAAAAAAAAAAAATCACCTGAGCTTGCCTATTTTCCTTCTTTTATGTACAGAAAATAACATGTAAGTGAAGCACTGTCTTCATAATGTTATTTTATATTTTTAGTATAAAAACATCTCTGACAAGATTCAGTGAAGAATTGTAGTAGCTTATTAAGAAGTTACTAGAAATTATTTTTTATTATTGAATACAGATTTTAGTGAAAGTAAGAATTTAAGAGTTAAAGAACTATGTTATGTCATTGCAGGATATACTTGAAATTTTAGATTTAAAAAAAGCTTAACATTTATGTATGTATTCTTGCCAGAATAAATAAAATACATAAAGAACAAAATACAGCTAAAGAACTGATCAGAACATGACAGTTATCGGGGCTTCTTATTCCAGGCAGAAATTGGATTATGTTATTTTTCATTTCTGAGGGTTATATGAACGGTATGTTAATGTATATTAGACTGAGCTTGACAGGCCAGATAGTCAGCTATAACGAAAATTAATATAACATACAAAAAAAAAAAAAACTACCTTCTTTCTGAAGTACTTCCTAGCATCTTGATTAATTCCATTATTTTCATCATTCACTTTTTGAGTTAATTGTTATATATTTTTATTTCTATGACACATTTTTTTCTGACTTGTGTAATAATATAAAATTCTGTCTTAACAGTAAAGACTTTCTAGAATGCTTTTTCCAATATTAGTTTTTTTCTTCAATTTTTCTGAGAAAATTATAATATGATATGAAATTATTTTCCAATAATACTATTGAGAATTTTGCTATGTTCTTCAGCTTCTTCAGACAATTTTGGAGAATTTTGTCTTTGGTTTGTGAGTTCTTCAAAATAACACAGAAAAATACCAATGCTTTATCAAAGTGATTAAAAACACATAAGAATGGACTGAGTCAACATTTGTCTATTACTACAGATTTGAGGTTTATCTTACTTTTAAAAATTGCACAATGTCACTGTGAAGGATAAGAACAGATAAGACACTTAAAGGACAAATCTCATCTGAGACATTAAAGATTTTACAGACAGAACTCCTGGAAACACCAAACAACAATTCTCAATCCATAATGCACATCCAATTTACCAAACATTTATGAATAATTTTTACAGTGATTAACTTGTGTTTATTCAGAATTCCATATCAAGAAGGGAACATCCTAATGCCTTTCCTGTCAACTGATCTTGAAAAGGAAATATGAACCCTTGCTTTCACAAATGTGAAATATGTAGAGAAAATCCTAGGAATGTTTGTGTATTGGAAAAGAATATTTTATCTTATCTTACATTTTGCAAAATAAAATATATTTTAAATTTCTGAAGGTTTTTATTCTTAGCTTTTTGGCCACTTTCTTCTTTGCTATTAGCAAATATCCAGAGAGTGAAAAAGACAAGTAGCTTTGTTGGATCACTGTATGATAACAAATTTTGTTTCAAATTCTGCATCCCCATACCCCTCCTACTCCCACTCAATTTTATTTCTTTATGTGCCTGAGGACTAATTGGATTTCCCAATCTTAATTCAGGAAGAAATTTCCTTCCTCTGAAGCAGACTACCTGATTTTTTTTTGTAGCATTTTAATTTTATCATGCACGATGGAAGGTGTTCATTACTCATTTTAATCTAGGTCTAGAAGTTCCACTGTAGCTCCTGCTACAGTTATGAATATGTATGAAGAATATGAATACATATTTAAATTTTGGTGCATAAATTCATAATTCCTTCAGTTGATTAGAAATCAAGAGGAACATCTTTCAGGTTCTCATAGCGATATTCAAAAGTTACTTGAGTTTCAGATATGTAAAGATTGCAAAATATCCGTCTATTCCTCATCGTTCTACATTTAACAATAATCTTTCATAGCTGTTTTCTGAGGGTGACAAATCATTTTTTTGACCTAAAGAAAAAAAAAAATAAACTGTTTAGCAACATAAACAGAAAATCTGTACACCTGTGAATGTGTAATACTTAAACCATTTCACAAAGTTACTTGAGAGCAAAGGAATTTTTCCTCTGATCTTAAACTTCCGTAAGATTTTTAAGATAAAAATACACTGTAAACAACCCACATATCAACCTCAATTTTGCTTTTGCATTTAAAAGCCTCTTTGTTTCATATATTAACTTGGTGAGATAGCATAGCTGTAATCCATTCTCAGCCACTCGGTATTTACAGACAACATGAATAGTTTTTCAAAAGGGGCAAATGGAACTGATTAGAATGTATTTATTTGTGCTTGGTGCTTGAGCCTGCCACATGCAACTTTCATTTGATTACATAGCATGAATTCCTATTTTTAAATGAGCCAAAGCAAAATTGGTTCCCTCAATAATAGCTTCTTGTATCACTCAATCACAGCAATCATTTTTACTGAGGGGAAAAAATTAAGAAACAGAGAAGTGTAGAAGGAAAACATAGATGAATAAACATACCAATAATGAAAAAATGTCTGACATTTTATACACAACACCTCCATAAAAAAAAAAAAAAAAACAAAAAACAAAAAACAAAAAAAAAAAAAAAAAAAAAAAAAAAAAAAAAACAAAACAAACAGAAAGGTAGGGAGGTAAAGTCCTTCACAACTGGGAACTGCCAGACTGTGTAACATCATGTTGCACATTGCTTACATGCATGAACCAAATACTTTTTTGATCTAAACACCAAATCAGTGATTTGAATGAATGAACTCTCTCCCCACTACCAAACCCTTGTCATTTACAGCAAATGAAGAGTAGTCTATTATGTTAATAATAAAGCTATACACATTGTATAAATGACTGTGAATGTAAGTACTCCAACTAATCAGATTTTTGTTGCAAGCCACAGCAGTAATATGTAACCATTTCAGATTGTGGTAAAACACAATGGGAATGCAACAGGGCCATCAGGTATCGTATGTTAAACAGTTTTAGTCATTTGGAAATAGGATCAAAGAATGTATTAATAACAGTTTAACCAATCCCAGTTGATGTGTTGTGATCAAATACAAAAATAATAATGCTGAAGTGGTATGAAAATGATGAGTAAATAAGTGATGATAAAATGAGACTCCATTTAAATGTGAAACCTGTGAATAGTTAGTCAAAGTAAATTTCTTCCTGTCTGCTTAAACTTTAAAGAGGGTGCAGCATAAACAAACCACATGTAGCACAAATGCATGAAAATTTTTGAAAAACAGTAATAGGTATGAAGATACAGGGATAACAGACAGAAAATAAAACTGAAGTTTTTTCAATGGCCAGGTAGCACAAGAAACAAAAATCTTCTTTTGAATATACTACATCCCTAGCCTGTTAAAAAAAATGGCATTTTCCACTTTCTTTTATTGTGACATTGCCTTCCTATCTTCTGGTAGACACTAAGACCTCAGAGGAAAATAGCTTGCTAACACCAGCTAATTATCTCCTCCACAAGCCTTATTTGACTAAAATTGTCATGTTTATTTAAGATAATATGGCTATCCAGATGCATAAGGTTCCTCACAACAATTGCTCAGATAATTTTTGATGTCCTAGGTGCTGGAGTACTGTGTGTATAGCATGTACACAGTACTGAACTTCTGAATTTCTGTGATATTGATCTCAGAAAAAAACTAGCAAAACCACAGAAAAAACAACTGAATATAAAATTGTTTTATAAAAGTAATTTTCCTTGGTTTACAGAGGACTTACAGTTTTCTGTTTTCTTTCATCTTAAGTAATGACTTTGTCCATGTGTCCTTTGTATTGAAGATTAATTTTTAGTAACTTTGTCAGGGAAATATAGCACAGTTACATGGTTAAATGCAGGATATAGATTTTATCAGAATAATTGTTAAATTTCTTACAAATACTTGCCCTTTGTGGAATTCACTGATATGCCTAGCTCTAGGACATAATCCTCATTTTCAAACTATCTGATTACTCAAGTAACTCCTATTTTGAGAACAGTGTGTTTTTTGGCTTGTGTCAGACTGGATAGCAATAGTATTTTTCATCATATTAATCCAAAAGCACTGCACTCCAGAGGAAAAAGATTTATGGCTAACTCTCTCTGGAACACTGAAGACTTAAGGGGCTAAGCAAGGTCTTAGTCATCCTGTTAAATTTGAAATCATTATTAATGGAGAGACAAGGTCATTAATAAGCCTCATGGTACTTCTATATGCTGTACCTACTTATATATTTTCTTGAAAAATATTACCTATATTTGGCACTTAACATGAAGGGGAAAAATAACATTTATAACATCATACTTGAGAGTTTTAATAATGAGCTAAAGACTTGTTATTATAAGTTGTAAACTAGGTCTTGCAGAATATAGAAACATTAAAATATAATATAAAATTAGGAAGCTGCATTTGTCTTGAGTGTTATTGCTAAGATTTATTAATAAAGATACCACAAGCCTTGTGTACAGTAGAATGACACTAAATAAATCCCAAAGTGGGAATGTGAACTGACACACTTAACTGGCACATCTGACAGAATTTGCTCAGGAGACTCCCTCTCTTGTACAGATTATTTCAGAAGTGCATTTATCAGTTGATTTATTTTATATGACGTGTTTCAATTAAACTGAGTAAAGCCATCTTAATGGATAAAGCGGAGTGTCTTCCAAGGAAGCTGTACTTGCAACACTTTGTAACTGCTAAAATTTCTTCATGTAGACAAGCTCAAAAAAAACAGGTTTGAAACTAGCTGCCTCAGGATGAGATCCATAACTCCCAGGTTACTCACTTCTCTTCACAGATGCAGCTTTCATTACACTGCCCCATAAAGGCTTAATTTGCAAGAAATGTTGAGCCCAAATAATTCCAAGAAATCAGACCAGCTGCAAAGAAGAGCTGGAGTTTCACAGCTGAACCAGAACTAAATGGAGGCAGAGGGACTTCACACCCTCTCAAGGAAGACTTAAAGTAAAAGATATAACTGTAGGGTTATTCAGCATTGAAAGTACAACCTGCACTCTTCTGGTAACAATACTGAGCATGTAATATAAATAAGGATTTTTATTACAGAGTGTGGTCCACTAGGAATTAAAATCAGATCACCAGGTTTACCAGCATAGCCCTGTAGGCAACAGATTTAGAGAAAACTAAAGAGAAAATAAGAATGGAAAAGATGTTGGTTTTCTCTTTAATCAGACATTAGAACACAGACAATTGCAATGAAGCTATTGAGAAGTATGGACTTCTTGTCTTTTACTCTATTTAGATAATCAAGGGAGTAGTCTTAGCTTCCAGGCAACTGTTTTATTGCTTTTTTTCTGTTTCACTTTGAGAGTACTGAATCTTTTCCTCCTCCTTTTGAGCTTTGACAGTGCCCATGAGTAACAAAAAACCTGTCATCTCAAACTCTAGCTTCTGTTTGTTTTCACTAATGAAAACTACATTGAATTAATGCAGGCAGTCTGGGGAAAGCTGCTTTTTGTCTATAACAATCAACTGCCTATATGGACCATTTTCATGCTGTCAGAGAGCTTTGAAGCTATAAGTATCTGAAGTATTAATACAGTTGGTGGATGGGATTAATTTAAAAACTTGTATCTGAATAATTGTGATTGTCATTTACTTGCATGTACCCAAATGACAGTCAGTTGTAATAAATCAAATCAGATAATTCCCCTTATTGAACTTTATCTGTAGGTTTTAATATGGCTATTCTTAGGCTTAAAAATCAGCCCAAAAGTTTTTATCTCGATAGTTTTCAAAATGCAGCCATGGACACCTGACTTTACACAAGTATCAAGTTACTGTTCATGCTTAGGAGTGCACGTGTAATATGGGAGAAACTCAGACACAGGTTGTTGATGACAAAGGTATGCATCAAGCAAAGGATTTCTGAGTGTTTTTTAATTTTTTATACAGAAGGATAGCAGAGGCCAAGGGAAGTCATGCACAGAAAGTCAATTACGAGTTAGGAACATAAGTCAGCTCTCCTGATTCCAGATCATGTATTTAACAACTATGGTCTCCCTCTCCCTAGTCCCCTGAATTTGGTTAAATTCAATGCACTCAATAACATGAAAGAAATCCTATCTGCATCAAAACACAGCTGAACTCAGAATAAGAAAATCATCCACTATGATCTGTTTCAGAGATTCATCCTTTTGCCACATGAATTAAAAATAAACCTAACCAGCACTTCTATTGCTGTAATTCCTTCTCCAGGAGCTATGAGGTGATATAAACTCTGCTCAATTAACTTGTATTTTTTTTTTTTTTTTTCACTCGATGGTTTTGGCTTAAATGTACAAAAATGAGCACCTGAACTTCACCTAGTAGGTGATTCATTGTATTTTTTAGCTGTCAGGAAGGGCAGTTTGACACTTGTTTAGAGAATGAGAGCCTTGCATCTGCACTTGGAATAGAATTTGAGGAAATAGTGGGGAAAGTGAGACTGTCATTCAGAGACCTCCAGATATGCATGCACTCACTAGAAAACCTAAGAACAGCTGCAGGTCCATGACCCACATATCCTAAACCTGATAACTGGCCATAGTGTGAAAGAGTAGGGGTAGCAACACCCTTTCGCTTAGGCAGCTTTGATATAGTACATTTAACCTCTTATCTCTTGCAAAGCTATGAAGCTTCTAAAATATTCTTAATTTGCTAGTCCCATACATTTCTCCCAGATCTTCTCACTTCCTAGTCTACATTTACTAAGTGTTTCATATCTATTGCAGATGTATCTTTAAATAAAATAATATTTTGCCGACAAATATATACCAATAAATATAAGAGAGGAAAAGGAACTGTATTTTTAAAACGTGGATTCTGATCTCCTACAATTCACTTTTACTGCATTCAGTGTAACATATTGGAGTTTTGCCAGTTAAACCTTACTCTCTATTTTTTTTGTCAGTTGTAAAACTTTGAATTGTTAATTTTTATCTCTCCTACAAGATGAATTGCTTTTATAAACACACTGCCCCTCCACTCCCTTTTTTCTTTCTTTTTCTGTTCTTTTTTTCCTTTATTTATTTATTTTTACACAGAGAAAATCCCAGGAATATTTTATGGAACCTATCTCCTCATTTGTGTCTCACAAACTGCGAAATATGGTTTAGATACAAGAGAGACTATATATAGCTTTCATTTGTAACCCACAGAAAATGGTTTGTTCTGCTCTGGTAACTGGTAAATATAAAAAATGTTCTAACATAAATTCCTTGTTTTTTTTTAATAACAATAGTCATAAGAGGATGGCTGAGCTTGTATAACCTTCCTCTTACATATCAAGTCAAATGCTATTAAAGCTTTAATGATACAGGCACTTAACATTTAAAAGTTGTCTTACTTGTGGGATAAAAACGTCTGACATGCCCTCAACTTAAAACAAAGAATGAAAATATTCATAATTATATATAAACAATTGCCTTCTCTGCTTACCTTTCGAATTCGAAAGTATGTTATGGTCCTTCTGTATGAAGCAGCTGTTATATATCAGGTACTGATTTCATCACTTTTGAAGTTTTTCCTGTCATCCACATCCTTCACACTATCCATCTATAAATTCTTCATCTCCTTGTTTATGAATACTTCTTAGTGTTCATGAATTTATTCTCACAATATACTTCTAAGGAAGGAAGTATAAAGTGTCCCTTTACAGATCAGGAGCCAAAGCACAGAAGAATGAAGTGATTTGCTAAGGATCAAATCATAAATATCCATATATTATGTTTAAGTTCAGTGCCCAAATTTCATTTGATAGTATATTGATAATATATTGAAAATGGAGATACAAATGAGAAGTAATCCTTCATAGTAGTTTTAAAAAAAAAAAAAAAAAAAAAAGTGTAAATGTAGATTCAGAACTGGTTTTCCAAGTCTTGGAATCTTAAAGATGATCTTAAAGTAGGATTTACTGTGGGTTATTCTAATTAAGGGCAAGCACATCATAAAACAGAATCATTAGCAATGTAAGTGGAATTGAGTTTGGATCACTTCAAAGAATTCCAGCCAGCTTTCCCAAAAAAATTTGTGGATAAAGTCCTCATGACAAAATCTGGTAAGACTTTTTAATTGTTTGATATGGCTGTGGGGACTTTGGTGTTGTAAAAGACTTTCAGTTTCATGAAAGTGAACACAGCTTGACATTAATATGGAATTTTTTAACAATATGTTGAGTCATGAAGGGTACTGTTAAGGAGCATTGAAGAGTCAAAATTTCTCATCTTAGGAGGAAGTAAAATTAAGAAGTCCTGACAGAAATTATGTAAATTCACAGCAAGCAAAATAAAATAAAATAAAATAAAAAATAAAATAAAATAATAAAATTTTAAAAGGAAAAAGAGGGTGGTGATAGGGAAAAGAGTCAGAAATATGAGTAATGGAAACTCATCCACTTAGTCTTTCCAGTATAAGATAAGACGACTTGTCTCCTTCAGAAAGGGAAGATACAACAATTAATCTTGATTCTACTCTGAAAAATTCCAACAAATGTTGTGTGAGATCTTTTCCCACGGACAAAGGAGATACTATTTGAACTTGTGTTTCCTAACTTCCTTCAAAGTATTCCTCTATATCCAAAGAAAACAAACTAAAGAGGACAAGGCAAAGAGAAGTCCATGTTCAACAACAAGAAACATTTACCTGCAATCAGGAAATTAAGGCAAATATTAAATCAGAGCTTCCTAATTATTTAAAATTCTTATATACAGAAAAGTATTCTAAAATAAATTTTCTGTCTATTGATGAAGGAAAAAAAAGAGAACTGCCTTAAAATGCATTGTCAGATTAAAGTAACTGACAGAAAGCATGTGAAATAATAATAGGATGGTTTGAGGCCAGACAATGTAGGAATTTCAAAACTTTTCTATATAGAGAGAACAGCTAAATAAGCTGAACTATCTGCAGAGATAAGCCAGAGTTTTAAGTAACAAAAGTGAGTTTTCAATAGACAGAAATTAGTCATTAAGCAGTGTGCATGTGTCTATGCCAATCTCTAACATTTTTTAACAGGCTGAAGCCATAGCTGTAATAAAAATAAAATTGACTAATGGAGTTCCTCAAAAGAACCTCACCAACAAGCGATTTCCCACATTGTTCTAGATGGTACAGCACAGCAGAAAATAAAGGTGCTTTTCACTTATTTTAAAAAAAATTTCACAAAAGCTGCTTCAGTATTCCAACTCCAAAGTATGTAGGCAGATGTATCACTATATTTAGCAAATAAGTGTGTTCGAGCATGTCTGAGAATGACTGGCTTGCAGTTTTCAATAGTCAAACCTGTTAACAGTTTCGTAAATATCTTAATTATAAGGATAATAAATTGTCACTAAATGTTTCCATGACAACAGTCATGTCTGAACCCATACCAAGGACCACCATTTCTGTGTTCTTATCAATGTACAAACACACAGGAATTAACTACAATAAAAGGTCTTTCCTCCAACTGTCTTATAGCATAGCCAATAAAGCAATCATCCCCAAAAGACATTATCAAGACATAAAGACTATAATGTTTTCATCACAGTTAGAGAAAATACTTGATTAAAGCAGATTAAAGCTGCATTCTTCTTTGCTCAGTGCTGCTCCCCACTGCTTTTCAGTGTCCTGTGAACGACAGTCTAATGGCACTGATATATGTGTAGCCCTTGATTAACGATTAAGTGATAAATGCTGCCCAAATTTATGGTAAACATCTTAAAGGCACAGAAGTGGCTTCACTGTGAGAAAACAGTTATTGTATAATGTTACTGCAGAGAATAGTGAGGAAACCTGTAGGTGGCACAAAGCAGCTAACTGTAAAACTGGTCATGGTACTTGAGGTGTCAAAAATAGATTCAGACAACGTAAAAATCTTCTAACTCCCTGCAGCCAAGTTCTATCCACTTAGTCATATAAGAATAACTCACCTGTATTTAAGAACAGAAAGTCATCCCAATAGATTGCATGTTTTGATAATTTTGTATTTTGATAATACAGTCATTAATGCATTTCTGATATAGTAAATCACAGTAATATCTATATTGACTACAATTATAAGACAGCTGGTTAAAAATAAGCTAGTGTTCAAATGTTAACATTCAGCACCCACTACTTAGGCAGTTGGATTACTGTCACATTTATTAGTGGAGAGGACCATATGTGAGCATGATAAGCACTCTAAGATAAACTAAATAAGCAACTAAAGCAAGAGACATGAAAATCTCAGTGGCCAAAACCTTTAAAGTGATTAGTTTCATATGGTAAATTTATTTCTGAAGGGGCTAATACAACATCAAATAGGTTAAATACCATAATGTTTAAGAAAGCAATCTGATTGATAACTGGATTATGTGCTCTTTTTACATGCAAATGAGAAAGTCTATCTTAGTAATTAATGACTATTTGGAGTTATTTGAATAATTGATAGAGGAGATGTGACTTATTTTCAAGTTTCATTTGATCCCAAAGTATTATCCCACTGTTACACATCAAATTAGAACTTTTCTTACAGTGAGACAACCAACTTCTTAAAACAATTATTATGGTTAATAATTATTACAATATTTTTTTTTTTACTAGAAATTTCACATACTATCATATTTGTGCTCATATAAACAAAAAACAGATGCTTGGATTGCGTTTGAAAAAAACTTTGTTAGAAGAATATTAATAAGAATGAGGACAACCAGTGTCATGAAACTCAGTTTGGGCTGAAAAACTAACATATCACCTTCTGTAGATAATGCTATTTCCAAAGACAGGCTTATTTGTGCCTTCCATATTACAACAGATATATAGGAAATAAAATATGCTTACATTTATAAAATATATGCTATCCAGTTTGTTATTTGATATGAAGACTCCATAGATACTGACTGTGTTTGCAGAAACTCAATGAGAAGATTTCCAATGACATACAAAACGCTACAACAGGGACTACGGGCATCCCTGTTTGAAGATAAAGCTCTCTCTCTTCATACAAATATGAATATGCACAAATACAGATATGATGACTTCAGTAATAGTCTAAACAATCAGCAAATCTAACTTAAATATTACTTCAAAATATTAGTTTAAAACAAATTGAATACACTGATGGCAATACCAAAACTGAACAAAGTATGCTGGTAAATTACTTGAAAGTAATATTCAGTGTCAGTTCAAGGTTTATGAATGATGTAGGTAAAATTCAGTTCTGGTGGTGGAACAGAATAAGACAGTAAAACTGAACCAAGGTTTCTGCTGGGTGGGGGGGGGGGGCGTGAGGTGGGGGTGGTGCTACTGTAGCTGGGACAGCACCTAGTCTGGGAGAAGAGAAAGTTCTGGAGAGACATGAGAGTCTCCTGGAGGCTTCGGATGAAAATTTACTTTTCTTTCCTCTCACAGATCACTCTTCCCTCCGAAGACCTCCTTCTTTCTCTTCCCCCATGATTCCCACTTCTCAGTTGATTTCTTTTCCTGTCAACCTCAGTATCTGAAATCCTTCCTTGTGAGTGCCTATCCATGATGCCAGCCCGTGCCCACTTGCACCCCCCCGTGCTGACACTACGCCATCCACCTCGTGGGGGCTGCCTACGCAGGCAGCAGGCAGAGCCTGTTGATGCAGAGCCACAGTGCTGCTCATTCTTGTCTGGCACATGCACAGGACACAGATTTCTGCCTGGAAAAGACTGTTATCCATTTTGGCAATGGCTTGAGCTGGCTTTAGTTGAGGGGTTCAGATGCGTGTTGGCAGTAGCAGTTAAACTGTAATGGCAAAGATGGTTAAGGATATACTTTCCAGGATGGTATAACATGAAGAAGACTAATAGGCTTCCCTGCCAATCTCCAGAAAGAGCTCAGTCTGTATCAGCAACCTCTTACTGACCTTAGACACAGAAAATAACGTTCTCCACAACAGTCATTGCTTATATAGGGTGGTCAACAGCAATAGCTAGAAACACTGAGCAAATCCACAGTTTCAATGAAAGCATTTATGCAAATAAATCCAAGCATTCTAGTAGGAAATTTTTTCCAAAAGACTACAAATATTTTCAGAGAAGAGTAGTATATAATATACTAGCTCAGATCTGAAGGCCCTTGCAGCAACACTGGTTAACAGTTTTTCCCAAATTTTAAATAGAGCAATTGAAAAAGTAAATAGTCAATAAATTGGTAAGCTATGCCACAGTAAATAATGTCTTGCCCTAATAACTGAGGAGCAAAAATAAAGTTATCTTGATTTGGAAGCAGTTTGAAATAGCATTTTTTTTTTCATAAGAGCAATGCCAGAACCATTAGACAAAAAGATGTGACAAGAAGTGTAAAAAAAAAAAAAAAAAAATAATAATTTGAATCATTTTTTTTCTTTTAAAAAGAAGTTACTTATGAGAACACATTAACATAGTTATGCAGTTTCAATAAGAACAGACTGAACATGAATTGCTTAAGGAAAATAGAATTTTTCCATGTCTGTGAAACAAGGCAGACAATATTTCACCCTCCTCTTTTCAACCATTTTCCTTCTAAACAAATATTTTAAAAAGCAAGTAGACTAAGACCAGAATGAATCCCTTCTCCTTCCTTGAGAAGAAAAATAATCCCAAAGAATGCATATTTATCCCTGCAAAAAGAGGGAACTATTATATTGCAAGGCCTAAACAACAAAAGAATTACTATCAGAGTACAATATTATCAGCCAGTGTTCTTGCAGCATCCATCAGCGAGGAACAATCCTCCAGCAGTATTTAGCAGGACTACCCAGTCTGAGCTACAAAGCCAGAAAGATTGGTCACTAGAGAAATTCTTGTATGTTAGAGAAAACCTATACACTTCCTTGGAGTCACTCTACAGATACACCTGCATTGTAGCTGAATATAATTTTGGTTGTCAGCTCTGGTCCATGACAAAGAAGCATGATCTGAGTTATAAATTAAAGCAGATTTCTGTTTTGTCACTGTTAAAAGACAAAGAAATTCTCTTTGTCCCTACTGATTTGTTAATTCATTAAACCACCTGGTAGATAGAATTGGGCAGATGTCATTGAAGAGACTGATATGATTCTGGTAATTGCATTATGTATGTTTTCCAGACTTTAAAAATTCTCTCTTAGGAATCTAAAATACTGAAAGTGGCAAATGTCTGAAAAAGGTATTTCAGCTGCTCATTACTCTGGGGGAATGCAGTCATATCCCTTCCCATTTGTAATAATGTACCAAGAATCTTTGGAAGCCATAAAGACTACTGGAAAAAATTCAACATCCTCAAGAAAAGTGTGCCTTATACACCTTAAAGGGACATCGGCCCAAAGGTGGTACCTAGACAGTGGACCACCAAGCTCCCATGGCTCAGGCTCATCATATGGTTGCATCCTATTTCCATGTCAAGGCAAAATTTGCCTGCGGTCCGTACCTCCTTTCTTCCTTGCAGGCCTCCTCCCCAGCTCTCACCCACCAGCATAGGTATCCACAAGATATCAGCAAGAGTCCTGGGAGGGAGGCACACACCTCTGCCCAGTTTCCCTATTAGAATCATCAGGATCCCAGGACACAGCACAGCCTATGTACCACCTATATGTAACAACTTACCAACACCACTCATCTACAACAGTCAGAAAAGAAACAAAAATACACATACAGAAGTATTATGTACTTACTGGAAACATACATTAGCAGCTAAATTCTGCTGTATGTTAACTGAGGTCTTGAAGTTCAGGTATTTTAGTCTATCACTAAAATTGATGTTTTATTTTGCTTAACAGACAATATCGCTTTTGTTCTCACTGCATGATCGCATCAGTAGCACCAATGTGTATTATTTGCTTGTCACACTTATTTGTTTATGTAAGTAGTGATGTGGTAAAAAGTTAATAGAAATTGTGTGACCATGGTCAAACCAATATAAAAACGTGTGCTAGTATTTGTGAATAATGCAATCTACCTGTCTATCTTTAGCAGCTGCAACACATACTTATATAGTTCCTGTTACTGAAACGAATGAAAATAATTCCCCTGTTCTGATTGTTAATTTCTCAATAATACAAGTCACCTGTCATGGTTTGAGCCTGGTCAGCAACCAAACACACAGCTGCTCACTCCTCCCTTCTCTTCCAACGATAAGAAGGGACAAAATAAACCAGGCTTGGGATTCAAGATAGGACCGAGAGGAGCAGATCACCCATTATGGTCAAGGGCAAAAGGCAGGCTCATTAGGGGAAGAAAAAAAGAACATACATTTACTAAAAAACATTAACAACAACACTTAACAGGCAGAGTAGGACAGCGAGGAGCATTACCACATCTTGAGAACACCTTCCCCCCACGCCTCCCTTCTTCCCAGGTTCAGCTTTACTCCCAATATCTCTACCTCCTCCCCCAGCAGCGCAGGGGCAGGGAATGGGGGGTGCAGTCAGTGCTGCTGCTTCTTCCCCCCTTCAGAGGAGGGGGGAACTTCTGGAACTTCTTCCCCCTGCTCCAGTGTGGTCCCTCTCTCACAGGAGACAATCCTCCACAAACTTTCTCTGATGTGAGTCCCTCCCATGGGCCGCAGCATTTCCTTACGCGGGACACCAACTTTCTCCAACTGGAGTCCCTCCCATGGGCTGCAGCCCTTCCTGAGCTGCTCTGGCATGGGACACCCCCGCATGCTGTAATCTTCCCAGTGCTGAACGACAACAGCGGGGTCTACCTTTTCCCACAAGAACCCAGCCTTCTTCAGGCACAATCGCCTTGATCATTCATGTGAAAAACACAGGCCATAAGTCAGTATCTGCTCCACTGTAGATCTTCACGGGTGGCAGAGGGGGGCACCCTGCTGTCTTACCACAGGACACAGGGGGGTCTCTGCTCCAGCACACCTCCCCCCTCCTTTCTTCCTCTGTTCCTCCACTGACCTTGGTATGTATGCAGCTGCCACAACTCCTCCTCACAAGTCTGACTCCTCCTCACCAGGTCCCTTCTTAAATACATTATTGCAGAGGCGCAGCTGATTGGCTCAGTTTTGGTGCAGAGGTGGAGCTGACTTGGAGCTGGGGGAGCTTTGAGAAGCTTCTCATGGGGGGCCACCCCTATAGCCTCCCTCCCCTGCTACCAAAAACCCACCACTCACTCAAACCCAGGACATCTCATTCAAAAAAAAAAAAAAAAAAAAAAAAAAGTTGCTTTACTAGTTACAAATATAACTAGGTCCTTTAAAATTTTCCAATAACTACATTTTATCCTTGAGAAAAATAAACAAACAAAAGAACAGCCCCAGGAAAAGAACACTAAACGTGCTGGAACAGTGCAGTAACAACTCCACATTCTCTTTGTACACTGTTATTAATAAATGTTATGGTTGCAGCACCAAAATCTATAGACAGAGCAGTTTAACAAAACATAGTGAGGTACATTCTCTGATCCCAGGGATACACAATCTCAGCAGCACAGTCTTCAGCGGGATCAAAGGAATGTTTGACAGAAAAACCTCTCTTCTGACAATATTGTTTGATCTATATCTCAAGGACAGAAAAGAAATGTTATTTCCATTTTCATGCTGATGTACTGGAGCTTGCTAGAAGGACATTCTCATAAACAAAATGCTGCAGACCATGCTATCATCCAGCTCATATTTTTTTCCAGATTTCAGGGTAGGTGTATCTCATAATGCAGAATATTTTCTGGTGAGACTAGGGCGTAGAGAAGTCCAGTAAAGTTATAAAACCCACACAACCTTGGCAGCTATAGCAGCTACAGCAGCTTGCTGCTCATGAAAAGCAGGACATTATATTCTTGAACATGCCTGAAAAATATATGAATGTAGCTAACCCTTGCTTTTTATTAGCCATGGGTAGGAATTAACTAAGTCTTTAATTTGTAACAGTGAACTTTTTGCCTTTCATTTTGATTAGTAATGTGGTATAGATATAATGATTTTAACAACACATTCAGGTGTGGTTTAATTGTTTTGGTTGTTTTAACTACTGATCACCACCCCTCAACACCTCATATTGTCCAGCCACCTACATATTTATTTTTGGTCATTTCCAGTTTATGACCAGACAGTATATCATTATCTTCAATGGTGGATGCAACAAAGTCCATCAAATTCTTAGTTTATGTTTAAAATTTAATACTCCATTCAGAGTGGTAACTCAACTGGTGGCTTTGGCATGTGCAAGGTTTGTAGACAAGGTACCTATTCTACATTGCTCAGGGCTCATTCTCACTTTTTTCTGTCTATCTTTCTCTCTTTCTCTCTCTCTTTCTCTCTATCTATCTACCTACCTATCTCCTTTTTGTTGAGTAAAAATTTTGTCCTGAACCTGAGAATACTTTCCATATGAATGTTTCATCAACATGATATCTTTCCACATAAAACTGGTATTTTATTTCAGTAACTGGTATTTTCTATGATAAAAATGTTTTGCTGAATAATTCCAAGCAGCTCTGTTACTGGATTTCAGCTACCCAAACTCTCTGATTAAGAATTATGCTTATGAAACTAATCAGACCTTAATAACAAATGTGCAGATGAACTGGGAGAGCTGGATGAACAATTCAGGGCACACATAGCAAGTTGATTAATTTAGCTCTTAACTATTAGTAAGTGATTCACAAAGTAGTGTTGATTTTAAAGCTGAGGTTTTTTTATTATTCAGAACTATGCAGCAGTTCAGCCATCAGAGATAACAGTCTATCATATAGATTTCTTGCAAGACATTAGTATTGTCCATTATGGCCAGAAATAATTATATGCTCTACCCATATCCTGTTGTCTCTTTATTTTCCTAGGAATTAAAGAGATGGGAAAAGAGCATAAAAATAAGAGAGATTATTTCTAGTGAGGAAGGAGATTCTGCACTTTATGGAACAATGCAGCTGAACTTGCGTTTTTCTAATGATCTGGAGATCATTCTCCCTCTGTTTTCTCTTGTTCGTGCTTCTCCTTGCTGCCTTTCTTTCCTTTTTCTTTATGTTGGGGGGTTTAGTTTGGGTTTGTTGTTGTTGTTGTCTTTTAGTATCTGTTCTGCATTGCTATCCAGAAGACTTGGTTACAAGCCAATTCATTTATGAAAATCAAAGTTTGCATATTAAAAGTTAAAAACATATTTCAATGGAAATAAATTTCTTCCATCTTGTATCATACCATCCAACCGTAGAAGGAAGAAATCAGAAGATTTTTCTTAAATCTACTGACTGAAAAACTGCAGTGTATAGAAATACATTCCTAATATAATGCCAACAGTGTGACAAACCGTGTTTTCTATGTGACACAGTGGGTATCACCATCGAGAGAGACACTATTAATCACTGATTTGTCATAGGCTTGAAACCAGGTGCTCACTCCCCAGTTGTATTGCTGAAATAAGTTATTCCTGCTGTGTGCAGTTTAATGAAACCTGAGGTACCTGCAAACCAGCACATATGAGTACATGAGTGCAAATTGCTGTTGGTTTGTGTATGTAAAACACAGATCATGACAGAGTAATAAAAAAAAATTTTGTTTTTCACAAATAGAAATCAGCAAAATAATGTGTTCTGCAGAAAACATTGAAAAAAAAATGTTTAGGCAACAGGTTACAAGACTGCTGTACAATCATGTACACAGCATGTTATACATGTCACATTTTAGAATTGTTCCAGTAACCAGAGAAGTAAATCAATTTTTCCATGGACTTCTCTGAACATAGTCTTGTACCCTGCACTCAAATCATGTGTGCTCTCAAATATCATCACAAAATGTTTTCACCTACGTTGAAGCATATGGATGCCAGAATATTAAAAGTGCTTAGGTATTTGACATAGTAAGTACTCTATAAAGCCTGCTTTCCTGGTTTTGGCTGGGATAGAGATAATTTTTCTTCTTAATAGCTAGAATAGTGCTGTATTTTGGATTCAGTGTGGGATTTGGTATGAGAAGAATGTTGATAATACACTGATGTTTTGAGTTAATTCTAAGAAACCAAGGACTTTTCAACTCCCCATGTCCTGCCTATTGTTCAGGTACATGAGAAGTTCAGAGGAAGCATGGTCAGAGCAACGGGCCCAAACTGGCCAATGGAATATTCCGTATAATATAAAGTCATGCTCAGTATATAGGTGAAGGCTGACCAGGAAGCTGGCCCGTTCTCTTCTGGGATTGTAGTTTTGGGTTCTTGTCTTCTCTGTGTTCACTAACCAGTAACAGGCTGGGCATTGTTCAGCAGGTCATGAACAACTGCATTGTGTATCACTTGTTTGTGTTTTCTATGATTATCATTATCATTGGTATTTTAATTGTATTTTATTTCAATTATGAAATTGTTTTTATCTCAACCTATGAGTCTCCTTACTTTACTCTTCCTATTTTCTCCGCTATGCCCTGGGCAGAGGAGGGTGAACAAGAGGTTCCATGGTGTTTGGTTGCCAGCCAAGTTTAAATCATGATATCTGTCAAAAGAGAAAGTAAAAAAATATTTTTTGATGCATTCATGATTGCTTGCTTGAATTTGGTGTTCTAAATGGCTTTCCATCTGTTTCCTAGAGATAAAAATTTATCATAGTATTATGCACTCTTTCAGTGACCACACTAAATTCAGAGAATAGTTCTCTAAGATATAGTAGGTCTGAAATCTTGGGTGGGGGCCTTGTGCAGAATCCCTTACAAGCTTAGACACAGCAAAGATCAAACTCCATATTTGGAAAACCAAGGAAGAATACAGTTTGCCAGACATTTGTTTCAATTCGTCTTACAAATGACCTATTAAAGTTTTGTCTACAAATGCCAATTTACTAATTGCTATAACAAAACAGAAGAAACTGCAGATTTGGTCTAACAATTGAAAATGATTTGCAGCACAATGTGAAAATTGTATCAAATTCTGAAATGCACTTAATCACTTTTTATTCTTTCCCCTTTTCTTCTGCAGTTTGTATCAGGTTTGGTTAGCAAGGACAACTGCCATTAACAACCTTGTATAAGTGATTTTTTGCCTCTGATAATGCTACTAGAACATCCATATCTGATAATGCTCCTAGAACATCCGTATGTGTCAACAAGAACCTGGATTGTATTATTCTGTGGGAATTCTGTCACCAGAAGTCCCTTGGTTGTATTTTAGAGAGAGCTTCTGTAAAAAATAACCAAGCATATTAGAATTTGGGAGATAAAATTTTATTCTGTCAGCGGTTCAGAAGCATTGTCCCCATCCATCCAGCATCATATAGCACTAGACAACACAGACTCTAGTCTAAGATATATCCATGTATGAGGACAGTGAGACATCTCTGGTAAGAATCATGTAGACATATACCATGCTCCAGAGTTTGGTTAGGATAACAAGGAATGTTGTGTTTCAATATATTCTTGACTAGTGACAAAAATGCTCTGGGATAAAATTGCAAGACACCTTGCAGAAAGCACAAGGAAGTTGTACCAGTGGTTCTAAGGCTCTATGCACAGCAGATAGCACAACAAAGTGGGAGATTAAGCTTGCAGCTTCTTGTAGTAACAGTGATTTATTTGATTTATTAACTAATTAAGCCCATTAAGACTCCTTTGTGAGACTTCTAATCATGTTATCCCCTATAAAAATGCAGGGTGTCATGGTTTGAGCTCAGAGGACAACTGAACACCACACAGCTGCTCACTCCTCCCTTCTCTTCCAACGATAAGAAGGGACAAAATAAACCAGGCTTGGGATTCAAGATAGGACCGAGAGGAGCAGATCACCCATTATGGTCAAGGGCAAAAGGCAGGCTCATTAGGGGAAGAAAAAAAGAACATACATTTACTAAAAAACATTAACAACAACACTTAACAGGCAGAGTAGGACAGCGAGGAGCATTACCACATCTTGAGAACACCTTCCCCCCACGCCTCCCTTCTTCCCAGGTTCAGCTTTACTCCCAATATCTCTACCTCCTCCCCCAGCAGCGCAGGGGCAGGGAATGGGGGGTGCAGTCAGTGCTGCTGCTTCTTCCCCCCTTCAGAGGAGGGGGGAACTTCTGGAACTTCTTCCCCCTGCTCCAGTGTGGTCCCTCTCTCACAGGAGACAATCCTCCACAAACTTTCTCTGATGTGAGTCCCTCCCATGGGCCGCAGCATTTCCTTACGCGGGACACCAACTTTCTCCAACTGGAGTCCCTCCCATGGGCTGCAGCCCTTCCTGAGCTGCTCTGGCATGGGACACCCCCGCATGCTGTAATCTTCCCAGTGCTGAACGACAACAGCGGGGTCTACCTTTTCCCACAAGAACCCAGCCTTCTTCAGGCACAATCGCCTTGATCATTCATGTGAAAAACACAGGCCATAAGTCAGTATCTGCTCCACTGTAGATCTTCACGGGTGGCAGAGGGGGGCACCCTGCTGTCTTACCACAGGACACAGGGGGGTCTCTGCTCCAGCACACCTCCCCCCTCCTTTCTTCCTCTGTTCCTCCACTGACCTTGGTATGTATGCAGCTGCCACAACTCCTCCTCACAAGTCTGACTCCTCCTCACCAGGTCCCTTCTTAAATACATTATTGCAGAGGCGCAGCTGATTGGCTCAGTTTTGGTGCAGAGGTGGAGCTGACTTGGAGCTGGGGGAGCTTTGAGAAGCTTCTCATGGGGGGCCACCCCTATAGCCTCCCTCCCCTGCTACCAAAAACCCACCACTCACTCAAACCCAGGTCACGGGGAAAGGAAGAAATTTCCTTCAGGGTTTTATTTCTCAGTATCATTTCACAGGAGTGAAGAAAACCCTAGCCTTTCTCTCCTTATGAACAGGAAAACAAAATCACTGTTCAGCCATAGGTACCTTGAGGACCCATCCTTTAGTCAGCTTTTCATGAGAGAAAGAAGATGAAGTTGTCATAGCCTATAGCAAAATTAATTTTGGTCAGTTTACATAAGTGCTTTTGCTTGAGGGAAGGCATGCAGATATGCCCTCCTGCATGACCTCCTCAACATGCAATACTATCCAGGTAAGGATAAGGGAGACAAAATGCATGACTTCTCTCTCTTTCTGTGAACCATGAAGTGGAAATCTATTCAGAAAAGTTTGCATTGTGCTTATCTATGTGGGGATGAAGGATTTACTCATCAGGCTGCATATCCACAGTGCCAAACACTCTATATTCATGCTCTAACAATCCTGTAGTGTCCTCCTGAACTAAATGCAAGGAAACCGTCCACTTCCTGATACTGTCAGTCATTACCTTGATATCCATTTTTAGGGACAGCAGGGTGGATGTAAATCAAGCCAGGCTTGTAGAAAGAAAAGGTCTTCAAAATGAACTTTTCAAATATGTTTGTACATTGACCTACAAACTGCTGAAAGATAGCTATGACTTGTTGGGTGAGGGGCAAGAGATACTGATGTTTCTGTAGTACTTTCAACACAATGGATTAAGACTGCCATCTATTGTCTCTGATGCCGTATTTGTGCAATCTTGCCAAGTTATTCCAAAGAAGTTCACACTGCTCTACAGTTAATATCCAAGGAACAAAGTTGTTTGCATGCATGTTTTTCTTCAGTTTTCGGGATTTTCTCTAAAAGATATCTAGCAGATTAATATACTGAAGCAGAACACATTCTTGGCATCTAAATTTTTTAAAAAATTTTGAATGCTTGTATTCTTTTTAAAACAAAGCCGTATGGGTACTTTTCTTGGAATGGAATGTGTATTCCTGAACTATATAAATGTATCATCAGAGAAAAGGAGTTAATTTATGTTTCAGTCATCTGTAAAACAGACATGAGGAAAACCATAATCGAGAATTACATTTTCCTAGTGCATTAATAAGAGATTACACGTATCATCTGGATTCCTTAAAATGAAACCTGAAAGCAACCAAATCAAAACCCAAACAGCAATTAAAACACAGCTTTGGGGGAAAAACATTGTTGATAATTGAGCTCTGAAATATTAATTTAATGGACCAGAACTCATCCTAAGGAATATTCAAAGTGAGGGAAAAGATACAAACTATTATTAATACCCCTTAAGCCCTATTTGCAGGTGTTCACCTAGCTAAGCAATGAGACAGATCACAAGAGACTGGAACACTGCTAAGTCCTTCTACAACTGTTTTATGGATGACTGAATTGCACCTACCAGCTCAATAAGAGAGTTTTGACAGGGAATTTTCCTCAGAAAGGGAGGTCATACTGTGAGAGTTCCAGCCAGGGCAAGAAGTCCTGTCAGCTCCTGTATAAACTATCAATCTGAGTGATTTCATCTACCACGTAGTTTAATGCAAGTATTTCACAAAAGTGCCGTGAACTTGAAATATCCTTCCTCAAAAATTAGGTAGTAACATGAAACACTATTTAGCTGTGAAATAGATGGTTACATGGCACAAGAATGTAGCATTTAGCATAAGATGTGGGCCAGGTTCTTTGGTGTATGTCAGCATACTTCTGCAGAAAACTGTGGGCTTGAATACAATATCTGAGGACTTGGTCTAGTATTTTTTGTGATGAAAAATAATGCCACTTTTCCAACTGACTACAATATAAGTTTATTTTAAAATTGTCAGAGAAACTGTATACAGATCTATGAATGTGTATGGCCAATATGTTGTGTGCAAGGCACACGAGTGGACTTGTATGACAGGGACAGACACCAACAAGATTAAAGTGGTCATCTTACTTGTACCTGCAAACCAAACACATAGCAAGGGTCAATTATTGCTTCTCTCTCAGACATCAGTGACAGCATCTGAAAGAAGAAGAATTTGTACGTTTTGCTTTAAAAAGTTCTGTTTTCATAAACACCCAAGTTTTTGGGTGAGCAGTGTCTAGCATGCAGCTTTATTTCACTCTTCATTTGTGCTATGTAGAACAAAGCACAACATATAGAATCCCCAGATATGAACTAGATTCCCACTGAGTTGACTACACTATGTTGTGTACAATTCTTGTACACAAATGCATTCAACATATGTAGAAGATGAAAGATGATATGTAGATGCAAGGAAAAAGTTAATGTTAGTAAAAGTGCCTTCATAAAAGTCCACTGGTACAACTTTGTTATTGACGGGTTGTAGAGTCTTTTCCAGCATGAAGACACTGTTCTTGCAGTTTTAAGTTCCACATTTTCAAACACTTAAACAATAACTTAAATCACATGTATAATCCCACTATAGTAAACATGGCTACATGTTAGACTAATTCTTTATCTTTTCAAAACCAGAACAAGAGAAAATGCAGCAAGACCAGATGAGTGTACAGTGTATGTAGATGATTAGTAGCACAGAACTGACCATTTGCTAATACATAACAATAGACATTGTGGTAAAATATATTGCATATACAAGACCAACATAAACTTTGCTTTGGAAATACTGAGAGGTAAAACCTTTTTCTGTTGGCATTGTCAACAGAATTTTAAGGTAATTACCCTGTTTATATTTGTTACTTGCAATTATCATTAAAGTTGATGAAAACAGTGAAATATATTATAAGATTTTCCATTATAATACATACTTGTCAGTTTATAACTTAATTATGCATGCATTTCTTTTGCTGGAATTAATCCTTGCTTAAAGTTTACTTTAATTCATCTGTCCATATTTTAGCAGTTACAGCGAAGTGATTCTGTCATTATCAGAAAATTTCTGTGTGTTTACAAAACTTTAGGTTGGTTCTAATCTTGTAATGAACTCTCTGCTGTAAATATTGGCACTGATCATGGTCCTTGCCATAACAATACCTACAATCAGTCCATCCATGCATGTATCATTTCCACACAGCAATCAAGCACTTTCTGTTACAGAACTGCAGAAACAGAGCAGGATTTTTCCTGCAAATTGACCCTACAGCCTACCTATTACTAAGCTAAAAATCAGACCTGGAAGCAGTCATCCCAACTTTTCTGTGCTCCTGTTATCCTCCCTCTCTTCATTCAGTCAACATGAACAAAATTCTACAGTGAAAACTGGAGCCAGAAATTGAGTTGTGGGTCAGATTAATTCAGCTTGGGTAAAGTACAGACATTTATTAGTTTGGATTTATTTTGGTTTGTTTGTTGTTTTTTTCCTAATTAGTAACTGTACAATCTTTTTCTGGAGTCACAATTAATGCAGAAAAAATCATGAGTTATGTGTCATCATTATTTGTTAAACTCAAAAGAGCTTTTATCAATTCAGAAAACAGTGATGTGCTATACATGCTTTACTTTGTTATAAAACTTTTCTTTGTGTTTTTAACGTAACATTTTAGCCAATAAAATAAATAAGAGCCAGATAAAATGGCACACACATGCACACAAAATCCTTAAATAGCCTTCAACCCCTTACTTTATCTACCTTATACACATATTCATTCTCCAACCATTATTAGCCATCTTTGGTTAGCACATAAGCATGCTTCATGGATGGAAAAATAACTAATTTACACTTACATCAAATCAATCTCAACAGTTATAACCCTGTGACCACAGCTAAATTATTACAGTTTAACCTTCCAAGTGGATTATAAAAATGTGTGGTTACAAAACAATGCTGATATCTTATCTATGCATTTAAACCTAACGTGATATTTTATTTTTATATTCTATTCCCCAATTAGCAATACACTCTTCAAGGTAAAAAAGAATGGCTATAGCTGAATTAATTATAACAAACAGAGGATCTTCTAATTAACTAGCCCTCTCAAGGGTCTGTTTTTTCCCTCTCTACATTTCTTCAAAACAAGTATCTTTAATGTGCCCAAGAATAGGAAGAGGGAACCAAGGAGGCTGGGAAGAGGTAGAAGAAGATGCTGCAGTCAAGAAGAGAATCAGACTGGGGGCAGGGAAGAGGAAGAGGAAGAGGAAGAGAAAGAAATGCAGCTGTCTCCTGCAGCAACAAGGCAAGGGTTGGCTGTGAATCCATCTCAGGTCTCTTGGGTGTTCTATAATAAATTTAGATAAAACATGGAATTCTGAATATGCTCACAGTCATTCAAGATTAAATGAAATGCAAATGGAAACACAAGGGAAAAGTAGTTTGCTTTGTGTGCAAAATTCCTTTTGTATATGTCTGGAAGGGGCTTGACATGCACATAATATGAATCAATTTAACTTATTGGAATATTCTAATTTTTTATTTTTCCTTTTTTGAATTAATGAATTATCCTACCTACTGATGATGTCTAGTACCATAACGTTGACTTGGAAAATTACTTTTTTAGTGTCTAAAGCTACAGTGTTATAATTTCCTTAACATTTAAGTCAGAAAAGCACTCAGAAGAAACTTTTATCCAATATCCATTATGGTTAGTAGTAGGAAAGCTGTCCATAAATGCCTCTGCTCTGAAGGGACTATAGAATATTTTCAGTTTAAGTGAGGCCCCTTTTATACCAATAATTCATGCTTGTTCTTTCCTGGGAGCATATTTCAGCTTTCTTCTTTCCTTGGAAGAATATTTTAAGCTACTAAATGGGCAATATTTTAAGAAATTATTTGATTTTAATCACTTACAGTGTTCAGAATGTGTTGTTAGTTTGTATGCATATTTTCTAACGTCATCTTTTAATAGAAAGTTAATAATTTTAGCAGTGCTGGTTGAAATACTCTGGACAAACATTAATTCTAAAAGTAATGAGCATGTTCACTAGAAATCAACAACTATGCAGAGAGATACAAGCTCTGACAGAGACTGTGGCATGAATTTACATGAAAAGCAACCATGGCAAATTTTATACAATTGGTTTTTAAATCTATTTTCAGTTTTCTGTGTTTCTCTGTCATTACTATAAAGCATAAAGATAAAAATTTCATCATTTCTACTCTATGCTATCATCTTCAGCAATGGAAATAACTAGTAGTATATATGCCAACATTTCTACACCATTGCAAAAACGTGAGCCAAATATTCTCACATTAATATTTGCCACATCAAATTGGAGAATTAGGAGTTGACTGCATACATATTTTTTCTTTGTCTCTATCGGCAATGAGCCTATAAAATACTTATTCTCAATCATTTATGATTAACAGAAAAATAAATCTATTATTTCTCCTTGAAAAGCTGATCTCGCTGTGTAGGTAGACATTTTCCCTATAAAGTGATTGTCTTTCCCTTATTTAAGTTCTTGCAATTTCATTTTTTCTACGGGTTTTGATTTTTATGTGTGTATGTGTATGTCTGAAGAAATGCAAATACAGACTCTGTTCTACAGAAAAATCAATGAAATGAAAACAACTATACAAACATTAAACCTATGCAGAAGAAACCAAGAATGGCAGAAAAACAAACACCAAAACCTTGCTGGAAAACAGGCTTCAGAAGGCAGGGCTGTGGAGGAGTGCCTCCAAAGTCTGCTAAAACATCTTGCTAACCCTATTGCAGGAATGCTTGGAAGGGACCACTTCAGTGCCTACAAGAGTTTTTTGTGTGCCATAGAGAATCTTTCTTAGAAATTCCATCCTTTGTAGTACACAAGGGGATTGGTAGACAAAGGATGCATTTGACATTGTTCTGACCCATCCTGCGTCTACTGGAACATCACAGCTGACACTAAGCCCTGCACAGGCAAGACTGGCACAGCTCCCTTTCCCTCAGCCGATGAGGAGGAGAGTGGTTGAGGAAACAGATGGCTAATCTGACTCTTGGATGGACACCTGGTTTGCTACAGGGTCTTTGCATCTGTGCCTTGCCTTTTCCTCAGTGATGGTTGCAAAGCCAAAGCTGGGACCAGAGACACCTCTTCTGTATCCTTTCCTTTCACTGGATAATTTTCATCATGGTTTGCTTAAGGTCTCATTATGAATAGAGTTAAATATTCTGGAAATCTGTAAATAAGCATTATAGAAAATGACAGCTGGGGGAGAACATTTCTTCTGTTGGCAGCCAGATATATTGCTATTGATCACTTTTTTTTTATACTAGTGGATTCAGGATTAATTACGTTTAAAAAAAGTCTGACTAAAATCTTCAGTGAAAAATTTCTCTGTCTCTTCTGTTTCTTCTCCCCATTTCTTGCCAAGTGGTCCTACACAGAAACCAACAAATGCAGATAGCTCATGGCAGTCTTTCCCTATTATCTCAGATAGAGTAGCCAGCAGTCTCTTTCTGTTCCCAGCTGAACACTGATTTCATATGCAAGACTTCTTTAAGCAGAAAGGCTCAGGAAAGCTATGACAAATCCGTTAAGGCTGGAAGTTAATATGTCTTTCTTTTTCCCCCTCAAAAATTAACTAAACACAATTTAGATTCATTTTACTAATGAATGACCATGTCCACACTGGCAGCTAATACACTTCCATGTACATGAGCTACACTCATATCTTTAGTTGAATATCTCCAAAAGACCCTGAGACTCCTCTTGCAGGGGAGCACTTAGAGTCTGGCAGTTCCCATTTCACTGATAACTGAGCTTAGTAAGGGTTGACTTTCCTTGCTTCTTTCTTGCAAGGCTACTGCACATCCTAAGTACAGCTACATTAACAGTTTCTTCTAGTACTTCTCTCCAGGTATTCTTAAAGGTCTTTAACTTCCAGACTGTGGAAAAATAAAAACCAGTATCTGACTTACATTTAGTTTCTCCATCAATACATTTGGCCTTAGGCTTCTCTTCTTAGAGATTATAAAAAACAGCCAGTAGCAATGGCAAGCCTTCATCTAATCCCTGCACCTATTCCCAGGCAAGGCAAACAATGACTAATTCATTTCTAACAGCTGATTGTGTAACTGTTCTTAAATAACCCTCTAAAGTTGATAACCCCCATAAGCAATCTATTTTAGTGCTTTATAGTAGAAATATTATCTTCTGCTCTGCATTGTATTCCTGACTTCTCCTCTCACTCCCATGAACCCAGAAAACAGATTACTCCCCCCAATTATTTTACATGGAATATCTAAGTTTTTACTGATCTTCACTTTAAAAAAGAGAGCTTTCACTTTTTCTCACAAGTAATTTATTAATTCTGTCTCCCATATTACTCCTTATATTTCTTATGGGAAGGTGCACAAAACTGGATATAATACTGTTGCTGAGGCATCACCAAGGAAAGGGGTGCATCCCACTGCTTCCATGGACTCCCATGGTAGCTCACCTATACATTATCCAGGAGATACTTTTCAGCAGAACTGCTGCCTAGTCACTACATCCTTCAACTTAAGTCAAGCATAACATTTTGCATACTTTCTTTGATGGATTGCATTGTATTTATTTTGAACAGTTTCTTTATCTTTCCTAACTCTGTCTTCTGAAACAGAGTTTCCCAAACTCTTTTATCCCCACAGAAGTTTCACGTAGTATGTGGGACATCCAAGTGAGCCCTGCATGACAGAGCTCATCAGCCAGGTAATATCTTTCTCTTCAACACATATACCATGCAGTACTGGAAACTGGAATAATTGATAATGTAAAGTGGAAGAATTCAAGTTTGTAAGAGACTTCATAGCTGACTTTTACTTCTGAGAGCTTGAGGACAAGCCAGAAAAGTAACATGCTTTTGGATTATTCTGCCTTTGATATCTTGCTTGGTTTATCTTCCTTTGGTACCTTGACTGATCTGATTTTGCTCCTAAACACTTCTGTTTGTTTGTCCAGATGAGTCTTTACTAAGAACTGAGAAAAAAAATAGCAGAATTGGTGGATCTTTTTCCCCTTTATATATGAGGAGAGGAAGGGAAAGTAGGTAGAATACACATTAAAGAAGGTTTCAGGGGTGGAGAACAGATATGAAAAATATAGGAGAAAACACACAATGCAGTTGTCTGTGACTCCTGGCATATTGTTTTTAAAGTACAGCTGAAAACCTGAACTCAGACAGTGCCATTGTCTTTTGCAAGGGTAAGGTTTCACACTGACTCTATTTTTTGAAAAAAATATTTTTTCTATGAGTTATCATGACCTAGACAAAAACTTCAATTTCCAGTAATTATTCTGTCAAAATTTCTTACTTTAGAAATACCTGTGACTGTACCATATATTGTACCATATTTTGATCAAAATAAATCCTGATCAGCAGTTGATGATGTCTTTATTAAGAGTTAATGTTCTGTGCTGATAATAAAATCACCTTCTAGAGGAGATTAGTATAGATAAAGTGTTTCACCATGAGATAATACTAATTTGATTTATCAGTTTAATTTGTTATTACTTGAGTTTCATATCTTTGTTAGAATAATTTGAATGATTTTGCCCATTCTAACATATAATCTTTAATTGTCATTAGTGTCTAATTTAAGATTGTGTACATCCTTCAGAAGTTTTCATCTTATTAATTTAATTAATTTTGGGGAAATAAATTATGAAAATCTAGTTAATTAAAAATGTTAGTGATCAAGTACAGCTGTGTGATTTATCATACTCGGGAGAATATCCCATTGGGATCAGTGAAAATACACATCCCTAATATAAACAGGATAATTTTGTGAATATAAATCAAGTAACATGGAACAAAATAGCTTTAAGTTACTAGTGGTTAAGGTGTGGGGATTTTAGACAACAAGTAGGCATGTTTGCATTACAAATTGTGATCATAATGGATGACCTTATTTTTTTAATTTCTGTATTATGTTGTGTTTTACTCTCATCGTCTTGACATATCTAGCATCATTACATTTTCTACCTTGTCAAGGGCCTAATTCACATCACATTACTATAAGTGATTATGTTACTTAATTGCCTTCAATGATTTCAAATCACACTCAAATAAGAGATGTATTTCAAAACACCACAGATGAATTTGAGGGGTTCTCTGAGGCAGCAAGCCAGCTGGCATTGTCTGATTATGTGAAATTCAAGACAAATGTGATTTTTCAATGAATAATTCCCAGACGAGATAATGGTGCTATCACCTTACATTACACTTTGATAAATATACAGTTTTATGCTGTACTTTTCACTTTGGTAGATCTATAGCTTTGTGCCATACTGGTCTTGTTTTTGATGCTTATAAAATATGCTAATGGATGAACAATGAAACAGAATACAAGACAGCTTGGCTACTGCATACTATTAAATTGTTTCTTCTCACATGGTTCTTAATATTCTTCAAGCAAAGACTGATGCAAGTAGTACTGGTACACCAGCTTATTGCCACAGGTATATATTTTGATATTTCTGTTCCTCAAGAAAACATAATATTTAGGAAAATCTAAAAATCTTTTTTGGAGAACCATCACTGAATTTCAGTTCAGATGTACTTAATGATCACATATCCCAGAGAATAAATATGTCGATGCAGACAAGGTGCAACAGGATTAATTAAAACAAAAATATTTCTCATTGATGGTTATGACAAGCCAAATCTTTACTTCTTTTGTGTGCCAGAAAACATAACTAGAAGCAGCTGACTATAAACTTAACAATCTCATTATGTAACATTTTTGTTTGTTAAAGAAGATTTAGCAACGAAGCTGAAAGTGACTCATTTTCAGAATCAAGCTCTAATATTTACAATTAATTACTCTTCTATTAGTTTTTCAAATGTTATTTATTCATTGCACGGTGAAATGTGTGTGGTGGGCTGAAGAAAAGGAGAAAAGAAGTGCATGTGCAGCTGCAGCAGCTACAGTACATCAGTGGGGGAAGGGGGCATGGGCAAAACACAATTTCACATCTGATAATAGGAAAGAGGTGCAGCGTCAAAACTGTGATATTTCTGCTGGGAAAGGCAGGGAGGGCCTCCTGGTGTCTGTTGAGCTTAAGTCTGCCAAGGGTCGTCTGCATGTGCAAGAGGCATCCTGCTCTGCCGTGCTCAGAGGAACCCAGCAGGGACACCTGACTGTCCGTACCTTGCCTCCACACAAGGCAGCATCTCTTGCTGAGATCCTGCAGGCATCCTGAAAGCAGCCATTTCCTACCTAAAGCAGGACAGTGTAACACCATGTACCACCAAATACTGTCCCTCTTCAAGGACTGCACAGACACAAATTTGCCTAGGGGGACCTGGAAAAAGTAAAGTTTGCTGTTTGTCAGTATATTCTTTAACAAGCTGTGCAATAAAAAAGCCTGTGGGGGGAGGGGAAGGAAGGAACTTACATTTCAATTTTGTAGTAGCCTAAGGCATAATATAAATCCAATTTAGATCAAGTGAGAAATAAAATAAATTATTCTTTAAAATAGAATGTTTAGAGTTTGTTGTATATTGAAATAGAACAAGTGCTAAGATTAAAATTTTACAAAAAAATAACTGTATGGCCAGATGCTCCAATACCTTTTCCATACTGAGTAGCATTTTAATACTAGTGTTAGTAAATGACTCAAGGAAAATAAGCATGGAACGATATGATTTCCAGAAACTTAACTCCGGGTTACTTCTCTGTTTTTGAGTCTTTTAAATATTCCATGAATTATTTAACTTCAATTATGAAATCATTGTCACCATTATGCTCAGATGTACAGCATTTTGTGTAATAGTTTATACTAAGGCTTTCAAATGAAGGTTTTGGGTTTTTTTATCAAGATGTATGTGGGGATGTGCATCCTCTCACCAGTTTAACAATAAAAAAAAAATATAAAAGAAAATATAGCATCTATTAATAATATGAATTAATTAGAAGAAAGAAAGGCACAGTAAGGTGAACACATTCATACTTTGGTTATTTTAAGATTACAGTTGTTTAGCCTTGCCAAATTCCAATAGAACTCTAATAATATGCTAGGAAAAAAAAAAAAAAAAATCTATAATAGAAAAGACACCTTCAAGTACCATAGGAATCGAAGTGATTATCAATGCACTGAACATATATTTTTCTTTCAGACAAAAGATAGAATGTGTTTTTTCACCACCTTTTCTACCTTTCACTGCCTCCAGAACTAGAAATCTTGCTTATTTGTTTTACATCAGTAAGATAGGATTTCATTCCTCCTTCCTAACTCTGGTACACACACACATCCCACTATCAATATTTTTTGTGTTATGTGCATGTAGTGACTTTACCCCAGACATCAGCTACCTACACAGCTGCTCTTTCACTCCCATCCCCAGCAGGGTAGGGGGAAAAAATAGGCAAAGTAAAAGCAACAAAATTCATGGGTTGAGACAAAGACAATTTAATAGGTGAAAGGAAGAGAAAAAACAACAAAAGCCAAAAAAAACAAGTGAAGCAAACAAAATAGCTTATCACCTCCCACAGGCAGACCGAAGTCCAGCCAGTGTTTGATCAGCCACCACCTTCAAACCCAACCACCCCTCACCTTCTTCTTCATCTATTCCAGTTTTTATTGCTGATCACCATGACTTATGGTGTAAAATATCCCTTTGACCAATTTGGGTCAGCTGTCCCAGCTGTGTCACTTCACAAACTCTTGTCCACCCCCACCATACTTGCTGAAACAGGAGGGCAGAGTGGGAAGAAGAGAAAGCCTTGATGCTGTGCAAGCACTGCTCAGGGCTAACCAAAACATCAGCGTGTTATCATCATTGTTTGATAGCCAAATCCAGAACACAGGACCCTACTGAATGCTATATAAAAAGTTAACTCCATCCCAACCAGACCCAGTACAGGGTAACGAACCTCAGACAATCTGTTTTGGAACAGACATTACAGCTGTTCTGTGTCATGTTGATGTCACATCACATTATATGAAACATTTCATGATTTTCAGGATGCTTCTAGCATGACAAGCATGAAGAAGATGCTCAAGAATTAGTGTTAGCAGATTTATTTATATAAGCAACAATAATGTACTTGACATTATGGTTTCTAGGCAACAAATGTGAAAATGAAAAGATGCATTGAAACCATCCACAAAACAGTTCTCTTTGAGGACTTCATTTTGTTATCTCCTATTGGCTAGCTATTTTACTCCTACTTTTAAAATTTCCATTGGTCAAGTAGAAAAGACACCATCTATATTTAAATAATAAGGTAAAACTATGTGAATTGGTTTCCATAATGTTGGTAAAAGCTCAAAGTAGTCTTCAGCGACCACAGTATCTTGTGAATTGAAGAGGGCCAAAATAAAACTACCAAGCCTTCAGTGTGCATCAAGAGCAGCTCCCCTGTGAACAGGGAGCAGCTCTCAGTGGAGTGCAGTGCATTTGTGGAGACAGTTCCAAAACTTCTTTCCAAAAATAATTCAATATGCAAAGAGCTTCATTGGATTTATTATACATATTCCTACTCACGTGAATAAACCTTTAACGAGTCTTTAAGATATTGCCCTTAATAAATTATGGACTTAAGAAATAACTCGATGAATTCATAGAGCTTTTCTCATGCAGATGTTCAGATCAGATGCTCTAATAATTCTTTTTCCTTCAAACAGAATTCCAGGAATAAAGCTATACAATTACAATTGTTTGCTCTGAACTCAAGCCCCTCCACACTGCGTCAGCAGGCATACAGACTGTAAAAACAGCTTCAACAATTTCTGCTGATCATACCACCTCTTTATTTGATTTTGTGCAGATGCATACAGGAAAATCTTTGCAGAGATTCTACTTACTCTTCTTGCAACTAAAATTTATTGAACCTAGTTAATGAAGATCACAAGAAATAAGAGAATCCAATTCATTCCCTGTTACGGTAGAAGTTTATAAAGTTTTAAAAAGGAGCTTGCTATTTTGGATGACTCTCAAAATGCTTCTGAATAAAGTAACAGGAATAGACTAAAACAGTGTAAGAAATTTTTTCAAAATTGTTTGTTGGTTTTTTTTTTGTGTAGAGTCACACAAAAATCTGTCATTAGTTGCACCAATTAAAAGACTAAACTAACGTCCACAAAGTCTAAACATCTTCTGTGCTCACTGCAGTGACATATGTCTTCATTATTTGGAATAAGTAGCAAAGTAAAAAATGTTAACAGCTCTTTTGGGCCCAAATATTGCATTATGTTACTTGTAATTTGGTTAATGTTGTATGTTTAATTTTGCTTTCACTAATAATGAACATTTTTTATTTACGTCTATGTCTTGGTTGACTGTTTACTCAAAAAAGTGGTCTATTTAAACCTATTTGATGCACCCAGTTGAGAAGTGAGTTTCTCTGACTGAATGCTAGTGCCTGCTTCATGTTTGAAGGGATCAGAACCTTTTATTTTCCTAATCATACTGTATGACTTCTTCAAAGATTCTCAGTATTAGTTCTATTCTCTTGCTTGATGATTTAAGCTTCATTTCTCTGTAAATTATCCATAAACACTGAAGCTGTTTGAGGATTCTGTCCTCCAAAATGCAGAAATAGCATTTCAAAATGGCTGATACAGAGCCCTTCTGTCAACACGTCTTCCATCAGCCTCTTTGTCATGCTACTGGCCCCAAATCCCCCCACCCTGACAAAGAATAAAACACTTCTGCTGAATGAATTAGCAAAATTTAGTTCAATGGCTGTTGTACATGTGTTTCCTCAGCAGTCATATTAATACCAGTAAGGATGCAGTGTACATTTGACTCGATTTGTTGTCAGTTCTTCGATGAGGCAGCTGTTTTGCCTTGTTGCAAGATTTCAGGCTTCCTGTTCTAAAACTAGTTTGCTCTTAAATCTAGAGAAGGTAATTCTTATAACAATTGTCTTCTCACCAATTTCTTAAGCTTCTGAGTAACAAAACATCTGTTGTGACACATTGGGAGGAGTGACCTAGAGTGCAAAGCCTGTGCTCTCTCTATTGCTGAGGGCTGTGCTGTGTCAGTTGTTCCAAAATAACATACCCTTGCTGTTTCCCCTGTTGTGAGAGCATTTCTAGCACAAATGACTTACTGACTTTCTAGAATGATGACATTGTAAAGCCACTGAGCCTTATGCTGGTTAGGACATCTTTAATCAAGAATACAAAGTTTTAACTTGAAGATATGTACCTAACACTGTGACATCTGTTTCGGTAACTCAACCTGATTAACTTCTCAGATTTGCTTAATCAACCAATCTCTGAAAAAAAAAACATGTTTCGTTTTGTTTTGGTTTTTTTTTTGGGGGGGTGGTGAGTGTGGGAGTTTAGAGGGATGCATGCTTCACTATTACATTATATTATAAATTTATTTGTACAAAAATTAATTTTGGGGTAACTTCTAAGAAAGTACAGGTAGAGAACATATCAGTTATAACAAGGTATGTTCTAACCTGTTATTAAGCTTCTGGGACTCTTAGTAATCCACACTAGACACCCTTCTAAACATGAAAAAAATCAAATCTTTTAGCCTGACCCATACTCCTTGCTTGCCTTTCTCCTGAAGGAAAGAGTATGTGTACACAAACAAGTCTGAACCTGACATGCAAGCCAGAAACAACAAGTGTGTGTATCCATTCTGAGAACAGGAAAGTGCTCCTGGGTCCTTCAATTTACACATACACATGGCGTGACAAATAGAGTCTATTCACATGAGGGCACATTGTCAGCAGGGGTAAATCTGTACCACTCTACCATCTTCAAAGGCATTGCTTATTTTTACACAAAAAGGAACAAAGCCTAAGTACCTTTAGTTCATATGTATGTGTGATTGTATTACTTAGGTTAACAAGAGAAATAAAATCTCATCCTAATATTTTTCATCACACAGTGCCACTCCTCAGTTTTGCCTTATCAAAGGCACATGTGTCCAGACTACACTTTCAAATTTCTAGAAAGATCTTTTGATATCAGAGTTCTGGTTTATTTTTAACAGTCGAGGGAGGGTGGACATGTAATGAAAATGCCCCTTCTTGCTCAGGATCATTCCTGTAGTCACAGATAAATAACTATGACTCTATTTTGAAATAACAATCTTGAACTATTAGTGCCCAATGGAATAACTCATAAGGGGATATCAGAGACACAGACACATTGCTGCTACTCGATTATTCCTAGGAGGGCAGAGCAAGGTCTTTCTTCACATACTGGACCCTAATTCATAGTGGAATCCTGTTCTGATTCTGCACTTCTTTGCATTTTTATCACAGTGACCTCAGCTGAGAGAGTCCTTGAGATTTGGATACTAACTGCGGGAAGGAACTTTCCCTCGTGTAGATAGTTGAAGGGCCATATCTTCAGCAAGGCAAAGGTGGGTCTGACATCTGCTGCCAGATTCCACACCAAAACAGAAATTACTTTTCTCTTAACTAGATCTTTAATCTCTCCCCTTCTCTAGTTGTGCAGACTCTAAGTCGTGTATCATCTGTCCTCTATCAAAGATCAGACAGAGGACCTCTGCCATCCTTATTTCCCTTGGCATTATAAGATTCTCCAGTACTCATCTAGTTACATGACCTTTCAATAGCTTCAAGCAGCTGAGACCCAGAAAGGCAGAAGACATCATGTAAGTTGTGATTATTCAAGCTAATTTTATCTGTGAAATCAGTGGGTTATCCCTCACCTTCCTCTGCAGTTCAGATCTGCTAGGGTCCTGAATATCAAGAAAGCCAAGAAAAGGCTGAAGTCACCTAGGCAAAGGGCAGAAAGATCTGCAATGTACAAGCACTGTGCAAAGGGATAGTTGTTAGAAGCATTCAAAGCTTACTGACTTCTTGGCATTAGAAGGGGATCAATAGAAGCCACTTATGATCAATGTTTCCTTTAATGCTAGGAGACTTACAATTTTCTGCCTATGTGAATTTATTTCTGCCTTCTGGATAGTGCTTTCAATCTCAAGCACAGTTCCTGTTTGTCAATATTTTCCTTCACTGCTCTGTGTGTGGAAGAGACTGGGGAAAGTATAGCTTTACTCCCAGAACAGTACAGAATGAAATTTCATACTAGGCATATCAGCATCTCTCCAACCTTTTTTCACTGAGACTGCTGCAATAGCTGCATCTCAGCCACGAAAGAGTGGAAAACACAGAAGGCAAATGTTATGTTGCACCCTAGGGTGTGCTGACTGCATGTTCAGAGATACTCAGCTGGTCTCTGTGAAAAAATCAGAGGCTTGCCCCAAACATATATGTGAATTATTTTCCTTTAGAACTGTAGATACAAATAATTTTGAGTTTAAATAAAATGTTTTCGATATATGAATAGCAATTTCAGTCTTACACACCACTATATACCACCATCTCTCTACAAATGAATCCAGAAATCTTTAGAAGCATGGTACAGATATGCAAGGTGGTCTGCAGGACAGCAGCTCTGGTGCAAATACGAGATGAGCTGGATCATTGTGAGTGCCCAGGAAAAATTAGACCATGGTTACTGAGCTCAGGTTTTGAAGGACTGTGCTGACATGACTATATCCATTCACAACTTGATCTGGTTCATCTGTCCAATACTATAAGAACACACCATCTCATGCTGAGACATTTCAACAATACACGGTAAGGAATAAAGAAGCCCATAGGTTATCCTAGGAGCATGTATATTTATTTGCAGCCTCTCAGTAACTTGCTCCTTTGTTTCATGAAGGAAAACATGACTGCAATGTGGTAATCAGGTACATATTTTATTACAGCAAATTCTCTTATGCTGGTATCTTGTGAAATCCCAGCTCACTGCAGTACAAAGGATTTTTGTTTGAATGTTTAGGCCTGTCTCCCATGCCATTTTCTTTTATTTTCCCACACAAGCACGTATTTAGAAAGGATATTCTCTTTTACTTATCTGTGCATGTACTTGCTGTGTGTGCCTGCAAATGGAAAAGACTACCTTTTCACAGACACTGCAGTACCACAGTGATTGAACTTGACTTCAGATACATCAGAAAAAATTTTATTATAACAGATCACATAGAAGGAATCAGAAGCAGAAAAAGTTAACTTCTGTTAACTCATCAAACAGTATTCAGCTTCTACGTATACATAAGTCACTTAATCTCTCTGCAACCTTTGTTCAGCAAGAGATATCATGTCATGGGAAAATTAGTCTGTTTGGGGAACCCAGCTACTGCTGATCATGAACTTTTCATGCTCTATAGTATATTTATTTTAGGAGCATTCTAATGTTGTGAAATCTCTTTCAAAATTAAACTTGGTAAGACTGCTAATTGCCCTCTATCACTTCAGTAGGAGAAAATGGATATCTGCACTGTATGTCATATCCTCAAAACAACAAGCCATTATTATTTTTTTTTCAGCTTTATTGTTTTTTATGTTTCCTAATCACCTTAATAAATGGTTTGGGGATTTTAATTTTTAAGTTAAAATAAAAAATTCCATAGGAGAACTCAATCATTTTCCAACTAGGTAAACATTTGACTTATTAAATAATAAAAAAAAAATATTATAATCATAGAATCATTTACGTTGGAAAAGACGCTTAAGATCATCGAATCCAACCATAAATCTAACACTCCCAAGTCCACCAAATGTTTCTTGAGATCACAAGCATTAGTTGAAAGCCAAATTAAAATTGTAAAGCTCTTTCAGATTATTCACTGAAAAGCATTCCAACTCAGAAAATATTGTTTATTAAAATTTCATTTGATAATTGAATAGGTTAAAATACTTAAACTAAAAAGAAGCCTATTTTCAAGAAAACAAGAAGAAAAAATACCCCTTTGCAAGAAAATTCTTCAGCTCATATAATATTAAAATATATTATAACTTTTCAAATTATTGTCTTAATCTAGAAGAACTGACTTTTCCACTTTGAAAAACTTAAGAATGTTTTCATCTTGTTAAAAGTCACTTAATGTAAGAACACACTTACTTATGTAATTTAGAAAGTCATGAATTTTTCAACTAGATTTAATGCACGACAGACCATAATAGTTCTCTCGGTACTGCAATCTTTTAAGTCACTGATCTACAAACTAGTGTTGAGAACTGTAGATTAAGTAACTCTCCAGCTATCTTTGCCATGCAGTGACAGGCATGGTCTGTGATCTGTCTATCCTAGTGTCTCTGTTAAGTATGCCTGGCACCAACCACTCAGGGGCCATGCTGTAACGTTTCAGCAGCCCTGTGTCGGTACAGGGCACTCTGCATCACTTTCTCTCATTGTCACACAGAAGACAAGTGTGAAGAGTTATTTGTATGTATGCACATATGATCACATATACAGATGCATATTTATGTGATAAATAGAAGTATGGTTCTGGACAAGCCCTTTACTAAGCTTGTCCCTACAGCTGGAATCAGAGTCTTTATAACAGGTTTTGATCTTATGGGGTTGCGTAGAGGCATAAATGTCCATCTGTGAGGCTTTAAGTCCAAGCTACTGGACATATGTACAATAAAACCCTTCTCCTCAGCTTTAACACACCAAATTAATAAGTCAACTTACAATGGGCAAGCCACCAAAAGGAGATCCAAAATATAGAAGGTGCTGTGGAGACTGAAAAAGATTGAGGGAAATTTTTTCAAATTCTCCCTTCAGTTTGAATAAGTGAATTAAGTGTTTTCTAAATTGCTTTACCTGAAGAGCTGTTCTAGAAGGCATTTAAGTATATAATCTAGAGATATTTTCTGAATTTCATTTAAGGTATGTTAATATAATCACTTCTGAACTTCACATTAATCATGAAGTGAAAGCACTACAAAATGTTTCACTGGAAAGGTTTGCTGAAAATCTTGGTTTATTTACTTTCCTTTTGTTTTCTTTTCCTTAAATGCATCATCTTTCCTCAGTGAGCCAGCATAACTGTAGAAATATAGATTACAGATTCTGTGGACTATAGAATAGTTCATCACCAAGCATAATTAAAACCACATAGGGAGTTTAAGATGTATAGTAGAGAAAAGAGGGGGGGGTGTTTTTAAAAGAAAATCAGTGACAGTATTTTTCCATGTCATCTTATTTGATAACTTTTATAATTTCCCACAAAGGCATCAGGGTAAGCATTTTACAAGATTCTTTAGGTAAAAAAGATGAGCCTCTCAGTATTATGACACTGCATGTCACATTGTACAATACAAAAACTTTAAAAAAGTAGTGATAAGTGGATAGTTCACATAATAAAAGGCCAGGCTAGCTAGTTGCATAACGGTCTTTGATTTTCACTTCATTAAAGGAAAGGGTTATCACTGGTCTCTAGATGAAATGTTAGAAAATAGCTGTCTACACTGGCAGATGAGAAGAAATAACTTCACTCCTATAATTAGACTCAGAAAGTGACAAAGAAACCTGTAAGATTTTTGTCCACAGGTTTAAATCAAGAGAGAAGTAAGGGTTAAAAAAGGATAGGGGAAGAAGGAGAGAGAACAGCTTTAACATAGAGGGCCTGAACTACTGAGACTAAAAAGAATCTGCTTTTTGAAGGAAGTTAAAATAACTGAAAAATGCCCTTGTGTAAGTTGTCTTGGTGACTAGCAAGTCTTCCATGGGGGGAATGGGGAGCAGAGGAAACAAAAAGATCTTTCTTAGAATACAAAGATTTAGAGATTAAATCGGTTAATTTAAAAGAAAAAAAAAATGCAAACCAAAAAAAAAACAAAACACAACCCAAACTCAACTCACTTTACAGTGTCTATAAGCCCTGATAAAATTGGGGGGGAAATTTTAACTGCAAAAATATTTTTTTTGCATATTAGATACTTTCAGTGTAAATACTGTTACTTCTGCATGAGATACAGAGTGAAGCAATGGCTGAAGAGTTGAATCCCACTTCTGGTATCCCATCTTCTCAGGAAGATTTGCAGGACTGAGTTCTGTCACATGTATGATGCACCAAATACCCATCCCAGAACAAAGATCAAAGCAACTTTAACTTGATAAGGAAGTGCAGTGTAGTTGCACGGTGATTAGAAGAGTAGATCACCTTAACAGCGTTACAGATAACCAGAGTAAGGCTGGATATCTGCTAAAGAAGGCATGGTAGTATCATATAAGATAAAACAATCCAAGCATGAAATAAAGGCTCAGCATGAAAGGAAAAATAGAGTCAGGGATTCTGGTGGAAATTCTTGATAAAATGTAACAAAAAAAAAAATTATTCTTAGATGACAAAAAAATATGCAAATCCTTTCATTTAACCTTGCTATGCAATTTGCTTCTTTTGCATTAGTGTGCATAAAAATGAAAAAGAGCACTAATTAGTACAATTTCAAAGAAGTTGGAGGTTTCTTTGCCTTATTTTGATCCAAAGATATCGTTACAGAGCCAGAAGCTAGATAAGCAATGCAGCGGTTTTTTGTCTGTCTTTTAATACAAACAAATATGCGAATAATTTAGAAGCTTAGTTATGTTTACTCCCACTTTTCTTACAAAGTCTTCCCCATATCAGCTGTACCTTTGTCTACTCTAAATTTTCAGAGAATTTATATCATGCAAACTTCAAGTAAGCATATCTGGGCCCATAAAAAAAGATGTGAAGATATTACTACAAAGGCATGAATCTGTAAGGAGTATACAGATATGTATGCCATACTGGATCAGGTCAATAGCTCATCTGATCTAGTTCCCTGTCTCCAGTGTTAGGGTTTAGTAGATTACTCAATGGAATTGCCAAGAAATTAAACCAGAGAAAGGAAGGAAACCTTCTGCCTGCACTTAAAAGCATTATTCTAACCTTGACAAGTAGAATGACAAGGTTTGATGTATTGAGATAAGTACTTTCAGATCCTCCAAAAGTCTTTGCTTGAGTGTTTTTTTCTTGCATTTATTTTTGTTAATTCTGAATATCCTTGTTAAATGAATATTTTCTCTTCACAAGAAAAAAAAATATAGCTTTTCTTTACCTTATAGGATACTAGTATAAAGTGTGAGAAACATACAGTGGCTTGAACTGTTAGCTTCCACATCATGGAAGAGTGCTGAAATTACAATCTATAACCATGTGGTCTTACTCTCACAGAATATGTGTCCTTATTTCCCTACTTACTCTTCAGTCAGAATCAGACTGAAGATTTAAACACGTTATTAGCACATATTATTCTAGACAAAGTGTAACAAACCTTCTAAATGAGAACAGATACAAATTTAGTACAGGTCACTATGGATAGCATGCACAAGCTAGTACAGTTAGCTTTTACTTCATGTATCACCACCACACCATTTGATCTGATGATATAGTGACTTCATCCTCTGCATCTGCTGCCCCAGTTAAACCAGTCTTTACATTTGTTTGTGGTATTATTTGGAGTTAAACTAAAATAAAAATCTAATTGCTCTGTAAAAGATACATTTTGCCATCGAGAACATTATGCATGTGATTATTGTGACACTTAAGGACAGAGTTTTAAAGGAGTCTTGCCTTAAAATAAGTGGGCAAAAAAAGTTTAACGTTACCTATGGAAGATACATCTGCATGATCCTTTCCTTCCTGGAGTACTGCTGGTATGCAGCTTTAGGGATACAGAGTCATAAATCATTTCCTATTCAGTGTACAAATGATAAGCTTATTATGCTGAAGTACAATGTTTTTATTTGTTATTTGTATCTGTCAGAGAGTTGTAGTGCTTATGTCTAAAAAATCACATTAAAAATAATTTTTCTTTCCCTCCAGCTCTTCCCCTATAAAGAAACCACCAAGTTTATGGAAAGGCAGCAGAGAGTTCTGTTCATTAACTGACCATCTGAGCTCAGACCATCCTTCAGTGAAAGAGAGATATTATATTTCCACTTAATAGGGAAGAAAGTTTTATACAGCCTCATTGCAGGATACTAAAACTCATCAAGGAGATCAGATGGTGTCACACTCCTGTTAGATGTTATGATTCTTTTTCATGGTTTACCAATAAAGAAATGAATTGTCAGCTGGAGACAGTAACTTGTACAATACCAGCAGGAATAAAAGCTAGATCAAGAGTTTCAAAATAATTTGAATTCATAAAAAAATTTGGTACAGTGGGTGGGGAGGGAAGGACTATTTTTCCTATGACAGCAAAAAGAATAATGTATTACTCTCAAACTGAGACATCATTTTATGTTACTTTTATCCATGGAAATAATTCTCTGGTGCTGTTATGTTGGACATTGGTCAATAGTGTTTCTTTTAACTTTACTACACAGAACTGTTTATAGTTACTGGATTCTAAAGTATTCAAGAGGTAACAATTAACTGAATGCCTACTGTCTCACTGCATAATTAGTATATATAATGGTATATGGTCCTCTGTGAGAAAAAGAGATTAGAGAAAAAAAAAAGGTATCATACATTAACAGCACAAAATTGTAAAAATAATGTATGCTCATAAAAACCCTGGGATTTACTGATATTCTGTTGTGTTCCAGCTCTTGTACAGTAAAATTAAAATAGATGACAGGTACTGTGTTAAAACTGCAGTGAACCAAACTTTAAATAATAAAAGGAATAGCATCTACTATTTTTGCGGTGTAACTCTTCCTTTAAAAATTCTATAACCATGACTAGAGGAAAGATTCTTGGGATTAGATTAAAATTATAACTTCTTAATGTAAAGAATTTAAGACATTCTAGAGTTTTTAATTCTGCATTAATCTCTAGTACATGCCTGCTGTGGAATCCTCTAGGTGGTTTGGAAATGTATACAATGTTGTTAGCTTTTAAAGGCAAGATTGTCTCTTGTCTTCCACATGATCTTGGGAGTAAAGAAATATAGAAGGCTTTTAATTCCTTACCAGTCTGCTTATCTGCAAGGCATAATATAGGACAGAAGAGAAGTCTCTTTGGAGACACTCTTGTTCTTCCCATTTGCACTAGAGGGGAATAAAGAAATGGCAATGTGAAATGTGCAAAAATTTAGTTTCTTTGATTTGTGTCAGGTGTCATAACTGAGTATACATGAAGGGAGAAGTCATCTGATAGTAGAAGTAATGTTTTTCCTAGAGTAAATAGACAGTAAGTAAATGAACTGTGACTTACACTGCTATGTGTTTCACTGGTTTGCTTCTAGGCAGTACAGTAATGTGCTGCCCCTGACTAACAAGATATTCTGAAACGTCTCTCTCACTATATCCAAATGTACCTGTCTCAACAGCCAAAGAAAATCTCCTGAGTTTGGGCGGGGTGAGGCTGGAAGGGAGGAGGAAGCACATGAATTCCATTTTATATTAAATCAGACAGGTAAATAAATGTTGTTATGAATATTTTAAGGTAGAATATCCTGTCAACTCACCTAAACTCCTTAGAAGAACAGAACCTGTAATAGACAACTAATTATTTTACTGTGTTGCCTCTCTTCTTGAATATCATATCCATGGCAAAACAAGCCTTACCGAATGCACTCCTCATCCCCTTACTTAGATTTAAAGGAAAATTTATATAAGATGTTGAAATACAATTTTAATTTCAAGTAGCTACAAATCTGTTTTCTTTATTTGTTCTAATGCTAGGTTCAAGATGTTGCACTGAACTCCATGTCACATACATATTCATTTACAAGTCAGAATTAACCACCCTGAAATATATTTATCACTGAAGTATATTTTCAAACAGGTGAGCTTTGATCTGTTACATGTGGTCAGAGGAACATTGAATTTTCTGTAACTTCTAGGTTTTATTGGACATTGTTGGGCTTTACTACTACTACATTCCAGTCTAAGTGGTTTAGGCAAAGTGTGAGTACCTGTGCAGAGTTCATCTTTCTGCCGCATGGATTTGGCCTGAAGCCATCAATTTCCTTCCTTTCCTCCCCCAAGAAGCATAATGACAGAAAAATATATTAGACATCTAGTGAACTGTAATTATTCAAAATGACAAAACAGGAGCCAACAGTTGAAGAAAGGCTTTGTGTTTCTATATACTGGATGTAATCAACTCTTAGACATTCTGCTTACTCTGTATTTTCTGTGGATCTACCCCTGAATGACTAACTTATCTATCTGAATTACCAGAGATTTCCCACTTCTATTCCTAACACAAGACAAAATCCTTACCACATTGAAGAAAACAGAAGGAGTTTCAAAGGATCTTGATTTTGTTTCAGATATTTCTTGGTACTCAACCCTTTAAAAATATTTCTGCATCTGTCTCCTTACTCAGAGCAAAATCATTGTTGAAGATGCATAAAAATCATCTATCTCTATCTGTAGTCACTAATAAAAAGATAAAGGATAAATTCAGGAAGTATTGTAGAACTATTTGTTAGCAATGTGAAAAAAACTGCAACAATATCATTCTCTTAAAGAATCTTGCTGAGTTTTTCAACACAGATCAATACTATAATGCATTGTAATGATTTTCATAAAATTGTTATGACACTACTGAAACTTCACTACTGTCCATCACTTACAGACTACCCATACTAATGCCTGTCTGGATTACTTCTCATCTTATGTGCTAGTGCTAAAAACCATTTGCTGTACAGAGTATTGTCATTTTTCTTTATTATGCCAGCTACTACCAAGCTAGACTGCAAAACTAAGCACTTCATCTTGTAAGTGACACACAATACTGTATTAGAGTAGTGCCCAGGTGCCCTAATTGAGATCAGAGGTGAATCCTGTTCAGCATCGTAGCATCACAATGGGAGCCATAAGCAGCTTACTAACTGTATAAGCAAGAAGAGAGGACAAAATGAAAGGAAATAGATGCACAAGGAGATGGAGAGACTGGACCATGGCCACGTAGCAGCTAAGCAGCAGTGAAAAGACTGTAAATCAATTTTTTTTACATTCTGTTTGATGCTAGACCAGAGTTTCTCATTCACTGCTTCATGAACTGCTCTTAACCTGTAAGTTATTGGCAGGAAATCCACAAAATCAAGCTAAAAAGAGGACACCTGCAATTACTTATGCATTCCAAATAAGAATAGCAAGAGCAAAATAGAGTTTAAAAAAAAGAGAGAATTCATACTTTAGTCTAACTTTATCACTGTGATGAGACACAACTCCTCCCAGTGAGCATATAGTCTCCTTTCCCTCTCAAAAAATTTCACTTGAGCTGCTGTGCAGCATCCACACCATGACAAAACAAAAATGCAGCCCTCCTTCCTGCTGCCTGGTCACATGCCTTTTACTTTCATGGACTAGGAACAAAAAAAAAAAAAACAAAAAAACAAAAAAAACAAAAAAAACAAAAAAAAAAAAAAAAAAAAAAAAAACACCAAACCAAACCAAAACAATTTTATTGGATTTGTAAACAAAAGACACACGCTGTGGTAAAGCAACACACCTGGTCCTTGGATTTATTTACCAAAATGCTTATGTGCTTCTCTGGCTGGAGAAAGGGAAAGAAATACTACCTTAGATTCTTTTCAAAGTCATGTTTAAACAGAGTGTAAAAAACTTGTGTTTTACATTGTAGAAAATGAAATTGCATATTCTAATAATTACATGTCATTCTAAGGAACACTGCTTTGTTTTAGATAGCTTGACACGAACCTGTCCACGCCATGCTGCTAACTGGAATACTTGTGCAAGCTGCAGGTGTTGCATGTCTCCACTCGGCCCTGGGGCTCTTCGGAGGGTCTCTCACTGCAGCACTGAGATGATGTGTACTTGTCAGACACAAACACAGGAGCATCCGTCCTGTTTCCTCTGGGGCTCTAGTTGCCTCCTGGGTGCCCTCCCTGCTTTCTGCTTGTTGCAGTTTGCAGCTAATGGTCCAGGCTGTGCTCCCAACAAGGGCTGGAGCCAAATTACCCAAGTCAAGCATGAACACCTGGCATTCGTTCAGCTGATTTTACAGACTATGTTCCTGCAAATAGTTGATCTTGGCTTTCCTTTGGTGAAGCAAAATGCTAGCCTTATGACATCTGTGTGTACCTTGAGAAGAGTTTGGGCTTTGTTTGGGAGTAGTTGAGATCTGAATGCAAAGTTACAAGGAATGGATAGATAACAATATGATAAATTAAAGAAGGTGTCATTTGGGAATTTTATTATATTGTTTATATAGAATATAATATAACATAACATAATGTAACTATATCATATAGAATATATTATAGAATAACATAGTACATAAATGTCGTGGTTTGGGCCTGGTTGGCAGCCAACCACAATGCAGCAGCTCTCTCTCCCTTCCCCTCGGCAATGAGAAGGGACAGAGAGCCAGGCTTGGGGTTCGAGATAGGACTGGGATGGGGAAAAAAAATTCACCCTTATGGTCACGAGCAAAAGGCAGACTCGTTAGGGGAAGAAAGAAAGAACATACATTTATTACAGACACTAACAACAACACTTAACACAGCAGGACAGTGAGAAGCATTGCCACATTTCAAGAACACCTTTCCCCCACCCCTCCCTTCTTCCCGGGCTCAGCTCTGCTACCAATATCTCTACCTCCTCCCCTCAGCAGCTCAGGGGCAGGGAATGGGGGGTGTAGTCAGTGCCGCCACTTCCCTTATCTTCGGTGAGGGGAGCTTCTGGAACTTCTTCCCCCTGCTCCATCGTGGTCCCCCTCTCACAGGAGACAGTCCTCCACAAACTTTCTCTGACTTGAATTCCTCCCATGGGCCGCAGCATTCCCTACACTACTCCATCATGGGTCACTAACTTTCTCTGACTGGATTCCCTACCATGGCTGCAGCCCTTCTTGAGCTGCTCTGGCTTGGGACACCCCTGCATGCTGCAATCCTCCCAGCGCTGAACTACAACAGCGGGTCTACCTTTTCCCACAAGACCCCAGCTTTCTTCAGGCACAGCACCTTGACCATCCAGGCAGAAACTACAGGCCATAAATCAATGTCTGCTCCACCGTAGATCTTCATGGGTGGCAGGGGGGGGCCGCCCTGCTGTCTCACCACAGGATACAAGGCGGTCTCTGCTCCAGCACACCTCCCCCCTTCTTTCTTCCTCTGTTCTTCCACTGATCTTGGTGTTCATACAGTTGCCACAACTCCTCCTCACAAGTCCGACTGCATGTCACCACATCCCTTCTTATATACGTTATTGCAGAGGCGCAGCTGATTGGCTCAGTTTCCAAACAGAAGTGGAGCTGACTTGGAGCTTGGAGAGCTTCGAGAATCTTCTCACAGGGGGCTGACCCTATAGCTCCCTCCCCTGCCACGAAAAAAAATCCCACCACTCACTCAACCCAGGACAGCTTTATTTGTTATGTGGTTTAACCATGTTGATGTTCTTACTCTGTTATTCCATGTTTTATACAATTGATTCAATGTGTTGTAACTAACATGTAATTTGTACCCATTGTTTCACCTGATGGTATTAAACAAATTTGTGCTGTACATCAATCTACTCCACCAGTTGTACAAACTGTATAAAATGCTCTTTTCTGGCTTTTCTAGATAACTGTCTTTTCTTAAAGCCACCATGGGTCTTGAAGCAATCTCTGAGCCACGGCGTGGTATGAGAGACTGAACAATGAAATGTTTGTATCAAAGATTATGAGAAGTTGAACTGAACTATGGGCTGTTTCCCTTGAGTTTCCTACCTCAATGACTGCTAGCTTACAAGGATGACTGCAAGGTCACAGAGAAACCCACCAAAATATAACCATGAGATGTCACATGAAGAGCAGGACAAATGTGAAGTGCATGAGCATGTGCAGAAGTATAAGGATGCTTCAATTATATGCCATCACCAAAGTAACAACATCCTTGAACAGGTATAAATATGACCATCCAGACAAGCCCAGCACACGCAGGACCACGACCATAACCGCCCACCACCAAAACCTCGAGAAATCTGGACACACCACCAACCCCCGCAGGATGCCATGGATCCACAGTGGTGACTATTCTTGCAATTCTTTCCCAATTTCTTGATTGATTTCTGTGTTTCTTCTTCCTCTCTGTCCTATCGTTAGTACTTTTAACTTTTTGATAATAAAAGGCTGTCTTGGACATACGGTATTTACCTCATTTGAGTCTTAATCTTGGTCTTGGGATCATATCGAAACCTCCCCCAACATTGGATCAGGACAATGTTTTAATCCACATTTCTTCTAACAGAAACTAGAACAATTCATGCTTACAAGAGAAGCAACTCAAATCTGCTGTATTAGATAGGCTGAAATCTCCCCCATACTGACTATGTCATTAAAGGTCATGTCCTCTCCTCTGGTCTTACTTTCAGTCCATCCAAAGCAGGTGTTTCCTTAGTTGCATCAAGCATAATGCAGTTTATTTGGTGCCCCTAGAAAATATTCCTTTCCATTCTCTCAGAGTCCTGGTCACCTGCCCCTTGCTTCTCTCAGCAGCAGCCACTTTGTTCATGTTATGAACTCCAACACTGCTTTTCTCTGCTTTGCCCACTTCATTTCAAATATTCTTCCTAGCTCATCATGTGGCTTCCCTGAGGGCATGTGAGCAATTTCATCCCCTCTCCAAACCAGTGGCAATTGTAATGGATGCTTCTGGTCATGATGACTGCATCCAATTCAAAGTGGATTCAGGAGAGACAGATAACAATACAACAGCAAAGATCCAGCTTGCACAACACACCCACCAAACCATAGTGCTAGTCAATGTCCAACTCAAGCCAAATTTGGAAGAAACTAACTTCTGTAGTCAGTATATAAATATTAGTATAAGTCAATTATCTTACTCCATAAATAGTTGGCAGCCCAGGGCCTGTTGAGCTAACCTGAACAGTAGCTGGATGCATGCCAGGATCTCCCTTTGAGTAGTGACACCTCATAAGGTTACTCCTCAAGGTTGAGAGAATCTTTGCCACAACAGATTCTCAGTAAATGATTAATAGCATGTCAAACTTTGAAATCCTAACTGAGTGATATAAAGGATTGACTGTGTGAATACAGTCCTTTAGACATAAACAACTGACCAAGTCTGGGACTAGGAGTGGATCCAGCCATACCTAGGCTCTTCTCTGAAAAGGAGTTTAGAAAACAAGGGGATCCATTCTGAACCTCGTGATTCAGTGGAGTCTCCCTGACAGTTTTGTCTGACCTTGTCCTCTCTGTAATAAACATCAAGTGAACCTTGTCATCAAATCTTGTTAAAACAGTCTTATTTACTATAAAACTTAGTTAAATCACTGTCTTATATCAATAAACATATAGTTACTTCTCTATTATGAATTGTGTCACTCCATCCACAACAAGGAGGCAAGAAAACATGCCACGTGTATGGGTTACATCTCCAAGGCCTTCCAGCGCTTCTCCTTTCTGATGTCCAGCCGCAATCTCTTCACCACACTTACAGTAACCACTCAATAAGCTAAAAACAAAGAAGAGTTATATTATCTATCTTATGGACATCAAAAACATGACTACGTGTTTCTGCTTTAATGTAAAGTGTTTGCCACTACTATATACAGAAATGCTGATAATCTATTCAGTTTACAATTGTAAATGAAAAAAAATAAAAAAATAATCACTAATCGAACCTCCTTGCCTTGTCAAAGAGTAAGTAGTCATACCTGTTCAGTATTTTTGAACTACCAATTGATTCTATGTGGAGAATTTTTTCTCAGAATCTTCCAGATTTCATTAGACAATGATATCATAACCAGATCCTCAGCAAATGCAAACTTCTCCAACATTCAAAGGTTAATGTCCAGAGATGATTTTCTTTTCATCTGTTTTTTGGTTACACATATTAGCAATAAGAGTTCCTGGGGACAGAAATCAGACATAACAGAAAGCCAATCTGACGGAGTTGGTAGAGAGAAACAATCATAAGGCCTCTCTGATCCCTGTTTTCTCTCTGCAAAAGTATTTTTTAACTGTATGTCCAAAAGTCCCCGGAATAACTGTGACTACTTACTACGTGGGATCCCTAGAAGGTAGCAAAGAAAAACATATCCAATGTCAGTAATTTAAATTTGTGTTATGAAGAATTGGAAAAATGTACCTTCCCTACAGAAATTTAAGGGTGTGCAAATTCAAGAGAACTGACGAGGGCTATTTGTCTAAAGGAATCAAATATATGATTTCACTGGCGCTGTACCACAGAACTGTGGATTGCATGTATCTAAGAATTACAAAATACCAGAATACCCTCCAAAGCAGCTCAAATTAAATGACTGGGAAATCTCTACAGTATCTGTAACACAAATTCCAGTGCTGGCTTCAAATAAAAAGTCAGTGCAAGCACTTAATTTTAGCATTAATTCTTCTACATGGTGAGACATAAATGGCTACTACATAATCACTGTGTTATCACTGAAACCAGAGCTGATAATTTTTCTTCTCGCCTTATGAATAAATGTGCAGTCACAAATACGTGGGCCTTTTTTTTTCATAATCTGGAGCTATGTAAAAGTCTTTGCAATCACTTAAGTGTTTAACTGTTGTTAAACAGTTCTATGGCAATTGTTTTATTGTTATATCAAAAAATATTCAGTTGGGTGTGTGGGGAAGACCACATACATCTTCTATAACTATTAATGAAAACTGTAAGTCCAAGTGTTTGCATGTACCTCACTGGAAATGTATTCCATAAATTGCTACTTTGTCTCTTGACACAAATTACTAAAAACAGCTGAGACCTTGGGTGAACAATATGCCCATGTCGTCTAAGATGCTAATATATCTCTGAGAAGCTGGAAGAGACAAGGAAGTTGTACTGGCAACACATACTGCTTCGATCTTTACAAGACCCAAGAGATCTCCAGGTAATTCATTGTGTATGATTTTTCCTTGCTCAGTAGAATCACGTTTTTCCATTTGAAGTTTTTAACATGCCTAGACATGCACAGGGAATAAGGGCCAACTCTATTTAAGAGAGTTTCTGAAAGCCTGAGGAGTGATTTAAATAAAGTGACAAAAGTTATATCACTGAAAGATTATATATTGCAATTCAAAGCAGTGGTTTGCCATAACTGTTTTCAAAAGTCAATTCACTAGGTGCTGTCATTGTCTGGGAGACTTGTTTTACCTGTTGTTTTTTTATGACAGATTTATATTTTAACCCGTTTAAGGCTCTTGGTGAAAAATCCACCCTCCTCTTCCAGTTCAGAACCTCTCTGGCCACCCAGTCAGAGCTGTGAATCCTGTCAGAGCTCCTTGGGAAAAAAAGCATGTCTCATGTTACATTATAAGACACCAAAATGAGTCGTTAACTCCCTGAGGCAGATGTTTTTATAGGTTTGAATATACTAACCATAAAACAGTGCATAGGAAATTCCAAAAATTAAAGAAGTTGACTAACCAAAAAAATAAAAAATATTGAAAATAGTCCTTGAAAATTTTAAAGTTTCTGAAATCTTGCAGTAGCTTGCCTCTGAGTCTGGTTGAGATTACAAGCAGAAACATTCAGACATCATGAGAAAAAGGTAATCTTCAAATAACTGTAAGTCTAGCCAGCATTAAAAAGCTGTAGTATTCTGACCAAGCCTCTTGTCAAGAGATTTAATTTGGCCTTGACTCTGGCTGAAACTGAGCTTTCACTACACTCAATCAAGGAGCTTTAACAGAGTTAGCCAGAAAGTTTTAGGACAAAAAATTTCTCTTTTTAAAAAATGACATGCAGTGGCAATGTATATTTTTGCAGGAAATTATGAGAGATGTTTTAATTTCTTGACCTCAAGTTAATTGGAAGAAAATTTTCAACTGAAAATCAACATACAAATCAGCTTCCTTATGGACAATGACTTAATTTTGAAGCTACGTTTAGTAAAAGGTCTTAAAACAAAACATCACTGACATAAAAAATAAAATATTTTGTAATTATCTAAGTGATATACTTCTTTTAGCTACTCCCTCTCCCAATTTCTTTGTAATTTTTTACCATTTTTTACTTTTCACTCTATTTTTAGCAGGGAAAATAATACACCCTTTACTAAACATTCAGGAGATTAAATCTATGTTTTCCTACTTTGTGTATTATTGAAACTTACCTGCTATCCTTACTTAATTGATTAATACTTAGACAATAAACCAATACTCAAATAAATTTGGCTTAGTTGTGTAGTGAACACCTAGGACCAACAGCTGCTGCAATTCATTTTTACTCTGTTTACATAGCAGGTCAGTTTACTATACTTCATGTTTACTATTCTTTCTAGCTGGAGATATTTATGTGCTCTTCATATCTATTATTTTCTCTCCGGCTCCTTACAATTTAATTTCCCTGCTTTCAATTTATTAACTGCTAGCCTGGACAATATGAATTTGTAGAGCTGTGATTTTCCTCTCCCTGTTATGTCAGCCTCATGGCTATACCTATACTACTTGGTAGAATGGCTGAGGGATCTTTTTCTGGATCTGGGGCCATCCAGATGGTTGAAGTCTCTTTTCTTCCTAGCGAAGGCATTCTGTCAGAACTGGCTATTGTGATGGTCATTAACCCATACATCCTATGTCCAGAGAGCAAATAGAATCGAATTGAATAATTTCAGTTACAAGGGGCTTACAATGATCGGCTAGTCCAACTGCCCGAGCAATTCAGGGCTGACCAAAAGTTAAACCATCTTGTTATTAAAGACACTGTGCAAATGCCTCTTAAACACTGACAGACTTGGGGCATCAAACACCTGTCTTGGAATCCTGTTCCAGTGTTTGACCACCCTCTTAGTTAAGAAGTGCTTCCTAGTATCTAGTCTAAACCTCCCCTGGCATAGCTTTGAACCATTTCCATGCATCCTATCACTGGATATCAGGGAGCTCAGAACTCCCCTCTCCCCTTCCCTTCTTCAGAAACCTGTAGAGAGTAATGACATCACCCTTCAGCCTCCTTTTCTCCAAACTAAACAAGCTCAAAGTCATCAGCCACTCCTCATGGGACATGCCATCCAACCCTTTCACCACCTCTGTTGCCCTCCTTTGGACACATTCGAGGACCTTCACATCCTTCTTAAATTGTGGGGCCCAGAACTGCACGCAGTACTCCAGGTGAGGCCACACCAACGTTGCATACAGCAGGATGATCACCAATCCCGACAGACTGGTTTTGCTGTGTTTGAGGCCCTGCGGGGTGCAGTTTGCCCCCTGGGCTGCCAGGGCTCACTGCTGGCTCATACCGAGCCTGCTGTCAGCCAGCACCCCCAGACCCCTTTCTGCAGGGTTTGTTGTCAGCCACTCCTCTCTAATCTATACTTGTGCCCACCCAGTGTTACTCCCTCCCAGGTGCAGAATCAGGCATTTGGACTTGTTAACTTTCATGCCTTTGATGATTGCCCAGTGTTCCAACCTGTCTAGATCCCTCTGCAAAGCCTATTGTCCCTCAAGAGAGTCAACAGCACCTTCCAGTTTGGTATTATCGGTAAACTTGATAATGGTATCTTCAACTCCTGTATTGAGATCAGTGATAAATATGTTGAACAAAACTGGCCCTAGAATTTGAGTCTGTCTATTGTCACACACCAAATGTATCAAGGAGAATGCTATTCATTTCACAGAAGGGATAACTGTGAGTTATCATGCAGTCCAAGACCTCAAACTGTTTAGCTTAATAAGAAAAAATTATTCCTAGAGTCCAAGATTATTTCTAAGGAGGTGGAAAGAGTAGTTCAGTAAAGCAAAATCACGATCAGGGGACTTGCATTAGCTATACAGGAATTTGAGAGAAAGTGGACAGGCAAGGGTCAATTCCCAAAAGCTTGTAAACAAGCAACAATTTGGCATGTCAGTAATAGGATGAACACGTTGGATTTGTGGATTGACTTCTGGAGCTGCTTCCTAGATCATGTCACTCCCTGCCTGTCTTGGTTTGGGCTGAAATAGAGTCAATATTCCTTTTCAGGGACTAGATGAGTGCTGTGTTTTGGATTTAGCTTTGGGTTTGGTATGGGAAAAATGCTGATAGCACACTGGTGTTTTCAGAGCTGGGGGAGCTTCAAGAAGCTTCTCACAGGGGGCCGCCCCAATAGCCCCCTCCCCTGCCACCAAAAAACTCCACCACTCACTCAACCCAGAACACTGCCCCTGAACTGGGAGAGGATCAGTGACCATATTACCAGTGTATCACTAGCCGATTCTCAGAGGTGAATGAGCAGGTGACTACCCTGTGCTTTTAAACCATGAAGACACTGCACACATTGCAAGTTTATATGTTTATAAGATTTGTCATTTAAAAGGGATAAAAAGAAGTACAACTTGACAGTTCCAACCTAGCAAGGATAACCATCAGCCTCTAAAATCCTTTCAGACAAAGACAAGATCCACGTTCCAACCATCACTATACTATCACTGTACAAAGTACCAGTGCCCAATATCAAGGTGATCCAAATATCAAGCCCCAAACAGAAGCTTCTTGTCTGTTGCAAATTACACTGTCCATAGAAGAACCTCGGTTTTACTTCTAAATCCCTCCTAAGCTGCTCACAGTAACAGAAAAAATGTTTAAGATGGGTAATTGGTATTGATTCTAGCAGCAACTATTCACTTGAGCATGCAAGAGACAGCATCAGGACCAAACTGCCTTTTCTTTTAATGTGTCCTGACTGTGAATAGAAATCTATGTATTCAACCATAGATTTAATACCCATTTATCCTATCCTGATGAGTTGCAAACACTATAATAAAAAGAAAAAGTAGCACTCCAAAACAGGAGTTCTGCATTTCCCTTCTTTCTGTCTGTGCCATTACTGCTGTCTTCTGATTTTTGGAAGTTCCAGTTAATAAGGCAGACAACACAATAACTTTGATTCTATTTCCTTTGTGAAAGAAAATATAAAATTGCAAAGGTGGTGACTTTTAACATTTTAGAAGTGCATAACCATTACACAGGGGAAGATTCCTATCTGTATTCATGTTCTTGGGCTCCCTTGAGTGCCCCAGCTGTCCTTCTCTGCATTGTCTGTACCACAAAAGCTTGAGGGAATACACTGGGAATAGCACATAGCTCAACATTGGGTTGGAGCTTTGCCAGAAGGTGTAGGCTTGCAATTCCTGCAGTTTGAGATGTACAAAGAGAGAATGGGATATTAAAGCCCTTCCATGAATGCTCATTCTTATTCCATGAAGGACTGTACAGAATTTACACAAAGATAAACCAATCTGTTCCCACTGTAGGTACTTAGGGGAATGTCTGAAAAATGCATTCTGTCAGGATGGCTAAAATGTATTAGAATATTTATGGCTTGATGTATTTTATTTGCCCACATTTATCACTGGAATAAGTATGAACTTTTACAAGATTTAGAGGACACTTGCAGAGCTAAATCTTGACCTTTTGTTCAGAGTTTTCACCAGCTGAATGTACCAGGACATGTTCCTGGAATAAAGCCCATGAATGCTCAAGCATGTACTACGCAACAAGGCACACCATTTCACTGAGATTACAAATATGAAATTTGCAGGCTATAAGCATACACGGTGTTTTGACATTAGTCATTCAAATTCAGAGCTCCTCCTCTGCTATGTACATCGATTTGAAGATTATTCCTTGCAGAATAACCACTCTGACAGTCAAACTCAAATTTTTTACTATAAGTGTAATAAACCAAGACATCATTACCTTGTTTATGGTAAGATAGAACCTAATCAAGACTCTTACTGAGTCTATATGTATAGCTGATGCTTTCTAAAGAACTGCTTGTCTCACATACAAACTTGTGTTGTGTGGGGGGATTAAGTATTTAAGCAGCACAAGAAATGTAGATGATTATTTTGAAAATCTTTCAATGATTATTAGGAAGAAAGGCTGAGTCTTTTTAATCCTTTGTTCTGTATTACATATAAAGGATCCAATTGTATACTGTGATGAGCAAGAAACAGATTTGTTCAAAAATTACTTCTGCTTACAAAGAAACATGCCATATCACCATTTTATGGAGCTATGAATAGGTCTCATCCTTTATTCCTTCCTCTTCTTTCTCTTCCCTTTTGTTATGATTTTTGAATCCATGTAAATATAAATATATATATATTCTTAACATCAGTTTGGGGAAAAGAATCAGTCTTTCAATTTTGTAGGGACAGCAAAGAATAAATGTGAAGCCCAAGGTCACAGAAGAAGTCCGTGACTGAGGCAGGTAATGAAATATGTTTCCATTTCAACCTCCTAATAAAGATTTGTCACCAGCATATTAAATGCTGTTGGCAGCTGGATAAAAACAGTTCTTTTCTTCACTTTACAGATAGTGAAAAGATTCTTAAAAATTTTCAGAAGCATGCATATGAAAAGTTGAGAATTACAGAATAATATACACCTGTAAGCCACAAAGCAATGCAGTACTTAGTATTAAAAATAATCAAGAGAGAAGTCATATGTGCCTCATGAAAACTTCACACTAAGCATAATACATCACATCTGCCTAACTTCTTGGCAAGATCTTAATTCCTTTATAACTACTTATGCCAGACCCAGACAGCAGAAATGCTTCATATTATGTGATGTCAGAAAACATCTTAGGCAGCAGGCAGAGTTACAGTGGGGTGGTCCAGACTTATCAGACACCAGCTGGGCAGCCCTGCAATACACTGCAGCTCAGCTCTGGTATATTCCAGCAACAGCGCATCAAGGACCTTAGCACTGAGTTTGCTTCAGAAAAACATAAACAGCTCACAAATTCTTGGTACCTATTCATTGTGTGAAAGTGGGAACTGGAAAAAAGTTGGTGTTTGATGAGGCAGATTCCAGTTTGTGAAGCAGTGAGATTTGTCCAGAGGTCTGGATAGCAATCTAGACCTTTCAGCTTCAGGGACTAACAAAAGCAAAGAGGAACATGCTAAAGAAAACTAATATGCAGTTTGCCTACGGTATTCCAAAGGCAAAGAGCAGTTACAATACTTTAAAATCTCTTTATATGTAAACTAAGCTCAAATTCTCTCTCCGTACACAGAAAGAATGTAAGAAAGAGGGAAACCCAAAATGTGTCCTATTCTTGCCCTGTGTTAATAGTAGCCAGACAATTTGTATTCTATCAATGCATCAGGTTTTGAGAAATTATGAGCACCTCCTTTTTTAACTGCCTTCAAAGGGAGCTGTAGGTGGTGCCCAGAATGTCTTGGAATTACTGCTGTAATTAAATAAAGAAAATTAATCCTGGTTTGTATTCATTTACTCTATATGAGGAACAGAGATCTTAGAAGCATGTAAAGGAGAGAGTGGAAACCACAGTGGAATAGGGTATTATTTAAAAATAAATTAATTAAATTTACAAAGTGTCTTCCAGAACCCAAGAGAGGTCCTCCTCCATGTTTTCATTCAGAGTATTTATGTCTTCTTTCTGCTTATAAAAATTAATCCATTGAGAGAAAACTACCTTAAATTAAATGCTTTGGAATGAAGGTAGAGATTAGGAGAGCTACATCATAAGCTTCTGAGGTGTAATTTCCAGCATTAACATTGCCCCTTTAAAACTCCTGAATTATATGTAAAATAGCACTAAATTTTAAGCCTTAAGAATTTTGCAGTTCTGGTGCAGATCTCTTTATCTGGGGTTTCCAAAAGATGTTCAACTCTACAGGCGGGTTGCTAAGAAACTGTGTGGGCAGGAGAAGAGATAAAGTGTATCATCAGGTTCATATTTGCGTGAGAGTTAGGGAAATGTATTTCTGAATGCTTTTTAATTTAGGTGGCATAAGAATTTCCTCAGTTCCAGTACAAAGCAATTTATTAAATCTATATTTAATCTGAATAGAGCAGGATACATACTTTATATGTCATCCGTACAATTTCAGCAGAAAGACCAGTTTATTTGTTCTATTAAACATGGTCAACTTGTATTTTATGAGTCATATTATGTATTTCCTTTATCCTTCAGCAGACCCATTGATGTGTCTGTGACATCTCAGTAGCTACACAAGTCTTCCACATAAGTAAAACCAGGAGAAACCTGTTATTTGGAAAACTGAGATGATCCATTCAATTGTTTTGGTTTGTTAATTTGATTTTGAACAAAAGCTGTATTCTTTCCTCTCCTCACCTCACAGTTACAACTGCAGATTACATGTGAAGGAAATTCTCTCCAGACTAATTTTCAAGTGCAAAAAGGCTGTGATAAAACCCAGAGCAAAGTGGTTGATATAAACAAAATCAAAGACAAGAATGTCAGTGTGTTGCTTACAAGAACATGGTTGAAGACTAGAGAGTTTTGTTTTCATACATAGGCCTAAAGGAGAAAACTACTATGTTAGCATCATGTTTCAATAAAGACAGGACTCCAGGAAAATGGCTCAAGTACACAAGGAAGTAAGAAGCAAGCTGTGCTGGAACTCTTTTGAGAGGGGGGAAAATGTTCTTTCCATTCTGACTTGCCTTCCATTTAGGTTAATATGAAAACACCTTAGTTTCAGGCAATGCCACTATATGCCAGACCAAGAAAACCTATTCAATACAGCCAGTGCAACATATCATGTTACTGAATATTTTCTTCACTTTTTTTTTTTTTTTCAGTCTAAAGAGCATTACTGACATATATAGTGTGCAAACTTTTCAAAGCATAACACAATAACGAAAGGCAGTACTGAATGCATGGCTAGTTACATGGCTCATCAGAATATTCATACTGCAGGTAAAAAAATGAGCAGGAACACTAATAGAGTGTAAATATACATCTGTAGCACAAGCAAGAAGAGGAGATGAAGATAGAGATAATAGTGTCTTACTTAACATGTGTGGTTCAGTTTGTTGACTAAAGTATATAGTTAGAGATGAATATGCAAAATAAAAAGTATATGCACAAACTACACAAATCAGAGAAGTACCAAAAACTAACCAGGATATTTGAGGTTCCCAAGGACTCTGAAAACTGCTTGCTAACAGTATTTTATCCAAAAAAGATAAAAAATAAATAAGGGCACTGTCCTGGGTTTGAGTGAGTGGTGAGGATTTTGAGAGCAGGGGAGGGGGCTATAGCGGTGGCCCCCCGTGAGAAGCTTCTCGAAGCTCCCCTGCCTCCAAGTCAGCTCCACTTCTGCAGCAAAACTGAGCCAATCGTCTGTGCCTCTGTGATAACATATTTAAAAAGGGACGTGGTGAGGAGAAGTAGGACTTGTGAGGAGGAGTTGCGGCAGCTGCGTGAACACTAAGATCAGTGGAGGAATGGATGAAGAAAGGAGAAGAGGTGTGCCAGAGCAGAGACCCCCCTGTATCCTGTGGTGAGATGGCAGGGAGGCCCCCCACTGCAACCCATGAAGATCTATGGTGGAGCAGACACTGATTTATGGCCTGTGGTTTCTGCCTAGTTGATCAAGGTGCTGTGCCCGAAGAAGGCCAGGGTCTTCTGGGTAAAGGTAGACCCGCTGTTGTAGTCCAGTGCTGGGAGGATTGCAGCATGCGGGGCTGTCCCACGCCGGAGCAGCTCAGGAAGGGCTGCAGCCCATGGGAGGGGCTCCAGTTGGAGAAAGTTTGTGGAGGACTGTCTCCTGTGAGAGGGGGACCACGATGGAGCAGGGGGAACAAGTTCCAGAAGCTCCCCCCACCAAAGGTGGAAGAAGAGTCAGCACAGACTGCACCCCCCCATTCCCTGCCCCTGCACCACTGGGGGGAGGAGGTAGAGATATCGGGAGCAGAGCTGAGCCACCCAGGAAGAAGGGAGAGGTGGGGGAAATGTGTTCTTGAGATGTGGCAATGCTCCTCACTGTCCTACTCTGTTTAGTGCTGTTAATGTATGTAATAAATGTATGTTCTTTTTTAATTCCCCTAACAAGTCTGCCTTTTGCTCATCACCATAATGGGTGATCTGCCCCTCCAGGTCCTATCTCAGATCCCAAGCCTGGCTCATCTGCCCCTTCTCATTTCCATAAGAGAAGGGGGAGAGAGTGACTGAGTGGTATTTGGCTGCCGACCAGGGTCAAACCATGACAGGCAGTCACTGGGGAATTATTTTGTTTTTCTTTTTTTAATGCTAATTATAAAATGGGAAAACTTTGAATGCTAAGTTAATGAATCTTTAAATTCTTTTTGTCAGCAGAAATTACATTACTTCAGAAAAGCACACACAGAAATTTTTACTATATTCATTATGCACAGATACTAGCTGAGACTTCATTTTAGGAAACAGGTTTATATCCTTGTTTCACCTATGAGCTGGAGCAAATCTCTTGGGTGCTTCAGCTTTCTCATCTGCAAAGAGACGTGATTAAATTGTTTTATGTGGTGGCTGAGCCAGTGATGGAAAGCAATATATGAAGACGAAGTGTTATTATAAAAGTACAAAAAATATGTGTAAGTTATGAAAACATATTTGTTAACTTGTTGTTTTTATGATTCACATGCAGTAAGCTTATTGATGTAACTGCAATAGTGGAAGTACATGGTAAGGGAGGAATTTGACACAATATACCTAAACTATGATTAAGCAGTTACATAATAAGAGAAAATTTTCTATTAAATACTATTTTGATCAATTAATTGCAAATTTTTTATTAGAACCATTAATGAATATGCTTATTTTCATATATTCAATATAGAATTAAGCAGAAGATATATATCACATAGGGTTTCACAATGATCTATTCAGTGTCTGGTAAGATTTAGATTCTAATTTCTGCATGAAATATAGATAATAAGATTACTAAATTTACAAATTACTCCAAGATGGAGGAGCTGCATGTACACAGGAGCTCAGGATAATAATTAAAAATGTTTTAATTAGAGCTACAGCCTGGAAAATGGGGAATGCAATTTAAAATACCTTGAACTTATAAGGTTTCAAATTGAAGATGGAGGATGGCTATTCAAATAAAAGTTCAAAGAAAAAAGACATAAGTATTATAAAGCTTCACATAAATCAGCTGTGTCACACTGTTACAGAAGAGAAGGCAAATGCTTGAAAATTGTAGTAAAAGCAATCTTGTTTGTGAGACTAAGTAATTCTTCAGGCTTCCTTTGTATTTGCTGCTTCCCAAAGCACTCTGAGTTTGGATGCTGCATTTCAGGAAGATATGGATCAACTGTAGAGAGCCCAAAAATAAGTACTGAGAAATAGCAGAGGTCTGGAAAATCTGATTTATGAAGACACATCAAAAGCATTGTGGCAAGAGACAATGATCTACAAATGTCTATGAACTAGTTATAAAGGAAAAGAATACTCTTTTTGTTGTCATGTATGGGAAAAACAAAAAATAGCCAGCTGAAATGGAGGAAGCTAGATTGAGATTAGATTCAACAAGGCACAGAATGACTACAAATAAATGCCAAGGAAAAATATTTAATTTAAATCCTTGCAGCTTTAAAAACAAAAGAAAACAATACTCTGATGTGATGTAACAGTTCCTGATTTTGAGTGGGAAATGGTCATTATGACATCCTGAGGTACTTACCACACCTATGATCTGTAATATCCCTGTTCATAATAATTGGAGAGAGCTGCAAATCTGAATTAACTCCACTGAAGTCATCTGAGTCACTATGGTTTTATATTAATGAACTGGAATCAGGCACTGGCTTAAAACAGCCAAAAGACCCCACACTTTTTTCTTCTTGTTTCCAAATGGATGTTAATTTCTCTTGAGTCCATCAGTAACTTTGCTACAAATATGGCCTTCTTGCTGTTCTGTGCTACTGCCTCTTGTTTCAAGCAATCAGTAAGAATTTGTAGGCATGGGCTGTACACGTGGGGAAAAACTTCTTGGGGTTTTCCTGTATTATGCACCTGCAAACAGTAGGAGTTAACAGTTTTGATTTCCCAGAGATCTGTAAGTGGATGACAAAGATCACTGACTGTTTCATCCATAATTTCATCTTTCTTCCACGTATCGAATGGTTGGGAACTGAGGCACCTGAGAGCCCAACTTCCCTTTTCATGGGGAGGCCAGGGAGCATAGCCACTGTCACCCAAGGGTGCCCAGTGTATTTCTCAATGGATTGCTAAATAGGAACTTCAACAAACAGCATGACTGTGAAATATTTTCTTAACATTTTAGTGATGTCATCTACCTCTTTTAATCTGTTAGAGATTGGTTTGGAGAAGGTATGATAAGCAACACATCCTTTTTTTTTCCCTCTCTTTGTAACATTCTCCTGTGAATTTCAGGCAAACAGTATTGTTTTCAATTAAAATCTGATGGAACAGAAACTTAGTAAAATCTTTTCTCATTCCTTTTGTTATTATTTGCTTTCCTCAAGAGCTCATGCTTCAGTTATTAAACTTTTCAGAGGAGAGGAAAAAAAATGGAAAAAGTTTTGCTGCTAGCTATTTTTATGTGTTTAAAGTAAATTTCAATAGACATTTCTAATGGAAAAGTTGAAAATACAATCTCTTGCCAAGAAAGCACTGTAAAATCATCTGAGAGCAGCTCAGATGGTAGAAAATAATTTAGTAAATTAACATAAAATCTACAGTCATCCAACTTTTAGTGTATGAATAAATCAATCATAGACAAGCATAGGAGGATCTCACTGAAATGAGAGCAATGTCACACAACCTCAAATTTAATTCAAAACTCCTTTGGTCCAACTGATAACTGACTTCCTGTAATGATGGCAGTGGATAATCTTTTTTTTTAGTTATATTTCATAACTTTTTATTTAGTAACTTGCATGGAGCAATTTTTAACAAAGAAATCTTATAAGCTTTTAAAATGTCATTTTTGATAGAACCTCAAGTATACTCCCCTGTTGAAAAGCAGATCGGGGTGCTTTACTATTGTTATATAGAAAAATTTTGCATGTCCCAATTGACCTGCTACAGCTAATAAATGTTTTTAAAAGAGCAAATTATTGCCTCTTATCAGCAATATAGTATAATTTTGAAATGTGAGAGAAAGGACTGACTGATATATATCATATTCTGGGTCCTATTGTTACTATGTAAATAGGGCATAACTTTTGTTATTGTTATATTGTCTTTGAAAACTTTTACTCTTAGAAATTTAATTAGTAAAGTTGTCTTTTTCTGAAATGCAGCTAACTACACTGACACCTTCTTATTCAACAGATTGCTGTGTGTATTCAATTCATAGCTATCTACTATTAACACACATTCTCAAGCTTTTCCCTTTTTCAGATAAAGTTTTTGAAGGAGACTGGGAAGAATCATCCATTTTTAACACACTGACAGTAAAAACAAATTTGCTGGCCAAAAGTAAGTAACGTGGTGTGAATATTTGTCAGTTCTCTTCTAGAATGAACCTTCCATTACAGTTTTGTATGCTGTTATTTCCAAAAGTTTGCTTTCTTTATTAAAAATCTTGGGATGATTTCTGAATGCTGCATTACTGTTATTACCCGCACAGATGCTCTAGGAGAGTTCATACCTCATGACCAACTGCCATATTGGCTTATCACAGAAGAGAGCTGAGATAGTCTTTTGCTAGAAAAATTTAGCTGATGGCACTATTTTGTATATATATAATATTTCTTAATGTAAGTGACACACATACCAGTATATTAAATTGATAGTCCATTTTATCTAATTAAAAATTACTACAGTTTTCCAGTGGAAGTGAAAATATTTCTCATTTTTAAAGCAGATCAATATTTTTAATACTTAGACCCATCTTTCCATCACTTGCAACTTCATTAAATTTAAAGTGTCAAGGTAAGACTTTCCATATGGGTTATATCTAGTAGACTTGGTTTTATTGTCTTTTGTGATGATTTTTAGTCATTTTAGAGAATGAGACCAAGGGAAAATGTACTGTTAATTCCTCCAAGCGAAAATGTACTGTTAATTCCTCACTGAAATTTTAGGGATATTTTTTTTAATGTGATTCCACTATTATACACTGACAAGACTTGAAACTTAGTAGAGGAACTTCTAAAAGTTACAGACATATCTTTGGATGTTTTGGGTTAAAATCTGCTCTGGATTTGCCTTTGGTAAAGGCAATTTGCACACATTCAGTAGAAACTGCTTGCAGTTCGTGATAAATCCCTTGAAGCTCACATGTGAACATGAGCTAGTTGAGAGCCTTTGCATTCCTTTCAGCTTCATCTCTAAGCATCTGTAACTAGGAACATCAACAACTGCTTAAGACTGCAGGTTTCAGTAAGAAGCATAGGCTTTATACATCATCTGCTTTATGCTTCCCCGGGAATGAAGAGACGTCTCTGAATGTTCTGCACTCCTGCCCTCCATTAGCTATTTTTGGGCAAACTATCCCCTTAAAATTACCTCTCAGCATTACTGCTTAGCAGGTGCGCTTAACCCTACAGAAGAGACCACTACTCCTGTGATCCCAGTGACATTGGTAGGAGCCACAGGAGTGGGACAAGAAGCTGACTGGGCTGTCCATGGAAAAAAAAAAAAAAACAATATTAGGCCTGCGAGTGTGTAAAGGGGAATGGAGAAGCCTTGAGCTGCTGTGACTGAACGGAGAGGTTAAAGTCAGAGGCAGATGCTAGTACCCGAAGTTGTTCAAGAGATAGGAAGAATCTGAGATGAGGATATGACGTGCACCTGATAACCAGTTAGAAAAGGTAAAGGTGAAAAGTGACATCAATAAGGAACCAGAAGCTGGGAGCAGAAAAGTATGAGTGCCTGGTTAAGGAAATTGGAGCTATCATGAAGCATCTAAGGAGAGGATAGAAACCAGTGAAGTGAGGAGACTGAGACCAGGGGGAAGACTTGGGGGAGAGAGGAAAGATCATGGACTAGAAAGAAAGAGTTGGGTTTGAAGTTCAGTCCCCAGTACATGCTCACTCCACAACCAGGAACAGAATTCAGAGTCTTGCTTTTTTCTATTTTATTTTATGACAGATTCATCCTTTCATGAAGGACCAGAGAGAATTACAGCTTACCGCTTTATCAGCTACCTTATTAGCTCAGGTGACAGAAATTTATGTGATGGATCAAAAGCCTCAACAGTGCTGATGATTCACAGACGTGTCAGCATAATTCTGTTTATGTAAAAACAAAATAAAAATTAAAATAATTTAAAAAATAACAAAACAAACAAACAAACAAACCAAAACCAAGGAAATTTAACACATGCATACATGCACACATAAAATTTGTATTGAAAGAATATTCTTGAACAGACAACATTATATTTGTGACATGGGAAGAGCCAGTATCATGACTACATTTGTAAACTTGATTCAGCCCTTTTTGTACATTAAAACCATAGATTTGGGGGACTTTTTCCACTGAGTCCCAGGCAAAAAAACCCTGATCATACAGAAGGGAACAGGTCTACAGATGAAACAAGATGTAGAAATGTTTGGGCAATGAAGGAGGGTCATGCTGCTGATCCTCTAGGTCATTCACTCCAAGAAGCATTAAACAGGTACTGAGGGCTGATGGTGAAGATAATTTCAACTGTATGTTCCTTATTTTCAGAATGTCTGACTTAAAATATCTGTGGCCTAAGTTACAGAGCTGCTGTAAACTCATGGCTGCACATGAAGTCAATATGAACTGTTCTGAAATATGTGAATGTTATGCAATATTAGAGACAGACAAGATAAATCCAAAATGCTTCAAGCTAAACAACTTAAAAGTAATAGTTCTTTGGACAATAACCTCTGTGCCTATCAGTCCCCATCTGTTTAGAAAAGATAAAAATAAATCCTTTTATCATAGTGTTGTCAGAACACAGACATTACTGTTTATGAACCACTCATCTGTGAATATGCTAAGCCCCAAAGAAAAATCCATGAGAAAAATCAGTTTGGCCTCTGTGGAGTGAGAGGGTGTTGAGCCAAATGCTACATAACAATGCTCATTACTGCAACATTGTGCGTTACGCATAAACCCTGCACTACATACAAGGGGTAAAACCAACAAAAATAAAATTAGATTAGAATGCATAAGCAGAATGGACATAAATGAAGACAATCTCTACTTTGATTCTAGCATTACCTAAGTAATAAGTAATTTAATTTACAATGCATTAGTGTTATTCTAATGTGTATTTACTTTCTATGTACAACCTATATGAAGGTAATGTTACACATCCAGAAATGTTCCTTATTTTTGAGAATTAGTTTTAATGACAAACTACTGTTGCAGGGAACTTATATTGCATTATCTTATAGCTCTGCAATGCATGAATCCTTTGCATATTTATGGAGCTAATGTGTGTCTCTGAGTCACAGAACCAGAGAGACTGCTCATTGCTAAATTCACATAAATTATTCCAGTATTGGATGCTGATTCTTGCAGTTTTGTTGAGCGTCGAAAATGAGTATTCCTTATTCCAGGTACTTGCATTTTTTTCATTAAATTTAAATAATTTAATTTATTTTGCTTAACAATAGAAGTTGAAGCATCTATTTGCTCTTACTGTCTAAATGAAAAGAACCATTTTACAAGAGTTATAAAGCTCTAATATAGCTCATTCAAGTTAAATAGTTGCATACCTGTTTCAAAGAACATTTATTTTGATTTTAGGTTTCAAATATTTCCCTCATATTTATATGTCATTTAATGAAATTGTGGTTCCCTGGCTGTTGAACCTTTCATGTGCCCTTGTTCTCAGGGCTTTACGGTAGTTGGGGTCTTTGGCCAATAGGGTCTGATATTGACCACAGGTCAGATTCGGCTCGGGTATCAATGGAGTCCCTGATGGGGGGGGGGGAGCCATTTGGAGCTAGTCCCGCCCGGAGCAGTGTGCTGCAGGTAAGGACTCTCCCCTTGGGTTGGGACACCACCCAAGGAGACTACTCAGGGTTCCTACGAGTTGGGATGCTGCCCTGAGATGTTCCTCAAGGTTAAGAGTCCTCACCTTTTATTAGGTGAGTGATTGAGCATTTTGGGTTTTTGATAAACCCCTAGTTGGTGTTTTGAGTTGTTGTTAAACCCCAGAAGTTTGTGTGGTGATAGTTTGTTCTCCTCTCACGGACATTTGGACCTGTTGTTTGTATGTTTGCTGAATGTTGATTAATTGTGTATAAAAATAAATTTTGGGGGTGGGTTATTTTTAATTGATTTGGGAGTTTACGCAACAGTTCTGTGTAAAGAAATAACACAATACAAATTGTCTTGTCTAGGAAGACTGTATTTGCTGGACAGTCTGTAGCTCAACAGATTACTGCAATGATTTTTCACCTAAGGAAAACAAAGTCCATTTTTGGGAGGATGAGAAACAGCTTGACACTCAAACAACATTTCATTAAGAAGGCTGGAAGTCTAGAGAATTTTTCTTCCGTTTCTTGTAATTCCACTAATCTTGCAGGATTCATGGAGGTCACTGGACAAGTGGATGAAATGTGTCCACCCTTTCATACCACAAGGGTTACTATTGTCAAAAGTCATTTCTGAATAGGAGGCACACAGCATTCATGTCAATGTACTGTTTTTAATGGCACACCTTCTTAAAATATACACTGTTTCCCTTTCAGATGCGCATGTTTAATGTCAGAAACCCCCAAGGTCTCTCTCTTGACTATTTCACAAAGAATGCTCCAAATAATATTGATAAAAAAGTTGGTTTGGTTCCTTCTTCCCTGCTTTTGTTCTCTTCTATTTTATCAAATATGTATTGACAAAAACAGGTTAACAACATTCAGTAGTCCCAATGACAAGGACCAATTACCTGGGAAGACACTTGCTCTATATTGTCACACAGGTTTTAGGTCTCCTGCAAAGTGTGTACTACAAAAAAAATCTTGGAAGTGTTGACAACTAGTGAATACTGAGAAACATTGAGAAGTCAGAGAGACACAATATACATTCATTAAAATACATTTGTGAATCATGCATATAATCAAACAATACGAGCCCTGTTATCCAGTGCTCTTATCAAAGAAACACTCCCTGTGAGTCTGAATTATGTAATTTCTACAATAGCTTTTCTAGTTAAACAAACCACTTAACACTTTTAACAGAGTACTTACATTGTGCTCTAAATCTTAGGAGGATAAAAGTTATCCAGTGTTTTTTATGATTCTTGTGGGGAGCAGTTATCTGGTAAGTATATGTGTTAATGCAGTTTTTACAAATGAGATTCACTAAATCTTTTTTGTTTCAATATTTTAATTGTATGGCTGACACTTTTTCTGCATGTTTTAACCTATCCAGCAGCAAACAGTGGTTGTGGAAATTCCTAACCTTCTAGTTTAAAGTGTTGACTCTTTCATTTGGCTCATTCAAAATTTCTGTTCAGTATCCTAAGACATGTTGCAAGTAGGCTGAAGTGGATTAATAAATTACTATCCCTCTCACACTCATTTATGCCTCTCCTTGTGTTCTATTTTTAGACACTGTCACTATGGCCTCATCTCAAAATTCAGATGGAAACTGTTGCAGACAAAGGTCAGGACTTCCTGCAAAATCCAATTCCCTTTTCCCCCTAAAAATAATAATAAAAAATGTACCGAGGAAAGGGGAAAAATGGATTTGCCATACATCACATCCAAATACATCTGCAGTAACCCAGTTTTCAAGAAAATTATCTTTAATTGGTTAAGATGAACAGGAGACATACTCTGGACAATAGCAAAAATCCTATGAGCTCACAGCGAGGATATAAATGAAGAGGGAGAAGTGCAGCCAGTAGCAGTACCTCACCTGGGGCTGGAGCTCAGACATACTGTTGGTGTGACTAGTGTGATGCCTGCAGCCATAGCAGTCCTCTCCCCATGGGGAGAAACGGAGGAGCCAGGTGCCACCATCCCCATGCCATTCAGTGAGAGGCACGACTCATCCTGAGCCTAGCCATGGCATGGTGGGTGCTTAGCTCTCCTCCTTGGTGCAGAACAGGGGTGACTCCACCCCCCAGATACAGAGACATCTTAGAAACCAAAACTTAGAGCCCCATGCTCTGGCCATTCCAAACAATGTTCAATCATAATACAACAATTGCATAATAGCACATTATTACATGGCCTGGTTGCAGACAAGAAGCAAGATTCTCTATTTCTCTGATAGCCTTAAATTGCTAACAATGGTCAAATTCCTGTTTGCTCCAAAATCAAATACATCTTCCTGGTAGAGGAAAGATAAAGTAATAGATGGACTCAGCAATCAACCCAACATTGCCGGATTCTTACACCAGTCAGTTGATGTTCTGCTACTACAGAGTCCGTGAAAAATTCTAAATATAATTATCTAGTACACAGAGGATTGAGCTCTTAAAAAGTTCAGTTCTAATATCAGTTAATATCAGATAGAGAAAATGTCAACACGAACAAACCAGAAGCAATAAAGCAGCAAAATCCAATCATTAACTGAAGAAATTTAATAGAATGTATGTTTCTTCATACTGTAAAACAAGAAAGCATGCCCTGTACTTTAAAACAGTGAAGGATGGCAGGTCAATTTTAAAACAGCAAAGAACCTAAAGAACACAGCTGTTAAAAAAATTTAAATTTTAATCAAGTGATAAAGACCAAAATTTCCTGGCTACAACTCACCATGCTGATGATTCTGGCATTAAAATCTTAAATTGAAAGAGATAGGAAGTTCATGTTTAGGAAGACATTTAGAGGCAAAGCAGACTCCTGCCACTTCTTTATTTATTTTACATGTATTAAGAGCTAATTCAATAGCCCAAAATTTCCAACAGCTCTACAATAATGTGCACTATTACAGCAAGATGACTAGAGAACATAGCATGTGAATCAAAGAAGGAAAAGTGAAATAAATATGCATCTTCTACTCAATTTTCCTGCTAATAAACAATTGTTCCTCAAAGCACAATTTAAAATGTTTAATTCAGTTTTATTTTACATATCCAGAGAGACGGGTAGTTGGTCTATTTTCTTAGGATTGTAATCCACTCCTTTACAAACTGTTGAGAACTTTTCCTTGACATTCAGCCCATATCTCAGAACAGAAGCCAGCCAACAAGTTTGTCTTGCAAGACTTCCCTTCATCTACCTTTAATGTCCTGTGACTGTTTATCCAAACAGCAAAGTCAAGAGGAGACTAAGTACAAAGATGTTTCTAAAACAAAGGGAAAATCTTGATTCTAGGAAAATAAATTACCTTATTCTTATTTTACTATTTTGGTGTTCAGTGAAATTGTAGCACTTGACTTAGAATACAGTACTTTGTGGTAAATAGGGCCCCATTAGGTTCTATCCCTGAAGAGAAATTTAAGAGCCAAAAAATAATTATTTTGTTGAACTATGGAAAATTCAGGGATAGATCTTCATCTGATATAAAACTTTCTGTATGCATTAACTCGAGTGGAGTTCAGCCAAGTTATGATCTGAGGATCTGGACCATTAAGTTTAATATAGTCTTTTGTATAGAGCAATCACCATTGATCAAACATTATAATTTGTATTATATAAATGCCTCTGAATATGACTTTTACTGGACTTTCTTTGGCTACTTCTCTTAATGATTTTGCACTGTGGAAGGAAAATTTTTAGATGAAAGTGGCACAATAATGATGAGCGTGCATTTGTTCATGCTGGCATAAATATTTTGACAACATTTCTAGATGAAGCTCATAAGTATGTGAAAATCACTACAGTCCTTTTTGGATAAAGGCCAGTGTCAAGTCCAGACATTAAATTCTCTGCAATATATCAGTCTGAGAATATTCCAGAGATATCACAAAAGTAATATTTATGAGTCCTAGAAAACCTGAGAAAAAGACAGGATTTAGTGTCTGAATAAATAGTTATAGAGGATCAGTAGTTCAGAGTTGAGACTTCTCCATCTCTTGACATCACTTAGATCAAGTGATGAAGATCAAGTCTATGAGCAATGGATCCACTCACAATCCTTTTCTACTTTACCTTGCTGAGCCTTCACCTTCCATATATTTTCCATTTGCGTAAGTAAAATCAACACATCACGCACCTGGCATTAATTCACCTGGAAAAAAAAAAAAAAAAAAAAAAAAGAACTCACAGCTGTGTCACATATCTTCCTTACTTCAATATCTCAGCAGAAATCAAACATCTCTGGACATGTGTCTGATGAGGATACTCTGATAACTTTCTGACTGGGCCTATAAATTGGTTATTGCTGTTGTAAAGAACTGAAGGAATTAATGACTCAAACATTAATTGACACAGAAAGCCTTGAGGACAAGCTGTGGCCTTTCTGATTTGTCTAAGGGATACTGCCCAAGGAAGCATAGAGTGTATTGAAGGGTGCACATCTTCACTCACTTGTGATTGTATTGCCAAATTCCTTAGATAAACCCCAAAGCAGGAGAGACATAGACTGAGTGAAACCAGATGTCAGGTTAATTCCTACACTTTAAATTATGACTATACCCTTGAAGAAGGACTAAAAAGACTGATAAGCTAAAGGCTGGACAATTGTCCAAGAAGCAAAAACTGAGGAAGAAGTAAAGGTGGTAGGAGGGAACACGACCACCAATTCAATAGGACAAGGGGGTTGGTGCATCCCATCCCCCCTTGGTGCACCTGCAGAACCTATGCTCCACCTTTTCCATGTACCTCATGGAAATTAATTAATGGAATACCTGCCTCTCTTTGTCTAGTATGCTAATCAGGTGATAAAATGAACTTAAAAGGTGACAGAAAACTTTGCTGCATGTGCACTCACCACCCAAGATTACCAGACCTGAGACAAGACTAGAATCTGGGGTGGTGATCTGGACACTTTGATCCTCTTCCTCTCCTTTCTTTCTCTTTCCCTTTCTTTCTTTTCCTTTCTTTTCTTTCTTATAGATTTATCAATAAGACACCACATTTCCTACTATCCTTTTCCAAGTTTAAGCTATTTCTACCACTAGTAAAACATTTTAACTTGTAATTTGGTGTCATTTCAAATTAAATTAACCTGAGGGGATCACAGAACTTTTACAACTCCCTGGACTTCCAGTTCAGGTCGTAACAGCCACCTACAACACAGTGTAAGAAATTAACTAGACACAAGCTTCACAGGGGTCGTGTTGCCTTGATAAAAATGATTGTTATCCAGAGTTTTTGTCAATACGACATTACATAATTCTTCTTTCTTGTATCTCAACCCCAACATCTAATACAGGCAATACAATACAGTTTGTTTGTGCAGTCCATAAGACATTGAAACAGCAAAACAAAGCAGTACCATCTGCTTAACCTAATGCATGATCAGTATTCCTAAGGATTTCAGCAAGGCCAGTTGCTATAGGTGAGCATAGCAAAAGCACAAGTCTTTGCTGTATAGGAGAGTTATCATGGAAAAATGTCTGCTCAATGACTTAAGCTTCTGAGCTCCAATACAATATAGCAGTAACAACAACAGAAAGAGGTATTTATTAGTGTAACCAGATTTATGGATAATTTAATCTGTACAGTAGTTCTCAATGCATTGATTTTATTTTTCAGTCAACAATTTAATATACTTTGTGAATTGTAACTTATAAGTTGCTTTAGGATGTAATCAATTTTCACAGAGGAAAATCTTTAAAAAATAAAAGCCCATAAAATACACTTTAACAAAACTTTGAAATTAAATACCACTTCGAATCAAGAGATATATTGCATAAAATAAAAAAGACTAAGTATTTAGATTTTTCAAAAGGATTTTTTTCTGAATAAACATTCTGATTAAAACATTACTTATTAATGATTTCTGAAATCAACATAGAATTAAAGGATGACTTAAATATAGTAAAAACTAAGAGAATAATACAATAAAAAAAGGAAAAAACATTAAACTCTTTTCAGAAATTTCAGTGAAAGTACAGTGTTTCGTACTTATAGAACATCCTTGGGATTGTGCACCAATAATCTTGGTGTATATTGTATATAAATATCCATATGAATATATACATATATGAAGGAAATGGATATCCCATCCCTAGTTATGGAAGAGTCAACAGAATATTTCAGGATAATTACTGAATGAAAGAGTAAATTGGCAGTTCTCTGATCCAAATACTTTATTTGTGATCAAAAATCAGTAAATTCAGACAGGACCCCACCTCCAGTGGTGGAAAAGTGCATCTAGTGGAGGACCAAAGGAGAGAATGAATGAACCTCTTTTGGACAGAAACTCCTAAAGGAATGTAGAGGCAGGAGAGTGGATAAAAACAAGGGGCTCATTTTGTGGTTTTGGAGACTACACTTCAGGTAAGAACAAGTAGTGAAGGTACTATTGTAATGACTTGTAATTATGTGTCCTATATATTTTTGAAAGTAGAAATCCGAAATACTTTCCATCTTTGTTTTGCCAATTGACGGGGTTAACACAAAGGACACAGACACCAAGCTAAAGAAATAGGCTTATTTTATTTTAGTAGAAATAGAAATTTTACTATAGTAGAAATAGCAGAAAGAATAAGCAAGGTAATGCACCTAGACATTACTATTTAAAGCTAGCTATAGTGATTAAGAAAGATACATCACCAATTGCCCTCATACTTTACCATCATCCAGACCCGTGCATCAGCTGGGGAGCCCCGTCACAGAGAAGGGTCGGAGAGCCTTTCCCGGCAATTGGGAAGTCCTACGCAGTGCGTCCACTCGTAGGTGAGGTCTCCGTCTTTGCTGTGGGAGGGTCCAGCTTTTATACAGTTTAACAAACAAGTCTAAACAAAACGCACAGGAGATATCTGGCAGATTGATATGCCTCACTCAGGCATGTCCGGATCTGGCCAGGATCCGGGCATGTCTGAGGAATTTCTGTTTTTCTTTACATTTGGGATTTATACTTACTTCCTATTGTTTACTTATAGTTCCCAAGGATTGTTCCCAGGGTTACATTTTCATGCTGATAAGATACTGGTTGCTTCAGTCTGCTGATAAGATGCTGATTGCTGGTCGGGGAATTCACTCAGAAGTCAACTTTGGTTTGAGGCCTATTGTTTGGGCCCCTTTTTGTTTCAATCTTCAGAAATTCAACATCAATCAGTGTGTACACAGTATGCACAACATCACACGTACAGCTGTTTAAAAGCTGTTTAAAAGTATAGTAAAATTTCAGTGATGTCAGAAGGTCAAGACACCTTTGGTGTTCTAGTATAGATCAGTTGTCCTATGTTTAATAAAGCAATAATTATGGTAACTTTTACGCTATGAACTACAAAAAAATAGTGTAAGGGTTATTGAAAGACGTTTATAATAGGAATGCATTTTTTAAGCCTATCATTTAAGATATGCATGGGAGCTATGGATATCATGGTTTTATAGTCAGATGGAAATTACCAGAAGTTTGTGAATCTCTAACAGCAAAATCCACACAGTACCTGAACTTTAAATTTATATTTGTATTATTAATGTCACCTAGAGAAGTCCTACTTTTTAGCAAAGCTAATGGAGATGAGAAAGGCTATTTTTTCCTAGCTATGATGAGAAAAAAATACCAAATTCATTCCTTTATAAAAGCCGTGAACCTTAATTTCCAGTTGCTCTAAGGACTAGTCATCATAGCTAGTTAAATCATTTCAAATCCTGTTTTCATGACTAGTGGGATAGTACAAGCTTCACTGTGAAAAAATAAAAGACAAATTAGTGATCTTTATCACCATAGATTGTGCACTATAATGAACGATTTCTGTCTAATGATTAGAGAAGGACAGATTTTCCAAGGTTTCAAAATATTGATAATCTCCTAAATTTAAAATAGCCAGATGGCTTTTGATATTACTCCTAATTTACCATGTCAAAAATGTAAGATTAATTAATATTTGATCTATGGGATCTGTGAGTTATGGTCTTGCTGAAATGTTACTTTTGAACATATGATTATTATAAATACCACCACCATCTTCTTTTGCTTACCAACTCTCCTTCATGTGACAAAAATCTCCAGCCATCTCTCTAAGTCTTTACCCAGTAAATGATATGTTGTTTCAAACACAGCTACACTGTAGTTTAAGTAACCTTGATGAATTTAGGTTAAAATTATACATGTCATCATGTAAGATACGTGTTTACTGAAACAGACTCATCCATCCCACACTGCTAGCTGTGGATCCTTTGTCCTGTGATACTGTCAGAGCTGGACATCAGTGACCACTGCCTCCACCTCTGAATACAATACACATCGCCAAAAGCATGCATGCATATCATATCTAAGTACTTCATTAGTTCTAATAATAGGGTTGCTTTCAGTGCCTAGCATGTACTTTTGTGAACATCAATGCATTAGAAAATGATACTTTTGAAAAATAAAAGAGAACTCATTTATTTTCATCTCCTTCAGTAGTGATGGTGTGGTTCATATGCATACTGCACTAGAATTTAAAGGCAACTAAAATAGTTACTGATTATTATATAAACAAAGTTTATGACCAAAGGGAGAATTATGTTATAAAATTGGGTTGTACTTTTCATGTACTTATAATTTGCCTTGATAACCAGAAAGTTCTAATTTCCCTAAATTTGGTCCCCCATGCCAATAAATGTGATTTTCCAGCTCCTTGCAAAGCTGTATTTCAATCAAATGTCAGCACCTACTAGATTAATCAACATGACATTAGGGATAAGGAAGTCAAATAATCCACCCAGCTGTAATGTGACTTGGTAAATAAGCAGTGACTAAGGAATCACAGAAAAACAAAGGCAAGAGTTCAAGCTGTCCTAATGTGTAACAGAGCAAAAATTGCAGTTTTTGTTGATTATATTGATCAGAATTCTCAGCCAATGGACATTTCAAGATAGTCCTGAAAATATCACAGCAGGGGTTCAGTCTAAATACAGCCTTAATCTAAGTATGTTCCTCTTCAGCTGATGTTAATTTTACATGGCAATCAACATCAAGATGCAGCTGAAGGAGGAGAAAAGACTAGAAGTCAGAAGCAGAGCAGTGTCTGAATAAGTTTCAATAAATAAATAATGAAAGCAGAACTACTTGACTTAAAGTAAATAGGTAGTTAGACTCCAAGGTCAGTTAAGCCTAACTGCCCATTTCCTTAAACAACCAGTACATTTCCTCTTTTGTTTTAATATTCCTGACATCTAAGCACAGTTTGTTGTCCTATCAGACTGACCCTATTAAGTTAGTGATGTGATAATTAGGATAGAAATCACATAGCTTAATGAAGAAATTTGGTTCTCTTTCAAAAAAAGTTCAGTTGATAAGGAAGCTGGGTTGAATGCATTGTGCAGCACAGGAGTACTGTGAGACTAGAGTCTGTCTGGTAGTGTTGATTTTAGATCTTCATCCTGCTATTTCCTCCCCAGGGAAAAGGTGAACATGTACCATGATATTTTACCTGTTTTGCACAGGACAGTTCCACATAATAACAGGGTATGATTTTCACACAAAATCTATTTAATTTTAAAACAATCAAGGTTTTTGAATGTGGTACCCAGCTTGCCAGAGCAACTTTCTACTCATTAGAGCACACATTTTCTTAGCCTGGTATCTAAATCAATATTTAGAATGTGATTTCTGGCAAATGTGGATGGAAATAGGTATCACCATTACCTTTCACTGTGTCTGTTTCAAACTCATTGTTTATTTTTTTTAAATTAAAAATGTATATTATTATAGAGTGAATATTCAAAGAATATTTTGGGTCATAAATTCTTCAGATTAATATTGCTGATATCAACCTTCACTATAACATATAAGCTTTCACCCTGAAAGTGGTGATCTATAATGCTTAATTTCAAGCATATGAACAGTAAAATTATAAGCTACTAGGCTATATAAAAGAAGCACCTGTATATGGTTTACTCAGTCAGAAGAAGCAATAAAGTATTTTTAAGATAAAAAAAAAAAAAAAGATACTTCCTAGTTATACCAAAAATACAGAGTGTTGCATTTGTACGCATTGAAATGTAGCATATCTCATTATGCATGGGTGAGTTGACGTTTCTTTGTTTAATACAGCAACTTGTTGATCCAATCTTGTTTCCTATGGTAACTCAGTTCCCTTTCAGGCTCATCTTCATTCTTTCCAGATTGTGTTTTCTCAGTAGAAATTAATGAGAAAATTCATATAATTTTAGTATGTTTAACAGCTAAGATAATAATTCTTTTTTTAAAATAGCACATAGCATATATGTGGCTAATGCTTCATCAGTTTACTTACAGCTGAACCTGAAATAATTTAATATCTTCTACAGAAGGAGGTATGGAACATTTAATCTGAACTATATTATGGTTAGTGGACCATGTTATTAAATGTATACTGTTAGACATATTTTTCAAATTCTGTTGGCTGTTAGGTTGCAAGGAACACAAGGAATATTGATTTAATTACATACCACGGGTTTGACCTAGACTTAAAATTGTTAACTGGATAAACTAAATGCACAACTTTAGCACAAACAGTGCATAGATGATTTCAAAATAGCAGACAAAAGAATGAATGAAATGGTTGAATTTCTTTTTCTGAGCAGGTAATACCCAGTCCCCTGTCCACCTCATTCATCAACTGCAGAAAGGCCTACTTTTGACTGCATTCATGTAACTGATAAATGTTTCCTGCTCAGTTAGACAGTTGGCTGAGGACAGTGATTTGAGGCAGAGAACCTTCCTTTTCCCTTTTGACGGCTGGATGCATGACTGCTTGGAAATTAATGTGAATAATCTTATCTCTGGGAAACTCAGGAGCAACAGGTAACTAATTTTATGTCACATACATGATCTGAATTTTTGTCTTTGTCTGAAAAAAACTCAAGTATTCTTTCTAGGCAAGGTAAAAGATGAAGTATCTGGAGTTTGCCTGATCTTATACTAGTTTATCAGGGACTTCATGTAGAGGAAAATTTGCATTATATGACTCTACACTGACATATTCCTTCTATGCATTAATTTCCTTATATTTCCCCAGAAGATGGGTAGAAAAGTTAACCTACATGAATGTTTCTCCTTAAAACTCTTTGGTGCCTATGGAAAAAGTCAATCCATATTCCAACCAGCTGAGAGGAACATGAAATCCAATCTTGTATGAGTAGGAATTAAATATTTAGACATCATAAAGTCTGTATCTTGTTATTTTCACTTTGACTTGAAAATGGGCCACATTCACATTACTAATTTCACTACAGTACAACAATATTTTGTCTTTCAGATCCATTTATTTGAAAATTTGTCACAACTGGTATTTGCTCTAGGTTGGATCTGCTGACAGATAGCTATCCTACAGAATAAATCAGCCAACTGAAATGTTATCCATTCCTTATTATTTCTATGGAACTCCCACACGTATAACTTCAGGATGCATTTAAATGAGAAATATGCCTATTTATTTCTATAATAATTCTTTTTTGCACATATCAGTTATGGAGTAAAGAAAGATCAGTTCAGGAAATCACATGAATTAACATGAGAAAATATTTCTATAAATAAGTAAATAAATATAATCACCATCTGGTTATTGCATAAAAGTTATTCTGAGGATTCAAAGTAAGTGAAAGACTTCCATTTTTTAAAACATTATTAAAAACTTTTTTTAGTCTCCATTACCTTTATTTTCTTAATCTCTTGTGAAGAATATCGTGGGGAAAATGCTTGAAAATTTTGATTGTTGCTTTCTCAACACTTACTTAAAATAGAATAACTGTGAAACAGGAGGAAAACAGAGCCAGAATATATTAAAAAGATGCAGTTTGTATTTCCCAGACTTCAGAACAAACTCAGATGCCACTGTACAGACCTTTGACACTGAGGAAGTTTTCTGGGGACCAAATACAATTAAAGTACTGAAATGCAAAGAAAATTATTGCATTAACTATATTCTACAATGCCTTTTTGTTATGACCAAGACAAAAATATTTTATTTCTTTAAAGAAATAATGCTTTAAGGTCTAATCGTACAAATCCTGGTTAGATAACTCTGATTTGCATTGAAATTTATAAAGGTCTAAAAACTATATGACATAGGAGAGACATGGGTTTGATGGATGGACCACTTGATGGATAAGGAATTGTCTGGATGGTCACACTCAAAGAGTTGAGGTCAATGGCTCAATGTCCGAGTGGAGAGCAGTGACAAGTGGCATTCCTCAGGGGTCAGTGCTGGACCAGCGCTGTTTAATATCTTTGTTGGTGACATGGACAGTGGGATTGAGTGCAACCTCAGCAAGCTCGCCAATGACACCAAGCTGTGTGGTGCAGTTGACACACTGGAGGGAAGGGATGCCATCCAGAGGGACCTGGACAGGCCTGAGAGCTGGGCCTATGTGAAGTTCATGAAGTTCAACAAGGCCAAGTGCATGGTCCTGCACTGAGGTTGAGGCAATCCCAAGCACAAATACAGTCTGGGCAAGAGTGGATTGAGAGCAGCCCTACAGAGAAGGGCTTGGGGGTGTTAGTGGATGAAAAACTGAATATAAGACAGCAATGTGCTCTCATAGCCCAGAAAGTTAACCATATCCTGGGCTGCAGCAAGAGAAGTGTGGTCATCAGGTCAAGGGAAACGATTCTCCCTCTCTACTCCACTCTTGTGAGACCCCACATGGAGTACTGTGTCCAGTTCTGGGGTCCCCAACATAAGAAGGACATGGACATGCTTGAGAGGGAACAGAGGAAGGTCACAAAGATGATCAGGGGTCTGGAGCACCTCCCCTACGAGGACAGGCTGAGATTGTTGGGGTTGTTCAGCCTGGAGAAGGCTCTGGGGAGACCTTATAGCATCCTTCCATTGCTTAAAGGGGCCTACAGGAAAGCTGAGGAAGGGGCTCTTTATCAGGGAATGTAGGGATAGGATGGACTGAAAAAGTGTAGATTCAGTTTAGATATAAGGAATAAATTCTTCACTGTGAGGGTGGTGAGACACTGGCACAGGTTGCCCAAAGAAGCTGTGGCTGTCCCCTCCCTGGAAGTGTTCAAGGTCAGGTTGGATGGGGCTTTAAGGGACCTGGTCTGGTGGAAGGTGTCCCTGTCCAATACAGGGGGGTTGGAACTAGATGATCTTGAAGGTCTCTTCCAACCCTAACAATTCCATGATTCAATTATTCTAAGATGACTCTTCAAGTCCTTTAATAAAGTATGGAATTCCAATATTCTAAGACAAGAAGCCTGATTTTTATTCTCCAACTGAAGAACACATCATGTTCTATCAACACAACACCTATTTTCCATCCTATTTTCTAGGATGGAAAAAAAGACAAATATTTGCCTTAGGTGTGGCAGATTGCTTCTGAAAAATAAGGAAAACAAAGACTTCTGCTTCTCAGTACTCTGCTACCACTGTCACATCTATTCATAATGAACTTCCCTGTGGAAAAAAAAGAAAAAAAAAAAAAAAAGACCTTATCCTAGATAGCCTTATTTTTATTTTCAAGATTTCTGAGAATATTCAGCAACCATTATCTGGTTGAATAGACTCAGTGCCTCTACATATTTTTTCCATGCATTGTTCTGTGACAGAGTATATCTGGGTTGCTTTCCATATGACACTAAATTTAGAGAAAAATCTTTAAACTGTCATAAAAACCCCAGAGAATTTGACAAGGAAAGAGCAATAATATATTATAGGAGATTCTGCCACTGCATGAACCATGACGTATATTTTATCAGAGCACTTGTTATTCCAGTCGTTCACTGTGGTAAATACCAGTTTTTATCTGGAACTCTGAATGCCTGTGTCACTTGCTCCCGTAATGCAGAGAAACTTAAACAGTATGGGTGAAATCCTCATACCATGGCAGCCGTGGGGAAAAGTAATATTGGCTTCAGAGAGTCCACAACTTTAAAACCGAAGGACAGGGGAACATAAATATATTAGAAGGAGAGTAAAGGACCATAAGCTGGGTCATTATGAAATCCTTCACCCTCACATCTTTTTTATATTCCTGTAAATAGAGCATTTTTAAGTCTGAATTTATCATTTATTTCTTGACTTCTCTCAATTTCAACACAATGAGAAATGGCTGATGTCCTCCTATTAAGCACATGATTAACTTCTAAAAGAAGAGATTCATAACAAACCAATCTTATTGAGTTGAAGGGCACAGTAATTGAAAAGCATCTAATGCTCACTTTTTCCAGAAGAAAGCAAACAAGAATTCAGCGGCAGAGTAATGAATTTTGGAGTGACCGTGAGTTGCTAAATGATTACAGGTTGCTGTTTCCACAAGAAAGCTATTTGTTATAGACTTTAAATTAGCAGGAGGGAGATATAAGCTTTAAATACTTTTGAAATCTCACAAGTGTGAAAGACTTCATACATCATAACTGAAATAAAGGAAGGTGATTAATAATTGTCCTTTACCTGAATAAGTTGCCAGATGCACTGACTCTCAAGTGTAAACAAAAAGAAAATAAAAAAAGTAATCTGGAAAAACTAGATATTCTTGATATAAAATTGCTCACAAGTCTTCCTGTTAACCCTTGCAAGTTAAAAGTGAATAATTCTTCAATGACTACTTTGTATTGAAAGATCCAGTAGGGAATTAAAGACCTGCTGATGGAGTTTTAGGTTTGAAAGATGGCTGACTTCAGTGGTCTGTTTGGTTCAGCTTCTTCAGTATAACATTCATGCAGTCATGTATAACAATACAGAAGTAATAGTATTGACCTGAATTGACTTATCCCATATGCTTAAATAATTTGCTGAATTCAGGTGTTAAATTTATTATCTCACTACAGAAACAAATGTTACTGTGTTATTGTTTGCATTTTTTCAATATTGTGATGTTTTACATTAGATTGTCTGCATTTACTAGAGTTCTTTGAATTCCTTTATCCTCATAAAATACATTTGGAGAAATTTTCCCAAATTTGTGTGGAAGAAGATTGGAGAAATTAAGTCTTCTAGTCAATAAATAGAAGCAGATGACAGCAACAACCTATCAGCTTCAAGGCAAGGCTGGTCAATGACTACAATGTCAAATAGGAATTCTTTAGTTACTGGAATCATGGCAGGAAAATAGTGGTGTTAGAAGAGAAGGACTGTGGTGGTAATACAAATTTGAAGATATGCCAAAAAAATTAGTAACCCCTTGCTCCTTAAAGCTCCACTTTGTGACTGTGGTCATGACCATTTTCCACATCACTGTTCCACTGGAAAAGTCTAGTTCAGAGGTATGGACAGATCAATCATTATAATGGTACTAGACTATTATGGTTGCTTTCTTACAGCCAGGCACACAGAGGAAAATCGTCGCTTCCAGAAATTCTCTTCTATAAAATCAAACAAAATATAGCCTGTATCTAATTTTGTTTTATTTTGAACTATCTAAGTGTATTTTTAAATATGGAAACAGGTTTTTGCACTTTCACAACCAGAAATGTTATGTCACACATATATGACCCACAATTTTACATCTACTCATTCAGATATTATATATTTTGTTATAAGTGAAGTACAAGATTACTCAAAAGATGAAAGATTAACTGAAGATTTTGTTGAAAGTTTAAACACACCAATACATAAATCTACATTACTTGCTTTTTCAATCTCCCTTAATAATGAAACTTTTTATATTTTATAACTGAAATGTGCATTAATTACACAAAATGCCATCAGTCAAGTAAAATGGATGAATGTATAATTTTTTCTTTTCAGCTTTTATGATACACATATTTTTTCATCTGTGATCTTATTTGGCAGGTATTATCCTATGTGTTCTGAATGTGTGATAGCGACCACTTAAAGAAATTTGTTTTCAAGTAAATACTTCTATCTGCTAGGGGGTTTTTTAGCTTATTCTTTTAACAGGCCTTTAAACACTTTAAGCTAGACTTTATGTAAATAGTATATGGGAAAATTAATGCTCATATTTTACAAAACCTTTAATACTAAAAATATCTATTAGCAAAAAGAAATCTCATTACAGTTTTCAAACTGCTATATATGCCTTCTCAAAAACCAACTGTGTGAAGCTGTTTAAGGGATTAGTAAATGATGTTCAACTGAGCTTGAAATTTGCAATGGAATAAACAAAACACTGATTTTTTACATTAATTAGAACTGCCAAGGACTTCTGTCTTAATTTAATAAAATATACCTCTTGTTAGCTGTCTCTACAGTTCGATGTTCTCATAATATTAGTGTTAGCATGGTTATGGACTGAATACTGGTCTGATCCAGTGTAGATCCTTCTTTCTGAGTTATCCGTTACTTTAAATTAATATGATTTTGTAGAAAGGACTGAAGCTCTCTACTGAGTTATGAGAAGTACTACTGCATTCTGTAATGAAGTCTAATGTTGATATGGTCTGACACTTTTTTCTTGTAAGATTTCAACATAAGAGTTTTCAGATCAACACCCCTGTGCACGTTTTGGTTAGGATAGAGTTAATTTCCTTCACATTATCTGGTATGGGGCTATGTTTTGGATTTGTGCTGAAAACAGTGTTGATAACACAGGGATGTTTTTGTTACTGCTGAGCAGTGCTTGCACAGCACCAAGGCCTTTTCTGCTTCTCTCCCCACCCCACCAGCAAGGAGGCTGGGGGTGCACAAGGAGTTGTGAAGGGACACAGCCAGGACAGCTGACCCCTACTGACCAAAGGGATATTCCATACCATATGATGTCATGCTCAGCATATAGAGCTGGGGAAAGAAGGATGAAGGGGGGATATTCGGAGTGATGGTGTTTGTCTTTCCAAGTCACCGTTACGTGTGATGGAGCTCGGCTGTCCTGGGGATGGCTGAGCACCTGCCTTCCCATAGGGAGTAGTGAATTAATTCCTTGTTTTGCCTGCTTGTCTGCATGGCTTTTGCTTTACCTATTAAGCTCTTTTTATCTCAGCCCACAAGTTTTTTCATTTTTAATCTTCTGATTCTCTCCCCCATCCCACCAGCAGGGAGTGAGCTAGCAGCTGTGTGGGGCTTGGTTGCTGGCTGGGGTTAAACCACAACAACCACTTATATATACCTTTCAATTCAGCTTTTTAAGGAGAATGTATCAGATTTCATGCAAATTGCATTTTGAAAAATTACCTTTAAAAGAAAAAGAAAACACTGAGCATGTAATTTGTTTTTTTGTGCAACCACTTCTGTGCAGGATTCACATAATATTTATCCTCCAACTAGATCCAGACTAAATAAAATAAGTGACCTGGAAACCACTTGAAAGAGCAGAGAATTTTTTTGTAAATTAAGTCTGCTATACTTGCTCTGTGGCTACCAAAGGCCATTTTAGAAGATGAGGAGGTCTCCTTCACTGCTGAAGGCTAAAATAGATTCTCCAGTTGCTATAACTTTCCTAATTTTCATCTAGTAAGGGAAGTGATAAAACCAATGTATTACATTTTACCTTAGAAATATTGCTCTTTGTGAAGTGTCTGTTCCCTCATCTTCTGCCTATTCCCCCTTCTGTGTCCCATTCTAACCTGACTGTGGTTCACCAAAGTCAAGAACTGGCTTCAGGGCTTGCTGCAGACAATAAGGTTCCCAAATGTCCTTTCAAGAATTCATGTATAGGTCTACTGCTGCAGTCCTAAAATATTACTAAAAATATTTATTGACAAGTTCTTACAAGAGTTAATTAGGCAGGGACACTCCATATACTTCTAGAAGCACAGTATTTTAAAATAGTTTTGACTTCCTGATTTCATTTATGAAAGCATATAATTACTAAAAAATCATTTCCATTCTCATGCCCACCTCCATTGAACCTTCTCAGAAGACTGTTCCTCTTAAAACAGAAAAGATTTTAATTCTGAAAAGACTTAAATTTTAGATTCATGTCAGCCTGCCTCAGAACCAGTTGTGTAAAGCAGTTTCGTCATTCTTTCAGGATAGTAGCTAGTTTTGGGGTGCACTCTGGTGAGAAAAAGCTGCCAGTGATAATGGCTTACTTCACTACTGTTGGTTTGGTTTATTGTTGCTTGCTTTGGTTACTTCTTGTTTTAGTGCTTGCCAGATATTTGTGGCTACATAACTACACACAGTCTGAAGTAGACTGAAAATTGTTCCAGTCTACACCTATACAGCATGGTTCAATGTGTGAATTGGTGTTGAGGTCCTAACATCTATACCACACACACTTCGGGGGTGAAGAACATGTTACTTTGCACTAGCTGTAAACTGAATTTATAGACCCATCTTCTGGTTTAATTCCATCCCAGAGATGCATTGCAGTATAAACTAAAGCACAGTAAGGAGTGATTGGGAAACTTTTATAGAGAATAATCCTTATTTCAGATAATATATTGAGTCAGATACACCCATATTTCAAGGGGATAGGAAGTAAAAATGAGGTCTAGGAAAGGAGAGCTTTCTCCTTCTCATTTCTAGGATATATTTTGTTTCCATGACAAAATGGCTATGTCTTGTTCTCACATATCACTATTGACCAAAAAGACATCCCTGAATTTTATGTCAAGAAGAGGGGAAAAAAAGAATCACTAAGCAATAAACAAAAGTATGTGTCAGCATTACACAGTTGGAGTACTCGAAGGATTAAGATGAGTTCTTAACCTTAGGGTAGGATTATGACATTCTTTTCCTCAAGGAACCTTTAAAACATATTAATATCTTTACTGTCAGTGTTATATTCACATAAGCGGTTAATTCCAACTTCTGATGACATGTAAAAGTTATTTGATATTTTAGGATTTACTGTCTAAGAATGGAGCTCCAGAATATGTGGCTCGACTTTCAGCAGTGACAAGTCAGTAAAATCTGACTTTTGTGAATGAGGATGTTTATTCTGATAACTTCATGAGGACTGGACTATCTAACTTTTAGTACCCTGATTTGTCAAATAGATTTATAAAACCCATAGTAAGTCACATATCAAGAAATAATTGTCTAATTAATCATTGATACCAAACTTACTGGTTTATTAATATCAAACCTAGTAAGGAGGAGTTAAGATTTTTCAACAGAGCAGTGAACAAAATTATAATAACAACTAATAATCCAATTGAGTCAGATCTTTGTGGAATAAAGCATGATACCATGGAGAGAGTCAGTATGGCAGAGGGATTCCTAGACTTGACAATGCAAGGCAAATTAGGGACAAAAGTCTAACATCACAAACTTTAATTTACTAGGAAGTTTATGTGATCTTATCTCTATTACTAATTATAAGCAGGATCTGCTGACATTAAATGAAAAATTTTGGCTGAAAGAACTCATTAATGTTTCTATTTCTAATTCAGGAAAGAATAGTCATGAGGTAAATAACAGTCACTTGGAAATTTAAAGCATAAATGCCACTTTTGAATAAATGGGTAGCACTGTTTTTTGTGTTTTTTTTTCCTTTTTTTTATGTTTCTAATAATAATGTGTGTTGGTTTTTTTTTTCTAGGTACCAGCTATATGATGGATGCAAGCATCACAACTAGTTAGCTACTGTGGTCAAGGAAAGCCATCATGAATATAGATGACTGATTTCTGGTTTACAGGATTTTTGTTTGTTTGTTTATAATTTAAAGATCATAAACCTAAACGCAGGTTTAGGCATTTCTATTCTGCGAGAAAAAGCCTAGATAAAAAAATAATTGCCAAAGTTAAGAAGCAGACAGGTACTTTTAATCACTTCAGAATGAGATTTAAGATCTTTTATAACCCAGATTACTTGTCTAGCCAGTTCAAGACATTTAGTTGGAAAGATGTGGTTTGAATATGTGAGTATTTGTTTTGTCAGAGTAGTTTTGCCCTTGGTATCACTTTGTTTTGTTCAGAGTAATAGCAGTATTTAATTAATTCTTCACTGGGATGTTGATATTACTGGTCATCAGGTTATTGACTTGTTCACAGTAATTGAATGCCTACCATGTATTTAGGTGAATTATCATGAAAGAGGCATAAATCACTCTTTATCCAGAATAAGAGTGTTCATTCATTGAGTCATCACAAAACAACTGTATTTTACATTTACTCTTTATCTTAACCCAAATTCAGCCTGGGGCGTTGACAAAAAATTCAAAATATCCTTGATGTGTGTCATTCCACAAATATGTGCTTTCTGTGTGTTTGCTGAAGCCAAATTCCTCCATATGCTTTAGTAAGTACCTGAGAAAAAAATGTCACTTTCTATATGGTCTATGCATTCCATCAAGAAACTAAAAAATACACCAGAATGAAAATAAAACATGAAAAATGCAGAAATCCATTTCTCCCACTTGAAAACCAGGGCACTTAGAGCACACATATTAATCAAAATATTCTTTAGGACTTTACATTTCCAGTTGTATAAACATTAAAAATTCAGGTTCTGATTAGTAGAAACATATCTTCAGATGTTTCAGTAGCAGCTGAGACCCAGTCTTCATTATATGAAAATTGTATTAGGAAAGTGAGTAGATAGTCAGAATGAGAGGAGGTGACAACAAAGGAGTGCTGAGGTGAGTATGTTTCCTACAGATGGCAATTTCAGGGTAGGAAAAAAGCTGAACTAATTAGAAAGACAAAACAAAAGCAAGACTATTGATGCATTTTCAGTTGATTAGAACACTTAACCAGAGTCACAGAACAGATTTGTTAAAAATTATATTGCTTATATAGGGAAAATTTTGAAGAGTTCAATCTCCTCAAGTTTAGTTAGTTATCTAGTTACTTAGTTCACCTTGGTGGGGGAGGGAGGGGAAGGACAGCAAAAAGATTAACATTTTCTTCTCTCAAAACTGATTTGTAGACAAAAAAAAAAAAAAAAAAAAAAAAAAAAAAAAAAACAAAAAAAAAAACTGCTTTGGCTTTGTCACTACTTTTACAGGGTTTAAAAAAAAGAAAGAAAAAAGATGATTCTCTGAAACTGTTTTGGTGTGAAACCCACATCCTGTTTCTTACAAACTGACTTGATTAATTTCTTTACCTAACTGAAATAAAACTTTAACATTCAAGACCCAAGGTGGTCTCCTGTACCCATCCAGATTTTGACTGGTACATGAAACTTTATACAATTCACAAGTCTGATGTAATTGATCCAAAAAATTGATTGACTTTATAGGAAAAGAACAATAATGTGAAAATATTGGTCCTGGCCTCAACTGATAGCTAAGGAACAAATTTCTCTCTCATATCTGACTTCATCCTTTATTCATGGGAATTACCAGTTAAGCCAAGAAAAATGAAATGACATAAGCAACATAGGATATTTCTATATGACATCAGAACACAAAGATAGGACCTCAGGAATTACATTCAATGTTACAATCCATGATTGCTTAGAGGGAGAAAAAGACAGATGTGGAGAAGATACATATAATAATAACACTAATAATTTAGGTAATAAGCATATGCTTGTGTCTGACTTTTGTTATTGTCGGTTATCTGATTATCTGCTCTTATTAAATGCTAACTTCTTATCAGTGAGGTGTCACTGATATGAAATGGCAGGGCACAGACAAAAGCTTGGAAATAAAATATGTAGAAGACAGATGAGATGCATGAGTTGTTGGCTGTAACTATAAAGTAGTCCTTAGGAAAGCTCTAAAGAAATACAGCAGCATCAGTAGGAATTATCAGGCTTTTTCATCTTACTTTTCTCTAAACAAGGGTATTTAACATGACTGCAAATCATTGAATTATTAATTTGATTTAAAAAGCATTTCTTTTTTCTCTTCTCTGACCCTCACAGTCTTACAGACACACACACCTTTAGTTCAACTGAAAATCATTGTTCCTGTCAGCTGATTAACACCTAATCCAAAAGTCACCCTTTCCAATATTTGATCCATTCACAAAAACTTTAAAAAATTTTCTGTGTGAAAGCCTAAGCTTGACTTGTCTTTCATTTTCTTCCTTGGCTTTTCTCTGTGTCATCCTAGCTATTTTGCCACAGGCAACAGTCACATGCATCCATCTGGGGTCCAGCTATCCCGGTGGCAGTATGCCATTAGCTAGACTGGTGTAGGTAACAGAGGAACCTTGCCAGTCTTCTGTAACTGGAATTAATTCTCCTACAGAATTTTCTTGTCAACAGGGCCCTGCAAATATCAATTTCATGCAGTGAAGAAAAGCAAGATGTTCTGATCAGTCTGTCTCCTTTAAGAGATCACACTGAGTGTGGGTATTGGCACCTCCGGGAAAGGACAAAAAAAGGCAAAACATTACCCAGAATTTAGGGGTGAGGGAAAAAAGTATGAGAAACAGGCCTGTGAGCACAAAGGTGAGAGAATGAGTGGAGGGCCAGGGGAAGAGGTGCTCCATGTGCTGGAGCAGAGATTCCCCTGCAGCCTGTGCAGAGGACCATGCCAGAGAAAATATCCACACTGCAGCCCACGGAGGAACCTCAGCCAGAGCAGGTACATATTCTCTGAAGGAACTGTGACCCATAGGGAGGGGCCATAGTGGAACAGGTTTATCCTGAATGACTGTAGCCTGTGGAGAGCTCACACTGGAGCAGGGAAAAGGTGTGAGGAAGAAGCAGCAGAGAGGAACTGTCATGGACTGACTGCAACCCCCCATTCCCCATCCCCTTACACTGCTCAAAGTTGAGAGTGGCAGAAGAGTCAGGAATGAGGGAGAGAAGTTGAGCCTGGGAAGAAGGAAGGGTGAGGGGAAAGCATTTTAGTTGTCTTTGTTTCTTACCATGCAATTTTACTTTTAATTGGCAATAAATTAATCTTCCACAAATCAAGTCTGTTTTGCCAGTGACAGTAATTGTTAAGCGATGTCTCCACCTTTATATCAATCCATGAGCTTTTTCATTTCATTTTATTCCCTGTCCAGTTGAGGAAGAGGGAGAGCAGTTGGGTGGGCATCTGGCAGCCAGCTGAGGTCAACTCACACCACAGAGATATGAGAGGTAATGAAATGTATCATCTCTTACATACACTCTAATGTCCTTCCCAGCACATACAACTTGGTGCAGTTTAGCTAAAAAGTATTCTAAAAAATATATATTTTGAATATTAGATACTTGCCTCTATAATACACATATGCTGAAGGCCATTATATATTACAATGGCTCATTCTGTTTTGTAAAAATATAAAAGTAGAACATAGAAAGACAAATTGTGCAGCTGATGTAATTAAAAGGTATTTAAAGTTTTAAAATAGGTTATTGACATGATTTCAGTGAATACTGATATTTAGTAGTCTTTGTTCCCCAATCCCACATTCTATCTCTGTTCATGTATTCATCATCTATACTATCAAACTTCTACAGTTACAATGTGTTGAAGTAGCACTACATCCATGGTTTGTCATGGCAACAAGAACATGTTCCATCTCAAAAACACATAGTTTTCATTGTCTGGTGAAAGTCAGAAAATGTACTATTTGAGGAATATTGACATGTCAGTCTAGATTGTGTCTTCACTAGTGCATAATTTATTTATGCTGTTTACAAAGATTCTTAATAATGTTTCATAAAAATACCAGTCTCTAAAGATGAGGCAGTACAGATCACAACTTTGTGAAAAAAGATAGCTAAAGAATGAATGCATATAGAGGTAAATATTTCTGTAGTTCATTCAGTCTTCACATTTTAATTCATGTTATTATCTTGCTATTTAGATTATTTCATTAAATTTCTTTCTAGCTTCTAATAATGTATACTCATCAAATACTTTAATAGATATATGCATATACAAATAGCTAACTTAAGTTGTTCAACATAAACTATTTTCTCTCTCTCTAATACAGAAACACACACTATGTGTGAGCCTCATGGTGTGAGGTGTCTCAGGCTTCTGGAATATCTAGTTTCTGAAGAAATTGAATCATGAAGTCCAGTATTCACAGGTGCATGATAAATTAATTCATTCTGTGACTTCCAGGGAAAATGTCACAAAATCTTAACACATAAATGTTGTATGGGTCTTCCTATCATATTGAAGGAGACATAAAGGTTACTAATTGTCACTGATATCTATCTGTATTAGTTAATAGTTACTACAAAATGTAATTACATTTGTTTGATGATGTGGCAGCTGTCAGACAGCTAAGACTGATACCGTACCCCTTGATGTCCATCCTTTTCTTATGATGGGTGTTCCTGCCATGAAATAGGGAGAGCTGATGAGCTCTCAGATTCCTTCCTGAATTGCCAAACTTCTCAGATCAGCAGAATAAAGTAAACCAACTCTGATGTCCATTGAGGTGGAGACTGAATAGCAGGTTCAGTAGCATATTTTCCAGTTTTTAATTGTCTCTGCATTCCTGTGAGATTGATATGAACTTATGTTTTCTATATAGTTATATATATATTCTTACACTGAGGATTTAACTGCAGTATCTCAGACACTGTGATGTAATAATCTCACATAAACTCTTGCTGTTGATCTTTTGTCAGTGTGTACACTAATTTTTAATTGTCTGACCCTGGAAGATATTGAACATGTTTACTTAGTTCTAAATATAATCCTCATTGTGTGCCTGATACTGTTTTTTAAGCAACCATCCACCAAACATCTGAAATAACCATAGTGAAGAATTGATGATGTTGCAACAGCTTCTTTCTTGGAAATGTTATAACAGCATTTGGTGTGACAGTCACTGAATTACCTCATTACCCAGACTCTGCCATATTTCCTATAGCAGAAGATCACAGACACATCCTGAGGATGTGAATACTCAGCAGATACTGGTTTTTGGCTCTGCAGCATTCAGAACAGAACAAGCAAGTAGGGAAGTTTTCACTTTGTTTTGGTGAACAGAGAAAAATTTACCCCTAAGGCACAGGTGAGTTTTCACTTTGTTTTAGTCAGCAGAGAAAAATTTGCCCCTAAGGCACAGGTGACTTCAATAACCTTGCCATTGCTTTGTAAAGGTCTTGGTCACCACTTTTGTTCTAGAACTAGTGTTCAGTAGGAGTATGAGGGGATTCAGTGCAACTGATTACTCCTTTCCCCAAAACCTGACCAATGAGGACTCGCAACATTTTCATGAAGAGAGGAAATGTGTTAAAACCTCATACATCAGCCACTGGCAGTATATTGCAGGGGCCTTACAATGGTGCTGAGAATTTGTAAGCAGGGTTCAAGTCATGATAATCTTGTGTTCCAGAAATCATGTGGCATGTTATAAATTAATCTTTAAAACAGTGCAGTTTGGATTGTGTGAATCCAGACCATTACAAAGTTCTAAGTACACCAGCTTCAATAAAAGACTTTGCATCTGTCATGTTAACAGATTCTCCATGCACCAGGTCTCCCCTACAAACTAAATAACACGGAGATACAACATCAGATAATCATGAAGGTTCTGGTTCTTATCCCATCATTGTAGCACAGCCCTGCCTTGGCCATCAAAGATGCATTACGTTCCCTCTATGGCTGGTTTAAACTTCAAATTATCAGCGTTTTCCTTTTTACTTAGGAAAAATTAGTGCAGTCTGTGTCCCACTCACAGAAGACAAAATGACAAGGAAGAATGTCAGCACTGACAGCTGTTGGTGCAAAGAGTCAGTGTTATTAAAATTGTTGATAGTGTCTAATTACTGAAAACACCTTTAGCTGTTGTATCTTTATTAAGTCTGCTTCCACCTTTGGCACAGCTAAAAGCATGATCTGAATAACTTTTTGTGAAGACAAAATTTAGCAAAAACCTCAAAAAAATTCACCTATATCTGTTTTTTTTTTTTTTTTCCATTGGAGACATAAATGAAATCCCTCAAAAGATTAAATTATTACACTTATAAACATCTCCAGTATATATATTTCTGTAGAAATTGCCCTCTAGAGATTGGTATTTCATCAGTACAGAACAGGGACATATTTACAGATTTTCTGTTTGTCTATTGCAGTAACAGGAAATTCTATTAAAACAATTGCATCCAATAGAAATGCAATGAAGAGAGGAACAGTAGCCATAAAACTACTGTTGATGTTTGATCAGATGATAGATAAAAAAAAAAAAAAAAAGTAAAATGTCTTAAGTAGTATTCAATTTAAATTACTTTTTATAAAGTTATCTAATTTCTCCAGGGTGACACATTATCTGTTCCATACTATTTTTCACATAGCTCTAGGAATAACTTGTACCTAGCCTTCACTGACACAGCTTTGTGTTATTATAATGCCATTTGCATGCAATTAGGCAGAAAATAACCCTGCATATAAGTTGTTGGCTGGAAGATATAGAAGAAGAAGCAAAGAATATTTATTTTCTTGAAAACTTCAAATGTCATATGCTCACAAATATAATATGATTTCTCTTTTTTAAAAATGTAGCAAGAAGAGAATTAAGCCAAAGTCAAATTTCCAGACATCTGGATTGATATCTTCTGCAGACACTTAAAGACCTATATTTTTGTTTATTAGCTGTCAACAGTAAACATTTTCATAGCCTTTTGTTAGTCTGGTCCCCTATCCATCAGGGCACTACCTTTTGTTTTAATTATGAGAATAGTTTCACTGAAGCCTATATGTGAAATTCTCTGTAGCACCAAGTTTTTAGTTTGTGGGGTAACCAGTTTGTTGCCAAGCAAATTATATTCTTGACAGTTGCTACTTCAGGACACGTCACAGTATTAGATAGAGTAATAATGGGGTTTACTTCATTGGAGTCTTGAAAGATGAGTTGTGCATTAAGCAAACCCACACAAATACTTTCTATTCATAAGTAGAAACAAACTTAGTTTTAAGAATGTAACTGGTCTTGTTGATGTCGGTGACAAGGTGTATATAAAAAAGTCAAGCACATGACTGTGGAATTTCCTGAATCAGATGCGAGAGCTTTAAGTATTAGAAGGAAAGAAAGCATAGAAAGTCATAAATAATAACAAAATACTAATAGATTAAAAGTGGATTTTTACAGTGAGTGGAAATATATTTTTCCCTTGCACAGGAAAATACGGACTTTTATTTTTTCTGTGAAATATCTCACAGTGACAGAGTATACTAAACTACACTCCACAAACCAAATGTACATATGGAAATGAACTTGCTACCAAAGACTGCTATAATATGAAAGAGCAGCAGGAAGGACAGAAACAGTAAGGACAGTCACATTAGCAGATACATTCTCGATAGGAAATTTTCAGAAAGATGTGACTGGAGATGTAGACAAAACAGAATACTAAAGATTAATTATTTACAAATATTTTTGCTTGTAATAAACATATAAATATGTAAAAGACTGTTTATCAGATTTCATCATTGCATCCATACGTCATCTCTGAATCCATGTTGTAAGAGACGACTTGTAACTCCCTGAAGCAAAGACTGAGAGAAGCAGCCTGAGGGAAGCATAAACAATAGTAATAGATGAGGGGGAGGAGGCCCTCCAAACTGAGGAATGTCTCAAACACTCATAAGTAACAAAACTATATTCACGGGGTGAGCAATATCGAGTCTGGGGCTGATAAGGCAGTCTGGATAGCACAGGGTGCAGCTCTGTTGGGGAGGGAGCCCTGTCGACGAAGGATGGTTCTGACCTAGTGTAGATATGTTGGTTAAGCTAGGGGAAGGACCCAAGGAAAGTGTATAAATTAAGGAGGTGGTGAGGAGTGAAAAAGATTGAAGAAGTGAAAAAGATTGATGGATACTTGAACCCTCGTTGATGGGATCAATGCAGGAACACAGACCGGTGATCTTTATTTCTACCCCGCTTTCTATTTCTCTCCTTTTCTTTTTCCCCCTTGCCATAATTTGTTATATACTTAGTCAATTATTGTGTACCCAATTAATACATTGTGGGAAATTAATAAATGTTTATGCATGGACTTTGTGACTTGTCTCACTGTTGTACACTCTGTTGGGGATTTACCAATTTAAGTCACTTGTCTCTCTCTTCTGAGAGGGACGTGACACATGCTAAATGCATACAAAGTTCTTCAGTATGATACCTGTCATCTTACATGCAAAGCAAAGGCTGAGATTGTTGTCATTCTAATGAAAGGACCAGTCTTCTCAATTGCATACATTTAATCATACTTCCACTTCTAAGATTCTTATAATTTAAAAGAGAAATAAAGAAAAACTGGTACATCTGTTCCATGTAGGGACCCAAAACTTTTACTTCTTTGTGTATATGCAAAATACGTCAGTGGCTTCCTCTCAAGCAAAGTACAATATTTTGTTTTCTGATGGAATTTACTATTGTTGCACTGATATTCTGTTGGATTTTTATATTACTATTAGATTATTTTATTTTTCCACATTGTGCTGTTGCTTTTAGTTAGTAATTGGGTTTTTTTCCAAAAAGTTTCTCAAAAGCCAACTGAGTAGAATAAATACCATAATAATAAATACTGTTATTGAGGTATGTCTTGTATCAGGAAGAAATCACACATCTAAATGCAAATGTGTATCATTAAAATGATGTTCTACACTAGATATCAAAGGCCCATTTGTACTGAACAATAAAGAAGGGGATCACCATTTTTCTTTAAAACTGCTTATAAGTTGTATAATTTGTACACTAAACAAGAAGCCTCAATGAACTAAAAACTATGTTGAAAGTACACAAAACTTTGAGAGACATTGGACATAATCACAGCTTTAAAGAATAGACAAGGTTGCATACACAAGTGCTCAGATCCTTCAAGCCTTTCCCAGCTTGCAGAACACTTGCTCCCTCCATTTTTTTTCAAACTTCTTTCAAGATAGAAAATCAGCTAATTCACAAACAGAAAAGTATTCTACACTATATTAGTTTATGCACTTGCTTGACCCTTTATGTACTCCCAGTTCCAAACTACCACAATTCCCAGTTGTTTCTTTATTTGAACTTACCCATATAGTTGCAGCTGTTGACCTTTCATAGAAGACTTCTCCTGCAGTTTCAGTCACCAGGTTGCAAGAAGCAAATTACAGAATTTGTTACCTCCAGCCTACATGAACATCTCTTCTCTCATTACCTTCACAATTTCACTTACTCTTTTTATTTAAATGTTCACATTTTGCTCTTACTGCCTTGGTGGGCACTGCAGCTTGCTCACATTCCTGGACTCTAGGAAGCACTGACATAAATGTGTGCAGAAATGCATGGGGTAATAGACAAATTTGCCCTCCGAAAGCTCCAGAAGGAAAATATACTAGGATTAAACAATAGCAACTGCTATTTCAGAAACTATTGCTAGTGAAAGCTTCACTGCTGTGTTCCATGTTTAAAAATCCTGAGGTGGGACATACACTAGCTGTTTGTCTTTTTTGGTAAACAGGGGACAATTAAATCTGCCTGTTGAGACTGTAGACTGTAATATCCATTTTATTAATTCTAGGTGAGGAATGAAGGAATGAGGTCTTTAATCATCACATAAGAATAGACATGCTGAAAGGAAGTTTTATAATTGGCCTTAGGGTTGAGGTTCATATGTCAGGGAATAATTAAATTTCATTGTTAAAATATGCAACAGGCCCCAAGCTATTAAATTAATTAACTTTAGGAACATTATTGAGCTGGAATTTATGATCAAACAGACAGACAGCATTTTAGAAGCCTATTTAGGCACTATGAAGTTTGGTTATATTTATGAGAAATTTGATGATTTAATGATTGGCCAGCATTTATAACTAGCTTGGTGATGTTCTGACACTACTGACTCATTCTTCATTTAGTTAAATATTATCCATTTTCTCAAATCTGATGATATATTTTCTTGGTATTTTTTAGCTTATTTAATAAGTTTCAACAACACAAATATTTCACAGCACAAGATTTTTACAAAATCGTGAGGATCTGGGGCGATACAGGCAGATGACTGAAGAAATTTAGACTTTTGCAGTTCTTTTTGTAAGATGATTAATAAATAAGGTATTAGGTTATGTTTTAGAAAATGGTTGACAATGTAAAGAAAATCAAGGAAAATTGTTATAGGCAAGAGGAAAGAGCAGGTATTAACATTTTACTTGTTCTGTTATTAATGGCCAAGAAATAACATCAGACAAGTTTGAGCAATTACAAAAAGAAAAATTAGGTAAAGTTTTGGTCTACTTTGTTTAAATAGAGAGTTCATATCTGATTAATGTTGTGAATTAGTGTTGGGTATTACTGTGTGATTAGTGTTGGGTAGCAATTAGATAATAAAAGTGACTGCTCTGGAGCACCTCATCACTTAACCTAATCATTAGTTCTTACAAATATCAACTATTCCATGTGGGCCGCTTTTAAACAACCATATCTTATCTTATTCTTCAAGTACCTCACTAATTTCAATCTATTATGAATAAAAATGGTATTTTAAGCATCAGAAATCATATTCTGTTTGTTCTTTTACTTTGAAATATATTGCTTTGGCTTTATATATGCCATTATGAATCCTATTTTTTGCAAACACCTTTTATAGTTTCTTACTCATGAAAAATACTTATATATAAATCTGCCCAGATGAAACACTAAAAACTCTTGTAAAGCATATAGCTAATGAACAACTCTGGATCCTCTCATAAACATGGAGCTTTGTGAAATACCCAACAGAGAAACAAGCAAGTATTAGGGAAGAAGAATACAAATTTTCATTTCCATAAAATATTAATTTACATTTACAGATTATTGTAAAATCCATTAGTTCCCTAACATTCTGCAGTGGAGTAAAATATCAAAACTGAGGTGCTTGTTCACTTTTCTCTCGTTACTACATCTTTTGATAATGAGCTCATAAAGTTCTAATTAATTTAAGGAACCACACAGTTCTAAGTATCCTCTGAACAGAGAAAAGAAATCTTCATTGAATGACCTTTAAGGCACAAAGCATTTTCCCACAGATACAAGGAAAGCTTTATATTTCTAAAGGTATTGTTAAACATAGTTTTAGTGATAAATGGAACTTCCAATTAGACCAGTGTGAAAACATCATATATCAGAAGGCTGAATTTTAATGTTCATTTTGTAAAGCTGAGAGAAGCTTCAGTTTCATTTTGAGTTTTAAACTCTTAGAATGGCAAGTGAAATAAGTTAAGCCATGTGAGTACTGAGAATTCTGAAATTTTCAGAGTTCCTGAAAAGGATTGATTTTGCAATTATTTTCAGGATAAGCACTTCTGTTAGTATTGCAAAAAGAGGACAGCAATAATAATCTTTTTCACAGAAAGAATCAAATGATGATATATTCTCCCATCTGGTATTTCTAATAAATAAGTGGCATAAAAGCCCACATCTTTTAAATATGGAGAAACTTATGAGATGTTTTCTTTTCTTTTTTTTTTTTTTTTTTTTTTTCAATTTGACTATATTTACACTAGCAACCTCAAGAACAGAACTCAAGAGTTCTTCAAACAATCAAGGTAGGGAACATCTAACAATAGTGGTCATGTCAATCCATGTTTAACTGATGAACATCACAGTAAGAAATCTATCTTAAAAAAAGAGCTGAGTAGTAAGATGCATGCATACTCTCAATAAAAGAAAACAAAACAAACCAAAGCAAAACAAAACAAACCTATATAAAGAAAGGCAAAGGAATATTTATCCCTATGAAAAAAAATCAATCAGATTACAGTGAGTTCATATATAGTTATCTAGGTGAACATGCAACTCATTATGAGAAAGCTGGATACACATACTTCATTCAATAAAAAACATTTCCATTTTTAGCAAGAGTCACTCACATATTGTACATCTTCAGTAATTTACACAGAAATTTTTAGAATCCTGATTGTTTCTTACACTGTATACAGAAAAATTCAAATCACAGTGTCAAGCCCCTAAGAATCACTGGAATGGAAACAATAAAAAATGTTAGTTCTGCTGTGCTAGGGGGAAAAAAGTGCTTAGCCAAAGGTGCTGATATTTCAGCTTTAACTTCATTACAGAGTGAAGTTTGGAGGAATCAGCTTGTTGAAAATTCTATTACTTTTCCATTATTTTCAGAAGAATGCACAACATCTAATTTCTTTTATTCTAAATGATAATGAATAATAATAAGAATTATACTTAGCATAACACTGCAGTGACATAATATGAGTATTTTCTACATTACCTGAGCAGAAGATTCTATATTGACAGATTCTAGAAGAGACAAAAGAGGTATGCCTTACACACTAATGTTTGGGTGCAAATTATTGTATAAAACAGATTTATTGGACTGGTGTGTAAGGTGCTGCTAATCATCTGTACTGAAGAGAAGATACAAGCACTTAAAAGAATTGTGATGCAGTCTTATGGCTTGCATTATGTTTTTAAACCACCTGAGGTGATAAGGTTTAGATGGGGAGGGAACTTGGTTCATGTTTGAAAGATGATTGAAATAATTCCCACTGTAAATCCGTGCTGAGGTTAGGGGTAAATATCTTAGAAAATTCCTACTTAAATATAATCATAATCATTGTTCCAGAGGAAAATGAAAAAATCTCACAGTGCTACCTCCAAAATGTGATCACATTTGTCAATAAGAAATTAAATAGCAGGAAATGAATAGTTATTCTGAGAGGATTTAAGGAGTCTGATTTGGCTTTATAAAATATATCTTCCTTTTAACTAAAGAAGGAAAAAGTACTTTTTTCATTAAATATGAGGAATCTGTCTAATGTGCTCATAAAACCACTAAAGTCAAATTCTGCACAAGAGAACATCTTTAGATTTAATAATATTTCTCACATGCTTAAAGCTATTTTATCAATAAACTAATGGGTTTAATGTTGCAACTGAATTGTGAACACAGTAGGAAAGACTTTGCTTTTTACGGACTTCAAGAAATTAACTCACTTTTCTGCTTCTCATATGCAAATCAGGAGTAACTGCACTGAAATCAGTACAGTTAAATCCTCATATTCAAAAACCAGTGCAAGTAACAAAAGAATAGATATTACAGTCAGACAAAAGTATAGTTTTGAAGAGCCTAAGTTAAAAAGCAGTGTATTTTTCCAATCATAGGAGTTAACAGAGATGCTAAAATAAAAGCCCACATTCAGAAAGAAAATACAGATCCTGGTTATTGATTTGAAATGCTTTTTGTTTTGGACAAGTAAAAAAAAAACAATCCTGACAATGAAAATGTGTAGTAGTATCTATACTAGGGAAAAAAAATGAAAAAGCTTAGACAGCTGAGCATCAACTTGTATGCCAAGCCATTAAGCAGCAACTTTTATCGCCTTCTTCCCAAAACATGCACACAGACAAAGCATTTCAGAAACGGATTTCAAAACTGACTCAGGTTCAAAATAGATGTTTCAAACAGCTCCTCCCAAATGTCTCACACTTTAAAGTACTGATGTGGAAGAAAGAAGATTTTACAAAGCATTTGCGATGTCCTGGAGAACAAGAAATACCATCATGTATAAAAGGACTTTAGAAGACCTTGAAAAGCATATATTTAAGAAAAAAAGGGTTAAAACGCATCCAGTGTGTAGGAGAAAAAATTTACATGGACAAGAAGTATGATACAAAAGGGAAAGAAGGAAGATCATTTTACCATTCTCAGTAGCCAGCATTCCACATTATATTAATCCATATCCATGGATAGTGCAATAAGAAGGTCATGACCCTATAAAATTATTTGAAAGAAAGCCATTTGAACACTTCAGTGGTTCCCTCCCAGTCAACATCTAGCAATAAAGTTTGCTAACTGCACAATAAGCTGAAAGTTACCTTTCTATGGAAAAGAATCTGCTCATCCCAAAGTTTCTTCATTGCTATTGAACTACTAGTGTTAAGGAAAAAATAATCTAGGTTGCTCTTTTCAGCATCTTTGACAACACATTTGGATGACGTATAAGTTCAGTTTTAAGTGATTTTTTTCAAATCTGAAGTTCTTTCTTTTCTCCACCTTCCTATGGTCTGCAGGAGGCACAGTGACAGGTATGAAATAAAGAAAACAAAACTGTTAGCTCAGACAGAATTTTCAGAGATACTGTAGCAATCATCAAAAATAAAAGTTTTTTTGCAGATGAATTTCTAATGTTACAATTCATTTCAGTACAAATGAAACTTTTTTTACCTACTAAGTAAAAATATTTCATTTGTTTTTTATTATCTATTTTCTTTTTTAAAAAAATACCACCACCACCCAGATTATATAAAGTATAGATTCAAATCTTAACATCACTTTGAAATAAAATATTCTGACTTTCCAGAAACCATCATCTAGAAAATGACAAATGCAACATCATAAATTCTCTCCAGTGATCATTTATTAATTTAGAATTACTTTTCAAATTCAACCTAACATTGAATATAATTTTTAATTTGTTAACATTTTATCTTTGGTGAAACAATTCTTCTCTTTCCCCCAAATAATCAAACTACCATTGTGGTCATGATCAATGATCAATATGTTGAGGAAGAAGTCTGTAGCTTCATTGTCAATCATTAGCTAGCAAATGCTAAGCAAACATATGGGACAAATCCCTAAATGACAATAAAAGTACATCACAGAAATTACTGAGTCACACTGACCAATACGGTAAATCCATATGTCACAGAGCAAACTAAGCAGACAGGACAGCTAAAGACCATAAGCACTAGTCCACTATAGCTACGTTTGAACAGTTCTGGGTCTGAGCTGGTATAAGGACTTCCACTAAAGCAGTCTGGGTGTCTACTTTGTAGACTGGCACTAGATACTGGGATAAGGATGGATCTAAGATGTCATTGACAGATCTTTAGCATCATCAGTATATCTCTGAAATTCTTAAGGCAAATTATTTATTAATCTGAGATTTAACTCTGCACGAGAAACATCACAGTTTTCTAGAAATAACTCAATGATACTTATTCTTTATAATCTTATTACTAAGAGCTTTCTATTCATTGTAGAAAATGCATACTACTACTTTTTTTATTCTGAGTTCATCATCACACCTAAACTTTTTTATCAGCCTACTCATATTTGGAAATGCATATTTCTCTTTATTGAATATTGCTTAAAATCTATCAAAAGTAGGTCATTGTTTATGCAAAATGTCCTCTAAAAACTTTGTTAGTTGTATTACCACCATGTATGTATAGAAAAAAAAGAAAAATTTAACTGAGGCAAAAAACTGTTTTCCCCTCTGAAAGGATGTAACCTGCTAGTCTTTCAAATATTTCCAGTTCTTTTTTTTTTTTTTTTAACTCAAGTTTTGTTTTGTTTTGTTTTGTTTTGTTTTGTTTTGTTTTGTTTTGTTTTTCTTATTGTGAAATTACAAGACATAATTTTCAAAATTGCTTAAGGACATTTTTTTAATTGTAGTCATATTTTAAAGTAACTCAAAAAATTACATTTTCTGGTCACTTTTCATTAGAAAATAAAAGCAAACGCAAGGCAACCTTGCTTCCATAGTAGCCTGTGGTATTAGGCTTGACGTGTTCATGAAACCTAGTTTTCAAGAAGTGAAATATTCTCTTTGAAAATCTATCCATTTTAAAATTCCCTAAGATTAGATGTCCACAGTCACCGGTCAGTACACACCTCCATTGCTCAAATATTACTTTGAAGCACTGTCTCATCCTGTATCCAGGGACATAATTTCATTTCAATAACTTAATCATTTAAACTCATCTGTCAGATCCTGAGTTGATTTGTTTTTTAGTTCTTACGTCCCATCCCACTCTGTGGACTAGAGTGGGGTTGTTTTTAATTCTCTGTGAGGTATGAGGAGTGATGACATTGATCCAAAAGGTTTTTCCAAATAGCAAGCTTTTACTTGAAATTTGACAGTAGCACAACAGATATTATAGCAGCTAGGCAAAAACTCAAATAATGACCAAAATTTGCAAATACAATGAAAATAGTGGCTGAGGCAAAACTTATAGCATATACCAACAAACCATGAATACACCAACAAACCATACAACATATAACATACATCAACAAGCCTTAAATCTTATAATATGTACTAACAAGCTATATATGCAGAAAATGGAGAGTGGGAAAGAAGAAAGAAAGATGAGAGAGAAAAAAAAGGGGCGATAGAAAGATTTTACCAGTCCTGGTTCCAGCATTATTCCAGACAGCCTAGACTAGTACAGTTCTGAAGGGATGTCATACAGGGCTTTGATTCACATCCTTTTATAATCCTTTTCCCCTCCTCCAAGCAGGTACTTGAATTCATTGGGCTAATTAGTTGTCATGAACAGTTCATGCTTCTAGAACTCTCCAGGTCCTGGTGCATACACAGTTTGTGCCCTTAGAGCTCTCTGGAAATGGGTCAGTGGGCTTGGGGGTCATTGGGGAGCTACTCGCCCTGCCCTGCAGGCATGACCACTGTCCAACCCTTCTTCTCAGTGCATGTGTTGTGAAAATGGCCTCTACATTGGCTCTTGACAGAGTTGCTCAAGATATGGAAGTGCAGCCTCATAAATGTGCAGTCCCACCTCTGCATGACCCTCTCTTCTTGCCTCATCTTCCCATCACCATCCTGGTGTTTCCATAGAGACTGTTTCCTTTACCAAAGTTCCTTACCAGATGTTTGAGACATTAACTGTGATTTCATCAGACGGTCATAGCCTACAATTACAGATCTTCATGATGTCCTCATAACCAAAAATTTGTCCTCCCATCAGTAGTCAGACCTCATAGAGTTTTGCTGAAGCAAGTTGAAGAAATATCATAAATTATGCATAGTGACCATCTATTTCGTTTGGTCCTGTCTGAGTTGCCTAAAATCTTTGTACACAGTCAGCTCAGTGGTCTTAGGATGCCATGTAAAATAAACACAAAAATGGAGTCTAAAGAATGATTTGATAAAAAGGAGGAAACAACTGCCCTCCTTGAGTAACAAACCTGTCATAAAAGCAGCATGGCTAATGGATTTCTAATGTAGGTGGAAGGTTTTAGTCAAATCGAGACAAAGGTGTGATTGACAAGAACAATTGTAGCTTTTAGTGATGTTCTTGGAGCTGAAGGGATATGATGGAAACAGTTATTTCACTAGTCCTGCCTCCTATTGTCTGCCTCTTTTCATCATTCTGCAGTAAAGGCTGTATTTATCTAGGTGGTTAATTTATATTTACTACTGTTTCAGTACTTTGCACATGTTTTGACAACTATAGAATGTTCCAGAAACTCATTTTGCTGCAAGAGTGATGGAGATGAAGGATGAAGTATAAAAGTAGCCATTCACTTTTCAGGTGCCATTCAAGTTCAGCAAGAGCAGAAGTGGGATATGTCAGTTGTGGTGGCTTGAGGATAGTTCTGACATAACATGTACCTATCACAAAAATGTCATTCCACATGAGTAGTTACACTATAACTCCAATAGAGTAGCATAGTGTGACAGGATAATGGCCTACCTCTTAAAACATAATTGCTGAATCAGACCAAGGAGTTTATGGAAGACAAGGAAGGCTGTTATTACCAAGTAGGATGCAAATATCTAGTCTGCCAACAGAAAATATAAAATAATTTATTTAAATTATACTCAGTGATAAATAGAAGCAAAGGTTACCAAAGCAGATGACCCAGACAGACTCAACTTTCAATGTGTATAAGTGCAGGTAGTAAAAATATGTTCTCAGAAAGAGGTATTTCTAGTTTCTAGAAGGAAAGAACTATGATATTCAGGATGCAAATTGGAAGCCATCTTATTTTAAATGTTCTACTCTAGCCGAGTATTTGACAAGGCAAGCAAATCCAAGAAAACACTTATCTCTTTTCCCAATTTAGCATAAGTTTCAGCATGGCAGCCATGAACAGGTAGCACACCAGATGACTGCCTGGTAGAATTCCATCTTCATAAGCTTTGTGGGCCAGGACACCTTCCTTTTCACTGGATTTTCATCACTATCATACTGAACACTATCTCCAGAGATTTGGAAAGCAGTGGTTCCCAAACTTGTTTTCTTTGGATGCACAGCGCAGAAATAGGGCACGTATGGGAGATTCTTAAGTATTGAGGATATAACTGGTATATCATAGTATGAGTTATTTTCCTGCACAGAATAATTGTGATGTACCTTAGATTCTTGGTCTACTGGGTCTAGTATAGTCTGTGGAGTACTCGAGATCTCCCATCAGAAATGGTGATTACTAGTATAAAATAGGTCCAGAGAAGCTGTTTAGCAAAACAAATATATAGCTCTTCATGTAACTTTAGTTTATTTTTAAAGTGCACTGCTTTAATATTCCTAAAAAAAAATAGAGCTTCAAGTAAGCTTTTGAAAATATTACTATTAGAAGCTCATCAATTTTGTTGACCTTCCAAAAAAATAATATAGCATTATCTTAACAGCAATCAAATAAACGTTATACATAACATTAGTCCATGTCACGTGACATTGCGCTCACTATATAAAGGCAGGAGAGGGCTGGGAGGGGCTGCCACTTTTGGGAGTGTTGCTGTGGTGGCTTTGTGTTTGGGATTGCCAGCTGGGAGCAGGTGAGTGTTGGTCTGTGGGTGGTGAACAGCTGTATGGTACATTACCCGTTGATATTGCTGTCAGTGTATTATTCTGTTGCTGTTATTAAACTGTTTTCATCTCAACTCGCGAGTCTCCCTTTGCCCCTTCGATTCCCTCCCCATTCCCAAGTGGGGCGAGGGTGGGTGAGCGACTGTGTGGCATTTAGCTGCTGACCAGGCTCAAACGACAAGAGAGGAGATGCCTGGCCAGCTCTGTAGGAACAGGTAGAAATTGTATATAATTGAATTTCTGGATTCACACATTTAAGGGTATCTAATAAAATCAGTATGACTTAATCCTACTCATGAAGTAATGACTGTAGAGTGCCACAAAGGAGAGCTGCATGGCCACAGAAAACAAATACTAAATCCTAGGAGAATTTAGGTAGAATTTGTTGGTACAGAGTGTTTAAGTGAGCAATTAAAACAACAAAAAAGCCTAGAAACTTAACCAATTAAAATTAACTTTTTAAAAAACACTGAAGTGTTTCATGAAAAAGATAACTCTTGGAAGTAGTGACTTGGCTTGAATGAAAAAAAGTCTTGAAGGTTCATATACCTCCCATTTGATGCAAAAATGATTAACATTTGGTCATCCATGATTCTCTCCTATCTGGTATGTGCTAATAGTCTGTTGTTGCTAAGGGATGTTGCTAAGCAAGGAAAAGCACAGAGAAGGTCACCCATCTCTTCACTGACAACTTCTTGCATCAGTTATTTTTGTGAACTACAGATGACATTTTTTTCTGAATGTTCTGCATATTTTTTTGAGATAAAAGCAGATTTATTGATTTAGTACAATCCAAACGTGTGAAGAGTGAAATCTTCTGCTGGAATTCTCTCTTTTTTCATTAAAACCTAATTTCTGTTCCTCAGTATTGCTGTGCACACTTCAGAGGGTAATAACCATAGCCTGACTTAGTTTTGTTCAGTTCTGAACAGATTATATGAGAAATTTTGGTATTCTTGGTAAAATAAAATGTTTTTATGTTGATTTAAATTATTTTACCAGTCACTATTTTATTTTATTTAAATGATGATAGTTAACTTTAATTGGAAAAAGTAACAGAAAACAAGTATTGCCTTTTAACAAAGCAGAACATCAAGAACCATTTAAAAGATGTATTAGAAAAATATATATAAAATAACATTATATTGAAAGATTAAATATTTTCTTAAATTGCATTTATTCTAAAAATATTACTTAATGGAGTCCAAGTTCAAAATATAAGCTTTTGTGTTATATTCTTTCAAATTATTACCTCAGTTAACAGAATATGTCAGTGTGTAACTAGAATGCATTAGTACTGTTTCTAAACTCGTATCATTGATAAAGAGATTTGTTCTTTAAGTTTTTTAATGGTGACTGACTGGAATGTTTTACACTGCTAATTGCCATTTCATGAGTGAAAGTCAAAAGGATATAGGCTCCAAAATAATTTAAAAGGAGAAAAAATAAATCTAAAATTCTCCCTGGGTTTTTTTGTGGATTACTATGAGTCATTTGAAGACTGATATGAAGTGGCTAGGGTCACGACATTATCACCAAAGTGTTTTTGAGCTGTCCCCTCAATAACCACTTCACTATTAGAAGCATTACTGTTCTGTGAAAGATAGACAAGTTTAATGCATGCTGATCAGCATTAAGCATTGCTTTTTCTCTCAGTTTTTAACAAAACTATGTGAATAACAAACTCCTAAGCTTTGTTTCACCAAATCACAGTGTATCTGGCTTTTTCAAACTGTTCTTTGTAATTTCTCTTGCGATCTAAAGCAGAAATGCTAGTCTGGGTCAACTTGAACTGAAGACACCTTCAAGGAGATCAGCGAGCGTTTTGCCTTGTTATAGAGAAATGTTAGAAAGGAAATATCATGTTTTCATTTTTCAGTGGTTTAAAGAAACGTGTCCAGAAAAATCTTTATTTCCATGGGCTGTAATTAGGCTAAATGACTTGAAATGGATTGTTAGTTTGCTAAGTGGTTCAGGTGAATAGTTAGGTGTTTGCAGCTTGAAAAGCTCAATACACTTAATCCTTTAGGAGATCAGGTGAGAAAATTAGGGTGTCTCATGTTCCTTTGGCAGGATTTTTTAGCTGAATTTTCTGAAATACTATAAATTTCTTTTCTATCACTTTTTTAACTTTTTTCTTCTTACATGGACACAGGCATGATGCTGAGACTTCTGTTACTATTACTGCTAATTCATTCATGCTCATATTAATATTAAATTTCCTACATATGAATAATGAGACTAATTGATTTTGATCAGGTGGAACAGGTCATAGGAATCCTTAACAGTACCATATGAGCATTGTAGATTTGAACTGTAGTATACCCTGCCCCAGAGATCATTTGTTATCAATTTCATCCAAAGGAAAAATTATATTGATGGTGACATATGAAGGTGATGTTCTACAAGCCTTTAAAAGGTTTAATGGTTTTAGAGAGTTTTATATATCTTAAATTCATTTTAGCTTTTTCATAACATGAATTGCATGTCTCCAGAGTGGACTGGATCAACACATATGTACCATATAGGATTTACCCTTTCCTGAAGACTTAAATGGGACTTTGTTTCTTGTTTTTACTCTGTCCAGATGCATGTTTGTACTGAATTTCCTAGATCACAGCTGAGGAAACTTTTTTATTTTTGATAGCTAATTAGATTTTTAAATTACAGTGGTAGGGTGCATATTAATAGCCTGCAGTACCATGGAAAAAAAAATACATAGAGTCATAGTCTGTATACAGTGAAGTTATAAATTCAATCCAAATTATAAGCAACAGGTTCTCCATCTCTTCTTAAAAAATACATTAATATAATAATTGCAAAAGGTTTACTAGAGACAGAGCTGGGTGGGAAAAATATCTTTTTTCTTTGAAAAATATATTTTCTTTAATCTTACACAAACCAATGTAGTTCCAATATGAATCATTATATTGTTTCCTCTGCTTTTACAAGTATGGACATTTCAGAAAAAAATCAAGACACAAGGAAATAATGGCAAGTAAACTACAGCAGAAAGTGTTTCAAAGAGCAGAAACGTGCACTTAGCTAAGAAGTTTCTACAGCAATTCCTCACGGTCGTCTTCACAGAAAACCAAAATAAGGTAAATCAGATTTCAATCTTGTGACACACTACTCAGGAAAAGAACCTATTGTCCACTGATGAAAGAAAAAAAGTCCTAAATGAATAGAGAAATAAAGTGCCCCCAAAAGAATTGACTGATACTCTGTGATCTGTATGGTGTGTGTTTGGACCTCTAATTAAATGGGTGGGACAGCTCTGCTTCATCCAAAGGAGAGCTCTGCTGAGAAAGCTGGGACAACAGTTACATCTGTAATAATCATCGGAAGTATTTTATGTAATCAAGTTGAAAGGAAAGTAAGTTTAAACTGAATATATTTTTTCCTTAAAGTAGATTTCATAGGAAAAATATTTTTTTTGCTGAACACTCTTAACCTCCCCCCAAAAAAACCCCAAACAGTTAAAATCTAAAGTACTTACAAATGAATGTGCTACTTTTTAGTCGCCATTTCCTTCTCTGGTCTGGAGCCTTCCTCCAAACTACCTTTCACCAAATGCACTACAACCATGAAAAAAACACAGCCTATTGTCCTTCTGAAAGTTATGAGAAACATATTCTAACCAGTAATCTCACTTAGAGAAGAATAGACATTTGAGGAACCCATATTTAATTCCCTAAATATCCCCAGTGAAAGAGTGTTCACTTATGTCTTGTTCATTTCATCCAGTCATCTGAAGAGGCTTTATTTCTGCTTTTTTTTTTTAAAAAAATATCGCCTTTCAGTAACGAGGCACCTCCCTGCCTTTTTTTTTTTTTCTTTACTCTCACTCTTGCACTGTATGTTTTTCATGGAAATGGTATGGTTTTTATCTTTCAGTTCCTGAAGTAGATGTTGCTTGTCTATCACATTTAAGAGACTATACAGTGTGATAAAATGATAACAAAGCTATATGCAATATTTTTTTTTTCACTGTAAGATAATAATGTTGCTAATGTAGAACAGAAGGGGAAGGATTGCCACTGTCATCTTATACTGCTGCTAGTAGGGTTTACTCCTTTGTGAAGAGCAGAGGACTGCAGTTACTTGCAGAAGCTGACACACTGAAAGAAAATTACAAATGCAGTAGTGACATTTCTGACATTCCTGCGAAGAAAAGGAACTGTCAAAAAAAAAAAAAAAAAAGTGTCACAAGAGGCCTTAGGAAGAAAATAGACAACTCTACACATGCACACAGACTCATATGCACCCCTCAGAAAAGTAAAGGTGGAATGAAGTATGGAAAAGGGAAAAACTGTCTTTTGATTTTTCCAAAAAGAACAATTAAAATATAAAACACCTGAAGTATTTGATAGTCTTTATTCTTTTGGGTTTGTTTTTAAAAACTTTTTCTTCTGATAGAAACATCCCCTAGAACAGGTAGCCAGACAGGCAGCCTATATAAACATCTCCTTTAAAACAACTGACTTAGTAGTTCTTAACAACAGGTATATGTTATTAGATAATTACATGTAGGAGATATGACTGTTCAAAATCCCACTTTAGGGATTTAGATGCTAGTCTACATTTTGAAAGAAATAATGGTAATCCCACCTTTTTAAGACTGTACTCTCATTTAAGCTGTCCACTTGTTTATTGAAATCATTTAGACATAATATCAGGTTTTATAAATGTAAGGAAATGGTGCCACTGGTAGATGTTTGTTAACTTTGATAAGATGGTATCAGCCTTAATATTGTAGGAAGTCTATTTTCCCGGTATTTTAGAAATGCCCCTTTGGCTTAATGTTTTCTAATTACATTTATAAAGATAAGTAATTTTGAAAAATTTTCAAATCTTTTTCAGCATTTGTTTTTGTAGGATTTTGGCAGGGCAGTTTAGATCAATTTGATGTCACTTAGCATTTATCATATTTAAGATATCAATATATTTTCCCAAAGATAATGGCTGTTTGATTATCAGAGTTCCACTAAACTGTGGAATATATACTGACATGTTCTCTTAAGAAAAACTTATTTCTTGTAATGGGGCTAAAATACCTATGTCTTGTCTTTATCTAATGTTTTTTTTAAGTCTTTCAGTATCATCAGTGTTGCCCCTCAAATTCCAAACACATAGAAAAAAAAAGTTTGGCTGAAGTTATTGGGTGTTCCATCAAAAAACAGCGCTTATTTACAACCATTTCTTCCCTGCCAGTTCAGCTAGAAATCTGAGAACAGAATCTATTCGCAGCACAATAACTGCCTTGACAGCATAATCCCAGGATGATTCAGTTTGCTGTATGGCAAATACCTGTGACTTTCTGGGAGTGCTGCAGATATTTCTGCCTGCATTCTTGTATTGGGTTTATATGGTAAGGTTTTGGTAGAGGGGGAAAGGGTGCAGGTATACCTTCTGTGAGAAGATACCAGGAACTTCCCCCATGCTGGGCAGAGCTGGTTCCAGCCAGTGATGTTGGTAGTGGCAATATGATAACGTATTTAAGAAAGGGTTAAAAAATGCTGTGCAATAGTACCCAGGAGAGAGGAGAATATGTGAGAGAAACAACTCTACAGACACCAAGGCCAGTGAAGAAGGAGAGGAAAGAGGTACTTTGGACATGGAAGCAGAGATGTCCCCTGCCATCTGTGGTGAAGATCATGGTGGGTCAGGCTGTGCCCCTGCAGCCCATGGAGGTTAACAGTGGAGCAGATCTCCACCTGCAGTCCATGAGGACCCCATAACGGAGCAGGTGTATGTGCCATGAAGGAAACTGAAGCCTGTGGAAAGCCTGTGCTGGAGCAGGTTCCTGGTAGGAGCTGCAGCCTGTGGAGAGGAGCCCATGCCAGAGCATGTTTCCTTGCAGGACTTCTGACCCAATGGGGGACCCACATATAAGCAGTCTATTCCTGAAGGACTGTGCCCCATGGAAAGGACTCGTGCTGGAACAGTTCTTGAAGAACTGCAGCCTGAAAGAGGAATGCTGGAGAAGTTTGTGAAGGACTGTATCCCATGGGAAGGACCTCATGCTGGAGCAGGGGAAGAGTGTGAGGAGGAAAGAGTGGTAGAGATGAAGTGCTATGAACTGACCACAACCCCCATCCCCCATCTGCTTGGGGCAGGGGTTGTGAGGGAATAGAAATGTTGAGTGAAAGTGGGCCTGGGAAGAAGAGAGGGGTGGGGAAAAGGTGTTTTTACCTATGTTTTTATGTCTCACTATCCTACTGTGTTATTAATTGACAATAAATTAAACTAATTTCCTCAAGTTGAGTGTGTTTTGCCCATGATGATAATTGGTAAGTGATCTCCCTGTGCTTTCTTGACCCACAAGGTTTTTGTTGTATTTTCTTCCTCTGTCCTACTGAGAAGGGGGATTGAGAGAGCAGCTTGGTGGGCACCTGACAGAGCAGCCAAGGTTAACATACCACAACTGTTGTTTATATTTTGTTGAATAATGAAAATACACTTTCTAAAGCACTAGCACTAGTATGTGATTCTTGTCCCAAAGAATTTGCAATATAAAGCAAGAAAATTACATAGACCACATTAGAAGACAATGGAAAGAAGATGAATAAAGAGGGGTCTTTTTCTTTTTTTTTTCTTTTTTATCCTACAGGAGGCAAAGCTAGACCCAGATACAATACAGCCAAAATGTGTTCCTATTGACAGTGTTTAAGGCAGTGATCCAAAGTCTGGAGATAAAACTTCATTATACAGTCATTTGAAACAGTGAATTAACCTGCCTCCTACACAAAAAGAAATGGAATAGCTGCCCAATCATTCCAGAATTAGAGACCTCCCAGTGCCAGGAGGTGGTTCACCACCCAACAGAGAGGCCACTGCCTGAGTGGTGTCCAGATTGCAGGCTACAGTAGGAGGAGCTCTGTCAGTGATGAGATTATAACTCCCCTGCTCCAGTAAGACATCAAATGGTACAGCAAAGGCCTCCCCTGTGGCATCACAGCAACAAAAACCAATAATGTGGTCTCTATGAATCAATGACCAGCTGGAACAGGCTCACCTAGTGCAGCATCTCCAAATGTCACAAAGTTGATGGCCAATGTGGCCAGTGCCCACTTCTCTTGTGAAATGAGTCCCTCCCATGGGCTGCAGCCCTTCCCAAGCTGCTCCAGCGTGGGACACCCCTGCATGCTGCAATCCCCCCAGTGCTGAACTACAACAGCAGGGGCTACTTTTTCCCACAAGACCCCGGTCTTCTCTGGGGACAATCACCTTGATCACCCATGTGAAAAACACAGGCCATAAATCATTGTCTGCTGCACCGTAGATCTCCATGGGTGGCAGGGGGGTCGCCCTGCCGTCTCACCCAGGATACAGGGGGGTCTCTGCTCCGGCACACCTCCACCCTCCTTTCTTCCTCCGTTCCTCCACTGACTTTGTTGTTCATGCAGCTGCCGCAACTCCTCACAAGTCCAACTCGTCCTCACCATGTCCCTTCTTAAATACATTATCGCAGAGGCACAGCTGATTAGCTGTTTTTGTGCAGAGGTGGGGCCAACTTGGAGCTGGGGGAGCTTCAAGAAGCTTCTCACAGGGGGCTGCCCCTATAGCCCCTTCTCCTGCTACCAAAAAAACCCCACAACTCACTCAAACCCAGGACAGTTGTCTTTTTGTATAGCTGAGATCAGAAAGATCCCTTTTTAAAAGCAAACATTGAAAGAAAAAAAAAATTGCACAACAGAAGTAAACTTTTTCATCTTTCAGTGACTCTAGTGAGTTATGTATTATTTATATTTTTAGGTGCAAGATGTCTTAGAGTTTTAAAAGTTAGCAATTGTATTATGGATTATTTTACCACCTTCAAGAATTGTAGAGGTATTTTAGTCTAAAGCGTGATGAAAAGTATTTTCTTTTAAATGAATTATTCCATAAACTTAATTCTTCCCAAACATAGCCTATGAAAAGCTATGATTATGGCCAACTCTTGCCTTAAGTGACAGTTCCACTGACAAACCTGCTAGCTACTTTTTTATCACCACGCTTTGAATCTATTGTTTTGGGTTCCATGAATTACTGGTTGGATTTCTTCTATGAATCACATCTAGTGCCAAACCTTTTTAATGAAATAATACTATTCACATATTTCATAATGAAATACAAAGAAATGTCTGCATATTTCCAGTTCAGATTAAAATTCTCTAGAAATTTGACCTTGTCATAATATCATGATACCCGTTTTCAGTACCTATGCTACCTATCTTGACAAAAAAATTAACCCAACCGTATGAAGCCAGATTTAACTCCCAAAAGGTAAGTGAAATTATTCCTGTAGATAGGACCTATGTATTTCATAAATTAAGACCACTTATAATTTAAATCACATTCTTATTCAGTTATTTTCCCAAAGAACAACTAGAAGTAAATTCCAGCCAAGGAAACCAGAACAAATTTTAAAGAACAAGTCACTTTGTTCCTCTTAATCTGATTAAATTTCAGAATCCCTTTCATTTTATCATTGCATCATAAAGAATTAATATACACTATAGAATATGTAAGAAAATTCTCTTGCAATTCAATGTCTATTGCATAAATTGTAATGTATTCTCATATTTCTCCAATTTTCAAACACATTAACAGTTACTGTGTTACCTACCTCATACTTTCTAATATCTTTTATGTGGTAGTTACAAACTACAGCAGAGGGTGATGGTGATATTGTAATATATGGGTAGAACCAGGTGCTTAATGTATGTCTATACCATACTACTTGGTAAAATACATTGTACTACAGTTCATATGACTGTCACAGTACTGTAAATGTAAATGTGATACTTCGTCAGTTATACTGTTTGTTAACTAAAATTTCTGTTTATCTCATGCTTTTATTGTGAAATGTCCAGTATGCACTGCAATAGGACAATAATTTATTCATTAGCTAAATCAAAGATTGAACAGTCAAGTTTCCCTTGGTCTCCTACAATAATTAGGAGACTGAGATTGGAAAGAAAGAATAAAAAGTATTTCCATGTGTTTGTGAACATTTTACCTGATAAGTCAAAATGTCTAAAGCACAAAAGATGCGTATGAGATGATTAAAACTATTCTATTGGTATGGATCATGATATAAACAAAGAAAAACCTTTTAGAAAATATTAATTTCCTGCCAAAAACTTTAGTAATATGTTACATTTCTGTAATGCCAACTATAATCAGACTTTGAAGAAACATACTTAAAGTTCACTTTAATTCAGGATACATGTAAGCTCTCATACAAAGTTGTTTTCTACAAGAAGATGTAACAAAGGAAAAATATAGAAATCAAACCCAATTACAGAGAAAATAACATATCAAAGATTACGTATATGTAACATTAATATTTAGAATTATATATCAGACTAGAAGTCCTGTTAACAATCTCATGTGGGCAGACATTCTGTGCCCATGGACCTAAATATTATGATCCACCGATGACATAGTTAGGTCTCTGTACAATAGGTGAACTGACATAAGAATATGTAAAGACACAGACAAAACCTCTGGACTGCTTGATGAAAGCAATTTCAGTTGAGATATGGTAATGGTAACAACAGGTACTACAGGCTATGGTGTGCTTTAGTGTCTGAACCAAAACTCATCACAGTCAGCAGGACTGCTTACGTATTCAAAGGTAAGGATATTTTGAAGTGCTTAGCAGAAGTTATAAGCTGAAGGAAGGAAAAAAAAAAAAAAAAAAAAAAAAAGAAAGAACAAATATACACCTTTCCAGCTAATAACTCCTTATAGAAAATTGCTCAGGATCAAACTGTAAGAATCCTGTCTTTTCAGCAGGCCAAAATGGCCTGTATTTTCAGAAATTACCATTTTCACTGAGAATGTGATTATACTCAATTTTTGAGAAAATCTTGCAGAAAAGTAAAAATTAGAAAACCTGTGTGTTTATTTATGCATATGCTTGCATAGCTATATAAAGAGTAAAATGGGGCATCTCCTCCTCTGACCTCGGTGTTCCCTACATTGTTCCTTTCTTCATCCAGTGTTCTGCCCTTCCTCACCCCAGCTTTCCCCGAGGCATCGCCACCGTGGCTGCAGGGCCTCCCCTCACAGCCCCCACCCGCCAGCCCCGGGGCACCCGCACCCTGTACATAAGTATGAAAACAGTATAGGTGTCTTTCCACTCTGCTTTGACATACATAGATACCGATACAGCCTGTTCTTCATAGAAATATACACAAGAAAAAAAAAAAAAAAAAAAAAAAAGGAAATCAATGTAAAATGCACACACCAGATTTATCCTATAGAAATACATAAACAGAGTAATTTACAACTTGAAAACAGAACTGTGAAAAAGATAGATGTATAGTCACTAAACTTGTTCCATGCCATAGCTCAGTCAGTGATGTCTGTGATCCAAACTGTGAAAGTTTTTATGTTTTTATAGTCTGACTCTATAGCCTACATATTTGTAGACAGTAAGGGTTTAGGTGCCTTGGCAGAAAAGGTTCCAGTTCATTGTCAAACACATGCCTTTATTAAAGGTTTATTTCATATATGAAGAATGTGTGAAATTAAGAGCTCTGTTGAAAGAGATCACTCCAGGTGATTACCTCCATAAATTCCCTATTTTAACAGAACATATTTCATTCCACTCAAAGTCAGAACAAAGCTAAAATGTCCTACCAAAATGCTTTACTAGTATTGTGCACTTTATGAACTGTCAGTGTGATATAATGTAGAATCAGAAACACATATATAACTATATCACAATCCAGTCAGATGGAAAATCTGCAGCGAAAGCACTGGAAAAAAAATTCAGAGGATGACAGGAAATATAGACTTGAATGAAGTATGTTACTGCTAATTTTTGCAGTTGACCCTACTCTATTTCTACTCCAACTAGCTTTCTCTTCTTGTCTCTAAAATTAAAAGTAAGTCTCCTATTGATAATAATTACCCATCCCACACAGCTCATTGCTAGATGCCACGAACTGGCACTAGACAGCACGTCCAAGGTCTCCTGGAAGTCAGAGGTCTCACATTGCTCTGACAGCACAGAGCAAGAAAGCTGCTCCCTCTCTCCATATGGTGACTCCTCATGGCCCAAGGGCTTACCACCCGGTAAAAACAGACATAAAAGCCAGCTGCTGGAGCACAAGTGCTCTCCAAGCAGTTTTACAGGGGACTGTGCTGTGGACAGCTAAGTGTGTTGGCAAAGTATCGCCATTCATTTTCTAGGAGATGGCTCTAGTTCATATACTTCATATGCTGCGTTAAACTCTGCCAAACCCCAAGGTCACCATAACACTGGCCCTGTAATCTGTGAGCCATAACTAACTCCTCCATAGTCCTGCTCTGCTGCACCCAGCAGATATCAGGTGAAGTAAAAAATCTGTCCCCATATTTAGGCAGCATAGTCTTCATGTCAGTAAGTAGAAATTTTTTTTTGAAATATGGTAACATTTTTATTCTTATGGCAGAGTTAATCAAACACTCCCTTACAATCCCCTGAAACAAAAGTTCATATAGCCTTCTTTCTAAAAAAAAAAAAAAATAAAAAAAAGATTATTTTTTCCTTCTCTCTTCCAACTGCACAGCCCTGTATGTCCTTTTATAGCTCGATAGACAGATAGAAATAATATTAATTCTTTCTGATGGTAGACTACTATTCTAGACTACATGGCAAAATATGTGGTCATTTTCCCTCAGCCACCATTTTCTCTTAGCTGTACTTTTCCCTAGCAGGAAAAGCATATAAAGCCAGATTGAATGAGTTTACAAGATAAGAAAATGTGGATGACATTTGGCCATGTCATGGTCATTTATGCTGATCTAAACCCAGATTAATTCCACAATCATGTTCTGTGGTGAGGTGACACTAGTGTCTGGAATTCCAGCTGAGCACAGATAGTCAAAGAAGGACAGGACAGGGAAAGAAGGTAATGGGGCAAGACACATCTAGAGATTTTAAGAGCAAAGAAGTAATGAAACGTGTTGACATTGAACTAGGGGAAAAAACAAACAAACAAACAAAAAAAACCCAAACAAAACAAAAAAAAAACACTACTGGAGGTTTAAGAAAATTGTTCATTTAGAGGGTTAGTTTTGCCCTTGGAAAAAAATATCAATCTGCTATTAAATAAGAAAAAAAAAAATATTTATCTTGCAGGATTTTCAACCTGACTTATAGAAGTATTACAAGAAGTAAAATAGATGCTTTAGTATGGGAAGATTCCTAGCTAAATTTGCCAACCAAATAAGCAAAGACAATTTCACATAAACATTAAAAAAAAAATCTCCAAACTTGTTATGAGTTTTATCTGAACTGAAGTTCTGCATAATGACTCATCTCTCTAGCTTATTTACAAATGTACAAAACAGCTTTTATAGCTGTACAATTTAAGAAAGCAATCTGAAAATCCTTATTTATATTTTAGAAAAGTCAAATGAAAAACAAGTCTCAAATTTGTGTTTTATAATGTAATTGTAGCTCTACAAATGTCAGACTGAATTATATCATGAAGAAAACATGTCTTGTTTTTCACATCAAAACCTAATCCAACCTGGCACCAGAGTTTCAACATATTTATATGTTTAGATATCATTCGTAAGAGCAACTAATTCTTATTTTTTTCCATGTAGACTTACTTGCAGCCCAGAAATCATTTTCATTGAGAACTTCTGTAAACACTGAAACATATTCATAACTCTAGCTGGTACTATTTTCTCTCATTGGATTTCTTTCTATCAAATCACTCAGAATCAAAAACTTCATGTGTATAAAAATACATTTATGTCTGCTACAATTTTATTAATGAAAAAAACCCAAGCGAATAAAACTCTTGTCAACAGGCTGATTCTTCCCTTGTAAAGGTAACACTGACACACACAAAGTTTTCAAAATTGAGAAAGGATTTACCAAGTCTGTAGTTGGTCAGAAATGAAAAGTAATGTAATATAAAAATATTTCAAAACTTTTTCATTTGCATGTATTGATGTAAATAGGTTATTACTGATGCTTCTTTTCATTCACTCTATTTGAAATTTGCAATAGTTCACTTTCATCCACTATATACTCTCTCAACATGTAAACAAATCTGTAACTGAAATTCAGGAGTGTGATCTGGATCAGTCTTACGTGAACTAAAGCTTTCTGAAAATAACAACACACTATGAAGTATAGTGACAAATAATACACCACACTGTTCATGAATAGAGATAACCAAAGCAATGTGCCCTGCTCATTACTTTATATTATTAATATTGTATACAAATAAGGCAAATATAAGATGAAAACATGGGGTTTAGTTTCATTTTTAAATCAAGGCAAGGTATTTTTTAAGCTTTTGTAGCATAAAGCAAAAAAGTATTTGTTATAGTACCAGATGCCAAAGGAAGTTGGGTTTCCTTCACAAAAAACAAAAACAAAAACAAAAACAAACAACAACAACAAAAAAACAAAACAAAACAAAAAACAAACAAACAAACAAACAAACATAACCTTCTAGAAGTTACCTGCAATGCATGGCTTTAATCCACTAGATCACCTAAACACAACTTTCCCTGGAATAACCAGTGTCAGGTTTAAAGAAAATGAATTCCAAAAGATTCATATGGACTCTAAGTCACAGCTATTCCTTGAAATTATTTGAACCTTTTCTCCTTAGTATAGGAAAATAGCAATATCTCTCAGGGTTCTTATGGAGAAGTCTATACTAATGCTTGTTTTTGAAGTCTGAATAGGAGCAAGACTTCCTGACTCCATTAAAAAACAGTGTAGAAGTAGGAAAACATCAGTAAATATTTGCCAAACACCTGAGTTTTGCAAGAAATGGATATTTTATCATTTATTTTCTTTCAGATTCCTTTTTTTCACTTTAAACATGCAGAGAGCTGAATTTATACTTCAATACATAGTAATCACTAAGAAGCAACTGTAAAACAATGTAGATAATGACCAGCATGCACACACAGATACATGCACTTATTATGCGTATTCTAGAATACAAATTGGAATTAATCACGTGGAGAAGTCTACTGAAATGCTTTATATGTATAAAGTGACATTCATAAATGCCCTGATCTTCTTTCAGGAGTCCCTGCAGCAACTCAGATATCTTCTCACTTTCCCAGCCAGACATCATGAGCTGCAGACTTTTTAGCTCCGCACATCTCCTTAATTCCTTCTTAACTGCATCTGTTCCCTCTCTTCTCAGGACCTGGCATTTTCAGAATTTCTTGGTTATTTCATAATAAAGACATAAGATTTTGACCTTCCAACATTCCTCTCACTTTTATAGAGGAGTTTTGACTACATATTCAAATTAATATTCAGGGTGTCTAACTTCAGTGCAGGGAATTACTTACCTGTTGGCTGAATAAGAAACTCAGGCTCCTAACTTTCCTGATCCAACTGCAGTGTATTTCAGATGTCCAAATAGGCTAAAATTTAGATAATTAGAACTGTTACTCAGCACCATCAATATTCAAATGCTGTTAAATGCATGCATGATATTCAATTACTGTCTTCATAACTGTTTTAAAAAAAATCCCATTCACCTTCCAGCATAAAAAATAATTTTTTAGTATTACTGATTGTGAGATAAATACTCAAGACTGAAGAAATGGCAGTATTCCATGAAAGCTAAACCCAGCAACTTCTGTAAGTATTACACTACAGGTTTGGGTCCTTATTATGCCAAGTATTGAATTTTTTGTATACTTCTTAAAAATAATAAGGATCTATCATTCTTATTCCTTTCTAGGATAATAAATTGATATTTTTTGCTTAATTTAACTGTCCTTATTCTGATCTTCATTCCCTTTCTTTACTCTGTGTAGCTTCAGGTGACAATTATATTGAAAAGACTCTTCTAACGCTCTCAGACATACTTGCTATTGTAATGTAAATATCAAAGTCAGATTGTATTTCCATCTTTTAAGTTAATTTCTATACGGACATCTGCTGAAAAATCAGGGGTACACTATGAAGCATAAGTGAATAGTGGTCTCATTAAAAACTTTCATATAGTACGTATTGGTGACTTATCTTTCTTCAAATCTCTTCATGTCTTGCAGCAGTTTATTTTGCACCATTGACAGATGACAATAAATAAAGATTAAGAGAGGTAGTCTGTAGTGTTTGTGATATCTCATGAAATTGTCTGTATGATATTCTCATAAATCTCAACTCCACACTATTTCATGTTGTTATTAAAGTAGTTGTAAGATGGTGGTGATTACTATGAATGACATTGTAATTTTTTTACTCCACTGTGATACCTAACAATCCAAATATGAAGGCAGAAAAAATTATTGATTTGTGAACTTGACATTTGGGTTTGGCACTCTGAGGCCAAAAAGTAGAATATTTCTGAAGTTCAGTGACATTTTATTTCATCTTATACAGTCAGGCCTTTCCATTTTTCAGAAGATGTGTTCTTAATCGCATAGATAGTAAAATTACTTGATTTTTTTGGATAGAGAGGGTCCAAGGAAGCAGGAAGGACAGAAAATCTGTCCCTGATCAACACAGTGATAATTCTGTGTTAACTATAAAGGAAACAGGTTGGGAGTTTTGAAGTGTGATTAATCTTGGTCCTATGTTGTTCAAGTACAATGAAATCTTTGCCAGAAAAGAACATTTTCTTTTTCTTTTTTTTTTTTTTCTCCTACACAGTACTGAACAAATAACTGAACAGCCCCGGAGATGCGCTTCAGACACAAAGCCCTCTAGCAAGAGTGTCTCTTTTCTTTTCTTCATTGACTATGGAAGAAGCTTGTGGAAATTAGTGAGTAGAACAATGTTCATAAAGGTGGAGGATATCCTTCTTCCCTCACCAACACAAGAACAAAACTGAAAAAAAAAAGGAAAAAATGTTAGAAGCAGTTGAAAGTTCCTCACTAAGCTTCACATCCAGGGATGCTCTTTTCACAGCTGTAGAAATTCTCAAAATCATTGAGTGATGATGCAAGTAACACGTCTCATCTCCCTTCTGTGTTTTATGACATAGTTACACACTGGCTTGATTTACTCAGGACTGTATTTTAACATCTGCCTGAGGAGGATAAGTCCTTTACTTCTTTTGAGGCTCTTTAAGGCTCCCACAACACAAAACGTCCTAAATAAATCTTGATCACCTATTTAAGAATTTTCTTTGCAGATATGGAAATCCCCAGATACTATCAAATCTACAGCTTTAGTGTCAGCACTCTCTGCCTCTTTTCAGTAGTGTGCCAACCTTACTGAAACAGTCCATGGTCTGAGATGAGTGATGAACATTTCTGGTCAGTGGGTGGATATTTCTGCAAGATTTTTCCAGTGGCATGTTTTAATGTTACTAGATGATGAACATTATGATATTCCATTATTACATTTATGTAGGAGACATTATAAAACCCAGCAATTGAGCTTCACAGTTTTAATATGTTTACATGTTGTGAAAGCCCTAACTCTCGTGAAGTGAGTAATGACACTCAGTGTTCAACGAGCATACTTTTTCACATTTACAATATTTTAGACCTTTGAAAAGTATGCGATCTAAAGTGTCACTTATTACAGCCAGCTGGGGGAGAATGAAAGAATAAATAATATAATTCATTTTTAGGCTGTGTGACAATACCTTCTGTATACATTTTCAAAATGTTCACCCCTCGTGTGCATTTACACTGTTGCTACATCTAAACTACTTATCTGGGGATATTTTGCCAATAACTGATTTACAACTAACAGAACTGGGCAGTAATTTACAAAGATTTTCCAAATATTAACATGAAATGTATTTTATTTACTATTGCAGTTTTCCTTCTAGGCAGATCAGTGCAAAGCTTAGACAAAGTTAATTTAACATCAGGAACTCAGTCTAGAGGTGTGATCCCAGTATAACTATACGACAACATGTTAAGAAAGGGTGAGCTGATTGTGAACATAAAGCAGATTTCAATTGCAAGATGTCAAACTGTTGGGAAATAAATTTTTAAGGCCACATTTGATCACCTTAGCTTATTCTGTTCTATACTTTTCTGAAATCCAATTTTAAAACAACACACAGTAAAGTGACATTAAGCATTTTCTATGTTAGCAGAAAGTCTGTGTTAACAGAAAGTACTATTTCCTGGTCTGGGCTCCCCAGTGCAAGAGAGACATGGGCGTACTGGATAGAGCACAACAAAGGGTCACAAAAATGAATGAGGGCCTCATGCATCTCACTTGTGAGGAAAGGCTGAGATATCTGGGACTATTCAGCCTGGAGAAGAGAACAGAAGGCTTTGGGTATCTTAATATACATAAATACCTGCAAGGAGGATGTAAAGAAGACTGACCCAGGCTCTAATCAATAACAGATTAGATCCCAGGTGCATTAATTGTATATTCAACTGGTTGTGAACAACATCAGCACACTTCCAAAAGCATTGAAGAAGTATTATCTCACACTAATTTTGTTTCTTTGTATTTTAATGTTTAAATATAAAATTTCTATGGCATTATCTTCTGTTTAAAATGTAATATTTGATATGCAACAGCAAACAACTATGGAAGTTTTCGTATAGTAGAGTCCTTCTGTAATTTTATAAAGCTACATTAAACATTATAATAAATTATTTTATTTACACTTCATATGATTTTTTTCTTTTTTAAAAAATTTTTAATTCATTTCCAGTGTTGGTTATTTTCATTTGCAATTTTTTGAGATACTATTAATTAATACAAAAAGGAAAGATTAATAATTCACTGAAACAAGATAAATTGGTACGTTCTTGATTTTACTTACTGTTCCAAAATTTCTTCTCTGTTATTCTGCTGATGTCTTGTTCCACACAGTCATCTTCTTAGCATTAATTTATTTCTTTTACACATAATCATACAAAAAGTCAGTATATCAAGGAATTAAATGCCTATGTTTACAATTTGTGAAGTGCAGTTGAGAGTAGGTTTGGGGTTTTTTGGGGGAGTATACTTCACATGTATGTGAGAAAAATACAGAACCTGCAATTCCATCTCTCCATGTTCATATAATTTAGGTTAAGTTTTCCACCTACTGAGCTTCAGTATGACATTTTTTTTATCAGCTATTTAGCACTGTCTGTAATTTACAATGTAGACTTGCACCAAGGAAATAAATAAATACAAAGCAATTTATAGCATAAGAAGCAGATCAAGTGACAGTTGATCATATATTAAAACTTCTAAAAAGTCATAATAAGCAGTTCATTATAAAAGTTCTAACATATTGCTGAAAAATATCCTTACAGCTTTACACTGGGCACCTACAGTTTTAAACACATCAGCAGGCTTTCAAAACATGCTTAGGTCATATGTTTTACATCAGTTTTCCCAAATACCTGTCTTTACCTTTCAATGTCCTTTTAGAAGCCCCTTTTTCCCTCTCCCCTCCTATAAGACATAGGATATGGTAGGAATAGTTCAACAACCTGCGGAATTATCCGAGACATGCTGAGGCCAGCAGTACAGTAGATCCTGACTCAAGAAACCACTGATTTAAATCAGAGAGAGGGCAGGAAGATTTTACAGTCAGGCAAATGATAAAACCACCCTTTCCTTTGGCAGCTGCATTGGAAGACCTTGACATTCTTAAGGAGCAAATGACAAATACATAAGTGAAGACCATTCTATCACATCTCAGAGGCTTTTTTTTTCATAATCAGCTTAGCCTTTTTTGTCTTTATATATTTTAGTCTTTTTTGAAGAACTGCTCTCTTCATAGTTTACTCCTGTAAATACTGATTGTACATTGTGTGTTTATCTCATATAGTTTAATCAAATATTTTTTCACTCTTCTGCAGTTTATGAAGTTTGGAATACCCTTTTAAATATATGCTATAATATCAAACACATTTTCTTGAAAGTATGGATTAAAGAAAATCTTCACAAACAAAAAATTCCTGAATTAGCTTTGCTACTTTCTAGTGTCTTTTTCAATTAAAAGTTTCTTGCTTCATTAAGATTCTTTCCGTAGTTTTTGAAATACACTATAGGGTTCATGGTATGCCTATAGTAGATATAGCTCCTTTCAGCTTACAAGTGGAAGCAGGTGACAGAACTCTTGTCAAAGTGGAATGAATAAGCTAGTTAACAATGATTTTACCACAGTATTTTCATTATTTAATGTCAACTTTTCAGAATCAAAAATTCCTCTCAGCCATATGCTGACTTCAAAGAGATCAGACTAACAAGAAAAGAATAATTCCTAAGAATAATCACTAAACAGATGATTAAAAGATATAGAGCTGTCTTCAAGCCTCTGTATTTCACAGGTTAGAAAAACAGCTTAAGCCTATGAGATATAGGACTCCTCTACTGGGCAAATGGCTGATTTTTCTAAAGGGGAAGAAGTGTTTATCTTGGCTTCTAGCTTCTTTCTCTTGCTATGGAGTACCTTGTATTCATCACAACAGAAAGCATATTCCAGAAGTCGCAAGAATGTGTTTGTACAATGGGAGAATTACTTCTATATAGCTATTGTAAGTAAAAGAATATTATATCTATAGATGTTTCACCAGGTGAAGGAACAGTTTCAGTAACATACCAAAACTGTAAACGTACAGAAACAAGTGTTTCTTAAAACAGGGTGTAATAGTTGTGCTACTTCAACAAGCAAATTTTAGATTTTTTTGGAGTTTGTGATTTTCACTGAAACATTGAATCATGAGAGAAAACTCTTCAAATCATTTTAAAAAAAAGTGGTTTATAAGGGCATGATTATTTGTGCTGCCTTATTTTTTTTTCAAACTGTTAACTCTAGAATGATTTTGTCAATATTTACAGTCACATTTCTTTACACCTTTCCAGGTGACATGTGATGCAATGAACAGGATTTCTGGAATATATTATAAGCCTTACATAGAAGAAAGGGGTATCATGTTGATGCAATCACATGCACTTACCATCACGAAAATAATGTGTGTAAAGATACAAATAGTGCTATTTAGGATACAAACATTATAGGTAACAGTGTCTGTAAATAAAACATGTTAAAAAGATAAGTTAGAGCCTGTTGAGAAACATTCGTGGAAGGACTACTTTTCTAATAATGTTGTTATGAAAACAAATTAAACAGACAGAATGCAGGTAAGTGTTAGACCCAGCAGCACTTACCATATTGAAATCAGTACAGCATATGAACAAAATATACACTAAGTTCATAAGATGTGTAGTATATTTACTTCTAATTCTTTAATATCCTCAGTGATGTAGTATACCAGGATATGTGGCTATTGTTGAGATTAACTCATGAATATATAATAGGAAACAATTTATTTCCCTTCTTGTTCATCTGTACCCTGGAAAACAATTAAGTTATCAAGAAAACAAGATTAAAAAAAATAGTTTTATAATGTGTTATCTCTAACATTCTTTCATAGGCATATAAGAAGAGCTGTATGGAATTCTCATATGGAATGTTATTTCAAAGATAAAAAGGGTATTTGATTGAACGTTCAAAATATTCTTGCTCATTACCTCTAAAAAATTTCTATAAGTAAGCCTCTAGACATTCCCAAACAGGCATAAAACACATACAGCTCACCATTATTTTGCAGATTAATTTGTAAAAAGCAGAGACTTGTTTCCCTCCTTCTTTGGCAAAACTATTATGTGCAATGGCCCCAGTGTTGCACAATGATGTCTGCACCAAACAAATGCACGAGAATCTCATCACCAGCCCCAGCCCTTGATACAGTGTGACAATGGAAGCAACATGACACCAGGAAATCATGTCACGATTATTTGATATTACCAGTAGCTTCATCTACTACAATGTCAGTTGGTGTGCATAGAAAATCCTTCAGCTGATGCCCAAAAGCCTTTGGAGAAACTCCTGTATTATTACAATAAAGCTATCAAATTCCACCCATTCTGTTCCAAATCAATTAAAGGACAGATGTACTTTCAGGAATACAGGACTTTATTTTTTTTTGTTGTTGTTGTTTTTAACATACGTCTAGCCTTCTGCTTTCTGAAATATGGAATACTTCCAAGAACTGTAGCTAAGTTTTGGATTTAACTTTTTTTGAAGTGGCTCAGTTGTTGCTCTGTAGTATTACATAAAACCAAAAATTACTATACCAGATGTGGTTAGAAACATGCCCATCAGCTACTGCACTGATTAGTTAATGTCAAACACCTAACTTTATACAGGAAAAAGCCAGGCTAGGTGCTATTCTTACTCAACACATTTAGTTGTACCTAACAGATTCTGTTGATCATAGATAAAATTCTCAGTCAATGAGAATAAAACTGCTGGCAGATGAAGGACATGAACAAACATATGTTGAACCATTGGTCAGTACATTTTTCATAAAACGATTACAGTAAAGTTTCCTCTGCCCCTGAAAGATGATATTCAATAGACTTCTTTCTATCTTTCCTCGGCCAAGTATTCCCTGTTATTTTTTTTAAATGTAGAGAAAAAAGGGTACATAGTTTCATATCTGTCACCTTTTTCACATCTCTTCCTTTGATTTTGATGGTTGGATATAATTATCAAAAGTTTCCAAGTCCCTGCAGCATCTGTTGTGCTTCCAAATATCATTTTTTTATTGACTCTTTATTTTAAACTTCTCATTGGCTTATCATGGTGTTTCCCAGACTGAAAATAGTGTCATGACAAACAATGTTATACTACTTTCAGAGTAAAGAGGAAAAGAAAAATACATCTTCATTTATTTTCCATATCTAAAATGTAAGTATTAAAAATAAGTAGATTACAGAGTTATTTAAGGATGTGCAATTAACAGTCAAAAGTGCTTAATCCTCTTTCACTATTCTGAACTTTAATACTAGAAATCCTTTTGAAATTTTCCATATGACTAGCATGATAATGGTATATTTGCATATGGTTTACATATGAATTAAATACAGGATTTACACACAGATAAAGTTTATGGAGCATTACAGAGGAAAATTTTCAGGGCCTTAATTTTGTTTCACATTTAACACTAGAAGTGCAAATGCATGAAGTCAAACCCCAGCCTAAATAAGTGAACTGAACATGTCAATATTGCTAAATCTTCTGCTGCAAAACAACATTAAAACTATTTGAGAACTTTCAAATGATAAACAAATATCTTTAATCACTCTTTGAATTACTATAATGTATATCTTGGCTAACTTTGTTAATGGCTCAGAAAAGTGCTTATTTGCCTGTTCAAAAGAGAAACTATATTAAGCACCACAAGGCCTGATTTTTGTACCACTCACATTGACGTAAATTGATAATCCTAATAAATCAGAGAAATAGTGATGATGCAGACCCAATATTGGTAATATCTATCAGGTGAACAAGTTTAACAAGGCTTTCTAAACATAAAATTGTTCTTCATTATTTCAGCACAAGCAGAGGTCAGAAAAGACAAATGAAGAGCAGAACTAGATTGTTTTGTGAGATGATGATTAATCATATAAATTTTGGCTGAAACACCAGGGACCTCAGTTTTACCACTGAGGTTTGTCTGATGTTTTGTTGAGGAAATATCCTCTATGTTTATCACATTTTAAAATGGTTAACTAAGTGATAAAGACTTTTGTTGTATACATACATGTTGCAATGAAAATTACAGTAGTAAATAACAGCCTACAAAATAATTTTTTGATTAATCTTCATCAGATCTATGCAATTCCACAAAAATATAACTATAGAACAGTATCTAATTCAATATTATCTAGCACTAACCAGAAACTGGATGATAGCTGAATAGTGTTCCTTTGCTCCTCTTTCCTTACTAAAAGTGCTTGACACAAGGTGCTGATCTTCTCCCTCCCTTCATTTCATGCTATGGAAATTAACAAGAAATAGGGTTGAATGGACCCACAATTGTCATCTTACCCATCCCCATGCCACAGAGAGGTCACAACTATATTTTGTTAATCCTGCAATGCTTATCTGGCACATTTTTAAAGTCTGAGAGTGAGGTTGACTTTGCAACTACTTTCTGTTCTAGCATTTATCATTAGAAAGGTTTTCATCAAGTCATCTCTAAATGTTGTTGATTTTCAAAGCTACTACTTCTCATCTTATCCTCCTCTGGCATAGAAAACAAACCATTTTGCTTTTACAGCAGTTTTTTTAGGTATTTGAAGATGACAGCCCTCTCCTTTCTCTTTGAAAATTCTTCACCTTCATTGGCCATGTTTTCTATAACTTTGATCATTCTCACTTTTCTTCTCTAGATGTTCTTCAATTTGCCAACATATCTTTCTTAAAGTGATGAGCTCAAAGCCAAACAGTGTTCTGGGCCTCCAAATGGAAGGATTATTTTGTACGTACACAGGTTACATTCCTTTTCATATATCCTAGAAGATCTGCCTTTTTCAAACATCATCAAACAGTTTAACTCAAATTCAGTTTATGATCTTCTATCATATTGCATCTGTCCATATTTATTTTCTTCCCCGTAATTTCTATAACTTGACATGGTTATTTCTAATTATGTCTCCTCTAATGTATTTGCAATTCCTCCTGACTTTGAGTCATTTACAGACTTAATAAGCATATTCCATCATCTAAGTGGCTACTGAGCAGAATCAGACCCAGGATGTACCTCTGAAAAACTCCAGTTAGTACTCTCTTCTTGAATGAGCCATTGATAACTGCTTTCTGAAGTAAGATTTTCTTATTAGTTTTGCTATGATAGTTTCATCTATTTCTGTTCCTCAGTTATGAAAATATCATTTCAAACAGTAAATAAATTATAATAAATTTTAAAATCTTTACTAGTGCAAAGATACATAACAGCTGCTGCTTCCCTCCTAAATAGACTGGTCTTTATACTGTCAGAAAGCAAACTTGGATTTATCTAGAGTTTTCTTTATGTTTGTTAAAATTGTCCTCAACACATTTCAAGTGCCTGAAACTATTTAGTTTCAAGAATGCTGAGTGGGTGATAGAGGGACAGAATTTTTCCAATAATTGAAAGGCTAACTAAGATATCTAATTTCCTAGACATTGCCCACCCCCTTTTTAAAGATAGACATTATATTCTCCCTTTTCTATTTTTCTGCTCTCTCTCATTTGTCTATAGTTTCAAATTACTAGCAGTTCCAGATTGCTTCCATCAGTTCTTGAAGTACCTTAGGATGAAGTTTTATAGACCAAGCCAATCTGAAACATTTAATCTCCTTTAACCTCTCACATGATCTTCTCCTGTTTCAGGGTGAGCGCAACCCATTACTGTAAAAACGCATAGATCTTTTTTACAAGGACTGATACAAAAGGTATTAGACATTTAAGATTTGTCAGCATCAGCTTTCTCTTATTTCTTAGCAGCAGACCAACTCCTTCATTCTCGCCTTGGTACTAACATAAATATTTCTTGACATGCTTGGTATCTTTTATTGGCTGCATCTCAGTTTGAGCTTCTCTATTTTTTTTTCCATGTTTTTTTCTTTACTTCTTTATATTCAGCCTTTATAACCTGAGCTGATTTCTGTTTGCTGACATTAACTTCTTAACATCTGATTTTGATACACAGCTCTTGGTTTCTTTAAATTGATTTCTTAACACACATTCTCCCCTTCCTCTGCATTAAAACAATTTGTGATTATGTTCTCACTATCATTTCTTTGAGGAACTCTCAAATTATTCTTATCCTTACACAAACTTCTTTTCCTTCCTTCTTTGATTTTACTAGGATATTATAGCTCTTAATCCTTTTCACAGTTATAAACTAAGCAGAGAACAAAATCTATATTCCTATCACACCAGAAAAACTTGCTTGATTATGATTAAACTCAAATTCAACTCACAGAGCCAGCATCTCCCACATTTCAAAAATAAGCTCGTTTTCCATTATCACAGTACCTTTTACAATCATATGATGAAGTCTTTAAATTCTGCAGTACCTTGTCACAGGGTAGATGCTCTACTGTGAAGCAGAGTTCCTGTTTCCTTCCCTTCACAATATAGACTGTATTTTCTCAGATTCAGTTTAGAGTACTTCAACATTTGATAAATATTCTTTGTTCTGGAAAGCTTAATTCTTTTATTATCAGTAAATTTTGTGACTTAAGGGAAAACACTTCCCATTCAGATCTACTTTCTTTCTTTATGCCTAACCAGGAAAGAAAGAAACTGTGACTGATGTAATTATAAGCTAAATAAACTTCAACTGATTTGAAGGGAACCCCACTAGTTAAGTGTCACCGACAGCTGAACCGATTTCTAATCACTCACAACTTTAGAATATTTTTCCATCTGGAATTTAAAATGTGGTATACTTCCCTCAAATGTTTTTCATTAAAATTTATTGGAAATAAAGTAATTAAGTTTTGTAATCATTCAAGCATAATAACAAGAAAATTAAAATTTTATTACTGTTTATTTACATAAACAATACAGAAGAAAGGACATGGCTTGCAGGGTACTTTGATATTCAAGTATTATGGTCATCAAGAACAAATAATTTTTTAAAAAGATAATTTGCTATTGTTAAAAACTTAAAATACTACCTCCAAATGCATTAATTTTATCTCTGCTTTTGAACCATTTCTTATATTTCTTTGATATTATTTTAAATCCTGTTCCAAAAGAGCACTTCAGTCATGTACAATGGACTTCAGCATGCATGTGCTTAAATGCCCTTTCTTAAATAGAAATAATTTCCTGAACTGAAAACACAGTGAATGCTGAAAATCCTGATATAATTCAGTTAAATATTCTATGAATATTTGACGATTTTTTTTAGGCTCACTGAGAAAATTATCCTTTAAAGTAATAAAATGGTAATTGTCAGAAAGTCTGAAGGCTACAGAAATATCAAGTAAATGAGACTGCTGGTGAAGAAACCGTTTGCCTCAGTATTAGTGTCCCTGCTTAAAGGTCATCAATAACTCAAAGAAAATAAATAACTTCTACCCACATCCAACCCATTTGCTGTCTTTTGTACGTTATGTGGCTGCTGATCTCTGTGATGTCATTTATCTTCACTCCTGAGAAAAGACAGAATAACTCATGAGTATTGTTGACACAAGAGAGTAATTTCCCTGTTACTCTCCAGCAGGTAAATGTCATCACAGGGATCAGCTACTGTTTATACTCACAGAGTTGTGGAAACACACTTTAGTCTATTTGGACTTTGCATTTTAGAGAGCTGCTACTTAAATAAAATCTTAGTAGAAACATAGTTCATAATGTTCCCATTACCTGTGGGCTGACAAGTCTTCAAAGGCATGTTTCATACTATAACAAGAACAGTCATTTGCTGAGTAAGGAGTTACATTAATCCCTGTTCCTTCATGCCATCTAGCAGCCTTCATTTCTTTGAGTCCTGTTCTGGCACCTGATTGTGCTGGTTTGAGAACCACCTCCAGAGAGTTTGAGAACAGTTTGCTTTGTTTTGATCCATCTTCTTACACAAAAAGTAAGATGAGCACTGCAGTCCAGCAGAAAATTTTTCTACTGGACTGAACGTGCAGTCAATGTCATTTTGCCTACTTGACAAGAAATACAGAGGTCTCATTTCCTTTTTATTTTTTTTTTTTTTTTGCAGAACAAAAGAAAACACAATTTTGTTGCTGTGATTTAAAACATCCAGACAATACTCTGAAAAGCCCAGGTGAACTGTAAAACAGACTATTTTCTCAGGAGCCTGCAGAAGAACCTAGCCCAGTCCTCTGAGGCTGCAAGAAGAGTTTCCCCAGACACTACCACAGACAGGAGCTACTTCAGGTTGTGTTGGCCCATTAAACCAGAACCAAATGTATGAATTTTCTGTTGCATTTTCTTGTTATCTATCTGTTTCTGTTTCTCTGCCACACACATACCATGTTATCAAACAAAACACAGTCTCTTGATGTTCAGCTAGCTACCAAGGAAGCAGTTCTCACAGCTCAGACTGCTGACCAGGCACATAAGTGTTTCTTAGGGATGATTCAGTTTCAGCTGTCTCATGAATCACCTGAACATGTTTTTTCTAATTATGGTCCTGAATTAACAATTATTATACCCTTCTACTTTAACACCATTTCACACAGCTCTAATATAACACTGTCAGCTGGTTCTGCAGTTTAAAGACAAGCACAGTGAGAGCTTGTATCACTAGTCAACATTTTTATAGGAAGAATTTTACTGAAATATTGACAGACCAATCACACTGCTGTAAATAGCTCATCAACTTACCAGTGGAGAAATGTCAGAGCTACCTCTCTGCATATTGTTTCTTCTACACTTCTCATTTCTGACAGCTTAAAAAAAAAAAAAAACAAAACAAAAAAAAAAAAAAAAAAAACAAAAAACAGCAAAACAAAACAAACAAAAAAACCCCACCTGAGCTATATTCCTGACCTCACTTCAGATTATTTGCACTCTTCTGAAGATAAATAGAGAGCAAAGTGCTGGTACTGGTGAGCTATGATTTCATTAAGGAATAGAGAGTGTGTGAAAGAGACTGAATCATAAAGGAGCCTAAAGAAGGGAGGACTGCAGTGATGGTTCAATCCTGAGGACTGCTATAGAAAGACACAAGTTAGAGCAAGTGTTTAGACTGGGTAAGAGGTAAGCCCCAAAGAGAAAAAAAATAAATAGTGATAATTTAAAGATACATCTCTTGCTTTTCAGTCTCACACCTCAATAAAGCTTCAAGGTCAACCACCACTTTACCTGATGTTGAGGAACACTAACATGTTTAAGAATCATTAAGAAACAAAACAAAAAGCCATGTTTTGAAAGTATTATTGCAAAGAGGTTAAAGCATGATGTCTTCTGTGAGTACTGCAATTTCACTGACACCAGTGAAGTTACATGAGGGATGAGTTATAGAGATAATTTGCAATTCAATGTACCATGTAATTCACTATTTTTGAGATGGATTTAGTGAGTTCATGTAATCCTGCTAAGGATTCCACAGTATCTGAAATGTGTCATTATTCTCTTGGATTCTAAAAATAAGCCCAAACAGTATACAGCTGTATCCAATTAGGTACTGGGCTGTTCTTCTTCCATAAGTAAAGATCAATCCCAAATGCCAATTACACAATGATTATTGCAATTATTAAAAAGAGTGAAGACTTGCTTGTCTCCTGAGGGTTCTTTTTTAAATTTATAGCATAACTTAGGCAAATCTTTAAGCCTTTCAAAAACATAATGAGTATTTTAACTCTACTTTTTCCCCAGAAAATATTAGTTTCAGTATATGACCATATTTCCTAGCATTGGTAAGTTGAAAGGTGCAGGCATGACACAATATTATTAAACTTAATTCCTCTTAAATTCCCTTACAGTCCTGTACAACCTTTTCAAAAACCTCAGAGTCTGGTGTTTATGCTTTGAGGTCTACATATTTCACAGCACATAATTTATCCTAAATGAAAGGTAAGTCAGAGAGGTGAAGAGAAATACGATAGGTATCTACTATGGGAATTTCCTCTGCATTTTTTCACAGGAACAAACTTGCTCCTCTCACAAGCAAAGTTTTGATAGTACAACTCATTATAACTTTCTTGAGATTTACCAAATGTAAATGAGCAACAACTGTATAACTGTAAAATTAATTAATGTTATTTGACAACAGAGGTACAAGGAGGTATTCCACTTGAAATCCAGACTGTGATAAGTTCTTTGGTATGTGAACATGAAGTGTTTCAAATCTGCTTCCCAAAACCATAGTAGGCTGACATGAACTCAGACTATCATGACTTAATATTTTATTTCACTATTTTTCATCTGATCTAGAAGCAGCAATACGTTGTTATTAAAATAACTTCATGTCCTGGTTCAGGATGGAATTTTGGTAGCTGGAGGAGTGCTGAAGCACCCTGAGATTCCAGAGGTTCTCCAGGTCTGAGAGCCCTTGCCTGTGTGTGTGTGGGGGGGGGGGGGGGGGGGGGGAGGGGGGTGCGGAGCACAGCTGGAGAGCTGGACCTGGATTGGCCGATATTCCATGTCATGTGACGTTATGCTCACTATATAAAGGAAGGAGTGATGGGGGGGGCTCTTGCTTCTGGGAGTGTGGCTGTGGGGCCTTTGTGTTTGGGATTGCAGGCTGGGAGCAGGTGGGTGTGGTTGGTGGGTGGTGAGCAGCTGTATGGTACATTACCCGTTGATACTGCTGTCAGTGTATTATTCTGTTACTGTTATTAAACTGTTTTTAGCTCAACCCACGAGTCTCCCTTTGCCCCTCCGATTCCCTCCCCATTCCCAAGTGGGGGGAGGGTGGGTGAACAGCTGTGTGGAGTTTAGCTGCTAACCAGGCTCAAACCACTACACTACAGTACGTGTCATTTCATTTCTGATAGGACTCCAAGAAGCCTACGTGGAATTTATTCCTCCTTTCTAACAGATTCATGACCTGGCTGTTTTAAGGACTACAAAAACAATGGTCCAAATAATCATGTATACTTTCTCCTTCGCATAAAGGCATAAAAAAGGTGCAACTTGAATTTTTGTGTAAAGCAAACTAATTTTGAACAAGTGCAATCTATGTAGTAGTTTCTTTGCAACCAAAACTACTCATGAGTGTTATTGCCAGTAACACACAGAATATTTATTATAATTCCAACTACAAACCAGATCTATCCTTTATCATTTTTAAGAATGACATGTAAAACAAATTTCCTAAAACTGATGCAAAAATATTTTAAATAAACTATTTGGAAAAAAAAAAAAACATTCAAAGATACAAAACTCCCAAACTCCTCTAATTATCATGAACTAGGAGTGGAAAAAAAAGTCTCTGGCTAGATTGGGCTATGGTTATATAAAACTTTAACCAGAATGAGGCAAGGAGATCATTTTGTCATAAAGCTCAACTGGTGACAGTTAGCTTTCTTAGACTGTACCAGCCTAGTGCTATGCCAAATTAACTCAACAGATGATTTTTAGTAACTGTGAGATAAACAGTTATCAACTCTTTACTTATAAATCTATTACTTGCAATTTCTATTCTTTTGTATTTCTGCTTTTTATAAAATAATGCAGTAAATTAACTTGTAGTAAAGCACCCCTACTAAGGGTGTTTCTAACCAAGAAAATCAGGATAACAAATTAACATTTTCTTGATTAACATTTTACTTTATCACTGGCTAACAAAAATACACTTCTGGGTAGCTCCTCTGTTGCTTCAAAATAGTTTCATGAAAATGCTGTTATTCCTATTCTGCAACAGAACCTAGGGGCTGATTTCCTTCCTGTCATAGATGTGTTTTTTCAAACAGGCATTCCCTCTAATCTTCAAACTGAGTATCTTTCAAACAGTAACTCAGTAATATTCTATAAACCTGACAGAAGCTTAGTTTAACAATTATCAGTGCCGCAGATCACAAGTGAATCAAAACTGCTGTCTACTGTTGTGCTTCCACTGATGACTGAAAGAAATAATCACTTACAATACAAAAGATGTCCAAGGCTACAGATTTCACACTAGCAGCCCTTATTTCCTTTAAATTAATATGTGTTTTACAATTACCTCTCTCATCAGAAGAAATACTGTTTACTTTAATTTATATGGAAGTAATTTGATATTTAGTAAGTGCCCTATATTAACAAGTAATTAAAGGATGCAGGAGCTGTTTCTGAGTCCTATGAAAAAGGTGTTGGTAGCCCTTAATGGGCTTTTAGGAAACCTTTCAAATATTGTAGGTGAATGAGATTCTTCAGTGCAGTTTATCTTTAGACCTTTATTCTACAACAGAGAGGAAAGCAAACAGTCATTCAGAAACAGAGTCCTCCAAATAGAAAAAGGAGGAACCTCAGGTATACAGGTGGTTTGGATGAAAACTAACAATATAACAGTGGATGAATGGAAGTGTAGGTTGGGGAATGGGATTACCTTAGTTTATTGTCACTGTCAAGTACTTGGAAATACCAAGATGTGAGAGGAATAAGGAGAATATTTTTTCAGATCATGCTAATTTCTATGTACAATTGAGCGGTAAAAAATTGCATTTTGTGGGTACCTCACTTGTGTAAGGAAATGTCAGGATTTTATTATTTTAGAATGTATCAGAGTGTTATCTTTCCCTTCTTGCCTCAGGTCAGGTGTTTGCAATATGAAAAGAAATTAGATTTGCATATTCATTGTTTTCTAATGATCCTTTGGCATGTTAATATTACCTCCCCACATCCAAGGAATAAATTTTGGGAAGGAAAATCTTAATTAGCTGCTATTAAGTAATAGATTTTGTAAGTGCCCAAAAGGTAATAGAAATCTCCATCAAAAAGAATACGTTGTAAGCAATGATTAGTAAATGGCCTGACTTTAATATTCTTATGGATGTTTTCATGCAAAATATTATCTTAAGTTTGATAATGTGTCTAGAACCACAAAAAAGAAAGGATACAGATGGCTACATAGAATTCCAAGTGACACAGGCTACATAAATCTGATAGAGAAGAATGCAAGAAAAAATGCTTTAAGGTAGTGTATTGGTTGGTGTGTGGCAAGGTTTTGGTAGTGGGGGAGGGGCTACAGGGGTGGTACCTGTAAGAAGCTGCTAAAAGATTTCCCCAGCTCTAAGTCAGACCCATATCTGGCCAAGGCAAAGAAAATTAGTGGTGGTGGCTGCACCTCTACGGTAACAGTTAAGAAGGGAAACCTGAGGGGAGGAGTGAAGGAAATATCTATGCAAACAGCAAGGTCAGTTGAAGAAAAGGAGGAGGAGGGTTTGAGGAGAAGCACCAGAGCAGAGACACCCCTGCAGCCCATAGTGAGAGGGCAAGCTGTTTCCCTGTAACCCATGGAAGTCACTGGTGGAACAGATGCCCACCTGCAGCCCGTGGAGAACCGCATGCCAAAGCAGGTGTCTGCACCCAAAGAAGTCTGGAACTCTGAGGGCAGCCTGTGATGTTTCTGGGAGGACGACAGCCCATGGGAAGGATCCACACTGGGTCAGTTTGTGAAGAACTGTAGCCTGTGGGAAGGACTCATGTTGGAGAAGTTCATGGAGGACTGTCTCCTGTGAAAGGGACCCCATGCTGGAGCAGGGGAGGAGTGTAAGGAGTCTTCCCCCTGAGGAGGAAGGAACGTCAGAAACAACAGATGATGAACTGATTGCAATTCCCATCCCCTGCCTCCCTTGCACTACTGGGAAGGAGAAGTTAGAGAAACCGTGAGCAAAGCTGAGCCCAGGAAGAAGACAGAGGTGGGAGAAAGTGGTTTTAATATATGGTTGTATTTTCTCACCATCCTACTCTGATTTGATTGATAAATTAGTGGTGGTGGTGGTGGTGGTGTTCAAATTAAATTAATATTCTTTCTTCCCAAGTCAAGTCTGTCTTTTGCCTGTGACCAAAACTGGTGAGTCATCCCTTCCAATCCTTGTCTCGATCCCAGAGCCTTTTCTTATATTTTCTCCTCCCCCTCCCTGAGGGACAAGGAGTGAGAGAGCAGCTGCATGATGCTCAGCTGCCCTCTGGGTTTAAACCATAATGGGTGGACTTTCAGTGAAGAAATGCGCAAGAATATGGCAGGGATGCTTCTGGACACGACCAGGCATCACAACTAATGTAAAATTAGACATAAGATAATGCAAGTGAAATACATGAATAAAATAGAACATTATGTCACAATAACTATAATTAAAAGTGGTATTTAACTAAAATATCTACAATCTAGAAGGGAAAGGGTCTTTTTGCAAAAGCATTAAAGAAGCCTTTGTTCAATGGCGCATGAAGGCAGCTAGTACTTGAAAGCAGCCCACTGGCAATTTTAATAGTAGTGTCAGGTTACTTATTTCTGCTGGGCATCTGTGTTTTGTTGTTTGTTTCAATCTCTCTTCCTTTCCATTGCCTGAGCAGTTGACAACATTGGAATTTATTTATTCTTGAACCGAATGGCAAACTATCATATGGAAAGTGATGAAAAAGTTCTGTGTTTTAAAAAAGGTCATCATAGGTCATGATATCTGCTTTTGCTTTGTGATAATTAAGACAAAACAATCATATTAAAATTAAAGAACAAACATTTCCCTGAGAACAGCAAAAAACACTGGCTAGACAAAACCAACTCCTACACATATCACATACCCCTAAGTATGCTGTGCAGGGGTGCTCATTATACTTAGAAAACAGAGTCAATCATACAAGCAAGAGAAAGAGAAACTCAGCCCTTAGCCTCAGAACTCCCAAGTCTCCAGCAGCATCCACATAAACAGCACAGATTTTCCAGATGACGAGTCCTGGAGGGGATGCAGTAGCTCACTTTGTGGGAGGGGGTTAGGTTGGCTCTTTGAAGCAGAGGCGTCTGTGCAAAACATCTCCTCAATAAAGACCCATGGCCTCTCTCACACTATGACTATCTCATTCAGCTGCTGAGCCTATCTAGGACCAGATGAATCTACCAAGGAGCAGAAGAGATGTGTGTGACAAATAGCCTGGGTTATAGAGAGGATCAATGAATAGGTAATTAAACATAACTGTAACATCAGTCCCAATGAAAACAGAGATCCTATGGGGTGACTTAATGTACAAGCATGAAGCTTATGACGTTTTCATAAGCTTTGGATCAGAGCTTTTCCCAAGCAGGAAAAGTCCTTGGTTGGTAAATACTGTATTTCAACAAACCAGCATATTTCTTCAAAGCATTAAACAACATATGTTTCACTATGCTGTGTCAAGAAATCAGAAAAATAGCTGTAGAAAAGGGATGAAGACTACCACTGTTTAATATTAAACATATATATTTATATATATATATATAAATCAGTTGCAATGACCTTATGCTGAAGAAAGATAATTCATTATTTATTTGTATGACTGGAAGATAAAATATAATTCAAAAAAATAAATGAAGCTGTGCAAGTCTAATTCTTAAATATAATATAGATGGCAACAATAATTCAACCCTTCTTTCTAGCAATGGGATAATCAGATGTATAAATGACAAATTGCAAAGCATGAACAAGAACACGTTTGATCTTAAGGGCATAACTTGTCCTTGATCTAGAAGTGGTATTTACTTATGCTTCAAAATGATAATAGAAGAAGTAATGTGCAGAATCACTGCTACAGATGGCAAAAGTTTGGAAAACAAAGCAAGCAAATGTTCTTCACCATAATAGGAATAGTTGTTTCCATGAAGTCTTACTATTTTATGATAAGTGTCTTGAACATTTTTAAAACTATAAATATATAATTTTCAGGGCCCAAACAAAAATTTTCAGTCTCAAAAATGAAACATAAATTCTACTCTACAGACAAACTGAATAGTGCATGTTTTTGTCAGCTCTTAAGTTTTCGCTCTATTTTGTCTTTAGACGAAATATGTCGCTTGAAGGTAGATAAACAATAGGCCTTTTCTTCCCTTGACACCGGCCTATAAATATGAGCTTCAGTCTTGGTTTAGTGACAAGATTTGGCCATCAGAACACTCTTAACAATATTATGATTTGTTCACATAGGTATAACTTATAGACAGTAGCTTTAGACTTAAATTATTCTTGTGCAAAAATGTCAAAAAACAAAACAATATTTGTGTTGTGTAATTGTCTCTTAGAATAAGCTCTTCTAACTGTAATTAAAAGGAGTATGCATACAATGAACATATATCTTCTTTTTACATGAGGACTCCTAAAATTATTCCAGAACAAATTCCTATTTACTTTGGAAAAAAAACTGTTCGGTGAAAATCATCTAATAAAACACTGTCATAAAGCAAATATTTCCAATTATTGTGAATCTGCCATTCAGCTAACATTCTGATACAATTCCTGCTATTTCAAGAGCTAGAACCTTTCTATTTCTTTGTTACATAGAGAATTGAGAAACAAAATCACATTAAGATTTTTTAAAAAATCAAGTCTATCAGAGACGCATGCCCTTTGCAGCCTTGTATATTCTGCCAAGCTCATAGAAAAATCTCACTGAATTAATGCTGATGGGATAATTAATTTCTCCAGCCTATTTCCAATTACAGAAGCTATATGTAAGATTTTAAAAGACAGTCAGTCCTTGTATTGCAGGGCTGCCATGTTAGATCCAGCACTATTAAGAGGAATCATATATGAACTAAGTATTTTTCAAATTTTGAGAAAAGCTGTAACACAGCTTTCTCTGGACTTAAAGAATGAACTAGTTAGTCTTCTGTCGAGCCAGCTGTCGTGGTTTGAGCCTGGTCGGCAGCCAACCACCATGCAGCCACTCTCTCTCCCTTCTCTTCCGGCAATAAGAAGGGACAGAGAGCAAGGCTTGGGATTTGAGGTAGGACTGGGATGGGGAAAAATCCCCCTTTATGATCATGGGCAAAAGGAAGACTTGTTAGGGGAAGAAAAAAAAGAACATACATTTATTACAGACACTAACAACACATAACAGAGTAGGACAGCGAGAAACATCTTGAGAACACCTTCCCCCCACCTCTCCCTTCTTCCCGGGCTCAGCTCTGCTCCCAGTATCTCTACCTCCTCCCCCAGTGGCGCAGGGGCAGGGAATGGGGGGTGCAGTCAGTGCCGCCACTTCTCTTATCTTCGGTGGGGGGAATTTCTGGAACTTCTTCCCCCTGCTCCATCGTGGTCCCCCTCTCACAGGAGACAGTCCTCCACAAAATTTCTTCAACATGAGTTCCTCCCATGGGCTGCAGCGTTCCCCACACTGCTCTGTTATGGGTCACTAACTTTCTCCGACTGGAGTCCTCCCCACGGCTGCAGCCCTTCTTAAACTGCTCCGGCGTGGGACACCCCCTGCACGCTGCAGTCCTCCCAGTGCTGAATTGCAGCATCAGGGCTAACTTTTCCCATAAGACCCCGGCCTTCTTTGGGCACAGCATCTTGATTATACCAAGCAGAAGCCACAGGCCATAAATCATTGTCTGCTCCACCATAGATCTTCATGGGTGGCAGGGGGGGGGCCGCCCTGCCATCTCATCACAGGATACAGGGGGGTCTCCTCTCCGGCACACCTCCTCTCTCCTTTCTTCCTCCGTTCCTCCACTGACCTTGGTGTTCACGCAGCTGCAGCAACTCCTCCTCACAAGCCCGACTGCATGTCACCACGTCCCTTCTTATATACGTTATTGCAGAGGCACAGCTGATTGGCTCAGTTTTCCAAACAGAAGTGGAGCTGGCTTGGAGCTGGGGGAGCTTCAAGAAGCTTCTCACAGGGGGCTGCCCCTATATCCCCCTCCCCTGCCACCAAAAAAAACCCACCACTCACTCAACCCAGGACACCTACACACAAGAGGAAGACATAACAGGGATAGCTTCTGTACCCTGTATCATACCAACTGTGTTGTCCATTTATGTAGACAGAAGTTAAATTTGCTTCACGTACACATGCATGATACTTTTCAATGGCCCATGAAGATTTTGTCTTCAATTAACAAACCACATCCCCATTCCAGTATATACATCCTTCAACACAACAGAATACATTTCAAAGACAAACTGAAATAATCAAATATGTAATTTAAAATGTCTCCTGTGCAGTGAACATTGGAACAAAACATGGAAAACATTACAGGGAATACAAGATATATCTCATAATTCCCCTTCTACAGATACACATAGTCCCTAGAGACAAATATTTTCTAACAACCTCATGAGACATGGGCTAGCCCTTTCTTTCCACTTCAGGAGCTTTTTGCAGTTTTTCTTCATTTTAAGAATCCCACAGCTCTTTTTCTATAGAGCCCAGACATCTGTACTTTTCCTTCTGAGTCTGTGTTTGCTCTGCAGGATTCTGTAACAGAAGCCCTTTTGCTGGAAATGTGACTTTTCCCACACAACAGAACTCTGCTGAGCAATGAGGAATCATCCTGTCCCAGTGCTACCTACTCAGGCTCCTCAGAAGACTCACACCTTCCTCAGCTGAGAGCAGGACTCCAGGGGTGTCTCCACAAACTTTTGCAAGCCAACTCCACCAAACATTACCATGCCTGAAGTTGAACCCTACAATGGTTAAGTCTCTTCTGTGTTTCACAGCCAAAGGGACATCTTTCTCTGCATTCTAACCTGGAAACCTGACAAAAGCCTTGTCAGTAAAAATAGGAAGCAATCAGAATTTGTTCAAATGTGAACTATGTTTTTGTAACCCACACAACTAATATAGTTCTCCTTAATCTCCTGCATCTGACAGCCTACAAATGCTGAATCCCTATGATATTCTCTGCTCTCATCATCTCATCAGAAACATTGCGCTTTTAACAAAATTACCTCAAGTGAGACTCACAGGAGAGGTATCCCACTGCATTTGCCTAAGAACAAGGTTTAAAATGAACCTGTGATCAAGAAGGTTTCATCTATGCCATAAGATCAACACAAACTTTTCACAGAAAAAGTCTTTCAGTACGTATTTATTGATTTCTGCAGCAAGGCCTTTCTTCTTGTTACTAGATATCGATTTCATAAACCAAGAATATATCTATTTCCCAGACTTACAATAGTTTCAGATGATCTGTAATGCTGTAGGCCCTGTGAAGCATTACCAGCATGTTGGAACAACTCCAGTAAAAAGAATGTGTAAGTATAGATAGATATGTGCAAACTTATTTATGTACTTGCATAAAAAATTGAAAATAGACCTAGAATTGTAGATGTTACTTTCAGTGAGAGTGCATTCCTTAAAAAGTAAAAAAAAAAAATAAATTAACAAAACACCCCACCAATGCCTTTTACTTGATTACATTACTTTCATCTTTGTAAATATTCATAAATCCTAAAGGAAAGATGACTTTTTTAATGTTTTCTTTCAAATTCAATAAAACTTTTAAACATATTTATAAAAATCCCTGTATTTTACGTAATACAGAAAGAAACGTACAAAATGTGAAAACATTGCAATGTAGGAAAACATCTGTAAAACAGCATTTATTATCAATTAAGTTATATAGCCATTTTCTTCCTCAACACATAAAATATAGAGAAGAAAGAGCACAGCTGAGGTAGAGTGAAATTAAGGCTGGGTTTATTTCTTGCTTGATAAAGATAACATTTTTAATACAGCAGATGATAACATTTTTTTTGTTGAGATGTTTTAAAGCTTTTGATGGGTTTAAAATTCATGAAGCAGAACAAAATATCAGTGCGAGATGGAGAACTGTGACAAACTATTTTTATTGTGCATCAGTCTCCTAGCACTAAGAACAGTAATGAAAACATAAGCCTTATGTGAACACGGGAGCACATATCCTGGATTCCTCAGTATGCAAACTAATCTTTCCCATATCAATCCATTGCAACATTTTAAGGTAACCAGATACAAAACTCTTCAAAAACAATACTCTGTTTGCACTGATTCATTGTAGGGAAGAAAAAAAAAAAATAGTTTTCAACAGTTTCTCTACTTTCATATTCACTTTCTATCTGTTCTACTCTTCATACAAAGAAGAAATATTTAAAGTGCACACCAAGACATGTGGAAGTCAATTGACATCTTTCTCCTTACATAAAGTAACCTTGGCTGATGCCTCACATATTTTCCTTTCTTCTTCAAGGTCTTCTTTGTATCACCACTATCTCTTCAATGCTCCCCCATATTGGTTAGACCAGATTTCAGTATCACCCCAGATACTTAGCCCATGCTCAGTTTTAGGCACACACAGAGTCCCTCTGAAGCCAGAACATATTCAGAATTCTCTGTTATGTGGTCCACAATATTTTAAAAATAAAAAAAAAAAAACACCCTCCCTTCCTCCAATAATGGCCAGATGAGTGAAGCCCCCCAAAAGGCAGTAGAACTCTGTCTCCAGCAGAGCATGCCAGAATATACATTGAAAACTCACAGATACCATCATCCTATGATATGACTGCCTCAATGGCATAACTAAAGGTTAAAAAAAAAAAAATAAAAGATAATACCACATGTATTTTTTGCCAACGCCAATGTTACTGTCTTTCTGAAAATAACACTGATGGAAATCTGTAGCCTAGTAAATTGAACCCCAAACCAACCTGCTGTATCTGAAACATGGAAGCAGACTACAGTTATTTTTTTTTTACTTGACTGTATAGACCTAAAAAAATAGCTTAGGGGTAATCCCTGATTCCAGAAATAATAGTCTGACAGATGCCTGTTAGAAAAAAAAGAAAATCTGTAGCATAAATTGATTCTCCATAGAGACCAAACTAGAGAGCAAAATCTCTAACAGGCTCCATAGTTTCCTAAAGCCACCCTTGCAACAAAGCTTACCTTATTCAAACCAACACCACAAGAGACTTACTGTTCAAGAGAAAATTGACTCTTAGATAAGGAAACAACAGCTAGCAGGTAACCTTGTCACATTTAGCACAATGGAATTTCTGTTGAAACATAATATCTTAATTCTTCTAAAATGGCAGTAAATAATATTTAGCATCTCAGATAAAGCTGTTTCAAAAAGATGAGAAAAAGGATTTTGTTATAATTGATACAAAGACTTAATTAAAGATAAAAATTTAGCGACCACATACAAACTTCCCTTTTAATCAGACAACAACAAAAAAAACAGGTAGAACTAAACAAAAAATAAAACTATATACATTGAAAAAAATTTCATTCTTACCTTTTTTTTTTCTTTTATATTTTGTATTGCAACATAAAGCAGCTTTTAAAAACAAGTCACCTAGAGAAAAAGGTCAAATATTTTATATGAACCTTATTCAATGTGTTTTTCTACTTTTAAGAAAACTTTTCCCAAAATAACACACTTTCTGAGCAGCATCAATTTCAATGAAAAAATGTCTTCTAGTTGCAAGAATGGAAGGGAAGGAATCATGTGGAGAGAAAGGTTACTCAATGATAAATCATCATGAAATCAAATTGAAAATTCTTTCCCTATGCCTTGTTTTATTATATTTGCTCATTAACACAACATATGTAATAATACCTATCTTAGCTTTTATTCTGATTGAGCTCCATATTGTTTGCATCACTCCAGTGACCAACCAGTAGTATAAACAGCACTGATACAGAAAAACATCACTGCCTTGTGAAGCATGTAACTATGTACGTGTGTTCTGACTTAAACTCAACAGTTAAGGAGTCTGACATTAGATACTCAAGTTAGAAATTCTCAGATCGACAATAAAGTGTGAAATAAAATCCTACATACACCTTTCCCCTTTCAGTCTTTACCATTTCAGCTTTACCTCCAGATGAAAATTTATCTTTCATATAATTTTATGAAGTTATTGAAGTTCAGCTGATGCATTTTTTCATCATAATCTACATATATTTAATTTTCTATAATAAAGTCTCAAACTCTTACAAATTTTGGTTATGTGCCACTATACTGTTATTCTACCTCTAGCAGAAAAAAACCTTATCTAACCAACCCATCCATCTCCCTTCCACAAAATTTCTCATGAAATGTAATTAAGTACATTCCTGTTGGAGAATGGCTCAGAGACAAGGGTCCTGTGCCTTTAGCCAGTAGATTGTAAGCCTGCATGCCTAAGTTGTGCCTTGTCATGTATTAAGAAAATCTTTGAACGAACGTTGGCGCAGGCTCTGCTCATACAAAAAGAAAAAGGGGGAATTGTTGGAGAATGGCTCAGAGACAAGGGTCCTGAGCCCACCGAGCAATTGTATGATCAGAGCCTGCTCTAGCTGCTGATGCTGAGCCTCACTAGGGTTTGCCTGCAGCTGCTCGCAGCTGCTGATACAGGAGGAATGTCAAGGACGCTTCAGCCCTGTGTACCGTGGTGTGTCGAAAACAAGTTAAGGGGAATTAGGAATAGTGGTCTGAGAAACCTAGTGTTATGATAACGGTGGTCTGAGAAACATTGTGTTACAGTACTGTCGTGTATCGAAAACAAGTCAACAGGAATCAGAAATAGTAGCATGAGAAACTTAGTGTTATGAGAAACTTGGGCTGTAAACTAACTGCAAGTAGGTGGACCGTGGGAATACGACCTTTAGAGCTTAAGCCAATCAGCTAGTGACTAGTAGGCATAATAATTATCATTGTCTGTATAAATATATGTACCCTGGACCAATAAAGACACACGTAGATTGATGCTCTATCACCCACACTGAACCCGTCTCGGCGTGTCGTTCGTCCGCGGCTCCGCACATTCCTATACTGAGGGTAAATCACCACTGAAGACATAACTGTGGGATTAAGTCTGGTCTATTTTCTAGATAACTTGAATCTGTGAAACAGCCAGTTAACTGATTTAACAGGATTACTAATGACTGCTTATCTATATGCAGCTGAAGCTTCAAAATCAGTTGTCAAATTCAAAAGATATAATTTTTCCCTTTGTTAATTTTTTTGATGAAGAAAAACAGTGTGGCAGATATAGTCCAAAATCCAAGGTTCCATTTCATCTGAAACTCTATAGGATGACACATGGAAATGGGAATGGTGTTGTACCATTAATAAAACTGATTTTAATTGTTAAGTTTGCATACTGGATAACCTGTCTTTGGCCACCGTATGCAGTGACTTATTTAAACCTAAGATTTCATTGCTTAAAAAATATAAAATCAAAATGAAATCTAAAAAAATTATCCAAGTCTTGGATATATTGATGAAAAACAAGGCCATAGAAATTTGTGAAGTTTGGTTTTCCATGTTTTAAGTTTCAAATCTGGTGAAATTTTGAATTAAAGAATGATATTGCTTATACGATGTTTCTAATTCATCAGTTATGAACTCAGATAAATGCTCTGTGAAAATATTTACCATTTATACATTGTTAGAAAATGATTAACAAATACATGAGTTTTCAAAAAACACCATTTTGAAATTTTGCATAGATTCTGACTGTATTTGAACACCACCATTTTATTTAATGCTAGGATTGATGCATACATTTTCCTCTCCTCATGGAATTCCTGAAACATGAAGGTATGTAAACAATTATATACTTGAAATATTTCTAAATTAGTGCTGACACACTAAGATAATAAAGACATGCAATGATGATATTGGATCTCTAGTATCTCTCAGTGAATTTCGTATCTACAATTTTGAGACTAGAATTTCAGAACGGTATTGTTCTAGCTGTGCAAAGTGCCTCTTGCTTGCTTTAATGAATCAAAGGTCCTAGGGAGTACTGCAAGCAGCTTATTACATTAAACTCTTTTCTCAAAGTGTATTTGGTTTTCATGGCAAGGTTGTAGTCATGGGGAGCTACAGGAGTGGCTTCTGTGAGAAGCTGCCAATTCTGCCAGCTCCAGGATGGACCCACCACTGGCCAAGGATGAGCCCATCAATAATGGTGGTAGCACCTCTGTGATAGCATATTTAAGAAGGGGGGAGAGGGTGGAAATTGTGCAATGGCAACAGCAGCCAGAGAGAGGATGGGAATATGTGAGAGAAATCACTCTGCGGACACCAAGGTCTGTGAAGAAGGAGGGGGAGGAAGTGCTCTAGGTGCTGGGGCAGAGATTCTCCTGCAGACCATGGTGAAGAGCATGGTGAGGCAGGCTGTGCCACTGCAGCCCATGGAGGTTAACTGTCCTGGTTGGGGCTGGACTAGAGTTCCTATTGGTCTGGCAGCGGGAGGAGCTGCAGCACCCTGAGACCCCAGGGGCTCCCCAGGTCCCAGTGCCCTCACCTGTGTGCGGGGGCGGGGGGAGCGCAGCTGGAGGGCTGGGCCCCGATTGGCCAATAGTCCATGTCATGTGACATTGTGCTCACTATATAAAGGCAGGAGTGGGCTGGGAGGGGCTCTCACTTCTGGGAGTGTGGCTGTGGGGCCTTTGTGTTTGGGATTGCTGGCTGGGAGCAGGTGGGTGTCAGTCAGTTGGTGGGTGGTGAGCAGCTGTATTGTACATTACCTGTTAATACTGCTGTCAGCATATTATTCTGTTACTGTGATTAAACTGTGTTACTGTTTTTTTATCTCAACCTGTGAGTCTCCCTTTGTCCCTCCGATTCCCTCCCCATTCCTAAGTGGGGGGAGGGTGGGTGAACAGCTGTGTGGCATTTAGCTGCTGAGTAGGATCAAATGATGACATTAACAGTGGAGCAGATCTCCACCTGAAGCCCATGGAGGACCCCATGCTGGGGCAGGTGGATGTGCCCAAAGGAGGCTGTAACCCTGTGGGAAGCCTGTGGTGGAGCAGACTCCTGGCAGGACCTGTGGCCCCATGGAGAGAGAAGCCTGTGCTAGAGAAGTTTTCCTGGCAGGACTTGTAACCCCGTGGGGGATCCAGGCAGGAACAGTCTGTTCCTGAAGGACTGAACCATGTGGAAGGGACCCACACTGGAGCAGTTCATGAAGGACTGTAGCACATGGGAAGGATTCATGTTGCAGAAGTTCATGAAGGACTGTCTCCTGTGGATGGGACCCCACACTGGAGCAGAAGAAGAGTGTAAGGAGTCTTCTCCTGAGAAGGAAGGAATGGCAGAGACAACATGTGATGAACTGACCACAACCCCCATTCCCCATCCCCACTACACCACTCCAGGGAAGGAGGTAGAGAAATCAGGAGTAAAGTTAAACCTGGGAAGAAGGGAGGGGTGGGGGAAAGGGGTTTTAAGATTTGGTTTTATTTGTCATTGCCCTACTATGATTTGATTGGTAATAAATTAAACTAATTTCCCCAAGTTGAGTCTGTTTTGCCCATGACAGTAATTGTTAAGTGATCTCTCCCTGCCTTTTTCTTGACCCACGAGCCTTCCATTATATTTTCTCTTCCCTGTCCAGCTGAGGAAAGAAGTGACAGAGCAGCTTTGGTGGGTACCTGGTGTCCAGCCAGGGTCAGCTGAATGCAAAATAAATCTCTCAAAGCAAAAATATGTGATTGATTACAGAATAAACAGTTTTTAAATCACAGTGCTTGTTTCTGTTTTAACCTATGAAGTAGAAGGAGGAGACTTCTGATTCAGGCATCAGTACAAGAGCAAAAACCTTTTTCCAGGACCAATAATAATGCAAAATATTTCTTCTTATCATATAATCACATATTCAAAATAGAAGCTCACTCAGCATAGTTTACTCACTTTATCAGGTATAACTTTAGTGCACCAGGTGATCTGAAGAACTCCAGCAAACAATGAATAACAATATGCTTACTTGTCTACCATCATAGTGTCATAGGTCTGTGATGCTTTGACTGTACAGGCTGCAAAAAATATTATCTTCTTAGTAAAGAGAATAGAGTTGTACTAAAACTTTCACAACACTTCAAGCAGAAAACAAGACAGATCAACACTGCGTGACTGAGAAGTATCTACATCATAGTCTCATTAACACAAGACATCCTGCTACTCTGGCTGCTGACACTGTTCAAATGCTTATAAATAAGCTAGTGCCATTTTTCCACAGCAACGTTATTTTCAAAGGCAGCCTTCTAGAATCAGCAGCCTAAATCAGCTTTCTTATCCATTTGAATTTTTTTCTGTTCTGAGGAAATGTCTGAAAGCTCAAACTGACATTTTGTTTCTGATGTTAGGTCTTTGCTGGTCTACAGCTAACATCTGAATGGCTGAAGTTTGCAAAAGCAAAATAACCACGGAAGAACTAATTACTAAACAACATATGTCCAAGAGATCCAAATTCCAAAAAACATTTCCTATTCCTTTCTTAAGGCTCCATAGGCAGGGCAGTGATTTGTGAGAAGTGGTGGACCTACAAAAGTACATTTAAATGGAATTTATGGTACAGTAGGGAAGCACCTATGATGAAGTAACCTGAAGGGCATGTTGATATCACCTGTCTCTAAATCTCCACACAAAAATCCATAAAAAGTTGGTGGAAAAGATCAGCAAAAAGAATTGTCATAGGCAGGATGGTCAGCTTGTTGTAACAAGGATATTCCAGTTCCAGTATGATCTTGTTAAGACAAAGACCGTTTTAATCACAGATTTGATGCAAGAAGCTTTAAATTGAACCACCAGACATGCACCTAACATATAAACTAGAGATTAGGCTTAGCAGCATCTGAGGAGACTGTATCATTTGGGTATTTGCCACAATGCATAAAATGTCTCTAGGATGTGAAAATTAAGTTGCATGTTTAATGGTAACTGCCTTGTAAACCTGATTAAAATTAGATCAACAAAGAGAATCTCACTTCCTGACTACATAAAGGAGGAGAAGCACATGCTGCAATCTATACAGTCAGACCAGAAAAAAACAATCTTCATGTTCATGTATATGTTCTATATGCAGAATACCCATACTTTACATAATCTACATTCACATTCTCTATTATGCTAACATTCCCAAAGGAATGGTCATAAAATAGGTAATTTCATGAACTCTTATTTTCTGGGGTTTATTCTAAAATTATGAAGTCATCATAACACCCAGAAAACCCACTAAGATGATACAGCTACAAATGATCCTTGATAGTTAAATCCACAGTAGCAGCTTTCTGCAGCACTAAAGTGAAACTGTGCCATGTGATTTGTCTGATGTGATTGTTAAACAGGCCATGAGGCATGGAAAGGAACAAGGGTAGAAAAGTGCTTGTCAGGGTTTTTTTCCACTTTTCTATCAGAAAAGGTTTTTTCTACATGGATAAAATATTGGGGGGGTTAGGAATACTGATGATATTTTTTATTTGAAAGCATTAAAATTAATAATTCCAATATTTTATTTGAAAAATACTTGACTTCAAATGAGTATTCAAGTAATTGTCATATAAATTAAAAAAAAAAAATACCTCATTATGATGGTTTCTAAACTGACTAATTATTATTTCATTCTAAACTAATTATATTTTTCTTCATGTGTATCTTCATAAAATAGAAATGAAAGACATTTTATATCCAGAGAAGCAAAAGCATGCACAGCAGCCCCTATGCTTTGATATAAGTGTAGATGCACATCAAAATATGACACTGTCTTACGGAATGACCCATATCCTAGAAACCATCCTCTTCCTCCTGGAAAGCAGATGACCATTTATAGATCCACTTTATTTCTTCTGAATTTTGAATGGAAAAAATAAAAGTAAGAAGGATTTCTTCTTTTCTTTAACAGATAGAAAAAGCTGAAACTCTTTCCCATACTTACTAATATATTTATGATGCATGGGACGGACAGCAATATGAAAGCAATCAGGCAATGAAGTTTCCCACAGCAGATAATTCTCTCTTTTTTTCTTTGAAGATGTGAAAGCCCATCTTTTGAAAAAGATGCCTATCAACTCCTTGTGCAGCTGTCAAACCCCACTGCTGATTCTTGTTCAGGCTTTCCTACCTGTTGGACCAGAACCTCATAAAGAAGTAGAAGGAGAGGAACTTTTCCTTTAGGTCCAGCACTACTAGAAACTGATGGCAATAGTGTTTTACAATGTAATATAATGATTTTTTTTTTTTCAGTTAAACTTGGAGAATAATTATCTCATAGCTCATTGGTGTGTTTTTATTTAAAATGTCATTCGTCTTTCATGAACACCCTAAGAAAAAAGTATTGCTTAACCTGACAATGAATATTGGCAGAAAAATCTTAATAGTGATAATAAATATTACAAATCCACAGCTCTCTTTTTAAGTGTTGGGAATTGTCAATTTAAAATTTTTATACTCTAAATTAAGTATTTTGCTGAACCAGTCTAACTGCAGATCTACTACATCTACACGTATTATGTAAATTAGATTTTGAATCACTTCTGCTTTGTTTTTTTCTGCACTGAAAATTGGTATTTTATAGTCATTATGTAAATTAAATGTAGTAAAACAGTCGATCTTTCTTCTTCCAGAGAAATTCATAAAACTTCTAAAAACTAAAGAAAGTCCTGAGTGTATATGTTTCAGCAAATTACAGGAAGAAAATATTTAAGACACTATTTTTTGTCTTTCCATGTTAGGAAAGAAATACTGTCATGGTTAATAAACATTCCTCACAGTCATTTTTGTCAAGGCCAAAGGCTGAATCCAGAGTTACAGAGAGCAATTGTGCTTATAAGGTAATTTCTTCTTGAATGAATGGTAATAAAATTCTCTTAAATGGATGCACGCTTTTATAATCCAAACATTGGTTTATGGACTTGCAGTTCTGTGACTGAAGTCACAACCATTTTATCTTCTCTGTAATTGCTACCCACACTAACAAGATTAAAGAGAATGGGAAATGCTCATGTCTAACAGTAAATTAAAGATCTGTTGATATACTGAATTATTGATATGTACGACTCCATGTACATAAGTACAGTATTAACAACTGAAATGATTGCTTTTGCAATCCTCATGAGTTCAGAGAATATCTTAAAAACTACCCTCTGGAATTTCCTAGATCCCTCCAATAACTATTGAGAGACAGCCTGGAAACGTAGCACATATTACAATTTGATTGGCTAAAAGTAGGTAAAATAAATCCGTGACTTGGAGAACATGGTCTGTAGATACCTCTCAAATTCAAACAAAAGCTTTTTTTAACAACCACCGCGTCATAACTAAGATAAACACGATAGATAACTTCACTAGATATAGAGTGGTTTGGGTTGGAAGGGATCTTAAAAATCTAGTTCCAACACCCCTGCATTCATCAGGGACACTTTCCACTAGACAAGGTTGCTCAAAGCCCCGTCCAACCTAGCCTTGAACACTTCCAGGGAGGGGACATCCACAGATTCTCTGGGCAACCTGTGCCAGTATCTCATCACCCTCACAGTGAAGAATTTCTCCCTAATATCTAATCTAAATCTACCCTCTTTCAGTTTAAAACCATTACCCCTCATCCTATCACTACACTCCCTGATAAAGAGTCCATCCCCACCTTTCCTGTAGGCCCCTTTGAATACTGGAATGCCACTATAAGGTCTCCCTTCTCTTCTCCAGGCTGAACAACCCCAACAATCTCAGCCTGTCCTCAGCTCCAGCCCCCCTGATCATCTTTGTTGTCTCCTCTGGACCTGCTCAAGCAGGTCCATGTCCCCATCGGGGACCCGAGCTGGACACAGTACTGTAGGTGGGGTCTCATGACAGTGGAGTAGAGGGGGAGAATCCTCCCTCAACCTGCTGATCACATTTCTCTTGATGCAGCTGAGGACACGGTTGGCTTTCTGGGCTGCAAACGCACATTTCTGGCTTATAATTAGTTTTCCATCCACTAATACCCCCAAGTCCTTCTCCACGGGGCTGCTCTCAATCCACTCCGCCCACCCTGTATTTGTGCTTGGGGTTGCCCCGACCCCAGTGCAGAACCTTGCACTTGGCCTGTTGAACTTCGTGAGGTTTGCAGGGGCTCAGCTCTCAAGACTGCCCACATCCCTCTGGATGGCATCCTTTCCCTCCAGCGTGTTGACTGCACCACACAGTCAACAGATAAATTATGAAGAACAGAGAAGGCTTTCAAGGAGTGGGGGAGGTGGGGAATTAAATACATCAAAATTTCAATGTCTTGTCTGATTTCCTCCAGATTTTGTCTGCCTATGTCTGTACTGATTTGTCAAACAGATCTGTTAGGCTTCTGTATTCAAGACTGCAGCTTTATACCACATCAAATAATTAGATAACTACCAATATATAACATGCATTTTGTTCCTTTTCATAGATTTTTCTTCAAAGAAAATTATTCACAAAAAAATAAAAAGAAATTTTAAATAAGAATCATTTAACTCCCCAAAGCAGATATTTCTATTTGCAAAAGGTGGATTTTTAAGGACAAACAATTTTAGAAAATTAAGTAATATTAATTTCCACAAGTATTCACACCAAAACAAAAGATAATTCCTTAAAAGATTATTAATCAAACACGGACTATTGGGTTTAACACAGAAATGTCTGGATGCAAGTCAGAGGCTTGTTTCATACATTTAAACCAAAGTGATCTAATAGCTCGAGTTTATTCAGCTGTAATTATGTTTTCAGAGAATGCCCTTATGGGAGAATTTGCAGAATACTTTTCTTTAATTTGATTACCTTACTCCATGTATTCACAGAAAGCACATCATCATTCATGTCAACTAAATTTCAAAGAGAAGAGATATATAGAGAGGTACTATGCAATTTTAAACTACTTTTATCTCCTAATTTTCATTGGTTTTAAGTACCTTTGAAAAATGTCTACAGACATCCCTATCTAAAACAGTGGAGCTGAAGTAGGAATTCATGGATTAATTATCTGGCTTGTTAAGCAACTACTAGAGGAACTGGTTCTTCCTTTGTGGCCTTAATGCATGGACATATGTCAAGCAAATGAGCTTACACTGTTAATGGTATAACCCTACTAAAAGAACAACATCTCTCATAGTACTGACAACTACAGTAAGACCGCACGGAATTTTACTTTTATATATAATGGATTGTTTAATAAGTAATATATTGGAAAAAAAAAAAAAAAAAAAAAAAAAAAAAGACCATTAAGACAGATCATAAAATAACATTACTTCTCTTAGAAATTCTGACTTTTTGGAAATTGGTATGACTCCAAGCTGAGAAATAGTTCAGAACTTTTGAACAGAAATTAAAAAGACCATTTAGGAATATAAAAATAATTTTGTATTTCATGAAATATAATACCATGGACATGAAATATTTCATGTTCTATAATACCAAAAGAGAGATGAAATAGTGTCACCATTCAGGAGTATATCAATACAGTTGAAATTTACAGCACCAGTGTAGGTCTAATTGCTTTGAATTTTCACTGTGAAAAATCTGTCAGAATCAGCACAACATCAGTGTTTAGATTTCAGGGAAACACACAATTACACTTTGAAACCATTTTCACTTAGACTTTCACAGACTTTTTTATAAGCCATACCACCTGTGGCAATGTTAAAGAAAGCATTATATTTGAGGAATCAAATTTCTCCAGCTCAGAATCCATTCTAAGAACAATTAAAATAAAACCAAAATGTTTGTAAAATAACCTGTTTCAGTGTCAACTATTACCCTGGGAGGTAAAGGGTTAAGATGATCCTTGGCATTGCTTATCTTAATCTCTTATACTGTAAAAGAGATGTTCAATTTAGTATAAAATATTGGTTATTGCTTCTCTGTTTCAAATCCAGCTTTGTTGAAACCCATCTGTTCTTTATTAAGTTATCAAAGAGCTTATTGTTTTATCTGAGTCTTAATTTGTCTCAAAGGAAAGTATTATAAGGTCTTCTGACAGCTTTTAATTTAATTATTGAGAAGGCAGTGCTGTTATATCCCTGTATTTAAAAACATTATAATAATCTGACAGAAAAATCAGCAGACAGATTAATTCTTGGTGTGACTTAGAAACATAAGAACAGATATCTTACCTGCCACCTAAGGTCCATCCAGCCACATGTTCTGCTTCCAACACCAGATTAGTTTGGGAAAACAACATTGATGACTAGAGAAGGGTAAGAACAGGAAGAGCCACAGATGACACCTCTGTTTAGTGCTCTTTCTGCTTCAAAGCTTTTTTAGTTCTAGGGCTGCCTTATATGATTTCTACCTGGTATGTAACTTCCTATAGCTTTCTAAGTTTGACCAGTATGAAGCTTAATTAGACAAAGAAAACCTAGAAAATATTTTCATAGTGTTTGTTCATTTCCCAAATTAAAACTTTTTTTTCAAAATTACTGCACATGTAAACTTGTACACATTAGATGTACCAATATTAACAGTATAACTGTATAACCACAGCTATACCATGAGCCTAAGGATTAAGGATCAATGTGTAAAACAGAGTTTTCCTAACAAAAACCAACCCTACAACTCCTGGTAACTATTATATTATAATATATATTCCAGCCAGATTCTTTTGACACGTTAAATGCACTCAGTTCTTACAAACTTCATGATTCCAAAAAGCATCCTCTCATCAGAAACGGTGCTCATTTAATCAAATAAGTCAGCTGTATTTGGGACCCAACACAAAGCCAATTGAAATCAGTGACATTTGTTCCATTGACTTCAGCCTGGTTTGGCTTATATCCTTAGGTTCTGTTCTAGCTGTCCATGTCATTTCCAAAAGTGAATTTAAGCATGTGCTTTAGTGACTTAGCTTTCCTGAAGAGGGGTGTATTAAGCTTAAATGATGTGCTGAACAGGGATTTTAAAAACTGAATGTGAATCCGGGTTTAATTTTCAGTGAATTTCCTAATATGTTTTAATAAAATCTAAAGGAAGTGTATTTGTGCATGTAAATTTAGACAAGTGATAAAACAATGAGTGAGGATAATGATTCTCTTATGATACACCGAATAATTTGACACATGCTTTTCTCTTTTTAGAAGTTAATTTTTTGAGAACAACAATATAAAGCTTAATGACCAAGAACAACACAGACAGTTACAATATAAAAAATACTTATTGTTTTTAAGAAATTAATGCAACAAGACAAGCCATTATAATAATATAACTTTAATTGCAATAGTGGGTAATAATCCATAGCTAATTAGCTTTAACTATATAAACCTGCTATCATTATTAACTTCAGATGGGAAGCATAAATGCTAAAGTGTTTTCATATGTCTTCAAATAACTCGAAGTCCCAAAATAGAAGCATCACTATGATCATCCAGATGATCCGCTTTCATCCAACAACTCCTAGGTGCAAATTCACAGATTTAAAAATAATTTCTGGGACATGAGAAGAAAGGCTGATACCACACAATTTAAAAGACATACCTGTTGGCAAACCTCCAAATTTAAAAAAAAAAAAAATACCTGAGAAATATACTGTAGCATTATTTGAAATAAGTTTTTAATATTAAATACAGGTAGATGTTTTAACTTGTGGTTTAATCTAACATGTCTTAGCCTGAGCTCATAAATTGAGTTCTAAATGAATGTTGATTCATTATTTTTGTGCTCTGACAATATCTAGCTGTTTCAGGCCAGAATCAAGACTGCAGTGTGCTATAAAACAAAGAAATACTACCTGTTCCACATGACTAAATGTTGCACCTTCACTTCTCATTACTGTCTAAGAATGCAATCATTCAGTTTTTAAGAGAACTAAATAAAGAATATACTCAGCCCTGGAGAACAAAACCTCTTGTCCTTCCCCAGGAATATGTTTTGACTTAGTCCCATCTTATATATAGGAAAAAATATTAAGAGTATATAATTCATATATAAATATATTGACTGATATTGAGGACAGCAATCTAAAACATCCTTTAAACTACCAGTACTTTACTTAGATTTTGAAATTATTTTTAACTGCTCAGCATGACTGCACCTCTGATAGACAGTTTATTCTTTCTGGATCAAATTCTGCACTTGATTACCATGGTGTTAATGAGTCGTTTTCATAGTCATTCACGCATTCCTCTGAAAGGTGAGCATAAGGTCAGAATTTGTTTTTTTATTACCTGAAAAATACAATCCTGTAGAAATTATCAAGGTCTTCAAAACTGAAGTATATCTGATTGAAACTAGAATCCAAGTTCTTGGAATATAAGGGTAAACATGGAGAAATTTAACATGTTTTTTACTATTAGTCCATCTAGAGATGGTTCACAAGTTGAAGTTAAGTCAAATATCAAAAAAGTAGAAAAAAAGCACAACAAAATTTCCAAAATATATTTACTATAGCTATATTTACATTACAATAACTATATTCCCCCATTATTTCTTCTTAACATTACATTTTAGAGCTCTTGTGTTACTGATAGATTCTATGGAAATTACCTGCATTTAAAATAGAAAGATTGATATGAGACATTTTAATTTTTTTTTCAAAAAAGCTAGCGATCACCAAGCATCATGCACTGTTAATCATATTCCAACTGGCTAACTCATACACTTCTCCTGGAGAATATCTGGTTATAAAAGACTACACTCATCGGTACCAAGACTCACATGGACTTTAATGTTACTAGGACTGTGTTTGCTATAGCAGAAGATTTTAACTGGTGCTGAACATGTGGGTCCCTCTTAATAAGAGCAGACATAGTATCATGTTCCCTGTGTTCTGATTTATCACCTCATGTCTTTAGTTGCAAAGAGTTAAAATTAAGCATACATGCAAGTTATGTTACCTAACATCATCTGCCTTTTATAGCTCCTCTGGGTTAATAAAATGTCTGTCTGTGTGTATCATGGAGTCTTTCCTGCTCATAGAAGGCATAGAAAATTCATAAACCTATGTATTGACGCAGGCTGAGATTTGAAACATTTAAGACACCTTTGTTGAGCAATAGAGTTCCTGGCATTTTCAACCCGGCAATAGAAAATGCCTACAGAACCCTTCAGCATCAAGTAAACTATGGGAAACACCAGGACACTGATTGAGACGGTAACTCAATGGATCACAACGCAATTTTGATTGTCCTGACACAGACATTGAATAACAGCTCTCAAATGTTATGTAAAGGTCAAAATTATTTTCTAAATTCGATCTTCAGGGATCTGTTGAGCCTTTTTCTTTCTCTCAACACCCTAAGTAAGTACATGAAAAAGTGGATGTTGCTATCTAGAAATGTGTTTGTTCACTTCAAATGTGTCCTGGGTTGAGTGAGTGGTGGAGTTTTTTTGGTGGCAGGGGAGGACGCTATAGGGGTGGCCCCCCGAGAGAAGCTTCTCGAAGCTCCCCCAGCTCCAAGTCAGCTCCACTTCTGTTTGGAAAACAGATCCAATCAGCTGCACCTCTGCGATAACGTATTTAAGAAGGGACGTGGTGACGGGCAGTCGGACTTGTGAGGAGGAGTTGCAGCAGCTGTGTGAACACCAAGGTTAGTGGAGGAACGGAGGAAGAAAGGAGGGGGGAGGTGTGCCGGAGAAGAGACCCTCCTGTATCCTGTGGTGAGATGGCAGGGCGGCCCCCCCTGCCACCCATGAAGATATACGGTGCAGCAGACATTGATTTATGGCCTGTGGCTTCTGCCTGATTGATCAAGGTGCTGTGCCCAAAGAAGGCTGGGGTCTCATGGGAAAAGTTAGCCCCGCTGCTGTAATTCAGTGCTGGGAGGATTGCAGCATGCGGGGGAGTCCCACGCCGGAGCAGCTCGGGAAGGGCTGCAGCCGTGGGAGAGAATCCAGTCGGAGGAAGTTAGTGACCCATGACGGAGCAGTGTGGGGAATGCTGCGGCCCATGGGAGGAATTCAAGTCAGAGAAAGTTTGTGGAGGACTGTCTCCTGTGAGAGGGGGACCACGATGGAGCAGGGGGAACAAGTTCCAGAAGCTCCCTCCACCGAAGGTGGAAGATAGAAGAAGCACTGACTGCACCCCCCATTCCCTGCCCCTGCACCACTGAGGGGAAGAGGCAGAGATATCAGGAGCAGAACTGAGCCTGGGAAGAAGGGAGGGGTGGGGGGAAGGTGTTCTCAAGATATGGCAATGTTTCTCACTATCCTACTCTGCTATGCGTTGTTAGTCTCTGTAATAAATGTATGTTCTTTTTTTATTCCCCCTAATGAGTCTGCCTTTTGCTCATGATCATAAAGGGTGATTTTTCCCCATCCCAGTCCTATCTGAAACCCCAAGCCTGGCTCTTTGTCCCTTCTCATTGCTGGAAGAGAAGGGAGAGAGAGTGGCTGCGTGGTGGTTGGCTGCCAACCAGGCCCAAACCACAACATGTTGGTTCAAGAGCAATCTGAGATGTCTAGTCAGAATACATCTCGAAGCTTCTCTCGGGGGGCCACCCCTATAGTGTCCTCCCCTGCCACCAAAAAAACTCCACCACTCACTCAACCCAGGACACAACATAAGATATTATGTAGTAAAATAGATTAGAAAAGCAACTGCCGAATATTAATATTAACTTTTCATGAGAGATTTAATAATCCATCATAGACAACAAGAGATGATGTACTGTAAAAGAGTCAAAAGCAACTCATCTTTATTTATTATTTTGTAAATCAGCATAGTTGGAGATCTAAGTATTTAAGACTTTTGCTCCATCCACAGGACCAATGAAGATATGGTCAAGGTGTTCTGTTTGATTAGAAACATTTCTGTGTAACAGAGCTTTCAAAGTTATAAGGGCTGAATTGCACACTAAAAAAGAAATAATGGATGTTACAGCTCACTTGGCCTTTCATTACCTTTCATCAGAAATAAATAAGCACCTAAGGGACTCCTAATTCTTTTCACCACATACAAAATTTTGCAGTGTGTGTGGTTTATCAATAGCAACAAATGTCTTTCAACAGCCCAACTATACAAGTGTAACATCAGCACTTAATTCACAGCTTTGCTATGTGAGGAAGTTTTTAGGGCACAGCTTAATGTCATAAGAGGCCTCTTCTTGAAGTTGATGTTCATTCTGTAAATTTCATCTTTTACTGAAATAATTAATACATACCTGGTGGTTTCAGTCAGATCATGGTCGCCCTTTTCTCTGTGTTCTTCACACAATCAAATTTGCTCTTGCCTTTCTGTGGTGGAGAATGAATTCCCCAATGTACTGACTTCCATGAATACAGAAAAGACAAAGAAACTACTCAAAAATGAAATGTCCTCCTTCCCTTGAGGACAGCTGAAAAATATCCTATCATTTAATACATTTTTACTACACCATGGCAACAGCTGCTGATGACACTTCTCCCAGCACCTATAACATTGGGACTGAATATTGTCATTTTACATGTTGCCCCTCATGGGGATTTCTCTTGATGCCAAAAGGACTTCTAACTGCACCTGCAAAAATTGATTGGTCAGTGTTAGAGGGAATTATGGCTGTGCCCCACACTTCACACTGAATAAAATACACTTAGGATAAAATCACTCAAAACTCTATTTTATGCCAAGATGATTTTAAATATGTTTTTCCTGTTACAAGAAAGCTCTAGCCACATATAATAGATTTATCTAAAGCTTAGAATTAAAGCTTTGCATCAGTTTCTGACAAAATTGTTTGTCTGTACAGATATCTGTGCAAATTTTCAAATGTAAATAAGGGATGGACTCTTAAATGTCAACTGCCATGAAGTGGAGCATAGTTGTTCCATAAAGATAAATAACATATAGATGAGCATATAGTGCCAAGAATTTTCTTGCAACTTCAATGCCCCACAACAGAAATTTGGACAAGGCAATAAATCAATCTGGTGGCATTCATCAATTTAATCAGGCTCCTACTTAGAAAAGCTCAGAGGTTCTGAAGTCTGTAAAATGGCATTTGTTCACAACACTTCAGTTTATACTGAAATGTATAGATAGTGGTATCTTAAAAGTTTGCATTAGTGACAAAATGAAAAGAATACAAATTAAGAAGACAAACTAGGTCAAGTGTTGTAGAGTAATATTAGGAGGGAACAGGATGCTAAATTGAACAGGAATTGCATAGCCCACTGGATAACATAAATGTCTAAAGCTACAAACAAGCAAAACATTTTGAGGAGACTTGAAATAGGTTTTACTGTATTCTGATAGTACCCCTGAGTATTCTTTTAAGATGTATTGCAAAGCTTTTTTGTCAACAATCATTCAGGGGAGCTTCACAAATGTCAAGAATGCTTAAACATCACCAAAACTTGACAATACAAGGTAGAAAAACAATTCTGGTGTGTGAAAGGAATGTGATAAAACTTTTACTACAGTGAATAAAAAGTATAGGATAGATCAGATATGATGTCATTATTTTATGTTAATTAATTGTAACACAAAAAAGGTGTCGTTGTTTAAGCCTGGTTGGCAGCCAAACACCACGCAGCCACTCTCTCTCCCTTCTCTTCCAGCAATGAGAAGGGACAAAGAGCCAGGCTTGGGGTTTCAGATAGGACTGGGATGGGGAAAAATCACCCTTTATGATCATGAGCAAAAGGCAGACTCATTAGGGGAAATAAAAAAAGAACATACATTTATTACAGAGACTAACAACACATAGCAGAGTAGGATAGTGAGAAGCATTGCCACATCTTGAGAACACCTTCCCCCCACCCCTCCCTTCTTCCCGGGCTCAGTTCTGCTCCCCATATCTCTACCTCCTCCCCCAGGCAGCATGGGGGCAGGGAAAGGGGGGTGCAGTCAGTGTTGCTTCTTCTTCTATCTTCAGTGGGGGGAGCTTCTGGAACTTTTTTCCCCTGCTCCATCGTGGTCCCCCTCTTACAGGAGACAGTCCTCCACAAACTTTCTCTGATTTCCCTAGCTGCTCTGGTGTGGATCACCAACTTTCTCCAAATGGAGTCCCTCCCATGGGCTGCAGCCCTTCCCGAGCTGCTCCGCCGTGGGACACCCCCACATGCTGCAATCCTCCCAGCACTGAATTACAGCAGCAGGGCTACCTTTTCCCACAAGACCTCGGCCTTCTTCAGGCACAGCACCTGGATCATCCAGGTGAAACAGAGGCCATAAATCAATGTCTGCTCCACTGTAGATCTTCATGGGTGGCAGGGAGGGGGGCCCTCTTGTCTCACCACAGGATACAGGGGGGTCTCTTCTTCGGCACACCTCCCCCCTCCTTTCTTCCTCTGTTCCTCCACTGACCTTGGTGTTCACACAGCTGCCGCAACTCCTCCTCACAAGTCCAACTGCCCGTCACCGCATCCCTTCTTAAATACGTTATCGCAGAGGTGCATCTGATTGGCTCAGTTTTGGTGCAGAAGTGGAGCTGACTTGGAGCTGGGGGAGCTTTGAGAAGCTTCTCACTGGGGGCCACCCCTATAGTCCCCACCCCTCCTACCACAAAAACCCCACCAGTCACTCAGATTCAGGACAAAAAGCTACTTAGTTTGTGGAATTTATTAAAAAACCCAAATCTCTCACAGAAAATTCTGCTTTCATCAAAATCTACAACTTCTTATGGTTGAACTGTTCTGCATGAAATTTTCAACAGAAACAATTTGAAGTATTTGAAACTATTTTTTTTGCTTGATGCAATGCTAATTTTGCCTTTTAATGTTTTATTTCTTTTTACATATTTCCCATTTAACTAAATTATTATTTTTATATAATCTAGACGTTCTATTGTTTCCAAATAAAATATTACAGATATTTTGTTTTGTAAAATACTGCTAAAATGCTAAAGTAAAAGAAGAAAATAAAATTTTGCAAATCTGTAATATACCAAATAAATGGAACATTGACCTCCATTTTATATTGGTGTCTGTGTACATTTATAAGAAAATTAATCTGCGAAATTAACATTATTTCCCACCTTTTTATCTGAAGGTGTTGAAGCAACCTCACTAACCACTTTAAAGTGCAAGCAATATATAATAAGGATGGAAATAATACTATAGTGCGTAAGAGCTTTTTCCAGGAGAAAATTTCCTGTTCTGAGACTACACAAAAAGAGGATAAAAAGGCAGTCTGCTTTTTGGAATTGTTTTTAATCTAAAATAAAAAACAGACTGATAAAGAGACAAGACAGAAAGCAATAAAAGTGAACAGTGATACATTATTGATCATGCAGTTAGAAAGGATTTGTGTGTAATGAATCACAGAAATAGAAAACTTAAAGGCTAAGCTCAAAGACAACTACAGTTACGGTTTCATGCGCAGTTTTGGAAAGCTCTTTTTCAAACAATAGGGACAAACAGGAGGATAATTCAGAAATGTTTGTCTGAAAATTAACAAAGGGATAGTAGTCTCTAGATGATGTCAGTCCAGAGATCAAAAGAAGTGAATAAATTATGTCTTGAAAACAAAGACAGGTAACTGAGATGTGGTATGGGAGAGCTGAAAGATAGAACAATGCTTACACAGTCAAATTTAGCAATGGGAAATAATCTGTGTTGTGTTCTGAGCGGATGGCACATTGGTGTCCTTTAACACTCAGATACAGCTGGTGAACCAGTAATGGAAGTAAAGTAACGTTATTTATCTCCTGTCGGCATATAACCAGTATCAGCAGAATTACTAATTACCTATTTACTAGAGAAATAAAAGTCCTTACCACTACCTTTTTTCTCTGCTACTGTGGCCATCCAAACTTTAAATGTACCTAAAAATAACAAATATAGGAGTTAAGTAAATTTAATTAGGGAAAGTAAAGTCCACTTTCATAACAGAAAATAAGTTAAACTAAATCTTCTTAGCTTCCAAAATCCAAACCATGATTTACTGGAATCCTAAGAACTGTAAAATTGAAGAGATAACACCCCCCCTGTATCAGAAAATGGAAAATATATAAGAGTTACTAGTGCAGCTATAGGCATAAATTGGAGAAAGCCTAAGGATGCTGCTAACACATTCTTATTTGAAGTAGCAGATGATCTCATCTTACAGTGCCTTATGTCAAGAATAGAAACTGCCCATGAGTAAGAGTGATACGATGAACCATGACAAGTGGAAGAGTATACATTTAGTTTATTCTTTCATCATACTATATATTATCTATATACATCATATATACTATATACATCATACATTTTACTAAACAGCTACAATAGCACCACTATGTTGTCTATATTTATACTATTTGATGATTTCCAGCATGTTGTGCAGTTTCTCTGTTTGTCAGGGAAGACATCAGAACAGAAGAGGTTGGTGTCCTGGTTGGGGCTGGCCTAGAGTTCCTGTTGGTTCGGCAGCGGGAGGAGTGCTGCAGCACACTGAGACCCCAGGGGCTCCCCAGGTCCCAGTGCCCTCACTTGTGTGCGGGGGCGGGGGGGGAGCACAGCTGGAGGGCTGGGCCTGGATTGGCCGATATTCTATGTCATGTGACAATGTGCTCCCTATATAAAGGCAGGAGTGAGCAGGGAGGGGCTGCCACTTCTGGGGAGTGTGGCTGTGGTGGCTTTGTGTTTGGGATTGCTGGCTGGGAGCAGGTGGGTGTTGGTTTGTCGGTGGATGGTGAGCAACTGTATTGTACATTACCCGTTGATACTGCCGTCAGTGTATTATTCTGTTACTGTGATTAAACTTTTTTTATCTCAACCTGCGAGTCTCCCTTTGCCCCTCCGATTCCCTCCCCGTTCCCAAGTAGGGGGAGGGTGGGTAAATGGCTGAGTGGCGTTTAGCTGCCAACCAAACTCAAACCACGACAGTTGGGAACTACTGAACTTATGATGAAAACCACTAATAGTACCTGCACTCAGGGGATTTAGACATCTAAATGACCTTAACTGTGATTTCTCTCAGCTCAAACAAGTTTGTCAGCCACTACAGTTCCTGCTTCATGTTACTTAGTGTTCATCATAATGCTGATTATGAACTTGTCAAATGTAGTTCATCTGATATCCCAGAAAAAATTACATATCCCTCAAAATAAAATTACAGTATTCGTGAATGATCAGTCAAGCAAGAGATATGCTTGACTGAACACATTCCACCTGCATAGCTTTTTCATGGTAAAGCCAGTAAGTTTTGAAATGGTATGTCTATAGTACATATTGAATTGCAGAGATTGCCAAGTGAATACTGCTTTGCTGGTTAAGACACAATGCAAATGAAGCTTTTTTACTTCCAGGGTCATGCTATCTTTGCCTGAATCAGCTTGGATTTCCTTGCATGACACTTGCAGTTCTATGGATCCTTTAGAGTATTGGCATCTGCAGTGCAAAGTCATAGTAAAGGACATCAGACCAAAATGCTAGACCCAGGCTGAAATAAAACAGTTTTAGTGGGTTTTGGTGTTTAGGGAACTGCTAATTTCAATACATTCCTAACTTTCTGGGATTTTGACCTTCACAAAGTCCCAGTAGTCCTGGTTGCCAAAGTAACTACAAAAGCCTCTGTCCTGACATCTCATACAGGAGCTAGGAAGCAGCAGGGCTTCTAACCCCTTCAGCAGGTGGCTGTGAGAGTACAGCCCCAAAATGATGACACTTCAGATGAGAAGCTGGAAACCCAGTCCAGCCCGGGCCTTTTCTTAAACCCTGAGTTGGTGGAGTTCTAATAAAATTGTTTTAATTTACATTTTTTTTTCAGCTCATGCACGAGATTTGAAGATAACCTTCCATTTCCTGGTTCCCATAAAATCATCTCTGATTGATGGGAATTTATAAACTGTTATCCATTGAGCTGAATGTAATCATGTCAACCAACCCAGATTCAGCCAGAACTCCTCTCTACAAGTTCAGGTGAGAAGAAACTGCCATGACAGAAGTGGTTACACTGTAAATTCAAAAAAAAAAAAAAAAACAAAAAAAAATTACCAAAGAATGCACCAAAAGAAACAGCATTCGTCATAAGGAATGAATTGTTATCTTTACCTATCCAACTTTAAAAGTATTGGTAATCCTACTGGCCTCTTTAAAGAAACACTCCTGAACAAACAAAGAAGAGAAGGTGTTGTGGTTTGAACTCAGAGGACAACTGAGCACCACAGAGTTACTCAATTCCCCCTCACTCCAGCACTGAGAAGAAAATAAGCCGAGGCTTGGGATTCAAGATAGGACAGGGAGGGATAAATCACCCATTACGGCCACAAGCAAAAGGCAGACTAATTAGGGGAAGAAAAAAAAAAAAAAAAGAACATAGATTTATTACAGGCACTAACAAGACTTAATAGAGTAGGACAGTGGGAAGAATTGCCACATCTTGAAACACTTTTGCCACTCCCCTCCCTTCTTCCCAGGCTCAGATCTGTTCCCCATATCTCTACCTCCTCCCCCCAGCGGCTCAGAGGCAGGGAATGGGGGGGTGCAGTCAGCGCTGCTTCTTCTTCTATCTTCGGTGAGGGGAGCTTCTGGAACTTGTTCCCCCTGCTCCATCGTGGTCCCCCTCTCACAGGAGACAGTCCTCCACAAACTGTCTCTGACATGAGTCCCCCCCAAGAGCCGCAGTATTTCCCTAGCTGATCTGGTGTGAGTCACCAAATTTCTCCAACTGAAGTCCCTCCCACAGGCTGCAGCCCTTCCCAAGCTGCTCCAGCGTGGGACACCCCCGCATGCTGCAATCCTCCCAGCTCTGAACTACAACATTGGAGGCTGCTTCTTCCTGCAGGGTCCCAGTTTTCTTTGGGTGCAAGTACCTTAATCGGACATTAGGGCCCCTCACAGGCCATAAATCAGTGTCTGCTCCACAGTAGACCTCTATAGGTGGCCGGGGGGGGGGGGCTGCCCTGCTCTCTCACCACCGGATACAGGAGGGTCTCTGCTCCAGCACACCTCCCCACTTCCTTTCTTCCTCTGTTCCTCCACTGACCTTGGTTTTCACACAGCTGCTGCAACTCCTCCTCACAAGTCCCATTGCTCAACACCAGGTCCCTTCTTAAATACGTCATTGCAGAGGTGAAGCTGATTTGCTCGGCCTTGGTGCAGAGGTGGGTCTGAGTTGAAGCTGAGGGAGCTTTGAGAAGCTTCTCACTGGGGGCCACCACTGTAGCCCCCTCCTCTGCTACCAAAAAAACCCACTACTCACATATAGGACAGAAGGAAAACAGAGAAAGTTGGTGAGGAAATACCCACTGTCTGCATACAATAAGAGCTTTCCCCAACTCTCTTGTGTTACTGAGCCCTTGTTCTCTCCTTTTCTAGTAGAATAAAAGAGGAAATCTTTTGATAGAAAGGAACACAAGACTAACAACAAAAAAAACCACCAGAGCCTCAGTTCTGTTAAAAACTGTAGTTCATCTCTACAGAAATCAAACCATACCAGTTAAAATCTGACTGTCAGAGATTAAAAGTTCAGGCCCCAGGATATTTTGAATTACATCAATATGCCATTATAGCATCATCAACTTCTACCTATCTCAGGCCTTAGTAACATCTGAAAGACTCCCTGAGTTTTGTGAATTTTAGAAGACTATCAGCATAAGCCTCCTTCTTTCTATAAATTGGGTAAGTTAATAGTTTTCAAACGATCATAAAAAATTTTAGACAGAATGATTGGAAAGAGAAGGAAAGAAAAGGAAGAAGTAAGTATTAAGGAAGAAAAGGAATGTATGATAATTTTTCATAGGCTATGAATAAATGAAATCTAACAGTCTATTTTGAAGAACTACTGGAAGAAATAACTATTATAATCTAATTTGTCATAAGATTTGGAAGAACTAAAAAATACTTATTTATCATGCTACAGAAGGACTTTTTTGCATGTTGGTCATAAATAGCACAAATACATTATCTGTTGCTTGAATTTGCACAAAACCTTGCAGGATCAGTCTTTTACATATGGCAATTATTAGAAAACTTGAGGTTTCTGAAGAAACCTTTTATTAGATAAAAATTTAATTCTCCTTCAGAATGTACTAGCAGGTCTGGACAATGACTTAAGTATAGGAAAATTTTGAACTGTGCCATTCTCAGATGCATAAGCTTACTTCAATGTTAGTTACTTCAAAATGGAAGAGTTTGGCTTTTACCTAAGATGAAATGGAAAATATGCGAAAGTCAAACTTTTATGATAAGAAAAGTAGTTTTCCATCCAGTTCTGTTGTAGCACACTGGGTGGTATCCCTATCATATCTGTGACTTTCAGAAGTGACAAATCTCTCATTGCCTCAATAAAATCAGATGGTTCCTCTCAACTGTGAACCTCTATTCCATATGGGTAGATAAACTGTAACAGGTTTTAGTGGATACTGACAATTTTTCTTTAAGAAAATAAATGCAATACAAAAAAACAAAAGACAAAGATTTGACAAGAGAGATGTGATTAAATTTTCACCAAAAAAAAAAAATAAAAGAAGATTAAGGGATGATGTATATTCTATTTCAAAAAAGACAGTTAAATTACCTCAGTGGGTGTTCAGGAACTGATCAAACTTTTAAAAACTCAGTGACTTCAGTGAACCTTAGTGACTTCAGCACTTGAAAAAAAGTGCATAATCATTTATGACTGTTAGATACTGACTGGTATGAAACATAAAACAACTTTTTAATGAAAGATCAAGAGACAGAAGCACATCAGGCAAGTTGTAGATCAGGTATCTACTTGTTCTATCCCTAATCTATCATAGTTTATGTTGATGGCAAAGGAAGCAAATACAGGAAGCTCTTACTCGTCACGTTACAGAACTATTGGTAACAAAACAGAGAATTGTAATGTTTATCGTAGAAGGTAAAAGACCTTATCCAGTGAAAGATTCTCATTTCCATTAGCATGAATTGGTGTCTGGATTAGTGACAGAAAAACACTTTAATAAGAATTATTATTAGTATTGTTCAAAAATTTAGAAGACAGAATTAAAGTATACAGAGAATAATTTATGTTTGATCAGTGACTATCATTATTTCCAAGAAAAGTAAGGGTGGAAAAGAATCCAGGAAATAGTCCTTCAAGTTGTCAATCCAGCTTTTAAGAATGAGTTATGTTTGCCACTTGTGGATGTGTCTGAAGTATACAGAATAAACACCTGAAGCTGTTCCAGTTCATTTATCTTCTGCTTCACAAGGAGAACTCCTAATTTGATATTTTGACTACCAAACTTTACAAATACAAAAACTATCACAAGATCAGGAGTTTTCAGTATCTCTGAACTGGGAGGACAATCAGTTATTCATTTTTACCGAACTGTAAACTTTTTACCCTCTAAGCACCCTTCTGTTAACAAAAAAAGTATAAACATTGTACAAAAGACAAGACAGCTTAGTTCAATGATGCTCAATGAAGCATAGTACTGCATAATATGATTTGTTTGATGCTTTAATAATACAAAACATGGTTTCTGCTTTATTATATAGTTGTTAATGCAGAAATGACATGCTTACAAAAGATTTACTATATTACTATTTGCATATAGGCTTTCTTAATAGATAAGAGTATTTCCTGCTCCTTCAAAATCAAAATATTTAGTCTAGACATTCTACACTGAATAAAGACTGCCATCTTCTGCTGCAACTGCAGCAGATATACTCAAATTAGCATCATAAGAGGACAATATATTATACTGGGCTCGTCTTACTAAGTACTTTAGAATGAGTATCTCCTTCTCCATTAATGTAACAGGAGTTGTGACGAGACACATTTACAAAATACCTTGGTTTTTTACAACATTCTTTTTAGAGCTACCTATCTTTATGCTTTGACCCCTTTTTGAAGAACAGAGAGGTAACACCCTGAAAAAATAATTTAATGGATTATAAAATATATTAATACACCCATTATGAAGAACTACAACAGATTACAACAGCAACTTCACTACAGGACTCACTTCTCTTGTCTGACAACATTACTAATATTGCGATTCTTATTCAAAATTGAAGTTGTTTAACTTAGCAACAGCTATATTTTGTGTGGTTCAGAAACTTCCAGTTGAATCTTCTCAAATTTCATACACTCCAGGAATGATGTGTGGAAGAGCAGCCTGGGACCCAAAGGGATAATTTAGAGTTCTGAGAAAACTGTTTCTGTTTCAGCCCATAATTTATTAGGTATCCTATGAACTCCGGCTAATTGAAAAAACTAGCCCAAAGAAAATTTATTTGCTCAAAAGTTAGTAGGAATATGATCTTAAACATAAAGAAACATTAACATTAATTTGTCATCTGATATAAGAGATTTCCAAATTAGCAGAGAATTTGGTGAGGATGATGCAAGCCTTAAATGAATATCATATGTAGATACATTGACCTTTGTTTTTTCTTGGCTATTCCAAGTCTTTTCAGGTTTCTATAATGCAATCAAGTCCACAGCTGTCCAGAAAATTTCTGACAAAATGTTCTTTAATTAAGTAATGCCTATTAGTCAGATCATGTTTCACAGAAATGTGGAGAACTTTGGCCATAATGGTTTCTCATCTTCCACCTGCTCAGACTTAACAGCACATTCTAAGTACTTTAAACCATGAATGATACTTCCACACAACAAAACTGACAAAGCAATACTTCTCTCCTGAGGGCTTGGGAGGCTTTGAGGAGAAGGAGTTGTGCCCTAACAATTACCAGAAGAATGTGGGTATGAAAATTATATAAGAGTTTGGGCTTCTTCGAAGTATTGTTGAATGAACTTCTATATCCTATTGTTTAACCTGGCTGAAAAAGACCTTTCCGTGATGTCTTTCTGATTTATTCTACTCAAATTTAAAGATAATGTACAGCAAGCCCAAGCTCTGCAAGAGACATTCTTAGAGGTTAACCCAGTTTAGAAGTCTGGCATGCTGATATATGCCTTCTCATAGCTTTATAAACTGTTATTAAAAACACATTGAAGTAAACAGAAAGTTACCCATGTGATAGAAATTACAGCTGATGAACTGTTCTGATTAAGTCATTTGTCAGAAAAATGTAATTTGCCCATGAAGAAATACTTAATGAACTTATGACTTATTTCAAAAGGATAGATTGTTCTTAAAATCAGATGGTTCCAATGGGTAAAGGGAAAAGACAATCAAACTTATATTCATGTTGCATGGCGGAGAAGCTCATGACACACAGCTGCTGGTGATGTTCCCTCCATGATAACAATAAGTCTGTGCCCAAATATGTGTGAGACACATCCTGAGATTTGCCCCTACAAAAAGGATATTCATAAATCAAGAGAAAGAACTTAAATATAATGTACCTGTCCAAATCCAAATTCTGACCTACATATTTTTTTTTCTTTTTTCATTCAGTGTATTATTACCTTTTACAAAACAGAACAGCTCCAGTAAAAGGCAAAGAGACTTTCATTCTGGAATTGATATTTATTTAGGGTGTAAATGCAGAACCAGGGGAGGTACAATGGTTCAAAATCCCTGTTATGGATTAGGGAGAACAGAAATTTAAAGCAGCCTACAGATTTATAGCTCTAACATGGGTCCCTGATGTCAGCAGCAAGTGCCCTGATAAAAAGGCTACTGGATATTCTGGGAGTGGGGAAAGGTGATGAACATTGTTCTTCACCTTCTCATTTCTTTTTTTCTTCACTTTAACTGGATAGAAAGGAAAAGCATTCTGAAAACCTCAAAGCTTCCACAGAACAAACTTCTATATATAGAGATCTAACACTACTGACCTCTGTGATCTTTGGATCAGTGATACAAGGAGGGCTAGCAGTATCAAAATCAGGGAGAAAGGAAAGAAAAGAATAACATTGACATAAAGAAAGCAGATGGGCACAAAGAAAGAAAATTTCCTTTACATAAACAGGCTGAGATGGAACAAGACACAGGAGGAAAATAAAGAAAAAGTAACAAAATAACCACTATCTCATATTCGAAGGCATATTTGAGATTTCACCTCAAAGACATTCATAACTTCTGTGAGTTAATACACTTGTCCCTCTGTTTACCTTAAGGTGCATATAAATGCATGCCAGGAAAAAAAAAAAAAAAACAAAACAAAACAAAAAAAAAAAAAAAAAAACAAACAAACAAAAAAAAAAAAGCAAACAAATGCAAAAACATACACTGAATGAGCTACTTGCTTTATGATAAAGTCCACAGTCAAGATCTAAGCATCTGATCATCTTTGCTCATTCTTTTCCCCTTACATTAAGATTCTTCAGTAAACACCACCATTCTTGAAACTAAACAAATAATTAATAACTGGCTCAAGAAGAAAGCACCAGAACTTTGAGAAACAAGCAAAGGGCATAGCAATCAAACAACTTTAACACTGACGGGTACAACTTCCATTTCACTTGCTGGCTTAACAGGCAGGGCATCCTGTGTCATGGCAACTATAAAATAGCACCAGCTCTGCAAAAGATAGGCTACTTTCATGATGCTGTTTATAATCATCCAACTCTTGCCTGACATCCCCTTTCTCCTCTTCCTTATCTGAGGACCCAAATCAAAAGAATCTTGTTTTGATTGCACAAAGTTCAATGTACTGAGCATTTGGACTTTTCAGAGTGCTTTATATTATTTTTAGAATTTTAAAATTGTTCCTTAATCTCTAACAGTAAACTCCTCTTCAAACAACACAGTATACTGTGGGCCCAAGTCATCTTTGTTAGTGTTGTCTGGCTATCTTGGCACAACTATCAGGCACAACTACATAATGATAAATGGAAGATGAAAAAGCTGGCTATTTTAGCTCATTTCAACAACACAAAATGTGTAACTCTGTAATTATAACAAAACCAATTATTTTCATCCTGAATCAGTATGAAAAAGTAGCAGAATTTCCCATGAGACATAAATTCTGTATTTTGCTAATCTCAGCTTTAGTCTCACTTCAAATAACAAAGTGTTCTTTACATATTTCACTTTCTTGCTTAACTACACTAGTGAATCATGCTTCCTTGCAAAGAAAAATCGTTCCAGATCTGGTAATCCAGTATCCTTTCAAACAGAAGTATCCTACAAGATTTTTCAGTAATATGTTTGGCACTTTATTAAACATTCTTACTTAGTGAATAAAAATAGTTGATAAGTAAAAGTAATAATACTTAATTATGTTCTAAGTTTCAAGAGTAATACTCTAGAAATCAAGTGGAGTATATAATTACTGTAGGCAACCATAGTAAGTCTATTTCTTCCATCTACACTGACTATACTTGATGTTAGCTTTCAGTCTTACATTGACTGAACTCCTTCAAGGGTTGTCAGATACAGATAAAGGAAAATGTGGTGTCAAAGCCAAAAGTGATTTAATTCAGAATTGCAAGACATAAATATTCACTAAATATCAATATTCTGCAGACCCTGTTTCTATGACATAATCAACAGTTTTTTAAGGTTAGAAATGGCATCTTTGTCTTTGGAGAGCTGTGATGAATTGTCTACAGGAATGCATGTATATAGAATTTAGCAACATATTGAAGCAAATAAATCAAAAATAAAAACCAATTTTATCATTGATGCTTAACTTGATTAAATAATAACACACCTACAGCATTAATAAGCTGTACAGATTCAGACTGTACTAGGTCCCATTAAAGTCATACAATGTTTGTCATTGACTTCAGCAAGGTGAATCCTTGCCCCTGAGCCTTGAATTCACTGTTACCTTTGATGACTTACGAGCAAAAACATCAGCATGAAACAGACTTGTCCTTCGTCATTCAAAAAAACATAGTCAGCACAGATTACTTTTAAAGCCAGCTGATGGATATCATTGTACAGGCAAGCACTCCACTCAACACATTCTATTGCTTGAGGTTGCCTTCTAAATAATTATTATTTCAAAAAGTAGCAATGATGTGAAGAATGATTGTGAAAAATCAATCGGCTTAAAAAGTCACAAAGTTTCCAATTCCTTGTGAATCAAGTACAGACTCCTCTCATATCTATAGTCTGTCCATACCATAGCAACTGGTATGATAAAGAAATGTGCAAGAAACTATGAAAAAAATACAGCATCTTCTGTTCCTATTAAAATCTCATTTAACTTTCTATATTTAAGTACAAGGCTAAACATGAAACACTAGGTGTATATCTCAAGTCTGTTATCTTTATAAATAAACTGAATACTGTCATTCCATAAAAGCATCTATTTCTGAAAGAATTTTTAGAAGTTTGAATCCCATATTCAGAGATGTTCTTGGGAACAAGTTTCACAACTTAGCTAAACATTAATAAAAAGTTGGGTAATAATTTTGAATAGATCTTTACATTTCTTTTAGTAATTAGAGTTGAAAATAAAAGCTTTGTTGCCAGAAGGCAAACTGCCTTTGCAGTTAATATTGGCTCATACAACAGTTAAAGAACTTACCTGAAATATGGAGTAGTGGAGAGGATGTCAAACTGTGCTACTTTAGGTCCATAAATTATCAGTTATATCCTTTGCATGACCAGAACTAATTGGGAAACTCATATTTCAATTTGACACTAAGAACAAAAAACCCCGTTTTTTATAATTTATTGAAATAGCACCATTTCAATCTGAACTATTTACTGTGGATTTTGTATTGTTCCATAATGATAGAAAACATTAACTTCACTTTGAGCTGAAGACAATTATCAGACATTTTTTCTTCAGTGAAAGACAAGATGATTCACCTGTCAAGGGGCTCTTTTCACCTCACACAATTGGAATATTTCTTTTGAGCGCTGCAGACAGCTTCCTGCTTCCCAGCAGGAGTCACTATAAACCAAGGTCATACTGCCTTTCTTCAATAGTCATTTTATAATTCATACTTACAAATATTCTTTGAAATGTACTTTTGATAAAACTTCAAAGTAGCTACCCTATGCCTAGGGATAGACAGAAAGCTTAAATAAAAGCAATATATTTCTGTAAGGACATTTTTCTGTAGTGATAAAAGGGTGTACAATGAACACTTTCCTGACTTTCTCAGCATTTATTATTTCATTGAAATATTCATAGGAGGAAAGAAAATAATGAGTGGGCCCACAATATGTTATTTTATGACATATCATTTTTTGTAAGAATGACTTCAATTTTCGGACTCAAATTCTAATATTTCCTTGCTGTAATACAATTTTCTCAGAAGAAAAAAAGAGATATTTTTAACAATTGCTAGACTGTAAAAAAAGTCATAGTAGTAATACCACAATCTCAGAATAAATATATTCCTATACAAAGGACTTCCAAAGCTTATGCATGATTTAAGAATAATGTACTTCAAAAAATCCCAAACCTCAATATATTGAGGTAAGTGGAAATTAAGAGTTCCTTGAGTAGAAAATCTAACAGGAAAAAATACAGAATTAGTGGTTACTGGAATACATAATGCTAAACAGAAATCTATCCCAATATGCAGAGGAAGTAAGAAACACTAAGAGAAGAGTAGGACTGCAAGAAAGGTGTTAAATAATCTAAAAGAACATAAACAGGAAAATCAGGAATAAAGATATGATTAAACATGAGTTTAAAGAGGTGGTACAAACACTTAATAAAATCAGCAAGGCAAACACACAACCAGTTATAACTGTCAAGGGATATCAAGCAGAAAGAAAATATTTTACAAATAAACTAGAAGAAAATAACAGAAGAAAATGAAGATCTACTGTTTAAATATCAACCAAAAATAACAATCAATAGAAGATACACTAAAATCTGAGGTTTACTTCTTTGTATTCCTGCCACTTTTCAGAGAGAAGCCAATTTAACTAAGATTTGGAACATTGTTCCATTGTTTTGGCTTGTTTTTTAAGGGTTCTCATGAGAAATACAGTGGAACTTTGGGAATATTTTTAAGTACCTAAATACTATTTAATCTATTCCCCTTTTCTCTCTAAACATTTAATAGTTATCTTGAAATGAGCATCGGAGGATAAGGGAGATTAAAGAACATCTAATATTTTACCTTATCATTTACTAGAATGGAAAAGACAGAGATTAGTAAAGACTAATCAGTCAATTTCAGTAAATTAAAAGATGATGACTTAAATTATTAAACATTTTATTAGTAACTAGAAAATAAGATGATGACATAGATATGTCAAGGACAAAAATGCCAAACCACTTGTTTTCTTCTTTATCTAAATATATGTCCAAGTTAACAGGATACATATTTACAAAGATTTTGATGCTTTACACACAAAAACACTTCATAAATTAAGGAAACTCTATATAAATAAACAAACAAGAAACAAATGAAAAAATCTCAAAGCAGTGCAGATAAGTTTATACATCATTACATTGTCAGGACACTGCTGGTGGTTTCCAATAGAGTTATACTCTGGAGTCTATTCTACTCAGTTGCCCTTGAATAATAGAACAAGTTTATGAGAAAATGGAAAATGCATTCACAAAAATTATAGACCGTAACAGTCTAGGCAAGACTGCGAATATTTTGAGAGGATACACATTCAGCATGATCATGACAAATGGGAAAAAATATTAACAAGAAACAATAAGAAAATCCAAGTGGAATATCTACGACTGTGTTTCAGAAGGGAAGATAAAATGTACAAATAGGAAAAAATTGGCTATGCAGAAATATAGAAACTTGTGAGAAAAGGATCTGTGCGGACTGTGGATCACAGCTAAAAGCTACAAAAATGTGAAAGTAATTCTTTTATATATTACCAAGGATGCCATGTGAAGAGGTATGAGAAAATTATTCCTCTCAGTTTAGTTCTAATGAAGTTTCAGATGCAGTTCAGCATGGTTTAAATGCCAAAAGAGAAAGATATTCAGCTTATAACAAAACACTGAAGGAGTGCGTTTTGTTTTGTTTAGAAGAAAGGATACTAAAAAATATATAGATAAGAAGGAATGATTTTCTAGTGTTTAAAAAAAAAAAAAAAAAAGACTATGATTAAATATTCACTGTAAAATATTTTCCAGAAGGAGTATTTAAATTAGATATAAGGGAAGGAAGATGTCTAATATTTATGCTCAGATAAACTTAAACAAGCTTTTGAAATATCCTTTTCCACAGGTGTCCAGCACACATAATAAAAATGTGTTTTGTGAGGAAATTGCCAACTGCTTTAAAATGTATTTTTCTTAATCTTATGGCTTTATACATCGTCAAGATCGGATATTCATGATCATGTTTTTCAAGACATGAAGTCTAAAAACAGGTTTTGCTTAGAGGTGCTTAGGAAACCCACTAGTATTATTTGTTGCATATCTTGTTAGAACCTACTAATGATTGACTGTGTATTAAATCTGATAATGCTTTTTTCAAACTCCATGAAATCAAGCTATTTTCACAACTGAAACATTAAAAACATAGGACTTTTAACCTGAAAATTATATATTTTTCACAGTCTTGAGCAATGATTGGGGAAAAAAAAAAAAAAAAAAAACAAACAAAAAAAACCAACCTAGATTAAACATTATTTATCTGATTGTGAAATTGATAACTGTGGATACTGTCAATAACATCTATGGTAATTGCAATGCAACAGTTAAATATTTCAAGAAATCCAAATTTAATCTGCCTGGAGAAGACTGTAACTGATAGCCCTGCTCAAAAAATCATTTGAAAAAAGAACATTTAACATTTATTGAAATCCCTTAGATTTTAGAACATTTTCTCACAATATACCTTGAAACATTCAGAAATGTCAATATGCAGGATTTTTTAAGTGTTAAAGAGACTTTAATAACAGACAAAGACTATACATTACAGAAGGAAAAAGGAAATTTTGAAAAGTATTGTGTTTTTTTTATTCAAGGGCATTAATGTTTTGGTTTGGGGTTTGTTTTTGTTTTAATTTTCATTCAGAACTCAGACTGGGTTGCAAGAAAAACCCAGCAGTTCACATTGTTCTTAATTCAAAACAAAACAAAACACCCATCATACCTTCAGGACAAAAATAACTTTTGTTTCTTTACTAGAGCATCCATCAGTGTGAAGAATATGTTCTTCCACCAGCTATCCTTCACTCTCTTGATGTGAAATGCAAATACCTATAAGGGATATTTTAACGTTGCTAGGAAGAAACCCCTCCTTTTGGAGCAGGTCCCCAGTATTCCGTAAGTTGTCCTTATTCCCAGCAAGTAAACACACTTTATGTAATTTTCTCCTCTGTGCATTCAGGCTTTACTTGGCAGTGTCTCAAACATGACTTGGGAGTGGAAAGTGCTCCAGAGACTGCTGTGGAGAAGGTGACAAAGTATCTAGCCTGTTTCTCTGTGGAAGTCTCTGTGCATGCCATTTTGTCATTGCAAACTCAGCTATTCCATTAGGAAATCGAGACTCCCTCATCTGGTGAGTATTTTCTCTTTACCAGATCAATCTTTAGTCATTAATGTGATCACTAATTTTCCTCCTTCTCATTAATAACCATGAGCTTTTTCCCTCAGAAGATCAAAGTGCTGCTCCTGAAGGCATCTCTGAAGGCATCACTTTTGAACTTTCCAGTATATCCATTTTCATCCAATTTTGATTCTCTGGCCTCAGAAGCACCAAGGTGCAATGTTATCTCTTAGCTTGATAAGAAAACCTCAAGAGGATACCCTACAATAAGATTTTTTTTTTTATATATATATGTTAAGGGGAAAAAAAAGTCCTCCACATGATCGCCTTACCGAATGATTTTTAAAAATATGGTTTTCAGATGAAAATTTTCACTTTATGACATGTCATTTTGCTTTAAATCAATCATGTCATGTCATTTTATTCTGATGCAACAAGACATAAGACAAAACCAAAAATCAACTAAACTTCTCAGGTCAAACAAGAAAAACCAAAGTTGTTTAAATTTCTTAAGACTTTATTTAATCATAGTTAGTTCCTTCAATAAATGTAGCAGAATGAGAACAAGTTCTTTTTTTTTTTTTACCTATATTAAGTTTAGAAAACCATGCAGCTTTTCTAAAATAGTTGAGAGATATTATGACAATATGACAAAATAACATTATTTGATTTACTCATCTGAAAGAATAATAAAAATATTCAAAGTGAATATTTCTAAGCTGCCAAAGCTGTTGCTTTGTCAAGCATGGAGAAGATGGTCTGCTATTACTTAGATATTTGTATTCTACCCATATGTAATATTTTCAACAAAAGTCAAATATTCCCAGTGTTTTTACCTCTATGTATAACAAAAATGAAACTTACAACAGATCCAAAATAATTTTAAAGAAGAAAAGTATAAAGCCATAAAACAAAAGAAAAACATGCCAACATGTATATCCTTAAAGGTATGAGGATTGATTAAGTTCTTACCATTTTCCTTCAGGTATATCCTTATCCTTCTCTTACCAACATTACCTTTCTCCAGTACATATGTTTTTATTGGCTTCAATGGACATTAGGATCATGTCAGCCAATAAGTAATTAATCTTAGATAAACTGTGGTTTGGTCACTGCAGTGAGGTTGCCTGTCTGCTCACCTGGTGAAGGATTTAAGGAAATTAACAACTCAACATGATGAAAAAAATTGACAGAATTCACTTATTCATAAAGACTATCCTATAACCTAACAAGTGGCAAGACTTTTTCACTTTCTTGCCAAAGTCTACAACAATCCTAATCCCAATGCTTTAAGTAACTGTGAAAACTCCATGTATCAACTAAAAGTAAATTTTTGTAAGAATACACCAAAAAGTAATAATTACAATATGGGGGAAATACGTTCTTCTCTAATACTCTGTTATAACTTTCTTGAATATTTAATGTTAAGTATGAAGTACTAAACCCAAGAGCCTTAAGCAAGCATTACCAATCACAAGTTAGCATATAATTTTATACTTATTAATTTTACTATTATTTTTTCTGGAATTCTGTACTAAATTCCTTCAAAAGATGGAAGTACCTTTGTAATTAAATTTTGTTTTTAAGATGACTCAGTCAGGAAGCTTTAATTATATTAAGTGACTATAACTCATATTTGTTATTGTTGAACTTCACAGTGAAATCTTTTATGCCAGTTTTAGGCAACACTGCTGTGACATGCAATCTTTCAGGTTCAATTTCAATATAAACTGGAAAAAAAAAAAAAAGCAAAAAACAAAAAGCACTAAAATGTTAGCTAAAATATTATTTGCAAGGAAAATAAACACAAATTTAATAAAAAGACTTTTTTTTTTTTTCCTTCCTGAATGGTTAGGTATCTTTAAATTGCAATTCCCTTAAACAAAATTGTATCTCTGCAAGGTCTAGTCTTCATGGATGATTGATAGATGAACTACTGCTCCACCTCTGAGCACATTTTCAGCATTCCCTTGACTATTCCTTAAAACATTTTTCACAGCTTTAACTGGAAAACCTTCTAGATAGAGGACTTACACTTTAGTCATGTATTAAGCATCTATTTTTTAATATAATCCACAAAAAAATGAAGGAAACATAATGTTACATGCAGTGTTATCTGGACCATTTGGCACACAATGGCAGTCTATCACAGAATCATGTAGGCCAGCAGGGACCTCCAGAGATCATCTAGTATGACTAGGAAATTCTCCTCATAGGATCAGGAGCAAAGTCAACTCTTCTACGCTGTTTGGGTAACTGATTAGTGGAGACTGGAGTGACACTTCTCTTGGAAGAACCTTGATTTGTAGACATTCTTCCTTCCAACTCTCGAACCCACTCTCTTAGAACATAGGTGGGTTTCCCGTCCCATTTCCTCATGTCTTCTCCATGGTCACACAAGTAATACCATAGGTTCCCCCATGGTGTATACTGTCTCACTTGAGTAGGGAGCCATTTGCTCCTGACAGCCGAGACCTTAGTCTGTGCAGGTGGAGAGTAGGACATGTCCTCTTTGAGTTGTTGAACTTCTTGTGATAGTTTCTTCACAGCTGCGACGATGGAAGAAGAGATACTTTCTTTGTAGTGCCAGAGTTGGCGAGCCAAGTCATCCATAGTTGGTCCCTCTTCCACTCTCCAGTCAAATACTGCTACTACATTGGCATGTGATGATGGAGCACTCCGTATAAACTTCCGCCATACAGGCCGGGTGCATTGGACTTCATCTGGGTCTGTGGGTAACCACGCATCATCTGGGTCATAATAAACCATCTCCCACACAGCCAGTTCCCTCAGGTATTGGATACCTCTCCCCATGGCGGTCCACTTACTTGGATGACATGTAAGATCTTCCTTGAAGGGATATCTGTCCCTCACGCCTGACAGTAGTTGTCTCCAAAGGCTGAGTGTTTGTGTCTTTCTTCCAATAATCTTGTTAATGCCTGCGTCCCTGGACAGGGATCCCAGTTGTCTGGCCTCTCTACCTTCTAATTCCACACTGCTGGCCCCACTGTCCCAGCATCAGAGCAGCCAGGTAAGGAGGTATTCACCTGGATGGCAGCTGAAATCCTTTCACATGTCTCGTAGTTCACTCAGAGATAGGGATCGGGTGATTACCACTGGCTCTGCCTCCTCCTCCTGTTCTTGTGACGACCTTGGTTCACCACCATCTTTTACAATGTGAGGGAATTTTTTAGTGTATTTTTTCTTCTGTATGGGAGCAACTGACACCGTCATGGTTTGATTCACCGGTTCACCCACAGTACTTATCGTAGGGGTCAGACTGGCTGCAGTGTCCGTCGCCCGAGTTGGAGTGGCTGCAGTGTGTGGTGGGGGTGTCAGGGTGGTTGCAGTGCTGGTTGTTTTGCTCTCAGACGCAGACACATCTTCCTTTTGAGGGTACTGCATAGTGGTGAGCAGAGTTCAGTAGGCATGGTCCAGGCCCCAGCATGTTGCAATGATCTGCTTCTCTCTTGAGGTGTCAGGATGACAACACACCTTTTCTAAATATTTTACTAATTTCTCAGGATCCCGTACTTGTTCAGGGGTCAAGTTCCAAAACATTGGAGGTCCCCACTGTCCTAAGTACTTGCCCATGCTACCCCACACTCCCAGCCACTCATAACTCTGCAACCCTGGGGTAGATCCCTGGGTGGTATTCAGAAACAGTTGCTTAACCCGAAACAGAACCTGAACCACATTCAGGAGCACTATAGCTTCCAGCAACAAGACAGCAATGTTAATATGAGCATTCCATGGATATTCAGATTCTCAGTATTCTCAAGTATACTTGCAAGTAGCTTGGAGAAGGGGAAGATGGAAGAAGTTATCTCCCCCTTGAGAGGGCTCTCCAAGGAGAAAAGATGGAGGGTGTAGTTACTAACCCATTCCAGTAGGTGCCCCCCAGTGTACACAAACAACAATCATGCTGAGTACAAATGCCCCACTACTCCCAGGACTGACGATTTTATCATGCCATAGATTAGTGTTACATAATACAGCAAGGCAAAAATACTAATCCAATTCCCACAGGTAATAAGCAGCAGCATGGGGACTACATATGGCAACTAATGTGATGTATAACACAACTGCAGTAACAAAAAACATGATTTTAGGATCCAAATGAATGACATTATAACAGGATGGGCAGTCGGCATTATAATAAACTTGATAGTGTACACAGATCAAATCTGTTGTTATCTCAACCCTTTGTGCCCCACGTCGGGTGCCAAAAAGGACCATCATCGTTTGAGCCTACTCATCAGCTAAATACCACGCAGTCACTCTCCCACCCTCCCCCTATTTGGGAATGGGGAAGGAATCAGAGGGGCAAAGGGAGACTCACAGGTTGAGATAAAAACAGTTTAATAACAGAATAATACACTGACAGCAGTATCAACAGGTAATGTACAATACAGCTGCTCACCACCCACCAACCAACCAACACCCACCTGCTCCCAGCTGGCAATCCTAAACACAAAGGCCCCACAGCCACACTCCCCAGAAGTGGCAGCCCCTCCCAGCCCACTCCTGCCTTTATATAGTGAGTGTAAGGTCACATGACATGGGATATCGGCCAATCGGGGCCCAGCCCTCCAGCTGTGCTCCCCCCGCCCCCGCACACAGGTGAGGGCACTGGGACCTGGGGAGCCCCTGGGGTCTCAGTGTGCTGCAGCTCCTCCCGCTGCCAGACCAACGGGAACTCTAGTCCAGCCCCAACCAGGTCAGTCACCTAGTTCAACTTCCCTCTCATTGACAGTCCAGCTGAGCTTTGACTATTTCCACAGATGGAGATTCCTTAAAAACTCAGGGCAACCTCTGCCTATGTTTGACCAAATTCACAGTGAATTATTTTTCTTTTAGTAGGTTGGAACTTCCCATGTTCTAATGTGGTGGGTAGACCTTGGTTGGCCACCAGGTGCCCACCAAACTGCGCTCTCACTCCCTCTCATCAAACTGAGAGAAAATACAACAAAAAACTCATGGGTTGAGATAAGGTCAAACTTACCAATTACTGTCACAAGCAAAACAGACTCAACTTGGAGAAATTAATTTATTACCAATTAGTAACAGTAGAATAATGACAAATAAGAACAAATCTAAAAACACCTTCTCACCACCCCTCCCTTCTTCCTGGGCTCAACTTCATTCTCAACCTTTCTAACTTCTCCCCCCATGAGTGGTACAGGAGGATGGGAAATTGGGGTTGCAGTCAGTTCATAAGACTTCATCTCTACCACTCTTTCCTCCTCACACTCCTTCCCTGCTCCAGCATGGGGTCCCTCCCATGGGATACAGTTCTTCACAAACTTCTCCAGTGTGGGTTCTTTCCACAGGCTTCAGTTCTTCAAGAACTGTTCCAGCACGAGTCCTTTCCATGGGGCACAGTCCTCCAGGAACAGACTGTTCCTACATGGGTCCCCCATGGGTTCACAGGTCCTGCCAGAAAACCTGCTCTTGTGTGGGCTCCTCTCCACAGTCTGCAGCTCCTACCAGGAACCTGCTCCAGAACGGGCTTTCCACAGGCTGCAGCTTTCTTTATGGCACATCCACCTGCTCCAGCATGGGGTCTTGCATGGGCTGCAGGTGGAGATCTGCTCCACCGTTAACCTCCATGGGCTGCAGGAGCACAGCCTGCCTCACCATGGTCTTCACCACAGGTGGCAGGGGACATCTCTGCTCTGGTGCCTGGTGCACCTCCCCCCGTCCTTCACTGACCTTGGTGTCTGCAGGGTGGTTTCTCACACATATTTTCATTCCTCTCTCCCAGCTGCTGCTGCACACTTTTTTACCCTTTCTTAAATATTTTATCAGAGAGGCATCACCAGCATCACTGATTGGTTCAGCTTTGGCCAGCAGTGGGGCCATCTTGGAGCTGGCTGGAATGGGCTCTGTCCAACATCAGGGCAGATCTTGGTGTTTCCTCACATAAACCACTCATGTAGCCCCGCCCCTCCCCTCCCCCACCTCACCCCCCTCCACTACCAAAGCTTTGCCACATAAACCCAATCCATTCCTCTCTTCACTTCTGAGAATAACATATTTAAGAATTATCATTGAAATCATTCATCACATAAAGTACAATTTTAGCCAACTTCATTTAAAACCACAAAAAAATTTCCCATATCAAAATAAGATTATCACACCACTTACAAAGGTGGACAATTTACAGACATGGCATCCCTCATCTTTTCACCACAATTACAACAAAAACTTCCACCCAAATATCCTGTTCTTTATCAATGTTCTGTCTATGTTTTGCCCATTACCTCTTCCAGTTATTGACCTTGTCTTGAATTCCTCATGCCCCACGTTGGGCGCCACAAAGGACTGTGATGGGTTGACCCTTGCTGGCTGCCAGATACCCACCAAGCTGCTCTCTCACTCCCCTTCCTCAGCCACAGAAGGGGAAAATATAAGATGAAAAACTTGTGGGTTGAGATAAAGGCAATTTAATAAAGAAAAGAAAGGCCACATTAAGAAGAAGCAAATTAAACCAAAGGGATTTATTCCCTTCTTCCCATCAGCAGGTCATGTCCAGCCACTGCCTGGGAAGCAGGGCCTCAGTACGCATAGCGGTTGCTTTAGAAGACAAATGCCTTAATAATGAATATCCCTCTCATCCTTTGTCTTGGCTTTTATTGCTGAGTCCAATGTCATATGGTATGGAATATCCTTTTGATAAGTTTAAGTCAGCTCTCATGGTTATGTCACCTCCAAACCTCTTCCTTACCTGCAGCCTACTGAGGGGAGAAAGGAGGATTGGAGAGACAGCCTTGATGCTGTGCAAGTGCTGTTCAACATTAGCCAAAACATTGGTGTGTTATCAACATTGTTCTCTCTAGAAATATGAAGCACAGCCCTATGAGGGCTACTGTGGGGAAAGTTAATTCCATTCCAGTCCAGACCAAATGCATCCAGCTTGTGGCTGTTGTCACTTGCCTTCTGCTGTGACTTCTGAGAAAAGTCTGGCCCCATCTTCTCTACAACTCCCGCTAGGTAGCTGTCAATACCAGCAAGATCTCCCCTAAGCCTTCTCTCCTGAAGTAGTGTGTTTTAATAAAAATCTGTATCATCTTCAGTCCTTTCTTCTCATATTACCAACAGATTCTACTCATGCTGAATAATTTCACCTATTTGCAGTGCTGTGACTGTAAGCAAAGGCACAATTTAGAGCGTAATAACTTTATTCTACAACCCTGAGAGTGCTGTACACAGTACGTACTTAATTTTTGGGAACATCATGCTACTCATGTTGTTGGTAAGACAATAAAATGTTAATTTATTTTGAACACAAATGGATTCTTACATCTGTGCAGTAAAGTGTATCCATTTTGCTTTAGGTGAGCTAGCAAGAAAATGCATAGAACAGGATCCAAGTATTTCGCTCAGCTTTAGCTTTGTTACAAAGAACCTTTGACCAAAGCCAGATTTTGGTTTGGTTGAAGACAACCTCTATTGTTATCATCACTGAGACTCTTCTCAATTAAATAAAGCATATTAGCAATGATTGTTTGTCAGGATTTTTCCAAATAGATAAATAAGCCTTATGAAAATCTACTTCTCTGTCACCCTGAAAGCGGGGAGCAAATCTGTTATGATGCCAAACAGCAAGGAGCAAGGCAGTGATAGCACGGGAAAGAGGCAAACATCAAGGACAACAGACTTCCAGATGTGGCTGTGCCAGAGGAGGCAGAGACTGGTCATCCTGGAACAGCAGCCAATACCATGGGCACAGCTTCTCCCTTAAATGAACATCTCTCTCTCATCCAGTCCCATCTTCTTGCTCTCTTCTTTCCCCACAGTAAAAAGAGGTGCCAGCCCTCATCTCTTCCCAAGGGCACATGAGATGCAGTGTTTCTGTCAGGGAAAGAAGACATGAGGAAAAGAGAGACCTTGTACCCTTGGGTAAAAGAAATACTAAATAGCTAAGCAAATATATTCTTTATTGCTATCCAGCATTACCTCTGGATTTAAAATAAAACATCTATTTTGGGTTTTTTTGTTACTGAATAATAAAGTGATACACAGAAACAGTGATCTCCTTGCTACTAAAAAGATCTCATTTGCAAATCTTTTTTCTCTAGATTTCTGATTCTTAATTGATACTTTTATATTGCTTTTATATTTCAGTTTGTGCGGTGCTGACACATCATTTTAGCAATGACAGGTAAAACAAAAGATGATTGGTGCATTGTCCTCCTGAACAGAAAAAGACAGCTTGCTTTCCTGATATGGTATGCTAGTAAAATAATAGTAGTTGTATTTCTTTCAGCATGTTTGCTTCCAAAGAGAATTATATCGTGTGGACTGGTAGATTCCTAAGCAACCAGCAACCATCCCTCCTACCTTCCCCCTTGACTCAAGGGGGCAGCTTCTATGCTGATATTATCCCTGTCACTGGTGTAAGAAATGTACACCCAACAAGCTAGCTAATCCACTAACAGAAAATTAAGGGGTGGAAGGATGCCTCAAACTTCTGCCACCATGCATTTTCTTTATCTATTTACTTTCTATTTATTTGCTTTATCTATTTGGTAGATAGCCAAACAGAAAGACTGCAATTCATGCCAGACATGGTATTTCCCTTCTCTAAGTGAGTGAGATGGAAACATAACCTACAATTTTAACTAATGGGGGATGTTAATGTTATGAAGGCATGGATGAGTTAATTTGTTTATAAAAATAAGCTTATTTCCCCTCCAGTTCTAAAATACCAATCTGTTCCATTTTTCTTGGGACTGAAATGCATACAGCCCTGTATTGCATGCATCATTATGAGTTACAATACCTCTTGTGTAAAGGTTTAGTCTTACTGCATGTGTATCTATAAATTAACATAAATTGCCATGTGGAAAGTCACTGAAGTAGTTGTTCTGCTTAGTTAAGATTGATAATTGGACTCTGAGCTATTCAGAAATTCATGGGATGAACTATATTGAGCTAATGCCAAACATTACACATAGACCAAAAATCAAAATTTTCTTTTTTTATGTTAACTACTTATGACATTTTTTGAATTAAACTATGTCAGCTTGTTTAAAAATATCTATTACTGTGCTGAGAGAAGTGTTAAGTCTCATTAGCCTTTCCAGAAACCACATTTTTCAATGAAAAACATATATGGTGTTTTAGAAATAATTTATACACTTGAAAAACAAGTATTGTTAACTTTAGCAGCAATTCTTTTCCATTCAGAGAAATCTCAGCTTTTCTGTTCATACAGAAAAAAGACTATACTGATGGGAACCTGGGAAATCACATCTACACAAAAATCCAGCAAATAAAAGTATTCTGGTTTTCCCTCGTAGCTTTTTCTTAGCTTTGCAGGAAAACTAAAAATTTTATTAATTTATATCACAATCTTGTGGTCTTACCTTGAGCTTGGGATCAACCAAGATCACACAGAGAGCAGAGGAGGTGGACAATGTTTTCAAGATCACAAATTTTGGAGTCTCTTGACAGTGATGGAAAAAGCAGAGTTAACAAAGCCAATACTCAGGAAAAAACCTCTGTGCTGTTTACAAAAATTGCTGCTATCTCTATTTTATAAGACATTCCACACACAAGTGACTTCTGAGCTCTGCTCTTCTCTCCTGCTTGGGAAAAATGGGGCAACTTTTCTTTGTTACTTTCCCTGTACACCAAAAGCAATGAATATAAGAAGTGTGTATGCACCTCTGAGAGTTCATGTCACCAAAAGAACTGGAGAATAGAAAAAGGTAATTAAGGGGACCACAGTAAGGTGGACTGCCAAAACTAGTATGAGAAATGAGCCAAACATCAATTGTTGGAGTCAAAGAAAAAAAAAAAAAACGTTGTAATGAATGAGGAAAATTAAAGCATTAATTTTTCAGGGATCAGAAGAATCTGAAGCTGTAGTTTCAGACAATTGAAAACAATGTTCTGCAAGTGTTGAAGAGACATAAAAAGCATATTATCAAAAAAGAATTTATTGGCAACATTGCAGTTGCATGACAGTGGTCTACAGGAGGTAATACTCTTATAAGCAAAGACAGATCCTAATGAATTTTTCTTATACTTTAATCTGATAAATTTTGAGTCTTTGTTATCCATTTTGAGCTTCAGATTTTGATATTATCAGCACTAATTGTTCACATTCCTTTCCTTATAAATCAGTTCTCTAAATGTGGGTTTCAGACAGCTTGTTGACATTCTGCTCGTTCTCTTCAGGAATGAAAAAAAAAAAAACCACCAGCCAGAAGAAACAGGTGTGAGAACAAAGCCAATCAGCATTACAGGAGCTCTTGGGATCAATTTCTCCATTTTTTTCTTAAAATTGTTTTGGAACCAGTGTGCCTAGTAAGAAACCAGAGAAAAGATGGAGGAAGAGATAAAGTACCATCTTATTTTCCCCCTTTTCTGCAGTCAGAGGAGAAGAGATGGAAATTACATTCATCAACAATTTAAGCATTAAGGAAATAAAACAGAACATGTGTTTTGTTTTGCGGTTCTTTTTTGTTTGGTAGGAGGTTTTCTATTTTATCACTACATGCCAGTTTCAGTAATATTGTTTCATGAGCTCTAGAACATTATGGTCCAATACTTAGTGATGCTCTGCAACTTTAAGATAGCTCTGCTTTTATAACCAGAATAAAAGATTTTACTATGCTTCACACTACTTAAAGTGGAAAATCTAGACAAAATAAATACAGAAGCAGATCTGCCAGTCAATCTTTTTTTTTTTTTTTTTTCACTCATCTAACATTTCATTTGGGAGTCAGGAAGAGAGAGTTAGCAAGGGAAATACATATTTCTACCTATCTTGCACACAAGCACAATTTTGTGTTTCCAGCAATGTCAGAATCCTTTTCAGAGTGCAACTGCACCTCTGAGTGACCTACTTGCTTCAAATTGTGATATTTGGACTTAGCTGTACCAGGCCTAGGTCCCTCCTCACAGTGTCTTTCAAAAGGATGAATCTGCCTTGGAAACAGGGTTGATTACTGGGAGTAACATACTGAGGAAAAGAGGATGCTGTAGCTAAGTCACTCAGCTTTCAAAGTAAAGGTTTGATTTAGAGTGCTAAGCCTTTTAGACTTTTCACTTCAAAATGTGATCCTGTCTGTTCTGATAATTGGCCATATACAGAGTTCAAATAAATGGTGATACATTTAAAAATAACAGGTTTAAAGATACTCAAGTTTTCAGCATGGAGACAAACTGTGCATAATAGCAGTATTACAAAGTAGAAAGTCCAACCAATAAAAGAGAAAAAAATTGCAGTTTTACTTTTATAAATTGTTCCCAATACCTCAATAGCTTCCTCATTATGAAAAAAGGGATAATAAGATCAGTGAAGGGAAAACATATACAGACAGAAACCCTATTATATAGTAAATGTGTACCAAAGCAATCCTTCCCAGATGAAATAACTTCATCACAAAATTCAGCTAAATACAGCTGATAATTTATCACTATTGCAAGTATTATGAAGAAAGCAAGTAAAATAAAACTTAGTGCTTTACACAGAATGACATATTCCTCCAGTTCAACCTTGATTCTCTTCTGCCAAGTCTCAATCTTTGCAAAAAGGTTTGAAAACAACAGCCACTGAGAAAAAGTAACTTAGCAAGAGTGCATTATACCACTGTTCAGAGTACTTGATGTAAAAGAATGTCTTTCCCTTTGAAACACATCTTTTTCTGGACATTTAGAATAAACAAATCAGTTGGTTCAAGAAAAGTGTAAAAAGTTCTTTTAAAACTATGTATTATTTGCTAAATAAGCAGTTTCAAAATTCTTTTCTGTATTTTCAATAGGAAAAAAAAATCTCACAAATACTGAAATGCCACAGTGCCTCTGTACAAGAGGAGACCAAAAGAACTTCTCTCATTTTGTCTAATAAAATATAGTCTGATAAGGGATAGCACAATTTTCCATAAATGTACAAGGGAATAAAAAACAAAACCCAACCAAAGCTGTATGGACACTGAAAGTAAATAGTTTAAGTTTAAGCAGATCAGGAGAAAATAATTCACTTTAATGTTATGCTATTATAACACTCAAACTGTGGAGAGTCTTCCAAGGGGCAAGTACATTACTCCCTTTTCAGTGAAACTTGGAGTATATATAGAGTGGATTTAATGACACTGATGCTCGTGAGAAGAAAAGGCAGAATGGTATCAAGCAAGATTACCTTTACAATGTGTTTTGAAGTACCTAACTTTGCTGTTCTAAGGTTCCTCTTGGGAGTATAATCCAAATAATTTTTACCACAAAATTTTACTCTCTTGAAAAAGTGTTTTCTCTATATGCCTACAGAAAATGGGTCTTTCTCCATGTTTTCTCCTGGTTTGTTCAATTTCTTCTTAAAAAGATAAAATATCTAGACAGCTCGGGGTGGAAGTTTAGGGGGAAAAGATATACAAAGAACTCAACAATTCTTCAACTCCCAGTAATAAAATTCATCTGGGATGAGGTACAAGACAGATTTCCCACTCATTTTCCCAAGGAATTCTGAATACTTCTTTAACTCTCCATTACTTTTTCTTAAAAAAAAAAAAAGTAAAGCAAAATAACAAAATAAAACCAAATTAATTAATTCCCCTACTTACATATCTTGGTGATCAAAAATCACTGTTCTTTCCCCACACACACTTTTGATGCTACAGAAAAGTCTTTGTCATCAGCTTCATTTACAGACAGAAAATATATAAATACTGCTTGTGCATTCTGTACTACAGAATTCAAATTTCTGGCAAGCAGGTTTGCCACCATAGGATCTATTATAAGCATAAATTTCTGTGCAGACAACCTTGGGCAAGCTATAGATAAGGTTTCAGGGGGCTCCTAAATATATTTTCTGAACTCAGATTTCTGTCTTTCTTTTAAATACCATTAGTAACAAAAGTATTTTGGTCTTTTATGCAACTGTTAAAAAGATGCAGGGGCTAATGCTGATAAAGATTTTCCTGTATTATTTTAGGATATCAAGTAATACCTCTTTAAAAAGATGGAGGTAGCTACCCAAGGTCTATTGTTCTATGCATTTGAATATCTTATGTTTTTTTTAAAAAAATAAAATAGTGTGATAAATCATTATCTGGCTGGACAGATCTGTCACCTCTGACTTCTCAACAGTAGCCCCATGTGCTAAGAGTAAAGAAGTGACTAAGTCACATCTGCTCAACTGTCCTGGGTTGAGTGAGTGGTGGAGTTTTTTGGTGGCAGGGGAGGGGGCTATCGGGGCGGCCCCCTGTGAGAAGCTTCTCGAAGCTCCCCCAGCTCCACGTCAGCTCCGCTTCTGTTTGGGAAATTGAGCCAATCGGCTGCGCCTCTGCGATAACGTATTTAAGAAGGGACGTGGTGACGGGCAGTCGGACTTGTGAGGAGGAGTTGCTGCAGCTGCGTGAACACCAAGGTCAGTGGAGGATCAGAGGAAGAAAGGAGGGGGGAGGTGTGCTGGAGCAGAGACCCCCCTGTATCCTGTGGTGAGACGGCAGGGCGGCCCCCCCTGCCACCCATGAAGATCTACAGTGGAGCAGACATTGATTTACAGCCTGTCGTTCCTGCTCGGCTGATCAAGGTTCTGTGCCCGAAGAAGACCGGGGTCTCATGGAAAAAGGTAGCCCCGCTGCTGTAATTCAGTGCTGGGAGGATTGCAGCATGCGGGGGAGTCCCACGCCGGAGCAGCTCGGGAAGGGCTGCAGCCGTGGGAGAGAAACCAGTCGGAGGAAGTTAGTGACCCATGACGGAGCAGTGTGGGGAATGCTGCGGCCCATGGGAGGAATTCAAGTCAGAGAAAGTTTGTGGAGGACTGTCTCCTGTGAGAGGGGGACCATGATGGAGCAGGGGGTAACAAGTTTTGGACACTCCCCTCACCGAACATGAAGGAAGTGGCAGCGCTGACTGCACCCCCCATTCCCTGCCCCTGTGCCACTGGGGGAGGAGGCAGAGATATCGGGAGCAGAGCTGAGCCCGGGAAGAAGGGAGGAGTGGGGGGAAGGTGTTCTCAAGATGTGGCAATGCTTCTCACTGTCCTACTCTGTTATGTGTTGTTAGTGTCTGTAATAAATGTATGTTCTTTTTTTTCTTCCCCTAACGAGTCTGCCTTTTGCTCATGATCATAAAAGGGGGATTTTCCCCCATCCCAGTCCTATCTTGAACCCCAAGCCTGGCTCTCTGTCCCTTCTCATTGCCGGAGGGGAAGGGAGAGAGACGTGCTGCATTGTGGTTGGCTGTCAATCAGGCCTAAACCACGACATCAACTCATTTCACTTTTCATCTAAACTGCAACAAATATAAAACCAGCAGTGTCACTACCAAAGTTATCATACTTTTAGCAATAAGAGAAGGAAAAAGAAAAATAAAATCATTGTCTCCATGGGAGATAAATTAATTCTCTCCACAAGAAAAAATTCAGCGTGCATGCTGAACACTCACTGGAACTTTGAAAGATATCTTGGAGGCAATATATATCATCTGCAAATATATATATAAAATTAGGATATTGATGTGCACATCTTACACTGCACTGCAATGGAAGGTATGTGTAAGCAATCACATGATGAGCTTTTGTATATATCTAGTCCAACATTGTCATGTTCTCAGAAGCAAATAGAGATGCAGTATCCTAATGGGCATCCACAAAAATAAGCTCTCCTCCTACTGGTTATGTTTCTTCAGAAAGTGTTTGGGTATTTTTAGAAAACATCGAGCTGCATCAAGTAGACTGAGACATTACCTGATAGGCAAATTTGGAAAGTGCAACCAAGTCTAGAGATACTTAAGGTGAAAAGTAACTCAAATAAAAAAAAAACTTGAAGAATGTTTTCCTTCAATTTACGAAGTACTATTCACATTATTTTCATACACATTTTATGGAAATTGGAAACAACTTTTTTTTCTTTCTTTCCTTTTTAGGTAAAAGACAGTGTTTGCCATCATGAGAACCACAAAAATTGAACCGACTTTCTTCAATCTATTTCATGTACAGGAAATAATGAAGAAAAAAAAAAAAAAAAAAGAAAGAAAGAAAATTAAAATAATTTAACAATAAACATACAGTCTTGGGGAAAAGCTTAAGCATTTGATGCAAACTGGGAATATTTAGGATCAAGTTTGAAAGACCCATGGTTGAAATCCACAAGGCAGAACAGATGAAGCGTTTCCTATGCTGCCAAAAGATATATCATCTTCATCAGAGAGACCGAATGGGAGACAAACTTCTGTGTTTGAGCTCCAAGTGGCCAGACTGTGAAGGCTTAAAGGAGAGATAGTCCTCACTCTTCCTGTACTTTTGTGCTCTTATGAATTATGTCAAGCATTCAGAGTGTCAAATGTTATGATTTGGTCAACTATCAGCTTAAGGCAATGCAGGCTCAGAACATGTCTAGCTAGGGGTTAATGGGTCTTCCTTCACTCAAGCCTACACTGTAGGCCAGAAATTGAGGTTTGATGGTAGAACACATATCACAGTAAAATCTCATGCAGGCCAAGAGAATGAGGATGCCCTGGGAAGAAAGAAACAGCCCATTTGTTCATTGAATAAATAATTTGAGGTAATAGTCATAACTGCCACCCATTGTCTATTTGCTGACCCTGAACATACTCTTATTGAACACTTGATGGATATTTCTTCAAAGGCAAAGGGATCTGGAAGAATTCAGGACATCTTAGGATGAGCTTCAGTTCCTATTCTGTTATCAGGACAAGCATCTAGATCACAGCAATTTGACCAGGTACTGATCACATAGAAATAGCTTTTAAGAAAACTGCATTCAGTCGAAGTTTGAGAAAACTGCATTCAGTTGAAGAGAAAAAAAAGCCATATCCCTCAACTTCATATTTGCCTAAAGCAGGCATTACTGAATCCAAAGAAAGCAGCAGTTGAATCCTCACCAAATCACAAGAATACATCCTAAGGGCACCATAAAGGTGTGATAAATACAGAAGATCTCAGTCTTATTTGTCCAAAAACCTAAGGAAACATTTTGGCTCTACTGTAACAGTATCGTCCCAAAGTATATCCTAAAAGCAGAGAGAAAGAGAAATTTAAAACAAAAAATGGAATCTAGTATTGTCACTGCATTACTGTAAAAAGGGTATTCAGGAATTTTCAGCCTTAAAACAGCAGCAGAAAAGAGCATTTTGATTCTATTTCAGTAGAGGAATGAGCTGTAACATGAGCCTTCCAACACACAGTGGTACAAATTTACGTGCTAAACTTGCAAAAGTGTCTCCCCTTGTTATTTCTTGTTGATTTTTTTTTTTTTTGTATATATTCCTAAAGCTTTTTCATCTTCATCTTAACAATTAAAAAAAGTCTTTAGGTTGCTTAAAAAAGCAGGAATAAAAGCCTTCTGTTCATTGACTTTTTTCTCTGATGTATAACTCAACTCTTCACAGAGAAGTCATCGGTAATACAAAACCTGTATATCAACATGCATGCTGTTAAAACACTTTTTACTGCAATAAGACAACACTTTCTCAATTGTAACTCACTTTCCCTATTGCTGGCAATATTGCCAGACAGCTTCCTTTTAGTAAGATATTATTGACAGTCTTAATCCAGAAATAAGCAACTCACAGGGGAAAGCTGTAATTGTGGATATTGCATTTTTCCTTCTCTTCTTTCCTCCATGTTGAGAAAATAAAGTCTTTATTTTTTATTTGTGCATCCAAACAAATTTTCTTTGTATTTCAATAGACTAAGACAGTAGCCATGACTTTGCTCTAGACCTGACTTGATATACAGATCTTTTTTATAAGGATAAAAAAGCATGCATGTTGTGCGTATTTTCTCTCTATACATACATATTCACAGGGGAGAGCTATAACAAAGAAGCATAACTCCTTTTAAGTACCTGGATTCTGTATTTGCACTTGGCAAAGTAGAAGTAAGTTACAGTCAGCATAAACCACTTCTATTTCATAAGGTGTGTCATATCCTCAATTTAACTATTCTTTCATGATTTTGTTTTGTTGTTCCTTTGGCACATAATACAGCCCATTCTATTTTCACAATAAGTAGGCAATATACAACAAGCTCAATCAAATTATTAGCTCTCATAAAAGAAAACATAAATGATATCTGTCTTTATAGATCCCATTGTATTAGTAAAAATGAAAATTAAGAACATTAAACATCATAAATTTCCATTTTACAGAAATCATGATATATTCTCCCAAAGAAAGTAAATATTAGGAGTTGTCTGCACCTTAACTGCCTCAATATTTGCATAAATATCTATTGTGTAATTTTAACAACATTCTGGATGTACTTCAGGGCTTATCAGAGCAGCCTGTTCTGCCTTCTGTGCAGCTGTTAATATAATATGACCACTGTTTTATTTGTTACTGCTATAGTCTGATTTAGACTTAAGAAGCTTTAAAAATGGGAAGTTCATTGAATGAGTCATAATATCAATTTATGCATGATGAGATAGAGTGTAAGTCCGGAAGTCATGCTAACTGGATTTCCAGAAATATTAGCTGTGCAATCCTGTCTAGATACCTGCTTACATGGTACACTGATACACACAGTTTAAGAATTGTAAAAATGCAGCAAAATGTGAAGAGTTACAGCTGCAGAACACAACTTATTTCACTTTCATTGTCTTTCATGAGACATCCTCTTCCATGTGAGAGGTGTTATAGAATAGTCAGTGATGGCTTGGAGCCTATAAAAATTGATAAAAGTGTGAAGAAATATAGGTAGAACAGCTGAGCCAGAAAAATAGTCATTATAGGGTAATATGGTTTTGAAAGCCTTGTGCTACCATATAACTACCTTGACCTTACTAACCCATTCTTCCTCACCAAAGAACAGTCAACATTGTTTTACTGGGAGGAAGAAGGCAGGGGCATGAGTGAGAATTCAGCAATTATTTCCTCCTCAGAAAGCTATTGACTGACTTAACAATATGGTACACATTTTGAGGTATCCATTGTATATTCATAAAAATTCAAATGAGTGAGGTCATAGACTTTTCACAATGCTACAGGCCTAAAATTATGAGGTGGGAACTTTGTATGACTTCAGCGGAGCACCTCCTTTAAATCCACTCATGTTGCTGAACTTCTTGTTTTCTGCACTTCAGATCCTCTCAGGCCACCTCTCCCCTTTGTCCTGCATCACCGCCTACCCCTGATAAGCAAAGTATGTGACAGTTTATTTTAACTCAATCCACTTAAGGAAGTCTTAACGTCATGCTGCCATATGCTCCACCTCCAGATCAAGATCAACACAAGCCCAAATGATTAGCATGAAAATAGAAGCTGGTTTTGTTTTCATCACAATTAACAAGTTTTCAGAATTCAGTGATGCAAGCCACAATAGTAGAAATGGTTATTATGTTTTTAAAAACTCAATTAGCTATCCACTGACTGGAACAAGGAATCAGTGGGTCTTACGTTAGCTTAAAAGTACAATATGATCCCATAAAAATTTTCATCAAAAGTACTAATGCTAGGAAAAGACCATCAGCCAGCAGAACCATCCCATACAGCAGGCTACATTCAAAACTCTTGAGTTAAGCCACTTTCATGGATAACCTCTCTACCATTTCTCTATCTTTGTGGACTAATTAATGAAATAGCAATAATTTTGATGTAATTACATTTCATAATCACATCAAAGATTTTTATCCTCTTTCTTATCAAGGCAGTGCTTCATGAACATCATGAAATGGTCCATAATTTAAAATGTCTGATACTTTATATGATTCAGCAACCCACCTTACAAAGTATGAAAATGAGTAAGAAGACTTACGGTAAAATTGAATTCTTTAAGCATATTTTATTGTGAAATGTTACATGAATTACCTGATTCTCTAGTACATGAAGTCTGAAGTTTCAGTCCCCTCCCTCATTAGAAAGTCCTTAATCTTACATTTTCTTGAAGACCGATAGTATTTTTCACAATACATATACATACTGTTTCTAAAACACATTGGGCACAAAGATGAGTCATTATTTTGGAAAAGCTGTGCTAGACATCAGGACAAATGCAAAGGACTGCAAAACCAGCTCTGGTACTATGTGTGTCATCTTCACAAAGTTGCATCACAAATTTCAGTGAGTATGTTCACATATATGATGTAACAAAAAGTGGATCACGCATTATCGAATTATGATAAGTAGATTTTGAAGAGTTAGAAATTATTTGAGATGCCTCCATGCTATGGCACATCTGAAGCAATTGTTTGAAAAAGACATGATTTTCAGATCTTCAAATGTGAAGAATCAGACTCAGAATATGTTTCAACTTGAGCATCAGAATTATTCTACAGGTCTGAAAAGAGGTAAGGAAAAGAAGAAGAAAGAATGAAATTAATCATGAATTTAAAATACAACTTTTTACAGGAACAAGAACAGTGGTGCCAAAATTTTACAGACTTTTCATCTTCTGTGGAAAAAAAAGGCAAAAGATTAACATAAAAAACCTATCTTATTTTTTTCTCTAATACATATGTTAGAGGAGAACCAGACATGACAAATAGATAAAATAGCAATCCTAGCGAAGGAACATAAATTTATTGAGTTAGTTATTTTATCTGGAGTTGTTTAGGTATGTAATTACCATGTTAAACCAAATTCGATATATTCTAGACATCATCAAAATAATGAAAAATCAACTTTTCCCCCTCCCTTGTACTGCACAGACTTAGTCCTTTCTATTCAACAGTATATTATGAAATCAGGACAAACAAAATTGGTTTTGCAATAAAATAACATGGCTCCTGGGGAAAAGCCATGTGTATCCTGCCAATGTTGGAGCAATTAGTATTAAATTATCTGCATGCATCACAAATTAATATCTTGACCTTCTACTGATGTGAGAAACTCAAGTACAAAATCAAAAGAGGGAGTCAATCTGTATTTACTGTCCTCCAAACATCTGAAACAATTATTCTTAATAAACTGTCTAAACCCGGCCATAACATTCATATATAGACATTTTGTCACTGACACTGTTGTTAGTTATGACTAAGGAAATACCTCACTAATAGACACCCAGTATTCAAGACAATTTGAACTCATTGAAGAAAACAAGTCTACTATTTAATGATGTAATTATTTAAGAAGAATTATTTCCAAAAAAATCTGCAATTTAAAACAAAATATTTAGGTATATATTATCTGATAACTATTTTGTCATGAAATGCCTGCGAAATTCTAATCTGAATGACCTGGCTGCTTGTGCATCAGTTCATATGGCCATATCATCACTGACATCTCCCACTGCCTGAATACCTCTTAAACCTGATGTTTCCAAAACCACCAGGGACATAGGCACGCAACTGAGCCCTCACAATTACGGACAAGTGCTATACATCACCGAACAGAGAGTGAACAGACTCATAATACAGCTCACCTATTCTGATCAACACTTAAGGTCACAGTTTACTCAGACAGGAGACAGAAAAGTCTTCACTGCTAAATCATCTACATCTTAATTCCTTTCTAACAGATTCCTTGATTTTTGAGTAAGAATGTCACTAATCTTTAATTTATCAATCTGAGAACACAATTAAACTCAAACAGACTAAAGGACTGACACAACAGAGATTGCAAAGAAGTATACACTGGGTTTTATCCAGCAATCTATGTATTATATGGATTTTTATATATACACCCCACAGTTAAGGAAGGAGCCATTTACTTCTCTGATGTCAGAAGATGGGACTTCCTGGAACAGAAATTATATTAACAAATATATTAATAGTATTAACATTAATGCCTCTATCTGCCATTGCTCCATGCCAAGGAAGAGCTGACTCTTGCCTGCAGAGCCCACAGCACTGTCTCCCTGCTATCAGGTATGTGAAAGCTTTACAAGGTTCCCGTTTGAGTTCACAGAACAGGAAAAGATTTCTCCAGTATTCAGACCCAGTCTCATGCTCTGGCAGGCAACCAGGTCATGTAGCTCTGCTCAGAAATGTATCAAGCTCAAAATCAATTGTTTTGTTTGCCCCAGTGCTTTAATGGAAAGGCAGTTTCAGCATATCTTCGAATTACTTTGAAGCTCTGAGACTATGAGCCACAAGAGACATGGAAAACACAAGAGTCATCCTTGTGATAGAAGTAATGATAAAGCTAGCTAGCAGTACAAACTTATGTTCCTTCTCTAGGGCACACATCTGTACACCCAGCACCTCTTGAATAAATGGTGTTTATCAGATAACAGGAATAAAAATATTCTGAAGATCTGAATGGAAATAGAGTAGCATAACTGAAGAAAGAGACTAATTAGCTAAAAATAAAAACACACAACTCACAGTGCTACCAACTTCCTGAACAGTTAGTTTATGGTTGACACATGTCAGTGAAATACATGTCAGAAATGACAGAATTATTCTGATTCAAGCAGAATTTCCTCAAACGTCATTTTCCTTGAGTAAGTGCTTCAGGATATGATACCATTTAAATAGCCTTGGTAAAACACCAAACTGTGTTTTACATGTGCTAGGTGTGTGCCACTAATAGAAGCAATTATTTGTTAAAATATTGATGAGGGGAGGAAGAAATCACAAACTAGTCTCAAGGTTGGGCTAAACACTATCAAGGGCTTAGTGGAGTTACTGGTCTGAGGCCATGCCCCAGCACCCATCCCTTCCTCCCACCACTTCAGTGTCACAACATGCTCTCCCACTGCAGTAGAGCACTACAGTCACTGTGAAGCTCTGTTGCAAACGTCAGATCAAGAACTGATCCAGCTAAGGAAAAAAAAAAAAAAAAAATCAAAGCAGCCTACTATTTCCCTCTTAATTTCCAAAAGAATCTGTCCCCAGACTTGATCCATACCACAGGCAACTGTGTCAGCCCAACAGAGGTGCCAAAGCGGTGCACAAGCCAGAAATGGAGGAAGCATCACCCTAAACTGGTATTGCAGCCAGATGCAAGGTAAAGCCATAGGTTCACAGTGTAGGAACTGTGATCATCATATAAATGAAATGCAGTTTCCTAGGCTGTTGACCTCTTATCCACTTCCAGTATTATGTTTCTTAAGGATATTCAGTGTGCTATCATCTGGGCCTGATCTGTATCTACTATAAATCCACTGACATCAGAAGTCTGTGTTGCTCCACATCATGTCATCAATACTTTCACCACCCTGAAGTATCTCAGAATAGATGCACATCATCAGAAGCCCTAACATGCTGTGATAGGTCCATTATGTTTATTTTATCATACCTAAATATATTTCAGACAGCTTAATTTTCTCCAGAGAATAGTTTCCTTCTGTGCTTGGAAGGTAAATTTAAATATATTAAAAGCTTTGCCTTCAGCAAAGATGCTTTCAGAACAGGAATACTCATCATTCAAATAAATGATAATGTTTTTTTCCATCAACCTGTTCATTTAACCATGCCACTATTTTTATTGATGCGTTTCTCCTTCTAAGCAAGGTTGAGTAGAAATCTACATTCTAATTAACATTTTTGATATGACTATGCTCTGATTAAAACTAAATGGCAGCAGAGAAATTTGCATTGATCATTCAAAACTAAGGTATAATTGCTCTACAGTGATTAGGAATGGCTTTTCATTTGGGTTTTCTTTGACAATTGTTACATCTATTGAATAAAAGGAGGCTTCATTCTGGAAAGGGAATTCTTTTTTAAATATTATAATCTGATAAGAATTTACAAACCTACCTTGGTATTGTGTGGTATTCACTGCACTGAATATATTACCTCTTTTTTGTACCAGAAATAATTGTTATTCCTCATCAGGTCCCAGAATAAGATTTGTATCTCATGTCCTTTGATATATGTGGGAGGGCTTTCTATTAATACATCTGGGCATAGCAGTTGCAACAGCATTTGACCTTCTCAGAAGTATATACACAGTTAAAAGTGTAACTCACTGGTAGGAATGATGGAGATTCACTACAATGGCTCAGAGAATTGCTAGTTACCAATGCAATTCTTTATTGTCCAAAGGAATTTAACTTCGAGGTGTAAAGGTAATCCACAGAGGCCATCTTTACCTACTGCAAAGGAATGTCATCCATCCTAGGTTTTGTCTTCAGAGCAGGCTTGCTGCAACACAGTTTGCACCAAGGTTTGTGCTGTTAGAAGCTAGCATAAATCCTGAGAGCTCTGATTTTGTGAGTTATGCTGGGAATCCAGAAGAAGGCTGCAAGACATATGCCTGTGCTTTGTAGTAACTATTGGACTGTATTCCTTTAAGAAGATATTGCTGTGCTGCTTAAGATTACAGCATTAATATAATACACTAGGACATCTAAAAACCTGCATATTAACATTCCTGGTATCACATATTATTACTTGAATGGGTTTTTTATTTGAAATGTTTCTAAAGTGACTGTTCAAAACATAAGAATAACTATGAATACATCCATTTTAACATTTTAGTTCAAGACAGTATTGTACTTTTGAAAGGAACTGTCTGATCATCCCCATTTTCAACATTTCTGTTCACTTTGCAGTAGTCTCTGAGCACACAAACTGTATTCCTTTCATATTAAACTGTAGCAGAACATCATCTAACATGCGAAAACCATTGAAGGACGTACAGTCACACTAGAGCTGGTGCAGATTAAAACCCCTCAAATCAGTATAGAGTGATGTCAGATCCTCACCACCACCTGCTTCCTCTACAGATCCACTCTTATTTCACTGTGGTAATATGTGCTGAGGCAGTTGTGCAACTGGTCTACCTTCACATTTCCTACTTCACAGGAGTAACATAGGAGTTGGCAAAGCAATAAATATTTATCCATATTGAAACATTCCATCATTTTAACATATAAGTTAAAAGGACAGAAATGGAAATAATTCCCCAATGGAATTGCACATAACTTGACAGAAATGGATAAACAAGGGGATGTTCTGGAAGGATTCTAGGATAATTCAGATTGGAAAGGACACTAGGCGGTCTATAATCCAACCTCTGGATCAACAGAGAGAACATTACATGCACTTCTTCCACAAAGGTCAGAGGTAATTTAAAAAACACCATGGAATGGTTATCCCAGATAGACAAGAATTTTAAAAGGAAATAAAAATGGCTTTTGTGTTTAACCACATCAGGCCCTCAAATGCATCTACATGAATAGGTGTTTCCACATACCCTGAAACTTAACCACCCAGCCTTATTAATGGTATGATTTTTGTATGCTTCCAGAACAACCCAAGTTGTTTTGATTCTCCATTTACACAAATGATAATTCCATACCAAAGATGGATGTCAGATTTGATAGCTGCAATGATGATTACACAGGCAGATAGATGATAAACACCTCCTGATGCAAAATTTAAAGCATTACTTGGTGTGAGTTAAATTGCTGCTAATGTTGTAGGTCACTTAATCTTGAACAATGTTTCTGTTTGAGTAGCTTCTACTTTTCCACACCTTTCCATTCTACTGCTGACTATTTAGCATGTGAAAGTCATAAGACATGGTCACTAACTTGTATTCAGTCACTGAGCATCTTTGAAAATCACTCTAGCATGTTTTCTCATGTTTCACACCATTTTAGAAAGCATGAAAAGGTCCTAGAAGACCCACAACTCCCCTGGCCCATTGGAACTAAACTTTTGGTCTTAATTCCTTAGTGAACAGATAGACATAATGCTACCAGGATTGTGTAATGGTCATACTGCTTTATGTGGAATAGATGCTAAATGCTAGTAGATGAACTTCCACAGCTGATGAATGTTATCCACGCATTAACATTACAAACACAACAGACTTGTACTCCTTAGCCTCTTCTACCCATGACATACCAAGGAGTATCTCCAATAGGCTGCAGCCACTAATAGACATTCAATTCTATCTCTCTGTCAAAGTATTCCTTTGTTAGCACTGAAATGGTTTTGATTGCTGCCAACAAACATGAGCTTCTTAACAACAACAATTTTCATTCTATTATGGTAAAGATAAGTGGTCCTAGGTGGACTTGTCTGACAAACACAGCAATGAAGTGATCTGTTTATGACTAAAAATTTTATGAAAAATTAACTATCAGTCTCTAGTCAGTCTTTGAATTCTTGTACATCAATCCTTTATAGATCCTGCAATCTAGAAAGAATAATTTAATATCATCAGCATCTTTTAGGCCATGGATAGCCATATTTGAAACTGGTGCAATAAAGCAAACAAGAAAGGCTTTGCAAGGCATCCTTTTTTGTCCCCAGCTATCACAGACAAAAGATTGAAATTTACTGATCTTTTCTCTCATATACATCCCATGGTGTACCTGTCTGAAAATGTATAAGCTGGTTGCATAGCAAATAATTCCATGTGATTGCAAAGTCCAGATTAGTTAGCATAAGAACAGCTATAGTGTGAAGGCTTCATGCTGCTTGTTATGCAGAAAGGCTACTGGAAAACTTTTGTCAGAGACAGCTATAAACTGCCAAAGATTAGCAATCCTGGCAAAATACTACATTTCCCAAAAGTCATGGACATTGTGACTTCTTTGACAGATGGGATTTATTTCAGTTTTAAATGACACTAAAGCATTTAAAAGTTTTAAGCTTTGATTGTATTTTAATGTAGAAAAAGAGCAGAGTTCTTTTATCTTATTATAAAGAACTTCCATTCATTATTCATAATTTTTAATATTTTAATACATTATATGCTTTAGAGCCTACCCAAGAAAACTGGAAAACCACAGGGTATAGAAGCATCCTCACTACAACATAACAGTTGCCAATAAGATTTCATCATTCCCTGAACAATGAAGACTTGCCTCAGTAAAATTTTACATACCCTTTACCCTCACACATTAGGGAATTTATATCAAGAAGCTATTCATTATATACTCAGAGACTCTGTACCAGTTTAGCTTTGTATTCTCTCTGGAGTTTCTAAATCCTTAAAATTATGTGAAAACGTAAAAAATTCTTTGTGAACATCAAAAAATAAAAAGGTCTTAGTCTAAAGAAGTCTTTAGACAGTAACAAGAAAGTGAGTCACAGCAGGGAAATCCCAGGTATTAAATAATTAATTAAATAAATAAAATGTACCGCTCTAATTTTATTTATTTAGGAACAAATATTTCTGTTACAAATGTACTGATTCACTGAAATTAGCACAGTTCTGTAGGCTTGCAAAGTAGACTGCCAAGGATAGGTTTTCAAGCCCTGGGATAAAATAAGGGTGTCTCTCATGCGTCCAGAAGATATAATGTAGTCAATAGCATGGTGATTTTCAGGATCTCCTATGTGGATGATGGCAGAAGTCCAGAGTTTATAGCCAGACCTACACTTTCAGCTAATAGGTTTTTACTCCAGTGTAGGTACCAACACATGTTCCAGTTCCCTGCTCCTATTACAAGAGTAGTAACCTCTCATAGATTTGCACTCAGGTGATTTGACAAGATTGTCCTAGCAACTATCTAGGCTCACCTGGAAAACTCCTTATAAAATTATAGTGATTACAGAGCATTCTTAGCGGATGCAGAGAAAGTCACAGAAGGTGTCTGGATGTTCAGCACCCTAATTACAAAGCTACAAGCTGTTCTGGATTTCACAATTGTTTCGGTTCTATCCTAATTTAGGACTTTGCAGCTGTTCTCTAAGAACTTCTCTGTGATCTCTCACTTCCTTTTTTCACTCAGCTTTCATCCGTACAGAATAAGATCTTTGGGACATATTCATCAAAAAGTCCCCTTCAGTATTTCTCTTCCTATTTGTAGTGGGAAACACATCCATTGTGCTCCTGAGTGGATGAAAGAAGTTGAAAGAAGGTACTAAGTGAAGAAGGGAAAAAGCAATGGTTATCAAATTGAAAAAGCAAAAGTTGTAGCTGACAAAGTTTAACTCTGAATTTTATTAAGGTAGCAGATTCTAACTAACCAAGAACTTTCTCATTTGCCTTATTTAATGATTTTCATTCCTCCACATATAAAATATGCCTTTATTCTATTAATTGTTAGTAATTTTAAGTAGGTTTTAATATTTATTCTGATAAGGTATTATAGAAAACATGTAAAGCACATCATACTAATAAGAAGACAGAGAATACATGAAGTTGTCAGTAATATACACAAGCACACATAGTAGTTCCAGGAATGGAATAACAAGGGGTTTTTTATTTGCAAAAAGATGCAGGATAACTGCACCTTGGCACACCTAAAACCTGTTGTTCTTCCATATTGACAGTTGAGGTCTTTGGAAGATATGTCTGCTCATTCTTAGCCATCAAATAGAACTTTTTCTTGTGAACATTTCAAAAAGTTTAGTAAAATTATATAACTTACCTAAATTAGATAAGGGAGAAGAGGCTAAAAGGATGATCAAAGGAATGACAGTATGTATTATGTATTAAAGATTTTTGTCTGCTATAAATCTCTAGGTTTATAGGAACAAACTTAAGAATGTGAAGGAGTGAATCTACTGATGAGGGAACATTTGAGGCTTGTTTTGAAGTTTTATGAATCTCAGGAGAATTATTTTTAAGTTCCAACAGAAAAAAAAAAAAAAATTGGAAGATACATTTATGGAGAGGTTATAGGACATAATTGCTATTAGGAAATAACTGACTGTTGTCCAACTTGGAATATCTCTTCCACCCTTCTTTCCTAGATCTTTGACTATACTTTACTGATCAAAAGCACTATTAACATTTTTGCTTTCTTTGAAATCCTACAATGAAAATATGACAGAAAGAATATCCAAAAACCTGTTTATAGTCTAGAGAAAGGAAAAGTTGTATCAATAAACTTGAACATAAAAAGTCTATAGTTTCCTGTACAAATATCTATTTCAAGAATATTCATTACTTCAGTTACAGTTGTCCTGTTCATGGACAGTATTTTCTTTTGCACTCATGCCATTCGCAGAATTCCTCATGGCATCTGTGCAGTAATGATACATGGACTGTAAATGCAATTTGGATAATGATTTTTAGAACAAGTCAGAAAGAAGCAGAAAAGCAATTCTCCACATCTGCACAACTGCAACTGTACTGCCGAAATGGAAACTTATATAAAGGGTCTGTCCCAGATCAGCTTTTAACAAATCTGTACCTGTCTGTAGCCTCCAGACTGGTAGAGGAGGTCTAAGTGCTTAATCTTCCAGAATAGATGCACAGTGTAAAGGTTTTATGAGTATTCAGCTAACTTACCATTTAAGAAAGCATACCATTAAACAAGTACATCAGTAAGTGCTCTGGACAAAGACTAGTTTTCCATCAGATTTCTGTTCAATTTTAAAAGAATCAGCAAGACTTTAGTGTGACTTCACACACTAAAAGACATCAAAGCAGTTACACAAGAGATGTTTTGAGTGCCATGAAATCTTCAGATGATTTTTCACATGCATTTATAATCTCTCCTGCTCCCAAATGCTAGATTTATAGTGCAGTGATTTGTTCAGTAGCTAATAGTGGCTCATACCTTGCACCTTGATGCCTATTTCCCTGACATTATAAAAATTTATTGAAGTTTCTGCCACTGACATTTCATTTCAAAATAGCAAACATGTTCAGAAATTCAGTTCAAGGAGGAAAGGGAAGATGGGAAAAGAAAAGGAACTCACAAACTCAGTATGATCATACTGATTATACATTATTTATCAATGAAAACATTCTTAGGGGACAATCTAAGATATTTGTAGTGTATTAAAAAAAAAAAAAAAAAAAAACAAAAAAAACATAACCAGAAAATTATTTCAAGTTACATAGCCCAGGGTGCTTTTGTGCAGTCCTTGATAAGTATATTGCAGCTAGAGCCAGTTTTTACATCAGATATATTTTCAATATAAGGGGATAGAGAATTGTCACTGTGTAATTTATTAAAAAAATAAGTGGTCTCACTGATTAAGTAAATTTGTCATGGAAGTCACTGCTCAGCAACTCTCAGGGTTCACATCAGGGTGTTCTCTCTGGTCAAAGTACCTTCAGACTAGAGGTCAGCCCTCCAAGGACACCCTGGAGTTGCTTTTGACTATCTCACTTGTACCACGTGCTCCATTTTCGCACTCCAGTAATCCTCTCCTGGTATTGTCGACACTCGACAGAAGTTTCCATGCAGCAGAAATACAGCTAAGATGCTGATTAAAGGGCTTAGATTTCCTTTTCCGGTGTGCCCAATGATTTCCACATCATAAGACAGGCACTGTTTTTTCTTGGTACCTTCAGCAATGCACTCTGCTTCCTTGTTTAAGTCTGGGCATACATTCAGCCTATAGCACCAAACTGACACAGAAAGAGCCTTTTGTGTCACCATTAATTTTGAAGAATTATTCACCTAAAATTTAAGAAGCGATTAGCTTTCTCTTCAAAAGCAGAATGACATGAAGTACATGATTAACAAGTTCTGTCATATACAACTTACTGTCAGTCTTGAAACTGAATAATTTAGGCATTCTTCTACTAGTCATTCTGCCTTAACTTCATTGTCAATGATCTCTAAATTAATTTTTTAGTTTATTAACATATAGTTTATATTAGTAACCTTTCAAAAAAGCTTGGAGTGAAATTAGAGTATTATCTTTTTTTAAAAAAGCCCATAGACTATTAGAACTGCCTCTTTGTTAGGTTATAAGGACATTTTTTAAAAAACTGATGTGAACAAAGTACATGAAATCATCCATGTATTCTGAACATTTTAATAGTGTTGCAATTAAATTTTAAAAATACACATAGATTGGACCAAAGAAGTTTATGCTATTTTATCAAAGTTCTGTGAAAACCTCTGTTTCACAAGTTTTAGTTTGAAGGGTTTACAGATTATTATGAAGAGAACCAGAAGAGAAAGCATAATACAAATTGTACCTCACTAAAAATTAAAAGTGCCATAGCACAGGACTAAATCAAATGTGTAAATTTCATAATCTTTGACTGCCCCATCATGATACAAACACCAAAGGATATATTTCCAGTAGACTGAAGGGATTCTTACTAGTCTTTTTTCCTAAAGGACCTGTGTAATGCATCCTAAAGGAAAATGCATTTTCCCTTCAAAAGGGAAGCAGCATAACACCAAGGGACTAGAGGTTTTGCTTTCGCTTCTGTTTCACTCTCCTAAGATGTCAGTGATCCCCAGAAGTGGGAAGAAGGAGTGAAGCTTGAACTCTGCAAAATGAATACTACTGGCATCTAATTTTGTTTGCCATAGGAAAAAAGTCTCCTTTCATTCTCAGTTTTTGAACACTGAATGACAGCATCAGTGGTGGATGGCATCTGTCCTAGCTAAAGAGGGATCATTGCAGAGATCACAGGCCATTCTTCACTTGTAAAGCTGACATGTTCATAATTTTTTAATGTATTCTCAAAGAAACTAGTCATAACAGATTGCTGGGTTAGTACAGGGTTACGTTAGGCAATAGTTGTTAAAGAATTATGGCCTGACAATAGTCCACAGGCCAAACTTAGTCTAACTTTTGCCAGAAAAACACCTCATCAAGCATAGATGACCAGTCAGGAGTACCAGTGGATGTAAGAAGTGGCAGAAATGGAAAAGAAGCAGTAGCAGCTGTTACCAAGCAACTTTTCATATCCCTCATACTGATAGATCATAATTTCATGAATGAACAGTCATGGTTTCCTTCATCTGACACCCCTCCTGGTTCTAGCCCTCGTAGACCTGTTTTTCCCTCCTCTCATGGGAGATATTTGTTTCCACTCTAGTCACCAAATCTCCCCTTCCCTGTAGGACCCATATCACAGCTCTTTAAGAAAAAAAATAGGCAGGTTTTACAGAATCAGCTTTTTGCATGTGCTTCTGCTGTTCTTGGAGAGAATGAGTCCGTAACTCAATGACTATGTGCTTTTGGGCTGATAATATCATTGGCCACTCATTGCCAGTCAATGAGTTGTTCTGACAAGTGTTTGTAGAGACAAGCCTTGAACTGAGTCTAGTAGAAAAAAATCTTTCTTTTTTGGCAGGATTTTTAAACCCAGGTCAAGTCTTTTACCCATGTCAAATGATTGTTTTACAAACAGATTCTATATAGTAACTAAGCTAGGCTACACACTGTGATATTGAAAAGAGAAGGTGATGTAAGAAGCTCCATAAGCTGGTATGACTACAATAGCCTCCATATCATGGAACGAGAAACTAAGCTTCATGACTGCTTTCATGGAAAAGTTAAAGGCCTACCTGCTGCAAGAAATTTCTGCCAGTGTGGTCCATCCATTATCTGACAGTCCTAGAAATCTTCCAGTTACTCTAAAATATCTAAGGCAGGACTTTGTCCTAAAGATTCACAGCCTAAATAAACAATCTAACAAAGAAGGTATAATTTTTCATCTCCTATACATGAAAGGGTATATATTTAAGCAACCAGTGAAATTAAGACACACATACAAACAAAATAAAAAAAAAAAAAAAAAAAAAAAAAAAAAGGGAATGCTTTCTTCTGTTACCTAGAAGGCAAAAAAATTATTAGTGCTGTAAACTCTGCTAAATGCATTACAGAAGGATTCTGGCAAGAGTTCTTAGAATTAGAGAGCACCTATTTAAGAATGCATTATTTTAACACACTCCCTTTCAAAAAACCTAGCTCCATGATGTCACATGAAAGTAAAATCCAATTAACTGCAACGGAATTCCGCATAAATAGAGGGTTAATATAAATGGGGTTGTTCTATTTCCTAACCTCAATTCAGTGTTTCACTCAACTTGGCTATTAATTTCAAATATTGTTTCCCTATCTGAAACTCTTTATGCACTGTACCTTCTGGCATAACTGGTCTACATAGGTTTGTACACTAATGCAAGTTTATATTCTTAAGTTTTTTTAAAAATAGGTGCACAGAGAAATAGCTAAGAAAATACTTGATTTTGATTGTTAGAATATTGATACAAATGATAACTGATGAGCTTGAAAATCAGTCCATGTGAGCATCTTCAGGTAATCAGATAAATATAAAGCTGTGTAAATTAAAATGGATAGAGAGAAAAAATACATAGAGATGAAGGAACACATCAAAATATAGAGAGATGAAAAAGTCAATTTGAAAAAATGTCTACTAAAAAAAAAGATAATGAAAAAAATCCACATTGCTTACTAGTATAATTAAAGTATAACAACCTATATATATCACTTCAATGTGATAAAAGATCAGATCTATCAGGGGAAAAAATTACAACTCGTTTCCAAACTTAAGAATTCAGGTCATACAAATAAACTCTGAAAACTCAGAGAAGGAAAAGAAGATTTTATTCCTTCACTTGCTAAAGCAACAGAAATACAACTTATATATAATAATGTGAACCAAAATCCAATTCTGAAAACATTTTTTTAATCAAGTTATTTGGTAGGAGTGAAGAACTATCAGAATCAGAAGTCATGGTTGTTTATATTCATTCATGATTTTCTGACACTTCTCATGAAAGATTCAGAGTTAACTTAGTGTCCAGGCCAAATTTCGAGTGCAGTAATTACATTCTGCTTCCTTAAATCACCAACTGCCACTGTCTGTAGCTGAGCTACTGTTAAGATCCATGCTAGTGTGTCTATACTTCTGCAATAAATGACATGATATAATTTTATATTTTAATCTTGTAAAAGCCACTATGAGGCTAGATGTTGTTTAACTGCGTTCTGTCAGTACAGTACCTTGCGATTTCCACATACACAAGTTTCCATAAGACAAAAAAAATCATAATTAAAGTGTGGCTGGTTGCTCAAAAGATACTCATGTCTGAATGCTGTGGTGAAGGAATTTGAGGGAAAGGAAAATGAAGCAAAGGTAGAGGCAGATGTATCATCTTGGATGTGAAGGAAAAGCTGGCGGTGGAATCTTGAGCAATTCTTACATCCACCTGTGGAAAGAGGGATTTATTAAATTCCTTTTCTTAGAAGATTTAAAAAAAAAAAAATAAATAGGAGAACAGAACTCTGAAATATCAGTTCTGCCCAGACAAAGATATGTTTTATACCATATGTGGCTGATGAACCAGCAAGTTTCAAGACACTATGCATTCAGAATAAAGGGTGTCAGAATAAAAAAGATTTTCAAGTACAGTATATAGAACTGCATAACTTCTCAGTGACCCATCTTCCACCAAATGAAGGACATAGTAGCCATAAAGTACAAGTCCCTTATATGTCATTTGTTGTTTTTTCCTCTGCCTCTGTTAAATACAGTTTTCATTTGTCTGAACACCTTCAAAGTGAACTTGTTTTTCTGTTTGTGAACGGTGATGGGAGATTAAGAGCACAAAATTTCAAGCATTTGGTTTTGAATTGCTTCAGTATCAAGGATATTGTATTAATTATGTGCAGTAACTTTTAGTTCTTATTTTAATCTATAAATCAATAAAATAACTGTCGACTCCTTTTAGATACATGTACCAATAATACAAGATCCCTTGAATATTAGAAAACTCCATTAGACCATATATCTGGATGGTAAATATTCCTGATACATGAACTGTCAGCTGACAAAATCTCTAGCAGTGTTTAATTGCATGTCCAGCAATGACTGATCATATCAGAAGTGTACTGGAAACAGAAAGCTTGAAGTAAATTCCTGCTTCTGGTGTGTCCTCTATAATTCTGAACCCAGGGACCATTGTAATAGTCCTGAACTACTAACAGATTAAGAGTCAATGGATAAATATCAAACTGTTCTGAAATCCTCCAAGGTAAGTAGAACTCACCAACACCACTTTTGGATACCTACAACTTCAAAAGAGGATTCCTCTAATAATTTTATCAGGAGTCAAGGAACGTGAAAGATTTTTCTGGGGCAAGAGAGAAAAAGAAAACCCTAACTGGTTTTGCAAGGTATTTTCCTTTCCTATTTTGTAAATAAATACAGCCATCTAGCTATATATGAACATGTACACACACTCTCTCTTGTATATTTATACTAATATTTTATTAACAGGGCATTTTTGCAGATGTGTGGGGAAAAAAATAATTTAAAGATTGTTGAGACTGACCCTTCATCCATCCACTTTACATTACATTACTATTTTGTAGTAAGTGAAAGAAAGTAAAAAAAAAAAGTATGCACTATAGTTCTTTGAAAAACCTTCAAAAGTGTTTTGATCAACAGCAAGTCATTATCTCCTAAGGTATGGACAGGCATGATCTGAAACAATTTTCTACCAGCTATATTTGTTGGTAGAAGATTTGAATCAAGAAACAGTTTCTTAGTTCATGCAAATGAAAAGGAAGAAAGAACAAATGACCAATCAACTCTCCCTCAAAATTCTCCTTGCCAGCACCTCTTTCAAACAATGCATTTATACCAAGTCCACTAGATAAAGAAATGGCTCTTTAAAGTTTGCATTTGCAAAATGTTGTAAACTAGACCAGAACAGTTAGGAAGGAGTCACCAGATTTTGTTTACATATGCAAAGAAAAAATAGAAACTAATATCCAAATAAAAGTTCTTGCAAGATGGTAAATGAAACACTTTCCCCTTTTAAATCTACTTCCAATTATAACCACTATGAGAAAAACAAATGTTACAGTTAAGTTCAACAGTTAACTTAGCTATGTAAATATATAGGCCACGCTGAGCAATATGGACAAGTTCCCAGACTAAAAAGAAGTGGTTAAATCTCAAATTATCCTGTAAGGACCTTGGACTTTCACAACTAATTAAGTGAATTTAGATAATTTCATCTCAATCAGTCAGAAAAAGTAAATAGTAGAATTTATTGTACCCTAATTAAATTTACTTCACCTTTTGACTTCTAATTCATCTCCCTCAAAGTGTCATTTCAGATAGACTATATATAATAGGTAATCTTTCAGGTCAGCATGTGGGAGTACAGCTTTCATTAACAATAACTGAACTTGTTTGCATAACTCTGTGTAAGCTATTCTGAGAAGGTATTCTCTATAAAAGCTGCACCATCTTCAGAGGGAGCCCTCCTCGTGAAGGAGAAACTTCCCCAGTGAGCTGGCAGCAGATCACTGCAGTTATTTCTATCCACTCCCCTCCTTTCTTCCTTCCAGAGTCTCTACTAATCAATTTGGGTTACTTCCAAATGTCTTCATTCCAAAAAACTCTAATTAATTTAATTAGTAAATGGACTATCAGTGGTAATCCTTAGTGATCTCACAGTCATGACTATTTAATTGACTGATTAAGTCATTACATGAGTGGGAAGGCAGGTGCCTTTCAAGATGGCTGACAAAAAGAAAAACAATAACAAAAAACTCAAAGCAGCAGAAACTAATTTTTCATCAGTTAGCTTTACACAGAAAAGGGAAACTCATGTGTGTAATAACTGAATGTGATTAATCCTGTAAAATTATATCTGACCAAATCTCATGTTGAGCCACCTAGAAAATTTATTACGGATTCAGAGCAATATAAGTTACACTGGTCACTGGTGATGTGGTAATTGCACATGCACATGTTTTTATACTGTAAGTAATGTGAAATCATCTGAACAGCTTATATTTTAAAGAGAGTGTACTTTGACATCCCACACCAAGATGTATTTTTTATAATAGAAGAATCTATAGTGACCCTTGGATTTTAAATCCCTGAAGGATGAGGAAAAGAAGAGTGTTGGCTTTAGGAGAAATATCAAAAATTACCTACTGATCTGAGCCGATGCTTAGAAATGGGAAGAATCGGGATCAGTGCTTGTGATGTCCAAACCCTCATTGCACAGGAGAATGTCTTCACTATCAGGCAGATCAGCAACAAGGATATTGGACACCCTCTATCCAACTAGTAAGAGATGCACAGTGATGAAGAAAAATCTTTCCAACCACATGACTGGAAAGACCATGATTCTTAACATTCATTGGTAAGGCACTCCTAATAAGGAAAAAAATGGTCTATGGTCCTAAAACTCTTGAAGGCTTTTATCAAATAGTCATTGTATAAAAGCAGTCTAGCTTTCAAGTAGGCATTTAGTTCTTCCATGAATATTAAATTCATTTAATATGTTGCAATCTCAGAGAAAGTTGGTATAGATCTTTGTAATTGCGCTAATGCTTTTCATACTCAAATTGTGTGATCTCTGTGATGTGTGTTTGAATTAAAATTTGAATACACAGGCTTTGATTCTTCTATGTGGCTTTGAAAATTATTGGTCCAAGAGACCAGTAAAACTCTTCTCTCAAACAGTAGAGTCAATTCTAGCATCTGAGAAATTTTACTTATCTCCCTTGACAGTTAAATCTCACTTGAAATCTTATTTTACTAAATCCAAATGACAGTACAGGCAATTATTCTCTTTCTGTAAGTAGCTAGCAAAATTAATGATAGTAGTAAAAAAGCTATGGCTCAAGTTAGCAACCCAGGTTCTAGGGAGAAAGTCTGTGCAACCTAAGCAGAAGCCTGTGTAATCTGACTTAATTGCTACTGTTTGCTACACAGACAAGCTCAATCAGCTAGTAATTTTTCCAAAACCACACTAAAGCCAGATTTTAGCTCAGCAGTAGTAGATAATGGCACTACCCATTGCCTAGGCAACAGTTGAAGATAGACCTCTACACACCAATCCTTGTTCACTTCAAGAAGGTCATCATTACACTCTTCAAAATTATTATTATTCTCTTCCCAGAAGGTATAAACCATATTTAATCCCAACTATAAAGCAAACTGATTTTATTTTCCATACTTAGAACTACCTCTTCTAACACCAAAGGAGTCACACTGATTTAATATATCAGCAAACAGGTAAGAAGTTTTCTGAACTTGTACATTTCTGCTGTTATATATAATCATACTATTGCACAAAGTAAATAAAATTTATGCACAGAAAATGCAGATGTTACATCTTCAAAAAGAAGCTATCAATCAACATTACCTTAGATGCTTCAGACAGATTGATAATCTCTGCTATTTGTTAGAGCTAATTATGCTTCAAGACTTTTTGAGTTCTTAGAATGTCATGAAACTTTTAACCCTCCTCAGTTTTCTCACATATGTCTGCAAATGAGTCAGGTTAGAATTAGTGATTAACAGCTGCTAATTATAAGGTCTACAAAAATGCAAATTAATCTGCTTAATGGTTAAAACAGAGAAGGTTCTTAGAGCATGAACATCTATACAGGACTCTTACTTGAGGCAGCCTCATAAGCCTTTGAGAATCAAAGATGAGTTGAAGAAGTTTATGAGAAAGGTCTCTATTAGGAAGATAATGGCTTAGAAGGTGCTTTCTACTGTTTTGTTTTGTTTTCTTTTCTTGCAAATATCTTACAGATTCCTTTAAAAAAACTGCTTCTTAGAAGTAGTTAGAGGTTTTTGCCTGTATTACTTTGACTGAAAATGTCTTTCATATCTTACATTTCTAATGGACATAAACCTCAATCAGAAAGTAAACAAACTATTGTTTAAGTCCTTGTTGTTTTCTTTCCAAAATTGTTGTTCAGCTTACAAAAAAAAACTTGCCTTCTAGGTATTTGCCTGGTGATATATGCATAGACAAGGGCCTTTGTTCTATTTTATGCTTTACGTTATACTACACGCCAACCTCTAAGCACTCAATTTTCCTTGTAAGTGCTTCTGCGCAAATATTCTTATTATTACCACTATTATTTTTAACTGTGTCTAACCAGAATAATACACAGTACACAGATAAAGTTTACACAGATCATTAGTAATCCTACTATTCTCAATACAACCTATATAAGCCCAACTTTGGTCCTCATAGTCACCATATAACATATTATTGAGCCCAAATACCGTCCCCTCAACTGTTTTAAACTACTGAACCTCTAAACATATAAGTAAGTATACTAGTTGGATCAGAAGAGACAGCCTGTGCAAGCTCAAACAAGGCTATGAATATCTGTTCAAATTTGGTTTACAAGGTCTAGTACTGTTTGCTTATGCCAGAAGACCCAGCTACCCTACCTCCTGATGGATATCATGAGTTCACTAACAGCAATAGAGTTACATCACCGTAAATAAATATACAACTCAATTTTAAGCAGTCTTGTGAAAACTTCAAGAATAAACTGAACGTAATACTTGTTACAAGTGAATGAAAAGTTATTTCTAACAATTCATTAATCCTTTTTGGCTTACAAACTGTCTGAAATAATTTCAAGAATAATTCATTTTTTACTAGTGAAAATCATCTTGTGAACAAACTTCTAGTGACCGATCATGAACATCTCAGAACCTCCAAGCCCCTAGAATATCTCTTTTCTACCATTATATGAGTGGAGAAGAATTTTTTTAAATTAACACAGATGCATATATATTTCATTCCAAGAAGTCAGTGTTTCATTTGACTTCATATTTTCATCATATGCAGCAGATGTCAACAGCTCTTCTAACACTATTTCTCTATTTTCCATTACAGTTATTATACATTTAGAGCACTTAGTTCTTTCAAAACAACAAAACAGTATGGTGCCAGATATTTACAAACAGATAACAAAATGCCTGCCCTAGGACCATATAAAAGTGTTATTGAGTAACTACAGGCATTCCCTGTATCACACTAACATTTCAGGAGTCTAATATTTTTCAATACATATCTTTCTTTGAGAATAGTGACCTGAAGCCTGTGGTCTGCAAATGGGCCATATCAAGATGACCCCTAGAAAGTACCTTAGAAAAGCCAAAATTTTCCCAGTAGCTTAAATCTGTTGCACTAGGAATCAAAAGTTTTTTGGTAAAACTTTCAAGAAACCACAGCTTTAAAAAGTTTTAAATTCACTGCTTTTGAGTTTGGAAGGGTGGACTGATTAACAAAGAGTATGAATAGAACACTGCAGGTGGGTTGGTAAAAGCTGTAATGGGTTTGTGTGGCAGAAAAAAGCTGTGTTTGTTCTGAATAGCTCTGGCCTCTGCAATATTTTCTGCTACAATCATCCTGTAAGTAGAAACTAAGCATTGAAAAAGCTTGTTAGAACATGACCTCAGCTACAGACAGAAACTAAGACAAATTTAAGCTATCATCAGAATATAGGATAGTGAAAGGTAGTTTTTAAACATGGTTAGATAAATTACTTTTTTCCTTACCAACTTTCTTTTTTACCCTATAGGTTTAGGTCTGTACAGAACAGCAGTCCAAGTATTAAAATAAATCACATTTTCTATTAGATAAAAAAGCTCACATAAAGCTTTTACTCAAATTAAGTTGTCACAACTGATGTTTGGATGTGACCCAATTATTCATTTTACCTGTTTGATTGTTATTTAGAAGTTACTGGCTTTTTGTTCAGCTAAAAGAAACAGTTAAGTTTATCATTGATTTTGTCTTCAGGATTCTTCTCCAAATTTGCAATTAAATGTTTTCTAATGTGCTTTTTGAGTTAGATTTGACTTTCTACTTGGACTTTAATCTGCATCTCAACTCAAATATTGAATTTGTCCATTAAAATAAAATGAGATTTTTTAAAAATTATAGATCCCTTAGTTATCTTTAAAGAGGACTTGACTATGGTATCTCCAAGGGCCCAGCATTCAAAATTACTTCTGTGACAATCAAAATAATTGGCTTCATTGATATTCTGAATGTCATTAATGCTCATGATACCAGGCCCTAATTAACTTCACCATTTCTCTTCTTTGATAAATAACTGCTTTCTATCAACTTATAGGTCTGAGGAATCGTCTGGCAGGATGCTGGCTAGCATTACACAGGCACTTTTTTTTGTTTTTTAGAAACAAAAAGGTTAAGTGTGTGCTTAACTTCATTCATTTAAATTTAGTTGTAGTTTAATTTCCCAATGCTAATAAGATTGCTAACTGAGGTTGCTACTGGAATCAGCAGCACGAGAGTGATTCAAGGTCAAGGAGCTCAAAAATCTCCTAGTTGTATCCACCTACCAACTACCCAATAACCCAGGATTTGGTAGGAAAAAGGATCTAACCAAATCACACTTCATCCTCTCTCTCACCTGCATGAGTTCAAGAAAATGCATTCAATTAAACTAACAGGGACAACTCTAACTTCTTCCTTACCAACATTCCTCTACCTATTCTTTCCATGCATCACCAGAAGAAATGACAAAGAATGGAAAGCAACTTTAATGTCACATAACAGACTCCATTGCAGCAGGAATCAAGCTGCCCTCCCATCACTGAGCTAGTGGGACTTGTTTGCCATCACATGCAGGCAAAGATGTCTCCATTCATGCTGAAGAGGGCCCTGTCCCACAGCATGGGACCTGCACCAGTTCCCACACCTCAGCAACCAGCTGCCCCTGCACATAGACAGATGTGGGTGGGCAGGCACCCCAGGATCACAGATGCAAAAGAAACACCCACAGCAGCTTCCCAGGGGAATTTCCCAGCCTTTCACCTCCTTGTACCTCGGTATTTGAATAGTCTTAGGTAGCAGACCAAGCAGATGGTTTGACAAATGCTTGATGAGACTGACTCTCCTTCTCTAGGTCTCTGCCAGGAGGGTATGCTGCCTCATTCCCAGTGCTTCCTGGGCTGCCAGAGCTATTCTGCTGCTGTCAGCACTGGGTTGCAGCTCCTGGGTGAGATCTGGTGGCTGATACCACAGATCACATTGCTGTGATGTGGTCTCTAAGTGCAAAATGATGCTGCAAGATAAGGATGGAAAAGAATGACTAAAACTTCATTTTATTGAAACTCATCTTGTTAGAGCAGGAAATATAAAGGTCTTCTATGATATTATGTAAATATACATTTTTACAGCAGCATGTATGATATAACAGGTATTCCCTGTGATGCAAATAAAACCCTACAGCTCTGCACCAAAGTGTTGAACAGCAGCAGAAGAGACACCATTTGAGAGGAATGGCTGTTTTCCAGCTCTTAGGATTCTCATCCTGAAGTGCTTGGAACCATTCAATTATCTTTCCACAGTTTATTCTGTTGTTGCTGATGTTGCTGTTTACAGGGTTTGATTTTGGTTGCATACATTTCCCCCTCCCCTGCAGTAAAAATGACAGGAAGCCACATCTGTCTGGATATATTTGCTGTTAAATTCCACATGTGGTTTTGAATAATTACTGAATGCATAAGAGGATGTATTTTCAATGTCATCTCTACTGTCATTTTTATAAGGTTTAACTCATGCATAGAACTCTTTTTATTCCATAGAAAAAGAATATTACAAAATAAAAGTACATATAAATACCTTCTCTATATAGAAACAAGGAGATACCAAATTACTTGCTCGAGATCACATTCTGAGAATATAAACATGGTTTCTTAATTCCCATTATTTTCTAAAAATCCACAAAAAACTCTCTCAAAAATGTTGGTTTTCTTTACCTGTATGACCTCATTCTTCTACCTACTATCACATAAACACACTGTGGTAAAAAGTGAGGAAAGAGAGTTTAGTAGATTGATTCATTTTCTGGTATCTCTCTGAGTGAAAGTTACTGTACTTACCTTTAATGGAGTCTAGAGGTAATTCAACATCATCTCAAAATTGCTTAGTCTATTCTGAAATGGATTATTTCTCCAGCAATATTCATCTGGACAACTGATATTTATCCATCAGCAGGAAGGAATCATCATTAAACATCAGCATTTCCAAATGTATGTATGTATTAATATTTACAGAGCTGAGATATGAGGCTGTCTATAACACTGTATCTATAGCACAGATTCTAGAGCTGTGATCACATATAACACGTAGTGAGGAAACTACAGGCATGCTCAAGTCCTGTTTGGAGGACCTCTCACAAACTGATGACCTCATTAATACATAGGGGACAATAGTTCCTACAGATTCGGCAAACACACCTGTTCCTCAGTTGTCATATATGTCTAAAATATGCCCTCTGCCCAGTACCAGAAATTATCCAGAAATAGTATCTAACACAAAGTTTTGCAGGAAACACCCAAATTTGTCTAGCAGTCACACCACAGCTAGGGATGACTAAAGCTTCACTGTGTATATGCCAGACAGTACCAGTTTTTACAGTCAGCAACTAGTGTGTGCAGGATCAAAGAATCCTAGAAAACTTGAGCTGGGAAGCATACTCTGTAGGTCACCCAGTTTAACTTCCTGCTCAAAGCAGGACAAGCTTCTGAGTTTAAGTGGGAGTCTCAGATCCTGGTCCAGACAAGTTCTTAGTGTTGCCAAAGACAGAGATTATTCATCACACCTGTACAACCAGTGCCAGTGCTTAGATGCTTTTGTTTTGGAGAATTTTTTCCTTGTTTCTCAGTAGTATTTCCTCTGTTGCAACTTATGACCACTGTCTTTATCCTTTCACTGTTCACTTCAACAAGTTTAGTGCCACCTCCCCTGTAGCCCTCATCAAACAGTTGACAATAGCAATAATAACACCCCTTTTGCCTTCTTTGCAAGCTAAGCAAATCCAGTCCACTCATCCTCTCCTTATGGGAAGTACACCTCAACACTCCTGATCCCCAGACTGTCACCACCTCTCTTGTGCTGTGGGGCCCAAGAGGGAATATATTCTTTCAGGTGAAGCCTCACAGTTCTTGAGTGAAGGGAATAGTCACTTCCCTTTATCTCCTGTCTACGTTTCTGCTGATGCAAGTCAGTATGCAGTTGGTCTTCATCACCTCAAGGGCTCTCGGCAATTTTTTATTCACCAGGACCTTGGGCCATTTTCCATGGAGCTGCAGTCTACCCAAGCAATACCAATGCAAAACAACTTTAAATCAGTGGTGATATTATTATAAGAAAAATGAAAATACCAGCTCAGGACCAAACTGCAAATCAAGTTCCCCCTTCATTCAGTCAAATCCTACATTAGCTCTACTGACCTGTGCTATGTTTCATTCTTTCATCACTTACAGACAAATAAATAGCTACTGATTTACTGCTAAATCTAGTCTATGTAAAGAGAAGAAAAAAATCAGGTTCCCAGTGAATATTCTTCATCACTTTTCTTTCAAACACCATACTGTATGTCCAAAGGTCATAATAGTTTTCTAATAAAGTAATAAACTTCTGCTATTTAGTCTATTACCTACTGTGAAGGAAAAATTTGCATGATACTAATTATGATTTATAGCATGGCTCTATGCAGAAGTTTCCAAAGAATGAGTTTGTACTGAAATTAGTAGTATCCTCTTTTTGCTCTGATAAGATTTGCTTCTGCTGGCCCTTTAATTATCTTTTGTCATGGGTGAGTATAATATACAGCAAAAGTTCTCCCTCTTTTCAGAGAGCCTGGTCATGGATTTTGCTGCTGAACATTTCTTTTCGCCCTTGGCTCCTTCAAACTGCAGTATTAATTATTTTGCACAGAATAAACTAAAAGGCCCTTAAACTCTGGTCTGGAGAGTACATTGAGCCCTAACTATAGGTGAATTCTTAAAGAGCAAATTTTAGAGGGCTTTGTCTTTCACTTCATGGCATGAAGATATCTTAGCTCCTTAATATAACTACATGAGGAAAAAGGAAAACCCAAAATCTTGAGAAGATCCTACTCATTCTGACACGGGCAGATGAAAAGGCCAAAGACAACAAGAAGTCCTGGTTCTGCTTTGGAATAGAGGGAGTCAGAAAAAATTCCTGCCCTTAAATTTTGCTTTATGCAGCTACAGAAAACATATCCAGCCTGTGTATTCATAGGAGGTAGGTAGCCTCTTGACCACATGACATTTCTGCTTCCTGATTTTAGACATTATGACATTATTCCTTATTAATTCAGCTTTGCTACCAGTTTTCCAGTGGATGTTCCAAATAATAGACCTTGTGTAATTTCTCAGACATTTTCACCAATACTGGGAGGCCACAAGACAGCAAGCCAATCTGCTTTTTTTACCGGAAAATGTAGAATATGTTCTTTTATTATTGATCAGCTCTGTAAAAGGATTACATTCTTTGTTATAAAAGCTTTAAAATTAGAAGCCTAGTCTTTGCAATGGTACTATATAACCCATCCCCTTTATTATGTCTAACTTCTGGTTACTCTACTAAATTCTATGCAAGGTGTAAATGCCTATTGTCTGTCACATGCAGAATTCAGAATCGTGCCTCTTAATCCTTTTACTTGAATTCTTTGGCTGCCTGATTTACTTTTCCATACAAAAGAGTCAGTGCCAGCTCTTCTTTTTTTTTTTTTTTTTTTTTTTTTTTAAATGTAGGACTTTCTTAAACCTAACACAAAGGCTTTCATATTTGAAGCAAGTAAACAAGAAAAAGAGATTTCTTTTTAAACCCACAGACTATAAGAGTTTGTTCAGCCTGTAAGTTTTTTTAGTACTCTAATCCTTTATTCTGCTTTTAATGTAATGTGAATTTACAGTCAGATTTGGCAGGGATTTTTTTTTTCCTTTAAAGCATTATGCTGGGAGACTGCATGTATCAAGGAACAGGTAACACAATGCAGGGGGGAGTGTATTATTTCAAATCTGGTATGTGTGGTGAATAATTTGTTTAGAAATGGAGTTCAAATAAGTTTGTAGTAGTTATTAGGGTCACTCAGGCACAAAGCAGGTGTCATGATTAGCCAGTCAGGTGCAAACTCAGCTCCATATTCAAGTCCCTTAACTCACTGACATTACCTGGCTTGCCTGAGGTGGAAGAAAGGATCTCACAACTGTGCCTGTAATTCTGAATATATATGAGATACCCATTGCAATCTAGAGCAATTTGAGACACTTTAGCAACAAGGTAAGGTTTGAACCCCACTTCCCTCCACTCCCATCTCATTCTTTCTATAATTGGGATTACTGACTGTGCTTTCATTACACATTCCACTGTACAGGCCTGGATATGTTTTTTTAACACACCATCTGCTTTTAATTTTCTTTTGTAAAGAAAGCATTACACAACAGACAGAAAACAGAGAAATGGTCCTTAGACACTATCTTTGATACAATTACTGAATGAATATCATGTGTGAGAACTCCATGTAGCTACAACATGACTTTGGATTTATTTCTGTAGGGAAAAAACCCAAAGAGTATCATTTTTCACCTGGAATTGCACACTGACCTGACCCTGAAATAAAAGTTCCTTCTTTCCAATTTATTTCTTTAATAAATATATTGCTTGGGCAGCTGGAGGTCAACATTATTTTGTGCAAGTTCTCAGGTTAAGTAGCCCATTCACTGCAGCTCTTGATACCTCTGGCAGAAACCCCTGCAATATTCAGAGACATCATGGCATTAAGCAAACTGAGGACCAAGATTTCCTTTGTCACCAGAAAATTAATTTTGTCGTGCATCAGAGTGTAAAGGTATAGTAAAAACAATCATTGCAATTGCATAGGGTAAATGATAATGCAGGATGGATTTCAAGTTTACATTGCATTCATCAAGATGAATGTTTTTAGCTAGTTTGTTTTAAATACAATGCATTTTTAGATCTCATTTGGACATATTTTTCTCCTTCTTAAAAATATGAGCAAATAATTGATCTGGATACACAATGCTGGATCTTCACGTCACTCAAACAGTAAAAATTCTAAATTCCATGTTTATTCTAAGCCCCAGATGAACTAAGAGGTGAGAGAAGCTAGAAGCTGGTGCTGAGAGATGCTTAAATCTCTATAGGAGCTGCGGGCACATTTGCCATTGTTCTTGTCATATTTCAGAATGGAACCTCCTACTCTGAAAGAACTGGGACCTTCAAAACCTACAGGGAGCAACAGAAAAACAACTTCTGCCATAGTAAATATACTGTGAGAGTCCAGATTATTCAAGTCATCCTCTAGAAAATGAAGGGAAAAGAAAAACGTGTCTTAAAAGAAAATATTCCCATTAGGACATGCACATTGCCCTATCTTGTAACTCAAGAACTTGGAACCAGGTGAGGCTAAGCCAAGTTAGCCCTAGGTTTTAGCCCATGCATACAAATGTATATCTAACCCACTGTCAAGCATGTTTTATAGGGATAAAGATGGCAAGCATTGAAAAATTATATGATCCTGCTAGGGTGAAAAGGTCTTGTACTCAAGAAGAAACAGGTCATTCATTTACTCCTAGAGGTTTCTATATCAAAACCCTAGGTATTAGCTATAATGTAGTAATAGTGAAATGAAGGCAAATGGAGGAACTTCTCTATTAGTTTTTGTAGAGCAAAGGTGTTGGTGCCTAGCACGCAGGACTGGCTTGAGCAAATTCACTTAGACTAATAGTCTTTTGTTACAGGGAGGATATTACAATATATTTTGAAATTAGACAGGCAATCCATAAAGTACATTGACTCACACATTTATTACTTTCCCAAGTAGCATATCTATCAAGTATGCAATATAGTTTATGCCAGTTCTGTGCCAAGCAAACAGCCCCATTAAAATAGGTGATGACATTCAAAGTTCAATTTTCTAATGATTAGAGAAGAGAAGCAAATGGAAGACACTTCATTTTTTCCAGCAGAATATGGCATAAATTAGGCTGGGTAGCACACTATCATTTTGGGATGGTATCTGGACCCTATAATTTCAAAAGAAAACAATGTTTGTATGTCAAATGTTCCTTCAAAACCCTGCTCTCACAATACTGATTTCAAATTATAAAATATAAGGTTTATATAATATAATAATGTATGCTACAGTCTTCTTACCTAAAATTCAACCACAAATCTTTTTGAAAGATTATCAATAAAAACAAAGCTGTTCTGCTTGATACACAATTTCTTCCAAAGTTTAGAAACCCAAAATACAGATCTAAGGTTATAATTAAACACAAAGCAGAAAAACTTTCAAGTATAAATAGGAATTTGTTACAAGTTTAAAATTCTCTTCTGACATATAGATTTATGGGCAATACGCCTAACCTGAACAACTTTCTCAGCCTGCATTTACAAAGTGAGATTTTGTTTGGTTGATTTCCACAAATTATTTTATTTGTATAACACCTTTTATAAATAACACCACTCTTCTGGCTAAGAAGAATTCTACTGAGAAGAAATGAAGCAGAATTGTAAAAAAGGCAAGTCAGCATAGTTTAGAAAGTTTTTTGGGGATCCTTGAGACATACAATACATCAAAGCCCATACTTCAATTCTGAAACAACATATGTTTTACAAAACTTGAACAAATTTTTCAGTGGCATCCAAAAACCAGAAAAAAAATATTCCTCATCTTCAATTGCCTTTACACTAATGTAAAGTATTTCAGATTTACCACAGACTGAAAAGGATGTGAATTACAAGCATTTTCAAATACTATCACAAACTCTTTGTGCTGCTCTTCTCACGAACAGTTGAAAACCCTCCAAAGCAAAACAGGATATCTTACTTAATACCACAAGCTTTAAGCAAAATGGCGTAGAATTCCATTTAGTTTGGCAAACATTTTTATAGCATTGCTTTTGCAAAACTGTTCTTGTTGTGTTGTTTGAAAAAAATCATTTATATCCTTCCCAGAAGAAAAATCCTGCTTACTGGTGTTATTCACATACTGGAGGTTATTTTCATGCTGGGTCAAATCCTGCTTTGATTTGTTTGGATCAACAGCTCTAGTCACACAAGAGAAGCTATTTGATAAGTGAAACAGCTGAGAAGAAAATCATAGTAGTATTCAGAAGGGCCAGTCCTAAAGGTTTAGAATTTATATCAAGAAAGCAAATAAAAAAGCACAAGCAAAATTAACAATAAAATTTTTCAAATGGGAGCTAAAATGTCTACTTTCCCAAGGACAGTCTTCTTTCTTTTGTCATCAGCCAACAGTGAAGGAAATACTGGAGCTAATTTGAAGCTAACAATTGGTATACCAAGGAGTGCACTAGTTAGAAGTCTTGGAGTGTAGCTCTGACATAGCTTAGCTGTAGTTACAGTTGATAACTTAAATGTAACAGTGTAGGCTTATCTATAAAGAGCTTACTGTTTACTCAAAATAAACTTTCAGGCTAGATTACAAGTAATTTTCATTAACTGAATGAATGTAGTAATACATTAATGACTAACCTTTTGCAGTATAATATTAATATAATTCCTGTTTAAATTAATTCTTTTCATTCCTTTCCAAGCATCAAATGTTTTGCAAATGAAGACTGATTTTTCAAAACCAACTTACTGGGCATATTAATTCCATTACAAACAGGACTTAAGGAGAAGCGAGTATGTGGGTGCTCACAAGATCGAGAGCCTCTTTGTGAATTCCAAGGCTTCCTCAGTGAAGGTGCAGTCACTCTTTCCCCCAAAAAATCTCTGTTTAAATGATACCCTGTATTAATGAGATAATTATCAACTGCATTATTTGTATAATTATGTTCTTATGGTATTTTTTTTCATTGTATAAACAACTTTAATACTAACCCTCTCCTCTTCCTCTGATATTTGATCTCAATACATTGTATTTTAGGCCTCCTTTTCACAGAGGCTTTGAACTTTGTACAGCTATCATGACAAAAGACAGCTCCTGTCTGAGCTTTGTCAACACTGTGGCTTTTACAGGCATATGTCCTGACTCAGCAGAAAGTATCTATTTCTCCAAAAACATTGTCACCTCCATTTTCTTTCCTGTTTTCCCTGTATACTAACATTTATTTTTCCTTGAAAGAGCAGTAAAATAGCTTTTCTTTTTTAGAACAATGAATAAACAGTGCCATCTTCTGTCTATGACACTGCAGGAAAACAGGGCAGTACAGACTCAAATTACAAGACTAAAATATAAGATTCAGGTTGCAAAGTTATATGTGAAAACACGTTGAGTTTTTGCACACACAATATAACATAGCACATTCTTCAAGTGCTTAGCGGTACTGAAATTTTTTTCAAGCAGTTATATATTTGAGGTACTGCCTTGGAATTAATTGCCTGAAAGATGTACTCACCTCTTTTTTTCAGAAGAGTAAGAACAGGGTCATTGTCAACTACTGAAGACTGCATTAATTTTTTATCAATGACCTTCTAAGACTTACATATTTTTAATGCTCTGAAGTTTACATTCATATTTTGCTTTGTAGAAACACTTGACATTTTAATCACCATTTATATTTCCTAACATCATTTATTGTGTGACATGGACACAGAGGCTGGAACATCCAAAATATTTCAGAGTTTGAGTCCTTGCTTGCATAATTGCATTGTAGAAAGTTGCAAACATTCAATATGGTAATGGAGAGAGAAAGCATGGTGTTCTGCTAATTTTGGGCATTAAAGTAGTGTGTGCACACACTAATTTATTTTCATATCAAGCAGAAAGCAGAAGAAAAACCCATTTACAGTGGGAAAAAAAAGATCAGATCACCACCACTGAGCTAATGAAATCTTATAGCAATCTGCATTAAAACTACTAGAAGCCTTGTGAAGATTCCGTCAAATATAGAGCACTATATATTTATGAAATACTTTTCTAGTAGGCTAATGGAAGTGGTGCCTGCTGCTCTCAGTAGATCGTACTTTAATTCTTATGGCCACCAGCCATTTTAGCAGTGGCAGTTTGCTGCAGATTTCTGTTTTAGTCTGCTTAAGCAGGAACTGGTTAGTCTAAGGAATTCCCTGCAGTGGTTGTACACTGAAGTGAAGAAATTAAACATCTTTAAACACCATGAGTTCACAATATACTGGGGCTCATACTCCACTGTCTCAAAAGGTATAATCATTGAGGACAAGAGCTCCTGAAGAAATAAAATAACTACAGAATCAGGGACTTATTTCTGACATTAGAGTAAGAGATAAAACAACATATCAGTTAAAATGGTAAAGCACGAATTCCCTCTCAATTCTGCCAAAGATGACCTAAGTGATTCTCAGCAAAACCTCATTTACAAAGTCCATTAGATGTCTGGAACAAGATATAGCTGTTAAATGTTCATACAGCTTTTAGCATAGTGCAGTATCAGAGTTTTCTCATTTTTATCTTAAGAAGGGGATGAGGAAAGCAAGGACAGAAGACTTGCATGACTACATTCAATAATTTCAAATGCAGAAATTTAAAAGAAATGACAACCAAAACATATGTTAGAAGAATATTTTAGGGGATAAGAAATCAAGTCTGCAGAGGTTATGAAATGACGTAATACAGGCTGTTACTACAATATTTAATGACAATATGATATATGTTATAATATAGTTTAATTTCAGGATGATATATTATTTCCTGCTTCTTAGTATAGATTCTTCTAGCAATAAAGCCTTTATAATGACTACAGGAAACTGCCTAGTCCACCTTCCAGACCCTTACAAAAATATTGACCAACTTCAACTGAATTTAAGAGGTGAAATTCTTTATGATTTTTAGTATCTGCAGTTCTCCTGAACACAGTTGGCAGTACAGTTATGTTAAAACATACAAACAAACAAACAAACAACAACAACAACAAAATTTAAATTAGCCTTTTCGAGAGGCATTAGCCAGCTGGCCCATTTACACATATACAGTTCTAAATCAGCCATAATACAACTACCATTGTCCAGCCAAACAGGAAGAAAACTTGGAAGAAAGCAGGTAGTATTGTGCTGGAGTTTAGGGAGTGTGCCAGTCAAAAAGAGGGATGGTAGAGAAGGGACATAGCAGATAGAGGCTGTAAGACTGCAAAAAATTGGGCTCCTGTAGCTCTGCTGTTGATGGAAACCTCCACAGCACCAAGATTGCTCAGCATAAGGCTATTTGTTAAGATTTATGGACCTAGGCTTCCAAATAAGCCCTAACAGTGCACAATCTCCAGGCACAAATTCTCTGCCTTGCTTCTCTGCTCTGTCAAACCTGCTCCCGTTCACCCAGCTAGTGTCAATTTTTCTTTCCAACCCCTTTTTCCTAATTCTAATCATGTTCTTGCTCATCCACTCCAACATAACTATCCAGGATACTTTTTTGATTCTGCACAGCTGTTTCTATTCTCCAAATCTGCAGTTTACCTAGTTTCCTACCATCTCCTCCCACAAATTCTCCCCTGCTCTGTCTCTTCATTCTAGCATCACTACTAGTTCCCACATCCCTCTGCTCCCATCTTGTACTCTCTCTTTTCTCTCTCAGTTGTTATTCTTTCTGCACAGGAACAAAATAATTACTTGTCAGACAGCAAATGGTCGAGAGCACAGAAAAAAAGGAGTTACTGCACTGGACACCAATCCTATTTTAACCCCAAATGGCTGAGAGCAATAATTACCATAGAAGTTCAACTTTATTTTCTAACTTTACCAAAAATAACAATTTGATTAATTTATATGTATGTAGCCCTAAAGTGTTCAGGAAGTATGAAAGTATACAGAATTTAAGCATATTCAATTCTTCTGTGATTGTGACATGATTTGTAGGTTTCTATTTTGTTGTATTTTCTAAAAGCTCTAATATTATTGTAGCTATGATGTCCAAAATTATTAGTGAGGCCACATTCATAGGACCAGCAGAGAGTGTAGATAAAAAACCCCAGCTGTTTTTCCCTAGAAACCTCAACCAGTTTAGATTTTTGGTAGTAACTATTAATTTATGCATTCCATGACAACAAAGCCTAAAGCATTTTTCTAACTTCATGACTATGGATAAATCCATAGTTTCACATGAATAACTACGTGCATGAATCAGGAATTTAAAATTAAGAGCTTTGATATACCTGTGTTATTTTCTTTGATCCCCATAGTGTGGAAAGATAAGCAAGAGAAGGATATACTCTTCGACTTTGAAAGTCAAAAAACCCCATACTTTGGGTTACTCCCAGTCTTAACAGAATAACGATCATACGATACATTTTAAAAAATAGAGTGCTATTTTATTCTAAACATCACATTGAAGTGTTTATTCCTAGAAGTATTTATTAACACTTGATAATAGCTAAAAAAAAAAAAAAAAAAAAAAAAAAAAAACACTATTCTTTTTAGAGGGAAATATCAGCACCAAATCTTCTGCTGTATTTGGCTTCTTGTTAGAAAGAAATCATGTGTTTTGTATAGACAAGATTTATATTTCATACCATAAAGTGGACCAAACACAGGTGTCTTGTTAAGATAAATTCAAGATCTGATTCAATTTTTTTTTTTTGTCTTTAAATGTCTCAGAATCTTTCTGGTCTAACAACAATGATGTACTATATTCCTTTTAATTTCTTCATCCTAAAGCAGGATGTAAAAAAGTAACAATGATTTGTATCTTCATTTCAGTGGGAAGAGCTTCTGTATGAACTAACAATAGCCTTCATAACCCATAATAAGAATAACTCTCTTTAAATATTCAGCAGAGTCAACATTTCATTATTTCAGTGTGCCAGCTGGTCATTAGGGGATATTATAGGAAATGATGACATGACGTGCAGAATTATAAAATGATGGCTCCCTCTTGCAAATGCAAGAAGACATACACTTTTTTTTCTTTGAAGGCTGGAATTACTTCATATAGTATTTATAATTTATACTTTGTTCTCTTTTCAAAAAAATTATACTATTCAAGGACAACTTTTTCTCTTCCTGAAGCAACTGAAGATATCTAGCAGCTAAGTCCATCTCCCCTTTTATTTGAAGAATATTTTTCAAAAGGGAATAACATAAAGCGATACAAATAAAATGATGCTGTGCCATCTCTGTACAGATAGAATTCCTACCTAGAATTCTTTTTAATACATACATATTAATGAAAGATAGCAACACATTGCAAAACAAACTTATACAAGGCCTTGCCATTTGTACAACAAACACATCTGTGTTTCAAATTGCTGCAAGCATCTTAACACGTTAGCAGTAGCTCAAGCAGAATATGTTCACTTTTCAAGGTTACCAAATGTGCACTACTGTATGTTTTAAGGGCCATATACTTTATGCTGCAATACTTCTTTACAAAAGCTAATGTTCTTACTGTTGTTTGTTTAGGGATAGATGCTTCTTTCAGTAAATATGTATATACAGATAATTGATCTTTCCAATCAGAATTAATTTCTGTTAGGAAAAAAAAATATATTTATTTGAAAAATAAATATTGCTGCATAGGGAAAATTTTGATGTTTCTTCAGAAAAAAACAAAAAGATGAGTCCATATCTTGTTGTGAGAAGCTCCTAAAAATTTTACTTTTTGCTACACAACTGACAAAATCCATTCAAGTGGATGTAGACATCATAAGGACACTAGGTTAGTTGAACACATCTGGCAATCTAACTGTAAAACTGACTGGTAGGCTCCTTCTCGTTGCACTCACTGTCCCACAGATAACCCAAAACTTACCAGAATCTCTTATTTGCTAACACAAGATGAAATAACACCTGTATTTTTCGCGATCTTTCAAAAGGAAGAACTGTTACCATATTTAGTTGTATGATCATTTGAACTGCTTCACTGTGTCACCTTCTACTAAGAAACACAACATATGAAGAATGACATGAAAGCTTTAGTGATCCCCAAGGAAGCCAGCTTCTCTTAATGTTACTGGAAAACCCAAGCTTCATGCTGTGACTGAAGGTGGCACTTCGAGTTTCTTTGTGAATTTTATGTGGGTATAACAATCTCTGTATATGCTATAAAGTATAGTACTGAGATTTTGTTAAAAAGCTTGTTACTAGTTAAAGAGTGCATCTATAACCTCAAAATTATGTCTGGCATCAGACAGAATGAAGCGACCTCCAATAATTTTTCTGCTCTACCCTGAGAGACAATGGACGGAGCTAAGTAAGTATAAATATATATCTATAAGAGTAAATAAATACATAGACAGGAGATCAACAACCCAACCTGTTGGATACAATTAATAAAAAAATGCAAAACCAAACTGATGGTGGATGTTTCCTCAATCATGGAGTTCTGACCTTCCAGGGCTGTCACAGGAAGAACAATGACATAAAATCTGACACCTGAAGACTTTCAGTCAGTTGACAGGAACATACCAGACACAAAATGTGCAGAAAAAAAAACTACCAAAGAGAAAGCCACTGATGTAGCAGTGAACAGGATGGATTTATCATGCCTAATCAGGCCACAACAACAAATACGGAAGATACATCCATTCCCCCTGAAGAGGATAGCTGCTGGGTGAGATGTTACAATCTGCTTAAGAAAGTACTCTGTGGCAAGAAAGAGAACAGAGAACCAAGAGACACATTATGGGCAAAGGGGATGGATAACTGAAAGAAATTGTGCATTGAGAACTTAAACACTAGAAGGAAAAACAGAGTAAAATGCAAAGCTGGAATACAATGCATGACAGAACCTGAGTTACCAGTATGTGGCAAAAAAGAAGAAGAAAACGAATATATGTTATATTTTAATGATTCAGTTTTTAATACAGTCTGATTCACTCTTATCTTAGACCAGTGATAATATACATGATTTCATTGCCTTGAGCTTCAATAAGCCTAAAATGCTTCCTAGCATGATTTGCCTTTTCCACAGAAAAGATGGATCTTTTTCCATATTTATTCCAATATTTGATATGTTAAATACACACACTCTGCTTAACTTAACAAAGGATACCATTTTGCATGCATAATTTTGGACATGGAGACCTCAAAATTCTTGAAAAATAACAGCTATTATTTCCTATTAAACAATGTTATGTAGAAACCTTACAAACTTCAGGCTGTCTTCAGGGAAACAACCAAAAGTTTGCATTTTTGAGGAGCAGATTTTTTCATTACAGGTATGTGTAGGTTTTAATATGACTGTCAGATTCTTCCACAGTGCTAATAAATCCTAAAAAGAAAAAAAAAAAAAAAAAGAAAAAACAAAACAAAACAAACATTTATGGCTTGTCACTATGGTTTCTAGCTAGAAAAGTGAAGAATACTGAAGGTATTCCCCTTAAACTGTCCATTATGCATGTGACTGTACCATTGATGACTGTGAGGAAAATTCAGATACAGTACAATGTGACAAATGGTGAAAAAATGTATATCACAGGATTTTAAAATAATTGAAATAAACAGTTGGACATTTGATTTATTTGCTAAACAAAATGTAGCTAGTGTCTTCTCACTGAGTATAACCAAGCGAAAAACTCTAGGAGAAGGAAAGTAAATTTTAGAAAAGAGGTCTTAGGTTTCGGTGAAATTAAAGTATTCCCTGCCTAAAGATCCTATATCAGACAAGGGGTTTATTTGCTCAGTGGGTAAGCTGTGTGTTAGACAACAATTTAAACTGTACCTGTATGCTATAATCGTCCCATATAAGATAAAGAAAGGTGTAGAGATTTTCTTGATACCTATCATTCTAGACAAAGAAACTTGACCTCAGGAGAGCAAAACCAACATTCTAAAAATACTCTTAAACAACTGAAGACAAGTTCTTAACAGCTGCTTGGAACAATGTGTATCCTAAAGGCACACGTTCAGGAATTAAGTATAATCATTACAGTTATGTTTGAAACAGGATAAAACCAGTAAAACATTGGCATTAGAGATAGGTTGTTGTTTTAGGACAGCTAATGGCTGCTGTGATAAAGCTACATAATAGTAGAGCTGAACAGAAATAATTTATTAGACTTTATTGGAACTGATGTTATTTTGTTGATTTTTACTAGAAAGCGAAGATCTAAATGCAAGTTCAAAACTGCAAATATTCCTGTGTCTACACTTGACAAATAATTCTCTGATTAATGAGATAGCAGAAGAAATAAAATTTTTATTGTGCTCTAGAAATCTACAGAATGGGAAAAAGGGATTTCATTCTTACATACTTTAGACAACCATGCTACTAAATATAATTTTTATAACAGTTAAAGTTTCTCTGCAGTTACTCTATTTGTTATTTCATCAAAATATCCTTGCTTTAAATCTGAACAGCAGTGGTTTCCTGATTTCATGCTTCAGTCAGATGAAAGGGAACTTACCACAAATTTCTAATGTTTTAGTATCCATTGGCTTCACCCTTCACTGTAAAGTTACGACCTCTTCTTATAAGAAGACTTCAGCTTCAGCCCAGGAAAAGTCAGGGAAGAAGTAGAAGGGTACTAATTCTAATGCTTAAACAGGTGGAGACAGAGGACTGGTTCAACCTAAAGCCTCCTCCCGGCCTCTCTTGTCTTTCAGTATTCTTGGTATGTTCCTTTTCCCCCTCAGGCTAGAGGAAATTTCTCACTCCATGAGAAATTTGGGGTTTTTGATGTTTCACTTTCCTTGTAGATCAGAGGTATTTAGATCAGAAGTAATTAGAGCAAAGGTCAGCATTCCTTGATATTTATTAAGTATTCAACATCTTAATAGTTTTCTTCTGAAAATTAAAAACAATCAATTTGTACCCTATAAATATACCACTCATAAATATAAAATTACATTAAGATTTAAAACCCAAATTAAAATCAAATCAGAGTCAGAATAATGTTTTTCTATATCAAAAAGAAAGAATAAAGTTTACACTATTTATTAAAGACATCAAAAATGTTCACTAAGTACTATTCATAATGAAAGCATCTTTAAGTTAGTATTTTCTGTGAAATATGCAATTTTAAGAAAATAATTTTCCAGTGAAAAGCTATTAGAATTAAACTTTCTAGCCAGTCTTTATTTTATAATTAATTGTTATCAGTTAACCATTTATATGTTTCATAGGTAAAAGGGTATTTATCATTTATCTTTACAAATATCAGCCTCATTAATGATTTAAAACTGAACAGGAAGCTCTATTAGTTGAAGAAATGAGCAAGTAAACAAGTATACAAGTGTGATTCCATCCACTTGATTTCAACTGTTTGAAAAGAAAAAAAAAAATTAATTATTTGACAAAAACCAAAGATAACTAACAGTTGATATTCACCTCTTCTTGGTGATGTTCTTTTCAAAGTTTCTTATTTCATATAGCTGATTCTTGATTTGCTCTGGACCTGTGGGTCCAGAAACTGAAAAGAATCAGGATACTTGAGCTGGTGTTCAAATTTGGACCTAAGAACTAGGGTGATTATGTTAAATATTTCCACTGAAGTACATGATTTATCGGTCATATTTGTACTTCTTGCTCTTAAGAATACAGGCTTTCAGAGTTTGTCTTCTACCTCATATGTGGAGAATTTAGAGTATATCAAAGAATGAAATGCTTTGATTTCATTGAATGTCAATTTTCCATATAAAAGTCCAGAGTATTAATACTATCACTTAATTATTATTATTCAGTATGTAAAAACTAGATACAACAGAAAATGCATGCAGTTTATTGTCAAACTACTCAGGAAGAAAATTTACTCTTGATTTAATTTCTAAATCCTGCCTAATATTATTGACATAGTTAAATAGTGGGAATAATTGTAAACATACTGTTTACATACAATTTAAATAGTAATTTTATATCTTGTTTGGCAAATACACTATAAAATATGTGTATTCTTATGTATTTACAGGCAGTTATGATACAGGGAGAACTGAAGTTAAGTTTTGTGGATTTGTACCATGGAATAACACACTCTTGCAAGTTCCTTTTTGTAAGTAACCATTTAAAAATGGTCACCATTGTTGCAACAGTTCTACCAGTATAAAATTCAAGTAGGGATTTCAAGCCAAGCAGCAATAGAAGACTAATTTGTTTCCCAGAACTGTAGGGGCAGAATGAGAGAGGCAGTTTAAAAGAACAGAAAAACGCTGCAACCCACTTTGAAGACATAAAGCTAGACACACTTGAGAGGCTTGAAAGGAGCCACAGGAGGCAGAGTCAGCCCAAAGCCAGTTACATAAAAACAACCTGTATTGGGTCAGACAACAGTTCCAGTGTGCCATCTCCAAAGGGATTGTTATCAGATGCTTAGGGAAAGAATGTAAGAAACAAGGTATGTACAGAATTGTCTTTCCTCTTACATGTCCTTCCATCTCAGCTTCTAACACCCTGTAGATGAAGCATTTCTAGGTGGCAAAAGCAGAGGCATTTCTAGGTGATAAATGTAGCTTATCTTTAGACAAATTGCCGATAGTTCCAGCTCCAGGAAATAGTAAAATTGCACTAAGTTCTTTATGTACTTACACATTCAGGAAAATGTCTCCTGACACCAAAAACAGTGCAAGCAATTAACCTTTCTCCAAAGAGATGCATGAACCAGGAACAGAACCTGAGCTTTCCACATAGCAAGTACAAAACTTCCCACTGAGTGTTATCACTATGATATTACATTATGGGGACATGATGGTAGAAGAAGACCCTTTTTCATGTTGGAATATCTCTTGCAAAGCGGAATGATAACTGCTTTCAATAATAAGAATACAGACCACCATTCAGTGAACACATATTTACTCAGAGAGGAATGAGGTAGTGGTACTGGCACAACCCTCAGCCTTCAAAAAGCATCAAGATAGCTTAGAATGAAGGTAAAGGTGCCTGATGCTTCTGTTTGTGTGACAGTACTGAGGTGAAAGCATTAGTTTCTACTGCTAAATATGCACCTAAAGAAGAAAAGAAATCTTAATATCAGTTTCTGTTGCAGCCACTTACCCCCAAAATTTCTTAGGTGTTCATATTCATTTGTATAGGATTGCCTACAATTTTTCTCTTGATGCAGCTCAGCAAGTCCTGCACATTTGACTCAAATTACTATTGATCACTTTTGTCATGGCAATGCCTGAAAAAGAAATTCTGAGTCAGAACAAAAGGATGGTTCCTGCTCAGTAACAGCAGCTATACTTCATCAAGGTATTAATTATTATCAAAACAACATGACACTCAACATAGCTCTATTTTTTTTTATATCATCATCTCTCATGGAGCAAAATATGTAAGCACATGTTTAATTTATGTGAGTATTTCAACCCATTTGTCACTCGGCCTGAAGAATATTCTTAAATTTGAATCATCATTATGATGGCTGTCCTGGTTTGGGCTGAAATAGAGTTAATATTCCTTTTCAGGGACTAGATGAGTGCTGTGTTTTAGATTTAGTTTTGGGTTTGGTATGAGAGGAATGCTGATAGCACACTGATGTTTTCAGCTGCTACTGAGACTTCAAGGACTCTCCGACTCCTCATGTTCTGCCCGTGCTCAAGGGCACCGGAAGCAGGGAGGGATCACGGCCAGAGCACCAGACCCAAAATGGCCAGTGAAATATTCCATATCATGGAATGTCATGCTCACTATATAGAGGAGGGGTGGTCGGGAAGGGTCTCTCTCTCGCTTCCAAGATTGCGATTGTGGGATCTTGGTATTTTGGGATCGCTAGCCGGGAACGGGCTGGGTATTGGTCAGTGGGTGGTGAGCAATTGCATTGTGCATTGCCCATTTATATTTTCCATTACTGTCATTGTTCTCATTTTATTACCATTATTAAACTTCTCCTATCTCAACCTGCGAGTCTCCCTTTACCCAACCAATTCCCTCCCCCATTCTCAGGTTGGGGGAAGGAAGGGTGGGTGAGCAGCTGCAGCGTGGTTGGCTGCTGACCAGGCTCAAACCACAACTATGGCAAGGTCAAATGAAATTTGTATTGCTATTCATTCCTTAAAGTCTCCTTTGCTCTTAGAAAACATTAATTCCCTGGAGAAATATCTGGTTTCCTGACTAAGAACAGATTTTGCAAGTGTTGCACTGATCTCATGCCTTAACAACAAAAATAAGAAATATGAAATAAGACCTCATAGCAGAGCTTAGTAGGTCTAACAGCTACAGATTACATTTCAGTGCATGTTCTTTCTTTGCTGTGATTTGCTTTAGCCTGGTTGGATATGATTCTGTATTCATTGATGGAGGTTTTACACTATCAGGACTTCATTGATTTACACATATGAAGAAGGGGGGAAAAAAAAAAAAAAAAAAAAAAAAAGCCACAAATAAAAACCCAGATTCACTGACTTTGTACAAGTTACTTAATTTCTCTGTCACTGTTGCCCATAGAAAAACTTGCAAGCCTGGCTTCAGGCCTTTCTCATTTCATTTTGCAGCTGTTGAATAGTTGAAATTGATATCTACAAAGTGCTTGCATACCAAAAAAGTCAGCAATAGACAGGGTCTAGAAAATGATGCTGGCAAGAGAGAGGAAGTCATCTAGTCATGTCATCTCTAATGTGAGGGACTATTTTTTACATCATATTCCCATCAGATTATCTCTGTGATATTAACCTGCTAGACTTCTGTGGGTTAAATCAAGCTGTTGTGTGGAGGGGAAAACAACAGAAAATGAAACAGCAACAAAGGTAGGGCTTGTTCTGTAAAACATTCAGAAGAGTTAAACTAACAACAGCTATCAACTCACAAATAGCTAGCCGACTGTCCATATCCACACTAGAATGGTCTATTCTTCTAGCACAAGCATGTGATCTTACCAGAAAGTCCTAAATAGAGCTGGACAATTTGGGGTACTTTTGGTTGGGGTTATAGTGAAGGGTGAGGAGAGGGTGCTAAGTTGAGTAAGACATTCACTAGTATTTCAGCAAACAGGCAAAATAGTTCGAAGTAAATGACAAAATAAGTCATTATTTTGATCAACAGTTTTGGCAGAAAAAAAAGCATTAAAATTATTTTTGAGAAAAAGATTGAGATGTTTATGCCTTACTTCAGTAAGTTCCTTCATTCTGTGACCCCATTTTAATGTCACACTTGAATTACTTTTTAAGGATAAGAAAAAGAATTAATATTTTGGACCGATCTTAACTTTTAAAAGCCAAAAGTCTGTGAAACTTTGATTCTAACATTCTAAAATAACCACCTTAGAAAGAGGAGTAGTAACTGGTGCTTGTCAGGAAGCTGGCAACAATGCAAACACATTGTGACCTGAATGCTATCTCTATACTGTAAAATTAAAACTGCCTGAGACCATTTGCTGGCTCTAAGGCTGTCTGGCACAGAAAGGACCACATTCATACTGTTAAGCTCTCCCATTCCCTAAAATCAGAGTGGAATTATCAGTAGTCCTGGGCTAAAACCATGCCAGGAACTGCTCTAAATTGCAAGTGTCAAGGTCTGATCACCATTTAGAGCCAGGAAATGTGTTCTGGCTCCAGTTTTGATGTACTGTATGATATAGTCATGGAGAGCAAGAGACCAGAACAAAAATGACAGTTCTTCCACTACAGATGGGAAAATAATATAGACATAGACAGAAAGACTACTATAGATAAAGAAAGAGCTTGGGGGTTATGTATTTGCATTGTGGGTTTTTTTATGTTAACCCATTTTCCCAGCTACTGTCTTGGCAATCAAATGTTACTTTGCTTTAAAGGAACTGGTTTAAGTCACTTTAACTGGTTTAGCAAATCTTCAGAGGAAAACAACCAAACAACCAATTGGATGTGGCACATTAACAGAGTTAGTGTGAGAGAAGTAAAAATCTATAACCATAATGCAAGACTGATTGGACATTGTGGTTCTTATTCCCACAAATGATCAGGAACAGGAAGCCAGGCCTGTGAGGCAGCAAGAAGAGAAAAAACAGAATACAGGGTCATACCACAACATAACCATGACTTATTTATTCACCAGCCTCATTTATCTTTCACCATTATGACTGAGGAGCCCTAGAAGTCTGTGGAAAATGGCATCATGATAAAATTCCTGCAAAGACTATGACTAAACTCACCTTAATCTACATGATTGAGAGAAGTAAAGGAGGGCAGATACAATGCTACAGCTCAGACCTAATCCCATAAAATATTGGGGACAGTCCTTACAACCTTGTTTCCAACTTAAACTGTTGCAGGAACTTCAGTGGACGTTGGCTTTGTGGCAGCAGTGTTGAGCCAGTCACGGCCCTCAGACTGGATGCACAAGCCTATGGGTTCCTGCTGTAAATTGCCTGCATACCTTACCATTATTGTTTAGTGTATACGGAAACAGAGAGTAAAAGGAAGAAGCAGGAATAGCAATTACTTCTTTATCATCCCAGAGTATCAATAGGGACACATTCTCTCACTGAGTGGTGATTTCTGAAGCTTCACAATGGGAATTGTCAGCAGGCATGTCGTGTAGCTCATGCAACCACAGCTCTTTCATTTCGAAACACAGGCTGCTTACACTGTGTCTGGAGAGGGAGGGAAAGCTCTTGAGCGAATTAAGGAACATTTGAAAGATAAATTGACTTGTATATTACCAATGTATAGTAATGGAAAAAAAATCAGGACAGCTTTACAAAATGTAAATGTCTCAATGCCACCAATGCTGCAATAGCTCATCTTTGAAACTATTAGCTTTAAAATGTTATCAATTACATTTAAAAATATTTGCTTTTCCTGCAACATGATTTGTAAGGCAATAGAACAGTGAGAAAACTAAAACAAATGCCCCTGATAAATAATTTGCTGGTTTTCAGCATTTTAAGGATATGATTCTTATCTAGAGACATACTCACAGTTACCTAGCTGTCCTGTGCCCACAAAGAATGTAAATAGAAAGCTAGGGGTAGAGTTAACAGGTCGTCCAGAGTCCCAGACATTTTCACAAGCTAGCACACTTTTTCCAAATTAAATTTATAAGCTGCTAGAGTCATAACCATTCCTGTTAGAAGATCTAAGGTTATGTTCAACTGCAATAGGTTTCAAGATCTCTAGGACAGACTAAAGCTGCATCCCATGGTTTGAGTGAGGCAGCAAATTCCAGCAGAGTATTGATGTGCTTTAGAATTGAAGATTTCATTTCAGAAAAATTGCTCGGTCAAAGTTGTGCAAACAAAGATGTGATAAAGTGATGTAGATGTCACGTTAACAACAAATTTCATCTCAGAAAAATATTTCATAGCAGATTTGCCCATGGCTGACTTGAGAGGTCAAGAGACAGCCCACACTTGCTGTCAGGGGCTGTGAGGGCCGGCAGCTCCTGGGGGCTGGGGCACGGGGAGCCACAGGCCAACCAGGGCCCATCCGACCCCCCAGCCAGGAGCGGGGCAGCCAGGGGCACCGGGGCAGCCCCAGCCCCTGGCAGCAGACACCTCCCTGGGTACGAGGGTGGGCCGAGGCCAGGCTGGGGACATGGGCCCACGGGTGGCCCTGGCTCAGCAGGGCCTACGGCTGGGCAGGGCAGGGCTGTGGGGAGGTGGAGACCAGCTCTGTGGTGTCACTGGGGCAGAGGCTGATGGCGCAGGGGTCAGAGATGGGCTCCTGGGCCATGGGCAGGGTGGGGGGGGGAGCCCCAGGAGGGTGGGCAGGGACAGTCAGGGCTAACAGTGCCCTCAGGGCCCAGACAGTGTGTTCAGAGCTCACCCTAGGTCTGTATCTAAATTTAAGGGACAATCACAGAGGGTGGCTAGTTTTCTACTGCTTTTTACCCTATTTTTATCATTTTTTTTGTGATGTGACATGACCTTATTCCCATATTTATCTCATCCTTAATGGTTTTTAAAGCACACAGTACAGGGGAACTTGATCATATATGACAGAGTCTATGACTAAGTATCCAGCATCTTTCCCAAAAGACAATTTTGTTATTATTGAAAACAGTAAAAGACTCAACACAGTTGTTGCATCAAAACCAACGTCTCTCTTAACTGAAAACACTGTGGTGAAATAGTGGTCATGGTGGCTTTTTAGCTCAATCATAAAGATAATAATGAGAAATAATGGTCAATATAACATTGGTCATAGATGGTCAATATAGGGGATACGGCATATAAAAGACAACTTTAAAAAACAAAATAGGAGCAGTTAACTCCATCTGACTGCCACCCTGAATATTATGAACTAAATGAAGATATCCCAAAACCACACTTCCCCTTTTTCTAGATGAACTGCTGTGCTGTTGGTTACTTTGAAGTGGGTTTAGATTTGTGGCCCTTTATCAATAAAATCTCCAGAAGATTAGGAAAAGGAAAAAAAGATTTACCAGGAGATCATTCAGAGTATGGAAGCATACTGTTTTATTTAATACTTCCTTATTTCACAAAAAGAAGAAAAGTAATGAAATCTCTATTAAAAATCTTGTATTTCTTTTTCCCAGATGCATCATGTGGGATTGTTTTATTTCAGGTGGGTGGATATGTTGGGAGGGGAGGCAGGTAGTGTTGTGGTTTTGGGGGTTTTAAGATCTCACAAAACAAATTTTCTAATGACATCTGTTTTTCCATAGATTTCCACTTGGTATTTAAAAACTGAATCCTCACAGCAAGAGCTAATGTTTTAGTTCAGCATACTCCCCATAGAAACAAGAGGAAGTGTTAGCCCTCAGAGTTAGAGTTTGCTTTGGAATATAAATAGATTTTTTTTCTTCTTCTTCTTTTCCTTGGATTGCAAATATACAAACTCTTTTAAATAGAATGTTTCAGAGCAGGTGGCCCAGGTGGTACCTCACAGTGCATATCCATATTGCAGGATGCTTCTCTTCAGCCTTTCCTTCCCAGAGGAAATGCCAGAGAAGGCACCATAAATGTCTTCTGATTCTGCTTGCCACAAGGTATCACAAAAACCTGAGACTGGCACTGTTTATGAGATACTTCAGGAATGGTTTTAATAGCTCTTGTCTTTTCAGTTACCAAAGACAAGTGTAGCATACAAATGTCTCAGCCTTACTCCCCAGGAGTCTCAAAACTAATGAAAAGACAAACTTCAGTTTAACATTTGATTATGTAGATTATACATTTTATAAGTTATATAAAGTAAAACTGAATCTGTAGTTTTTAACTTCATGGGGTCTTGTTTAGGCATATAGAAGATTTTTTTCCCCCTTTGGCTATTGACAACACTTTACTAGGTTTGGTTATCAAAGTTAATCTGCTGAGTCAGTGGCTATACTGTGTGCAATAACATTATTGTTGCACCACAGTGGTACTGTTAGTGAGTTAGAGGCAACAGCCTGGACAGTATATGTAGTAGTTGTAAACTATCCCTTTTTCCTAACGAATACTTTACTACCATGAGTAAAACATGACTTCAGACATGATTGTAACTTCTTGCCCGAAATCTACAGAACAGTCTGCCAGAGGCACAGCTGACTTCATTTTTTTGAAAAGTTATGGCAATTAACAAAATGAAATGCATATCATTACTGACTAACATAAAATGTTGAGAATGCTGATTGTTCCAACTTCACAGAAAAATACACAACTCTGAATTTATGCTAAATAAACAATTCATTGCAAGACTATGCACCTTGGAAAATAGTTTTTAATGATTTTCCTCTTTCATATTTATAGTTTTTGAATTTACACTTCAAATTAAGATATAGAAGTACTCAGGAATCTAGGTATGGAAATAAGATTTACAAAGACAAGATAGGGTGCATTCCATATAAATACAAAATTATTTAAGCCTATTACTTTTTCCATTTTTTCAACCAAATCCATCAGTCACATGTGCAATTAATTGCATAACCATTTAGCTGTATTTCTTCAAAATATTGAAGCCTTCAATTGACACCTATGATATTTTCTTTATCCTTTTGAATTATCATATATTTTTATATCAAAGTAATTAAAAGGCCACAAATGTAAGGTTTGTGTACAAAACCATCATGCTTAAAACTCTAAGCTATTCAATTAACCAGTTACAAGACCTTTACTAAACAATCAATGGAATGAGTAAATCTATGAACGCGTCGAATTAATATGAAAATCCATTTCAAAACCTCTGAATTTCTATTGCCTGAATGTCATTACAGAACAAATAGTTTGTAATGAAAACAGAGCTACTTTTATGGAGATATGAGCAATTTCAATTTTCTAATTAAGAGTTGCTTTTGCATCTTAAAAAAATAGTATCCTTGAAAATATTTATCTCCCGTGGAAACTGCTAGGTTTTTGATGAATGAAAATAAAATTCTAAAATATATAAGTACTTATCATTTCATCTGTTAATGCAGAAATACCCTGCTGGTGCTGCATGATCTTATCTCCTTCCTAAGGTCAGGATTCTTGATTTGCTTATATCACCTCTAGTGCACATATTTTCCCTTGCGAAGTCGAAGTTTCTGGACACTCATCACTAGATGTGACAGTGAACCCAGCCCAGAAGGGATAGTAGAGACATGGTATTTCCTAGAAGTACTGCAAAGGCATTTTAAATCTATATTCTGCTCATTTTTCATCTGAAATCTAAAATTTTTTCTGTTTTAAATTATGGACTTTTTCCATATCCAGAAATCCTATGACTTCCCAGTGTTATTAGATATTTTTCATGGACACAACATTTAATTTCATTTTCATAAATGACAGTTTAGACACAAACATTTAGACCTGCTCTACTTCAGCTATATCAGTGAACCCACCAGTGGGCATTTATTAATTTAAACAAGATCTTTATTCCACTTGCAATTAATGCCTTTTCAGCTTCTTATAGTGCACTTCTACAGATCTGCATTTTCACTCCAGGGCAGATACACTCCAGTGTCCTGAAATGTGACCCAAATCTCTCAGTCCCATAAAACAATGTGGAGATACTTTTCACAGAAAATGAAGTGCTGCACGTGGAAGGGACATCTCTTATTTATATTTGCTTTGTATAGTATAAGAAAGAAGAATTGGAAATTAAAAAGTGACAAATAAAAGAAAATAGGAAGGATAGATGTAGACAATCCATAACAACATTATTGTGAGGATTAACTTTAAAGGATGCCACTTCATTGTAAGCAGGCTCCAGTGTAATGAATCTCTGAGCAAAGAAGATATGAGAAGCCTGTTCAATTCCCACTTCTCTTAGTCCACTGAGACAAATGAGGGATGACAATATAAAGGATCACTAAAGGCCTAGACAACATTAAACTTTGTTTTTCTTGTGTTTTAGCCAATACAAGCAAATCTGTTTTCACATACTAAGAGCATGATTCTTTTAATCATGTTATTCTATTCGGATTTGATGCTGTAGGTGTTCCAAGTATGAGACTATTTCTGTATTGGATTTTGGCAAAACAAAGGAATGGAACCCATTCAGCTCCTGGAAGGCATCATCAGAGAACAAAAAATCAGTAAACATTATGAAGTTCCTTCAAATGTACAGGTTGCTTTTTTTTTTTTTTTACAAACAGTACTGTGCAAGTCTGCCAAATCCGAAAGATAATTAAAAGTAGAAAAGACATAGGAAAATAGTATTTATTCCTGAATAATCTTTTTCATTATCAACTGTAAGGCTTTCATGGAAATCCATCTCTGAATAGGAATAAAGATGTTCTAATTATTAAGACAGTAACACTGGCCCAGCAAAGATTTGTATCTCCTGAAAACCTGAAATCAGGGTTCTCAGACGCAGAAAACTACTTATTCTTTTAACTTAATCTTCTCAAAACAAATGGAGGTTATTGTAGGTAGGAGAGGAGGGATGCTGTAGAGACAAATGCAGAAGGCTGGAGTCATTTACAGGTATGTGGTACATGGTGGAAACAATTGCATGCATCACTAATAGCACAGATATCCCTTGTTAATGCTTATCACTGAGTAAGTAAATTTGGAATAAGACTTGCTCGTCTAATAGTAATTTGGGTTGTATGGATAACTCAGTGACTCAGAAACAGCAAAACTGTTCCTTCCAAAAAAATCCAAACACAATCTGCTTCATTTTTTCTTACTAAAAGGTACTGGTAAGTCTACTTTCACACCACAATCTTTACTTCTGTTTCTTTTTGTTTAAACTGAAAGAAATAACATATTTATTTAGTTTCCTCACATTTTAACTAGAGAGAAATTAAAGTCAGTGGCTTGTTTTTACACAGTGACCTACCACTGAAGAAGGAAAACACTTGGAAGGAAGGACAAATGGCTTTAAACTCATTTAGCTGCATAAGATTTGACAGCTGTGCCATTCAGGGGAATGGCAGTGCCAGCATGGCAGCATACCCCATATGTATAGCCCAATGATTAGGATATTCTCCTGGGAAGAGAGACAGATTATTTGCCCTAGAGCAGTAGTGGCTCATGTCTCAAACAGAAAAGGAGGCATGCAAATGTCTCTCATCCTACCCATTTACAAAGAAAGATTATAATAATTTCCTCAGTCACTTCTGGTTCATAATTATAGTTCAAAAACATTTACCAGGTAAAGGCACCTGATTACTTGGAAATTGTAAAGTGTTTGAGGTTACCCTTTCATGGGCAAAATATTGTCCTAAAACAATTTAACTTGGCTAGATCTAAACTTTGTTGTTCTATTCTGTAGAGCCACCATATCAGTTCTGGGTTTCTTATCACTAGTAGCCTGAACATACTTGACCAAAAAGTTGCTCTCAAACTTGAAGCCACTGCATGGCAACAAAACCTCTGACCCTGCATGCAGGACTTCTGTTATTGCAGCAGCATGTAACCTACAGCCTAAAACCAATTCCTGTCCTTCTGTAGTTGTATGCCAGCCGGACAATTAAACATCCAACACTAGAGAGCAGATCAAGAAGTTCTTACCCAAAAATTCAGGGGTGCTGTTTTGTTCTTTTAAGAACAGACACAGAGAACAGAACAAATATTAAAAGGAAACTGTTGTGGTTTAGGCCTGATTGACAACTAACCACAATGCAGCAGCTCTCTCTCCCTTCCCCTCCGGCAATGAGAAGGGACAGAGAGCCAGGCTTGGGGTTCAAGATAGGACTGGGATGGGGAAAAATCCCCCTTTTATGATCACGAGCAAAAGGCAGACTCGTTAGGGGAAGGAAAAAAAAGAACATAGATTTATTACAGACACTAACAACACATAACAGAGTAGGACAGTGAGAAGCATTGCCACATCTTGAGAACACCTTCCCCCCACCCCTCCCTTCCTCCTGGGCTCACCTCTGCTAGGGGAGTGTCCGAAACTTGTTCCTCCTGCTCCATCGTGGTCCCCCTCTCACAGGAGACAGTCCTCCACAAACTTTCTCCGACTTGAATTCCTCCCATGGGCCGCAACATTCCCCACACTGCTCCGTCATGGGTCACTAACTTCCTCTGACTGGATTCTCTCCCACGGCTGCAGCCCTTCCCGAGCTGCTCCGGCGTGGGACTCCCCCGCATGCTGCAATCCTCCCAGCACTGAATTACAGCAGCGGGGCTACCTTTTCCCATGAGACCACGGCCTTCTTCGGGCACAGAACCTTGATTATACCAAGCAGGAGCAACAGGCCACAAATCAATGTCTGCTCCACCGTAGATCTTCATGGGTGGCGGGGAGGGCCGCCCTGCCGTCTCACCACAGGATACAGGGGGGTCTCTGCTCCAGCACACCTCCCCCCTCCTTTCTTCCTCCGTTCCTCCACTGACCTTGGTGTTCACGCAGCTGCAGCAACTCCTCCTCACATGTCCCACTGCACGTCACCATGTCCCTTCTTAAATACGTTATCGCAGAGGCGCAGCTGATTGGTTCAATTTTCCAAACAGAAGTGGAGCTGATGTGGAGCTGGGGGAGCTTCGAGAAGCTTCTCACAGGGGGCTGCCCCGATAGCCCCCTCCCCTGCCACCAAAAAACTCCACCACTCACTCAACCCAGGACAGAAACTATGCAAAAGTGCTAAGCAATCTATTTAACAGGATTCACTTAAATATAGATATTTAGTGAGATTTTCTAACAAATTAAAACATGAGATGAAAAACTGAAGAAATGTGTTTTGCAAAATTAGTTGATATAAGAATAAATTTCAGAACTAGGAAACTAGGCATTTTCTTACAAATATATGGAAGACAGTTGCAATGGACTCTGAACTGGAAAGGTGTCACATACCTTGTCCTTCCTTCTTATTATCTCTAGTTTTTAGAAGTGATTGGCTTGTATTTGTACTTTTTCTATATCAGTATGTCAGGCAGAATAGGTCTCTTGTCAGCACAAGAAAAAAAAAAAAAAAAGTATTATTTTCTCAAGAAAAGTAAGAAGCATGATATAAGGTTTTGGTAAAATTCTTTCACAGTTACAGAGGTTTAACTTAGACCTTTTGATTTTGTTGATTCTACAAACAGACAGTAATCTCTAACAGGCAGAGCTTCTGGTTTTACCGTTTGATGCTGACCTATAATGCTGAATGTGAATTATACCCATCTCTTATTTCTTGTTTAAGACAAAGCAGGTAATTTAATTCAGATGGAATTTTTAAATGCCAGTATGTTCATGTATCAAAGCAATATACTAAATGACATTTGACATTTTGTAAGTCCTTCATTAAAAGAAATTAATATTACATAATAATGCAGTAGACTCTTTTGAACTAGATCTTTCTTCCAACAAATTATTATATGAGACTCATCAGTAAATTATCTCCAAGACATAGTGACGTACTATAAATATCCAGTGGAATTTTTTTGCAAGAGCAATACCTCATTTGATAGGATATTGTGTCTATAATTTATCCATCCATGACTTCAAAGAAAAACATCGAGCCACAAACAACCAAAGATTAGTTTTTGTCCTAGCTGTTTGAATTTGGCAGGCTTGTAGAGGTTGAGAGAAATGCTAAAATTGAGGAATGATCCACCATTAAATCAAATTTAGGAACAAACTCCTGCTTTCCTTTGTCAAGCTGAATTAATATATTTTCCCACTTCTTCTACCATATATTTTTAATATACATGTTACATATGTGTGAATTTCAGTTTTATAATTCATCTGTGTCAGCTTTAAATTCAATAAAAAAATGCAAAAGTCACATAGTTCATGCTTCCTATTTCAACAACCTACTATCACTCAAAAGATTTTTATGCTATCTTCACCTACAACATGCCTACTATGTTTTACTCAATTAGGGATTTTGTGCATTGAATCATTCTGTGCTTCAGAGCCATTTCAGCTAACAAGGTTTTTGATATTTAAATAATACATTATAGACAACAACAATCAGAAGAAAAAAAAATAGATCTATTTAACTGTTTTATCATGACATATATATCAAAAAAATTAACAACAAAAGTGCCCTAAATATGACCCAGCCGAGTAAGTCATGACTCATCTGACTAACACTTACAAATCACATAGTCCCCCTTGGAGACTACGCTAACAATAAGTAGGCCACTGTTGATGGGAAGTTAAATCAGGGGTATTTTAAGATAGAGTTTTTCCTGCTACATTATAGAACGTACATCCTACTCGAGACTCTTTCTTCTTCACATAAAACCACAAAAATTTCTGAAGTATCCCATCCTTCAGCTTGCTGTTTTCTTCTATTTCATGTATTCATTACATTGAACGAAAAACTTTTATGTCAATGCTATTTTCACTTAAAGAAACAATTTGAAAAGCCTTATCAGCAGAGCCCTCCTGAAACTTGGTATGTCTTACCACATTACAAAACCTGCTGAAAAATAATGAGAAAATTCTTTATATGGTATAAGCCCTGTGTTTCCTTTAATGTGTAAGCGTCTATTATATTAACAACCGTGAAAAACAAAATTAGATCAAGGTTAATGTCAACAATGAATTATGCTAACAAGACATCTTCACCATAGTTCATCACACATGCTTACACTATCATAAATTAATATTTAAATGCAGCAGGGTGACTCTATTTCTGTATTATTTTTTCCCAGTCTTTGCTTTTGTCAATACATTAATTTTCCTTCATTTCCGGAATCTGCTTTAGTTTGCACTTGGCCTAGGCTTCTAGAGCACTATCAATTGGCCAGAACACTCCACTTATACTAGTCTTCAAGTGGGGGCTGTGTTGGCTAGTTCATTTTGGTTTTCCTAGCACAGAGGTAATGCACACTTGGGACTGCCATTGCACTTCTCATGACACCTTCTACCACATTTTTCTTGCGACATGGCTTCTCCTGAGAGTACTCAGTAGCTCTGAGGTACCCCTTCCTTCCAAAGGACAGGTCTAGACTTTTTTTTTTTTTTTTTTAAATGAGTCCCTTGATGAAATCACCATTTCTTCAGGCTGTGAAGTGTTATTCCATTTATTTGCAACAAAGATAACTAGAAAAGGAGTTGGCAGTTCTCAAAGAAATCTTAAAAACAAATGTCACTCCTATATTTCACATGGAGTTATTGGGCAGCCATTACGCCTTGACAAAGAACATGATCCACACAGGCCTACCAATATTCTCATAATATTCACAGTTGAATACACTGTGAACAACCACCAAATGACAGCTTTCTCCAAGACCTCAAAATGCTCAAACTTTTGAAAGACATCAGTAGTTTCAATAGAAAATGCTTAAAAATATAGTACATTTTAAAGGAAAATAATTTGTTATTTGCAGGTTTTAGAAACCTTTCTTAAAAATATCATTATTTTAAATAAAAACCAAAATATCATTTTTATTGCTTTCAAATTATTTATATCATTTTTGTATTTTTAAAATACTAGGAAGGCACTTCCCATTGTAATATCTCTCAAAATTGAATCAGGCCAATACCCTTAAATTTGAGAATTGTTACTTTCTGGTATTGATTGAAATAAATCTTGTCAAAAAGAATACAATCTAGCCACCACAGACAGAGCTGCAGACAGTGCTTAGTGCTAGACTAGACATGACAAGATTCAGTCTCTATTCCCACCCCTATCATTAGCCACCTGACTAAGTGTATTACTCCTATCTCTGTGCTTTTCATCTGTAAAATGGGGATAGTAATAGCCCTTGTCTATTGAATTAGACAAACTTCTTCCCTACCACCAGCACGGCAAGGGGAGATAGAGGTACCGTAATTCTATCTCCAAAATATATTGGCCTGGAAGAGCATGTGGGTTTTTTTCCCCACCAGTAGTGAGAATAACCTTTAAGTTTTGAGCACAAGGAGTAAACTCATAAAATTTTTACCACCACCTACCTCCTCTCCTCTTTTTTGTGCTCTTTTTGTGCTTTTTAAGCATTCACTAGAAAGCTGCTTATCTGCTTTAGAATTAAGAGCCTTAAATATTCAAAGTTCTATTGAACATATATTTTTCACTTCATAAAGCATTGATTTAAACATGTCTCTATATATATTCAGCTAGCCAGTTGCACTTAAAAACACATACATATAATCCTCTTTCTCTAACCAGGGACTACAGTTTGACAAAAATAAATGTGAATTTCATGGGCAAAATTGCTATTGAAAGACTGAATAAGGACCTTAAGACCTGTTTGAAAAAAAACAGAACTCAAAAGCCTATTTCACAAACAGCAACGTGAGTTCCTGACATGTGACTTTAAGGAAATAATGCTTTAAAAATCAGACACCATTCAAAGTTGCTGGCCATCCTGATCAAAGTTTAAAAAATAAGTTCTACATTTTTTTTTTTCAATTTATGATGAATGAAGGAATGAGGTTTTATCACTAATAGTAGTGACAAAAATGGAGAAATAAAAATATTTATTCAAAGGTAAATATATCATAGGAAACAATTTCCAGAAACTTAACCACATACCAATTCAGTATGAAAAATCTTTTTTTAATTCCTAAGGAACAGAGATTTTAATTCTTTTTTAATAGGAAAGAGTAGGGCAAGTAGCCAAACTAATTTCATTTGAAAACAAAATGTTTTGAAACTGAAACTGTTTTTTTATCAGTAATGTATAACTTCATGTACATGTACAATTTTAAAGGGGTGGTTTACTACGAGAACATTTTTGCTGGACACTTGTGAAGATTCTCTCATCTCCCCATAACAGTGTCTCTTTGGAAAGCTGCCAGAAGTGTTGATAAAATCATACAGAAGCACATCTTCACTTGTTTTAAACTGGTATACTCCATGCTGCTAATTGCAGAAATGTGACACCAGCTCAGTGAAACTCACTCAAATGACATGCTCTTTTTTAATTCCAAAGGATCCACCCACAGGAATAGAAATACAGAAGATGTGTACTTTTTTCTTTAGACTTTATTACTTTGTAGAATCTGAAATAAACCTGTTACAGTTTCCCATGGTAAAATAGGTCAAATTGTTCCTTTCACAGTCCATTAGATAACAAGAAGTACTTCTGTAAGTGATCACAACTGAAAAAAAGCCTGCAGGCTCAACCATTCAGAAAATGAAAAGTCACATGACCTTTTTAAACTCAGGACTTTTTAAAATGGTAAATTTAAGGATCTTTTTATATGCTTTCTGGTTCTGTGAAGTATCTTTCAGATTTTCAATTACAAGAGCTACAAGTGTAATTTTCACACAGTCGTATAGAAGCATTGAGAAATGCATTAAAGCTGACAATTGGCACAATTTACATATTCCCCATGATTGTATTTTCAACTGTACAAATAAGAGAAAGCACTTTTTGAAAGGTGGTAGTTTTTACACATCTATCTTCATTTCCTTAGTTGCTCTACTGGAAGAACATGCACCAATGTCTTCACAGGGATCTTTTTGCAAGGACCCAAATGAGGACAAGGGGCAATGGGTACAAGTTATACCATGAGAACTTTTATCTTGACATAAGAAAAAATTGTTTTTACAGTGAGAACAATCATTCACTGAAACAACCTCCCCAGGGACATGATAAAGTCCCCATCAGGGGAGATTTTCAAGATGCAATTGGACAAGTTGCTAAATAATCTCATCTATGTACCCTTCCCCTCAGAAAATTGGACAATATGATCATTTGAGATCCCTTCCAACATGGGTTATTCTATGATTTTCTCTATGTGAATATTCTACAGGGCAATATTTTGAGTATTTGATTACCAAACCACATATGTGGAGTTCCAAATCCATAGCTAAGCAGAGATACTTCTTCAAATTACTTGATAAAATTTGTTGAGGAGTTGAAAAATATACAAATTATTTGGTTTTTCTGAAAGTATTTTTTTTTCTGAAAGTATTCTGATAATCATTACATTCTATTAATTGTAGATTATTTTTTTTAAATCCCTGAAAATTAAAGATCTCTTCATTTTTTTACTGTACTGTCCAAACCAAAATCACTACAGCAGCAATCAATGATTAGTATAGGTCTGGTTGCTACTATAGAGATCTGGTTACTACTACAGAACAGTACTGGTTAAACTCTGAGGTGCTTTTTCAGAATTCATTAATCGAAATATTTTTATAGGGTGCAGCATGCAAAAATTCTGTGCAGAAGGTGTACATAGATCTGTACTATGGAAATGAGATCCCACTACTAGGCATTTACAATATAACTTAAACAGCAGAATACCAAAGATTAAGACAATATGAGAATGAAGAACAGAGCTAACCAATGTTGAAATACAAGAGAAGCAAGAGGGAGCTATTTTCAAGAATGCACGATTATCATAACTTGATATAAATATTCTCTTTCTGTGCATATGCAAATGAAAAGAAATTTTAAAAAAATGAAAGCTTAGATTAAGGAAATTATAAGGAAGGAAAATTGTGAGGAATTAAGGCTGTTAAGATGAAAAGAACACTTACATTTCTAATCAAATAACAATGACTGCACAACACTCATTTGTACAGTTCCTGTGCAGCAATGCAAAAGAAAACAACTTTGAACCTCTAATATAAATATAAATAATAATTTGGTTTTGTGTAGGCTTGAAATATGAAGAAAAAAAAAAAAAAAAAAGCATTTTAGCAGAGAATATTCTAAGACAAAGTTTCTCATTTTCCAGACTATCTAACAAGTGTAACAGACAGGTAATTCCTAGTCACTTAAGAGTTATGGATGAGACCTTCAAAGGGTTAAAAAAAAAGTCAAAGAAATACTGAAAGACAGTAGTATGAATATTTGGAAGACAATTTTCAGAACAGAGAAGAACCCTTTTTATATAAGGAAGCAAAGAGTTACATGAAATTACAACTAACTCAATTTGTAAAATGTATAATGGACCAGATGTTACAATCAAATTACAATCATTGTTTTGAAGTTCTTTGTATTGTTGATGGGTAAAAAACACCTTGATTTCCCTCAAAGTAAAAGGCAGTTACATAAAGAAATCCTTCTGAATTTCTGTATTTAACAATAACTTTCACAGTCAAACATCTCTGAAAATCAGGAAAATCATTAACATTTAGAAAGCCAAATAACACATCTTGACAAATACTTTACAGCATGCAGAAAAGTGCAAAAGGAATCTTTCAAGTTGACTGTTACAATGTCTTATTACTTTAACTGAAATTTTAATTAAGGAGTTTTAACCCAGGAGGCTTTGTAAAAAGTGTTCTGATTAGTTATGCTGTCAGATGACACATGACACCAACTTTTAAAGCAAGTTTCATTTTTCTGTCTTGTCTTAAATTGTCTTCCTTATATTTGTTTCATTTAATTTCCTGGATTTGTTATATAGATCTGTGGCAAATAGGGGTCACATGTAACAGTTTTCACAAATACTAGGCATACTGCAAGTTAACTTTCAGTGCTAACCTTGTAGAAGTTACTCCAAGTTCAATAAAAATTAAGAAATAGCAAAGATAGTGCTTTTGTGAAGTTAAGATAGCAAAGACTTGGTCATTAACTGACAGTTACTGAGTAGATCCTTATTTTAAAAATTACTTTGATGTGGTTTGAGCCATGTTGATCAGGGGATAGTGATTCCAGACACAGCTGTTTTTAAAGCATTATCAGTTCTGGGATACAGCCCACAGTTACAAACTAGAGTGCATTACCCTGAACAATCTCAACTATAGCAGACTACTGCCTAAAAAATATGCTGCTGTGATATCACATTGAGTCCCCAGAAAATGTCACCATGTAACTGTAATATGAACATTATACAAACACATTAAGCAACTAAAATTGTTGTCAGACATTTAAAAATTGTGACATTCAGAAGCCACCTGATTAACAACAGACTGAACTTGAACATAAGTGTGGAAGAGGCACTGATTTAGTTAAAAAGACCTGAGGAAAAAAATCCTTCATATAGTTTAAACAACATAAAATCATTCCAATTCCACAAGAAAATTTTTTTGCAAATAATGTACTGAAATAGTTTCTTGGAAATTATCACTTTTACTGTACACAAACTAGTTTCTTAAACTGTACAGAATTATGTGGGACTGGCAGACATGAATTACTACATTCTCCCTAAATACTTTTTCAATATTTGGAAAGCAGATAATCTAATATTTAGTCATACTTTTATTTGATGTAAGAAAAGCAGTTCAACATGAAAGGCATAAGTTTAAGGAATTCATCCATAGATGGTATTAAGGAGCATTGCTAGTACTCAGTACAGAAATAGAAACAAGGGTAAAAACATAAAACTATATCATTTTTATATGAAGTGGTTTGGTTTAGATTTTACAATGTAAGCAAATCTACTTTGAAGAATGAAAATGCTTTCAGAAAGTCCAAACAGGCATCACTGGACCTGTTTCCTATAATTTATCCCTTTAGCTGTATCACATAATATCCTACTGAGGAAAAAAATTGATTCAGTATGTGAAAGGCAACTTTGGTGAGAGTGACATGAAGCTTTCATAATTCTAGTGAAGAGAAGAGGAAGCGGCATGACAAAAAAAGTGAATTTAAGGGAAAAGTCTTCCACATGCTCAGACAGGTAAATAAGACCTTCTGGTAGTCAAGGAAAGGGAGAAGGAATTACAGTAGTCTGGCAGTATATCTGAGAAGTGACATGAGCAACACTCATATCTACCCCAGCTCAGAAGGGGAGTGAATGCAATGGGAGATTGGCACAGATAAAAGCACAGCTCTCCACTGACCTCAATCACAAAAAAAAAAAAAAAAAAAAAAAAAAAAAAGAAATAGGAACTAAATCAGATTACTAAATCTGCATCAAAAGAACAGCAACACTAAGTATGGATAAAATCAGCTAAGGCCAAAGTACTGGTTAAGATGCAATTAATTATGGAGCGAGTACCTCTTGAAGCACATTTCTGGTCAAATAAAGAAAATTATGTCTAGTATTCAGCATGGTAAATCATGCCTGCCCTACCTGATCACATTATACGATAAAATAGATGGATTTTTGGGAAAGAGCAGTGGGTGTCATTTACCTAGATTCTAGTAAGACTCTCAACACCATCATCCATAGTCATCCATAACCAAGCTTAGATGTTATGTTCTTGATGGGAATACACTTAAATAGTAGAAAACCAGTTGGATAGTTGGGCTCAAAGTCATCATTATCAGGTCATACTCTACCTAGAGGCCAACAGGAAAGAACATTGCAAGGGTCTATCCTGAAACATGTCCTGTTTTGCATCTTTACCAATGACCTGGACAACAGGCTTGTTCATCAGATTCATAGATGACCCCAAACTGGGAGGACCAGTCAGTACAGCTGAGGGTAGAGTTGCCATCCAGAGAGACCTAGACATGCTGGAGAAATGGGCTGTCAGGAGCTTCCTGAAGTCCAACCATGTCCAATACAAAGTCCTGTACCTCAGATGGGTAGACTATCTTTCAATAATACAGTCTGAAACTGGCTGGGAAGCATATCTGCAGAAAAGGACTTGGGGGTCTAGGCAGACAGCAAACGGAACATAAGCCCACAGTGTGCTAAAGCAACAAAGACAGCCAGAAGTGTCCTGGGCTGTATTAACCTAGGCCCACATTTTTCTTGATCAGTGTCTTATGAATAACACAACAGTAGAAGTGCTTGTTGCCATTCAAGTTTCTCGTAAGCATCAACTCTAGGTGAGCTTTGGCTTTCCTGCCACCATTCCATCTACAAGTAGCATTTCTGAATTCATATTCTGAGGCCTGTTCCTGCTTTTACCTCCTGTATATTTCTTTTTTTTATATTGGACTTCAGTCAAAAGTTCCCTACTTAGCCCAGCTTCTATAATATCTGCCCAATTTCCTAAGTATTAAGATGGACTGTTCATACAGTTGGAGAAGATTGTCCTTTAAGAACTGTCAGTTTTCTTGAGCTCCTTTGCCCTTTGGAGTTGCTTCATATAGGATCTCTTCTGCCAACTCCCTGAATAACCCACAGCCTGCTCTCCTGAAACCCAGGGTCAGTGCTCCTCTCCTCAGCTCTTTCACTCCCCTCAGCATCTCCAACTCCACTATTTCATGGTCACCAACAGTCAAAGATGACACTGCTTACCACAATCCCAAACAATTCTACCATGTTAATGATTATGAGATCCAGCTGTGCATCACCTGCTTGGCCCATGCAGTACATGTATGAAGAACCCCTGACACTCCCCAGAAACATTCTTGACTGCTTGTGTCCTACTGTGATGCCCTTCTAATCATGAAGGTTAATATTCCCCATGAAAATCAGGGTCTGTGATAAAGATTTACTCTGACAAAAATGTCAGTTTCTATCTACTTGGTTCACAATTTAGAAAAAACTTGCTTAACTTTTAATTCTAAATCAGATAAAGTACAATTTTAGCTAAGATATTCCTGTAAGCCTAGAGACTATGAGAGGGCCCATCACCATTCAGTCAAAAATGGCATAAATTTCAGTTTCATATAACATATAGGACAAGATATAAAACAATGCCATCTTTAGTGTATATCCTTTTACCAGGCCTTCCGCTGTATAAAATATATCCTTGTTTAGCCATTGTGATTCAAAGAACTCTATGCTGCCAGGCAACTGAAAACTAGGTCAGATATTGGATCATGTATCTTTGTCACCACAGAGCTGCATAAGGTCATTAGTCCTGTGAAGCAGTCTACAGTACTGTCTCCCTATCTGTATGACATGGGTCATGATACTGCTTTTATAAAATCCTCTAAAATGAACAGACCAAAAGCACTGCATACAATAGCTGTGACTGATTGTATTGATTTCTGCAAAAATAAGACTTTATAACCAAATCATATTCATTACAGTTACAGAAATCAGAAATTCCACTGAAACACTTTATCTGCTGTGTTACTTATATCACAGGAAATAATAGCAAGTCCAGCAACACAAATTAATTTAACATAAACATTGTGCTTAAACTCATCTTTCAAAAAACATCTTCTCCATGATTTCAAAAATAGAGAAATTCTTAACACCAGACAGGTCTAGAAAACAAAGTAAAGTAAATACTTGCATCTTTCCGTTCATTACCCAGTGAGTTACATAAGTTTTACATGCAGTAAGTCTTCCATTTCACTTGCATATGTCCATTTACTGTGTAACAGTCATTCTGACAAGTACTGTTCTGTTTCAAATAAGTTTAACACAGGACGAAGTTACGTGCCTTTACTATTACTGTTAATGAAAGATGTAATGACAAATTATATGCAAGTAAACAATCCCACTAAATGTGTAGCTTTTTGTTTTGCTGTTGTTTTGCTTTGTCTTTCAAAGTGAATAAATTCTTTCTGCCTTCTGATGTTCTAAAGCAATTTTCCTTGCAGAACCTCAAATCCGTATTCTACTTTCCTGGTCATGGATTTAATTCGGCCTCAAGGGACAGACATCATTAGATAATTTAACAGAATTCTCATTCTGAATCACTAAAAGTACTCTCCTGAATCCTGACTGCTAGTAATCAAAAAAAATGCTTATTCTAGCTCTTGTATGAAGAGGAAACTTTTGAAGTGTTGCATACTGAAATAACAATACATTTTTAAAAGTAATTCTTTACTGTGCCATATGACTACATTGATTTCCAACTTCATTAAATTCTAGGGTCCAATAATCATTGCATTTTACCTTTTTATAACATATTTCTTCCTGCCTACAAGAAAATCTATAAATCTTGTCACCCAGAAAGTCAGCTTTTCAATGATAAGCCAAATGGTCTGTGCTTCTATTTTATTGATCAGATCTCACGCTTAATCTCCCATTAGAAAATGACTTGAAATAATTTGCAGCATCCAATTAGGAAATAGTTGTATTCTTGAGCAGGGACATTATTAAAGGGTTAGACTCAAGAAATATATAACTGTTAATAGAGAAACATGACCAAAACTAATTGCTATACATGTCAAAACAATCATGAGATGATTACAACCCCAGATGCTTATAAATCTCCCAAATTAAATATCAGCATCAGATAAAAAAGGAGAAATTAAACATTTTTTTAAAAATTTGCTAATTCATCAAAATACTTGTGTTTAATAGAGACCATTGGGGTTTGGAAAATTCTTAAATACTCCAAATGGATCGGCATAATTTGTCAAGTGACTATGATTTTGCCAGTTTATCCATCCAATCTACTGAATTCCTAAGTAGCACAGCTTTCTAGTGCTTACTTTTCTATACAGACCAGTTCAGATCTTTGAGGGCCAAAGTTCTGTTTCCTTTCACAAAGAACATCTAAGCTTTAGGATATTGTTCTAAATCAGTGATACTCAACTTCAACAAATCTGAGTCTGTGACAGGCCGATAGACAGAGAAAGGTTTGATATTCATGTCTTTAGACTTTCTATTAGCATGACCACCCAAAAGAACACAGGCCTTTTAAACAAAAAAGGCAGTTTAGTTAGGTATATGCAATACTTTTGCCTTCTATGGTACAGAAATTCAGTCATTAAGTCCTATAAAGTAAAAAATAGGTTTCAGAAAATTGCTTCTCTTGAGGCACTCTTATCCTTTCAGATAAGTTCCTCTTTCTAGTGAAACCAAAGTCAGAGACTTAAAGAAAATTCTGCAATGAACCCCCTCTTCAGTCTCTGCACTGCGTATTATTCCTGACCCCAAATATAACCCTACCATTAGTTGTACTTCAGTTAAACAATTCCCAAAATTCTTTGATTAATGGAATTCTACTTATTCCAGCCTTCAGATTCTAGGGACTTTCAAATAACCACAGATATGCAGGCTAACTGATCTCCATTTCTCCTTATTCAAACAAAACCACACATATAACCCTACACTTTGGGGTGGATAGATGCAGCAAACTCCAGAGATCCCTCCCAACATAAACTGTTCCATGAATCGGATTTACATAAGCACTCAGGGCTCTGTAGAAGGAGTCAATGCTATGGCATTACAAATATCAGCCTCTCATTTAGTTCTTGGTATTATATAAAATGAGACTTTACCCTTCCTTATCTTTTAATTAAAAGCAGAAAGACAAGTCCCAGACAATTTAGAGCTGGCGGCTGATGCATCTGATGCTGTCTGTATTCACAGTCTGCAGCAGTCACTGGGAATCAGTTGCTGAAACCAGTCCTAACTTCATCCAAGTTCATGTTTGCCATAACAAAGCATTGGTAGGGTGGTGTGGTGACTAATCTAATACAGCCTATTGGCTATTTTCACCTAACATTAGGTCCCCTTAAGGCACACATCGGACTACCCCGCCCTTCTGCATTACCCACCAAGTGCACCCGGGTCCTTGGGCAAAGGTAATCCCACGTATGGGCTTACCTTTACCTGAAGTGGGAATAACCCAGACGGTCTTCCCCAGCATGTTTTTAGGGTGCACTACCGGGACTCTGTCTCCATCTACAATATGCAGAATGTTTGACTGCGCAGGGCCAGCCTGGTTGGCAGATCCTCTAGTATTGACTAACCAGGTGGCCTTTGCTAAATGTGTGTCCCAATGCTTAAAAGTTCCACCTCCCATTGCTCTCAGCATGGTCTTTAGTAGCCCATTATACCGCTCAATTTTCCTGGAGGCCGGGGCATGATAGGGGATATGATATATCCACTCAATGCCATGTTCTTTTGCCCAGGTGTTTATAAGATTATTTCAAAAATGAGTACCATTATCTGACTCAATTCTATCTGGGGTGCCATGCCACCACAGGACTTGTTTTTCAAGTCCCAGAATAGTGTTCCGAGCAGTGGCATGGGGCACAGCATATGTTTCCAGCCATCCAGTAGTTGCTTCTACCATTGTGAGCACATAACATTTACCATGCCGAGTTTGTGGAAGCGTGATGTAATCAATCTGCCAGGCTTCCCCATATCAATACTTTAACCATCTCCCTCCATACCAAAGAGGTTTTAACTGCTTGGCCTGCCTGATTGCAGCACATTTCACATTCATGGATAACCTGTGATATAATGTGCATAGTTAAGTCCACCCCTCAGTCACGAGCCCATCTATACATTGCGTCTCTTCCTTGATGGCCCAAGGAGTCATGGGTCCACGAGCCATAAATTTTTCACCCTTATTCTGCCAGTCCAGATCTACTTGGGCCACCTTAATCTTTGCAGCTTGGTCCACCTGGTGGTTGTTTTGATGTTCTTCCGTTGCTCGATTTTTGGGTATATGAGCATCTACGTGGCATACTTTCACAACCAAGTTCTCGATTCGAACAGCAATATCTTGCCACAAATCAGCAGCCCAGATGGGTTTGCCTCTATGCTGCCAGCCACTCTGTTTCCACTGCCACAACCACCTCCACAGGGCATTTGCCACCATCCATGAATCAGTGTAGAGATAAAGGACTGGCCATTTTTCTTGCTTGGCGATACTTAAGGCCAGCTGGATGGCTTTCAACTCTGCAAATTGACTGGATTTGACTTCTCCTTCAGCAGCTCCTGTGACCCATCGTGTGGGGCTCCACACAGCAGCCTTCCACTTCCGATGTTTCCCTACAGTGCGACAGGACCCATCGGTAAACAAGGTATATCGCTTCTCATTATCTGGTAGTTCATTATATGGCGGTGCCTCTTCAGCTCGAGTCACCTCTTCCTCTGGTGACATTCCAAAGTCTTTGTTCTCTGGCCAATTTGTAATTACTTCTAGTATTCCTGGGCGGTTGGTGTTCCCTATTCGAGCCCGCTGTGTGATGAGCGCGACGCACTTACTCCACGTAGCATCAGTTGCATGATGTGTTGAGGGGACCCTCCCTTTGAACATCCAGCCCAGCACCGGCAGTCGGGGTGCCAAGAGGAGCTGTGCTTCTGTACCAATCACTTCTGAAGCAGCTCAAACCCCTTCATATGCTGCCAGTATCTCTTTTTCAGTTGGAGTATAATGGGCTTCAGATCCTCTATAGCCTCAACTCCAGAATCCCAGGGGTCGACCCCGGGTCTCCCCTGGTGCCCTCTGCCAAAGACTCCAGGTAGGGCCATTCTCCCCGGCTGCAGTGTAAAGCACATTTTTAACATCACGTCCTGCCTAAACTGGCCCAAGGGCTACAGCATGAATGATTTCTGGTTTAATTTGTTCAAAAGCTTGCTTTTGTTCAGGGCCCCATAAAAAGTCATTTTTCTTTTGGGTCACTTGATAAAGAGGGCTTACAATCTGACTATAATTTGGAATATGAATTCTCCAGAAGCCTATCACACCTATGAAAGCTTGTGTTTCCTTTCTGCTGGTTGGTGGACACATAGCTATTATTTTATTAATCACATCCATTGGAATCTGACGACATCCATCTTGCCATTTGATTCTTAAAAACTGAATCTCCTGTGCAGGGCCCTTGACTTTACCCCATTTTATGGCAAAGCCTGCTCTCAAAAGAATTTTAACTATTTTCTCTCCCTTCTCAAAAACTTCTTCTGCCTTATTCCCCCATACAATGATATCATCAATGTATTGTAGGTGTTCTGGAGCTTCACCCTGTTCCAGTGCAGTGTGGATCAGTCCATGGCAAATAGTGGGACTGTGTTTCCACCCCTGGGGCAGTTGGTTCCAGGTGTATTGGACACCCCTCCAGGTGAAAGCAAACTGTGGCCTGCACTCTGCTGCCAGAGGGATTAAGAAAAAGGCATTGGCGATACCAGTTGTGGCGTACCACTTGGCTGCCTTTCACTCCAATTCATACTGAAGCTGAAGCATGTCTGGCACAGCAGCACTTAGCAGTGGTGTGACTACATTCAGGCCCCAATAGTCCACTGTCAGTCTCCACTCTCCATTAGACTTCCGCACTGGCCATATGGGGCTGTTGAAGGGAGAGCGAGTCTTGCTGATCACCCCGTGGCTCTCGAGTTGACGAATCAGTTGGTGGATGTGAACTACAGAGTCTCTGTTGGTGTGATATTGCCGTCGGTGCACAGTCATGGTAGCAATCAGCACCTGTTGCTCTTCAACCCTCAGTATTCCCACAGCAGAAGGATCCTCTGAGTGGACAGTTGTTTGATTTCTTCTGTCTCCAAGGCAACTATACCAAAAGCCCACCGGTAGCCTTTTGGGTCCTTAAAATACCCTCTCCAGAGATAATCTAGTCCAAGAATACAGGGAGCTGCTGAGCCAGTCACAACAGGGTGCTTTTGCCACTCATTTCCAGTTAGGCTCACCTCAGCCTCCACCACAGTCAGCTGTTGAGACCGCCTTGTCCCTCCCGAAATACAAATAGGCTCTGTTCCTTGGAAATTCAACAGCATCAGAGTGCATTGGGCACAATCCTTGTACTCCTGGGGATCCGATGTGCCAGGCCATCGAATCCACACAGTCCAGTAAACACGGTTGTCCCTCTCCTCCACGTGGCTGGAGGCAGGGCCTCTCTAATTCTGCTCATAGTATCCATTGTTGATGAAGGGGTTATTGTAGTCCGTGCGAATCTCAGTCTCATCCTGGGTGCTCACTTCTTGTAAGTACGACTAGGAAGTTCTCCTCATAGGATCAGGAGCAAACTCAACTCTTCTACACGGTTTGGGTAACTGATTAACGGAGACTGGAGCAGCACTTATCCTGGAAGAACCTTGATTTGTAGACATTCTTCCTTCCAACTCTCGAACTCGATTTCTTAGAACGTAGGGGCGTTTCCCGTCCCATTTCCTCATGTCTTCTCCATGGTCGCGCAGGTAATACCATAGGTTCCCCCATGGTGTATACCGTCTCACTTGAGTAGGGAGCCATTTGCTCCTGATAGCCGAGACCTTAGTCTGTGCAGGTGGAGAGTAGGACATGTCCTCTTTGAGTTGTTGAACTTCTTGTGATAGTTTCTCCACAGCCGCGACGATGGAAGAAGAGAGACTTTCTTCGTAGTGTCGGAGTCAGCGAGCCAAGTCATCCATAGTTGGTCCCTCTTCCTCTCTCCAGTCAAATACTGCTAGTGCATTCGAATGTGATGATGGAGCACTCCGTATAAACTTCCGCCATACAGGCCGGGTGCATTGGGCTTCATCTGGGTCTGTGGGTAGCCGCGCATCGTCTGGATCATAATAAACCATCTCCCACACAGCCAGTTCCCTCAGGTATTGGATACCTCTCTCCATGGCGGTCCACTTACTTAGATGACATGTAAGATCTTCCTTGAAGGGATATCTGTCCCTCACGCCTGACAGTAGTTGTCTCCAAAGGCTGAGTGTTTGTGTCTTTCTTCCAATAATCTTGTCAATGCCTGTGTCCCTGGACAGGGATCCCAGTTGCCTGGCTTCTCTACCTTCTAATTCCACACTGTTGGCACCGCTATCCCAGCATCGGAGCAGCCAGGTAAGGAGGTGTTCACCTGGATGGCGGCTGAAATCCTTTCTCATGTCTCGTAGTTCACTCAGGGATAGAGATCGGGTGATTACCACTTGCTCTGCCTCCTCCTCCTGCTCTTGTGACCACCCTGGTTCACCACCATCTTTTACAATGCGAGGGGATTTTTTAGTGTGTTTTTTCTTCTGTATAGGAGCAACTGACACCATCATGGATTGATTCACCGGTTCACCCACAGTACTTATCGTAGGGGTCATATTGGCTGCAGTGTCTGTCGCCTGAGTTGGAGTGGCTGCAGTTTCTGGTGGGGGTGTCAGGGTGGTTGCAGTGCCGGTTGGTTTGCTCTCAGACGCAGACACATCTTCCTTTTGAGGGTACTGCATAGTGGTGAGCAGAGTTCACTAGGCATGGTCCAGGCCCCAGCATGTTGCAATGATCTGCTTCTCTCTTGAGGTGTCAGGATGACAGCACACCTTTTCTATATATTTTACTAGTTTCTCAGGATCCCGTACTTGTTCAGGGGTCAAGTTCCAAAACATTGGAGGTCCCCACTATCCTAGGTACTTGCCCATGCTACCCCACACTCCCAGCCACTCATAACTCTGCAACCCTGGGGTAGATCCCTGGGTGGTATTCAGAAACAGTTGCTTAACCCGAAACAGAACCTGAACCACATTCAGGAGCACTATAGCTTCCAGAAACAAGACAGCAATGTTAATATGAGCATTCCATGGATATTCAGAGTTCTCAGCATTCTCAAGTATACTTGCAAGTAGTTTGGAGAAGGGGAAGATGGAAGAAGGTATCTCCCCCTTGAGAGGGCTCTCTGAGGAGAAAAGGTGGAGGGTGTAGTTATTAACCCATTCCACTCAGTGCCCCCCAGTGTACAGAGAAGACGATCATGCTGAGTACAAACGCCCCACTACTCCCAGGACCGACGATTTTATCATGCCATAGATTAGTGTTACATAATACAGCAAGGCAAAAATATTAATCCAATTCCCACAGGTAATAAGCAGCAGTATGGGGACTACATATGGAAAGTAATGTGATGTATAACACAACTGCAGCAACAAAAAACACGATTTTAGGAGCCAAGCGAATGACATTATAACAGGATGGGCAGTCGGCATTATAACAAACTTGATAGTGTACACAGATCAAATCTGTTGTTACCTCAACCCTTCGTGCCCCACGTTGGGTGTCAAAAAGGACCCTCGTCGTTTGATCCTACTCAACAGCTAAATCACGCAGTCACTCACCCACCCTCCCCCACTTGGGAATGGGGAGGGAATCGGAGGGGCAAAGGGAGACTCGCGGGTTGAGATAAAAACAGTTTAATAACAGTAACAGAATAATACACTGACAGCAGTATCAACAGGTAATGTACAATACAGTGGCTCGACACCCACCTGCTCCCAGCCTGCAATCCTAAACACAAAGGCCCCACAGCCACACTCCCCAGAAGTGGGAGCACTCCCCAGAAGTGGGAGCACCCCCCAGCCCTCTCCTGCCTTTATATAGTGAGCACAATGTCACATGACATGGACTATCGGCCAATCGGGGCCCAGCCCTCCAGCTGTGCTCCCCCCGCCCCCGCACACAGGTGAGGGCACTGGGACCTGGGGAGCCCCTGGGGTCTCAGGGTGCTGCAGCTCCTCCCGCTGCCAAACCAACGGGAGCTCTAGGCCAGCCCCAACCAGGACACCCATTTAGCAGACACATCCCTCTTGAGTGGGACACTTCCCCACTACTCCTCCCACACTAATTTCATCTGCAGCACTCCCAGGCACCATCTGCCACCCTGTGACTTTTTCAGCTACTCCCAGTACACATAATGAGTGGCCAGCTCCTTACTCTCTGTGAGAAGAGAGTAAGGCAGCTGGGCAGAGTGAATTACCCTGAGCTATTTGTCAACAGTGTTGCTGGGGGACTTTTGGCAGAGTCACCTTTGGCGTGCAAGGTAGGCATCCCAACCGCTGTGCCAAACATGGCTCAGCCTGTCAGAGAGGATTGCCAGAGAGACATCAGCAAACAGCTTTGTCAAGCAGTTCCTCTGTGCCATTCTCCTCCAAGCTCCCATTTCAGAGACTGAACACAGCAGCCCATGAAACAGCCTGTGCCTGCCCTACAGCTTGCTCAGCTCTCTCTCGCTGCTGAAGCAGAGGTTGTTTCAGCAGTTTATTCTCTATGAGGAGAAACTGCACCATGGCACCTACACAGAAAGGTTAAGAGCACTTTCAGAGAATGGATCTTAAAGTAAAAACCTTTAGCCTTCAAGGGAAGCCCTTCCAATCACGGTGCCATGCCTGGGCTGAGAACCAGAACACCTAAAAACCCTCTCGCTCCCTCCCCCTCCACAGCCCTTTTCAAAAAGGCAGTCCTTCTGAGCAGGACTCTCTCCCCTCAGCCCTGAAAGCTCCCGATGCAGCCTGCACAGACAGTGCTTGCCAACCTGACAGCTTGTTCAGGTCCCTCCAGTGCAAGGAGTTGTCTTGGCAGCTTGCACCCTGTGGTATCTTGCCAGTCATTACTGTTTCATCTGCACAGGGGAATAATCTTCAGCAGGCAACACAAGCTATCCAAATACCTTGCCGTGCTTGACCACTGGCAGAGAGCATAGATGTGAGCAGAGGAACAAAAAGCCCCCATGCTCCATGCTCTGAGGCAACAATTCCTTTGAAGCCTAGTCCTGAGACAAGAGTCAACTTCACAGACATAGACCAACATACTCATCCTCGCAGATGACAGGAACTTGCAAGTTCCCCAGGAGCCACTTTGAACTGGCCTTGGCCAGCTCCACTTCAGAATGTTTTCCTTTGGCACAGCAAGATTATCATATTCCTTCTCCAGGGAAGGTTTCAAGATAGCATGAACTGGAAAGCTCCAACACCTACAGTATTTGGCAAGCAGCAGAAAGGAAATATTTTCACCTGGTGTCAGCAAATTCCAGTGCATACCTATCTTCCAGGTAGTATTTGGAGTCAGCACAGGGTTACATACAGCAGGGAAATCAATACCTCAGCAACCTAGTATTTCACAAGGTCCAGAGGACTAAATGGAAGGACAGCATTAGGAACTCACATATCCTCTTTTGGGAGCTGCAGAAGTCTAGCTAATAATGGTATCTATGCTTACAGCAAGTCTGAGGTAGTTTATAGCTTAGGTTTAACTTGAGGCTATGCCTTAGGGAAAGCAAGAGGCCAAAGACTCCCAATTATTGCAGTGTTCTGCAAGCTGCATCAATGGAAGTGAAAGACTGATATCAGCAATAATCACATCCTTCTCTTACAGCCATGCAGTGTCTGATTAGGACTGAAAATATGCCTTCAAATAAGCTGCAGCTTAAAACAGGAGATCCTGCAGACTGAACCACTGTGATATACCCCTTCATTGTCTTTGCAGGCATGTGAGCAAGGGCAGCTATGCATACTTAAATGCTGTTTATCCATTACAACTTCAAGTCAAATATCAAACAAAATTGGTTTCTGAAACACTGGTTTTCATCCCCATGGTGGACAAACACCAGAAGATTTATATACTTACTCTTTTTCACATGTCCCTGGACCAATATAGGTCCATTGTGCAATTTCAACTATATGCATCTAAATGAGAGTTTGTACTTATGTCCAGTGACTAAACCCTCCTGCTCAGGAGATTCTCTCTTGAGCCTGAACTGGGAACTTCAGTTTCTTCCATCACCACTTTTATAGGACAATTACTGTTTTGAAAGCAGAAATTTCAGATTTAAAAAAAAAAAAAAAAAAAAAAAAATTGCTGCTTATCTGTTCATCTATTCAGGCATTATATTAAGTTGCCTTTGCCAACATTTGATATCTCCTGAGTACCTGAGTTTTCAAACTATACATTATATCATCCCAAATAGTAGTTACACAGGAAGGATTACAAACTATCTGATGATAAATAATAGACACACATGCAAACCCCTTACGAATTAAGAGAATGACAAAACTATAAGATGCTTATAGACCATCCAGTTGATCTAACTGTTGATTAATACATTCATGGCAATAAGAGTTGTTGTATCCAGGCGAGACTGAAAACTGATACGGTTTATAGAGAGGAGTAATATTTTATTTTATCACACAGATATCCTATGACATAACTAGGAAAAAAACAAGTAATCCCTCAGCAAGGCAAGACCCTTACAATTCTATTGTATTCCTACATCATTCAAAGTATATAAGAAAAGCAGAAAAAACAAGTGAATGAATGAGTTTGAGTTAATAAAATACTGATGGGAAATATATATAAGCATATATATATAAAGTAAAACATTATAAATATAATGGTAACAAATACAACATGAAGAGGGGAAGTAATAAGGATAACGTGAATTCCTTAGCAAGGTTGCTAGCAGCTTTGTTATCTTACAGTTTTTAAAGCAGAAACAAAAGGTATACAAACACACAAAAACTGTGAACTATGTACAGATGAGCCTTCACACTCCCAGAATCAAACCCAGATCAAAGTCAGTACTCCACATGAAAATGAGAGTAATTAATTATTTAGTAATTTGAAATGTATTTCTTCAAAGTTTTAAAATTGACACCACCTTTTTTACATCAACATACTTTTCTCTTTTAATGTGATGTTATATCAAAACAATTAAGTCCATTACAGATACTGCTGAAAAAGCAGTCTTCAAAAAAATTCTGTATCACCTACTTAATTTTAGTATTTATCCACTGTGAGAAACAAGCCCATGCATATATTAAAAAAAAAAGGTTTTATTGGGGACAAAGTCAGTGGAGCAAAGAATACAGCGCTGGGCGCAATGGCTCGCCCTCTGGAGCCAAAGGGGGTCCCTTTTATTGCATAAAACGTTACATATTCATCTACTTTAAATCATATGCATCACTACTCTAAGGATAGGGAGGGAATATTACAATTAGTTCCGAGAAATCATTAACATATCCCCCAAATTCCTCCCGTCACGCTTGCGCAGTGTTTCCTGGTGGTCGTGGGCAGGGATCTTCAGATGAAGGCTCGTAGTCTTCTTCACTGTGTTCACTAGTTGACTAGTTGACCCTTACTTCTGCGCAAACTCAGTCCTGTAATCACGTACACCTTGTCCTTCAAGTCTGGGCTAATTTGCAGCTCCTTTTTCTTTATGGCTCAGTGGTTTTAGTTCCCCTCTTATCTCAAGGACAAGAGATACCAGAGGTGGCCCATCCTGTCTTCCCTCCATTCAATCACAAGGGAGTTACGGTCCTTTGATAAGGACCATCAATGGCCCATCTTGTTCTTTCTCATTCCATTGCAAAGGAGTTACTATCTGGTGAGCATCCCAAGAAGGGGGGGGCTGGGGCTGTCAGGTTAGTGTGAGCATCCCCTAAAAAGAAGGGGGGGGGGGGGGGGGGGGGGGGGGAGGGGCTATCGGGTTAGTGTTTCCTCAGATCAATTCCCCGTTTTCTTTTCCCAGTAGTAAATTATTTTATTTTTCTTAAAATTTGGATCGTTGTACTAATAATAGCTTTAGCCTAACTCAATAATTGTTCAATTACTTATAGCTGAAGTAAAATTCTACAGTTACTTCTCACATCCACCTTCTACTCACATAGTCTCCTGTGGTAGACCTGGTCATAGACATTATACAAGGGTCCTTTACCCTAAAGAACTACAGAGTTTCTATTTGAAATAAAGATTTTTATTATTATTTCAGCAAGGAAGTTCTTATTTAATGAAGTATGCAAATCTATTGTACTTTTCAGAATGTTTTTACCTTTTTTTTTTTTTTTTTTTTTTTTTACATTTGGTAGTTTTATTAGTCTCTTTTGTTTGTTTTCCTGAGCTGTTGCAGTGGGAATACTATTTTCAGCTATGGAAATACACACTGAAATCCTATTTTGGGCTCAAATGCAAGACCTGTTTTATAATTCCATCCCAACGCTCGCTTGTTCACACCACAAAAGGCACAAAAGGCAATTCAGTTTGACTTGCAGGCTTTGCTTATAACAACACTGGTACCACTAACTGCAACTGAATCACTGAATCATCTACCCACTTCTGTCAAAACAAGCCAATGCTTTCACATGCAAAGGCGGTAGCAGACACAACGCCAAAAAACTACTTCCCAGAGCTGCCTTTAGTGCATGATTCCCTCCGTCTGTCTTCACCCTCTCCCAGATGCCTTTTCCTGTCGTGCCCTTCTCAGAGCTAGTCCTCCAGAGGCGAACGGCAACCCTGCACTGGCTGTACAGCAGCTGTTTTCTGCAACTTTATCCCTTCCATACATATTACCTTCCCTTGTCCGAACTTTCAGAATAATGACACAGTTTTGTTACATTTGACTGACGTAGCTCTAGCCTCTCGCTTTTACTCAGCTGTGAAGCATGAGCTGTTTGTTTGCGAACGGGTGGGCAGCACAAGCACTAGCAGGATTCCGTGCCAAATTCCTTGTGTTTTTATCCTTTTGAAGGAACTGAAAGAAAACAAAGCACAAAACATCCCACAGCAAGTACAAACAATCACCCAGCATCAGTTTGAGTAATTTCCATATTTTTGCTAAGAAAATTGTCTGTAAGTATTAGCGAAGGCAGCACCTCAATTCCTAAGCTATTCAGGGATGTGAAAACTGAACCAAGTGTTGTAACAAAATATTGAATGATACTGTTTCCTGACATTACAGGAATCTGTCATACTTACTTGGCAGACATTAAAAAAAAAAAAAAAAAAAAAAAAAAGAATTACAGGGGAAAGATTGTGTCATTTAAATCTAATTAAGCTTTTAATAAATCCAATTTTTCATCGTTAACCAAGATACATTTCCTTTATAGTCTAAATTTATTGCCTATCCTCAATAAAGAAAAATGTTTAGAGACAGAAAATTGAGGCCACGACACCATATAAATTAGGTATGTCATATGTAAGAGGAAATGCTATAAAGATAGTACACGCCTGGAATGCTTTTCATTGAACTTAATAAAAAGTGTGTGTGTGTAAAAAACATCTCCAGCTGCTATTTTTGCTGTACACATAGCCTGATATCCACAGACAATGGATATTGACTCCATTTTGTCCTATTTGAAGAGGATAATAGGAAGTAGAAAATTGTTGCTCTATCCGTATCACCAAAATTAACTACAAATTATTTTCAAATTACTATTCGGGGTTTTTAGTATTTAATATGGTGAGTTTTATCACAAATTATTGTACAGTTACTAGGAACTAAAGCTCATTGCTATAGCCTAGAATGGTACAGTTGTAATTAAGACACTCAAAATTATATGCAAGCCTTAAACCTACATAATTATATGTATGTCCAGGGAAAACAGCTCTCAACCCCAACCCTAGAGATGCTACCAGAGTGTTCATGTCCTTGTTCACATAGTTGTCAGCTAACACAGATGTAGCTCATGAGTTTGAGTGATACAGTCTTAGATTCACTTGAACAGCAAGTCTCACTACATAGCATTTTTGAATGGTGCATCCAGTTAGAAAAACAAACAATCAAGCTGGGATCTCAGGAGTGAGATCTATTCCCAGCTTCCCCTATAAGCGAGAAATCTAGCTGCCCTAGGACCATAGGCAGTGGAAGGTGCTAGGCATTGTCAGTGGGTAAGTGTCTGAGGTTAGGTGGAGTAAATTATGCTTTGTCCTGGATTGAGCAAGACATTAATTGAGTGTGGGAAAAGACATATACTCAAAGAGTAAAGAGATAATAATATTCGTCTCTCCAACAGTTAGGAGAAAAAAAAAAAAATCTATGTATGTTTGAAACTCCCCAAAAGAACTTGCAGGAATCTTTACAAATATTTACAAAATTTCTCCATACTCAAATGATTCAGAACATTTGCTTGATTTTAAGGAAATCACTCAAATGCAAGATCTCTGCTGCAATGCTTCAGAAGGACTAATTACTCTGTTCTTATGTATCCCATCCTAGTGGTGCTTAAACAGTTTGTTAAACAAGTAGAATCAAGAGGACACTTCATAACTAAAATTATTCACTTCTATAGTGTCTATGTTCATCCTTGGATCTCACAGCCCTTCCCAAGATGTTCATTATTCCTACTTCACCTATTGAGGAAACAGAGATCTCGAAAGCTAAAGTGACAGGCTCGAGGCCCGAAAGCAGACTGCAGTCAAGATGAAAACAGATGTTACATTCTCTTAATTTTAGTACTTGTCTAATTGAGATATGTTTAGTTCCCAATACTGTTTAATGCTATTCAAATAACTGTGTACTATAAGTTAAATGGTAAATGTGCTACTGATCTGTTACAAGTTGTCATGTAAGATGAAGCACATTAAGATATGCAAAGGGCATCCTCCTTATTCTGTCACCTTTAATTTGATTGGAAATTTAACACCTCAAATAAAAGGTAAGCTTTAATTTACTGGCTCAATAAGCTTTGTTGGAAAATTAAATCATCTGGGAGTCTACATCTGCAAAACAAAATTTATTATCTGTAATTAACTAACCTTTAGAAAAGCCCTTTTTTAAATTTCCTCCTCTCAGTGTATCAGGAAGAAAAAACCCTAACAAGTGTTAGCAGAGAAGACACTACGTCAGAATAAGAGCTCCTGCAAATGTTCAATGGATAATGTGGTTAAACCTTCAATTAATGAGAGTTCAGTCATTACATGACCTGTATTTAGATGCAGAGAGTTAAATCATTGTTACACAATTGCATCAGACAATAAATAGTCCAATTTATGATTATTTCAGATAGACAGTACTGCATGAATGTAGAATCTATTGTATATCGGTTTACGTCTTTTTACAAAAAAAAAAAAAATCAAAGTATTCCCAAGCTTAACAAAAAATTCTCCTGATTTTGAATTCCTCAAGTCTTTTGCTAGATGCAACCAAGGATTTGTAGAGAACTCAGACAATTAAATCTCTTTTGTCAACCTCTACCCTGAACTTTATTTACAGATTAGCAAACAACAATGAGGTCTATTAAAGGTGTTAAATCACTACAGAAGATTTGAAAACATGCAGATCTTGGTCTTTCAATTGGGTAGGGCATTGGTGAAATCAGTGTTCTTGTTTGTTGTTGTAAAAATAATTGTTTCACTCTTACATCAGCAACTAATGCTGGACAGCAATATCACTGTTTCTTCTCAAAGGGAGAATACCTACAAACATAATACGTCTAGCTGAGTTGTAGTTGTTTAAATGAGGATTTACACTGCAGTTCACCTACCTTTTTTTCCAAACTTTTTAAATTCATTTCAGACAAATAGTGTTTATTTAGAAGAATTAAGTACAATATGAAAAACCACAGAGATGTTTTGTCCTCAAATGTGCTTCAAAGGTAGAAATATTCAAGATATAGATTCAGACTATCTCCTGTCTTAGAAAAAAATCTGCCAAATGAGGGACCTCTTAAGGATATTCTGATAATTGTCAAGATGGGCTATGCCCCTCCCTGCAAGAAAACCTGAGGCAATCTTCTTATAAATCCATTGATCTGTGTATTCACAAAGACTATGTAATATATACAGCAGGCCACTGTGTCGCCTCTCCTGTTACTGTATTGCCTCCAAAAGCAGTAAGAGAGCTGGCCTCAATTTAACAATGTCAGAACAAATCAAGATGATATCTAATAAAGACATTATTTTGAAGAAACTGGAGCATCTGTGTTTGCAGGTATAAAGAGCAACGGGTTGGGATTTAGATTAGCTAAAAAATAAGACAACCAAGTCTTAGAGAAAAGCATCATTTCTGTAGATAGCCTGGATTTTAATGAGGCCAATGGAATGACATCCAAGATTACCAAGTACTATGGAGTCTGCTGGTACCATCCACAATGAAAGGAAAAGATCATGGCTTCAAAGACAAGAACAGAAGTTCAGAGTATATAATCTACATATACTACCTTCTCTCTCCTTTCTTTTGAACAACCACTATAACAAATATGTTTATGCATATTTATGTTTAAGAAAACAAAACAACATTTATTTTCTCTTTAAGAGGAAAAATAAAATCATAGAATCATAATATTGTTTAGGTTGGAAAAGACCTTTAAGATCATCAAGCCCAACCATTAACCTAGCACTGCCAAGTCCACCACTAAGCCATGTACCAAGGTGGCACATCTACACATCTTTTAAATACATCCAGGGATGGTGACTCAACCACTTCCCTGGGCAGCCTGTTCCAATGCCTGACAACCCTTTCATTGAAGAAATTTTTCCTAATAACCAATCTAACCCTCCCCTGATGCAACTTGAGACTGTTTCCTCTTGTCCTATCACTTGCTACTTGGGAGAGGAGACTGATACTCACCTTGCTACAACCTCCTTTCAGGTAGCTGTAGAGAGCAATAAGGTCTCCCCTCAGCTGCCTTTTCTCCAGGCTAAACTGTCCTGGGTTGAGTGAGTGGTGGAGTTTTTTTGGTGACAGGGGAGGGGGCTATCGGGGCAGCCCCCTGTGAGAAGTTTCTCGAAGCTCCCCCACCTCCAAGTCAGACCTGCCTCTGCACCAAGGTCAAACCAATCAACTGTGCCTCTGAGATAACGTATTTAAGAAGGGACGTGGTGACTGGCAGTGGGACTTGTGAGGAGGAGTTACAGCTGCTGCGTGAACACCAAGGTCAATGGAGGAACGGAGGAAGAAAGGAAGGAAGAGGTGTGCCGGAGCAGAGACCCCCCTGTATCCTGTGATGAAATGGCAGGGCAGGCCCCCCACTGCCACCCATGAAGATCTAGAGTGGAGCAGACACAGATTTATGGCCTGTGTTTCTCACGGTTGATCAAGGTGCTGTGCCCAAAGAAGGCCGGGGACTCATGGGAAAAGGTAGCCCTGCTGTTGTAGTTCAGCACTGGGAGGATTGCAGCATGTGGGGGTGTCCCACGTTGGAGCAATTCAAGAAGGGCTGCAGCCGTGGGAGGGAATCCACTCAGAGAAAGTTAGTGACCCATGACGGAGCAGAGTGGGGAATGCTGCGGCCCATGGGAGGAACTAATGTTGGAGAAAGTTTGTAGAGGACTGTGTCTTGTGAGAGGGGGACCACAATGGAGCAGGGGGAACAAGTTCCAGAAGCTCCCCCCACTGAAGATGGAGAAAGTTGCAGCACTGACTGCACCCCCCCATTCCCTGCCCCTGCGCTGCTAGGGGGAGGAGGTAGAGATATTGGTAGCAGAGCTGAGCCCGGGAAGAAGGGAGGGGTGGGGGGAAGGTGTTCTCAAGATGTGGCAATGCTTCTCACTGTCCTACTCTGTTACGTGTTGTTAGTGTCTGTAATAAATGTATGTTCTTTTTTTTTTTTTCTTCCCCTAACGAGTCTGCCTTTTGCTCATGCCCATAAAGGGGGGTTTTTTTCCCCATCCCATTCCTATCTCGAACCCCAAGCCTGGCTCTCTGTCCCTTCTTATTGCCGGAAGAGAAGGGAGAGAGAGTGGCTGCGTGATGGTTGGCTGCCAACCAGGCTCAAACCACAACAGCCTTTTTGGCGCCCAATGTGGGGCAGAGGGTTGCGATTTGATAAGGATATTAATTGGGAGATGTAACGAGTAAAATACAGACTGAACTCCATTAGTGGAATGATCTTTACAATGTCTGTAGTTGTAATTGTGGGGAAGTTTTTTTTCCTGGTATGGTGAAGGGACTATGGGTGGATTTTCTGTATTGTGCCTCAGTATTTTGTTAATGTTATTTTTTATTTGGGTGTGGGGAAGTTTTTTTTCCCACTGTTCCAGTTCAGTTTTGTTTTCTCTTTGTTCTGATGTTGATGTGTATACTATCTTCTGTACCGAATGTTGGATTTCTTAATTCTTAAACACGTGATTCGCAGAGGCAAGGGGTGGAATGTCCTGGGTTGAGTGAGTGGTGGAGCTCCCTCAGCTGCACCTCACAGGACTTGTGCTCTAGACCCTTCACCAGCTTCATTGCCCTTCTTTGGACATGCTTCAGCACCTCAGTGTCTTTCTTGTAGCAAGGGACGCAAAACTGAACACAGTATTTGAGGTGCAGCCTCAGCAGTGCTGAAAGTAGGGGGACATCACTTCCCTCGTCCTGCTGGCCACACTATTTCTGATACAAGCCGGGATGCCTTTGGCCTTCTTGGCCACCTGGTCACACTGCTGGCTCATATTCAGCTGGCTGTTGACCAACACCTCCAGGTCCTTTTGCACTGGGCAGATTTCCAGCCACTCTTCCCCAAGCCCGTAATGTTGCATGGAGTTGTTGTGATCCAAGGGCAGGACCCAGCACCCAGCTTTGTTGAACCTTATACAGTTGGCCTCAGCTTATCAATCCAGCCTATCCATATCCCTCTGTAGAGCCTTCCTACCCTCAAGCAGATCAACAGTCCTGCCCAACTTGGTGTTATCTGCAAACTTACTGAGTGTGCACTGGTTCCCCTTGTTCAGATCATTGATGAAAATATTAAACAGAACTGGCCCCAATACTGATCCCTGGGGAACAATACCAGGGTTGTTGGAGTTTCTGTCCTAATACAGGATTGCAATATTGTGCAACAACAGAAAATGGCAACAAAATGCAGTGCAAAAGTATACCTTTGGATTGCTATTGGGATATGCTTGCGAATGTTTACTCACTCAGATTGTAAGTCTGAATGTCTATTTCTTGTTGTATGCTCCTGAATTCCTTCTGGAATTTCATAGCAACTCAGTTGAATTTCTTAAATAAAGAACTTATTTTTATTCTGACAGCTCAGATTTCCATTTTGTTGTTACTTTTTTAGATGTTCCACACTTATCATTGTTACATTAATTTCTGTTTTTCCCCGTGTTACATGTTCCATTGAGGCTCACATGTCCAATCATCTTCTCTGCTTACTTCTCCAATTCTGACCAAAGTCATAACACATTATTTGGTATAATTAGTAATACACTGTAGATGACGAATCAGTTTAAATGTTCCAATTCTGATAGTCCAAGAGGACTAAAGATGTTGACTGATTGTTAACAAAGCAGTGTAATTTCTTCGTTAAATCAATGTTAGTAAAAACTTTTGGTATATATAATACATAATTTTTTATATATTCATTACAAATAACTCCTAAGAGATTTGTACACACATGAAAACTTTGCAAGTGTGGGCTGCATGTGACAATTTAAAAATACTGGTGAAAGGAATAAGGTAGGAGTGAGATTTATATGGTTTTGTGTTCTTTGACTGGGCTCACACTGTGTAGAGAATGAGTGTAATGTACTTGAAATACAAAAAGAATTTCCATTTCCCATCAAGTTTAAGATGGACCTCAAACTCCCATATCCTTTTTCGATGACCACCATCTTGTTGAGACTCCATGTCATTTATACATTTTCTTTCTAAAAGTAAAATATTTTCAGAAGTTACTGTCAAACATATCCTAACTAGTGACCTGTGCAAAAGGTTTACAGTCTTCATTTTTCTACTAAAAAATATCTTTCTTCTAGTGAATAATAGTCTCATAAAACTAAAATCTAATGTTAAACTATTACTTTTAGCAAATATCAAAATACATAGTGACCAAAGTAAAAAAGAAATTAGCTAATTTTAACCAGAGGCCTTATTTATATATGTAACCAATAAGTTTATTAACAGCGTGCCAGGATGAATTCTTTTGAATTTTGGGAATACTGTGTCAGCTAGGAATAAAATTCCCTGATGAAATCTAAAATTGAAGTTTCAGTAAAATTCTTCCTTCAAATTTTTAAATGTTTGCTATGAACTCCACAGGTTTCTATTACATGAAACAGTGAAGGAGAAATCCTGCTTCAGAACTTGATTACAATAAGCATTTGTTTAAAAATGGTCAGATAATACTTCCACAACTCAAATAATTTACCCAGTAACCTTCTAGAGAAAAATCAAAAGAGGCAGTAGCAATATGTGCCGTCTCTGGAGATACTACCAAGAGACACAGATCATTAAGAATTCTAATGGCTGACACCTGCATCAAAATTTGTTTCTCCACTTCTCATTATACAAAACAAGGAAGGTAATAGTTTACCAACTGCAACAGCGACAGTGTTGCAGACCCCAAAAGTTTTCAACATGTAACATAGCGAAATGAAGAAGAACAGAAACAAGACCCACAGAGTATGTTTACAATCTCCAAAAATACAGACACTGTATTGGTTTTAGCAGTTCCTAAATTAAACTTGCTAAGACAATCAAAAAAAATTTAAATGTGTAAACAGTATAAGATATATGCTCCTTGCATGGATTTACATCAGTCATGGCAAGATTAGTGATAGATAATGTAAGTATCACTACCTTGCTTTTTGAAAAATTAGAACCATCAGTAAGAAAACTGTCATGATTTGAGCTCAGAGGGCAACTGAGCACCATGCAGCTGCTCACTCCTCCCTTCCCTCCCAGCTATGAGAAGGGAAAAATAAGCCAAACTTGGGATTCAAGACAGGACAGGGAGGGGCAAATCACCCATTATGGTCATGGGCAAAAGACAGACTCGTTAGGGGAAGAAAAAAAAAAGAACACAGAATTATTACAGACACTAACAAAAACACTTAACAGATTAGGACAGTGAGAAGCATTGCCACATCTTGAGAACACCTTCCCCCCACCCCTCCCTTCTTCCCGGGCTCAGCTCTGCTCCTGATATCTCTACCTCCTCCCCCCAGCAGCGCAGGGAGTAGGGAATGGGGGGGTACAGTCTGTGCTGCAGCTTTTTCCATCTTCAGTGGGGAGAACTTCTACAACTTCTTCCCTCTGCTCCAGCGTGGTCCCCCTCTTACAGGAGACAGTCCTCCACAAACTTTCTCTGATGTGAGTCCCTCCAACAGGCCACAGCATTTCCCTAGCTGCTCCAGTGTGGGACACCAACTTTCTCCAACTGGAGTCCCTCCCACAGGCTGCAGTCCTTCCCGAGCTGCTCCAGCATGGGACACCCCCACATGCTGTAGTCCTCACAGTGCCAAATTATAACAGCGGGATCTACTGACTCCCACAAGATCCCAGCCTCCTTCAGGTACAGTCACCTTGGTCAGCTCTATGAGGTCCTTCACAGGCCATAAATCAGTGTCTGCTCCACCATAGATCTTCATGGGGGTGGGGGGGCCTGCCCTGCCGTCTCATCACAGGATACAGGGGGGTATCTGCTCCAGCACACCTCTCCCCTACTTTCTTCCTCCGTTCCTCCACTGACCTTGGTGTTCATGCAGTTGCCGCAACACCTCCTCACAAGTCTGACTCCTCCTCACCAGGTCCCTTCTTAAATACATTATCTCAGAGGCGCAGCTGATTGGCTTGACCTTGGTGCAGAGGTGGGTCTGACTTGGAGCTGGGGGAGCTTTGAGAAGCTTCTCAGAGGAGGCCACCACTGTCGCCCCCTTCCCCCACTATCAATAACAACACCACTACTCATTGAAATGCAGGACAAAAACAAATATAGGTTTTATTTCATTTTACTAATTCTCCTTTTAAAATTGACCATACGAGATACCTACAATAAAGTCAATTATTTTTCAATAAACTTCATCTTTTTTATAAAATCTCTCTACCACAAACCTGGAAAACACATCCTCACACTAAGGTAAGTTTACCAGAATGGTCATATCAATAGGCTGAGTCAGTGCTCATTCTTTGAATTTTTAAGCAGAATTATTTTAAGGAGTCAAGAGCATGGCCTCCTCTTCTAGAATCTTGATAAGACATCTAACCAGCTCAACCTGGAACTTTCATTTTGAATTTTTCCCCTCCTTGAAGGATACAGATCCCATTATTACCTCCATGGACTGAATCAGTTTCCAACACAAGCCCTATAACACATTCAGAACTTATTACAGATCTGGTCTCAAAAGACATGCACAAATGATAGTGCTACTCTCACAAATCAAATAAGTCCATATTAAAAGTTAATAGCCAATGTTAAATGGTTATACAACATAGTCGCATAAATATTCCAAAGCTCAGTCCCTTCAAGATTGCCTGGTATTGTCATTTCATTACTGTATATGACTTTCATTGTCTCACTGTGTTATGAACATAAAAATACTTTCATTAAGAGTAAATTTTCATGGAAGAGCTTAAACTGCATATTTAATGCACAATTGTCAGGCTCATTTAGAATTCTGCTTTCACTGATTTAGTCATCACCATGTATATATATAATGCATAATTTAATTTAATTACTTTTGATTGCTTAATGAAAAATCCAATGGACATTTTGAACATCACAGCTATACAATGAAAATTATTTGTCCAGTTTTTATTAACCTTCATAGTTAAAGATGATCAAGTTTTGTCTTATACAGGAAAAAAACTAAATTTCTCCTTCAGGCAGGAGGAAACAGCTATTGCTGTACACCTAAATGCCACAAATTATTAATGTAAGATTAAAAGATCATTCCTTTTACAGAACAAGTCTTCTATTTTTTTTTTTTTTACATATATTTATAGAGTTTTAAGGTTGAAACAGTCAGTTAAATCATGTTGCCTGCAGATGACAGTTCATTACTTTATTTACAATTTGTCTGTGAACTGAAACAAATATCCTGTGATTGCCAAGAAATACCCAAGACTACTATTGCTAGTCTGAAAGGCACCCTGTCTTTACTGGAGACATCAAGATATGAAGCATTTATTTTGGTATGTTCTGTAGTGCTCACACTTGCAACAAATAAAAGCTAAATAGATGTCATGCCCATGTTCCAACTCAAAGTCACATGGTCTCAAATACCAAGTTTTGGTTAAGGATTTTTTTTTTTTGCTTTCCCCTTTATATTTAAATGAAATTACAGTCATTCTCTGAAATATGTTTTTAGTTTCATAACCAGTAAGCTTAGTTATTTTTGTAAGATGCCATGCATAAATAATGAAAATATCTAATATAATTGGATCTTGTACAAGCAGGATTAACATGGGTTTTGTTTAATTTTTCAAATATCTATGGAATTAAAGAAGCTACTACTTGACAAGTCAGCTTTGCTGGTATTACATTATGAAATTATCTTTATTTTTCCCCACTCACACCCAAGTGTATTTGGATAATGAAAACAGCTTTGGGTTTCAGAGAAAGTATTTCAAAGGAAAATATAATTTGTGATCAAGCAGCTGGAACTTGCTTATTGACAGCTGGATTATGCTTGACATTTTTAGTGTGGCTTACAAGAACTGACAGTGTCATAAGAGCTGCTACAGGAACATAAAATGAACATTAATATTTTCTGCCTAAAATTAATCTAGCCCTTTGATCAAGAAAATTTATAAACTGTCTCTGGATTTGATTAATAGCAGACACAGACATTCTGGAAAAATTCCTCTATGAGTCCATTGCTGACCAGCAACATAGTTACCACCCATACTTAGAGTGTAATTTAAGGGTTTAACAAATTAAAGATAAGAACACATAGATTTTCATGACAGCAAGCACCAGCATTCACTAACTGGTGATTTTATAAAGGCTGGACATGGCAACTTTTTCTTGTGACCAGAGTTAGGACTTCCTATCAAGCAAGAAGCAGGTGAGGCATGACAATGCTCCTAAGTTCATTTGGGTTTCCTTACGATGCACGTGCATTTTCTAGAGAGCTATAGATATATTCAGTGAGACACTGGTTCTCCCTCTGTCACTGGAGCATACAGTTCCCTTGCAACACCTTCAGCTAGTGTCCTTAAGGACAGAAAGCCTGCTGCTGTGCATGTGTGCTTACGCAGGAAAATGATCCAGATAATTGGATTTATAACTAAGACAGGACAAGAAAGACTCATTTCATGCTTACAGGGATCAAAACCAGATGCCATGATGACAGCAGTCACCTTTGCTGTCTCTTCTGTGGCAGAAGGACAACTAGTCTGTGGCAATAGTTGTAGCAAAAGAAATCCTAAAACACTTAACAGAAAGAAAAAAATATTTCCCCTTTTAATAACACATCTGTTTCAGTATCCCAGGTACATTAGTCATGTCTCTAAAGTAGGTTTGATTTGAGAAACAAAAGTAAAATCCCATCCAAAATAAAGAAGACTCACTAATATATACAATATAGACATGGAGCAATCTAGGCTAATTGCTTTTCCTAGTACTAAATATACAGCAAAGTATATAACACTTGTAACTATTCCTAAAATGCAAAACCTAATCTGTGGTGTATTCTTGGAAGTTCACATTACTTTTCATTTATTTTCCTATGACTGAATTTATTTACAGTATTTTTCTTGTTATGGAAGATAAATCTGTACCAGGGGAACAGGGGTATAGAGAAGGAAAGTCTGAGACCAATAAATTAAACAGCTGGAGATATTTACTAATAAAATTACAATCCTGAGAGTTACAAGATATTAAATACATGCTATTACTCTTATTTTAAAAGTATTATTTATATATTGCAGAAGATATATTGACAATTCCTTTTTTTTTTTCCAAATGGAATTTCTGAAGTCTGATTTTTACTAGTGTTAGCTGTTATCTGTGTTATATTTAAGGTTTTCACTTCTTTGCATTACATTTATTTAGTAGTAATGAAGAATTAAGTCCTTATTCTCTGCACAAAGCAAATGCTGCAACATCAATGGCAGTATCACATCTGTGTGCTTTTTTGGCAACATGCTTCTGCTAGGCTCAGCTCAGCAAATTCTACATTATTAATGAAAAATCCACTAATGATCCAAACTGATCACTTACCTACATAAGTATTCTCTGACTATTCCACTAGAGTACCAACACACCTGCTAATTCTGGCTGTGCTCATTTTGTAAACACAACATCTGTCCACTAGGAAGTACCCTGAGACCATGGGCTGGTCACTGAGCAACCACCAGCTGCTAGTCCTTCCTGTTCACAAAACATTACTCTGTATTTGCAACTCCAAGTTCCTGTTACTTCAATGGAAAATTCCAAATTCCTCAGACTTCTTACTTTTTTTTTTTTTTCCTATTAATTCAACATGAATGAAGATATGACAAATTCTATAGTGCAGCTTAAGTGGTGATTATGACAAAGATTTTCAGGTATCTGTAAATAGCATAATGTAATGCCAAAATTAAAATTACTAATATCTGCTGCCTGAATGTGGGTAAGAGATTGTTAGTGTTTGGCAAATGGCAGCCTAATCAGTTCCCACCATCTGTCCCCTTGCAGCAGCTGCCACCAGGAGCATCCACACGGGCAAGTCTGCTCAGTAGTGGCCCATGGGCAACAGGGAGAGTTGGGTCAGTGGCGTTCTTGCAGCCCCTCCTATTCTCCAGGCAGCCATAACATACAGGCAACAAACAGGAAGGAATTGGGTTTGGTTCCTTACATTTTTCTGGCCATACAAGAGCGTCTTCATTCTTCCCTTTTGCAGCAGTTAGAATAAGTGGTGGTTTTCAGCCCAGTTCCCGTGGCAACTTCTAAAAAAAGCAAGGTAAAACACGAGCCTTTGAAAGCAAACTTGAAGAGGCTGGTTCACAGAATCTCAAATCTTAGATCTCATTATAAAAACTATTAACAGATAAAAACTTGAGTGGGTTAAACCCTACCCCAGTTACCTTCTCCTGGGATTCTTTTGCTACCTAATGACTACACAAAGGATCTGAGACAAAAGCTGACAATTATTTTTCCACTCTTTTCTGGTAGGGGATTAGCAGATAGCAGCATCGCATTTCTCTGTGACTAAATCTTTTTGATTGGATATTTAAAGGGAAAGACATCAATAAATGACAGTGCTTAAAATAAAAGCATTAAATATTCATAGTGGAAAACCTATAAATCTAGGCATAATCCATGCAAAGGCCATTTTGATGTCTGTTTTAACATGGACCCAAGAATGCATAAAGTGCCCCCTTACTGCTCATATCCTTAATGCAGAAAACTGGAAAGACGTCACTAGCTTTGCCATGGAATAACATCTGCTATCTCGCTGCAACAGCCTGCAAATCTGTGCAGGCTTTAGACAAAGGTTACTCTGAATAAACAAGATACAGATTCTTTTAAATACAGTGAAAGCATGGGAAGCAACTTGTCATCTCTGACTCAAGATCTCTCTCCTTGGTTGTACTGACCCAAGAGCAGTGTACTGCCCTAACATGCAGCACTAGCTAAACTACGGTGTTTGAACAGTTGTTATAGATTTTTTTTTTTCACCGATATTTGCTAGTTTCTGTTTATATGGACTAAGTGTTCAGACTGTGGCTTTAGCTGTAACTTCCTTTAAAACATTAACATCTAGTAATACAGGTATTACAGCATAGCAATTTACAATGACAATAACAGAAGTTTAGATGAAGAAGTGAACTATTTGTTTTTGCAGTGATTATCTAAAGAGCACTAGCCATGAGTAATGAGCAGCCAAGTCATGAGTAGTCCTTCCTCCTGGCTCTAAAACTGCTTTTCTCATAAAACTAGAGGGATTAGGAGATCAGGTGAATATTTTAAAAGATACAAGGATGATTTCAGGTAAAACTGGGACATGACAAAGAAACAGAGTATTTTGGAAAGATTCTAGACTTGATCAGAGAATAAGTGGTTTGTATTTTTTTTGTTGTTGTTGTTATATTAATTAGCTTAACTTCCACACAGTAACAATCTATAGAATAACTTTTCTTTGTCTAGACCCACCATAAATGCCTAACTTACTGGAATTAGGGCTCACTTTAGTTTGTAAATAAAGACCACAAAGGCAAAGTAAGGGACAAAAACATAATTTTAAAAAACACTAGAAGGTGGAAAAAGAAGATTAAACCTTATTAAAATATCATTCCTGGGCATTAGTAACAGTTCTATAATTAATAACAAAACAGTTGGCTGCACTAAGCTGTATAACAGAAATTAAATTTCCATTTATGTGTAAGAATAATTAGGTCCTATAAAAAGATTGGGGGTGGATTTTTTTATTTCTGTCTACCCTGTGCTGAAGATTACACAGTTTTGTAGATCCATATTCAGAAATATAAATACATTTGGTTGTGTGGAATAATTCAATGAGTAACATCACTTTAGCCGAGACTGCAATTATATTATGAAATGGATGCAGTTTTTGTTTTGCCATCATAGTAGTCAGGAAACTTGAGCAATTTAACATCTAAGTGAGCACTGAGGAAAATAAAAGCTTCAGTTTTCAAAAATAAAGTGTGGTATAAACTGACAAAATAATTAAAGTTTACATTTTTAATATGCAGCATTTTCTTCCCTAGCAATAAAACTATTCTATGTGAAGTTGTCATGGCATTTGATGAGAGCAGAAGTGCTACCCTGAAAAGGCTATTCTGTTTTACTGAGAAAAGACACTTAAGACTGAAGCAGAGCAGTGGGAGCACAAAGAGTACTTACAAAAACCTTCTCCGATCTCCAAGCCACAGACTAACATTACATATATTTTTTCTGTTAGGTTGTCACAATAACACTCTATTTTAAGAGTTTAAGATTTCTAAAGCTCTAGTGGGTTACACAGAATCTTTTACTTTCATTCCCTCATGACATGCAGAGGCTGATATATCAGAGAGATGTTTCATGAGAAATAATAATATATTTTAAGTGTTTTGTTATTTACAGATATGTTCCTGTCTCATATGGAAACCATTTCAGTAGTGTAATAGATTAACTACAGAAGGATATGGACAGATGCAACAAATCTCCAATGTGATGAATTACTTCACTTTTCAGAGTTGGTCAAATATATAAAAGATAAGTTTTGAGGTGTTGGGTCAATATTTGGAAGATTTTTCAGAGACCACCAAGTTAGTTCAGCTCGCACTGAAATGCTGCCCTTTTCCAGATCTCCATTTTACTCCAACTTCTTTTCTCAATCTATTGTATTAATTTGGACAAGCTTTTTTTTCCTGTTTTCCACATCCCCCCCACCTTGGGGAAACTGCTTAATACTTACTTGCCTTTGATATGTAGGGAGAGCAAGCATTGCATCACTGCTAAGTATTAGTATTGTATGAAATAAACCAGTAAGCAAGAAAAAATCCTCACTTTCCTTAAGAAAGAAATCAGCCTTCACAGGTTAGACATCCATATTATGGTAGAACTTTACATATTAATCACATCAGTATTTGTAAGCAGAGATGTTCTACAAGAACACTCAGTATAACTTGGAACCTGTTTAAACTGGACTCGAATGGATTAAAACACAAGTTTATCATCATCTCCAGTGACATACATGCAATGTTTCCCTCTAGATACTTCAGATGACATAAAACAGGAAAGTGGACAAGGAGGAGGAGGAGATCTTCCTGGTGGGTACTATGCTATTTTTGACAGGCAGCCCTGAACAGGCTGTTCTACAGCAGATGTGTATTGCTGAGCAGTATCCCAGAAAGGTGAAACAAATAACAGGAAAAACAGCCATAAATGTTTTATGTCTTACAAAATCATACTAGCTGGTAGCTAAGAATCTGCAAAGAGGGCAACAACAGTGGGACTTGCATACAGCTGTGGGGAAGGGAAAGGGAAGATAAACTCCATTAAGATCCTAGCACATACTGTAGTTCTCTTGTAGATATCTTTCCTAACGAACTTGCCATTGCTTTCTTTAAGAGCTATAGATCACACAGTTTTGGAGAGGACCTTGAAACTGCAGTGCTTCCTCTTCATCACTAGAATATTTTCCAACACCACTAAATTATTTAGCAAACTGGTTAGCAGTATATTACATACAAACAAGGTGGCAATTCCTGCTGAGTTTCTTCATGGATGGTAGAAATATGGTATTGGAACAGAAGCAGTCTGATGTGCCTTGTAACTCACCAAAAATTGCAAACAAGCACAAAGTAGACACATGAAGAAATATGAGTGAGTATGTCCCAGAGTTTGTAGAAAAAAAAGAGCAAGAAATTGCTTCTATCCCATAGATAAGATTCCAGATTTGCTATCATCCTATGTGAAGACAGGACCAGAGACAGCAGCTCCCAACGGCTGCTCACATTGTTTCTGTACATACTGCTGTGCATGACAAACTTCTGAGTTTCAGACTGCATTTCAGGACTGCTGACAGCCTTGAGACAACACAGGTGCCTGGTGTCAGGGTCCAGCAAGGACCATCTGCTCCCCATGGAAAGGCAAGACAGGAGTCAAGGAGGATCCTAGGGCTGCCAAGGCATATCTTGCTGTACCCAAGCAAGGTGAGCAGGAGACAGACAGGTCCAACCAACAGTCCAAACCATAAATCAGTATCACGTACACAGGGCAGTACCAAGGCCAGTAAATCAGTCCACATGCTGAAGTCGCAGCAGGGCCCATGGCCAGACAAGGGTGCAGCTGAGATAAAAAACAATACCCTTTCCACACAGACCAGTCAGAGACTGAAAACCTCAGGACTGGGCTTAAATAGTGCTTTCTGACCCACAGGTGTGCGTGGGGACGTCAAGGTAAGGCTGGTCAGGGCCATTAAGGCTTATAAAACCACTCAGGGCCCTGACATTTGGTAGTACCAACTGATTAGGATGTCTCTTCAGGAGCCTCTGAGAAGCAGGAAAATGAGAGATTTGGAGGGTTTTTTTTTTCAAGGCAAGTATAATGTATCATCACTAGAAGTATCAAAAGATATAGAGACTAGGGTCAAAGCAGCAAAAAACTGCCCATTTATTAGCTTACATTCCCTATTTCAGTTGGATGCACAGCTCTAAAGGGAGCAGACCTCAATCTCTCTATATCTAATTTTTACCACTGGTGAAAATCAGTAACCATTATCCACTGAAAACACCATGTGCTTAGGATTTTAAAATTTCTTTGTTCGCCCAAGCACATGCATGCAGGACAGACTGATTACACATTTTGCAAGAGAATTCCTGCTATAGTCCCATGGTAGCAGAATCAGAATTTTGTTCATTGACCAGAAGGCATTAAAATTTCCTTCAGGCACTGATGAAGTCCCTGCAATCCAAAAGACAGCTCAAACTGCTTTTAAGTCCTAGTAAGAAACTTGTCCCTCTTGCTTATCTATGTAGACATTAACACAAATATTTCCCACTTCATTTGAAAACTTCCTCCTCTCTCTCCTCTCTTTGTCTACATCCAAATTTTTGAGCTTAAGTCAGCTTTTGCCTTTCCTTGCTCCCCTATAGCAGTACATTTTGGTGAGGACACACTTTATCTATACTATCAAGATCAAATGATTCACAGTCATTATTTTTGCTTTGCAACAATGATAATTTATCAAAGATTGTACCCATCTGTAAAATGCTACTGCGTTTCTTTTTCTAATTCATTTAATGTTGTGTTTCAATCCTAGAACACTTTATACTTTCCTTTTAATATTTTCTTTAAATAATAAGTAAAATAAATAAGTAAAATTACCCTCTTGGCGTGTAGCTTGAATTTTTGTTCTTTCAGAAACCAAGCAAAAGGAATAAACGTATTTGCTGGTGCCTCCTTAGGTTTTAAGATTTTCGGTTGTAGTGTCATTCAAAAAGATCAGGAAAAGCTAGTTATTGCCCATTAAAAGGAAAGTATTGAGAAGACTACTCCACTTAATGGGAAGTCAACTGATATTTTAAAGAAGCCCAGATCATCTATGAAGCTTTGAGACCCTAAACACTTAAGGATTTTACCTTTCATTCCTAATGTCTTCAACCCTCCTGACAAATATTTTTAATACTTCTTCATAAAACAAACCCTTCTAATGCCTTTGTGATAGATTTCTCTTGGTCTAAAAGACATTTAAAGTTTCTAAACTTGATTTTTTCCATAAAAAAATTGAAGAGGAGATGGTAGTTATGTGTGTTATTATATTTGGAAAAAAAGGTTGAATTTTAAACCACGTCATTGAGTGGTATTCAGAAATTTGAATCTTCACGATTTGGAGGGGAAGGGTATATAGGTAGGATGAGAGGCAGTAGGATAGAAAGAAGTCATTTATAATCTTGCAGTCCAGACTTTTACTTTCCATTGAACCCAAATATTATGTACTCACTTTCCATTCATTTTGCAGAACTCTCTATATTGAAGATATTTATGTATTGCTCATTTCTCTATCTTTTATAACTTCTCAACCATAACTGTAAACCAGATTAAAATTAACCATCTTCCAATTTGTCCTACCACGTAAATGCTTGTTAGTTTTATTGATTGTGTTACACAGAGTTTATATTGCCTTGGCAAACAGTTTACAGGGACTATAAAATAAACCCTAGAATAGGCCATGAAAATGTTCCTGCAAGTCAAGCTTCATTGCCTACTAGAAGATGCACTGGTAATGTACATTACATATACCCAGAAAACAGGAGTACAATTTATATAAACCTTGAAAGACTTTAATGCAAATTTAACAATGTCTTGAATGGGAGACAAATTCAAAAACAAGACAATGACCAGTTCAGATTCATTCATTAAAAAGCACATTTGACATTCCCATGGATTTTAGGTTCCATGATTCAAAAACTTTTACTTATTTCTTTCCTGCTCTTACTTCTTATTTATTATATTTCAGCTTGATACCTTTGTTTTTGCTTTAAAAAGCAGAAGGGAAGAGAAAGCTGGGTCATTGGAAGTCAGCCTTTCCAGATTCAGATGATCCTCTTCCCCACTCTTGGGAAAAACATTTGCACAGTTACTCTGTTTTTCAGGACTGATATATATTTAAATTCTAATTAAGAATTAAAATACAAGCAATTTCTTTAAGAACTTCTCCCCATACAAATTTCTCTCTATTTACATAAGTGTGAATAAGAAGTGTTATTACTTATTCATATGTCTCCTAAAATCTGACCTGAGTAGTTTAGGAATACATATTCTAAAGATAGACAAAAAGTCCACTCCCAACTTGGAAAATTCTACGAGCTTGTCAAATATTCTCTTCATCAATGCTTCAACTGAAGTCACTACTTCCTTTGACTAACCTGAGGTCAACTGAGCATGGCCCTCTCACCAGGGATGGTAGGTAGGAGAGCATAGCTCTGTAATGCCCCTAATTTCTCTCTGTTCCTCTATCTATATGTCACCTTGACCTAAACTGCAATCACTTCTGCTGTGGTGGCCTCTACTCATGTAGCTATTCCATCTAGTCCTCTGTCCACTGTAGTCAATTCACCACTTTCTTCAGATCTGCTTCAAACTGGTGATCTGACCTCATCTGTCAACACTTCCATTCTCATTTTTTTCTGCTGTACAATATCTCACATCTTAAATCCCCTTTGGTTCCCTTTTTGTTTTTTCTTTTTTCCATCATTTCCCATCTGATACTACTTTCTTCTGTTATCTGATGTTTCAAACTTCCTACCTGACAACATTTGTTAAATGCAGTTTCCATTTGGAACAGGCAGATTTTTTCAAGCTATCTAAGCCCAAATAAGAGCCACCAACTCTATTTCTTTTGCTGTTAACTGGCATCCCTCAGAATTTACAGGTGATATTTGGTGTCTCACACTTTTAGTTAGGTTCCACAATGCAGATGCATAGGCTGAATAATATTAGGGGAAGAAATTTTCGTCACTCTCTGAAGGGCTAGATATGATTAAAAAATGATAAAATCATACAAAACAGCCTGAAGATGGTAGTGAGAGGGTATGTATGGTTAACACAAGCATTTTACATTCCTGTTGCTGACTCATTTCCTATATAAAACTGGTAAAACACATCTCCACTGGGATTTACAGGGATTGGTACCTCACAAGAAGCCATGGTGATTTAGGTTGGCTTTAAAGACATGAAATATAGACTTGATCCTGTTTGCAAAGAACAGGCAGTGGTATTCAGGGCCAGTAGTAATGCAGTTAATGGAAGAGCTGCAAAGGAGGTGACAAAGAAAATGACCTGAAGAGGGAGGCAGTTAGAATTGAATTAAATTTCACTGCAATAACTGTGCAGTTCAGTGGTTGTACTCTGCCTTTCTTTCCAACAGCCTAATTCCTACTCTTCAGATGGTTTTGCCTCCTATTTTTATAACTGCCTTTCAAGAGGCACTCATTCCTGTCATTCATTCTGGATGATGGTAACCAGTTCTTTGTTTCTGTCTATAATCAACTGCCCTGGCCATCACTATACTGCTGTACTGCTAGAAAAGCACCTTTCCTCATGCCACTGCAAATCTCTGTTGTAAAGAGCAAACCACTCCAAACTGCACAGTGATGCTTACATTTTCAACATTAAACTGCAGGATTTTTAAGACCATTTGTTTATTTGTGCTGTTAACCAGATAACATTCTAGCAAAGTGCTGCAATATTGAAATGTCAATATTCATTTATGAATCACATTGAGGTTCTCTAAATGAATGCAAACGGTACAAAGTGATTGATATGCAAAGCATATGTTACCTAATCAGATTCATAAATTCAAAGCACATTTAATTGATTAGCTATATTTGATTTACCAGCAGTTAAAAAGTTTCCTTAAAGATATCAACAGCAGAATAAACAATGGAACATTAATTTCACTTTTCTTAAATTAAACAGATACGATCATAGTACTTTGTATCTCAAATAATGAACAAGAAGTTCATATCAAGGAAAGAGTATCTAAAACGATGCCCTATTTCTTTCTGTAATTTGTTTTCAGAAGTAGGTGTTATATAAAAGTTAAACATTTGTCTTCTATACAGATAACATTTTAGTAGGAATTAATATGCTCTTTTACAGATGAAAAAGACAAAGCTACTGTTTTTTTTCAAGTCCCTTCAATATTAATAGTTACCCTGCAAATATATTTTAACATTAAATTAAAATCCTTAATATTTTGTATTAAAACAAAAATAATAAGATTTCGGAATTGTTACAGATTGTTTATGTAAGCTTGGTTTAGCACTTTTTACTCTCCAGTTCCCTGTATTATGCAACAAATTCATCTTAGTGGAGCATTTTAAATAAAAAGAAAAAATCACCGCTCAATATTTTTGTATTCTTTATGATACTATTCAAGTCAGGAGATAGAGCACATGAAGAAGAAACTCTTGACTTTGACAAATAAATTTAATTAAATATCCAGATTAGAAATCAAACAGTCAACCACAAGTCTTATCCAGTTCATGTGCCCAAGGCATGATGAAGTCCATCTCATTGTAGATATTTTTCTAGCCAGCTGTTAATCACTACCAACCCTTAACTCTCCACTTCCTCCACAAACTATTCTTGTCTAACTTTAGAATTAGAAAGATAATATCTATTCTCAGTCATCTTGGCTGCAGTTTACACCTATCATTAGTGACAGAAAGAGAATATTCCTTCTTGTTTGCAATGAGTTTAGATATTGTAAAGACTGTAAAAAAGATAGTCCTCACTTGTCTCTTCTGAAGAAAAACAGTCTCTGTTCAGAGTTCTTCCTAGGTTATGCTCAGTAGACCTCCTTTTACTCCTCCTCTTACATGCACTCTAACAGGCCCACATAACAGCTGAATTTGGACCAAGTATTCAATCTGAGTTTCAGGAAAGCTGAAGGTTTACTTCCATCTTTCTATTCATATGCCTTTTATCTATTTTCATATGCCTACCCTTCTTAAAGCAATTTATAGAACTCATGACTAGAACCCCATTTATGGTTCTCTGTAACCTATAACTTCTTTTGTTTTTTCTGAACAAACTGTTCTATATAGTAACTCCTCAATCCATTGAGATCAGTCTTTCCTAACTAGGAATACTGTGCATTTGTTCCATTGAAAAACATCTTATTTTTTCAGACTGCTTCTTTGGGTAAAATTATACTGAATTCACATCCTGTTGTACAATGTATTTATAGTCTCTCCTGTCATCAGCATATGTAATAAATGTCACCCTTTTCATTCATGAAAACAGTGAATAATACCTGACCCAGGACACATAACTCAGTATTTCTCTATATTTCATCGTAAGTCATTGATTCTTGCCTTCTGTATATGATTTTCCTACTAGTTTTGATGTATTATTTTCAAAAATGTCCTGCTTTCCTAAGTTGCTTTTAAGCACATAGATAGATGTCACCTCTACAGCTTTTTCTCCACTCCCATGTTGTTATACAGAAGATGTATTGTTTTATGGGATTTGCTCTTGAAAGATTGTATTAAGTCTTATTTGTCTCAATCATTTTCTTAGTTCCTTTCATACATAAATATAGAATTTTCCTGTAGCTCAGGGAAGTCTATAAGCCCCTAGTTTCTTTTTTTTCTCCTTTTTCAAAGGTAAGCCATATATTGATCGTTTTCTGTGGTTTTTCTACTTCACCAGATCTACACAAGTTTTGAAAGGCAACAAGTAATAGCTCTGCAATTCAAACAGGTCTTTCCATTTCAGAGCATGTCATTCCTTTAATACTAAGTATTTGAAAACATCAACATATCTAAATATCCAGTAACCTATTCTGCCTTATTCCAAGGCTGAGTTCTTGCTCTTTTGCCATTGGTGTTACTTTGTGAAGGTCAAATGATTACAGCTGATCTTCCTCATGAACAGGAATGTAAAGAGGCAGACATCATAATTTGTTCTATCACAAATAAAAAAAGGTGAGAGAGGGAATATTACAGCATGGGTAAAAAATGCAAGTGACAAATCAACATAGAAACATTGAAAGCTTGTGATGAGGAGTTCATCAATAAAATTACTAAATCAGAAAACATGTAATCAAAACTTCTGCAATTCATCACTGTAAAGAATAACAAGAATGAGCCAAATTACAAACCTGACATCAACTTGAAATCTAACACAGAAGCCTAGATGGAAATTATTTTTACAACTCTGTAAATATATAAATGCATTTCCCATCATTTAAAAAAAATGTTATTGTCAGTCTAAAATTTAATGACCAAATGATGATCTTCATCTCGGAAAATATTTCTTCTTTACCGAATAGGCCCATAAACTGGAAAGATAAGAGTAATACACACATATTCAGGGGTATTTTGGAAACATATAAACTCTAAGTAAAATACTTTAAACAGAAATACTTAGAAGTTTACTAAGTGATCCAATATCTCCACAGTGTCTACAAGACAAACAATATTATTTGGGAGATGGATTAAGAACGAAGTTCTGAAGTCAGGAGACTGAAAGACTCCGAAATGACTACAGGACCAGGCTCAGAACAAAAGCTAGAAAACACATCAAGTGCAAAAAACACCTTACAGTGGGGAACTAAAGAAGTCCTTCTGTCTCATCAAAAAAAGCTCCAGAGCTGCCTGTCTCCCACGTACATCAAACATCACTTCAAAACATGCAGTGTTCTTCCCTCCAGGCAAATATACATAAGCAAATCCTTATGACCACCTGTGAAGTAACCGTAAGGACTTAACTTAAATGAAATCGAGTCAAGGTACTGACAACACTCTTTCAAATCAGTATAATCCTAGTCAATAAATTTCAGTCTCCCTTGTCCTGCTGAAGTAAATAGTAAAATTCCCTCTGGAAGCAGCAGAGACACGATTTCATCATATATATTAATACTGAGCAATAGAAGACACTAGGGGACTCTAATCTGTTGAACAACATTGTAATGCATTCCAGCATCTGGAAAGCAAAGCTAGCAAAATTCATTGTGGAAAGATTGAATTTTTTTTTTTTTTTTAATAAAACTACTACCTACCCAAGAACATAGTGAATTATCTTTCACTTGAAACATTTCTTGTCTTCCAAGCAAGATAGGATATTTTAATAAAGGTTATGTAAGAATCACTGAGTAGAGGTATAGGTTAAGACTGAACTGAATAATGTTAGTGTTCTTTTCTTTCCTTGCAGAAATTAAAAGTTATAAAAACAAGGCTATATGTAAAATTCTAAATGTTTTCATTTATTTTTATTGGAAAGCAGGGTGTGAATTAGGAAACTTTAAATCACTCTTGCACCTTTCCGAATTATGGTATAGTGCTCCATATAACTACAAGAAATTCTCTTTCTCTTTGCTAAATGGAGATCCATGACTGTCCTTCATCCACACTTCAAAGCCAGTCATCTGTTCAGCATAAAAGTGCAAATTCACTGAGGTCATAAATTATCCCCAAAATTAGAATGCACCCAGTCTGTAAATACTTTAGCATCTTCCTTGTTTCCTGCTTTGCATCAAGTCTTTCCACTGTACCCATACAACGTAATGCAAAACAGTGGAGACAATTCTCCAAACTGGTACCAAAAAAGTTTCAGAGCAAAAAAAAAATTGCTTCAACAATATCAGTTAAGTTTCTAGCACTTCTTTCAGTATCTCTCTACAGCACTGCAGTGTGTTTTGCTAACATTCAAGTTTGTACAAAGATAATTTGGGTGCTCTGGACTGGTGCTAAGTAGTGCCATTTAAACATATGAAGATATTTTCCCAGTATCTACTTAGTACTGGCTTTTTGTATTCTTATCTTATGCATATTATGTCATGAGGTCAAAAGTCTTATAAAAATGTCATACATTTAATAAAAAATTATATGTAATTTTTTTTTTTCACATTTCTTCATTTGACCAACTACTGTTTTTGAACTTTTAGACATATCTTTATTATTCTTCCCTATCAGTCCTCTAGGTTTGGGTTTTTTTCTTTCCAAAGACATGGTATTTTTTCATATTCAATAGTATCAAGACTATTCACAGTAGGATTTACATTTGGATTTGGCACAAAATAGACAATTCCTAAGGCAACCTATAATTCCAATCCATTAGGCTAATGTATTGCAGCTGCTGTGAACAGTGGGCATGTCATCTTTCGTATAATGACATCTGGTACAGTGCAGAATATAAAACAAAATAAACTGAAATATTACTCTGCATCTAAACATCTCATAGAGTTATTTTCACCCTGTTCCCTCATCCCCACTCTCAATAGAGAAGTCTGTTATATGCATGGGTAATGTGTTTGGGGTTTTTTAAGTGTTGCATTTTACAGCTTGTAAACTCTCCTTTAAAAGCATTCTGGCCAGCTGCACATAGCTTACCTGTAATGTATATATAAGTAATCAGTATTCAGCACCGGTTGTCAATTAGGATTTTTTTTGAAACTAATAGTAATTTACATCACAACTCATTTATTAATCCTACTTAGTTTTCTTAATTTCTACTTTAAAAAACTTTGACTACAAAACCTACAAAATTTCCTTTTGGTAGAAGGTGGACCATTAGCAAATCATTCATGAATTCATGTGCATTCATTTTCACTTCTCTCTTCTGCCTGTCAATATTTTCAGTGTCAATATTTTCTACCCTATCAAAGGTTGCCTTTACCAGACTATCAGATATTATGATATAACTCCAAATTCTCTTGTTGATAATCTTTTTGCATGGTATATTCTATACTCTGAGAGGAAGGCTAATAAAAAAAAAGGATGACTTCCTAACTTGTTAGCTAAATTACCTTCAGAGAACAGCGTCTAGTCCATACATTATCACAGCAGGAAAAGACATTAAATCACACACCCCACATTAAGCTCTAATGTCATGATCAGGACAATTCCTGACAAAGTAGGCAATACTGAATATCAACTGCTGTAACACTGTGAAGAACCATTCATTTCAGTGTCACTATGATAATTTATGCCAGTATCTGTGAATGCCATGGCAAATCTGGATGCATTTCGTAAAGCAGTTCAAAAAGCTACTACAGAGGTCCCTAACTAAGCGCTTCTGCCTGGCTAAGATGTCTTATCTTGCTTCAAGATCCCGCACTCCAAAATGTGAACAATGATAGCAGACCGACAGCAGGGGATACTTCTTTCTCAGTGAGTCTTTTAGTGAGAAATATTTTCAACCCAGAATGTTGTGGGGAGAAGGGATTGCGAGAGAATACTCCCTATAGCTTTTTTAAAAAAACATTTAAGGACTTTATCTATAAAACAGAAGAAGTATGGTTATAAAATATTTATAAAATAATGGCAACACTAAAAATACTAAGATGAGCATACTAATTTGAGCCCTAGGATTTGAGCATTTACAATTTCAGCTGCAAGAGATCTTCTCAAGGAAGCTAGGATCACCAATAACCTAGTTTGTGATGGTCCATGTAAGTTAGGTCAGCTCCTTTTTTCTAACATTTTCCAAACAAAATACAGATTTTGCACTGTAAAATTATTCTGTTGAATTCTATTCTAATATCACCAATTTTCACTTTAATGTTGCCTCTTTCATCTTTCTCAAAAATTGATGAAGGTTTTGCAATGCAAACTTACTTCTTGCATATTTATTTTAAGATAGTTAATTCAAATGACCCGAGAATGAAACTGTGGAAGAAGCAGTTAATTTGTGGGTGATATTACAAATCTTTAATAAATTAGTTTTTTAGCAAAGAGTCTTCCGAGACATATTTAATCATATTGTAATATAACCCCATGTATTGCATCTCTAATTACATTGTATCATTTAGTTAATTTGGTTTGTACTTCAATTATTAAAATTTATGATTTATCCTTATGAAATTAAAATGATCAAACATACTTGATAAAGTCAGTTTTAGAAATAGATTAAGTCATTTTCTACCATCATGTAATTATGTTACCGCTGGGGTTCATTTTAACTATGATAGAGCATTACAGAAAAGTTAGAACACTTGATATCAAATACAAGTAAATGGTAAAGTACAAAAAAAACCCACAGCAACTTCTTATTTATAAATAAGGAACCAAAAATATACATGACCTAGAGATTATCTTCCTGTATACATTCAATTCACTTCATATTTGTCCTTTAAATAGGCATGTCATCTTTTCACAAGAACATTTATGGAGTTAGGAACATATAGTTAAGTTTACTTCCATTTAGCGAAACTTATACAGTAATATCAGCCCAGGGATATAACATTCCCTGTTCCATGCCAGTCAGACTATAAGGCTTGACCTCACTATAAACCCTCACATTACTAGTTGTACCAGTAACAACCTCCTGGTCAAAACCAAGTTAACTTCTCTTATATCAGGTTGCCAAGAGCTTTGTCCTAAGAGTCTGTTCCTAGTAGCTTGCTAGGGTAACCTTTTCCAGTAATTCACCATTTACACTGTGAATATATTTGGCTTTAGGTCTGATTCAAATTTTCCTCGTTGCAACTTATGACTGTTGCGTCTCATCCTTTCAGTGTACACCTCTGAGAAAAGCCAGGCTCCATCTGCTCCACTAAGTAGTTGAAGACTGCTATTTGATCCCTTTGCACCATTCTCTTCTCAGCATTTTCTCATATGATGTATACCTCAGGCACCGAACTGCCATAGTGGCCCTCCCCTGTACTCTAATCCATTCATCGATATCTCACTTGTACTGGAGGGACACAAAACCCAGAGGATTTTAGCTACTTGCTAACAGCAGATTATTTGGCAGAGATTTAATATGAATTGATTAATTTGTGATCATATCCAATCATTATGTTCAGAACACTGGGAATGATCCATTAACAGCTATACAAACCTACACCATGCTTTCATTCTCTGATATGTTTCTGTAATCGTATTCTGTAGTAATTTTTCATGTTATGCATAAAATGTTCACTCTGTTCCTATAAAGGAAATACACCTTTTCCTAGGAGCAAAGAAGCACAGAACTATGAGGGAAGGGACCTGGTTCATCCTATCTCAATTTAGGGACCAAACAGAAACACCCAAGACAAAGTAAAGCTGTTCTCAGCTCTGTCTACAATCAATAGAAAATAATAGTCATCTCTAAAGAGGATCCATCCACCAACATCTGCCTCACACTCTAGAAATTCCTGTTTTTCACAGAAGAGAAATACAATGAGCATGTCTGAAGTTAGACACCTTTTCAAAAGATCGGGGTTTTCTGAGAAAAGCACAGACTTAGAAAAGCTTAAGTTTATAGTAAAATAATTAACTGTTCTTCATCTTCCTTTATTTAGTAAATATACCTTTAGATCCATGCAAAATGAACAGTACAGGCTTCTACCCAGAAGACAAAATAATCTGTTGCCTGTGTACCACATCATTAATACATGATATATACATGGACATATATGGAAATAAAAGTTTATCTAGGCAGATAAAATGCAGCAAAATGCGCTCTTGAGATGTAGCGATCAGGTACACAGAAATGGGCCAGAAAACTCCCTAGACAGACTCCAAATTGGAGGGGAGGGAAGGCGGAGAAGACACAAAGAGGTACACCCAAGTCTGGAACCTGAGAGAAGGAAAGTGCTGTCATATTAAAAGATACTTTCTTCAAGCAGGTTCCCTTATAATCTACATCTTAAGCAAGACTAAGTCATAAAATAACCATGACGAATTTGAAAAGAAAGAAGATACAAAGGGGAAGTCACAGGTATCAAGCATTCCCTATAAATGAGATTGAATTATTCTGAGTATTTTAATAACAGTGCAAAAAACCCACAGAAAATTATGTGTTGTATTAAGACATATATTAAAGAAGTGTTAACCTGTGCCAATCACTGCACAAGCGATAGTGTGAACATAGTCCACTACACATGGATTCTTTTATGATACTGAAAGCTCCCTGCTTTTTGGTCAGAAACCAAGATGTCAGTAGAGCATGTAATGTCATATAGGACTTTGCTTTGCTTGATTGCTGATCATTGCCAGATTACCGACTTGAAATTGCAGGCCCTGGCTACACAGGCACTAAAATATTCTTCTGTCCACATCCACTTCAGCTTGACTGTTAACCTACAGCCCCTCAAAATAAATCGTGGTGAATATGCATCCTTACAGATACTGCAGAGAACAGTATCTTGACCTCAGGAACTATTTACAAAGGAAAGGCAATTCTAGAAAAGAAGTCTTTCTTCCTAAAGCATGCTTTTCTTCCTTGTACTAGCAGCAATATTTTACAACATATTTGCATGGATATAAAGGTCACTGATGGATGCCATTGCATATACAAACTAGTAACTTTTGCCCTTCAATGTTAATACAGCATTAAAGGTAAAAAATGTCCTATTTCCTAAAGTGTGCCGTGGAATATATCTCTCACACATCATCATCTAGGTACAATTCTAACTGAAAGAAAAAAGCAAGAAACAACATTTTTCTGGCTCTCTTTCCCTCAGTCATTATTACAGAGATAGGGGATTTATTCTGACCATGGTAGCAGGTGATTTATTATTTTGTTGCTGCAGAAACAGACAGCTGAAAAGGGGTTTTGAAATGGAAATTGTGACATTTACTGAGTAATAATCTTATACCACCATTTACAGGAAGCAGGTGGTAGCTGTTTACCATTGCAGACAGATGGAAGTCCTGCAGTGGAGTTATTTTTTTCTGTTAGATAAATTAGCTTAAATAATTCAAGTGTTTTTTTCCCCTGCCTGATTTGTGCTTTGTGCAAATTTAAGTATTTAAAGACTGTTTTATTATCGAGTAAAATGTGGCACAGTTCATATTGTTTTTCCTCTTTGAGTCCCCATGAACCAGATTTAGTTTTTATAAAGTATATAATAACTATTTAATATCCTCAAAGAAGATGCTGCATGAGGGCAAGTAGCACCATGAAAAATTCTGCTCATATTAACGTGGGAAAAAAAACATCTTCCAACTGGGCACATTTCCACAGAGCTTTATCCTGAGTGCCACAGCCTATACATGGCAGTTACAGGGATGTACTAGTGGTACCAATCACACACATACTCTTTGCTGTCTCAACTCTATGCTTAGGATTTTCATTGGCAAATAATTTTAATCTCTCATCTTTAAACAAGCATTTTTTAGAACACAAATAAAGTATCCCCAAAGTTGCCATACAGCTTCTAGCAGAATGGATTCATATGCCTACCTCTAATGCTTCCAATGTGTATAAATATCTTTTATGGAAAGGAATGTTTTGTAAAAAATCTGAAATCAGAGTAGGATTTTGCTTCCTTTCTTTTCTTTTTTTGCTCAGGTCCTGATGGGCTTCTCCTCTTTGAGGAATTATAGGAATGAAAGAGGGACAGACTGGGAAAGCAGATATCACCTTCTCATGGAGTTATATTATACAAATGAAAGAAAAAGAAAATATTTCAGTTTTTAATTTAGTCATTTTTTGCTCATCAATAATTCAAAAGTGGTATGGCCTACAAACTGTATTATGTATTAGTAAACTAGATTGCAAGAAAATCTTAGAACAGCACTATTTATTATAATTAAATTAAAAATACTGAACTTATTAAGATTTCACAATGTTGAAGTTTTGTGCGGTTTTCCAGGAGCATTAAAATACTTTGAGGTACTTGATGGTAATTATAAATATAGTGAAGCACTTAGATTCTGTAAATGTCTTCAGGCAACTCACAGATATAAACATCATCAAATTCTTGTCAGGCATTCGGCAGATATTATTAATATGGGCAATTGCTTGACAATTATAATTGCCATAAGTATTGATCTAGTAAGCATTGTTGTCATGAATTAAATCACTACCAAGAAACAGGTAGGTGAATTCTGCCAACAACTATCACATGGATAGCAGCTGTGGATCCTATCGAAGTCAGTGGTAAAATTCCTCCGTCTTTTGTGGGAGCAGGATTTCAGCCCATGATCTTAAAAAGATTCAGTTGCAAACTTTATTAATTTCATCTCATTTTTATGAAGTTTATAATCATTATGAGCCAGGGATTAATCTAACTTAGCAAATTTGATAGCTCTAAAACGTGGAAAATCAGCACTAAACATAGGAATAGGTACCTGTAACACCATAAAGACAAATTTAAATAATCTTTTGAAAAGGGGCTTGAGCCTTCAGTGGGAGCTAATACCTATTTCCCTCAAACCATTTAAAAACCCCAGTCTGAACAAGCAGAGAACTAAATTAAGATGTAATTCAATCCTCAAACAGATCCTTCACAGGCAGACTATAGATTAGATCTCCCTTTACATGCTTATCTGAGGTTTAAACTGTTTGTAGAACTACTGTTGTGGTTTGACCTCAGAGAGCAACTGAGCACCACGCAGCTGCTCACTTCCCTCTTCCGCCCCAGCACTGAGAAGAAGAAAAGAAGCCAAGGCTTGGGATTCAAGATAGGACAGGGAGGGCCAAATCACCCGTTATGGTAATGGGCAAAAGGCAGACTCCTTGGGGGAAGAAAACTAACACCACCGCTATTTAACAGAATATGACAGTGAAAAGGATTGCCACATCTTGAGAACACTTTCCCCCAACCCCTCCCTTCTTCCCGGTCTCAGCTCTGCTCCCGGTAACTCTACCTCCTCCTCCCAGCAGTGCAGGGGGCAGGGAATGGGGGGTGCAGTCAGTGCTTCCGACTCTTACATCTTCAGGGGCAGAAACTTCTGGAACTTCCTCCCCCTGCTCCAGTTTGTTCCGCCCCTCACAGATGACAGTCTTCCACAAGTTTTCTCCAACTGGAGTCCTTCCCATGGGCTGCAGACCTTCCTGAGCTGCTCCAGCGTGGGACACTCCTACATGCTGCAATCCTCCCAGTGTTGAACTACAACAGCGGGAGCTGCTTCTTCCCACAGGATCCCAGCTACCTTTGAGGCAGTCACCTTAGTTGGCCGTATGAGGCCCCTCACAGGCCATATGTCAGCATCTGCTTCACCACAGACATCTATGCGTGGCAGGGGTGGCCGCCCTGCCATCTCACCACAGGACACAGGGGGGTCTCTGCTCCAGCACACCTCCCCCCTCCTTTCTTCCTCCGTTCCTCCACTGACCTTGGTGTTCATGCAGTTGCCACAACTCCTCCTCACCTGGTCCCTTGTTAAATACGTTATCCCAGAGGCGCAGCTGATTTGCTCGGCCTTGGTGCAGAGGTGGGTCTGACTTGGAGCTGGGGGAGCTTTGAGAAGTTTCTCAGAGGAGGCCACCACTGTAGCCCCCTCCTCTGCTACCAAAAAACTCCACCACTCAGTCAAACCCAGGACAACTACCATTCATGAAGGGAAAAAAAAGATCATCTGTAATTTCACCTAAAGAAATTTAATAACTAGATGTTTTTTCACTCCTCTCTTTATGGTGGCATTGAAGAGTTATGATACCTAAGCAGTCATCTATTCTTAAGAATAGACACATTATCAATTAAGAAATATTACCACATTTCTCTAGAAACTAGTATTTGTAAAGTCGTCTATATCTGATTGACTGCTTCACCTCTTCACATGTGTTTGTTAAAACTCCTTGTCTAGATCTTCCGAAGTATTTAGCCTCTTAATTGTTACAGAAATCTAACTAATTGATGCAGACAGTGTTTTCTGTTTAACAGAGAGGGTGTGATATTTCAGCTCTCTTTTTCCTTCCTTATTTTGCAGGATTTTTATCAAGCTTCTTTATTGTTGAATTTGACAGGTTTCTATGCATAGTCAAGTATAGGTCTTTCAGCACATTTTTAAAGGAAGAACATAGGTTTCTTGCTTTACTGTGACAAATAAAAGATATGGGCTACATTTCCAGATGTAGTTTGCCAAGACAGGTATTTATGCCCTTAGAATGATTCTTCCTCTTTGGTACACTCTCTAGAGCAATTTTTATACCTATCCCAGCCATTCAAGGTCCTTGAAATACCCAAGATGGACTTAAGATGGACCCAAGATCCCCTTAAGCTTGAAAAAACTTATTCTTGCTCCCCACACACTTAAAAAACAAAAGTTCTCTTGTTACTTTTCTTCAGTCTAGCCTTTGGTTGAACATGATGTAGCTTAAAATATTATATTTTGAGGGCAGAGTGACAAAGAATATAAATAAAAGGTGTTGCTGAATAGATAGATTCTTGGTGGCTTTGGACCTACATGAATGAACACTGAGATTAGATAAAAAAAAAAGATTAAAGAATTTTTACTTATTGCACTCTGCCAGCATGATCTTGCCATTCAAGTTTCTGTATTTACTAATGCTACAGTCTTTTAGAGAAAAATGGTACTAACAGAAATATTTTACTTTTATGTCTGAGATATCTGGATGTCTGTATAACGTACTTGTCTCTTCATTCTAAGATTTCCTTGTTCTCCTACTACACATTACATTGTTTTCCTCAGGGTGATATATTTTCCTCCCTATTCATGTCAGCACTTTATTTTATAGCTAATTCTAATACTGACAAGTCAGACCAGACACTTTTCTAGGCAGTCTAATACGTAATGAAAAGCCAAAATTTTATTTTAAAAGGTCTTTATTTGGCTGACTGCACCATCTCTAGTCTCATTTACGTTCCAGCACTGACTTTGATGATGTAATTTGATTTCATCCTCGTTTGAAAGGGACTATGGCTTTTATGTATGAATACAGCAAACATTAGAACACAAAAGCAAATATGCAAAACGTTCATTTTAAATACGGGATGAAAATTAGATTAAGGCTTCTAACTATTAGTTACCTAAGTCTATGGAACAAAAATTTTCTTTCTGGTAAGTTATAGTGTTGCAGGAAAAAAAATCTAACAATAGAGTTTAAGGTGAATGTTGATACAGTTATGAATCATGATGTGATTGCCTGTCATAGCACAAGACTTGAGTCACTGGTTCAAGAATCCAATTTTACAATCTCACCAGTTGTTGTTGTAGTAGAAGAAAGGACCAATGAATTTGTTGTCCTATATCTCCACGGGTTTCTTTTGCATTCAAATCTTTCACAATCCTACATCTTCAGAAATGCTCTCTATTGCATGCGTTGTGTCTCATGCGGGAAATTTCTCTGCTTTTTCCTGATCTCATGCATTTTATAAGTACATAGGAAAGCAGAAAAGGTCAGTGGGCAGTTCATGCTTTCAATTATGCAAGAGAGTAGTAGCCATCTAATAATTTCAGCACGTTTACATTACAACATACAATAGCTTTTTATAGGAACATACATAACCTATATAAAACATTTTATATAAGGTTCAAAAAGTATTAAATATTACTTCCTCAATTTCAATTAGATCATGGAGATCATTTCAATAAGATCACAAAGGTGATCTCATGTAGATCTTGAATCTACAAAAATATTCACTAAATCTTTTCAATATATACTACTCATAGCATAGTATATTGTAGAATTATAGTATGATCGTATCACAGCTTTATCATACAGTACTATCATAAATTTAAAATCAATTAATGAGAAAAACTATGCAGGGCAGAATAGTACGAATAGAAAACTACACTGTTAAGAAATTGCCTTTTGGTATTTATCTATTCAGGTACAGATTTACAATCAACCCTGTACCTATATTCACTCCTCTTACTTGCGAATTTGATCCATACTGAGTAGTGTAGAGTTATGGTTTCTCAGAGTTTCAATGATTGACATTACAAGGAGCATTAATGTTCTTTCTTGTTAACAATATCAGCTAAAAGCAGGAAGCAAATCAAGAATTAAGATTAATTTGAGGACAGCCAGTATATGTCAGTTTGCAGAGATGTACAGTTCATAGTCACTAGGGTACTTAGGAAATAATCTTTAAGCAGATAAGTACTCAGCATGCTAAAACTAATGGCATGATTAAATACATGACTGAACTGTGAATTTCAAATTTCTCATAATCAAATAATGAAATTTTTCATATGCTTATTTATTGAAGACCAGAAAACTTATTTTCCCCTATGTCTTAGTATTGCATATTTGTTATCTTTCCGATAATACTAGCAACATTTTAATCTGCTTCAATACAAGATAAGATCAGTTATTATAAATTAAGATGTATAAGAACATAAGACACAACACTTAGGATAATAGATAATAGAATATGTATGTAAGGAACTACACATTAAATAATCAGATAAAGTAAAAAGAATTCCTATTAAAAAAAAAAATATATTGTTCTTTTGTATGCATGTTTCAGCAAAAGGGATATTTCATGTTCATAGAACATCTTCCTATATTTTTGTTTTATCTCTCACAGAGATTGATACAATAACTAGGTTTAGTTGTCCTAAGTCTTATTTATGAACCCTCACCTCTTCATTCCAGATACTCTACAATTACAAGACAAAAATATAGTGTTTATGGGTATTCACAATCTAAATAAATAAATTTAATTTCAGGAGGTTGTAAGGATAATTAGGTAATAATATGGTTTTACATGGGTTTTTGGGTTGGATTCTTGTCCAATTTCCACCAACATGAATTTATAATGAGCCTACCTATATCACAGGGAATGTGCACCACTACAAATAGAAAAAAAAAAGTGTATGATTACATTATGTATTTTTGTAGTTGCAGTATTAAATTTTGGTTTTCATTACAATAATTTTTTTTATTTTTTGTTATAAATTTTTTTAGCATTTGCACCAATGATTAATTTTAGCCAGTATCCACAATACAGGAAAAGATCGTTCAAAAGCAGGAGAGTAAATATTTTATATCCTCAGAACTACTGCAACACTCCTTTATATATGACTACCCCAGAAACTTGAAGGGTCAGAAATTTCATTTAACAGATTTTATTTACTATTCGGCATAGAGAAGCTTTTTGAAAATTACTACATATCTATACAGTAGTAATTATGCACACCATAGTTATTTTTAACACCTTATTAGCCCATTGGCTACCACAAACTAAATGCTCCCTGTTGCAACCTTACACAGCACTTGTCTGTTGGAAGCCATCTGTAGTGATTTTTAAATTTGCTCAAGGCAGCCAATATTAATGTCTTGTAGAAACCTATAAATAAATGACCCTATCAGCCCATTTAAGTTTCTCCACCAAAACAACTTATCATAGATTATGTTTCCTTTCCACTTAACATTCCCAGCCTCAACTAAAAATAAGTAACTACAGCTTTGATATTTTTAAATTCTCATTGAATTAAAAATAGCCCAATAATAAACATTTTACTGAAGTCTATAAAGACATCAGCCTGGATTTCATACAGGTAAACAACAAAAAGCTTTGCAATGGTGTTCCCAGCCCAAGGAAATCAGGGATAGGTGGCAACCAACTCCAAAACCAGCAGTCCTACAACACTATCACTGTAAATTTAGGGATTTGTTTCTATCATATCCATCAAAAATTAAGATTAACTCAATTCCTTAATCACCATGAGTTTTCAATATGTAGGTTGCAAAGGGCTACATATTAAGTTAAACTCTATCCTACCAGACCACAAAGAGAAGTAGAAGTTAATTCAAAGAACTAAACAATTGTTTACAGTCATGTCAAGTATCAAAACCATTGTTAAGTGCTGCATTTACCTTTGGTGAGTGGGTTGGAGTTTTTTATGTTACATGGCCAAGTAATAACTACAAGAGACACAAAATGTCCCAAGAGTCATCGCAAATTCGATGTTCTCTGGAAGACGTTTTTAAAATGACCTGTTGATTAAGTATCAAGCTTGCAATTTACAGCAAGTCCTTCAAAGGAAATCCTTGTCTGAATAGGAGGAAACCAAGAACCTAACAAGTTTGCCCTTGATCAGTATCTATTTCAGAGAGGGAAGCCTGAGGGCAATGCTTGTGAAAGGACTAGATTTTGGCTGACATGATTAGGTAAGCATACTGTCACTTTTTTAATTAAGTGAAATGAGAAAAAAGTCATCTGGTGCTAAATGAAATTAAAAGTAGTTATTATGCACAGATTTCATTTATGGCCACATACCTCTTTCTGAATACAGTAATTTTCTTAAATCTTGCATTTTATTATAATAAATTCATGTTGACTTTATTCAGAGGTTTGGCAGATATTAAAAATGATTCAAGGAAACCTGCCAAAGACACAAGCACTCCATTCTCAAGAAAGTGCCAGTTGTGAGGGTGCTTAGCTACTCAATGAGAGATGTGAGGGCATTTAGAGTGTGAGTAGCTAGTGATCCACAGGGATGGGAGCTGGTATTGTGGGAAATTATGTGGAAAACATGCCCCAGGTAGAGGAATGATGTGTAGCAAGATAGTAAGGATGGTGCTTGATCTACAGGAATTCAAATTACAATTACTTTATACTTTCTTATTACCACGGGATTTTATTTACTCAACAGTGAAAAATATTTTGCTGCTTGATGCTTATTAGCATATCTCTGCTAGTCATAAAACAAGAGACCAGACTAAAACAGGACAGCTGCAGTCATTTATGCGTATTTCTACACATGCTTGATCCAGCAGTAAATGCAAGCTCTCATTTGTTAATGGTCACCCTTTCTAAAGCGTTTCTCTCTGTGGTACAGTGGCAAGCATTTCTGATATCAGCAGGACTTCTCAGAACATGCTCCATTACCTTACTTGCTGTGCTGTTTCACCAATGAGGCTAAACAAGTAAAGATCAAACACGACAACATTTTGTGTTTATTTTACATAAGCTGATAACAAAGAAAATATTTATCAGTGATAAACATAAGGGGGACAGGGAGGAGGGGACAGGAGACACAGAGGGGGAAAATATTTTGATATATCAGCATAAACAAGATCCTGAAAGCTCTTAACTACATCCAGATTCATACAATGTGACAGTTCATGCATATTAAGAGATTTTACATTATGATACTGAAATGGAGGTCCCAGTTTCAGCCATTACCTTTCCATCCAAATGCATAAAGGGCAACACAGACTTCTAAGGGATAAACAAGCTATTAATCAACTGTGAAGAATCAAAATTCAGTATTTGCCCTGATTTGCTATCTTGACCTTAGAAAAGACCACCTGGAAAATAAGATGTCTTCAGACTGCTTCAACATACTTTGTTACAATTCACTTTGGTCAAGTCAGACCAATTTTCTTTGTCAATTTTCTAGGTTATTCCTGTTTGCCTATGTAGCTAGCTAGGTATCTTTAGAATATAGTTTAGAAATAACTTCAGTACTCTGTAGTGATCTGTTTCTTCCTGATACATATATCATATATATATCTTAATCTTGCAACTACCATCATCACAGAGTTCTAACAATTTCAGTTCGTTTATAAGATGGACTAGTAATGCAAGCAACTGATGCTTTCTCAATTGTGTGTCAATTTTCTTTAAACAATGTTTTCAAAGATAGAAATACATACGCACATACCTGCAAATGTTAAGAGCCAATAAAATAATGATAGTTTCAGATTACATTAAGCTGATCAGTGAAGGAATGAAAGACAGAGGCAATCCTGACTAGTTAAATCTAGTATCAGTTTGTCTTCACTAGTATTATAAACATTTAGTTAATGTGCATAAATAACAACATCCTAAACCATAAATGTTGCTTTTTTTTAAAAAAAAAGCCTTATTTCCAACATATTTTCCCCATAGCTCCTTTCTGTCTATGGTGACCTTTACAAACAAACCATCATTACTCTGCAATAGAAGGCAAGTTACCATTTCTTACATGAAGTGAAAATAAGCACTGAAGAATTGCCAAAAGACATTGAAATATGCAGATCCATTAAATTTATCCTTTGCCTATTATTTCACAGGTACCATTTCTTCATTGTACAAGCGTGATGCATATTAATATATTTGGGGTCTACATAATACCCTCTTACTTCTCTAGCAACACTTAATCAATCCAGCAGGAGTTCTTTGTCAAATTACCAATTGTATTATAAATAGGAGTATCATATTTCTCTTCCATTTGGGAGCTGTTGAAGAAAAACAAAAAAGAATGGAGACCAGTTCATATTTTAAGGCCATGTAGTTTGACAGGAATACAGAGAAAAAAAAAAAAAAAAAGCATAGAATTCTAGAGGGTTAATTTTCTTCTGGTAAATGTACATAATTTATAATATCAACTAGAGAAAATTCTCACCCTTAAACTTGGGAATCTAATTTACGAGTTAGAAACCAATGCTGCCTTCATAGTAAAGGCAGAGTTTAAAGTGCTCAAGCACATGGTTTAGGCATTCTGAACATGCTCTGAATTTCCAACTGATTTTATGCATTCTCCATATGGAAAGCCTGGTTTCCTAATGCAAGCATCTTAATTAGATACCTGAATTTAGTCATTGTGAGCACTCTCCATGGCAACAAGATTTAATTTTGCCACTTTTCAAAATAAAGCAAGTGTGCATAACAGAATGCTATGATGGACACTAAAACAATTGGGGTTTACAGTTAGCTTTTGAACTAACATCTAATTCTCCTGGCAAGCACTGCTTACAGTTTTCTCCAGCATAACTCGCCTGGTCTAATGATAGTGGGTTGGGTTTTGTTCTTTATAGTTTGGATTTTTTCCTGGCTTGTCATGGTTCTTTTTAAGAAGTCTGATCATTTCATAGATATTTGGGACTCAGCTTCTCATAACATCTTGGATACTCATCTGGTTCCGAAACAGGCCTTTGATTTACATAAAACATCAAGATACAGTTATGAAAATGTATTAATCATATCATAAAGAATTAGCAATGTTTTTCCAAGATCCAGGTACTTTTTGGTGCCATGAATGGGAGTCTTAAAGTCAAGAGACCCCTAATTTCAGTAAGGAATTTGCAGTCAAAAGTGAGTTACTCAGGGGCTGTTCATGTGGGAGTATGCATGAGATGAATTCAAGACCAGTTGTATCCAGTCCAGATATTTTCTAACTCAAGGTGATTACTGAATTAAAGTTCAAACTTTTAATGACTGGAAATAGAGTAACACCATTTCTATTTTCTAAGTCATTACAGGAGGGCATAAATGTAAGTATCCTACTAAAAATTCACATGGGAAAACTGTTTTGCAAAGCAAGAGCTTATCATCCTGAGTCTGAGAGAACAGTGCAAGAGCCATCATGTTTCCCTGGACTCTAGGGAAAGAGGGATCCTTATAAAGGTCAATGGCACAATTTTAGCCTAAATAAAAGAAGTAATCTTTGATAAAATACAGTATGTGAATATGTAATAGGAACACCATGATTCTTCCACAGCTGAAACTAATAGGAATGGCTAAGTTGCTACAGCTTCCTGGTATTATATGCTGCATTTCAAAATGATAGAATCTATTAGCAAATTCTATGGAGCCATTATGTTATCATCAGTCAAATTATACCTGACTGTTACTAGGTGATCTTTACATGATTGGTTAGATGGTTTACTCTGTTCTAAAGATAGTCCAGCTTTTAAAAGCCACTTTTGTTACTTTGAAGCACAAATTTAAATGGCTTTTAATCTAATTAATGCTCCTCCAGAATAATTTTGATGAGAGTAAGGTAATAGTCCCAGGCCATTTCATCAGTCTTTCTTCTACATCTTAGCCCATAACATGTATTAATCAGTGTGTATGGAAACCTACAAAAAATGTCTTGTGAAATAAATGGAGAACAAGTTAGACTGAAAATTAATAAGGCTTGCACTAAATCACATAAGTCCTTTCAAAGGTACCACACAAACACCACTGGCCCACACATAGAAATTTCTTCTTTTGAAAGATGAAAAAACAAACCCAAAACACAGAAACACTCTTGTTTTAACCAAAATTCAAGAGCTACAGTTTTGCTTCAATTCACTTCTCAAAAAAAGCTGGACATAAAACAGGTTCTTCTATCAACAGGCAAATTAAAAACATTATTTCAGGGACACTATTTGCCGCCTAGGAAAGATACAAGAGATCTGGGGATACTATACAACAGAGGGGTAAATCACTTTCTCATCTAGTTTCTTGCACTGCAGAAGTGGTCTGACAATTGTTTCCTTTTCTACATGTGGACAGCCCCAGGCAGACTCTTTTTACACTACAAATGTACTTCACCATTGGACTTGATGATGAGGATTCTAGTCTGTGTTGCAGGATTTGGTCCCAGACAGCTTCACATCAGTTTTTCAACATTAAGGTGCATAAGCACTCTTCACCTACGTACAAAAAGGTGATGGATCATGTGCTATGACTCAGTTCACAGGTTTTAGAAAGAAGAATATTTCCTGAGCAAGTTATGAAAATTGAGACAAAGGGTTTACAGTATGAAAACTGCCAGAGTGCGGGCAATAGTAGCACAAATGATCCTAACAGAATCAGAAATTCACTTTATGATCCTCTTCCTTACTCCTTTCCCTTTCTTAACATGCAGGATTGAGTAATTACAGATATTTTATGCTTATAAATTAATTCATTATTTTCTACATATTATATGGCTAAATATTTACACAGAAAACAGGATTCCACATTACATCTAGCCTTCTGAAGCGATATTAAATAGCTTCTGTTACACCTCCAAAATAGCATATTATACTTCAAAGGCACTACAGTGTGTCATCTGTGAGACAGTTATAGATTCTTAAGTAAAAATTATATAAGTATGATCCAGGACACAGCACATCCACTTGTACAAGCCTGTAATTTTTAGTGAACAATATAATCATATTAGTATCATAATTCTATCACCATGAGCAGAGCTAATTTACAATTAGATTTATTTATTTTTAAAATTCACAGTGACTGAGTGTCAGCTACAGAATTAAGGGCATCATTTCTCCTCGCACCCTAGAAAACCTCCATACTCAGTTAAAGCACCTGGCAGATTAGAATCTCTTCCATTTGCTTTATCTGGCATGTTCATTACAGTATTATACAGATTCTGATCCTTTCCTTTTTCTATTTCATTACTGAATGCTCCCGTGTTTTATATGCAGCACACACTATAAATCAACTGGGGTAAATGTACATAAAGACTGGGTGCATCCAAGCTTTCTTCTCTACCCCTAAGCACTCAGCAGCTTACTCCTTGATGAAGCATGGCAGAACATCTGTGGTGGCCTTCGCTTAGATTTACTTTGCCAGATTTTCATTAAAACAGTGACTCAATAAAAATGTTGCTTACCCTAATAAAGCTCTTTGGAGCTTTGCAAATTTGCATTTAATACTCTTTAATGTCATTACAGCATTAATAATCTGTGCCTAAAGAGCAATAAAACTTTACATTTTCTGGTTTATGAAAGAAGCTTCATAAACCCATGATTTTCTTGTGACTCAACTTTAATGCACCATAAATAGAGACACAAGCAGGAAAGCTGTATGACACCACGGATTTGTATAAATTTATGGCTGAGTCCTCTGTTAGGTATCTCTCATTTCAGAGATTATATATAAAAATTAACAAAAATTGAGTTGTGAATAATCAAACCATGAAATAAATGGGACTGTGCTTCAGAAAATGAGTACGACTTTACTACATGAAGGATTTCTGCTCCCTTTGGCAGCCTAAAATTTTTTATCTTGGGGGAAAAAAAAGACGCTATGATGCCTGGAAACAAACCGAGATAAATCCTCAGCTGAATCCTCTACTGACACATGTACTACATTTTTTCCAAATAGTGTCTTAGAAAATGTTTCTCATTTTAGGCTACCTATGTGTTTTAAGAATATTACCTGCAAAAGACATTCGGAGTAACACTATTCCAAAACAAGTCGTTCATTATTAGAATTGCAGTAATGTCAATTTAAAATCAGTGGATGTGGAAACAAACACAGAACTGAGATTCCACTTAGTCTTTCACAGCAACCAAGATCCTGGCCAATTAAAAAAATGGTTCTAAGCAGCAAAAAATTTGGGCCTAGACATAAAGATCCAGGTTCAAACTCTGTTTCTGATCCAGTAGTCTAAACAATCGTCAGGCTGGCTGGAATATCTAGACAATGAGCCTGAAAAAGTCAGACCAATGTTTTGAAATGGTGAAAAAGCAAAAAATGCTTTCTTACCAGAAACCATAAGTAACTGTATTATGACTTCAGAGATTCATTCTCATACGAATTAAAACAAATGTAGAAAAGTACTAGTGAATTGCTGAAATCTTATAAGTTTTAGCAAATTGTTATTTCCCAAAGCTGTTAGGAAAAGAATTTTTCACTAATCTAGGAATGAGTCTGAAGATCCACAGGATATAAAGCACTAAGTGTATGTCAGACTGAGGATGAACCATCTCGTCTGACTCTCCAAAGGCAAACTAAAGACCTTTTTTTGTTTCATCTATCACAAAAGGAAGATAAAAATCAGTGATTATTGTCACTGTGGTACACATGTCTAGTACAGCCCTGATCCTTCGGTAAAGGCAAAGTAAAAGAAACAAGAACAAATCTCAAAGCGCATCTATGAAAGCATTTTCCATTTAGTGCTTACTGATGATATAGACCCTCATTTGTTCTGTTAAAGAACATGCCAAATCTTCAGAGCTGCTTCAGTGTAATTAGTGCTACTCAAAACCTGTGCTTCTGAAAATGCTACTGTGTGACCCCTCAGCTTGAGACTACTTAAAAAAGGACCTGATTTTGAGCAAGTGCTGAGCATCTTCTATAAAACACATATTATCAAAATACCTAAAAACATTTCAAATTCTACTTCCAGGATAAATAGCTCTTTTTAATAATGTTGACCCGATGCTTCATTAAGCATGCTTTTTCAAGCATTCAGATGAAAGTAATTGCTTATTTATGATTACTTTCTAATAGAAATTTATAACGAGCATCAGTAAATTTACTGAAAATCAAAGTGATCTGTCTGTGATTATTTAATTGCATGGCACCATCAGACTCCATTTTTTTTCTACCTCTTATCTGCAAGAAGTCTTCTGCTTTTTAATGGGCCCTTTTTTCTTCTCTATACTTAGTTCTACTTAGTTTCTATCTGATTTTCCTATAGTTTGTGAGAGGATGATGATGGATCCAAAAAGAATTTTTCCTCCCTGCTTCCAGTCTTAGCTTAACTGAGGTTTTGTGGAGAGAAATGAAGGTGACTACTGCTTTAGAACTGCAATACTAGTTTTTCAGAATAAGGAGATGAAGAAAGACCCTATTGAAACAATCTGTGATGCTGGTTGCACAACCATTTGTAGTACTCGTATTAAATTTTCAGTGGACAATATGTTAAGAAAAATCTGTTACAGTCTTGGCAACAAGCAGGCTTCTTTTTTTCTGCTAGACTAAAATAAGAAGCTTAATTAATTTACAGCCTGAATTTACATTTGGTGTGTGGCAACACATGTCCTCCCAGCTGGCATAATTTGGCACACATTTTTGAACATGGAAGCACATGGTGTTTGAAAACCACCAACTCTCACAGTACTGAATGCACTTTATTTTCTGATCTGAACACTCATGTGTTACAGTTAATACTTATCAGCTTGCCACTTATCTTTCAACGTGATCACACTTGATATATAAAAGTCAACATGGATCAAGAAAAAATGTCAGCAAGAAAACCTTCACAGTAGTGGCAATATATCCATGGCCTCTGCTCATTTAGGACCAGAATCTGAAAAATTTAATTTAAAACACAAGCATCTTGCAGACGTACACATTACTTGAGTAAATGTCCATTTCTTCTTCCTCCTCTCAGGAATTTCCCTTGAGATAATACACAAATACATTACAATTGTCTATAATGTAGAGTTTATGTCAAAGGAAAAACAAGAACAGGGCTTGAGTCCGTTGTTCCATTCTGGTTTTGTTTTTTTTAATTAGTATTGAAATTGTTGGGGAGAAATGTTTTAATCTCTTAAAAGTTAACATTTTACAGGATGCTAAAATATTAGAGTCAGTCTTCACAGGAAATGAAATTGGGTTAGAGATCCCCATTACATTACGCTTGCTCCTTTTCCTGAAAATGTTGTTCTGTGGTGAACTAAATAAGATTCAACTTCAGTGCTACAGTGTGGAGGACAACAATTCGATATCTAGGAAACTTTCAAGATTCTGACATTCATGTTCATCCTACATTATGGTTAAAAGAACTACATTGCGAGTGTTCACAAAAATTAATTTTTAATGAGTTTTCCATGTTGTGACTGAAAACTCAGTCCACAATGCTCAGAACACCAGGCTTGCACGTAAGAGACCCCCAACACTGAGCTGGCAGAGATTACTCTAGATAAATCAGATCATTGGCAAAGACAGAGCTAATTCAAGCCAGAAACATAAATAACTGACAAAGCAGATAAATTATTACAAATTATTAACTATTCTTGCTGAAAGGAAAATTTTACATGTTTAGGAGGTCCCAGCAAATTCATTGCCATGGTGAAAGTTTAATTATTAATAATTAGGTCAGCCACATTAAGAATCAAATTGGTGGAAAAATTACTAACTTTCCTATAAAGTTTTGCAGTTAATCATAAGGAAATAATTAATAAAAAATACATACAAGTGGCCTACATTTACAAAATAGAGACAAGAAATGTGATGAACTCTATCAACCGAATACACACATCTGTGACAGCACTGCCCCACAGCTCATCCCCCTCCTCCAGTCCCTTGGGCCGTCCCTTGCTCGGCCCTGGGGCCTCTCCCCCAGCGACCCCCACACAGAGGTCAGTTACAGGTCCTGTAGGGCATGCCTTGTGCAGATTGGTCTGATCAAATCCCCTCAGAGACTGATGACTGGCAGTGGTCCTGTGAGCCTCCAGAGGATGTCCGCACCCTCCGCAGCGGGTGATGGTGTGGCTGCCAGTGCTCACAGTGCCCACTGCTCTTACGGCCATGGCTCTCCCCAGCCCACAGGTTTAAGTGCAGTCCATCCCCTAGCACTGCTTCTGGCCAGCCCCAATTAAACCCCTGAATTAATAAATTTAATGGCTACTTTTCAACACTGTAACAGACCTTTGCCTAAGGTTTGACCAGTAGGGTGCTGAACTACTGGAATTGCTGCTGCTTTTTTTTCTTTTTTTTACACTGCTGTGGTATTTCTTTCCCTCCAGCCTATTTTAAACATGACATTATTTGAGTTCATAGTGTATTGTCTTCACAGTCATTAAAAAAAAAAAAAAAAAAAATCAAGCAAATCTTGTATTGGACTTTTTTAGTTCTGCTATTTTAGATGAAAGAAATAAAGGATATTATGGAAAGAAAGAAACTCTTGGTAAGAAACTTTCTTAATAGCAATTTAACCCCCACTAAAAAATCCTCTAAATATTCTAAATAGGGTCATAATCATATTTTTCAGGCTGCAAGGTAGGTATGAGTCCTTCGTCAGAACTTATTGTAAGAGTGGCCATCTCTATCCTTTTTGAAACAGAAGAAAATCCGGAATAAAACTCTCTGTAATCTGTTGAAAGTAGGATCTCAGCATTATGCATTGGAAAATGAACTCATTTTAGTTCATTAAATGTAGCTGAACAGATCATTTGCTTTTACTAGCAACAATAAACAAACGTTATAATTCTCATAATGTATATAATGCAAGGGGAAATAATTTTTCTAGACATGAGCCCTCTATCATAAAGCCTCCTTCTTATATAGCATGATAGTTAAAGTAAAAATAATAAAAGTGTTGTTACCAGAAAGGAGATAGTTCCCTTGTGGTGTTTGCAGCTTTGTGTTGGAAGTGATTTTATAGAGACAGTAAAAAATAAATACATTTGCCATTTAAGTGAAGTAATGAAAGAAACCAGTGATAGAGTGGCAGTCTTCATTTAAATAATGCATAAGCTTTGTTGGTAAAATTGCTAGCTCATCTCAATTTAATACTCAGATACTTGTTCATAAAATGCCAGACAATCATATATATATATATATATGGATTCTAAGACCAAGCAGCAATATAACCTTTGGTTTCACCATTATAATCTCACTAGAGAAGAACACAGTATTCTAAAATACTTTTCAACAAGATCCTTTAGAGCTCTGATTTTCTGCTGTTGGACTCTGTAGCCCTTCCTTTTACTGCAAACAGCAGCCAGGCTGTGTGCCAGACCTTGATGATGAACAACACTCAACAGTGCTCTATCTTCAACAGAAATGCCGTGAATACTCATTTTGGCTGATATAATTAAAGACACTTTCTTACTGTAAATGCAAAAGAATCCAGAGTACAGATTCCTGCAAATAGGTGAAACTTCTCTCCCTCATTTTCAAACATCCACTCACACTCCATAAGTTTTCACTGTTGCATGTTATTTTTTTATTAGTATTACCAACATTCAGTGCTAAACAAAAATCTGTTTTCTCAAGCAGTTGTTAGGGTGTTGGTAACATATTCACCAAAAGATGCTCAAGTCTGAAAGCAAGACAGAAAAGTGAGCCAAAGCCAGATACCATTCGGTGTTCTTACTCCTGTCTAAACTGAAGAAACTCTGTTGAATTTAATACCACAATACAGATGTAAAAACTGTAGAAAATACAAGAGAATTAGATCTAGTAGTTTTCATTTAAAAGCACGAACAAACAGAAATAAAACTCCACATTTCCTTTCAATATTCATCCAAGGATGAAAAGCTCTGTCTTGCAAAACATCACAGAAATTGGTTTTGAGGTCTACCTTTATCTCATTATACAAGAACTTTTTTCTAAGCTCTGCAGCAATGGTGATAATTTAATTCTGCACGCTTTCTGGAGGGAGTATTTTCTGAAGGAAAGACTTACTACTAACTAAGCCTAGCACACAGAGCTAGCTCTGTGCCTCAAGAAACTGCTACCACCAGTGAGGGATAAGTTTGAAATATTTATGAGAAAACTTAAGCCAGAGGTGTTTCTCTTACATATTATTAGTTTAAGCTGGAAACCCTTTCAATATTTATTGCAGAAACAGCCAGTGGTTCTCCATATTTTATTCTTCAAACACACTCACTTTAAATGCAGAAGTGGAAGTTGGCAAGCTTTGGAGGTCATTTCATCCACTGCATAATTGAGGTGTTCAGAATACTAGTCTGAACAACTGGCCTTCTCCTGATAGTAAACAATCCTGAAACAGCATACTACCAAAATGCTTTTATGTTCATTTATGTTTTTCTACATGCCACAGAAATTGGACAGAATTAACGTTCCACCAGTTTGAAGAACATTTTCCATTATAGATAAGCTGCAGCCTAACACCATATATTAGGTAGTTCTCACCATTATAGACTGCCTTAATTTAATCACCTCTTTAGTTTTTTAAACGCATTAACACTTAAATGCATTAACAGGTTACCTTTAACTTAGAGCTGCTAATCAAAAAGGGATAATGCAGATTTCCATAACGTGTTTCAGTTCATACATTGTCTATGAAACAAAGCCTAACTTATTTGAACTGTCATAATACTTTTTTTTTCTGAAATAAGTTTTATAGAAATTATTTCATTCCATATACCTTGTTCCTACAACTCAATATTAGTGACAGTCCCATGAACCAATGTACTCTCATAAAAGTCAGTAAGACTCTACGGTTTCATTAGCCCATGCAAGCACCCTGATTTGAGGATCAGGTCTGGTGGATGCAAGTTATTGATCACAGATATCAGTCTGGCTCAATTTTTGTATTTCACTGTGTTTGAACATTTTGATGCATAGGCCAATTGTTTCTGCTTCCTAAATGACTACCAAGAGTGACCAAAATAATCCATGTGAATGGTTTCTGCATCAGCATTCACATGAGCCTGCAAGGAGGCTTGAGAGATTTTTGCATTCCACCGTTACTTCAGGGACTGAATTCATCTGAATGAATTTATATTCATTTGTGGAGGTGAATATAAAATAATGGTGAATATCACTGAACACAATTCAGCACTTAACTGATTGAATATTTGTGAATACTTTTTAAAAGTACTTTTTACTACCCCTTCTGCATGAAAATGCAGTATTCTCAGAGAGACTTTCTTTCATAAAAGTGAATTAAATTCTCTCTAGAGTTCACATTAGAAAGAAATACAGGTGGTATAGTCCTCATCTCTTCTCTGGTTTATCTCCAGCATGCTCATTTTTTCTAATAAAATAGCACGTAATGAAGAAATATAAGTTTAACACCTAAGTTCTCAGAAATTAAATTTCAGAATTAATATCTTCTTAATTCAAGGTAACATTTCATACCTCTTGAAGCTACAGTTTCATCCTGTCTACACATGTGCTGACAGCAGTTTATATTCTGAAGCAAGCTTCTATCTTCAGACAGGCTATTGCTCTCTTACTTTTCTTTCCCTGTCTCTTTTTTTAATATCAGCTTGTGCTCTACAAAACTTGAAAGTTTACTATGTAACGTCCATACAACACACACTCCCCTCACAGTAATGTGGGCAATGCTATAGAAATCTGAAGTCATGGTGGCAATCTAGTTTCAGGAAAACAGTAGTATTAGAATAAAACAGTTACTGGCAGTCACTAGTGAAATCTCTTCTACTGTTTTCATCCACCCAGTGTTAAAAAGCTTTGAAAATGTTTTTGAAAACATTAGTTTAGCTCATCATATGTCAATAATCTCTAGAGAAAATCTTCAATGAATATGAAGATGAATAATAGAGTGGCTGTGGTGTTTCCAAAGAAAAGTATTGCTCAGTAATAAAAGGAGACAGGTAAAAGTCAACACACTTACACTGATGTTGTTCCAGTTGACACAACAGCAATAAAATAGGCATTTGCTTCAACATAATACAAATTCAACAGGAGAACTCTATCTGTGCCGTACTGAAATACTGCAATTTAGTTTGACAAAGTGGGGACATTTCTATTTAAATACAGCATTATGTAACTCATAATGCTATTCTGAACTGTACAGTGCTTGAAATACAGCATATTTTCTTTTGTTGTCAATGCTGATACAGTTCATAATAATGTAATTGACAGAAGTTCATTTTCAGCTTCAAATACTCAACTAGAAGATTTTAAAACTGGAAGCTTCAGCCAAACAAATTATTTTTTTCAGCTTCCTTTCCCCACAGAGGAATTTCCTGATACACTATTGTTCTGTTGGGATGGCATATTTTACAGTATTGTTAGGTGTTTAAAGTGTCTGCTTTCTTCACTTCTGGGTGTGGAGACTATCGTCTCAGAAATCTCAGAGCATCACAGCTTCTGACTTCAGACTTAATCAAGGATAACTGCCATTCTACTGCTTCCTCTGGTGATGGATGTAATGCATCTAAGAACACATGATGCTATTAATCAATAGTCTTGGTCACAAGAATCAAAAATACATGCTATTTTTCTACTTCCAATCCGAATTCTTGCCTGAAAGAGCCCTCTACACAACTGCAAAAGGGAGTTCTGTAAATCTTTTGGAGAGATCCTGAACCAGAAGGCTACACATCACACATAAATCCATATTATCTCATTTCCAAGAAAAAAACCACAGGTCTTCAGAAATTACTTGTCATTTGTGAAATACACAGGTACAATCTTTTTTTATATCTGAACACTAATTTAATTTCTTCTTTCCTAAGTTGAGCTTTCAGATTTGTTTTTCATTTGAACATTTCTACCAGAAACATAAAAAAAATTAATATTAACAAAAATTTCATTAGACAATGTACACATATTTTACTGTAAGTATAGATGATGCAACTTCTATCATTCTCTGTTCTGAGAAGATATTATCTTCTTAAATAAAACTTGTTTGCATACTTTTAACCTCATGCTATCCCATTGATTATATAGAGAAGCATATATATGTCATATATATGATGATGATTCCATATATATTCTAGGTAGTTCTGAGCCAATCAAAGTTGAAAAATATGTTTATTTCCATCACCATAATGTTGCACAGCATGGAATGAGGATTTGTATGTTATCTTTAGAAGCAGCTATTCTTGCCCAGAAAACATAAATAACACCAGATAACAAAGAAAATTCATACCCATTGACTGCTGAACCGTCTAGTCTCATTCACTCCCTCTGTAAAAACTCTAATTACACCTCTCTGGATCAAAAAGAAGAGATGGACTGCAAAGCCATAGCTGGTAAAGTATCTCCCAATTAACCTTCAAGAAGCTACCCAGTCTGAACAGAACCCTGCATAGATAAGTATCTATCTACAGGGTGTTTTCCTGTAACACAACAAAATACAGATATGAAATTCCTCAAGAAATACCTGTAGTTAATTTGCTTGTTCAAGTGTTGGCAACATTACTGATTTTGATGCAAGCCAACCATATGGAATGTGGATCATTTGCATTTCTGTGTGTTGCCTGGCACTGAAGAAAAGGCTGTGAATGCAGCAGTTTGTACTAGTGGGAAATACTACAGAAAGTCAGTCAGATGAAACCCAATAATAAATTTTCCCAATAACAATTCTGTATGTGCAAGTAATATTCTAGCCATAAACATTAAATATTTGTAACTGGTTAGTGTAACTCAAGTATGGTTAGGTCACAGCAACATGCACCGTCTTCTCTGAAAGCTAGACTTTCTCAAAGATAAGCATCCAAATAACGCAGAGTACTAAAATTACTATTAATTTCAGAAGTGTGATTAAAAATGTGATTTACAAACAAGTCTTCAATGCCCAAATCCTATTGACTTTCAAGCCTTATTACTTTGATGTTTTTAATATAACAATTTACTGTTGTCAACATATTAGTGGCGAAATAGACCAATACAAGAATCAAGCAAGTGGTTGCACTAATTGCTAGCTTTCTGCCCTTTGCATTTCCCTATCTTTATGCTCTTTGTACACTAAGCTTTCCGTCTCCCTGCTTATAAGCTCAGCATATGGTCTTTTGCCCTATGAAACCCAACAAAAGAAAACAGATGTTGCAATTGCCTGTAACTGTGGGCATGCCTGGCCAGACTGCTACAGCCAAAGACACCACAGCTCAGCTCTTCCCATGCCTTCCCCTCAACAAGGACATTAATTTGGATCTCTCATCTATTCAGCTGCTGATTTTCATAAAGCAGGTAGGAAAGTAATTATCTCTGATACCTTCCCCCCACCCACTTTCAAATTGGCCAATAGATTCAGAAGTTATTAAGGGAAAGAGGAAGCAGACATGAAGATAGTAATTTAGTATGCCTCATTTCCTTCACTGCCAAGAAAAACAGAAGATAAATAAGATAATGGAATGGGTATCAAGATGCCCAAGCCTGATTTTGCAAGCACACAATTGTCATCTTTTCACTTAATTGGAACTACTTACGTGAAGAAAGTGACATTCCTAAATTACTATTGGAAGGAGTGGAGTTTTATTGTCCAGCATTTTAGAATATGGTGTCATCAGATAAATGGCATTGGCTTAAAATCTTCAACTGTATATCTTATGAACTATACTACGAGTGGCAGAAATATTAGCATTCAGAAAGGATATGAATTCCCAGAATTATTTTTCCTGCAATCCCCAATATAAAGTTGTTATAAATTACTGCTTATCCAACATTTTTCTATCCCAGTGAAAACATGACTGTAGAAACAGTGACTATTCCCCTGTAAATTTCCATTCTCAAATAGTTGTTACATATATACTTTATTTTTATACAAAATGACTGATTGCTAATAATAATTAAATGAGTATATGATATAGAAACATTTTGATGGCCAGAAATCATTCCTGTTTTCAGCTGGAAGCTTTTCTAAGTGTAATCAAGGAAATAAAAAAAACTCTGAGTGTCTAAGTTGTTACAGCCTAAGGTTGCTCTTGAAGAAATGTCTTAGAAAATTGAAAATAATATGTGTGTAGCATATATTATTGATGAAGATACTAGATATCTGTGATAATACCATGTCATCTGTCTCTGCTATTACAGAAAATTATATCAACATGTGACTTCAGATGGAACCTTCATTTCCACTATGTTATAGTACAACCAGCATCTTCACATGTATATATTCAAGTGGTGGGCTTTATTTGACCCTTCTGTGGGTCAGGTGTAACTTTTTGAAATTATTGTCCCTGGTTTTCCTTCCTCACTTTAGGAAGCCTGAGATATCCTCTTTTGAATTATTTTTCCTAAGATAAATAATAATGTAAACTCCTTAGATGTTCATCACACAGTACAACAGGCAATTCTAAAGAAGAAAGCAACGTAACCCTTATTACAAAATACAGAAACAAACAAACAAAAAAACATTAAATTAGAATCTAAATCCAATACTAAGTATTCCCTTTTAAGAGGCATGCATAAGAATCTGAGAGTGCATAAATTGTATGTGATAGAAGACTCCCGTGCTTTCAAAAAGAAGTACAGATTGCCTTCTGTTGAACATACGCAAAAGATTGGGATATTTGATTTGTCATTGATTTATGACATTATCAAGATCTAAACGTAAAACATGATAACCACATCAGTTCAAAATTCTGTGGAGGCTAAAAGAACTTTCCCTGGCTGCATATAAACCTCAAGGTTTTTAACAGCTGAACACTATGCAGTAGAATTCAGCTTTACTGTGTGGGTGATTTCTCAAAACCTATATTACAAGCAAAAGACCTATCTGGGGTAGGAACCTTTGGGATAAAAACCATAATAATGTGTATTAACTTCTCAAAGATTCCTCTTCTGTTATAGGGAGAAAAACATGCACAAAGTCAAAACACCATCACTTCTCTGGTCATAGTCCAACACAGTCCTTTTAATCTTCCTCCCAAATTCCCCCCTGCAAAATTACCAATAAAAATACACAGCTTTTTTCTTTTGAAAGTAATTTCTTATTTACTTATTCCATATTTAAGTAACCTTTCTAAAATATCTATGATGGAAAAAAACTGTGCATGTAGGTATTTATATAGTTTTCTTTTTATTTTCCATTCAGCTGTTTTATTCACATTTTCACATCTCCTACCAAACAGGACAGAATTCCTATCAAATAAATTGCAGTGGAAAATAAATGCCCACTTTTTTTTTAATCTAATAATGTAAAAAGGCAGCTGAATGCTGGTATTTCCAAAGGGTAAATTAAGCATACATTTTCCTCTGATGAATCTTGTCAGATTCTTCTCCTGCAATTTGTTACAAACAAGGTGACTTAAAGTCTGTGGGACCTCTGCATAGTGTTATGTATTATACATGAGTCAAGTCCTAAATTTGTTTCTTTTTTTTTTTCATAGATGACCACAAATATAAGCCATACCTCTCTGCTTTTCTTTTTCACTCCCAAAAGCTACCTGAATAAACGTATTCAGGTTAGAATATTGTGTTGGCATTCACCATGCAAACTCTTGGAGCACACACAGCTCATCTTAAGAAAGATTGTAACTTTGAGACGTGATGCCTCTCTAATCTGGCTTTTTGTTCATCCACAGTATCCATATCCCATAGTGCTACCATATGGTGCTACATGATTTGCTTTGCCCAATTCATGCTGCCACCCACCCCTGCCTCACAGCTTTTCCCACAGTTTTCTCAGGGCCTGACTGTGCTACAAAAGGGAAAATAACCTGCCTGATAGTGAGAAGGTGATCCCCCTGTAGAGGAATCTGAGGTCAAGGGATATTACCATCCCTGGGTCTCGGATCAAGTTCAATGTCACAAAGAGAAAGGAAGAAGGCAGAACTACTCTCAGCATATGTGCAGGTGACTGGGAGTTAAGGCTCCTCTGCCCCAGACAGACTCAATTTGCAAGCACCATATGTCTTATTTCTGTCAAGACATAAAAATAACATTCTTCTCTGGGAAAAGATATTTTCTTCATTCACGCAGAATGATTCAGTCCTTCCACACAGCTCTCCTTGGTCCTCAGCACAGTTATCTAGACACCACCTGAACTACCAAGGGGAGAGCTTTGCAAAATGCTCAGTCTCCTCTAGCACACTTGGGGCTGTTGCAGGTGTCCAGAACCTGAACTCAAGGGCCTCCCAGGCCTGCACTCTGCTGTGCATGTTCCCTTCCTATAAAGTCCACCCCTCACATAAATCCATGCTGAAGATAAAAAAGAAATGTTTCATTTGTTTGTTCAGAAATATTCACATTGTCTGATTTCCAGCAATTCCACATAGGAAGAATGTTTCCCAGGAACAGCTTTGATGGACTGAGAGTAAATCTCTCCTGAATACATTACATCTGTTGTCGTTTGAGCCTACTCAGCAGCTAAACGCCACTCAGCCCTTTACCCACCTTCCCCCTACTTAGGAACGGGGAGGGAATCGGAGGGGCAAAGGGAGACTCACAGGTTGAGATAAAAACAGTTTAATAACAGTAACAAAATAATACACTGACAGCAGTATCAACAGGTAACGTACCATACAGTTGCTCAAGGACCGACACCCACCTGCTCCCAGCCTGCAATCCCCAACACAAAGGCCCCACAGCCACACTCCCAGAAGTGGCAGCCCCTCCCAGCCCTCTCCTGCCTTTATATAGTGAGCACAATGTCACGTGACATGGACTATCGGCCAATCGGGGCCCATCCCTCCAGCTGTGCTCCCCCCGCCCCCGCACACAGGTGAGGGCACTGGGACCTGGGGAGCCCCTGGGGTCTCAGGGTGCTGCAGCTCTCCTCCAGCTACTAAAACGAACAGGAACTTTATTCCAGTCCGAACCAGGACAACATCTCATCCCTTGGAGTCATTCTTTTGGAAGAGTGAAACAGCTTCTCTGAATTATGTTAGCCAGAAATCATTTTATTTATGCATTGCTACACAAAGGCAAGGCTGCCAAGGAAGGTGTAGGAAGGGCAGCTTTGTTCAGTCTGGTCTTCATTAGACATCACTTTGTCACTAAGTAAAAACTGTTCCTCTTTCTCTTTGCATGTTCACATAGCCTGGATGTGGTCAGCACTGGAGATAGCTTGGAAAGGTATGATTTGTGTTGGCAACAGGGTGGCTAAGCTGACATAAACTACAGTTAACATACACAGCAGCTGCTGAAGGACAAAATGGCATCTGCTGTACATATTAGGTCTGCACCACACTGCCTCTGTGCTCAGTGATGGTCTCCCAGGCTCTAAACAGATGCAGATTCAGGACATCTATCAACCCTGGTCTTGGAGCACAGCCAGGAACATCAGAGCAGGAATCCTAGGTGGGCAACCAGACTTTCTGTGAAAGGTATTAAGCCAGAGGCTTGCAGATGCTGTAGCAGATCTCTCCTTTCCACTGTGGTAGTGAAGCAGGTTCTCACTTCAGTCCTCATCTTCCTTCAAAGAATCTGACACATCTCTGCAAGGGACAAGCGCCATCCCCTCTAGCAGGCACCTATTTCTAATGTGGTACCACTAAAGGAGTGAGCTCTCCCACAGAGTCCTTTCAGGAGTTGTGTGGTGCATGCAGTCTGTAGGAAATGTCAGTAGCTGCACATCCTTGGAAAATGCATGTTGTCAGGCAGAGCATGTGCTGGAGGACGCATTAAGAGTCCATGTCCTTTTTATGCAGTAACTTGTGCAATCTTCCCTGGACTATTGAGGACCCAGACCACTTCAGCATATATACTCAAGGAATTTGACCTCCAGTGCTTTGATAGGCATATTCCTATAGGACAGACATAGAAACAGTGGAATTACAATGTCATCTGTGAAAAGGGAGAAATAATTTAAACTTTGTGAAAAAACATGCTTTTACCAACAGCTATTTAGTTCAAAAGCATGACAAACAGTGAGATGATAGCTCTCTGAAAAAGTTCAACTGTCCTGGTTGGGGCTGGACTAGAGTTCCCATTGGTCTGGCAGCGGGAGGAGCTACAGCACCCTGAGACCCCAGGGGCTCCCCAGGTCCCAGTGCCCTCACCTGTGTGCGGGGGCGGGGGGAGCACAGCTGGAGGGCTGGGCCCGGATTGGCCGATAGTCTATGTCATGTGACATTGTGCTCACTATATAAAGGCAGGAGTGAGCAGGGAGGGGCTGTCACTTCTGGGGAGTGTGGCTGTGGGGCCTTTGTGTTTGGGATCGCCAGCTGGGAGCAGGTGGGTGTCGGTCAGCAGGTGGTGAGCAGCTGTATTGTACATCACCTGTTGATACTGCTTTCAGTGTATTATTCTGTTACTGTTATTAAACTGTTTTTATCTCAACCTGTGAGTCTCCTTTTGCCCCTCCGATTCCCTCCCCGTTCCTAAGTAGGGGGAAGGTGGGTAAAGGGCTGAGTGGCGTTTAGCTGCTGACCAGACTCAAACGACAACATCAACACCTCAGCTCTGCTCCAAGGAAAGCTCGTTAGGATCCCCACAGAATCCTCCAGGAAAAATAATCATTATGAATTTTGTAGTATTACTACATTTGAGGTTAAAAAGCAAATTAAGATATCATGGTCTTTTTTGGTAGGGAAAGGGGAAAGGAAAAGGGGAAGGCAGTTCCTGTTTATTCAGCAAGATGAAAGAGATCTGTATAGACATGATTTTCTCAGGTTTTAGAGTTGCTGTTTAGTCTCACTCGGATAAACACAGCAAGTTCAAGGGGAAGACTTTAGTGTTTCCTTTGGAGGAAAACTTGTTTTACAGCAAAGGAGAGGAAAGCTAGTCAGAAATGGCTGGAAAAGATTTTGTGCCTAGAGCATGTGCGCTTTTACAGCCCTGCTAGGCTGTAAACCCCTTCACGACAGCTTCACTCCTTCACCTCCTGACCGGGTGGTATTGTGCTGCTGAGGCAATAAAATGGCAAAACTACAGAAACCAGCTCTTTCAACAATAGACCCTCTGTTTAACAGAGATACACTACTCCAAACCTTTGCCAGAATAACAGAAGGCAAAATTGAAAAGCACTGTGAAAAATGTGCCTGTCTTGCTAAAAGACTTTTAGTCAATGATTAGTTTAAGTAGCTTGAACAAAAGCAAAGTGAGTATTTTAACATGGTGCCTTCTTAATTTGAATCCCTGAGAACATTCAGGAAAGTGCAAACAAAATACGTGAGGATTTATTCTGACAACAGCCAATTTTCCCTGCAATTCAAAATATGTAGAAAATACTATTCCTTTGCCAATACAACCTCCTTTATCCCTCACTGGAAGCAGTAAGCCACATTCACCCCTAAATCAGAATAAACCTCGATTCTTCCAAAGAAGCATAGACCCTGTCAATGGGGAAAAGAAGTCTCAGGACAGCACCATTGCAGTGTTGCAACCTAATCTTACCACTGAGAAAATATTTCACTGATTTAGGGATAGTAACCTATATTTCTAGAGTAAAATATAAAAATTAACATGTTTTTAAATGCTCTGCATTATTGCACTTACTAGCTTAACTCAGGAATTTCCATGCATGATCATGTAGCCAAAGACATAATACGTCTGCTATTTTTGTCACAGCATGCACACTACATTCCATACACAGACCAATTTACAATGTGCTCCATCTTCTAATTAACAGCTGTCTTCAGCTGTCACTTCCCAGAGGAACGTGCCATATCTTTATAAGAGGAAAGAGTACAAGAAAAACATAATGGTAGCTAGAGACACTCACTTCAGAAGAAAATGAGATTTTTAGTACAAATCATTAACACAGGCCAAAAGAATTTTTACAACTTTCTTCCCATGTTACTTTCATGTGAGACCATCTAGTTACACATTGAAAAGGGCCATTCAGTAACGTCATACTTAGAAACACAGACATCATCAGATAACTATAGCAAACAGAGCTTCGTTCTGCACTGGTAGCAATGGGAGTTTAGACTGTTGTTTCCAGTCAATAGTATATGCGGGCCTGGGGATGTTGATATGTTAGCAACAGTTATGTCTTCTCTTATCTGTCAACCCTACACCTTCATATTATAAATCTAGATGCTATGTGATTACAAAATACTCCTTTACCACTGAGTTTGTAACCCTGCATTCAATCATTCTTCTCTTTCTCACCATAGTTCATTTTATGATATTGATTTTCCTATCAACTCTCACAGCTTCTTCACAATCTCTTCTGGAGAAATCCAGTTTTCTTTTTGTATTTGTTCTTAATATTAACAACTTCTTGTCTCTCATAGAGCCTTCTCATTACTGGTACATCAATTCCTGAAATCTGTCTTCCTACAGGCAAAGTTTTTGTACTTAGCTATGAAAACAAGTAAAATGTGGGGTTAAGTTCAGGTTCAATATAACCAGTGCAATCCAGTTCAGCTTAAGCTAAGTGATACTGTTACCAATAAATGACTCATTCATACTAAATTTACATGTAAACCTGAATCTGAACTCCAGATTAGAGCACTGTCATTTCTTCTACTTGCTGTAGCCCAGCACTAAATCTCTTACATCATCTATTCCAACACTGGAATGAAAGACAAGGTGAATTACAACAGACATGCACTAATAAAAGCTGGTTTAATTTAATTTTAATTTCATTAAAAGCTCAGTCTGTTTGTTCCTCATCCTAAGAGCAGAAGAAAAGGAGTTTTTCTCCTCTCTGAACATTATCACTGAGACTGACCTTTGCTTGACTGATTTTAGAGCCAATGGGAAAAAAAAGGGAGAGAAGGACTGAGAGTTAGGGAGGCTGGGAGGGCAAAACGACAAGAGCAAAAGAGAGAGAGAGAGAGGGAGGGAGGGAGGGAGGGAGGGAGGGAAGGAAGGTTCATTGTGTTACACCAACTTGGAGGGTCAGCTGCCTGTCACACTGGGTACAGCTCTGATACAGCACAGCTGTGAGATCTCACCTCAAGCTTCTGATTAAATTTCCTGAGATGTGAGACAATCTGTATAGCAGAGCCATGCAAGAACAATAAAATTGCAGAGGTAAGACTGCTGAGATGAAGTAGCAACTCAAAGATTCAAGGAGGAAGACACCAACATGAGAGGTATATGATCCTAAAGTGAAAAACAGGCAATTGGCATCGACTCTGTAACTTTTAGGATCAGCTCATTCCAGGGAGCAGTAGAAGCCTATTCCTCCCCACCTGACTAAAAGCTGCCCAACTACCTTGTCAGAAGGGACTTTTCAGGTGCCTAATCATGAGCAGTGAGCATCCTAATGTTTACCATAGTTACTCATTGGTTATTACTTTTTACTACGTCTGTATCAGGAAGTTGTGTTACACTTTTAAGATTTGTATATCTTACTAGCAGAGTCTCTGCATGTAGTAAAAGTGATCCAGATAGGAAGTATAACAATAACTTAGAGAACTCTGTCATTTATTTGTTTACAACAAATTTACAGGTGTCTATCTTGTCTTTTTTGGCTGCAGAGGGCTGAAATCAATCAGGAACAGGTACTTGGTTGCCAACTCAACATTCTGCACAAGTGCCAGGTGATAAACTAAAATCTGCATAACTGCAGATGCAATAGCAGCAAGTCTTACCTAATAAAATGTGGTACAAAGTTCACAGATTAGGATTTAAGAAACGGTGTAAATATACTGAAAAAAAAAAAAAAAAAAAAAAAAAAAAAAAAAAAAGAAGAAGAAGAAAACAATAGCCAAACAGGAAGAAATTCGTAACAATGTCTGCTACTGAGAAACCACAGCCTTAACCTCTCGCTCACCTCTCAGAGTTCATTCAGTCACAACTTCTGCCCCATCACGTAACCACAGTGGAGTACTGCAGGGGTCTATCCCAGGTCCTGTCCTGTTAAAATCTTTATCAAGTGGCCTGGAGGAGGCAACAGAGTTCACTTACAGCAAGCTTGCAGATGACCCCAAACCAGGGGGTTCATAAATTATAGTGAGGACAGCCATTCAGAGGGGCTTTAACAAGTTGGAAGAATTGACCAACAATAACTTCATTAAACTAGGACAAATGCACAGTCCTCCATCTGCACAGGAAGAGCCCCTGGCAATGGTACAGTCTGGGAACTGACTGGATGGGGAGCAGCTTTGTGGAAAACACCATGGAAAGCTGGGCCAACAGCAAGCTGAGCATGAATAAGCAGAATGCCCTGGCAGCAAAGACAGTCAACTGCCACCAACCTGGTCAGGGGCTGGAGCTCTTGCCCTGGGGGCAGGGCTTATTCAGCTCGCAAAAAAGATGGTTTCAGGGAGTGCTAATAGCCATCTACCTGTACCTTTAGGCAGGTTATTGAGAGAAGGGAGCTGGGATCTTCACAGCAATGCATAATAGGGAACAAGAGGCAAAGGTCTTAAGGCTAAAGAGGAGAGGGTCAGGCTGGATGTATGAGGTGATTTGTAACTCCCCAAAACAGGGACTGAAAAAAACAGCCTCAGAGAAACAGACTGAGAAAAACAGCCTGAGAAAGCAATAAGGGATGGGGGAGGAGCAGAGGGCCTCCAAGCCAAGGAATGTCTCAAACACTCACAAGTTACGAAACAATAGTCAGGGGGTAAACAGTGTAGAGACTGGAGCTGATAGAGCGGCCTGGATAGCACAGAGTGTGGCTCGGGGAGGGAGCCCTGTGGAGACAGGAGGGTTCTGGCCTGGTGCATCTTGTAAAGTTTCAAGGGTCATCTGTCTGGTGAATGACCTTTGCTTCATTATCCACAAAATGTTTATTAAAGTTGACACCCCTGAATATGTTAATGAAGATTAACAAGATCATGCTAGTTACATCATCCCACAAAGCGCCTTCCTCCTCCCCATACATGTGATACATACATATGTGGGTCGACCTAGGGAACAGACACAAGGAAAATGTGTGTAAATAGAGGGTGGGGAGGAGTGAAATAGAGAGAGAAAGAAAGAAGAGATGAAGAAGTGAAGAAGACGGATGGACTCAGACAGGACCAATGCAGAAACCCGGGCCCCTGATCTCTATTCCTCTGTTCTCTCTTTCTCTCTTCTTTTCTTTTTCTCCCTTTTACCCTATTATCATTAAGTAATGCAAGACATACTATATCACTTTACATAATTCATCATATACTTAGCCAATTATCATGTATCCAAGTAGTACCTTGTGGGAAATTAATAAATGTCTATGCATGGGCTTTGAGACTTGTCTCACTGTTGTTCACTACGTTGGGGATTTACGAATCTAAGTCACTTGTCTCCCTCATCTGGGCGGGATGTGACATTATAAAGGAAAAAAATTCCCAATAGGTTGCCCAGCAAGGTTGTGTAATCTCCATCTTTTGAGGTCTTCAAGATCCACGTGGAGACAGTTCTGAGCAGCCTGATTTGATCCTGCTTTTACAGTGAGTTGGACTAGTGGCCCTCTTGAGGGCCCTTCCCACCCAAGTGTCTCTGCAGCCTCTGGTCAGAGCAAACTGTCCCTTTGCTGACCTAGCTGTCCCAGAGAAATACTCTTTCCACTCACCACCATATCGTGGCACCCATATAGTTTGCACCAATTTGTGTTCGATCAGGTTAGTTTAAGGAAGAAGAAAAGAATCAAGCTGGGTTTTGTTCAGAAAAAAGTCAGATCTGTAACCTGCGGCCCTAATACTTCTAGGTAATGTGTTCCAATATCATCATTTTATTTTAAACAGTCATAATGATTGTTTTTAACAAATTTACATGCTTTTAAAGGTATTTGAAATTATGAATTACTGTATTTTTTGAAGGGAAGAAAAATGATCCTTACAACCAAAAAGCTACAGAACTATAAAATTCCTATAGAAATATTGATGAACCAAGTATGGTAGAAGCAATGTCTATATTGCATAGGCAGGCATCCTGCAGACTACTTAACACAGAGCAAGAAAACAGCTGGTATATTGTTGTGTGGAATCACAATTCCTCTACTATTGGGATCTTTTGAAATCAGCTCCTGTACTTGCTTTTATAACACTTATTTCAACGTAATCAGGATAAAGAAGATATATAGAAGGATACTGATTTGACTTGCCTCAGGGATTTTATCTTTGGGTGGAGAGAAAACTCCAAGAGGCTTGTTGTTGGGAGGAAAAGAGACTGATATTACTTTGGCTTTAAGGTAAAGGTTTCACTGACTTTTTTATTTCTTGGTTATGTATGGGCTGTATGTTCATGTAAAAAAAAAAAGCTTTATGTTTGAATGTATCTCCTTAAAAGGGTATTTGGTATTAAAAGGCTACTAAATCAAGGTGTACACACACAGAAATACCCAAACACACAGAGATACACACACACAGACACACCTTGAGATGTTTCCCCTGGAAGAACTTTGACAAATTTCCATAAAATGAAGTAAAATTATTAGGGCAGAATCTAGTTCAGATTCTGTCATTAGGATCTGATCCCACAAACTACATGGTCTAGCTGAAATCACTGAATTTTAAAGAAGTATCAGAGGTGTCAGGAAAACTTCTTGCAGTGAGTATAAAGTTATACATGCTCAGTCTAATAATCTCCTTATTGTACTTGTATCATGGAAATGAGAATGCTATTTCTGTGTTCGCATTGCAGCCCTCTAGACCTGGATGGAAAACAGTAATTTCTTTTTTTTTTTTTTTTTTTTTTTTTTTGTATTTCAAAGCTTGCAAACCTGTATGAATGTAAAATAATCTGTAAAGTCTCTACAGAAAGCACAGACCTCTCATCTGTCTCAGAGCTGAAATGGAAACCAAGGAGCCCACAGTTGCATGGAAGGTATGAGTTTAGGAGTACTTCCAAGTTGTATGCTTCTTCACAGATAGGAAACAGGAAAAGAAACAGTTCGTGATAAAAATCAAAACCAGAAACACATGCACTCACAAGGCTGTGCTTACAATTTCTCCATGGATCCATAGTTTGATCAAGGGGAAACTGAAACAATCCATGTCAAGTGGGATATGAAGACAAATCAAGAACAAGAATTTAATATCAGCCTTCTCAGGGCCTACAGTAGCACTAAATAAGACTTATTTGTATTGATGTCCAAAGGTCACTGATTTGATTGCGCAGACTCAGTCTTCACTGTGATTCAGAGTTGTCCATTATGCTGTGCCTCATCTTTCCCATTTCATCTCCCTGTCCTTTGCCACTTGCATGTATGTCATTTCAGGTTCTTTCTCCAAGTCTCTCCCTGTCTGTATTGAAAATCTTTCAAAAGACATGCATTTGCTCTTAAGGAAAAATATAGAGCAAAATGTACAAATCAAAATTAAGTTTTTTCTTATGCTCCCAGCTAAATCCTGTTTCCTGAAACCTGATAATACAAAAATGTACCCTCCTCAATGATCCTCAATGAGTGATATGCAATAGTGTAACTGGGTGCAATAGGATTATGCACAGTGTTTCAAAGCACACACACTTTTTGTAGGCTTTAACAGAAGGAATTATGTTGCTGTTTCTTGATGTTTACAGCTGAACCTACAGCTTTTATCAAAGTAATTTTATATTTGGTTTTTCTAACATTAATTCTGTTAACTGTTAATCATTCTGGAGGAACCTCTGAAAATTCAGCACATCAGTCCCTTCTACTGAAGTATCAAAAACCTTCACATTCATCTACTATTTCTAAAGGTCTTTGTTTTTTAAGGAAAATAAAGCAGTACATAAATATTTCCATCAGGTATGTACTCTAAAAAAAATGACAAAAGGAACTTAGTAAAAATCCTTCATAATTCATCATCAATTGCTCACTAAGCCTTCCTATTTTTATACCTATTTTTAACCATGACTGCTTATAGTCCCTGGATCAGTATCCTCATGAAAGCCACTAACAAGCTTAATGTTGATTATATAATTAAGTGCACATGATGCAGGATCAGGGATTTCATCTTCAGAGACAGCAATTCTGTTCCAGTTAGATTTTTCTTTCAAAAATGTCAATAACATGTTCATTTATTTCACTCTTTATTTTTAAGACTGTATTTTTCAGTTTCTCATTTCCAAACCAAATTTATGGTCCCTTCTGGCTGATGGCCTAGATTTTGCACATATTATCTTATTATTATGCTCCTCCTTTATTTTGTAAATTATTTCTACCTACTTGTTTATTATTTTTATTTCATGCAGTAGTGTCAGACAACTTCATGTATACATAAAATTTATGCTCACTATTTTCAAACATAGCTCATTTCTCTCATCTTTTTCCTCATATGCATTTATTTTTATTCTAAACTAAGGATAAAACTACACCTTAATTTTTATTTCTTCCACACTGGTGCATTTTAATTGATCTGCAAAAGATGTCAGAATGTGTTGAAGCTGAATGTTGTGGTTTGGGCCTGATCGGCAACCAACCACCGCAGCTAATCACCCTCCCTTCCCCCTCCCCACCTGGGAATGGGGGAGGGATTAGAGGGGTGAAGGGAGACTTGCAGGCTGAGATAAGAACAGTTTAATAATGGCAATAAAATAAGAACAATAACGATGATGGGGAAAACAAAAAGAGATATATAAACAGGTGATATACAGCGTAATTGCTCACCACCTGCTAACCAATACCCAGCCCGTTCCCGGCCAGCGACCCCGAGATACCAAGATCCCACAATCGCAATCCCGGAAGCGAGAGTGACCCTTCCCGACCACCCCTCCTTTATATAGTGAGCATGACGTTCCATGATATGGAATATTTCACTGGCCATTTTGGGTCTGGTGCTCTGTCCGTGCTCCCTCCCTGCTCCCTGTGCCCTTGCGCACGGGCAGGACATGGAGAGTTGGAGAGTCCTTGAAGTCTCGGCAGCAGCTGAAAACATCAGTGTACTATCAGCATTCTTCCCATACCAAACCCAAAGCTAAATCCAAAACACAGCACTCATCTAGTCCCTGAAAAGGAATATTAACTCTATTTCAGCCCAAACTAAGACACTGAACAATAGAGCACTTCAATCAAATGCCAAAGACATCTGTTACGATGTTTTCTAAGAAAAAAAAAAAAAAAAAAAAAAAAGAAAGAAAGAAAAACAGTAACTTAAAGACCGGAAGAATTTGTGGCCTTATTGTTTAATTTTAAAACAAAAAAATCTACTTATTTAACCATTTTGGGTTGAACAATTCATGGTTTGATGATTTATCTGCACCTCTGCATCATAAAGGTGCCAGATTTTACTTAAGTTTCAGGAGTTTCTGAAAGGCAATATTATTTCTTAAAGTATAGGTTTTAAGGGTTTTTTTTTCCATTTTTCAGGTTTTCCATTAAAATTACCGTTTGTAAAAATATAAGCATGATTAAGGCAGAATGGCAGATATTCCAAATCTGCTTTTTATGTCACTTCAGTAATCATGTGAAATACACAGGAGGGGAAAAAAACAAAACACACACATAATATGACCTACATAGTCTTAAAATTGTTGTTAAATCAGTATTTATGTTTTGCCCTATGATAAGATGAAAAAATAACTCTTAAATTATGCAACATCTGAAATACTCAACTGTCCTTGTCAAAAAATGTAGAAATCCTACATACAATGAAATTTAATTTGACTGTAAACTTTAAATTGGACTGTAACTTCATTGCTGAGAGATCTAATAAAAATTCTTCCACCTACAGGGTCTACATCTGAATTTCTTCACTAACATAAAATGGTAGAAAAAGGTCCATGAGGCAGGATTTTATATTTCTGTGAACTATCTGGTGATGGTTAATCACTTTAGGCAAGAATGCAATGTGTATAACAGCTAGGTTGCTCTAAGCAGACATGAGGGCAGTATACATTATTCTAGAAGATTGTATCAATTATCAAAGCACCCTGTAATTAGGAGACTATATAAACATCAGTTAATATGCTTAAGATACAAAGTAGATTTTAAACAAATGAACAAACAAACAAACAAAAACCTCCCACTACAACAACCTTCATGAACTAAATTGCCCAGGTAGCTATTCTAGCTGCTCAGTGCTGAGGTAACCAGATAACTAAAAGTTTATAATTGCACAGTTGTCAAGTGTACTTGTCACACAACCATTTTAAAAAGACTGCAAATCACCAAGCTTCACTGAGAACAAGATGACGACTGACAGATCTGTTTCTTGATGCCCTTTCCAAGACATTGTGGTTCTGAAACTAAATCACCCTTCAGTATTGAGAGCTACAAGCTTTGATTGATTTTTTTTTTTTTTTTTTTTAATGTTCAGGACCCAGCTGAACAATAACCAGGTGAAAAAAGGTGATTAACAAAACACATTCACCACTTGGCTTTAAACCTTTGGCACAGAATGTGATTAGCCGTTAGGCAGTAAAATAGCCTCTTGCTGGCTGACACAGCTGAAGTCAAAGTTACTGTGGGAAGAAGAGGAAGATCTGTGTTTCTGCTACCCTCCCTCCATTCTGTCAGAGCAGGACAGACTCACTCTTGGGCTTTTCATAGTTGTTATAATCACAATTTAGGAATCAAAGAATTTGTCAACTATAGGTTTAAAGTGCCCTCTTCAAAAGGAGGGTCTACGTATATACATACTAAACTAATGAACTACTCTGTACTAAACTAGGAACTACTAGAAAAATCTCACAGTAGGGGTTTAGCTAGACTCTTGGCAAACCTCTATCTGGGTGTCCTACAATTCTCTGATAATGTAGGATATTTAAAAAAATTCATCCTCACAAACGTATAAGTTTAGTGCTCAAACTTGGATGATTTTGGAATAAAACAAGAGCTATCCTAAAGTATTGCCATGTACATATACATATATATTGTATGCATACATATATACACACACATATATGCATGTGTATGTGTATATATACAACTTTTCCAACTTTGAACTGAGGAAGCTTTTCAGTTTAAGAAAACCAGGAGACGTTAGCAGATGCCTTATTACAAAATCTTATCCATGCCCATAGCTGTTAAAGATGAAAAAAATTTGCATAGTATTTTCACAAAACTCCAGACAGAATATTTGTAATTCAGATTTGGCTTACAATGTGTTCATTTACATTTTATAATGACTTTAGCAGACAAAAAAGCCAAGAATGAAATAGGTTTTTTTCCCCAGTTACCAGAAAGTAAAAGAGACATATTCAATGCACTGGTAGTAAGAGCACAACTTCAATTTTGAACATCACCATGAACAGTAAGAAATAGCACTAGCCAGATTAAGTACTTATTTTGCCCTAGGCGCTTTATGAAACACAGGCCCCCTGAGCACCACCCTCCTCTTAAAAACTGACATCTGAAATTCTAATGAAAACTCAGCTGAATAAGGGACTGGTTCTCTTTCCTCCAAACATAGTAACTCTATATTCATTCCTTCATGCACACACCTAAAACCCCATTAAAGTTAATGGGAGTTACATGCGCACCTAAGGGGGAATAGCCCCATAAATATTCTTGAAGGGCACTGAGTGTAAAAGAAAAGTCTTCACAAGTAGATTTTTTTTTTTTAATGATGCAAAAATGTTGCAATTTGGGAATAAGTTTCAAAAAGAAAGAAAGAGCAATGGGAGGAATTTCCCACCTGGCTTTAAATTACAATTGCAGGAAATGAAACTGCTTCTTTCAAAACTGGAGATAATAGCAAGTCAGTAGAGTAGTTATATCTCTCTGCTATTAACTTAAGCAAACTTCTTCAAAGACAGTGCTGCATACATAAAGATTGATAAGTTTGACTAACCCTTCAAAACTCTACCTTCAATAGGTTTTTCTTCTTTTCCAGAAAACAAGAGAGCACATTTAAAATAAAAACTCAAAGTGTTCTCAGCACATTTTCAGTTTTAACTACACTTCAGGTAAATGGTCATTACATCTGTTCCATCAAAAACCAAGAAGCACAGGCAGATATAACTGGCTTCCTAGATTTGCTCCCATTTGTTGAGTCCTATGAGCATATGTAATAAAAACATAAATCCTACTCTGGGGAAGAAAGGAATGTCATTGTATATTTTCACAGAATTGTAGAAACCATCTCCACAGATAATCCATTTGTAAATTTAATAACACCTCACTAAATCAGTGGCTGTGTTCCCTCTATTTCCGCACTGGGGAAATACCAATATTAGACCTTAGTAGTGCACAGAACTAGGAAGCAACACTTACCATTCTCATCAGGCTGACCCAGGACATTACCCAATAGTGACAGCACTTTCTTACCTGTTTTTCCTACATGAACACTTCAAAAATCCAAGCTAGCTGCTGCAAGGATGGGGAGAAATTACACGGCAGCAGGGAGGGAAAATCTCTCCCACAGACAACAAATAATAGCACCACTCTTCACAGTCCCCTCAACAAGATCAGCAAAGTTGTTTGTAGGGCTCACACACACACACCTTGTTGTCCTCCCTAACTTCTTTTTCTCCCCTCACCTTCTCAATCTGTGCAGTAGCCATACTGCCATGCACACATCACCTACTGCACTTGCTCTCATTCCCAAATTGTCTGTACTTGAATTCACCTGTTTCCTCTTTCTACACATCCAGTCCTTTATTTTATCCTCAATCTCATCACTCTCAGTCTATTTTGGGATCTGAATCCTAGTCTTTCATAAAAAATTGACTCCAATTTTTAGCTTCTGCCCAAAGGCTTTAAACTCACACACACATACACGTCTGCTGCACTCAAATTTACACTCAAACTCAGTTTCTCTGTACCATCATGTGGTCCTCCAGCCTTCTACTCTCACAGCCAGAAAATTGATCTCATCCTCAGTTTCTTTACCCAATTCTTACATTTTTCCAAAAGAAGCCTGCACAAACTGGCTCCTGCTCTTCCCTCACTGTCCTGGTTGGGGCTGGCCTAGAGTTCCCGTGGGTCTGGCAGCGGGAGGAGCTGCAGCACCCTGAGACCCCAGGGGCTCCCCAGGTCCCAGTGCCCTCACCTGTGTGCGGGGGCGGGGGGAGCACAGCTGGAGGGCTGAGCCGGGATTGGCTGATATTCCATGTCATGTGACATTATGCTCACTATATAAAGGCAGAAGAGGGCAGGGAGGGGCTGCCACTTCTGGGAGTGTGGCTGTGGTGGCTTTGTGTTTGGAATTGCAGGCTGGGAGCAGGTGGGTGTTGGTCAGTTGGTGAGCAGCTGTATTGTACGTTACCTACTGATGTTGCTGTCAGTGTATTGTTCTGTTACTGTTATTAAACTTTTTTATCTCAACCCGCGAGTCTCCCTTTGCCCCTCTGATTCCCTCCCCATTCCCAAGTGGGGGAAGGGTGGGTGAGTGACTGCGTGGCATTTAGCTGCTGAGAAGGCTCAAACCACAACAGTCCTTTTTGTCACCCAACGTGGGGCACGAAGGGTTGAGATAATAACAGATTTGGTCTGTGGGTACTATCAAGTTTGTTATAATGCAGACTGCCCATCCTGTTATAATGTCATTTGCTTGGCTTCTAAAATCGTGGGTTTTGTTGCTGCAGTTGTGTTATACATCACATTACCTACCATATGTAGTCCCCATGTTGTTGCTTATTACCCATGGGAATTGGATTAAGATTTTTGCCTTGCTGTATTATGTAACTCTAATTTATGGCATGATAAAATCTTCTGTCCTGGGAGTTATGGGGCACCTACTGGAGTGGATTAGTAACTATACCCTCCACCTTTTCTCCTCGGAAAGCCCACCCAAGGGGGAGATATCTTTTTCCATCTTCCCCTTCTCCAAGCTATTTGCAAGTATACTTGAGAATGCTGAGAACTCTGAATATCCATGGGATGCTCATATTAACGTTGTTGTCTTGTTTCTGGAAGCTATAGTGTTCCTGAATGTGGTTCAGGTTCTGTTTTGGGTTAAGCAACTGTTTCTGAATATCACCCAGAGGTCTACCCCAGGGTTGCAGAGTTACGAGTGGCTGGGGGTGTGGGGTAGCATGGGCAAGTACTTAGGACAGTGGGGACCTCCAATGTTTTGGAATTTCACCCCTGAACAAGTGTGGGATCCTGAGAAATTAATCAAATATTTAGAAAAGGTGTGTTGTCATCCTGACACCTCAAGAGAGACGCAGATCATTGCAACATGCTGGGGCCTGGACCATGCCTAGCAAACCCTGCTTGCCACTATGCAGTACCCTCAAAAGGAAGACGTCTCGTCATCTGAGAGCAAACCAACTGGCACTGCAACCACTCCAACACCCCCACCAGAAACTGAAGCCACTCCAACTCAGGCGACAGACACTGCAGCCAATCCGACCCCTACGATAAGTACTGCGGGTGAACTGGAGCATCAATCCACAACAGTATCAGTTGCTCCCATACAGAAGAAGAAACACAGTAAAAAATCCCCTCGCATTATAAAAGATGATGATGAACCAGGGCCCTCACAAGAACAGGAGGAGGAGGCAGAGCAAGTGGTAATCACCCGATCTCTATCCCTGAGTGAACTACGAGACATAAGAAAGGATTTCAGCTGCCATCCAGGTGAACACCTCCTTACCTGGCTGCTCCGATGCTGGGACAGTGGGGCCAACAGTGTGGAATTAGAAGGTAGAGAAGCCAGGCAACTGGGATCCCTGTCCAGGGACGCAGGCATTGACAAGATTATTGGAAGAAAGACACAAACACTCAGCCTTTGGAGATGACTACTGTCAGGCGTGAGGGACAGATATCCCTTCAAGGAAGATCTTACATGTCATCTAAGTAAGTGGACCGCCATGGAGAGAGGTATCCAATACCTGAGGGAACTGGCTGTGTGGGAGATGGTTTATTATGATCCAGACGATGCGCGGCTACCCACAGACCCAGATGAAGCCCAATGCACCTGGCCCATGTGGCGGAAGTTTATACGGAGTGCTCCATCATCACATTCGAATGCACTAGCAGTATTTGACTGGAGAGAGGAAGAGGGACCAACTATGGATGACTTGGCTCGCTGACTCCGACACTACGAAGAAAGTCTCTCTTCTTCCATCGTCGCGGCTGTGGAGAAACTGTCACAAGAAGTTAAACAACTCAAAGAGGACATGTCCTACTCTCCACCTGCACAGACTAAGGTCTCGGCTATCAGGAGCAAATGGCTCCCTACTCAAGCGAGACGGTATACACCACGGGGGAACCTATGGTATTACCTGCGCGACCATGGAGAAGACATGATGAAATGGGACAGGAAACCCACTTATGTTCTAAGAGAGTGGGTTCGAGAGTTGGAAGGAAGAATGTCTACAAATCAAGGTTCTTCCAGGATAAGTGCTGCTCCAGTCTCAGCTAATCAGTTACCCAAACAGCGTAGAAGAGTTGAGTTTGCTCCTGATCCTATGAGGAGAACTTCTGAGTCATACTTATAAGAAGTGAGTAACCAGGATGAGACTGAGATTCGCACGGACTACAATAACCCCTTCATCAACAATGGATACTATGAGCAGAATTAGAGAGGCCCTGCCTCCAGCCAGGTGGAGGAGAGGGACAATCGTGTTTACTGGACTGTGTGGATTCGATGGCCTGGCACATTGTATCCCCAGGAGTATAAGGCTTTGGTAGACACTGGTGCAAAGTGCACCCTAATGCCGTCGAATTTCCAAGGAACAGAGCCTATTTGTATTTTGGGAGGGACAAGGCGGTCTCAGCAGCTGACTGTGGTGGAGGCTGAGGTGAGCCTAACTGGAAATGAGTGGCAAAAGCACCCTGTTGTAACTGGCCCGGAAGCTCCCTGTATTCTTGGAATAGATTATCTCTGGAGAGGGTATTTTAAGGACCCAAAAGGGTACCGGTGGGCTTTTGGTATAGCTGCCTTGGAGACAGAAGAAATTAAACAGCTGTCCACTCTGCCAGGGCTCTCAGAGGATCCTTCTGCTGTAGGACTACTGAAGGTTGAAGAGCAACAGGTGCCGATCGCTACCATGACTGTGCACTGACGGCAATATCACACCAACAGAGACTCTGTAGTTCCCATCCACCAGCTGATTCATCAACTCGAGAGCCAAGGGGTGATTAGCAAGACTTGCTCACCCTTCAACAGCCCCATATGGCCAGTGCGGAAGTCTAATGGAGAGTGGAGACTGACAGTGGACTATCGGCGCCTGAATGTAATCACACCACTGCTAAGTGCTGCTGTGCCAGACGTGCTACAGTTTCAGTATGAAATGGAGTCAAAGGCAGCCAAGTGGTACGCCACCATTGATATTGCCAATGCCTTTTTCTCCATCCCTCTGGCAGCAGAATGCAGGCCACAGTTTGCTTTCACCTGGAGGGGTGTCCAATACACCTGGAACAGACTGCCCCAGGGGTGGAAACACAGTCCCACTATTTGCCATGGACTGATCCACACTGCACTGGAACAGAGTGAAGCTCCAGAACACCTACAATACATTGATGATATCATTGTATGGGGGAATACGGCAGAAGAAGTTTTTGAGAAGGGAGAGAAAATAGTTAAAATTCTTTTGAGAGTTGGCTTTGCCATAAAATGGGGTAAAGTCAAGGGCCCTGCACAGGAGATTCAGTTTTTAGGAATCAAATGGCAAGATGGATGTCGTCAGATTCCAATGGATGTGATTAATAAAATAATGGCTATGTGTCCACCAACCAGCAGAAAGGAAGTACAAGCTTTCTTAGGTATGGTAGGCTTCTGGAGAATTCATATTCCAAATTATAGTCAGATTGTAAGCCCTCTTTATCAAGTGACCCGGAAGAAAAATGACTTTTTATGGGGCCCTGAGCAAAAGCAAGCTTTTGAACAAATTAAACCAGAAATCATTCATGCTGTAGCCCTTGGGCCAGTTCGGGCAGGACATGATGTTAAAAATGTGCTCTACACTGCGGCCAGGGAGAATGGCCCTACCTGGAGTCTTTGGCAGAGGGCACTAGGGGAGACCCGGGGTCGACCCCTGGGATTCTGGAGTTGAGGCTATAGAGGATCTGAAGCCCTTATACTCCAACTGAAAAAGAGATACTGGCAGCATATGAAGGGGTTTGAGCTGCTTCAGAAGTGATTAGTACAGAAGCACAGCTCCTCTTGGCACCCCGACTGCCAGTACAGGGATGGATGTTCAAAGGGAGGGTCCCGTCAACACATCATGCAACTGACGCTACGTGGAGTAAGTGGGTCGCGCTCATCACAGCGGGCTCAAATAGGAAACACCAACTGCCCAGGAATACTAGAAGTAATTACAAATTGGCCAGAGAACAAAGACTTTGTATGTCACCAGAGGAAGAGGTGACCCGAGCTGAAGAGGCACCGCCATATAATGAGCTACCAGATAATGAGAAGCGATATGCCTTGCTTACCGATGGGTCCTGTCGCACTGTAGGGAAACATCGGAAGTGGAAGGCTGCTGTGTGGAGCCCCACACGTCGGGTCGCAGAAGCTGTTGAAGGAGAAGGCGAATCCAGTCAATCTGCAGAGGTGAAAGCCATCCAGCTGGCCTTAAGTATCGCCAAGCAAGAAAAATGGCCAGTCCTTTATCTCTATACTGATTCATGGATGGTGGCAAATGCCCTGTGGAGGTGGTTGTGGCAGTGGAAACAGAGTGGCTGGCAGCATAGAGGCAAACCCATCTGGGCTGCTGATTTGTGGCAAGATATTGCTGTTCGAATAGAGAACTTGGTTGTGAAAGTATGCCACGTAGATGCTCATATACCCAAAAATCGAGCAACGGAAGAACATCAAAACAACCACCAGGTGGACCAAGCTGCAAAGATTAAGGTGGCCCAAGTAGATCTGGACTGGCAGAATAAGGGTGAAAAATTTATGGCTCGTTGGGCCCATGACTCCTCGGGCCATCAAGGAAGAGACGCAACGTATAGATGGGCTCGTGACCGAGGGGTGGACCTAACTATGGACATTATATCACAGGTTATCCATGAATGCGAGACATGTGCTGCAATCAGGCAGGCCAAGCAGTTAAAACCTCTTTGGTATGGAGGGAGGTGGTTAAAGTATAGATATGGGGAGGCCTGGCAGATTGATTACATCACGCTCCCACAAACCCGGCATGGTAAATGTTATGTGCTCACAATGGTAGAAGCAACTACTGGATGGCTGGAAACATATGCTGTGCCCCATGCCACTGCTCGGAACACTATTCTGGGACTTGAAAAACAAGTCCTGTGGTGGCATGGCACCCCAGATAGAATTGAGTCAGATAATGGTACTCATTTTTGAAATAATCTTATAAACACCTGGGCAAAAGAACATGGCATTGAGTGGATATATCATATCCCCTATCATGCCCCGGCCTCCGGGAAAATTGAGCGGTATAATGGGTTACTAAAGACCATGCTGAGAGCAATGGGAGGTGGAACTTTTAAGCATTGGGACACACATTTAGCAAAGGCCACCTGGTTAGTCAATACTAGAGGATCTGCCAACCAGGCTGGCCCTGCGCAGTCAAACATTCTGCATATTGTAGATGGAGACAGAGTCCCAGTAGTGCACCCTAAAAACATGCTGGGGAAGACCGTCTGGGTTATTCCCACTTCAGGTAAAGGTAAGCCCATACGTGGGATTACCTTTGCCCAAGGACCCTGGTGCCCTTGGTGGGTAATGCAGATGGGCGGGGTAGTCCGATGTGTGCCTTAAGGGGACCTAATGTTAGGTGAAAATAGCCAATAGGCTGTATTAGATTAGTCACCACACCACCCTACCAATGCTTTGTTATGGCAAACATGAACTTGGATGAAAATAGGACTGGTTCCAGCAACTGATGCCCAGCGACTGCCGCAGACTGTGAATACAGACAGCATCAGATGCATCAGCCGCCAGCTCCAGCTGCAACAGAGACTGCATGCCATCCTCCTGTCAAGTTCAAGGACACCTTTGCCCTACTGACTGAGCATTGCTCCTCCTGCTTGAAGGGACTGTTGTGACAGATGGAACCTGAAGCTATGGACCAAGTCAACTCATGATACATCCTGCAATGATGGACCATGGACTGAGGAAATGACATCTGTATGAGTATGTCTTTGACCAAGGAAGAGGATTGTAAATAACAATAATGTATTAGAAATATGGAACGTGAGCATAATGTAAAATGATATGGAATAAGGGGTGGATACTGTCCTGGTTTGGACTGGAATAGAGTTCCTGTTCATTTTAGTAGCTGGAGGAGAGCTGCAGCCCCCTGAGACCCCAGGGGCTTCCCAGGTCCCAGTGCCCTCACCTGTGTGCGGGGGCGGGGGGAGCACAGCTGGAGGGCTGGGCCCCGATTGGCTGATATTCCATGTCACGTGACATTGTGCTCACTATATAAAGGCAGGAGTGGGCTAGGAGGGGCTGCCACTTCTGGGAGTGTTGCTGTGGTGGCTTTGTGTTTGGGATTGCAGGCTGGGAGCAGGTGGGTGTCGGTCGGTCGGCGGGTGGTGAGCAGCTGTATTGTACGTTACCTGCTGATACTGCTGTCAGTGTATTATTCTGTTACTATTATTAAACTGTTTTTATCTCAACCCGCGAGTCTCCCTTTGCCCCTCCGATTCCCTCCTCATTCCCAAGTGGGGGAAGGGTGGGTGAGTGACTGCGTGACATTTAGCTGCTGAGTAGGCTCAAACCACAACACTCACATATAATACAGGTTCCTGTTCTGACCTGAAACAATAATTGTCCATTTATCTATACCAGGGCTACATCTTCTACATTCCTATGAATAGAAAGAGAAAAAAGAAAGAAAATAAAAAGAAAAAAAAATGGAGAAATCTCCTTGCTTTGTATTCCAGTCACACTGCAGCTTCAGAAATAAAGAAAAGTAACTCTCTTTTTAGATCCAGCATGCTTGGTATATAGAAAGATCTCTGCATATGAATCCTAATGCATTCACCCACCTTGCATGCTCTATCTCTACAGACCACAGGCAAACAATTATTTTTCCAAAGCCGTGCAATTTCTCTAAACTGGCGCAGATTGTTTTGAAAAATTAGAAAAAGGCACATCTTTGTCATAAAACCAACCTACATCCCAAATGTGGCATCTCTGCTTTAGCCTATAGGTCTGTTAGAACTTTGCAGTTAAAGGGCTGTAAAAATGTTGACAAGCAATGTGTTTTTCCCCTGATTTCATTCCTCTGAAATGGTTAAGCCATTTTTGCTGAAATTGTCCCCAAATACTCAGACTAAGTGTATACCCAATGGGGAAAAATGTCCACATTGGTAGGCAAAGTTAAGCAGCAGAAAAGAAGGAGTTAGAATGGAAATGCTCTGGCAAGCTTAATCTTTTGGCAGGACTACCAGCTAAGAGCTGAATGTGTGATAATTGTCAGGTAAAGTCTTTCTTCACTGCACCTTCTATTTTACACTCAATTTAGCTCTTATGTTCCCTCTCGCTTCTTTCGTTTCCAGATTTTTTGCTGACAAACCCTCTGCAACCTTCGAGCACATTTACTGGTGGTAAATGCAGAATAATTGACCATTGCTCCTTTACTGCAAGATGCAATGGCATCAATATAGAGTATCTGACACACTCATAAAGAATTGAGACTGTGTTTCTGACAAAAATATTTTATCCAAAGACATAGCACAAATTCTTGTCATAAGCTGGACCCCAAGTTAAGTCAATGATCCATCATTTTGTTTCACACACTTTGGAGCAGTCTCATGATCTATCAAAAAATGCAGTAGCTGACCACAGATGAAACCAAGTGCTATGATAGGAGGAGAATGCAAAACAGATCTGGGAGAGAAACGAATTCTCAGTCCCTGCTTTCCCTCCCCAGACACAACTTTCTTCCTAATGCCTTTTGGAAGTATCTAGTTTAAATGAGCTGTTGAGTCAGAGCAATGATCTGACCTTTTCCAAGTATTATCTTACATGAAACACAATTGCTTTAAGACAAAGCATATATAATTATTCAAATTGGGGAGGCATTTTTCTGCTAACAGAAAGCAAGCTGCCATTTTCCACACTGAGAAGCACCATTTCAGAGCTGCTGAGCCCTGGGTCTTCCTCTAAGCCTTCAGTATCAAAAGCTCCACTACAGCACTTCTCCAAATCATTTAGTCCTGATAACTGAGAGGTATTTAACTGAAGCCTAAATCTATTAAACACAAATTGCATTAAAGTAACATTAAGGATTTGATTAAAACCTAAAATACCAAGGGCATAAGGGAGGTGGAGAAAGAGATAAAAGCAGAGGAGAAAATCAGAATCAAAAGTTCTCAAAATGGAGAAAAAAGAATCTGTAGTCATGTCTAAGCTCTGATTTTTTGTCATTCTATAACAAAGATAATAAAATGAAAAATACAGTATGCTGATTGTTTTAACTAAAAAAACTTACCTACAAACAAGCAACTTGTACCAGTTTTTAAGACTGATTAACTTTGAAACATCAGATAATGAACTGGAAAAGAAATTACTTAAACCTTTAACTATAGAAAAATCAGCATCTGTTGCTTTCATTTCCATGACAGCCTTGTGTATTGTCTAAAAAATACTGAATGTCTTTCCTTCATCACCTATTTCCTAATTTCACTTTTTCTTTTCATTTAAAGGAAGCAGAGTAAAGTAACAAAGAAAGGGAAATCAAATGCAATGCAAACACATTCAAAAATTGAAATAAAATCTGATGCAGGTGCTGCATTTTTTAATAATAGCTCAGTGAGCTATTTTAAATGCAACCTTCAAAGGAAAAAGTCACTCAGGCTTTGGGAAGGGGGAGGAGGAATTTCACTTTGATGAAGTCTTGCCTTTTTTTAAAAAAAAATCTTTTGCTTGCCTGATGTTTTGCTTTAGAAATGTAGGACCTGACTAAATGTAAGAATTACACGATGGCTGGAGAATTACAGCAATGACATTGACGGAAGTGATGAGCATATGCATGCACTCTCAAAGAATTAATTGGTGTTTCTGCTGTTATTCTCAAAAACTGCCAGCCATCTATTAGTTGCAATGGCAGTTTGAGCTGATAGGCTTTTCCCACACTCCAAAGTGCAAGTGAGATTTCCGCTCAGGTGGGTACTAAGCCGGCAATGAGGACATATCCAATAATCTTCTAATATAAATCCACAGTTCTCCATAAATTCCCAATATTTGTTTTACAAACAAATAATCAAACAGCAACACATTTTTCTCTTTCAAATCAAGAAAGAAATCCTATAAATTTAAAAACATATAAGCATGTCTTAGACAAAAGATGAAAGTTGATAATGTAAGTGTTAAATGGATAAACGCCCAGGATAAATCAAAACTGACTTTAGGAGAATGCAAGCTCAGCATTTGCGAAGACATAAGAATTTTACTAAGGTGAGAAAGAGAGGATCAGTTCTGAGAGGAGGTTATTGGGCGGGTTGTTTACTCTCTTTTTAACTAGCACCTTCTTACACCAGTAACTAGCTTTGTATAAAAAAGAAAGCTTAATCATTGCCACTTAATTATAGCTTTAATAGAGACGCTGGGTACTTCAGAAACCTGACAAGGAAATCAGAGAACAGTGGATCTGAATTCCCAAGTATTTCTAAGATGATAAAACTTGGAATTTTATGCTACAGTTACAGTGCAAAATGTTGTTATAGCTCAAAAAAAATCATAAATAGGATCTAATCTTTAGGCAAATGTTGCAATGGAAACAATAAATGCCTTCAGAGCCAAGCAAGCCACTACCTTAGCTGTTGTTTCAAAAAATGTTGTAATATATCATTTTGTGTTCCAGAGGGGTAAAACAATCCACCTGTCCAACAGCCAGACCAGAATGGCCATAGCAATTTTTATTCAGTTGTAAAAAATAAAAAGGGGTTGTTTATCTTCCTCTAAAAATGGTCAAGAAGGAAAAAGTGTTGTGGTTTGCTGATGGGCAATTCTACACAGAACACTGAATCCCTCTAACTCGCAGTGCAGTTCAGTAGGAGGTATGCAGGTCAGCACTGGGCAGAACTAGGTCAGTTATAATAAAAGATACATGTTTCTAAAGGGTTTTCTTCCAAAATCATTTCACTCAACCTTTTAAGAAGCTTTCTAAATTTCTTTCCTCTAACTTTTTTTTCCAAAAACAAGTGTCTTCTTTGTTTGGAGGAAGCCTGCTTTTCTTTTTCTGAATCCTCCCCTCTCCAATAGGGGCCAAAAAACGCCACAGAAATGTGCAGAATAATCAACAGTAAGGGACTGAAAAGGGATAGAAAGGGTAGCAGTTTCAATTTGCCTACTGATATAAAATATAACTTTTTAAATAAAGCCAAAAAAGGGAAATTTCTCCATTAACACATTCATTAAAATTTTCAATACTGTAAAAGGCTATAAAATTAAAAGTTAAAATAATTGACACTTGTCAATGTGACAAAAAATGGAACTAATGAATGTGAATATGTAATTTTCCCAGGAAGGCCAATACTACATGTATTACGCAGAAAGCCTAGTTGGTCTATTTTAAAAAATCTTTTCTTATTCAACCTAGTTCAAAAACAGTAAGTTTTTCAGTAAGTTTTTTCCTCAGTTTCTGCTCAGAACAAACTGCGTCAAACCATGACATCAGCAAGACTGTGAATTAGGACTACTCTAAGATTGAGAAAAGACCCTGTAGCATGGATAAAGAAGTGAAACCATAGTAGCAACCACCCAGAAATTAGTGTCTTTCTTCAGTGTCTCATCCAGTTCTACTCCCAAAACATCAGACTGTTCACAAGTCTGATAATTTTAAAAATAGCTCTACTTTTGATTACTGAACATCTTAAAAACACCATAGGATGTGTAGGATAATGCATTCTTCATCTTTATGTGTATGACCATATGGTTTGCTGGAGCAGGTTGAGCCTCACTGACTCGAAAAAGACTACTCATATGCTTCAAGACAAGTGCATTTTTTTCTGGAACAAAGTAAACACTGAGCAGCCTGAGCATGGAGAGATCACACTGTTCAGCAGAGCCCAGAGACATTCCCCAGCTGGTGCTGATCATACTCTACTCCAGAAACATTGCCATATCATCATCATCCATTGCATTTCAAACAGGCAGCAAAGCATGCAGGATGGAAAGCACGAGATACCTGAGGAAGATTATGTGTCTCTAACATACTGCAACCTCCTGCTGTGCAGATTTACCTTTAGAGTCCTTTAGCCTCCCACTGTGGCTTGGTGTACTGACTTCACAGCCAGTCCCCACCAGTCCCACAGCACGTACTGCTCCTGCTGAAATCTCCTCTGCCTGTTGATTCCTGCCCCTCTGCCCAAGACAGCCAACACTGACCCAAAGGCAGACTCCTTCCCCAGCCTCAGAGGCTCCCAATCCTCTCTCCTCTCCCACCCCACTTTATCCCTTCACCTTGGACCTCCTTGTTCCCAGGCAGCCCTGGGCAGCACCTTCCCCTGTCCTCACTCCAGGCTCCTTGCTGACGAGGGGATGGGCCCTGCACCAGGCAGCTTGGGGACTCCTGTCTCCCCCTCCACACAGCCATACACAGATGCCCTGACAACCCCTTTACCTGACCTCTGGAGCTGTCAGATCGCTTCACTCTCACCCTCCTCACTGACATTACGGGTCTTCCACTTCACGGCTGAAACAGCAGCACTGGGACTTCTCCAAACTCACCTCTGCCAGCTCTGAGGGAGAAGCAGGAGAAAATGCGTTTCCAGCACAGACACAGACCCTGAGGTGTGGAGACCCACTTCTCCCTTGGCAGTCCTAGGCAAGCTCCTCACTCCCTGCCAGTGCCCTGCCAGTTCCCAGCAGAGGCTGCCGGTCCCCACGTCTCCCTTACAGCCAGGAGAGGGGCAGGGCCAGAGTCAATGGGGTCTGATGGTGGGTCGGTTGGAGCCGGCTGGAACCGGCTGTGTCCGGCCCAGGGCAGCCCCAGCCTCCCCTCACAGCTACCACCCTGCAGCCCTTGAACTACCAAAACGTGGCCTCCTACACCAAATATACTGGCTTACATATTCCCTAAGCCTTTCTTCTTCCACAAGGTGCAATGATGCATTCCCACACATTTGGCATCAGCCCAGAGAATTGGCAGGCCTTGCCAGTGAGGAAAATAAAGCACTGGGTGCCTCGGTCTTCTCCACGCTCTCTATTCTTACAGTAGTCCATCTTGTTGTCCTTCACATCGGTCACTGATTTCAACACTAGCTGAGCTTTAACTCTTGACTTCATTCCACAATACACTGAAGCAATGTCTTTATATTCCTGCTTGGAAGCCCATCCCTGCTTTTACTCTCTGCGTGCTTTCTTATTTTTTTCTATTTGATCTCACTGAGGATTTTCTTGTTTATCCATGTGTCCCTCTAGTTTAAGATTTTCCAAAAGGCAGAAGCTTCCCAAAATGCAAACCTGCACTTGTTCTCCATTATTATTCCCCAACCTGTGTCTGGACCATTAAGCTTAAGCTGAAGTTCGTAATGTAAACTCATCACCTGCTCTCAAATCTTCTACTAGGCTTTTGTGCACCGTGCCTGGCCTGAAAATTGCTTGCAAGAAGTGTATTACGGCCATTTGTCATTAATATGAGTAACAGCATCATCAGCCCCAAACCTCAAAACCATTTCTGGTTAACCTTGGGAAATCTATCAAAATTATATTAATATACCTTTGGCAATCACAATATTGCAGATTTTGCAGTAGTCGCCCTCACAATCAAATACCCACCAGAAATTTCTATGAGATGCTGAGCTACTAGACAGCATATTTGTCAAAGCATCAAAAGCATGTAAATGAACAAACTGCGGTTTGGTGTCTGACCATGTATGTCAGGACAGACAGGAGAGCATAAGCTAAGAGTTAACTGACACTGCTTGTGCAGGAAGGACTTAAAACTTGAACAATTTCCCAAGCCACTTGGTCTCATTCTGTGATGTTACAGAGGTCACCTTACTGCAGTGCCATCCATAAATACTTCAGGTACAAAGGTACTAAGTCTAATTCAGGCACTTTCTCCCAATACAGAAAGGCTATTTCAAAATGGAATTCATCTGAGAGTCATAAACTTTCATCAAATTCAAAATGTGGGTTTTAATCATGGCCAGTTTACACCAATTCTTGCACTAATATTGATCTTTATATAGTCCTTCTACTTCAGTAATCTTTACCTGCCTTCGTGTACCTTTAAATGATAAGCATCTCCTTTCAGCTTTCATTTTGCCAAACTCACATAACATAACCATGTTGAATGGGGTCTCTGTTTCCCAAATCCTCATACCCATTGTTTGCATTTGCAGTTCAAGTACATTGTTCTTGAACATGGATGAACAGAATTGTCCAAAGCATTCTAGATTAATCTAGCAACACCTTTTAGAAAAGAATTGCTATTTTGTCTATTCCAACAGTAAAGATTTTGCATTTGTCCTTCTTTTCTGCACTCGACTCTTTGGCAGTTGTCTTTCTTCCCATGTCACATCACTCTGGTTTCCTAGACCTATCTTAAAACAGTAAATAAGCCCTCATCTTTCTCTCTAACATTTCTTCAATAAGCATCCCAGTTTGTACAGAAATTCTTGCTTATAATCTTTATTACAAAACCATAGCTATGTCATCAAGATCATCTATTTCTATCCATGTCATTCAATGTCTTCCAACCATGTATTATCAGCATATTCCCACTTCAGTATCCATCCTATGGCAATAGAAGATTTATTTGCTATGTTCTGAGCTGTACCATAAAATAAACATATTTTTCATAGTGTTTGCCTAGCAGGGTTCAGAATTAACTGTTTCACAAAAATCCCAGGCCACCTGCATTTTACTACTAAATGCTGACTAGCATGTAGCCTACATGAGTTGAATTTCCTCTGTGAATTTACTTTATATGACAACTCTGACCACAGAAATTATGTTGGCTTACTAAAATGATAAAGGAATAGTTTTACTTGGAGTTTGGCAGAAAAACAGAGAAAGAAAAAAATTATACACACCATGCATTGTTCTGGGCAAACAATGCTCAGAAACTAAATATTTTATTAACTATGAAGTATGGTTAAGTAGCTGACAGTATTTTCAGAGACCTTTAGAGGATGATCATTTTTCATATTTTATCTAGCACTTTAGTCTGAGCACATATAACCCATCCCTATGACATGCTAGACTGCCCTTGCAACTAGTGAACTTTATGGCTCACAACTATGTGGGAATATCTTTGGATAGTTTCCATGCTCAATGACAATAGATTTCACAGTAGCAGTGGAGGATTGTTAACTTTACACTCTGTCCAAAGATGTGCTGAATGCTGAGTAAAGTCAGAAGATCTTGATTCAGCTCCCTGTTACAGGGCAAATTTTGCCCAAGGTGCTTATTGTTTGGCTTGAAAAAACAGAAACCTTTAAACTCCTATCCTAGACTACAGTTTCATATCCAGTGATTTTATTTCTAATAGAAGAATAGAGATATTTTGGGGTACTTCACAGAAGAAATTCAATAAAAGCTGTAGATATATGGAAGATGTAAGTTTGATTATGCAGAAAAAAAAATTATAAATATCAGCCAAGATACTAATGTACAATAGAAAATAGGTAAATATGAGTCTATCAGTGAAACATTCTGTGTATCTTCATGTCATCTTACAGAATGCAAAAAAAAATCACCTATGTAAAACCTGTCTTTGTTAAAACCTTCAGTGTTGATTTTTAAAAAAATGCATATATTAGTAAGAATAGAAATAGCAGCTACTAAAAGGAACAGTTACCATATTTAAAAGTTAGGCAAGTCCCCCAGCTGACTAGAAGTAATGTCTAAATTTGCAAAAAATGTTATTAAAATATTCTCTGTCAGTTCTTTACAGCACATTGGTTTGTGCCTATACTAGATTTGCAAATATTTAGTGATTCAAATTTCATTGGCTATATCTTATGTTAAATCAATATGCATTTTTTAATTTCTGACAAGGTGTATATAACCAGTTACTGTTTCCCCCTTTCACTAAAGCTACTGCTGATGTTGCAGATTTTAGGAAATTAGGATATAGCATTCTGCACTTTTCATTGTATTTTTCAAAAAGTATACTGAAGACTCAATAGGCAGATGTGCAAAGACTGAAAAGTATTTTCCAATCAGTGAAAGAAATATTCCTTTCTGTGCCAAATTAACCTCTAACCCTCAAACTCCACCTAACTACTAGTAAGAAAGCCCATGGAGTTTATTTCCCATACATTAAGCACCCTCTTTAATCCCACTCAGATTATCAGACATCAGAGAAAGCAGAACAAGGCATTACTCTTGCAATTAGTTTATAGCATCATACTCTCATCCCCAGTGAAACAATGGGCTTCCCAGTATATGAAAGTCATGGGACTTAATATGTAAGGGAGCTTGACCTGACACTTCCTTAATCACCCACGTAGTTTCTTCTGCTCCAGAGACCAAACCTGGCTTTCTGTTCTCCCATGTTATTGTGATGCTGGGGACTCATCTGGGAAAGAGTCAAAAGGTGACATGGAGAGGTCTGAGCTGTGTTCTCCTTTCATGTATAAATCCCAGGATATCTGAAATGAAGTCCAAGTATTGATGAGCACCATTCACTACTCTGTTTCAAAATGCTTTAGAAAAGGTGGTAAATCAAGAATCTATTTAGGATCATCAGCAAAGACAGGAACAGAACTAACATCCTTGAGTTTACACCTATTAGTCGGACCTTATGGAGTCACAGTTTATCCTACTGTTCCTTCTACTATGAATCCACTCAGACGGTGGCAGGAGTTTTGGGCTCACCCAGATAGCTACACAGATTCATCAGATCAGGTCCAGGCAAAGTAGCATTTTTCCAGAGTCAAGTGTGACTGTCATATAGAGAATATCTTAACAAATGTCCACAAAATAGTATAGCCATACCAAGGGGATACTGAATGCTAGCTGTTAGCAAGCCTAATTAGCTAAAATATGGTATCACATGGAATCATATAAATGGCTTGCAGTTCTGAGACTAGTTTTGGCAAATGCTAGTTTTGGCATATCTCTTCATTCACAGCACCAGCACTTACATGATATCTACAGAGGAAACAAATTAATCAGGGTTGGAAATGCCACTAAAAAAGCTCGGGCCAAAGTTTAAATAGATCAAGTATCTGAAAATAGTGGTGTTCTACAAGGAAGCGCAACAACACTTACAGTACTGTAAAATATATAAACAGTTACACTATTTTAACATTTCCAATTAAAATAGAAATTATTTCTTGCATGGAAATAGTAGTTATATACAGGGGTGGTCCTTGAGTGAACAGAGATATTTTGCAGATGTATTTACAGTGAGGAAAAAATTGAGCCTTATTTCTGTTGCATTAAAATTTTGAAAATGAATATATTTTATATTTATTAGATATGTGTGTGTGTGTGTGTACAAAATCTACTTCAGAGAGAGGTGGAAAGATTCCTTTTTTTGGCATGCCTTCAAATTACATAGCTACAGCACAGTTATTTGGTAATTACAAGTGCAATTGTAGAGTAGTAACAGTTTTTGTTACTACCAGTTACCACTAATTCCCTGGTTATATTACTGTGTGCCTAACTATGGTGTAATTACAACAGGGTTCATTTGTAACACTAATGAACTCAGTAAGAGTATTACAATGAGAAAAGACAATGGATAATACAGTTATGTAGTGAATTACCCAGTAATGTTAATTAGTCCTAGTTAGATATTGAAAGGAAACTTGAAGAGCAATTCTGCTGTAGCTGCACTGCAATGAAAGTACCTGTATTGTAAACCACGGGAAGGTTTCATCAAAGCTTGAATGGATTCCATTAAAAACAAATAATGCTCTTAAACTCTAAAAAAAGCATTTGGAACTGCTTATATGAAATTCTTCAAGATGTTGATGCAGCTCCACATGATTAAAGCAAAGAAACAAACAAGAACCAAAATAAACCACAGACAAAAGTTCCAGATATTATTGTTGGATAGGTTGTAATGTGATCTCGACCAGAGATTTTATCTTTTCCACCTTACATTACAAGACTGTCTGAATTAAATTATTTTAGGAAGTGAAATCAAGGTATTCGCAAAGGATTGAAGTCTCACAAAGGCCCACACTGATCACATCCCAGGCTTCTCTAAGAAACCTGTGAATCCCTCTCTCAAAACATTCATTGCCAGTTGCCTCAGGCTGCTGTTGCAACAACTTGGGAGAGCAGGTACACTGATAGCTTCACAATCAGCCAGTCACCCAGTTCAGACTGCTGAAGGAAATAATCAAAAGGAGGAAAAGGCCTCCAGGCTTTGGCATGGGGGAGAGCAGCAACTCTGGGCACTGAGCAAAGGGAGACCTTCCAGCATTTCTCTCCCCTGTGCCTGGCTGCAGGGTGCTACAGGTCCTACACAGCTGCTGTTGCTGGGCCATGGCACATGAAGGGTGCCAGGGATGTTGGCAGTGCTGAAGCCTCCTGGGAGTTCCTTCACCTTCCCTGACCATGTCCTTCAGGAACTCTGCGCTAATTCAGGTTGTGTCTGGGAGAGAGCATGAGGGATCAGGGGGCCTAGGCACACCAGCTCTTCCCCCCAGGGCCTCCCAAGAGATCATCGTAGTCTGCCCATGGTGTCATGCCTGACCTGGCTTGGTCACTGGGGAGGTGTGGAAGAGATCAAGGTTTCCCCTCCTGCTCTCCCTCCCCGTCTTCCACCCTGGAGCCAACCTCCAAAGGGGCTCATATAGATGCACATCCCAGCCTAATCCCACATCTCTCTGCCCTGTGCCAGCTCCTGCCAAGCCTCAGCAGGAGCCTCTCCCACCCAGAGCCACATGTGCTCCCCTCACCAGGGCCCTTTGCCCAAGCCTGCCTTCCCCAGGCGTCTGGGCAGGGGGTTTCCCCAGCACCTCTCTGTCCGGCAGGGACTGCCTGCCCTGGGGAAGCTGAGGTGGGAAGGCAGTGATGCAGGGCAGACCTTAGGGCTGGCTGGCCCATAGGGCTGCTGCTGCTGCTGCTTTCCAGGCTTCAGGGAGACCCTTCAGGAGTCCCTTACCTCCCCTCTCCCACAGTTTTCTTGGGCTTTCTTTGTTTTTCCCCTCCTAGCACCAGAAAAGGTCAGGGACTTTGCATGTCTCTCTTGGCAGGACATGGCATGGGTTGCTGAGGAAGCCCTAGAGGAGACCGGCTGTGCTGTGATTGCTGGCACAAGCTAGCTGCTCCAGGCTGGGCTGTCAGAGGCAGCAGCAGACTGCTGGTGCCCCATCTGCCTGGGAGACATTGAAAACGCAGCTTATGTGCTCTGCTGCCTTCACCACTTCTGCTTTGACTGCTTCCAGCAGTGGGCCAGAGGAAGAGGTGCCTGCCCACTCTGAAGGCAGCCTTTGGAGCAGGTGCTGCACACGATGGGAGCAGATGACAACTAGGAGGAGTACGTGGTCAGCTCATCCACCCACCACCGGGAGAGCAAGGCTAGGGTCTGGAGCAGACCCCTGCAAAGGCCCTACAACCTGCACAGGTGGCCCACCGACTGCGACCCCTCAGCTGGGAGGAGGAGGAGGAGGCCTGTGGGGACCAACTAAGCACAGAGGCATGTTGCAGCTCTGGGGCTCTCAAATACCACCTCCCACCAGGCCCCTTCACCCAGCGTTTCTCAGGAGCCAGCCCTGCTGCTGCACCCTACATCCTCAGTCAGCACAGCAGTGCTGCAGCCCCCATGTATTGGCCTCTCTCACATCCAGTAAACATCCAGGTGCTTTTCAGGGAGGGTTTGTTTCAAAACCAAAGAACACCCCACTGTAGGGAATATTTTCCTACATTGTCTCAACAGCACAGGAAATCCAAAGGGAAGAATTTCTTGAAGTGCACAATTATTTCACTTAATGGAAGTTCTGCAACAGAAGACGTTTCCCTCCTGCTCTCCCAGCCCCTGACTTCCAAGCACCAGGGCAGGAGTGTCCAGAATTTTTGACCAGCAACCAGGCTGCAGGTCCTGAAGACCTGCGAATAGTCCAGCTGCTATAAAAAAGACCTCTACAGGGCCTGGTGGTGACCCAGAACTTTGCCTTTCTGGCAAAGCTGGCCAGTGGTACGCTGAGCTGCATTAGGGAGAGCGTTGACAGCAGCTGGAGGTATGCGATCCTTCCCTTCTCCTCAGCACTGGTGGGGCCACACTTGGAGTACTGTGTCCAGTTCTGGGATCCCCAGTGCAAGAGAGACCTGGACATACAGAGACAGTCCAACCAAGAGCTGAACTATGATGATGAAGGAACTGGAGCATCTCCTGTAGGAGGAAAGGCTGAGAGAGCTGACTGTTTATCCTGGAGAAGGCTCAGGGCAGAGCTCAGTATGATATAAAGACAATGGAGCCAGCCTATTTCCAGTGGTGTCCAGTGACAGTAACAAAGCACACTAAAGGAAACACCATACTTAAAATCTATACAATTTCAAGCACTTAAATGACTTCATGTTGTGTTTTGAGTTCTTCATAGGAGATTGGACTAAATGACCTTTAAAGGTTCCTTCCAACCCAAACCATACTGTGATTCTATGATTCATGAGATCATTCCATCTTTGAACAGCTTTCAGGTGCTTAAGTGAGAAATGCTACTTTTCTCCTGCTATTCCCACTCAAACTGACCAAACAGAAACAGAAAAATAGCTAGAATGCCATGAACAGCCACACTGACAGCCAAGCAGCCAACAACTGATACTCATCATTTAGAACATAAAATAAAGTTCACCGGTGGCAAGGGGCAGCACAGAACTATGTATCTGTCTGCTTTATACTGTGACTGTGTCAGTCCAGCTGAGTCCTGCACTGGTCAGCCTCCACATTGCTCCTCCTAGATCAGCAAAGACAATTGGATGGGACAAGCAGAGGTGGCTAAAGGACAAGCCTGAGCATTGCCTCAGCTATGTCCTCAACTGCCCCCACAAAAATATTGAAGAACAGTAGTGCTGCTATTCAATCCACAGCAAGGCCACTGCAGCCCTTTCAGGAGCAGAGCAGGAGTAGGGGATTCCATTTCCCAGAGAGCCTGATTATTTAATGGAACATGTTTGACCTCATGACCACAGTGGATTTACAGACAAAAGGGAAAAGACAACGCCATGCATTCTAGCACATTTCTTGCTGCATGTATTTACAAATTGGAGCCTTCCTCTTCTTATCAGTCAAAAATTTGTGAGGAAAGGTCAGATCAGTACAGATCTTTTTGTATTTTCTTAACCTATTAGAACAAGGGTGCAAAAATATAGAGAAACTACAGCTCTGAAAAGTTTGAAGTCATCTAAGACCTTCTATGCACTGTTTGAAAATAAATGTTCAGATTCATAACTGTGTTTGCTACGATTACTAAGCTGCACTGTACAGTTTTAGGGAACTCACTAGCAGTACCTTCTAAACACAGAATACTACAAGATTTTCCTAGCTAGCTTTGTGCTTGCTGAAAAAAAACTAAGCATACTTGCATACTGTGTCTCAGTTGATCTGTTCACCAACTTATTATTCAGAATAACCTTCCCATTTCTCCGTATCTATGACTCCCTCAAGCGCTTCCTCTCCAATTTTAGGTAAAGCTGGATGCAATCAAGAGTTTAGACAAACAAATATTCCCCTAAAACTCCCCTACATCTAACAAAGGGTTTCAGATTCCTCTTGGTTAGTCATTTATACTAAATTTCAGTACTGACACATTCAGTGTTGGAAAAACCAAGCAGTGGTATAGGTCTTGCTCTGTTTCTCTTTGTATTAAATTTCCTATTGTTGAAAGAGGGGCATGGAACATGTTTGTTAAGGCAAGTGAGATTCTCAAAAACATACCAAAAATGAGGCAGGCAAAAAAAATTAGAAAGTAACTGGTTTTATTTTCTGTCTTATAAGAGAATTACTATTTACCTTCTTAACCAGACCAGTCATTTGGGTATACTAGGTTTATTACTTGTGTAGGATTACCTTTTTTATATTTCTCACAGAAATATGCCGAGTATCCCCACCGAACTGCATCATCAGTGTTTGTTTCTTAGCTTCAGTCAGACTCCTATGTTACATATCAAACAGAAGACACTAAAAAGCTTTGATATATCATGTGGCCATGAAAAATGAGGAGGCACACATTGTTTATTACTAAACCTGGCTTTTGACTAAAAACCTTGAGACTCTGACTGTAAATGTACTATATTCTTCTTCATTATACTGTGTCTAAAATGAATGTGTACTGAAATCCAAAATAATTTCAACAAAAGGAACTGTCTTTGTTAAACTGTCAGTAAAAAGCTGATTAAACTCTTTTGAATTCCTTAATAGCCTCCATTTCAGATGCTATTTTTTTCTACAATTTTGCTAGCAAGTTTTAATAGCTATATAGCATATCACAATTTCTTTTCACTGTAATCTTTAAATTAGGATAAATTTGATATGGGTTTCTTTTTTTAAAATCTAGTTTATCCTGCAGTTCTGAGAACTGATTTAAGATCTTCAGTTGAAATCTGTTCAGCATTGTATGCCAGAGACAAGTTGCCTTTCCACTAACATATACTTTATTTTTCATGGACTCATTACTAATTCAGAAAGGTACAAGAGACAAAGAGAGGTATGAGACTGCACTTCCTCTGTGGAGTTCTCATCAATGTTAATTTTTTACAAAGAACAACTACATGCAAATTATAAATTTAAAAAAAAAAATATAAAAAATATTTCTTTTGAGGTGTTTTAACATAAAATTTGAAAAAAATATTTTCGGATATATTTACAATTAGGACTATTTATACCATTTTTCACACTGAGAATCTGAACACAAGACCTATAGGTTTCAGAGAAAGCTATGTTTGAAAAATAACATATTGTAAATTAATGAGATTTTTCATTAATGTTAAGAACCAATCATCAAAATACCAACGACAATAAAGATAGATTTTGAGAATGGACTTTGCCTGTATTTTTTTAATTCTTGTTTCCCAGTCTTCATCTTACTCTTTGGCTGTAAATGGCCCTGTGCTGCTGATCTGCTGTCATGCAGCTGCAGCCTGGGAGCCACAAGCTCTGCTCCCGTCAGCTGGATGAGACTGAAAACAAGCAGGGCCACTGGACCTTTCTGCTGAGATCAGCAGCGCCCCAGGGAGAGCTCGTGCAGGGTGTATTGCAATACTTTTCCTCTCCCTACATCATCCATACCCTGCAGTCAAGTGCTCTTTTTACATCTTTTAAAAGAGTTGGATATGGGAGTCCATGTTGTAATTTTTGACAATTTTACTATGAGTTTTTCTTCAGATGGATATTTTCTTAAAGCTCCTGGTGCTGTAATCAGGAAAATGAAAAAGGAAACTATGGCTTTCTTTGATTTTAATGTTTATTTCCAGCTTTAGGATAGAAAGCATGGGAGTAATTACATCTGAAATTCTTTTTAAAAAAGACAGATTATTTGTAGTTTTTTACTATATATAATCCTTCTGTATGTATATATGTACATTTGTGACTGGTTTGGGTTGGGATTTTTTTTATTTTTCTCCCTTTTTAAGGTTTTGGATTAACAATAGTGAAGTTCATTAAAACTTTATTATGTTCCAACTATATGTAGATAAACTGTTATTTCCCCTTTAAAGGTCTTCAGTGTTATGTCTGCCATTTTCCAAGTGTTTTAAAATGCTTCAGAAACATTTAGTACATACAAAAGGACACCAAAAAAAAAAAAAAGTGTAATTCCATTAATGCTGAGATGTCAACTAAAAAAAGCACAGACCACATTTGTTTTACTCTCAAGACATAGCAAATATGTTCTCTCAGCATCAGTGAATGACATTGCCTAAATGCCTGTGCCTACAACGCAGAATTTTCAGACACTCTTTGAAAATCTAAACCACCATCAAATTCCCAGATTCTGAATCATTAATTTGAGCATCACCAAAGAAGTATTTGTAATTTACACTACTCTAGAGTAATTTATTGGAAAAAATAGCAGCATTTGATTATGTTAGGAATTCCATGAAAATGCAGAGTGAATCAGGTATTGCTAAGCTTCTCTCTCTAGAGAATGAGGTAGTAAAAAAGAAAATTCACAAACTACCACTGAAAAAAAGACAATAAAAAAATAATAATAATAAAAAGAAAAAAGGTTATACAGAGCTGATAAGCGTACAAAGTGTGGAAGATGGTGTGGAAAGATGGAAAAATATGGCTACCATACTAATCTTGTTGCCATAGTAACATTCTAATTCAACCAAAGGGTACACAAATTAGAGTGTTAATATCTGTAAGGGGTTCACAACTGAAAGCTGAGTAAAGATGGTTACCAAAAAATAACATGAACAGGAGCTGTAACACCTCAATTTAAGCAGAGGGAAGACCAGAAAGATCAGAAGATCAATAAATAAGTGTTCTACAGAAGCATAGCAGCTTTTCTAAGTGTGCTTTCATATTAATGATGGACTGGGAACAGTCAAAGTATAAATAGAATAGCCCATTAAAATCATAAAAGGTCTTTCTTCATCCAGGATTACACAGTTTGACCCTCTGTCTTATGGATATCAAGAAAGTAAAATTAAAGAAAACAGCACAGAGAAACAGGTTGAATAACAGAGAGAGTATATAGTGCAGATGTACAAAAAGAACACCTAGAAGCTTCAAGAACTTGACATTTTATCATTAAAAGCTATTATTTTTCCATTGATTCAATGGAGTTGTTCTGAAAATCTGAAAATCAGATGGAAATCTGACCTTCAGTCTTAAAAGTGTTGGGTTTAATTTCACACACTGGAAATTTTTGACAAATTACAACTACAAGGTGAGAATAAGGGAAGTGATCAAATGGAGAAGAACATAGAGTTTTTACATCTTACTCCTCAATACCTGATTAATTTTAAGGGTCTTTAAGGACTCAGTTATATTGCATGTGATAAGAGAGAGAAATTCACCCGAAGTCTTCCCCATTTTAGCTTAAAAATTTAAATAAAACAGCTTACTTGTACATACACCCACACACCACACAAGGCAGTTATTTCCCACTAGTTGCCATTGATTAAAAGGAGTAAACCTTGGTTGTGAACAAGCCCTCAGGCAGCTTGAAGGTCATAAATAACTGAGGGCTATAGGTAAACTTCATGTATAGACCACCTTTAAGCACTGGAGTCGGTCCAATTTCTGTCAACAGAAAAATTATGTATTACATCAAGCACATATTTAAGTATTTTTGCTAAATGGGGGAGTAGTTAAGATACAGTGCAGTGGAATAATGGCAATCAAAGATGTTAGGTAATATTTCACTCATTCTGAATTCTCTACTTTTACAGCCTTCACCTCTAACAAAATCTAAAGTTATTTAAATACTTAATGTGATGAAAATAACCTATAATGGTGCAAAGGAATATATATTCAGTGCTTAGTGAAGTTAAGATGGAGATTCAAAGACACAAAACTAGAAAAATGTAGGATTACAATTTTCACAGAAATGTCCTACTTCTGACTTTTTACGTATATGCATTAAGATGGATAAGATTTTTATTATATAATTGCAGAATGATAAGTAATAATGCTAGATTATTTGACCTTTAGTCTAACATGTCCCAGATTCTATGAAGTTTTTCACTTAACAGAAAGATGGGCTATTAAAAGAATAAAAGAATTCAGGTTTAGATACTGTCAAACAGTAAGATCTCCTGATTTCTCTACCACACATTTTTATAAAATCATAATGGGCAAACCTACCTAAAATAAAATGAAAAAAAAAAAATCTATTGTAATACAAGTATAGAAAGCAAATGGCACAAACACAAAAAGTTGGAGCAGACTGGGGTTTTTTTATTATGACTTGCTACGAAAAACCTTTCCCTTTTCAGTTGTTCTTAGACTTATTAGGTGTGTTCCAGCGATATTAAAAACAGAACTCTAGAGATGTTGAGATTTCCATCCTGGCTGAATTTTTTGCATATATACAACTGCAACAGACACTTTTGCCTTCTCAAAAGTGTAATGAAAGTTTGCAGTTACTGTGTCCAGAGGTCTTCTTTCAGTTAGGATGTATCATCCCTTTCTAACAAACTTCAAAGCGTGTATGCAGAATAAACAGTGTTATGAGTGAATGGAATTAAAGTTGAGTTTATTTTTGGTTGAGGTGTGGTTGATTCTTCAGTATTAATGGCATGAAACTCAGAATGGAGAAGGCAGAAAGTGTTATAAAAAATATATTTTAAAATTCATTCTTTTCTTTTTACCTGTTTGTCTTAGTACTGAGAAAATAAATTATCATTAATATGGTGAGATAAAACCTTAGTTATCAGGATATGGAACTTCAAGTAGTCTCACAGAAATTAAATATGAATTACACAATTTAAATGGAATATTTCCAATTATAGGTGTTACATAAAGTATGAGATATTTATAATGTATTAAAAAATACTGCTTTCCATCTCAGTATGTCTTAGATTCTGCAGGAGAGAACTTACTGTTGAGTGCAGACTACAACCCCATTACTCATTGTCTATTCACCTACCCATAGTGAAGCAAACATGTTGGAGTGCTTTTAGGCAGACACATATTGTGAAGACAGGCTACATCAGAGTGAAGAAGATACATAGCTGCTTTTTACCATGACTGAATATACTTACAGTAGCAACCTATTGCTAAACCTCACAAAATGGCATTAAAAATCTGTAAAACTTTATCCGTGACCTTGGTAGACGTATAACTAAGATTCTCTGGTCTGGTGTGTTTTTGTGATCCAGAACACTGTCCTGCAGAGGCTGGGGTCTGCCCTACCACTCTACTTTGCTCTTAGTTCTCTGCCTAGATGCTCTGAATTTGTTGCAGAGTGATGCAGGTGACAGAAATCAGCAACAATCAACAGCCAAAAGTACAGACAGAAGAGTTAAATGCCACAGAATGGATTAGGTGGCTGCATTTCAGAACTGGATGTGGTAGCACAAGCATCTCTGGTCAGAACTGAGTGTCCACACCCTGCCATCCACAGTCTAAATCTAGCTGCTGGTGGAGGCTTCATGCAACAGAGAATGACTTTTGGACTACAGAATCCAGATAGTTCTTGTTTGACACTGCAGCACTAACCATATTCTGGGGTTCCGTCGTTATAAAATATTACTCCCACCCCACTCTTCACAAACAAAAAGTGATCAGTTCCCAAAAACTGTAAAAAGTCTCAAACAGGGAAGAGACAGGTACAAAGAGGACCCAGTATTATTTTCTCCCTTCTTGCAGAGCCCCTCACAAGACTTGAGCTCTGGATAAAAAGCCTGAATTACAGTTCTGTGTATTTTCAGTATGAAATCTGGTTGCTGCAGTATCTGGTAGAGTCATCATATTTGCATTTTAAAAATTAATATTTTGTTATTTGGAATGGAAAGTTTAAAGCTGCAAGAAAAAAACTGAATGTAAAATATTTTGTGTGTTACCACTGGGAAATCTGAGACACAAAGAAGAATTACAGCCATGCAATCCTTCTTAAAAATGAAAGTTTAGTGTGAAATATGCCCACAGGAAATCTTTAAAATATTCAGTTTGCTATCTCGAAAGACAGTATTTAAGTGGTGTTTGAAAAGCCACAGTCTTTAATGTGAGTTTAGCATTTGTAAATGCAGATGAATTTGTACACACCTCTAGCATAATTATTTGCTCCATTAGGTCCCAAGTGTGGGGAGTACTGAATTCTAATTGGATGGCATTAATTACCCTCTGCTAGGAGTACACAATATTCTAAAGGGTTTACCTAATCATTTAGTGTACTCCCAAATCTAATTCTCAGGCTAGCAATCAAATCGTTGATATTACCAGGTCACTCGGTATTTCATTAGTTAAGGCTCACTTTGGAGTTATCTATACAATTGTCAATAAAGGTAAGCAAATACTGACCTCCATGGTTGCAGCAAAGATGAAGGAAGACAACCAGAAGGGCACAGGAGAAAGAAGAATGGAACTACCACAGGTCTGCCGGTGGTGAATAAATGTGTCTGTGCATATCAAGACTAAGGACCAAAATGACCCTCAGAGCAAAACTTTTAAGGGAATGTCAAAGGAGGAGGGACACTCAAAGTTGGAGGCTACTAAGAATAATAAATTAAGTGAATGAGAGTTGCAAGGCACAGCAGGGAAATGGAGGGAGACACTGGTCTCTAAGCATGGCTAATGAGATCAAAAAATCAATCCTGTGGATTGGATGGTCCCTACTTAGCATTTGTATTAAGATAACTTCCAAACCTGCAACAGTATAATCTAGGACAGCTATTATGTTACTTAAGCACCCTTGCCATTAGAAAGTTCGTCACAATGTCTAATTCGAGCTCAGTATTTGTCACATTGTCATTGACAAAACAGTTTCCACTCAGGCAATTTTACTCAGGTAATAATTTTACAATTATTTCCTGACAATTAATACAAACTTAATTACTGATTTTGGTATTGAGAGGGAAAAAAAAAAAAAAAAAAAAAAAGGATAATTTAAATATTCCCTCAGGGAAATACCTGCCCCCTTTCCCAGACTCAGCTTCAGTCCAGCTCTTCTCATTCCTCCTTCCTAGGCTCAACTTCCCTCATTGTCACCACACATTATGCTCAGTTACACTCCCAGACCCTTTGGTGAATGTCATGGTTTGAGCCTGGTCAGCAGCCAAATACCATGCAGCCACTCACCCACCCTCCCCCCAACATGGGAATGGGGGAGGGAATTGGAGCGGTAAAGGGAGACTCGCAGGTTGAGATAGAAACAGTTTAATAATGGTAATAAAATGAGAACAATGACAGTAATATAAAATATAAATGGGCAATGCACAATGCAATTGCTCACCACCCACTGACCAATACCCAGCCCGTTCCCGGATAGCGATCCCGAAATACCAAGATCCCGCAATCGCAATCCCAGAAGCAAGAGAGAGTGACCCTTCCCGACCACCCCTCCTCTATATAGTGAGCATGATGTTTCATTATATGGACAATTTCATTGGCCATTTTGGGTCTGGTGCTCTGGCTGTGCTCCCTCCCTGCCCCCTGTGCCCTTGCACATGGGCAGGACATGGGGAGCTGGAGAGTCCTTGAAATCTCAGCAGCAGCCGAAAACATCAGTGTGCTATCAGCATTCTTATACCAAACCCGGTGCTGAATCCAAAACACAGCACTATTATAGTTACCAAAAAGAAACATTATTCCAGCCCAAACCAGGACAGTGAGGTGTTTGTGTAATAATTCTTTTCTGCTGCCCCTTGCTTCTTATTCATTTTCCTCCATTACTACATGATTTTTACTGCTCCTGTGTTCCAGCAGGGTCCTCCAGGGGCCGCAGCTCCTCAGGGGTGTCCCTGACCCAGCGTGGGTTGCCCATAGGCTGCAGTCCTCTGAGGGGTGCCTGTGCTCTGTTGTGGGTCCTCTAAGGACCACAATCCCTCAGGGATGTCCCTACTCTGGTGTGGGTTGCCCACGGGCCATAAACTCTTTAGGAGTGTCCCTGCCTCAGGCAGGGGCTGCAGGCCATCAGAGGTACCTCCTCTGGCACTGAGCACCTACTTTTAAGAGCTCATCTACAGTCATATTCCCAACAGTGTCCCATTCCAGGTGTCTCCTCCATTTCTCCTCCTCTGCTTCATCCCCACATTTCTCTGAACAAGTCTCTTCACATACCTTATGTGTCTTCTCTCTTCATGGTTGCACCTGTTCTTGACCACTATTGAACAGCAATGCCTGGTGCTTACCTGCCTGACTGCAGTGTTGGTGCCCTCCTCCCTTATGATAAATTATCCTGTTCTTTCAGTTTTCTCATCATCACTTCAGAAAGTTTGAGGTCTATTACAATCTCAGTCATTTGTTGCACTTCTCAGGACCCTGACCAGTTAGTCCACTTCACCCTTTAACATATTTGCCTAAGATTTTCACAGTGTCCAGCAGAGACTGCCCGGTGTCTGGGAGACCAGAGAACTGCTTCTCATGACTTTCACATATTTATGAACTTAGGTTTATGTTTCTTTTTTTCACAAGTTTGATATTGAGCCTTCATTGTAATCTTGAGATCTTCCTCCACAGAACTGTTGTCAGCTAATCCTTATCTTGATTCCGCAAAATATTTATCTAAAAGTGCATATTGACTAATGACATGTTATATTTAATTTACTTCCAAGTTGTCAAGATCATTCTGAAATATCATTTTACAGTAATTGCAACCAATCCTATTTTATTTCTAGGCTGTCCCACTCAAGTGCACTCCCCTGCCACTCAGATCTTTACTAGAAATAATGACTAATGTTGTCAGTAACATAAATTCTCTATTACACTGGTTCTGGAAAACACCGATTCATATAATTTCTTTTTGTTTCGCTTCCCGTAAAAACCCAGGCATGCTTTTTTTTGGAAAATTTTTTTCTCTCCATTATGACTTATGCAGTAAAACACCCTTCTGGTCACATACACTATAGCAAGAATTTGTGGAATGTATTTGAAAATATCTAATTCAAATTAACAGTAAGGCATTGGTTAGAGAAGTGTTAACAACCTAAAATGAGGATAACAGAGTTAGAGGGATCTGCTAGTAGTTCAAATCTTCCATAATAATTTCTGCATCTCATGCTCCATTCCTCAGCGTTACTGTGGGGAGATGAGGATTAGCTAAAGCAATCCACTCATAAAGCATTACAGTCACTATAAGGACTCAATTAGCCTGTTCCACAACTGACCAAAGACTGAGGTTCTTTCTTCAGATTTGCACTTTGGAAGTAAACTCCTTGACTACTACTGAAAATCTACACCACTCAGGATTCAATCAGTCTGTTCTGGGGTTCAAGATATATCTTCAAACCAGTGATCTCTCTCAAAATAGTATAGCAATGTTAAATTTAAAAATAATTGCCTCCACCCCTGCTTTTTGTTAAAATTTCAGTCACCCAGGGAGTGGGCTCATAGGCACAGTGGAACACGTAACATGGTGAATATATTTTTTGCAACATTAGAACTGTTCTGTTTTTAAAGTAGATGTGTCAATGCTTCCCAATCAAGAGCTTCAATTTGTTCCTGCCTTCTCCGTTTCTGTAGGAATAAAATAGGCAGACACTGCCAAATGCCTCCAATTCTGCAGAGTGTAACTTCGTGCTCACACAAGCAGATTCATCTGTACTTGTTATGTAATTCTGTGCTCCTCCAGCAGCTCACATCTACTACCAGATTTTTATAAGAAACTAGGGAAGCTTTAATATAATGTATTTGATTCCTCTTGTGACTTTAAAGTTTGAGCTACATAGCTGTGTCTCTCAAACGAAGGAGTTAATTTTACAGTATTTTCAGCATCTTCAGCTGGGATATATAGGCTGTGAAAAAGTTGTTTTGCAATGAGTTTTTTAAAACTTATTCTTCTCCTATGAAATAATGCTTGGATCACACACTTACAAAGACAGTGAAAGTTTGATGATGCAAGATATCCACAATGAAAATATATAAAGCTGTTAAGCTACTACACATGGGGGCGAAAATAGGCACCTCATAAAGTCTTAGTTTATTTTCCACAGTTCAAGAAAAAAATATGTATTATAAGTGTATTGAATGCAAAATACAAAGGGAATCCCTAAATGGTTGGACTTCTGCTTTATAAGCTTGTAGCCATGTGGAGAACATCAACTAACATAAGGGAATGTGACAAACATAAAACACGTGAACCAGGACTGAGAAATCTCTGAATCTTTTACACCAGCAGCACTCTAGTTACTACCACGTCATATACAAAATGCTGTTCCCTGGGGTGAAGAGTATTGTGTGTTCCAACAAAACTCTGTATAACTTCTCTCAATATAATGATGAGGCTTGGAGTCAATTAAACTTTAGCATAGTGTTACTGGAGACTGGGATTATTCTACATGGCAAACGGTGAATATTGTCAGAACAATGAGAGATGATGCAGAGATGAACGCTGCAAAGAGCAGTGTGGTCAGGTGCAAACTGACACCACCAACAACATCTTCCTCTTTCATGGTTGGAAAATGTCAACAGCCTCAGTAATGTATTTTTCTTTACAAGCCTAATCAATAGGCTAGCAACATGACAGTCAATCACCAAACCTGTTTCTGATTTGCCATGACCAAAAGCTCAGCCTGTACAGACATTGTTACAAATCTATAATTCTTTTAAGCTATACTTGACAAATGATCATATGCACAGACTTCCCTGACCATCATCAAAGACATTCTTTAAAACAGCTTCTGACCAAAGTTCTTCACAAAAGTAATAGCATTGATTCTTTTAGTTTATGTAATTCCTCCTCAGCTTCCCCAATGACAAAAAAAAATAATAATAATAAAAAAAAAAGTTACAAAAGTTTCCACAGGTAACTATTTGGAAGAGATGAATAAAAAACTTTTCTCTGATCTCGTACTACTACTCCTGTGCCAAAAAAAAAGTGAATTAAGAGGTTTCAGTTTCACTGGTGTGTTTAACAAAACACAAACTGCTAAGGTTCCAGGCAGACTCCCACAGGAAAGAGAATGCCCCTAACTGAAAATAGCCTGTAAGAAGAAACAAACAAGTAATTTTGATGACTTTCAATAGTGTAGTTTGGTTATTACGCAAAACAGAAATCTCTTTCATCATCTTAAAAGTCACCCAGAGGAACCTGATTGTCCTCTGCCACACCTGTTCTTACATGCATCTTTAAGATGGATCACTCTCCAGAAAGTTCTGCAGAGGAGTCTTAAAAACTAACCAGCCCTGTGGATGTAGGTGACCATGCCTTCTGGGGAATCTAAGATGCATGTGATGGTTTATCACAGGAAGCTTCTGAAACAGCATTCATGCGGGGTTGACCTCAGCCAACTGCCAAGTGCCCACTCAGCTCACTCCCCCTTCTGAACAGGATTAAAAAGTTTGTGGGCGAAGATAAGGACACAGAGATCTCTTATCATTTACCATCATGGGCAAAACAGACTTGAGTTGGGGAAAATGAATGTACTGCCAGTTAAAAATAGAGCTGGATGGTGAGAAACAAAAACTAAAACACCTTCCCCTCAACCTTCTTCCCAGGCTCAACTCCCCTCGTTCATCTCCAGCTCTGCTGCCTCCCCCGAGTGGCACATCGGGGTGGGGACTGGGGACTGTGGTCAGCCCATAGCAGCTCCTCTCTGCCGCTCCTTCCTCCACACACTTTTCCCCTGCTTCAGCGTGGGTTCTTCGTGGGCTGCAGTCCTTCAGGATAAGCCTGCTCCACCAGGGTCTCTCCAGGGGCTGTAGGTGAATCTCTGCTGGGGTGCCTCCCCTCCTCCCCCTCTCCCCCTGGAGCTCCCAGGGCCGTTCCTCACCCTTCTCCCCTCCCAGCCGGGCACCGTTCTGCCCTCCCTCCCCGCGGGGCCCACCCGTGCCCTGCGGTGGGTGGGTTGGAGCCGGCTGGAACCGGCTGTGTCCGGCCCGGGGCGGCCCCGGCCTCCCCCCACAGCCCCGGGGCACCCCCACCCCGTACACTTTTTCAGAGCCTGCTGGCAGAAGCCACTGCTTGTGTGTCATGCTTGGGAGACTCTGAACAAATGCAGTGGTTCAGCTGAATAACTTTCAAGACAGAGCAAAAACATTTAGGAAGCTATTTTTTCCGGTTTAAAATAAAATAAAAATACCAGAAAAAGATATATCTTGTGGCCAAATTTGCAAGACATCATTCCACTTACAAAATAGAGCTTTTAATTCAATGCATACTTTTCAGACTGATAAGGAAATCTTACATAAATGATACACCTATGCAGAAAAGAGTAATCAATAAAATTGATAAAGCAATGTTCCATAAAACCCTTACTGTATTGCATCATGGTTCATTAGAAAACCCACTGGCTAAAATCCAAGTTAGGGAGAACAAGACAGTATCAGCTTTTCACAACCTTTTGCTTTGGAGAGCCCCCCATTGCTGATGCTACATTCAGATCCCCTGCCAGCCAGGGAGCTACTCTAACATGGAAAGTTTCTTTTTGTCTATCTCTTATTCTCACATACACACTCATTCACTCATTTCAGATCTTCAGTCAAAACACCTTTGCAATCATTCTTGTCTAAGTATCTTTCCAGAAATGCTTCCATTCTGGCATGTTTAGAAGGTTGTTTTTTTTTTTAAAGTCATTAAAGAGAAAAAAAAAGTAAGTATGAAGCTATATTTCAGTCTTGTGAACTTTTTCCCTCACTTGCTGATTTTCACAGGTATTCTTATTTTTTAATGTAGTTCTCTACAGGTCATACACAATGTAAATCTTGTTCTCAAAGAAATAGCTTTCATTTTTTAAGTGTTCATCATGTCTTATTAAATAAGAGCTTATTGGACACTAATTGTGTGGGATTCTAGGTAGAATGAAGGTAAAAATGGTATATTATCATGATGTTAGCAGCATTTAATTTCCAACTGTTAGGGCTTCATTCATGTCTGCTAATGTAATAAAATTAATCCTATAATTTCAGTTGCTTAAGTTTTCATTAAAGATAGTATGATTTCTTATGTATGCTGCTGTCCATTTAAGGAAAAAAATATTTTCTCTCCTTGCGGAGGCTAGCAAATGAGAGAGACAGACCTGATTTTTCCTACACTAAAAAGTTCTGTCTTTTCTATTTCTTTTCAACCCACTGACAGTGGAAGTGAAAAGAGAAACAGCTGACTGACAGCTGCCTGGCAGGCTACACACAGTCCTAATTACAGCTCCTCCATAGGGTTATGCTCATGCTTACATTCCTGCATGCAAAGTCTCAGATCACGATTTTTCTTACATATATCATCAATATAATCTTTTTCAAGTTTGAATCATTACAGAAAGCTATATAAACCTTGAGAATGTGAAAAAGAGAAGCTCTCTGGCTTCTGCTAGTAACAAGCATTCTAAAACAACTAAACAATATTCGTGAAAATATTTGCCTTTTCTTCTGTATGTGCCATTCATATTTATGATCATCTGTTCTTCTACATTGTACTTTGTTTATTACCTCGATCAACCCACATAGTAACAAGGCTACTTTCAGCACAGATTGCAGATTTGCAGATTTTAACTCTGAGTTGAGTTATAGGCCACTGGGAAGTGATAGCAGTCACATCAGAAAAATATTTCTTGCTCCTACTTCTGCTGAGTCAAGGGAAAAGACAATTGCTTCTTATTCTCAATTCACTTATTCTGCATGCTGGAGTGGAAGAAGGAAATACTGTCTCCTCTACCCCACAAAACACAAGATGTGAAAATAAACCTCTAGGAAATTCCAAGGGGATGGAGGAAGCAAGTGCTGGTATTATTAAAAATGAAGGAAAAAATAGTAAATTGCATCAAACAAGATGGTCTGAAGCATGCTGTAAGGAAATGAAATGTTGGCTGAAATGCTACTCCACCATGTATGGTGTTTGCCTTATTGCAAATAGAATAGATCACCTGAAACTCCAGGAGATTCAGACAGTTAATTGAAGCTGAACTTCAGAAAATATTGTATCCAAATAAGATTACTTGGGCTTTTTGCTGAGCTATAGTTTTGCCCAGTTTTAGCCACAATATTCTGAAAACTTAGCTTCAAAGCAATATACCAATGTAGTTTGACAATAATACATCAACCTTTGCAAAATATTATCATACTAACATCTACTAACAGTAGCAAAAATCTCTTTGGAAAGAATTGCTTTGTCCATGTTGTCTAACCTTAATTTTCTTCCTTACCATGAGTCTTTGATTTGAATTCACCCTTAGCCTCACAGTTATTCCTCACTTTGATCCAAGCACAAAGGCATCATACTCAAAGGCTCACCATAGATCTTAATTGACTTTCCTACAATATATGCTTGTGAGGAGCAAAGTCAAAGCTTAGTGAGGTTTAAAGGTTCACATTTTATCATTAAAATGGTTATTTTTTAAGATAATCTGCAATGAATTGAGTGTACAGTAAACCATTTAATCTAAAAGACATGAAACTAATTCTAATACTTAGTTCTTCATCTAACTTTTTACTTTAAATTATTTCAGAAGTATCCCTATTCCTCCTCCCATATGTAAAAAGGTAGATTCACACAGAATCTTTTTAAATACATAATACTTTTTCATTATTTTCCCCACCCCATACTTGAATAGTGTAGCAATCACAACTTATATCTAGCAAATTATTGTTTCCTTTTACTTTCTCAACTATCTGTATAAATCTCTACTATCTTCTATTAATAAGCATCTGGCTATGTTCTAAATAACTTTTTTATGTAATTTCTCAAAGTAAGTACCATTTTTTTAGGCATCTATTTTAACACCTTATTTTTTTCACAGCTACAATTTGGTTATTTTTAATTTATTTATATGGAGTCATAGAGATTTCAAAGTTTGCATTCCGGCATTTGCTTTAATATGCAAACTTTGATTCCAGAAATTATTTACTAATTGGAAACTTGAAATGGTTTCTATTAAAAATGCATGGGTTTATTTCAGAAAATAGCAAGAAAAAATAATAATTTAAATCAGGAGGGCGAAAGGCATGAACAAATGAATGGGTTTCTTGGGAAGATCCCTGTCTAATTTGTTGGCTGCCCTCTTAAAAGGTTCATATCTATTTCAATGAAGGCAAAACAGAGTTAAGAAGGCAGGTACACACTCAGGTATCGTTTCATTTCTACCACCATGCCCACCAAAAATTAAGATTTTTTCCCTAATAAACCATAACTTTTACTAAAGGCATTTTGCTGTCAGGAAACAAAAAATCCTCTCATTAGAAGTAGCATATTTTTGATACTGAAAATCCTTATATCAGTTCTAAAATTAGTCAGAAAACTTACTGAGGTTCGGTCTCTTATGACCCTTTTGTAAGCAAGCTAAAGAAAGACAGTCTTAAGGTAGGTGGTACCAGCTACTTTTGAGATCTTTTCAGATCTATTCTCATGCTTGTTGGTACACCAAAGCTAAATATCACCCTGGGATTATAAACAGCAGCATGATTTACCAATCTCATATGACTAGAAAGATTAATATAATCAATAACCAGATTAATTATGTCTTCCTTAGGAGTGCAATGGGAATACAATGACCAGTTTGGGGCAGCACACTTCAAAGAACACCGTGGGCCAAATGAGGCAAATCTGGATGAGAACAGCTATGGAGTCAGAGACCTAAAAGACATGAATTGCACTGAGAATGACTCAAAATGGTTTGTTTAAAGATGAGAAGATTTAGGAAACATAACAATGGCATGCCAGAGACAGAGAATATTGTGTTCATGTCTACAGCAAAGAGATAAACTAATGAACTTAAATCATGTCAAAAGAAGATTTGGCTTATACAACAAACATCTTAGCAACACAAATAATGGTACACTGAAATAAACAGCCTGGAAGACTGCAGACTTACCCTCACTAGAAGATTTTAAGAAAAAGATAGATAAATATCTGCCAGGGATGACACAGTTATAGTTGATACTGGCCTCAGCAGGAAGATGGACTAGACATCTTCCCTTCCAGCCTGGCAGGTCCTTGAGGCCAACAATCAGCAGGAAAACAGAGGTTTCCAATTAACTCTCAGAAATCACACTGCTCTTATTTTTCAGGCCTGGAACCTCATGTGATTGAAAGGAGGAGCCACTTGATTTGACAGGCTCGTGTGTTGCTTCAGTACCTTTCATGGCACTTTCTAGCTCACCAGCCTGATTTACCTTTCCTGGGTTTGACAGCAGCAAGTCTCAAGTGAAGGAGAAGAGAAGTACTAGAGAAGTTATTATCCTATTTTCAAATATTACCAGATCAGTACAACATGAAATATCAGCAACCATCCATGCTCATTTATTTCTAATGAATAGATACAGCGAAATCATTAGCAGCCATGACTTATTTTTCTCTCAACTGGAGAGAAGGATGCATAATTTCTCCTAGCCTGAGCACTGCACAAAACATCAATAAAGACGCAAAATTGTTACGAGTACAGAATGAGGCCAATCACATAGAGTCTATTACACAGTCCAGCAGGCATCTTAACTTGAAAATATTTCTTAGCAAACAGTTTGTAGTTTTAAATCTTTACATTAGAAAAAATTATTTATTATGATTTTATTAGACTGAAAAATCTTTAAAGCTACAGGAATCCAAACATATTACATTGCAACAGCAGATAGCTGCCAGCACTGGTGGTGCACAATAGGCTCCTCATGGAAGGGTAAGAGAGAGAGTAAGTATATATCAAATGTGAAAACAGTTATTTTATCCAACAGTATAATGTAAAGCACAAAGAAATCAAATATAGCTACCCTTTTAGAGTGAAGATGAAACCTACGAGATTAGCTCAATTTTGAACACAAGATAAAGCCAGGGACAAACCTAGCATGCTAATTTTTCATCTATGATAGATCCATGAGTCTTTTCTCATGCTGCCAGTAATTGTAGTCCCAATACACTGGAGTCCATGAGACTTTTGCCAATTACTTCTACGGGAACAGAATCAAGGCCAATTAGGCTAATATATACTACTGCTAGGCTTGTCATAGTATTACATACATATATATATAAATATAAATATATATATATATATATATATAAAAATGTATGGACTCAGTAACACTCTGTGAGAGACACAGTTCCTCTCTGATTTCTTTGCCAAGACTTCCACTGCTTCAGTTTACATCCCTGCTGTAATGGGCACCTAATTAGCCCCTCAGTTGCCTAGCTGCCGTGGGCAACACAAGATCCTGCTGTTTTATGTTTCCATAACTCTTCCAAAAACTGCCTTTCACAACTCCCAATGCATACAAAGAAAATAACAAGTAAACAGATAGTTCTACTCACAGAGGCTGACAAAAAAAAATAAAAGTAAAAATCAGAAGCTGATAAAATTAATCTTTTCTGAGAGATGGTGAGTCTAAGGAACTTAAAATCATTCCACAGTTAACAATATGCAAAAATTTGAGGCAATATAATTTTACAATTTCTTTTCTATCTTTTCTTACAAGTTCGGAAAAAAATTGCACTCAGAGATAAAACACGGCATAAAAGTATAACAAGGAAAAATGTAGTATTTATTTGATAAAACAGTTTTACATCCACTAAAGTAGTGCACACAAATACCTTTAAACATAAAGTTATTGTCAGTCTATATCAGAATGGAATGAAATTTACTTTAACTATTTGATTTATTAACTTAAACATGTTTGATATATTTTAAGTGTATCTGAACTGGCTGAATTTTTTAAATTTAGCCTCAGGATTGTTATAAGTCTAAGTGTTTTACTTGTCTGCTTTGTTTTAAAGCACAAGATTATTAATAGGCACTGTTAAACATAAGTCTACCTTGACATAGGTCATTCTTGAAATTATACAGTGTTCAACAGACCTTCATGTTTGACTAAATTGTGGTTACTATTTTAATTAGAGATATTCAAAGCATAACAATTCATTTCACTCATAGGAGTCAGTAAAGAAATTCAGATTAATTTTATCACTTTAAGACAATTTTCAGTTATTGCCTGCTTAACACTGCATTTTAACTGATGACAAATAGGGCAGGACAACAAAGCCAAAAACGTAGGTATTCTGAGGTACCTGTAAGGAATATTAGGTGAGTCATGATTATTGACATGTTCCCCCATTTCAGCATCTCACAGCAAAGAAACTATAAGAGGGCATTTTGAGATCCTGTGATAAAAAGTATGACTATCTACAAGGTAGTCTATTAATTAATTATTTTTGAAACTCTGAAGTTTGTTGTAGTACCTTTGAGCCCAAATTATTCTGTATTTTCTTATTTATCTATATAAATGTAACTTTACTGGTTTAACCATATATGAAACAACAGATGATGTAGTTTCAAAATATATTACTCAGAAATAAGACATAAAAGACAAGAAAAAAGTTTAAGACAAATTATTAAGGGTGAGAACAAGAAAAACCCATACTTTAGATCCCATTTCAAGATTTTATCATCACAAATGAAATAGATACACCCGTGCCCTTCAGTTCATCCTGAATATCTCATGACTGAGCTTTTTGGCCATCTTTGCTTCTTTTTGATTAATAAAATAGGATATATCAGTTGCATTAAGTGCAATGAGCTTAAAATGTAATGGTATGACACAAAACTCAGGAACATTGGGTAAAAGCCTAATATCTACTGTAGTTTTATAACACTGCTTTATTGTACAATATATTCCAGGTACAGTAGCTATGAAGAGCTCTTAACCATCTCTACCCATTGCCATTAATTATCATGTATCATCATGCGAGGCAAAGATAATTGTCTTTAAAGTGATCTTGAATGAACTGCCAAGAGACAAACTGCTCTTCTGAAGAAGAATCAAAGAGGTTGTGTGCTGGGCAACAATTTCCTCCTCAGCAAGGAAGAGAAGAGGCATCATGAAGGATCACCAGTTCCTGGGAGGAGCCAGGTTACCAGGACTGGTAGGAAGGATAGGAAGGCAGATAATGGTGTATGTGAGAGATGAATGCAAACAAAGGTACTCCATATGAAACACTATCACCTACGTGGCAGCTTTTCCATATACAGGTAATAATAGTTACCAAGGCTTTCTTTTTTTAAGGGTCATTTTAAAGTAAAAAGTGTGAGACCAACATTTATGTTCTGTTTTGTTACTGCTAGACTTCATGCCAAGAAATAACTAACAACATCAGTCTGAATTTGTATTATTTGCTGTTTTATTACCTTTAAGACATTATAAAATCTTTGACAACTTGAAGAGATTATTTAGATTATTACCTGAGCTCTGATGTTTTTGCTCTTCAGGGGAAGTGCTTATTGCAATGCCCTTCAATTTGGAGTGTTACATGGGCTGGATTTGTATTTCCTTGCCATATCTCTCTCATTTTCTTACATCCCAAAGGATAAGATCCAGGGACATTACATTTCTAAATCACCTAAACAGGGACGGAAAGGAGGGAAGATCCCTGGGTTACACTTGCCAGATAACGAAGCATAGTCTGGGTACAAGAGGTAAATTTCATTTCCTCTAAGGTGTGAAAGCCAATCTTTTGCAAAAGCAGTTGTGTTATATAGGTATGTACATCTAGTGGGTAGTCTCCATTTCTAAACTTCTGATTTCATGACTAAGAGCCATGTTAAGAGTAAAATATGTGGCTGGTTTTTCTTCCTGTTGGAACTCTACAAAAAGACTGGACAGTTTGTTTCCCAGTTTAAAGTTATAGCTTTAAGTCATCAGGCAACTACAAACATGGAGACATCCTAAATTTTCTTGTGATCAAGTAATTCTTATACATCTGATATTTAAATATTTACTGATAGGATCTTTGATCACAAGCAAGAGCTCCTACATGGAATACACCATACAGATAAGGAACAAAGTCCAGCCTGCTGGAACTCAATCTGAATAATGTAAACTTTAATACCTGCCCTGTTGAGATGCCCAGCTCAACTTGAAAGACATGGCAGACTCATTTCAATGAATAGACTCGCAAGCCCCTTTTTTTTTTTCCCAAGGCTAAATATTGCAGTTTGAATATAAAAAATAAATGCTGCATAAACAGTGTTAGTTTTCAGTGCTTAATTCTTCTTACAGATATTCAAATGATACAGCTTCACTGATTTATAACATTTACTTTGGTTTGACATAGAGAGATTGTACTCACAGATCGATTCTTTCAACAGACTAATTATAATGAAATGTACTTCTTGGTCCACAGCCAGCATAGTCTATAATACATTTATTTTTTACATCCATGTAATTTACATCCCTGGACAACCTTGCTCATCTGTAACTGGTTTGTTTTGATATAGAATAGAATATTGCTTAGTTCTTACAATAAATTGGTGTATTTTCAATGGGCTTTCAGTTGCTTCAGCAGCATTTCACATCTAAGCATCATGTTGCACTCAGTGGGCAGTCAGAGACAGATCTGTATTACACCAGTTGTGACATACAATAAAGCAGTAAAATTATTTAATACCATGCTGGGATTCTTTTACCATGGGATTTGTTTTAATAAATTCAGCTTTATAAATAGAAGGCTTTACATCAAGTACTTGCATTGTATTTACAAGAAAATGCTTCAAGAAAGCTGTAGCTTTTTGAAAGGTACATTCTTTATGCTATTTGGGAATGGGTGGTCACTCAGAAATATGATCACTGAAGTGCAGCTAATTTATTTTCAGCCATTAAGTGAAAGTATCTATCTAGGTGGGAACATCTGCCAAATGGTCAGTTGCCTCTTTCCATGTAGTTGCAGTTCAGAATAAGAGCAATCCAATCAAGATACTTTGTCCTTTAAAATGTGGAGTGCTGCCTTTCATGAGAGTGGACTGACCTGATACATAGCTTAACTCTACAGATCCCTTCCTCTTGTTCTGACCTACTGACTCCTGGAAACCTAGTCTCTGAGTCCCTCAGTCACCTGCCCTAATTTCCAGCAGTGCCTGAGCCAATTCTTCCACATTGCCTACATCCCTCTGAGGGCCAGAGCAAGTCTCTGGAAAATTATGGTCACTGACCTGCAAATATTTGAATGTGCATCTAACAAAAATTGATGACTTGTTTATTGCAATGTTATCACCCCTTCATGGTTTCATCCTTTAGATGTATTGCATAACCATTCAATTCAGCTAAATATCTGGAATTAGGCCATAAGGAACACAATTTAAAAGTGGCTGTTTGATTTTATTTGTACCAAAACTGCCTGGAGAACTGGATAAGTGCCTCACCTTCCTGATCTTCAGTTAGCACAGTTCAAGAACACAAGAAAAAAAAAAATAACTATATGGAAATAGTGCTAATTAATAATCATCACAAATAATTAGACCTGCTCAGATCTGGCCTAGCAGAGCTTCCATTGATAAACTTCAAGAAGCAATCTTTGCAAAGTTTACTCAATCTATAACTCTGGCTGTTCCAAATAATAAGATAATGATAATACATGATGCAGCAGGATGGTGTCATAAGACCGCGGTGAGAAGAACTGTTACAAATCTGATTTATAAAGAGAAAATGTTGTTTGGCAGTAGTCTGACATTTTAAACAATAGTCTCAGCTCTAATTTTCTCTTTTAAAGAGTTGCTATTTTGTGTGGAAATACGCTTCAGGATGTGCAAAGTGTGAATTTGCATTTTGCTGTGTTCTCCCAGAACAGAAAAAGAAGTGAGCATGGAAGGATCCCAGTAAAGGAAACAGCTGTACACTGATGGTACAATCTTCCATTTTATTCCATTTCCATACAGGCATCTCTAGTCTCTCCCTCTGTATAGAGGAGGTGTGACTCATGCAGAATAACAAGCATTTCAGAACAGTGTCTCCTATGGCATATCCTTTTCAAGGCCTGCAAAAAGAGTAATTTCTTCCCAAACTTTTATGTTTTGCAAAGGCGATGTGGGCTGGTAGTTGACAAAAATTTAGCTAATTGTAAAGTGTAAGCAGCAAGGATGATTGTGAGAGAAGCAGACTGGCCAGAAATTACTTTGGATGCCTCAGACATTGAGTTTGACTGCATACATGTCTGTCCATTTTTCCCAAATGTTACCCCTCAGTTGTCACTTCCCAGCTGCTGTCAGCAAAAGACAATGCAACAAAGATTTTAAAACATCAGTCTGCTACAGGTGAAAGGCCACCTCTTCCAACTGCTTTTACACTTGGATGGCTTTTACTAATCTTTAAGGTGTTTTAGCAATAAAAGCATCTTGCAGAAAAGTGCAGAATCCCCGTGTGCTTTCTGTTTAAAAGTACAGTCAGACATTACACTGTTTTGACCTCTTTTGGATCAGCTGGCCTCTGTCAAAAAACTAATACTTTTCAGCTGCTATGGTCAATAGTCTGTTTGCAGTGTGGGTCAGAAGAAATGCAGGTACCAAAAAGGAAACATCCGCTGCAGAATTTTTTGGCAAAGCCTTCAAACATCCTGATACCCACGCTTCTCTCTTCCCCCAGCATATAGGGTTCAAGTACTTGCATTACAACCTATAGTCCCAGGTTTCATTTAAAAATGGTAAGAGACCAAAATTTGGTTCTAAAAGTAAACATTGGGAAAATATGGTCCCTGAAAGTCTCCCAGTAATACAAAAAATAGAACTAAATTGGCAAAAAATAAAAAAGGTTTTCAGTGCAGTCGTGTTTTGCCAAGCTGGTGCCACACATTTTACTTTGAGAAGAAAGCTCAAGAAACACACATTTGGAAGACAGCTAAATCTCCAAAGATTTCATTCATAACCTACTGCACAATGAAAATGTGGTATAGAAGGTGCGATGCATTTCATTTCATAATATCTATTTTTTCCCCAAAACTCTCTACTATGTATTTAATGAAGAGGATTTTCCTGTTACTATCAATGGATGGATTTGAATATCACTTCCATATAGCTTAAAATTCATTAAAGATCAAGCAGGAGTACAGCTCTTCTTAAAGAAAAATATTTATTGTGCTAATTCAAGGAAGACTTTGTTTTACTCCCATATAAGAGACTTCTGCAAATGATACGGATCCCAAATTGCATCTTGAATTAATTATATAACAGCAGGAAGAGCTATTAAATGGAAAACCAAGACAAAGGCAGCTAGTCATGAACTTAAAGCTAAATGTAATGTTAATTGTTTTGCTGAATTGGGTTCCAAGGTCTATTGCACAGTCTTCACCTGAAGCACAGACAGAACTTCTACTTCAAATATTCATCAGCCCTATTTAAATTAAATCATTAGTATTCCAAAAGCTTTCAGAAATGACTCACATCTCAAGTAAAATATTCTGATGAAAATTGAAGATAATGGTCTCATGCCATTAATGACATTAAAATGGCAGCATACAAGTGTCTTGTACAGCTGAACCAAAAATATCAATTGTAAAGGAAGTTGAAGAATAGATGAGATAATGTGAGTGCAGTCAAATAAGAAAACAAAATTAATTTAATCTTCCCAAAATAGCTAATGTTTGGACATGTTAGTGTTTGTTAATTTTACTTATTTTTCAACTAATGTCCTATAGGGTAATGTTACACATGATATTCACATCTTACTGGAAGTTACAGGAAGCCAAATGCAGATCCCTAAAACCAGAGAAGTCGTTATTTAAGTTCAGAAGAAAACTAGTAACTGGAATTTCAAAGTTGAAGACTTTCTTTTAAACTGTCACAGGTTTTTCATAGTTTTATCATTTCATAAATCACTGATTTATGCTACATTAATATGATTGCTCTTAATACAACAAAAATGAGAAATTCAACAGAAATTTAGGAAATACTTTGGGGAATGATACAAATTTTTGCTAAATGTGATTAAAGTTTTTCATTTGGATAATATTTTATATTACTAACAATATTGTAATAATTATTGACAGCAAATACCTGTAATAAATCACACTAAGACAATATATGTCATCTAGCACTATATCCTCTGCCCACCAAACAGGAGCTTCAGGGTGAAGAGAAAAAGTGATAGATGTATAGATTATGCATGTAGAAACAACACGGCTGCTAAAAAGAAAGATGGGCTTTGGTCAGCTATATTTTAACTTTTTATGAAATGTTATTTTCTACTTTTTCCTTTCTTGTTTAAAGGAGCTCTGTCAACATAAAGCTAAAAAATACATTTCCCTACTTCAGTTACTATAACAACAGTGTATGCTATTAAATAGAACAATATGAGAGACTTCTTTTTACCTATCCTTATATGTTTGTAGCTGGGGGCAGAGCAAGAGGAAAGTAGGATATTTCAGCTCCTTTTTGTTTAAGTAAAATAATTTTTTATGTACTGGGACCCAGTCAAGAAACCAAAGAATTAGAGTCCAATCCAATGCAGTGTCAAACATTCTCAAATCCCATTAAAGTCTGAGGACAAAATCTTAGCTATGTGGAAGCAAATGGAAAAAAAATATCACCTGGGTAGGAAATTACCCATCATTATTGTTCATTTACACAGTACCATGGATAATGTTTGAGTCACGGTTAGGTGAGCAAATCATCTCAAAAGGACACAGCAATATAGGCTGCTGGGAGACTCAACAAACATTCACTTGTGCATGAATTTTTAAAAGTTTGAGTCTTCTGCCTTCTGGCACATGTTTTGGCTTCATTTAGACAATGCAAGTGCAAAATCACAATGAATTATCTTTTTACTCCAAAAAGATACTAATGGCCATAAGATATCTTGAGATGGCCAACCAGCCATATCATAATATAACCATGTCTGGATAAAATATAAATTCTCACAAGACTTCTTAAATAAAAAATCAACATACAAGGTTAGCAGAAATAAAGAAACTATACTGATAGCAGCTACATACATAAATTTTGTGACATGCTCCTCTGCCTTCCCTCTCCCCCAGTAAATCAACACCTGATCTTAAATGGCTTGGTTGTGCCAACACTAAGAGGAGCCAAGGCTTTTTGACACAGGGATGTTCTGTCCTGTTATCTTAATAGTTACCGATATCTTGTTAAAAAATCCTACAAAACTGAAATAGTCTCTATATTGTGTTTGCATTTCATAACATACTTTTCTGTATTTTCAAATAAAACCATCCAAAAAAAATTATCAACGCTGAATAGAGGTCTGTTGGAAGTTCTTTTTTCTATATCTAAGTAATCCTTGAACTAAAAAATGTATTAAAAATTATTTGCTACTCTGAAATATTATAGTCCCTGCTACACCAATGGGTCAAAGAAGAGGTCTTGGAGACTGCAGACCAGAGATCCAAACAGCTGTCTTCTATTCACGCTTTGAGAAAATAAAGTGTACCTAGAATCTCAATTTACAGTGTTCTTTATATTCTGCAATGGCCTGAATCTGTGCTTCATATTAGAATATACTTTACGGGGAGAGAGAGAGAGAGAGAGAGAGAGAGAAAGAAACATTTCAAGCACTTATTTAGCAACTGAACTCAGTGATCCTGGAAAAAAAAAAAAAAAAAAAAAAAAAAAAAAAAGGTGAGTTTTTTTTCACATACCATTTTATTTAAAAAAAACGTGCATTTGCTACAGGAGAAATATAATGGGAGAAGTAAAACTATGCTGACAGAGGGCCTAACATAGTCTTTTGTTCTGAATTACCCCCAGGAGGAAGCCCCTCTCTCCAACAGTTTAATAAAATCTGTCTCTTAATTTAGCTAAGGCAGGAGCTGGTAGTTAAATATTGGCTCTAATTTCTTTCTCTTTTGCATACAGGAATGGATGCATGTGGAAATGGCCCTGATATTTTGAGTAAAGGCTGGGTTCTCGTATGACTTCTAAATGGATGGTGATCAGGGATTCTGGAGAAAGCCAGAAACATTAAATCAACAGAGCTGTAGGATGGGTAAAAATACAGCACTTGAACCATCCCAGTTTATGACACATCTGATCAAGCAGTAGTAGATGAGCCTAAGGCATTTTCTAGGAACTGCTGACATGCTGAGAAAAGTACTCAGGTTCAAGGCTGGTCTGAGAATTATTAACCCAGAACCATTTATTTGCCCCAGGAAATGCCCAGGGCCCAGAATGCCCTCACGATCCTTTTTCTCCTTACAACAGCTTGAAAAGTTCTAAATTAATTTTTTAAGCATTTGCAAGACACTATGACTGAAATATTTTCTCACAACTGCATTTTTTTCAGTACTAAGAAAAAAAAAAGCTTTAGCTTTTTGAAGGTTTAGCTCTATTGCCAGATAAAAATACATGTTTTCTTACTTTAAACATTAAGATTGATTCTGAAGGAACAGCAAGTGGTTTGTTGGGTTGTATTTTGCTTCCAGATGCAGCTAGCAAAAGTTCTAGTTACAGTCAATGAAGTGATAGATCATGAAAGGATGTCAGAATAGACACACATGCAGCTTTGATTGCACATGATGTGCTTTCAAATTTGCTTAATCTCAGTAGACTGAGATTGGACATTCCCTTAAAACCATAGTTCAAAGACATTCTCTTTTCAAATCTTTTGTTTGATATCCCTGCAAGTATATTGGAAAAAAGACACGGGAAGCTACATGCAACTCAGCCATTATCTTCTATCATCTGCTTGCCGTTTACATTTTATGTCTAAACCAAACACAGCTGATATGTGTCTTATGAAATGTTATTATGCTTTCTTCTGGTTGCACCTATGATTTCAAGGGAATTAATGTTAAATGTGACAAGCAGCCCATCGCATTTTTTGTTTAAGAATTTACATAGTGTCAGACATTCGGTATAGACCACAAGTAAGCATTTTCATTATTTCTAAAGCTGCTGAAACAGATTGGCTATGCAAAGCTTCTCTTTTGTTCCTGTACCTTATTGCTTGGCCATCGTTGTCACTAAATATGCCTTTTGCTTCATTTTAATACAGCCTTTTGCAGAAGGTCATTTATTAGGTAATCACTTGTCTATGGAAAAGCCTAATTACTCTATGTTTGTCAGAAAGAGGAAATGGTACTACATTTGAATACTGAATGGGTTGCAAACTAGTCTCCAGATGAGGAATATGAAAATTTTCAAAGGCTTTACTTATTGCCAGTTAAATGAAAACAGCTAAATGAACCTATACATTTGGGGTTAAAATAGACAAATACTCTGATGTACAGAGGATGAAAAAGCATAGAGTTTATAGCTTTTTCAACTTTAATGCTAAAGTAAATGCACAAAATAATTTATGACTACCGCAATACCCCTTTCTGTATGGAATACTAATGCCCCCTACTGGTCTTTCTCAAGAATTTTCTGAATTTTTCTGTTGATAAAAGCTGCTCAGTACACATTTTCTGTTCCATTCCAAAGAAAGGGAAATTATTTAGCCACTACCGAGTTTTTCTATGGTTCACACCCATCAAACATGTATCTGCAGCAAAGGAGCTTTTGTCCGGGTTTTTATCTCCAAGATACATTCTGCAAGTGCTGTTTGCTTTTCCAAATTCACAGCTGCCATGGGAATTACTGACTACAAAGAACCCATGCACTGATAACCTTTTTTAAAACCTTTTTTTAAACCCTTGTCAATATTTGAAAGGAAAAGCATTCAGATTTTCATGAAAAATTACATGAAAACAAGCAGCAGGACAGTTACAAATAGAGAGTTGTTTATAACTAATGGTCTCGTGAAGATTTTTATGACATGTGGTCTTGAACTGCCTTAGCCCAAGAGACCACCACTATCAGTTTGTGTGACATTTGCCTTGATTTGTCCACATATTCTGAAAATTTACACTGTATATCATACAATTCTCTTGCTGATGCATCTAATCTTTTGCTTGAGAGATAGCTTAATGAAAAATATATTTTAAAAAGATTTGTTATCCTGCCTTCCCAAGGAAATAAAACACATACAATCACATAGTTTGTCAGTCCTCAGACCCTTTTCTCCCGGAGGCCTTTGAAGCCACTGATCAAATTGAGACAGGGACAGACAGCTCAAGGTTCTCAAGTTTCTCCAAAGATCCTAATTGTGTAGCAGAGAGTAAGCTCCCTAAGACAGCTATGTCCCACCTCTTCATACACTCAGAGACATAGGAATCAGACAGTAAATTAGCAGCCAGAAGCTGGTTGGCCAGGTAGTGCCCCAATGCCACCGAGACAGCCACTTTGCCCAGCCAAAGGGAAAGTGGCAATACTATGGACCAGGGAGTGGAGCAGGACACAAATTACAGAAAAATAAGAAGACATAGTTCTCTAGTTCCATGTGTCATAAAACAATGTGCTTTAAGATTACTGTCAATTGCCTAGTAAAAGCTACCTTGTGACCATCTAGACATGAATCTTCCTTGTCTACTTCAGTTTATGGATGACACTCTCTCACCTCCTCATGATCATCACCTTGTCTCTTCCAGGAAGAGTCATTCTCTGATCTGGCAGCTGAGCTGCTGCGTGAGTGCTTCCTAAGCTCTCTCATGTGAAATGGACAAAGCTAGTTCAAAGGTTTTATAATAGTAGGTCTTTGCTGATTTTTCTCAGTTTGTTTGGATTAAACTCAGATCAACATGAACAAAACCCAGTGTGTTCCTGCTGTACATGTTCTGAAACACCGAAGTCAGTCAGCATGTCTACCTGAGGCACCATGAGAGCAGGATGTGAGCTGGGTGCAATCTGAGGGGAACACTAAATGAGGCCAAACATGCCAGGGCCTTGTCAACTGTTGACACTGATATGGGAAATGAGGCACTGCAGGTCCATGCAATATCAGCTGAGGAGAGCGATTAGAGAAGAGAGCAGGCACCAGAATGTTTCATTATGGGGTTCTGATGCTATGCTATGCAGGCTAGGGATACCCAAACACCATTAAGTGCTCATAGACTTTTTTGAATAATGTGCGAAATCATATACCTCCAGTAACTGACCTAATCAGGAATTTCCATACTCCACTTCAGTGCACAGAGATATCCAGTGGTGGAATCCTTACTGTCAGTAACACAAACAGTTAGGCCCATAGTCTAAAAAGCATATTAAGATATACAACACTATATAACAACATATTGGAACTTTACCCCTAGCTCATTCCAAATATCAGCCCACAAATTTGACCAAGAACAGAAATAAGCAAGGAACTGGGATACATAAGACAATGGAAATAATTATTAATAATCAGATCTGTCTCCAACCAGGTACGATTTATAGTAATATACCATGACAAAAACAGATAAAGACCCAGAGAGCTCTACAGTTGCATTTTCTGTAAAGATGCTATTATGTGAGTCTTTAAACATGCCACTGCATTAGAAACAAATGTCTCTTTTAGGATGTAAGATTATTTTCCTGTAATATCAAAGAGATAAGGTACATAAATAATGGAAGACAGTCTTACAAATTACAGGGACCGGATATGTATGAATACTTCTGTCTCTTTAAGTTTTCTTTCTGCAAACTGCAGGTAACCTAGCAGAGGAGGCATATATCTACAGTGCTCAAAATGCCCTTTACAGGAACACATTTCTTTAGCTAATTCTTTTTCTACGTAAAAGCCTAATTACTCAGTGGTTATTAGACAAGGAAAACTGAGTTCCATTTAAATTTAGAACTGGAATCCAAGCCAAATTCCAGGGGAAGAAAAGAAACATTTTACAGATGGAGACTTGCAATCTAAATGCAGAGCTAGGTAATATAAATGTCCCAAAAGAGAGGAGGAAAGCACAATATTATGATTAAATTCACCCAAATGAGAATTAAGAAATCTGAGTCTGTCTTCAGACAAAAGACAGATTTGTTATAGCTGTGGAGAGACATTACATAGCTATGTGGGAAAGAAATATTCTTAAAATAACATACGCCTATTTTAGTGTGAACAACACCTAATACAAAGGGAATTTATTCACTAAAGCTAGGAATTCCAAATGACATCTCATAAAAATTAAGTTTCTAGAAACAGAACTACCACAAATATTAACATGCTTGGACAATTCTGGAAGTCAAACACATGTAAAGTGGTTATGTATAAATTGGTACATAAAACCTGTGGATAGCCCTTTCAGAAACTCTAACCCATTTTTAATCCAAATACTTTCCAAAAGTGGCTTAAAGTCAACATTTCCAAAGTTGTTTAAGTGATCAATATTGCAGATGAATGCTTGATAGGAATTTTATGCTGGATAAACAGAGTAGATGCTTAATTCCCACTGACTTCAACACATCTGCTTTTATATGCTTAGGTGTCTGAGTTTCAATTACATTAATCAGAATCTAGCCTCTATAAACATGACTAGTACTTTTTGAAATCAGGATAGTTAAGTATTTTTGACACTTCTGTTTTTCTTCTTAGATAGTCTCTCTTCTCTCTCATCTGTCATACAGTTCAGCCCCACTAATGCTACTCTACACCAGAACTATACATAAATTTTGTGATCTACAATCTCTCTGCCTCTATATTTTATTTCATCATTTCTTCATTTTCTTCCTACCCCTTGCCAGTTATTGTTGGTTGCAGACAATCCCTAGTAGGGATTATTCTAATTTCAACTATGTCAGTTTGCTTCTTCTGTCAGCACTGCTGAATTCTGTCAATTTTCTGTAGAGAGAATCAGAGGAAAGTCTCTGGAAGAAAATCTGGATATAACCTATCATTGTTCGATCTGAAAGACCAAAATGTCAAGGACTATCTTGACATTCTTGTCTTCATATGAGTACTAGATCTGCCCTATCTGCCATGTCACCCCATTTCCCTGGTTAACCCACAGCATTGATGGATGAAAAAATTTTAGACAAGTTGGCACAACTGTGATGAAAATTAATTCAAGATTCCTGCTGCCTGTGCTATTCAGTGGCAAGGGAGGGAAAGGTGAAGAGAAGGTGTGAACTCTACTTTCTTTCTAAATACCAGGTTGAAACCACCTCCTTTTGCACAAGAATTAATTTATCTTAAAATCCTTACTCTATACTTTAACAACTGAAATTGCATTTCTGGCTGTCTTGCACAAAACATCAGAGAATGTTGATAGTCTCAGACAAGCAGGGAGAATTACAGAGTCACTCAGGAGGTCATCAGTCCAACCTCGGGTCCAAAGCAGGTCAGCTCTGGGATTGCTCCAGGTTGCTCAGGAGTTTCTCCAATGGGATTCTCCAGGTTCCTCCAGCAGAGTCTGGAAAATTTCTCTGATGGAGCCTGCAGATCCTCAGGGGGCAACCTGCTCCACTGCTTGGCTAGACTCATGGAGAGATATTTTTCCTTTTATTTGTTATAAACCTCCCTTGTTTATTCCCATTGTCTTCTTCTCCTTTCACACGTGGCTCCAAAAAACCTGGCTCTGTCCTCCTGACTTCTCTGATGACTCATCCATCAGCTGTCTCTTCTCCAGGCTAAACAAACCCTGGTCCTTCAATGTCTTCTCACAGGGCAAGTGTTCCAGTCCCTGACCACTTTACTGTCCCTGCCCTGACCTCACATCAGTTTAAAAATGTTTTTTGTCTACTAGGGGGGCAACACAGTACCTAGATACAGTCTAATGACTGTCAAGCAAAGGGGATTAATCACTTCCCTCAATTTACTGGCTATGCTTCTGTTGGTACAACCCAGTCTACTGCTACTCTTCATCATTGCCAACATGCCCTGCTGGCCTCTGTTTAGTGTCCCATACACCAGTATGTCCAGGTTCTTCTCCACAGAGCTGGTCCTCAGCCAATCAGTCTCCAGTCAGTAGCATTGCAGAGGGTTATTCCACCTCTGGTATAGGACTTTGTATTTGCTCTTATTGAAGTTCCTAGTGGCTCATTTCTATAGCATGGGTAGCTCTCTTTAAATGGCCGTTCTGTCCTTGAGCATTTTGATAGCACCCAAGAAGTTTCTGTGATCCACAGGCTTGATAAGGACACATTCTGTCTCTTCCTCCAGGTCACTGGTAAAGCTACTTAAAGCTCCAGGTCACAGGACAAATCTCTGAAAATCTCCACTCATAACCAGTTTCAAGATAGAGTGTGACCCCTTAAGCACTGCTTTTAAGGCCAACAGTCCAGTCAGTTTCTCATTCCTTCAGTAGTCCACTCATCTAGCCTCTAACATCCCAACCTGGATAAAAGATGCCATAGGCGGCAGAATATCAAGACAGACAGCATCTGCTACTCAGCCGTCATCCACAGGCCTCATCATTGTTAGGCTCATTAAGCATAGTTTGACCTTACTAAATCCTAATCACATTCTTCTCCATACATATTTGCCTTGAAGAATTTTGTCTAACAGCATTGATAACAGGAGAACAAAACAGGGAGAAAATTACTTTAAGTAGATTACAATATTTTGTTTCCCTAAAATTACTCAACAATAATAAACAAAAAAAAAAATTCTAAAAGTCTGAAAAAAGAACAGGTTTTAAGTTACAACATGAAACGGACTACTTTTAGTGTACAAGACATTGTGACAGAATTACATGCCATGGGAAAATTGTTGTCACATTCCAGTGGGTCTTTGCTGTTGACAGAATTAATTTGTACTATTGTTGTTAAAGGCACATATTTTAATATACTAAGTAAAGCCAATGTTTGGGTTTTTTCAACTTCTTACAAGGCAATGTAAAACATTCCAGGTCTTAAATGCAAGAACTGTTCCTCAGCAGACTGTTGTAAAACAAACTATACGTATATGTTAGCATTTAAATCAAATGTAAGTAAAGCTGGTCAGTTGTCAAAGATCAGGGAGTGCTGATGTCTCAGTACATTGCTTGAAAAGTATATGGCAATATTTCTTGACATAATTGGCATTAGTTATCTACTTTAACACTTTCATTAGTAATGATTGCATATTTTTACTAGTAAACCACAGAGTTTATTCTTCTGTGAAGCAGAGAACTATTTTAATTACATAGAAAATGTATTACATAGAAAATATTAAGTTATTTAAAAAGTATCTCAAGAAATGTATCATGAACAGTTTAAATAGATAAGCTTTCGACACAAGGAGGTGCTGTTGAGACTCAAATATTCGGGACAGATCCAGTCATGCATCAATATATAGACTGACATATTTGCACAAAATTTATGAAGTAAGCACTATTGCCCACATTCAAGAGTGTAATCCTGGCTCTATGCAAGTCAACTTGTGCTATGCTATAAAGTTCATAACTTTGGGGAATAGGTGAGAGTCAGTACTGCATTGTGCACAAATGTGTGTGTTCCTGTAGGACTTATATTATCAGAATTCTCTTGCAAGTTTCCAATAGTCCTGACCAGCACTCAAAAAATCTGTGGGTAACATTGCATAGACTAGTGTTAATAGCCTAACAAATATTGGGAGGGTGAAAAGCCTAAGAATTAAACAGATTAAGAATTGATTCAGTTTTAATTTTGGTAGGAAATCTCCTATCACAGATTTGCATTCACTGATTTATTTACAGACTATTCAAAAAATTAATTCATAATGGTGTAAACATAGTGCTTCGAGGGCACCCAGATTTTTTAAATATAAATATTTTGAATCAAAACATCTGTGCTTCAAATCAGGCAACTCCTTTTAAAAAGGTTAATGACAGTGGTGTAACATAATCATTATATAAACCAATATATAGAGCAAATATTCAGATCTCCATGCCTGACAAATCCATTCCCATATTTATAAATAGTCTGAGAAAAACACATTATTTTCAGAGTTGCTGACCAAGTATAACTCCCATTATCTTTGGCATACTAATATACAAAGAACTTTGGCCCAGCAGATACACAACAGCAGAAATAATTAATTAAAGTTGAATGAAAGATGAAAGGATGACTGTGACAAGCCATGGGACCACATTATGAATATATAGTGCAAGGGGTAAATAAAGTCTCATTCCTACAGAGGAAATATAAAAGAAAAACAAATTAAAAATTTTATAGGAAACATTGATATTATACTTTCCTCAGACCCTTATTCCTCTCTAAAAATGGTACAGCTTAGTCAGAATATGTTTCCAGTGCTGGTTACCAATCTTCCATCATGAAAAATTAAGTCAGTTACAACACAGGAGCTACTGGCTATAGCTCTCCCTAGGAGCTGCAGTTAAGATAGGAGCATGACTTCTTGAAGAAAATGGCTTCTAGAAACAAGGATACATTAGCATTTCAGTATGTGGTTTGTTCGTGTTTGTTTTTTAAATTAAAAGGGGGCTTTTTTGAAAGCATGCATTTCAAAAATAGTGTTTAGATAATTTAGTCAATTTTTTTTTACTGGAAAAATGTAGTTGACATTGCAGAATTGCTACCTGTCATAGTGTTTTGATCATACTGTTATGAAAAGAGTTTCAACAAGAGAATCTTTATGTTCCCTTCATCTGTAAAGTTCACAAATTAAACTCACTTACACCTTTCCACCCAAGCAGATGGCCATTATTTTTATTTTAAAACGTCAAGAAATAAGGCAGTGTTTCCACCTGTACATTGGAGTTCTGTCCTTACCTTGCTATTGCCAGCAGAATGTGTGCATAAACACGAGAACATGCAGTTCAGAAAACCATGATTGAACATACCAGGATTCACAGTGGGATCCCACTTGCAGAGAAAGAGCTCTTCACATTTCAGTAAATTCCCTACAGGAATTTCCAGCTGAAAAAGGCAGTCTGTTTTACACACCAGAAATTACATGAAAGGGTGGAAATTCTGCTCCAGATCAGCATCATTACCATTTATATAGTTAAATTATTTCAGTCAGTCAAATTACTGGAAAACAAATGTATCTTCAAAACACCTCCCTGAGGTCAAGACACGTTATTGCCATTCAGTGAGGGACAGATGTATTATGTATCATATCTGATGTCATCCACTGAGTCATGGGCAAATCCAGAATATTCTCTGAGAAGTGACTGAAAAGAGAAAGACAGTGTTTGCCCCTGCGCTCACTCCAATAGGTCTTGCTGCCTCTCCACGGGTGAGGGAAAACTGTTTTTTCTGTCTACTATCTATATTTTCTCATGCAACTCAGTTGTTAATTATAGGTTAGACCTCCTGGGACCATCTTATCTAAAACATTCTTTTTTTTATCAAAACTTGACCTTTCAAAGCAAGAGTATATGGTGGGACTTTTGGATGACACATTATTAAATTCTATGGCTGAAACATTCACTGCCTTTTCCTACTGTTTCTGAACCTGTGCCTAAAGCTGCAATAATCTATTTGACACTACTAGAAAATATCTTTTTTCTATTTCTTATATTTTTATATTCTTTACTGAAGTATTTTTTATAATCTTCCACCTTTTTGTAGAAAATTTTGACAACTCCAGTGATTTCAAGGATTAACACTAAAAAATTTTGCTGATTTTTGCAGAATATCTTTATAAGGAAATCACAATTTATTTTAAACAGGGATGTCAACGTTAAATTTAAATGTAGTTCTTCCAGTTTCATTTGAATGTTTCATTCTCTGAAGAGAAAAACTCCCTTATCTTTTGCTGAAATTGAATGGTCACAGTTAAACTTTCTAGTTTCAGTACTTCCAACTGTCAGTTTTATCATACATCTTAGGATATTTTTTCTCTTGCTTCTTAAGCCTTGGCATCTGAAATCACATGAGTGTTTGGGAATCTTATTTTTCTTTTGAAAGACACCATTTTCACATGCTTCTGCTGTTCGAGAAAGTTTGAAATAGCAATCCAAAGCACTTAAATAAAAAAGCATGTAAAAATAGAACTTGAATTATTATTTTTTAAATGTTATTTTTAAACCAATTCCATGACAGAACAGAAAAGTAGTGGCGTGGGGCTGGTCAGGTGAAATCTTTATGCAATCATCTGATTCTATTATATGAGATTTTCAGAATTTACAAGAGAATATTTCCAGTGTTGACCTTGCATAAATCCTGAAGAAGACAGGAGGACTTCTCACAGTCAGTGCAAATAGAAATTTTTAAATTAGGTTTAAAGTCTCTAGCTCCTTTCACCCCCGCCTCAGCCCTTCCGAGAGTAAGGCAGGCATTGCAGTCTTGCCTTGAATACCTTCAAGTCAAGGATCCCATGTCCTGCAGTCATGCCAGAGACATCTGGGAAGGGGTGGACAGAGAGTCAGGATCTAAAGGTTTTTTAAAATATTAAACTCAAGTTTGCCATTATGAAGTTTCTAATCCCACTAGAGTCTACAAAGAAAACTTGCATCTGGAAGCCCAACTATGTTACAAAGACCCAAATCTCATTATTATGCACTTGCATATTAAAGTCACTCAGCAGATTGCCTCTCAGATTAGCATTACTAAACACTGCAAAAATATAAATAATAGCCAATTAACAAGAGTTTATTAACAATATAAATAATAACAGATGATAACAAGAGTGCACTGACATGGGAAAGAATGAGCAATATCTGTGATATGGTTCAATACTGACAAAAATGAAGATGTCACAGGATCAGATTCTTGTTTTGCCTGACTTCATACTTCCAGAAATAACAGACTAATGGAACAGCTGCTCCACTGTTTGGACAACCATCTTTTTTAAAAAAATAGATAAATACCATACTTTTACTATATAAATGTAGGCAAAATTATATAAATATGTTTCAGCTATAAAAAATTATTTTAAGAGCATTAGAAATCTCATTCCTATGAGATGGGTTTTGGATGAATTCACTTGAATAAAGTTATGACAATGCTAAGGTACTTACAGTCAGAAGAGAGACAGCCTGGTTTGGAAAATAAATTTCTTTTTAACTTAATGTAGCCCTTCAATCATGATACTTCTCACACAGGCTAGAGAAGACAGTGACAAACATGAATGATGTACAGAGGTTTTAAAATATCTCTTTTTTCTACAGAGAGTTAAATAACAATGTCTATTTCTTCACTGAAGACAGAAAGTGGAATTTTGAGCAGAAAGCATGTTTCAAGATCTAATGAGATTTTGAGGAATAGAAGCATCCAAAGCCAACTACTTTGCTTTTAATGACTGTTTGTTAAAAGGAGCTAAAAAGGCTAGGCACTGTTGGTGCCAGTAAAAGGAGGAAATTAGGAACATACATCTCCATAGCCAGCTTCATAGAACAGCTCACTTAGTTATTTCAGATCAAAAAGTTTAGAAGCAAAACAGGGTGTTTCAGCTCCAAAAAGCATACTTTTGATTACACGACAGAAGCCTTTCAATTAGCTGTTAAGTGACACATCATGAGGATCTGGCAGCTCTAGATCAATAAGCTGACCCTAGGATTTCTTTTTTTTCCTTCAGACTATCAGGAAGGGGAAAAAATAGCATCCAAGGGGAGAAAAAGTACAGAAACATAAAGCATCTGCACAGTATAAACAGAACAATGGTGACCAACATTTTTCAATACCTTTTACTAGATGCTCTTCCTTGACCTTTCTCCACCTTATTATATTGCTTTGAAACAAACAAAAACATTTCTGCAGTAAGTCAAAGTCAAAAGCAGGGCATTTTTCAGCTGTTTTCCCAGATCTTCTAGCTGTGGTGATCTTCTAATTGTAAATTCTTCTCTACATGTACATTCCAGCTTTTTTCTCTTTTCTTTTTCTTCTTCAAACCAGAATGAAACTTGACAGAAATGAAAGCTTAGCAGTCACCTAGGACATAGAGATCTTAGAGACTGTACCATTATCTCTCCTCAGCTATTCCTTTTCGATCAGCACAAACACTTCCAAACAAGTTTGGAGGCTTTCCTGTCTGTCCAACAGGCTTAAAAGCAAAATTAATTCAATGTTATGAAATTAAACAACAAGGAATTCAAAAAAGAAAATGTAACTTTACCACATTTTTTCATCACTTCAGTTTCTTCTGGACTATAAGTAAATGAATCAAATTCTGCAAAAGGTTTCTGCATTCTCCTTCTAGTCCACCCAAGACTAACAATTCATCATATGAACAGCTAGAAAATCAAGTTCAGAAATTTATGTGAGGTGCCTGTGCTAGAGCTGCTAACAAGTGATAGGCATGAGGGTTAAAAAAAGTAACATAGCACACATGTCTCTGTGTAAAATCTAAGCTGTGTATCAGGAGGCCCTCTTTTCCCCACATCAATAAAACACACCAGGTAACAGGGGAATTAATTGATGTGATGGACTGTAAGGCAGCATTATGGCAATGAAACATGAGCACGGGAACCAGTGAAACCTGCTGTTACACAGAACCAAGACAGGGCAAGGAAAGAGACACTCGTGCACACGCCTTGAGGGTTTGGATGGAGACAACCAGTAAGGACACCCTGCCCAGGGATGAGGTTACTGCAATGGCAGGCTGTGGGACTGTCCAAAATCCACATACCAAAGGCCACTGTGGAGGTTAGTGCACGAGGGCAGGAATCACTCACAGGCAAAGAGCAGTCAGAAGTCTCCTCTCTTGAAAATCCTCTATAAGGAACATAGTTTTTTATGGGACCAGGCAAAAGTACAGACTTCCTAATTTGGAGCCAGGACATCCAAGAGGATGTAAAGAACAGCCAAGGCAGGCCTTCATCTTGAATGCTGGACAAGCCTCTGCCAAAAAGCTGTTCAGCCTTTGGGTGTGAAAATAAGACTCCAATAACTAAAGAAGAAAACATATATTAGATTTTAATAATTTTTGCTTATGACTCAAAGCTGTGTCCGGTTGTGTGTCACCTGCATCAAGTCCCAACCTCACCCTTTCATGATTATCCAGTATACTCCTCTGATGAGGGAAGACAGGCACAAAATCTGGGACCTTCTTTTCATAAGCGTGTGCTGAGAAGGCATAAGAGAACTGAGACGTTATCCACCTGTACAGCACAGTCAGGACTTGAATCAGCCTTTGAACTGCCACATCAGCAAACAGAGCAACTCCTGGACCTGAGACCATGCCAGCTCTGTGGAGCCACCGACTGCAGTACACAGCATGCCCCATAAAAACTGCAACATCCATCAGCAGGCAAACGGGAGTCTTTATGCTCATACTGGCTCATCTGTGCTTTGCAACCTTCAAGTAAAATTATTAGCATTGCTCCCAGGGAGAGGAGAGAAAGATAAATATGATAGCTCATTTCTATTTCAGGCCAGGAATTTCAAATGGGCAATAGGGATTATTTCCTTTTTAATACACGTTTTTGAGTTTGAAGGGAGGTATGGGAGAATATGTGTTAGGGCCACAGATTTCTTTCTTGAACTTGTTTAGTGAAAACAGTGCTATTCAGCTGCCACTGATGGGTTCTACTTACAAAAAAAAAAAAAATATAAAATCTCATTATAGTGTGCCAACATGCTTTACCATATCCTAGATTTCACAGCCCAAAATTACAAGCCAACTTGCCAAAAACCAAAACAAAACAAAAACACCAAACAAACAAAAAAAAAAACACACAAGTGAGTGTGAGACAAAAGGCAGAGTGAACCAGAAGACAGAATGTTGTCAGAAAACTCACATAAAAGCAATGAATTATACCATGGGACTTAAGCATCATAGAGCCCCATGAAATGAAAAAGTTCCATTGATTTCCTCTCAGTAACATGAGCAGGCTCCTTTATCAAATGCCTTTGAAACTGAGACCTCCCGCTGGTTTTCTTATATTAAACTGGGGAAAAAACACATTCCATTGTCAGGGTTGTTGCAAGGATGTAATCAGAGGTTTGGCATCCCAGCTCACAGAAACCAAGCAATTTGGAAAAAATCCCCATACTTATAGTTGGCATTTTTCTTTTCTAGCAGTAGATTGAATATAATTACTCTAAAACTCAGTGACATCAGGGGTAGATAACATTAAAACAATTTCTTCCAACTATGTATTTTCCTCATCATTGTGATAAAGTGATAATTGCCTGGAGATTGCTTATTGTAAAGGCAAGCTCTTGCCACTTACAAATTCTCTCTTTAGGTCACTCTCCTGACAAGCAGAATCATTTACAACATGAACCATGAACCTGAGCCACATTTCTATTCAGTTGTACTGAAAATTAATATGAGAGTAGCAGAAGGAATAACACTGGGGGAGGAAACTTCTGTAAGTATCAGGTATTTTGGGAAGTTACTGCTTTATCTAAATGAATGGCTGCCATCATCCATCTCAGCTCAAGAGCCAAAACACTGTGCAATCAGTATAAGAAAGAAAATGATCTGATTGATTAGCTGATTATGATCCACCAGTCCAGAGGGGACAAACATTTACCAGAGGGTCCTGTTCCTGAAAATTATGTCTTTTGTGTTTTCAGTATTAACTCATCTTTGGGAATAAGCATAGAGTTAGCACATCACATTCGGATTTCAATGAACTCCATACATGGGCTGACATGGATTTACTGTGTGGGCAGAATAGATGAGATGGAACAAAAAATATGAACAGTATTTTGCATACACAAAATGCAGATAGAGTATGTTTATTTATAATTATGTTCATTTTGCAAAAGAGGAAAGCAAAGGAAATAAAAGAGAGATAGCACATACATGAAAGATGCTAACGCTTTTCCTTTAAGAGAGTATATCTGATGTGAACAAAAACTTGCAGCTGCATCCAGCAGACATCTAAAAAACCTTTATGTGCAGTAGCAGAATAATTTGAAAATACGTATATGTGTATATACATATGCACTGCTACATGGAATAGATTCTTTGACTTAGAAGGAAAACTGTTCAACATGAACAAAGCTTGGCAACTACAAGCTGACATGAGATGGATGTTACATATTTGGTTATTACTTATTTGCCAGTTGATTCAGAAGGATTCATCTGCTGTTGTACAGTCTCCTGTAGGCAGACATAGAGAAGATGTAAAGTGAGGGAACTGTGTGTGTGGCCTGGGTCCCAGAGGCAGGCTTGCCCAAACCACAGGCAGTTGCTCTCAGTGCACCTAGCTGTTGTGGTCCTGGGGGGCTGTACGATGAGTAGGGGGCTGTAAGAGGGAAGTGAGCACCAGGTCTGAAGGGACAAGTCAAAGTGATGAAGATTTATGACACTGGGCAATTCCTTCTCCCCAAGCAGAGTATTCAGGACATTACTTTCTCCTGCTGTGCAAAAGTTTTCAGCCACTGTTCTGAGCTGGCTGAAGGGCAGCCATGGGAATGTCCTCACTAGATAGGGTAAAAACTCCTGTCCCTGACGTTCTGCAGACTAATCGCATCTATATTACAATCAATGGTCTGGAAGATACTTTCACATACATGAGAAGAACCTCTAATCCCCTTCCCCATTCCGTTCCTTCCTAGTTAACATAACTATTGCCATTAACACTGTCAGATACCTGTAAATGGAGTTCTCTGTGGAAAATATGGATATTGTACTTCCAGCAGTCCACTACTAATAGCACAAAAACTCAGGTTGCAGGTGACTTTTTTTGAACAAACTTTCACAAGTAGTGAAGCTTTAAACCATGTTTTATCAGCATCTACCTTTAGAGATTGTCAGCACCTCACTTTGGTTAATTAGATCTACTTAAAGTAGTTTGATGGCAATCCAGACTGAGGAGCGTTTAGCAAAAAAAAAAAAAAAATAAAGATAAAGAAAATAGGAGAGACATGAAGAGATAGTGCAAATTAAAATTAAAAAAAAAAAAAAAGTAAAGATGAAATATAATAGCAATGTTGGGGAAAAAAAACACTGAAAAGGAAGAGAAAATTAAAGAATTATAGCAATTTAGAGAACAACAAAATGTATTAGGAAAATTCCTTTCAAAACATCTAATAGGATTATTATTAGTAGTAGTAGTATTTCTTCTTTTAACTATCTAAGCTGAATGTGGATCTTCACTGTATTCCTGCTTTTTCCTGACTCCAGTTCTGAGCTGCTCCAACAGTAATTAGAATGATAGCCTTAACCACAATGACATACACATATGCCTCTTCATCTTCACTTTTCAGAAACCATTTATATTAGAGAACTGTAATCAAGCATCATAAGGCTAGTTATGCCAGTGGTATATTAGCCAGATATTTACCTGTGCAAAAGAAAACTCATGCCCCCTTTAGAGCAAACCCAGTACTGAATAAAAGAGAATATTAAAAATAACTGAATCTGTGAAACAGGGAACTTTTTAAAATATCTATGTGAAGGTATTACTATGTTTTATTCTTAGTCAATTTACTATATAGCAACAGTCTGTGCTGTTGTCTTCTCTGGAGAGAGTTCTCATTCAAGTATCTTTGTGTCCTTCATTACTTCTATTGGCCAGACTTCCCGAAACTATTTCTCATTATGCATCAGGATTCAAGAATTCCAACAATGCATTGCTTTTTTTACAAGACAAAGAATGTGCTATTTTATGGGAAACAGAGTTACAGTTAGTAGCTCACCTGATTTTGAAAAAATGAGAAGGAAACAGATACAGATTAATGTAGAAACAAAATAATTTTACTTTGTTTTTTTACTTAAAATAGACATATTTTTTTCACTCTTTCCAAATCAAAATTAAAATTTAAGCAAAACACTACTTCTGGGTTTGCAAAAATAAATGGTGAGGCATGAGGAAGGTTCTCCTTGCAATTATTCCAAATACCTTGTCTTTATTCAAATGTTTCAATAAAATTTCCTACCAAAATAAGCATAAAAGCAATCAAGATGGATTAAGCTACCAAGATGTTGAGTGTACTAATAATACCTTATTCTTTCCTCCTGTACCATCCAGCAGTTTCTTCTTGTTTTCAATCTTTCCAGATATAGTCTTACTCATACACTATTCAGTAACTCAGGCCAGGAATGGTCCCTCTGTTGTAAGTTCATATAAGCCAATAGTAAACACACGGCACATATGGCCACCTCAGATAAATAGAGACAACCACTGAATTTTGGTTCAACTTAGCAAATCCATGCTGCAGTACTTTAAGGTTCTGGACATCCCTGAGTTTTCAGCAAAGAGGACAGCTATAATATATGCACCTCAAGGTTTCAGCCTACAAGTATTTTTCTAGTACAATCAATAAATAATTCATTTATCCAGAAAAAAAAAAAAATATTCATCATTTTGAAGTGTTCAGTAGAAAGGAATCATATCCGATGTGTAAATTGTTTTCTGACTCCTCTATAACTACTTAACCAAATCTGGTCATCTTAGGCTGTCTATCAATCTGTTAGATAGTGTTTGTTGGTTGTCAAGTGGTTCCCAAGAGCTGCTTTGTCCCTTTTCTTAACATTTCCACACAAATGACAAGATACTACACTGTACCTGGAAGGTGTATGGGGCTGTACACAGGGCCCCGTTTCCAAACAAATGGACTAAAAGAACATGTGTGAAAAAAAAAATTAGAAGTATCAGCTAAGGAGATCAAATCTTAGGTCATGAAGGTGGTATGATTATGGCATAAGTAGCAATAGTGACCAGTTGGAGGGAAGTAATAACAACATGGAAATGTGTTTGAATGTTAACTCAGTCCAGTTGCATGCTTACCTATAACAATAGGCCAGGAAAGGAGTCACTTGAACTACAAAACCTTGTCGTGTTTCTTAAATAATGAGGAAAAATAGCAAGGTCTGAAAAGTAAGACAGAGACTGAAATATTATGTTTCTGGTATGTAACAACTTATTTCTCCTCAGTGGTTAGCTAAAGCCAGGGTTCTACTTCCTCTTTCCATTATAAAAGAATACATGGACATTTTGAATTGCTCACAAGGCTCAGACTTCTCAGAAAAAAAAAAAAAAAATCTGTCTTTTGTCCACAGAGCCATAGATGAGCTCATTCCAAACCAAAGACTACAGCTTGGCAGAAATCCACCTGATGCTGGTTATTGGGGACAGTGTGTGAACTCAAAACACCAGAGCAACATCTCACTCTCAAAATTCTAGGTTTGCACTAGAACTCAAATATTGAGCCTAACTGAAAAGAGGAGGAAATTATTTTAAGTCATTTGATATTTCTTTTGAAAGTAAACTAAACATAATAAACAATAATAACTAGAAACTAGCACAGTCCTTTCCTCAAGAAAAGGCACAGGAGGTGGAGAGAGAAGAAATTTCACACAGGAACGTCACCAGTGGTTCTGGAAAATGTCATGCTACAGGTGGTATAAATGTAAATGAACATATGGTACTCTGGAACAGGAACTTAACATTTGGGGTTTTTTTCTCTTCTTTCTTTCTTCTTTTTTTAAAAAAAAAAAATCTGTACGGATTTATTTTGAATACTGAGACTGCTGTCTGTAAAGCTACAAAGTTATGGGTCACTAGAGGGACACTCCATGGCTAATAGTTTCACACAGGTGGCTCAGTATATCTGAGGTTTTCAGCAAGCTTAGAAGAGTCCCTGCTGATTCCCATGACATTTCTTGTTCTGTCACCTCTCATGATTAACTGTATGTTCCCTCTTCTCCTCATCAGTCCCTGACAGAGCTACATGCTCCTAACTCTACACACGTTGTCTCTTTATCCCTGCCTGTGCCCATTCTGAAGCCCTGTAAACTGTTATTCCCTGCTCAGAAAGAAACACTCTCCTACTCTTTCCCCAGATGGTCCACTCTTCTTCGGGTTTCATATAAAAGAGGAGCCATCAATATGACAAAAATCAGTAAGATTGATTACTCTTTACTACTGTCTTTCTGAATTTTGATTTTTATGGGTAGTGATATCTCTTCCTATGGTCTCAATTTACATTTCAATTTCCTATAGAGAAACTCAAGCTATCTCAATACATGCTGCTTCAGGTATCAAGAGCAGTGTAGCCCTCTTACACTACTAAGAAGGTGAATCAGTTCTGAAAAATGCAGCTATGTTACCTCTAAGCTAACTTTTTTTTAGAGCTTTACCTTTCATATTTTCATTTCTGACTTTGAAGATAAAGCAATTATCTGCTGCACACTACAGATCTGTGACAGATACCAACAAATGGACCCCATGAATTAATTGTACTTTCATTTCCATTGTTTCAAGTGTAAACTATTCTCATCAGGTAACTTCTAAATGCATAATCAAGGTAACATGCACTCGTGTCATGACATTTTACTTGTAACAGCCTATAAATGTCTTCAAACACTTTTAAATTTGTTTAGCATAATCAAAAAATAAAAGGCCATGCATGGATTTTGAACAACTTTAAATGGTTCAATTTTATAATACTTGTTTAATTTTCATAATTACCACACATCTGTCCACTCCATTTTATGGATCAAACCCATAAAGCTAGCATTCATTAGTATGCTGAGGTTGCTTACAAGCCTCATGAGCAAAAGCATTTTGATAAGCTAGATGAAAATAATTATTTACTTCATCAGCTCTCTTACACATTTCTAGATTCCTTGTTGAAACTGTAGATCCTCCAGTGTGATTTTTTATCTCTAAAATTCCCTCAGCACACACTGCAATCAGGTTTACTAGCCATTCTTGGAACTGGTGAGTCATAATGGTTTGATCAAAAATAAAAAAAATAAATAAAATAAATATGCAAGCATACACACAGAATGTGGTAAAACGACAAAGCATTTTGAAAGGAATTTTTGAAAAATTAAAACACCAAAGTCAGTTCCTGTTCTGCTATAGGGTATCCTTAATGCACAATGATTTACTCTTGGAATAAATTTAACAAATGCTCTTTCATATGTTCATAAAAGTACGGTTCACATCTCTCACAATTCTTTCTTGATAAGACTAAATAAGCCAACTGAATAGCTCCATCTTTCAAACTGTTAGCAGAGCAGTTACCACTTTAAAAAATAAAAATAAAAGATGTCTTTGGGGTACAGAGGTTCTTTTTTTCTACTTGTATCAATTTTGAGCAGACACCGTTCCATATGCATTTGTTCATTTATTCAAGGATGATGCATGTTATACATGGATTGCAGCAAAAATCAAAATTAATTAGTGGAGGCATGGAAGCTGTCAGTATGACTGCACTTTTTAAATGCTTCAGTTGAGTTTATTTAAAGTTTGTTTCCTATGCTAAGGACAAGTCAAAAACAAATCCACATCAATGATGCAGCAAATGAAGAAATTTCAAGACCCACAGGAAAATCCCAGTGGCTTGACATCACAGCACACTTCATTTCATCATCTAGACAATGAGGGTTACTATTTAACCATTAAAGACTGTATGTATAAAGGAACACGTCAGAGTACTTCTGCTCATGTATTTTCAAATGTACTGTAGGTATTTTCCAATGTGTCACAAACCTCCCAGCTGAATTGAACTCGACAGAATCTGCAGCTGTTAGCTTAAGAGATGCACCTCTACCATTGTTTAACACTACAAAAAAGTCTACTGTAAGACACCTTTGTACTATCAGAGCACTGGGAAACAGCATGAGTATAGGTACACATGTAGGTTAGTTGCCTGTAGTACCCAAAGACAAGGTCTTCAATAATAGCCAACTCAGGACAAGGAGAAAGAGAAGACTAATTTCAAAAGTGACACATAGGGGAAAAAAACATATATAATTTTCAAAGCTTCAGAGAAACAAAAGTCTGGAAACGTCAAAGAAAGGGGAAAGAAAAGAGTTACTTAAAGTCAGTTGTTCTCCCAAAATGCTGGAAAAATGAAGAACTTCAATTTCATTAGATTATCTAGGATGAATTTCTATCAGACTAGTTATTGGTTTTTACCAGCCACACATTCTTAACTCCCTACTGCATCTGCCAGCATCCTGCATACCCCAGGGCTCCAAGCACTTTCATCAGCATTTCCACCCTTTTCTCCTGGGCTGAGCTTGCTCACTTCTATGTCTCACACCTATTCTGATTTAAATATGGTGCAATCCAAGCCTGAAAAAAGACATCAAGAGAGGGTGTGAAGCCACAACTTGTTTTGATAGTTTCTTTTGGAAGTTAATAACTTCTGGGTTTGTTGGCATTTTTTACTTCCTTAATTTTTAGATTTCCCTTTGTTTGGCTTCAGCTTCACTCATTAGGTTCTTGTTTTGCCTTTGCCCATGGAACAACAAAGGCTTCCTTCTGTCACTACTTTTTCTCTTAACTGCACTGTCTCTAAGTGTAGAAAGAAGTTTTTAATATTCTTTTGGAAAAAATACTTCAGGAAAGCTAAGCTAGGCCTTTCAAGGGACATTTATTTATGCTACTAACCTTCTATGCTTGCAGTAAGCCACTGACAAATATGTTTTACTGGTCTACCAGTCATAATACTGTTTCATTTCTGCATCAGAGTAAATTCTGCATGCAACTGGTTCTCTAAGCAATGAGAATTATTATTTCTTCCTACTTATAGAGAACACCAGAAAGAGAAGTAAATGCTTTACAGACAAAACTCACAAATACCAAGGCTGTTTGGTTATTGTGGCATTTTTTCTTATTTTCCCTTTTAAACATTTCCTTCCCATTGTCCCAAATGTTTCCAGCAGGGATCATCCTGCTTTGGAGAAAATGTTTAAAATAAGGTTTATTTCACAGGAATATCTCAAGCTGCTGAGGGGCCACAGTCATGAAACACAGGCTGAACAAAGCCAGGATAGTAAGAAGCAATGCCAACACCAACCATCCCCTAGTCCGAGGGCACCTGGGGCCTTCTCTAGTTACCCTTTCACATTGCAACAGTGAAAAACAGTGAACTTGAGCCCAAAGGTAACCACATGAACTGGGGTTGTTATAAAGAACATTAAAAACACTGAAAATACCTTGACTGCTACAATGGGAACTCCGTTTGTGATGCGAGCTGCTTGCTGAGGCAGAACACAGCACCTCATTGCACAGGTGGTTTTCATCCATTAACTCCTCCCTCCTTCCAGTTCTCCTGATGGTTGAATCTCACCCCTTCCTTACCCATCTCCCAGCCTGTTCTGTTCCCCAAAGGTATTCACTTTCCAGTCCTCTGTGACTATGATGCACCTTTCACTTTCCGTTCACTTTGGGCTGGGTGCCACACCTTTTCCATGCAGCCACTGTAATGGACAGATAGAGATGCACACGCACACACTGATGCATCCTTTTTAGCAGCAGATGATACATTCCTCCAAGGATTATTCAATTCTGAGAGCTTTTTCTCTCCTCCCACAGGACTCATTTCATCCAAGATGACAATATCTTGTTGTGCCCACTCTCCATTAGCCCAGAGTTTCTTCCTCTTGTGTCAATTCCAGCAGTGATTCACAGGCCCACAAATTATTCTGCTATTACTTATATTTGTTTATGAAACTGCCAACAGATGGGTAATGGTCTTCCAAAATAATAGTTACCTCCAGGCACACATACTGACAAAGTACCATGAAATGCTTTTGTTTATACCCTGTACTCTTCTTTGTGATACATGAAAATTGCCTTAGATGGTTTATGAAAGTCTTTTTGACTTAACTGCTATTCCTCAATCAAGTCAGTTTCCCATAATGTTGTAGGCCTTACCTTCTGTGGTCTTCCAGTCAAATGAAGGAACCCATGATTCAGTATTTCTGCTACTCTATTCTCCTTTTAGAAACAGTCAGAAAACTTAATTTCCTTTGGGACTTTAAAAAAATTATGAAAAAGATTACTCTAACTGTAAGAAGATATATTGGCATAGCCAAAGATAGTCATGAAAGACTAAAAAAAGAGGATGGATTTGTAAATTAATGGGCTAAAATTTAATACACTTGGAAATGAGATCCAAAAGACCAGCAACATATTGAAGAGCTAGATGCTTCCACTTGTCACATACTTTCTGAGATTTTTTTTAAATTATGTTTTTTTTTTTTCTAAATATACTCTAGGTCCAGTTCTCTCCTTTTAACACATGCCTCCATTTCATGTTAGCATCTTGTCTCTATGTGAACCAAAAAGGAATAGAAAGGTGAATTAATTATGAAAAGACAAAAAAAAAAAATCTAGTTTTGCCTTATGGCTTGCCATTAAATTAGAATAAAATGCAAATAAATGTCTTTTTATTATTATTATTTTATAGATTTACTTATTTTGTGATACCATATCTCCCTTTAAGGCTTTTTCAGACTTATGCAAGACTGAATTAGGGCTGAATAGAAACATAAATGGAAAAAATATATGGATTAAATAAAAAAATATTAAGTCAACTTTAATCGTGGTAGTTTGAATGTTCCTACAGTCATTCAGCATTTTTTTAGAACTTATCATTAAAATATCCCTGAAGTCTCTGTCTTAGCTCACAGGAAACTCAGAAAGGCAGTGTAACTCTCAAAGGTAGATATTTGGGTGTCATTTTTAGAGGGGTAATGGGCTTCAGTTCATTTCTGATGTAATGAACCTGACTTAGAGGAAGAAAGTCTTATCAACATTGCATCTAATATAAGTGTTGAAAGTTCCTTTGATGACTTTTTTTATATCAGTTATTTTACTTTGAAATTGATTAATATTTTTCTTCAATCCATAATGAATTCGGTAGCAACTCTGAATCACACACTCATGATGGTGTTATGCATTTTTCTTCTGTCAGTATCCTCTTTGATGACTCCACAAAATCTCAAGGAGCAAGCATGGCTTTCCTGACAGTGAAAGTGTCAAAACACCAAATAAAACACATCATTATAACATATATTAAACTAGCAGGTTAGTAACCAGCAAAGCAGATGTTAAATACTCTTTATGGGATACTTTTAAATGTTTACATTTCTCTTTAAAAAGAAACACATAAACACACCAAACAGCGAGACTCATTTGTACCCTCCAGTAGTCCCTGAATCAAAATGTTTTCTCTGTGTATTCAACTTGCAAGTCACTGCAAGACAATAACTGACATACCTGACTGCATAGTTCCCTATTCTTCATTCTTATTCTCTCAGTTAGATTTTTTTTTTATTTGTGTTTTAACCATTTGGCACTTATTTATTTAGAAAGTGTCAGTAAACACACCATTGAGACTGATCTGTAGATCCAGACAAGTCTAGCAATGATCAGAACCTAACTGTAAAAGACTAAATCACAACCTTAGAAGACATAAAATTCTTCAACAATTCCATGAAAGTGTTAGGTGTGCTCAGCCCATTGCTTTAAAGACCAGTTCCTTGCCATTCAAAATACACATACTGCATAACCCAAGGACTGGGTGATAGACCAACAAGAAAGAAAAGGATAGTCATGTAAAAAGCATTCTTAAAAGATTCCAGATACAGACATCACACAGAATAGAAACCGAAACATATTAAGTCCAGTTCTGGAGCTGAAAAAATATATTTGATGTCATGTTTGTTAAGATTACTTAAATTTAGCAGAGGTCTGCAGATTTCTAAAAGGGCTGAGAGACTCGAGGCAGTATTTGGCTCATCACTGGATGTCTCAAGTTCCCAGACTGTAAGAATCACATTGCAACATACAATAATAACTTCTGAATATTGTAATAAACACACCTACAGAGAACACAAAATAATAATAATGAAAATGTTTGAGTGTCTTTTACAATATCATTGCAGAAAAAGCCAGAAATATAATGCACTGTACATAATTACTATACTGGAATGTCATATTAATGACCATGCTGTACACTGAAAGATAGATTTCCAAAAGACTCATATCTGCATTCTGCAATTTTTGAGTCCCTGGCAGGACTATTTACAATGCATGTGTGTGGAAAATTGACAGATTTTGCACATTTGGTGCTCTTTTCATGATGTTCGCTACATTCAGCAGAAAGAAGATTTCAGATTTAAAATATGTTTCCTAGCTCATCCTACTGTATAAATAAATGTATTAAGCCAGCCTAGCAGAAAGCTAGAGGCAGACACAGAGAAAATGTGCTCATTCAAATAAAAAAAAAAAAAAAAAAAAGCAGGTTATTTTCATATATAAATAATGGTGAGTAAATATATATATGGTGGGTTACTTGCCAAAGCATAAGACATATTCTATGTGTTCCAAAGGTAGTGGGGAAGAGGGCAGGAAAACTGCACTACAGAGAATAAAAAGTTTGACTCACAACAGATTTGCTGCTTAAAAAACAGAAACATACAGTTTAAATAAAAGATGCATCTATTAAGCCAATGACACACATTCTTAATAAAGGCGGAAAATGCCACCTTTTTAGAGAAAACAAGTTAGAATACAAACTTCTAAAGTATACATCTGACTGCAGGAGGTTAATTTAAGGAGTTTATATTTATTTGTAGGGTTATTGCATCAGGTTCCTAGAGGGAAAAGAATGGGTACAAATGTTCATTTCTGGAGATGCTTGCTTTGTCACATTTCAGTTCCCAGTTAATTTGTTTCGTTCTTTTGAGATATTATCAGAAGATAATAAAAATACCTCCTGTACACAGAGAATTTATCTGTCTATTATTATCTTCCTGGCTCATCCTTCTCCAAGGCTTCTTGAGAAAAATAATCTAAAACATAGCAAAAAGAAATTAGTCAGAGGTAGGAGAATATGCTGTATATTATGGGTAGAAGGTAGAGGAAATTGTGATTCACTATCAAATATCATAATGGATAGGAGAACCAATACATAAATTCAAGGTAAGCTTTTTTCCTAATGCATCATAAAGACACATTACTTCTTCAAACATGGATTTATTATCTTTGATATCAGATATCCAGCCTTGCCAAAGAAAAATATAACATTCTTTGAAGGATACTTGGTAGAATTGGACCATAGTATTACTGCTATTGCTAATAATCTAATAATAACAGCAGCTGAACATGAACAAAAAGGGAAAGCAAATCCTGAAAACATGGTACTTCTATGAACAGCATCAATAAAGACATCAAGATAGACAATGACAGAAACAGAAAGACAAATGTAATTAACCACACTGCAACTTTACAAATAGGCAAAAACAAGGCATGGTGTGTGGTTTTGTCCTGAGGTTTTTGTCTTCATATTCCAAAACATGGGCAAAGTAAATTTTTTTTTTTTTTTTGCCTGAATAATTAACTCGTACCATTTATTTTGAGGGTTGATGAGGCACTCTGGCCAAAACTGAAAAATCAGACAGAACTAACTAGGTGATCTTTTACAATAGGTCCTTTTGCACTATTCCACTGTGTGAGAGGATACAAGGAAAAGGGAAACAGCCCAGAGAGAATAAGAACCAGAGTTATCAAAGAAATAATATGTTAGACAGAAGCTAGAAAAAGCCTCCAAGAATGATCTCTGGGGAAATAAGTGGCAATAGAGAGAGGAGGGAAAAAAAAAAAAAAAAAAAAAAAAAAGATTATGTCCTGGCCAGATCATTACCTCTAGTTTAGCAAGGCAGAAAAGATTAAATACTTGCAGATCTGAGAAAAGGGAAAAGACAGGAGAAACTAAGATATTATCTTGACAGCACCTTTCCTCCAGCTATGTGATAATCAGCGAGACCAAGCAGACAATCATTTAGTGCTACAAAGAAGACAATTATCTTTCTGTGGCATTTGGCCAAGCCACACTAACTCATCACAGGCTAGATTGGACTTTCTCTAAAAGCCCACATCTTTTATTATTTCCAGTAAGATAGAAAGCCATGTACCCTTGTCTAAAATGGGTTCTATGCTATGGAGGCAGAGACAAACAAATGTAATTTATGGACCCTAAGGAACCATAAAAGAAAATATCAGATTTAAGCTGAAGGAAAATCTGAAAGGTACAGTCCAAAAGATTGACTGGGCTGTGACAATGCATAGAAAAGAGTGAAACAAAAATCAAAACATTGTTGTGAAGGAAAGAATAAGAAAAAAAGGAAGAGTGAAAGAATGAGGTGAAAGAGACTCTGGAAAGGTCAATATGAAGGATTCTTGGTAGAGTGAGGTTGTCAGCGAAATCAGGAATAAAACTCCTTAATGACGGGTTTAGCATTAACAAGCAGGCATTGCTTTATTCGGCCGGGCACATGAGGGAATCTTTCCATCTAACATGTCCACCGTACATTACCTTAACCAAGGCTTATATCACTCTATTGCATACATATGCAACAATTTTCCCAGAACTCATTATCATATTTACATAGTTATTATACATGCAGTTTAGGTCTCTGAGGGGCTTCCAAGGAGGGTCATCGGTGGTGTCTAGTGGTCTCTGGTGGCTTTTAGGAGAGGAACCTTTCTTGAGCTTTGTCTGAACCTTTGAATTCTTTCTTATGTGTAAGGGCTTGGCTGGTCTTTGGTTCATGTTTTCACTTACTTATCTCTTGACTAATTTCAGCTAGTTCATCATTCTTTAGAGGATCTTAATGTTCCAGGACAGGAGCTTCTGATTAGAAGTCTTTCAATTTATGCACTCCCCAGGGTGTGGTTATCACTGCTCCACTAGCTCAAGGACCATCATGCAACAGACATGTCTCAAGTGTTCTGGCTGATTACTTAAGTTCTTATTTAACCCTTGATGATTCTCTTCAAATTCTATTACCCATTTTCCAACAAGTTGAGGAGGGAGAAAGAGAGACAGAGAAGCAAGGGATAGAGAGGAGATGAGACGAATGAGGGAAAATGATACATCATATGAACTTTTGTAGTTTCCACTCATCTTTGTCTTCTAATCCTCATTTTGCACTGATCTGATTAAATGACATACTGAAAACATTTAGAAGGATGTCCGAGGAAGCGTGGCTGTATGTCTTGCCTTCAATGGGCTTGGGCTTCCCCAGTCAGTTGTTAAAGCTCTTTTGACAATTTTAGAGGGACCAAAGACTAAATATTCTTTTAAAGGGGGTGCAGGGGGCACAGAGGGGACAGAAAGACACTTCATTTTCAAGCCTGAAAAGGAGACAGGAGTTATCTTCCAACTACCTAAATGGGTTGAAAATCTCAATGTCTTTTTGTAGCTTCTATGTGCACTAGCATTTTTTCTGCTAATGTCTAACGGTAGCAGCACAAAGACATTACGTATTTGCAAAATATACTCTGCTGGATTGACTTTGATGGAGATGCAGAGTATTTACCATTATCCAAAACTCAATCCTTAATAGCAAGAAAAAACTTTTAACTTGTCATCAGGGAAAAGAGGCAAAGAGATGCAAGAATGACTTCTTTCAGCCTCTACTACCACTCTCTTGTTAAACACCTTGTTGCATTAGCAAGTTCTGTAACTTGACAGTGTGTCCCAAATCTTCTTATTGGCAACACTCATTTAAATTTTTACAGTCTTTTTTGACTTCATGCATCTATGCATTCAGTTACCTGTATAAGCTTGTTTAAAAAAATATTTAATTCTTCCATCTCATTTGTAATTAAGCCTAAATCATGATTTAAGATTGCAAAAGCATCAAGGGCACCATTACACCTTAACTTGCCATAGGTTTGTTTCAGCTGGAACACTCTTTAAACAAGAGGTACATAAACCTAAAGCATGATTGAGTAGCGTGTTGGGCAAATTTCAGAGATCTACATGAGAAGAAAAAGAACAGAAAAAGGCGGAGTGATTGAATTGTGGCATCTAGAAAGTCACTATGAGTGAGACATTGACAGGTCTTTAAACAAGTGGTTACAGATAGAGGACTCACTAATAGTCTTACAATGTTATATGGTATGAATATCCTACGATGGCTGGAAGCAGATATGCTACTTGCTATGTGCCAGACATCATTAAGGGAGCAGACTAAAGGTAACTAACTCCTCCAACTCTTCACTAGCTCACCAGATTTTCTCTTTTGCTGACAGGGCATGACTGCACAGCAAGAGGCAATGTCATGCAGAGACATTTGACAAAGTCTGAGAAACACAGCAGAATAGCCCAGGTACAAAACCACCCTAGTGAAAACAGGCACAGTCTCAGTGATTCCATGCTAGAGCTAATCTAAACACTGAATAAACATTACAGTAACACATTATAGGAAACTAAGACAATGTTTTTGCTTAAAGGATTATGACATCATCCATTTATCTTCATGAAGGAATTTATCTTCAATGCATTCCAGGAACCTCCTGGACTGAAGGATTTTCATGCAATCTACTTAGGAAGAGTAACAGATGATAAAAATTGGATGGGGTGTGAAACAAGTAATTTGGAAAATGTTTACATTACTTTTTGCTTCAGTATCTTATGTAATAAAATCTGGATGGGGGTGTAGGCAGGGAGGTTAAGATGTTTGGAGTTTTTTGTCTTCTTAAAAATAAAAAGCATTTTCCTCATTGTTGTTGGCTTCATTTTTTTTTGCCTGAAGATCTCTGTGGATGACTGCAGAAAAACTGGGTCTATTAAATTATAACTTAGAGGATACCAAAGTCTGAGCAACTGAAAATTTAAGAGGTTGCTTTAGACTTGAAATATGATAAATCAGTCTTGTAAGCATCTAACAAACACAAAAAAAAAAATAAACCATTATTTCTGAAATTTCCCAGACCACAGTGTTTTACATCAAGACTGAAAAAAAAACTATTAATTTTTTCCTTCAGTCTTACAAACTGTTTTCTTCAAATAAATCCCAAAACTCGGTATTAATAAAAATAGCCAAAACAAAGTTTACAGGCTTTCATGCTCCACAAAGAATCAAAATATATATAAACTCATCTGATAAAAAATGTATCAACAATAAAATAATATCTCTGACTCTTTCTTTTGTTTGTTTAACCATACTCTTAGAAGAATTTGTGAAATACTGTAGACTCACATGAAATGGTGTCCAGGTTTCTGCATATGCAGACACAGGAAACACCTTAAAAGAATTCTAAGTAATGCTTCCTGAAATGAAAGACTTCCTTGAGAGTCACTCAACTTAAAAATTCTGCAAACACAATCCAAATAGCAGAGTCAACATGGACGTTGGCTTTTTTATTTAAAAAGTGATAAATGTAATTTGTGAGTATTATTACTTTTGAAGGAAGACAGAGAAAGTGTCATAACTGAGGTGGAGCATTGTTCCAGCATATCTACATAGTTTATACTTATTTCTATAATATTTCTGTAATATTTGTGTACTCTTTTGTTCCTCAAAACATTGAGTTTTAGTTCAAATAATTTATTTTTTGAAAAGTGCTACTTAAAAGACATCCTTACTAGGTATTCTACTTCAAAGATTTTTGTTATTTTCTTGGATGATTGTGGTGAGTTGGTGCTGACTAACAGACATACTCCCACACAGTCACTCCCCTGATTAACTGGGAAAAAATAACAAAAGTGAGAAACCTCATTGGGTCAAGATAAAGACACATTTATCGTCCTTCATTAAGATAAATTCCTTCTCCAAGTGATAGAGGAGCAAATGAGGAGAGGTGCTATGCTGGACCTTGTTCTCACCAACAAGGGGTGGGGGAATGTGTAAGTCAAGGGCAGCCTTGGCTGCAGTGACCATGAAATGGTGGTGTTCAAGATCCTTAGGGCAGCGAAGAGGGCATGCAGCAAGCTCACTACCCTGGACTTCAGGAGAGCAGACTTTGGCCTCTTCAGGGATCTGTTTGGCAGAGTAATGTAGGATCAGGCCCTAGAGGGAAGGGGGTTAAGAAAGCTGGTTAATATTAAGGATTACCTCCTCCAACCTCAGGAGCAATACATCCTGACAAAGAGGAAGTCAGGTAAGACAGTCAGAGGGCCTGCATGGATGAATAAGTTGCTCCTGGACAAGCTCAAACACAAAAGGAAGCCTATAGAGAGTGGAAGCAAGGACAGGTAGCCTGGGAGGAATACGAGAAACTGTCCAGGTAGCCAGGGATCAGGATAGGAAAGCTAAAGCCCTGATAGAAATAAATCTGGCCAGGGATGTCAAGGGCAATAAAAATAGTTTTTACAGGTACATCGGTGATAAAAGGAAGACTAAGGAAAATGTGGGCTCTCTCCAGAAGGAAAAGGGAGACTTGGTCACCTGGGATATGGAAAAGGCTGAGGTACTCAATGATTTTTTTGCCTCAGTCTTCATCAGCAAGGGCTCCAGACACACCATCCAAGATGCAGAAGGTAAAGGTGGAGACTGGGAGAATGAAGAATCACCCACTGTAAGAGAAGATCAGGTTCAAGACCATCTAAAGAACCCGAAGGTTCACAAGTACATGGAGTCTGATGAGATGCATCCAAGGGTCCTAAGGGAACTGACAAATTAAGTGGCTAACCCACTATCCATCATATTTCAAAAGCCATGGCAGCCTGGCGAAGATCCCACTGACTGGAAAAGAAGAAACATAACCTCAATTTCTAAAAAGGGAAATAAAGAAGACCTGGGGAACTGGAAGACAGTCTCACCTCTGTTCCTAGCAAGATCATAGAGCAGTTCCTTCTGGAAACTATGCTAAGGAACACAGAAAATAAGGAGGCGATTGGTGACAGCCAACATGGTTTCACTAAGGGCAAATAGTGCCTGACAAATTTGGTGATCTTCTACAATGGGGTTACAGTGCTGGTAGATAAGGGAAGAGCAACTGACATCTTCTACATGGACTTATGTAAAGCATTTAACACTGTCCCACACAACATCTTTGTCTCTAAATTGGCGAGACATTAATATTACAGATGGACCACTTGGTGGATAACGAATTGGCTGGATGGTCGCAAAGAGTTGTGGTCAACAGCTTGATGTCCAAGTGGAGAGGAGTGACAATTGGCATTCCTCAGGGGTTCGTGTTGGGGCCAGTGCTGTGTAACATCTTTGTTGGCTACATGGACAGTGGGATTGAGTGCACTCTTAGTGAGTTTGCCTACGACACCAAGCTGTGGGGTGTGGTTGACACACTGGAGGGAAGGGATGCCATCCAGAGGGACCTTGACAAGCTGGAGAGGTGGGCATGTGCGAACCTCATGAAGTTCAGCAAGGCCAAGTGCAAGGTCCTGCACATGGGTCAGGGCAATCCCAAGCACAAATACAGGCTGGGCAAAGAGTGGATTGAGAACAGCCCTGTGGAGAAGGACTTGGGAGTAGTAGTGGATGGAAAAACGACTACGAGCCAGCAATGTGTGCTCACAGCCCAGAAAGCCAACTGTGTCCTGGGCTGCATCAAGAGACGTGTGGCCAGCAGGTCAAGGGAGGTGATCCTCCCCCTCTACTCCACTGTCATGAGACCCCACCTGGAGTAATATGTTCAACGCTGGGGCCCCCAACATGAGAAGGACATGGACATGCTCAAGCAGGTCCAGAGGAGGCCATGAAGATGATCAGGGGTCTGGAGCACCTCCCGTATGAGGACAGGCTGAAAGAGTTGGGGTTGTTTAGGCTGGAGAAGAGAAGGGTCAGGGGAGACCTTATAGTGTCCTTCCGCTACTTAAAGGGGCCTATAGGAAAGATGGGGAGGGACTCTTTATCAGGGAGTGTAGTGATAAGACAAGGGGTAACGGTTTTAAACTGAAAGAGGGTAGATTTAGATTAGATATTAGGGAGAAATGCTTTACTATGAGGGTGGTGAGACACTGGCACAGGTTGCCGGGAGAAGCTGTGGTTCCCATCCCTGGAACTGTTCAAGGCCAGGTTGGACAGGGTTTTGAGTAATGCCATCTAGTGGAAGGTGTCTCTGTCCGTGGCAGGGGGGTTGGGATGAGATGACCTTTAAGGTCCCTTCAAACCCAAACCATTCTATGATTCTATGATAATAAGTAGAAGCCATATGCATAATAAAATCATAAACAAAGTTAAAGAAATACTGAATATTCTGCCTGGAATACAAACTTTGATTATAAACATCACAATTAATTATATTAATTATTACAAATCAAAAGTTGTGGATGACACCTTTTACATCTATGTTAAAGAATAAAGTAACATGTTTTAATTAAGAAAATTGTGAGAAATGTTTTTATCTTGCACACAGAATGAATTCTTAATGCAAAAGTAATCAGCAGAAAGGTGATCAGATAATTACAATCAGAATGATCTTGAATAGCAAAAATTCTTCTTATTACCAGTAGATCTAGTTTAGAAGACAAGAAATTTATAGAGACCTCTAAGTCCTGAGCACACTGTGCCTGTATCAAATAAGTGTTAAGTATCAGGACATCTAACAGCAAGTAAAACTTGGGAGAACTTAACACAGAGTCACAACTAACTGTGTCAGAACCAAGAGCCACCCAACACTGCTCTCCAACAGATACAGAAAAAGATATCTTCCCCCCAAAGACCTTAGGTGCCAAAATTAAGGCAAATATAAGAAAAAGACACAAAATAAGTTAAACTTTTTTTTTCAGGCAAACCTAGAAGATACTATTCAAGTTAACAAATGTATAACCAATCACCTGACAACAGGTTAATAAAACTGGAAATTAGTAAATTCATCAACAAAGACATGGCAACAGGGCAGAACAAACACCAAAACAGTAGAAATTTATTTGTAAAGGGCAGTGAATTACAGATTCTTCATCACATAAAATAGGCACTTCATTTTCCAGAAAATGCAACAGTGCGTACAAATATATTCTCTGCAAAAATAATAATTCAGAGCACTATTGTCTCTAGTAACATTCCATTAGAATTCTGGATTAGAAAAATCAAGGGCTAGAACAGAAAAAGTATTCATCTTAGATAAATTCTTGACAGAGTTTAACTATGTAAGACTCACAGTCCTGAAAATCCTCACTATTCAATTACTACCTTCCACAGAAGCAACTTAATTCGGTGCACACTAATGTTTCCCTGGGGACCTGAAAGTGCAGTTTCCATGCATGTATAGAAGTGCCTCTGTTGTACTACACTTGAGCAGCTTAGCACAAAGCTTATCCCTGACTGGGATCCAAAATCCAGGCAGTCCACAGCTTGTGGTTCCTAAAAATGTCTCACACACACCAACAGACTCAGGTAGCCTAGAAGATGCACTTGCTACTTACCAATTTATTTTGTAATAGCTATGGTCATCCAAGTGTTTAATGGTCAGAGCACTGGGTCAGGTAAACCACGTTCAGCTGCTCTTTAAAGATTCCCATCTGTCAGGAGAGCCCATTCATCACTGATCAACAGACTGTTCTGTACAGGGACACATCCCACCCATCATATCTGAAGCTCTGCAGACCAGACTCAACAAAACACAGAACTCAAGTTAAGGTTGCCCTGGGAGGAAGATCACTGCAAAAATTACACTTATCTTTTTCTCTCCTTGTGATCCGAGAAATCTTTATTTCCTGTACACAACACCAATAAAAAGGACAGAAGGCTATCGCTATGACTGGATTTCTAGAGAGGCATCTGAATCTGAATTCCTCCTAGGCAAGGAGAGAAACTGAGATGTAGTTTCTCATATTCTGAATCTACACTTTATTGATCAAGCCGTGATCCTGCATGGGTAGTTGGTAACAGCACTATCAGGCGCACCTAGAAAGATAAAAAGTGAACAAAAGTGCTCACTGACTTGGGAGACAGAGAAAAGAGAAAGGGCTCCAGAGTTTCAAAGGACAATTTGATACACTAGCTTCGTCTTGGACTGAAATCTTAAGCAGGTCAGCTGTCGGGTGGGATTTATGAGCCATCCTATTTGTCTGTGTGTCTGGGCAGGGGAGCCACTGGAGTTTTGTTGGGTCTTTGCTTAGCATACTAGTTGGGTTTTCACTGTGAAGTGTTTTGCTCTTTTTCATGTGCTGCAGAGATTACCCATGTGTCTCACTAAATGGTTTTGAGTTCTTTTAAGAAATCTAGCACTTAGGTGCCTAAGTAGCTTTTTGGTTATGAGAAAACAGAAGTATCATGGACCTAGCTCAAGTACCTCTAGCAGGTAACATTTTAGTGTTTGTAGGACTATGATAGCGATCATATTTCTTAAACCCTTGTCACATGGGAATAGATATTTCCTGGAGCCTGAGAATTATCTTACCCCATTAAAAATTAAAGAAAAATATGCCATGTTCATTTCTCCAGACTAAGTGGACTCCTCAGTGATTAAAACTTGTTGAACACTCTATATAGATATTCCAGACATGTCTTTGGTATTTTACTTTCTAAGGATACATTATTTTCTTCATTTTGATGTCAGACAAACCATATCCTGAAGATAAAAACAACAGAAGGAAGCTTGTTTTGCAAGAGAAGCAAAACAAGTCAAAAATTACTTTTCAGTACAAGTGAATCAATAAAATTGTCATATAATTGCCCAACTTAAAGCCTAGCTGGTTTTGTTATATTTTATGGTACTTGCACTGCAGCCCAATAAAGTGCAAGTGTTACAAGTAACAGCATAGAAATTATTTACAAGTCAAAAACTAAGCAAAAGGAGAAAAGAAATTACAGTCAGTAAATATTTTGCTAAGACTATTTCTTCTCTTTCTGAGAAAGCAGAACTAACATAATTCCTTAAAAATTGTCTTGAAATCAATAAATTTCCAAGACAACTAAAAAAAATAGTCTTTTTAAGATACTGTTATTTCAGTTCTTTCGCTCCAATTGTGCTATATATTATTTCACAGTTCAGTGGAAGGTCTTCAGAGAACATAAAACCTCTAATTCAATATCCTTGTCTAAACCATCTCTGTATGTATGAAATCGATAACTAAACCACAAAAGGCTCCAGAAATAAGCAAATAAACTAATTAAAGTGCTTCAGCTTTAATTAGCACTAAGTATTTTCCAAACACCACCACTATTTATCACTCTTGACCTAACAGTAACCCCTTTAAGTTCAGGAGTTTGCCTTGTGTAGATTATGCAGAATCAGAGCCAAGAACAAAGGCTTTCATTCATTCTGCTGGACATCTCCAACTATAAGATATTGGAGGTTTTATGTCACACTAGTAAATCTTAATGTTTAGTCCACTAGGCCTTTGTCTCAAATTGCAGGATGATACTTAAGTTAGAAAACATGTAATTTAACTATTCTCAAAGGACAAAGTAGGCATTTTCAGGAACCTGAGGTGACTAACATAGCAGTGCAAGAGAGAATGTGTTATAAGGAAAATAATCAGCCATGGGAAAGCTAGGCGAGATGCGATACTCCTATATTCTGTGTTGGCTTTGCTATATATAAGAGAACAAATACGAGTGAATGAGAAGCAAAGATAAATTGTGCCATAGTAATTTGGGTTTCTGCCCTCCTGCACCTTGGTGTGTACAGCTGGAGTTATTGGGTGCACAGGTGGTGTGATTGATTCCACTGTGCCCTCAGGCCAGGGAGTCAAAAACACAAGGCTGTGAGCCTGGAGGAAGATGGGAAGAGGCTTTACTGAATAGCTGCATACAGGAATCTTATTTAATTCCTCAGGTCACCATGTTGTCACCCATTTTGCATGTCTCCAAATGGAACATTCAAGTGGGAAACAGAGGAGGTTCATATCCCTTGCATTCTTGCAGGTGTGTTAAAAATAAATGGCGAAATCCAAACTCAGCAGTTACCTCTGCAAACAGAGCCCTGTGTCAATGACACAGAGCCCAGAAGAGCTGCCTTTATTCATCTGAGCTCTTGTGTTGAGCCAGTGAATGCCCACAGCAAGGAAGTGCCTGTCTGGAGCCACCATGTGTGCATGGATGTTATGCTGTGTGTAGACCAGGTCACAGAAATACATGATTAAAGGTTTCCATTTTAAGCCTTGACAAAACATTTTCAAAAGCCTAGTAAGCAGACCTGCTGTGAGAGGTTCTGATCAAAAAAGAAAATTTGATCCAAGGAAATGATGTTTTGTAAATGATTGGTATCCACAAATATTTATGGAAAATATGGCAAGATTTTGACACGTCTCTGCTACCTCTCCTGCTAGATTGCTTATGAATCCAAACTACCTATATCAACAGCTAAAGATTTCAGGCCCCAAGCTGCCCAGGTCAGGACACTTCAGTATCTGCAGCTCTGCTCCATTGTAATCCTAGTATCCCAGCACCACTGGGAACTCAAATCTGAGTCAGGGTTTCAAAGCTTTCCACTTCCTTCTCCTACAGGTGGAAATAAGGTAATCTTTAAAGCCATAGACATATTTCCTACTTTTCCCCAGGAAAATCAGATGAAGATTTTAAAAACTAATGTTCTTCAACCCTTTTCTTGAAGAGCAGATTCCAGACACTGTGCTGTTCTGAAGCACAATGTAAGCATTTTCAGCGTGTCAGAATTTCCCTAGCACAAAACTGCTGAATTTTTAGTTGCTCTCCTGGAAACTCACTTTCAGATCAGATGCATTATTCAGTTGAAAGAAGCACATGTTTTTGTAAATACACAGCTTTCTTGTTCAGTTGAGGTAGTGGAAGACATGTCAAATTCAACAACATGCATTTTCTGAATACTGTTTTTAAATAATTAATACGAAGCTTTTCTATTAACATTAACAAACAATATCCACTTAAATACCCTGTAAAGAGAAGAATGGACACTATCAGTGCATGAATAGTCAGCAAGTCTTACAAATTGCAGAAGCCCTGAGGGAAATTCATGTTCTAAACGAGTCAGTGTGTGATTGAAAGTGACACATCAGGGAAGCATATTCCATTCCATTTAAATTATTGTCTTTCTTTAGGCTCTTATGTTGTTTATGATGGATTATATTTTGTTTGCCAGAGATTCTGTGTTTTCATTGTTAGTAAGTGTGCATCTGCTGCTTCAGCACTCCAAGGTACCAGTTTCAATTAGTGTAATATTCTCATTAAATTAGGATGTTTATAATGTCTACCCTGCAAATACAACAGGGGAGAAGGATAATATAGGTCAGTTTCAGTATCTCAGTTAAATCAAAGGTATGGCCTTTTAAAAGGCAAACAATGTTTTTGTTAATACAAATATTACACTTATCAAAGTCCTGTGTATCTTTGGTTATGGCAGTGGCTAGGTGGCAGCGGCTAGGTAGCAGCGGTACAGCAGAATGTATCTATTCTGCTAAATTTGGTACCAGACTGCCATTAAGAAGATAATACCTTGAAACAAAGGCAGGTCCCATCTTCCCAGTTTTGGAGCTATCAGCATTTTTGCAGTATTAGTTTTGAACAGTGCTCATGGGAAATCAAGCATTGTCATGCCTTGCCCATATATAGGCTTGTGTCTATGGAAGATCTTTTTGCTCCTCTTTTATACCAGGTCTTTGCTAGATTTTGCTAGTTGTTGAAATACAGACAGTCCTCAAATTGCTCACTAAATTCTCCCTCTAGTCTGTACAACTCCCAGCTGGGCTTAATGTCATGCATACTCAGTTTCACACTCTTCCCACTACTCCCCTTTCTTTCTTCCTCATAACACCCACACAGCCTCAGACCCAAAGGACACCATCCCTAAATAAGTAGAGGAATAGTGAACAAACACTCACTCATCACCCCTGAACCTTTCCTCCAGACTCATTGACATTCTATCTATGGTCAATATCTCCACATTGTGATTTAGCAAAAAAGAAACACTGCTTATTAGTGAGCAACAAGTGAGGTCACTCTGTATGGATTATTAGTTGAAGTCTACACTTTATAACCTCAAACCCTCAATGAGTGCACCACAGATGCATCAAAACAGTTAATCTAACTAAGTATCCTCATGGAAAAATTCCTTACATCTCTTTGACTTCCCCAAAATGTGGTTGAACACAGACAAATGCACACATTTCCGAATGATATCGCAAGCCCGGGTATAATCACTTATTACAATCTTTCCTGTGAAATGGTGGAAAAAATCCTGGAATTATATATGCACTAGCATTAATATCATTAACAGTACTAGTACAGTTACCACAACCGTCAGTACACAGGGTGCATGTATCTTCACAGTTTGCTAAACTGTATTATTGAGAAACCTTGCAGAGAAACTGCAAGCAAAGCTAAACTTTGGAAGAGAGCATAGCCTAATATTTACATTTTGTGCATTTGAAGCTGATATTGGTAAACTGAGAAAAGAGGTAGCTCTATCCAGTTTTCTAACTGACTGGACACAGTAAGGGAATCATATGCTTACTGCCCTCATAAAAGTTTTTTAATCATTTTAAGCCAAAACCATACACATGTATTTATTAATAATACTATATAAAAATATTATATCACATAGCCATCTCTCAGTCAGCTAAGAAATACCTGTCTGAAAGGTTGTTATTGTACATATCCCCTACACTTTAAATATTCATGAATGTTTTATCAATATGAGATTTTGATACTATTTTCATTTTTAGAAACCTAATATTATATCTTAAAAGACTTAGGACAAAATTAATCTCTAGTATAATGTTACTGAACTGATTGGAGACACAGCAGGAAATAATTTTGCCGCTATTCTTTCCTGAAGGTTATGTGAGCAACTGTAAATGTGGCCTGGTTAGAAGAAGAAAATTACTAGGAAAAATAAAATTTCTGCTGAAAAATACTGACAGAGGAAGGCCTAACAGCCTGGAATTGTGAGCCTGAAAACTAGGCATGGAAACCAGAACCATCCTTTAAAAGTGCAACTGGACTCTTTGAAGTACAACTGAGGTACTTAGAAATCAAAGACATCTTGAAATACCACCAATAAGTGCAAAAACAAGGGACAGTAATGGCAATTAACCATCTGAAAAAGTGAAAAACAGTCTGAAAAAATAAAATTGCTCTGAAAGAACAGAAAATATCATGTATTGGCTGTTACAGGTTAAAAATAGAAACTAACATCATCTATTGGCTGCTTGAAATAGGATGTCCTTTGCCCTATGTCCCTATGCTATAGAAAAGACTTGATTTTTATCCAGAAATTAAGTCTTTCTGTCTGTATCAGCATGGGAGAACTTCCCATGCTGCACATACTTTTCCTAAACAGATTGAATTCTGCATGAACTTTCTACAAGATCTTGGACTCTCACCAGGGACACTTGGCTGACTCCAGAGTCTGTGACATGGATCATCTTTGGAGATTGTCATTTTATTGATCTCCTTTTGGCTACTTCTCCCACTATGGGGTTGGTTCAGTTTGTCCTCCCACCTCTGGGATGATTGGGTCCCCTTCTGAAATCTAATTCATTTGCTATCAATTTATTTATGTGTATATATATATCTCCATATATATATATATCCATATAAGTAATCTATGATATGTATATCTGTTGTTATATTGTTGATAAGTTGCTTCACTAACAAGAAGTTTGTAGTAACTTGTAATAGTATATACCTACTTGGTTGTTGTTGTTATTGGTTGTTGCTCTTATATTGATTAGGGCTATACAACTAATTACTGCTATTATTGATTGTTGCCATACCTTTGATTGATACTATATTGCTGATTGCTGATAGTAACATGTAGTAGCTTGAGATAGACAGTTAAGTGTTAGGTAGGTAGGTAGATAGATAGATGGATAGATAGACAGACAAACATAGATACATAGATACATAGATACATTCACTTTATTAGTTATAGGTATACTTGCTAGTGGTGGCTGTTCTAATGGTTTACTTGCTAGTTGTGATACTTGTGGTATTTGTGGTAATTTGTAATAAAGTACAGAAATTTAGAGGATAAAGCCTCCCTGTCCTTGTGTATTATGGAATCCTATGAACCCACAATCACAATCTCTATACACCTGCAGACCAGGTAACCCTTTAGATTGAGACAACAGGTCATTACTTATCTGATCTAATTTGCTAAACCACTTAAAATGGTTCACAAAGAGAATGATTTTAAGTAGAGAATAGCAATCATTTTCATTTAGTATCTTATTCAAGCTGTTTGACAATTTCAAACATTTGTTCAATGAAAACTTGACAAATCAGTTCAAATAAAAACCAGGGTAAGCTTCTATTCATGGATTGCAAGAAACTCAGTGATTTCTTTTCACAGAGGGGGAAAAGAACAAATGTTGCTGGAGCTCATCTTGGAGGTGGTTAATATAAAACTGTTTTCCCATGTAGTTAAACAAATTTGATGAGGACTATCTAAACACTCATCAAAACCACAGGAATTACCACTTTCTGCATGTAACCATCAATCCTTTCCTAGACTATGGAGGACACAGTGGGTTACTCCAAAAATCAGATACCTCAAAGGTACCTGAAAGTTTATATCCATTCAAAACCATGAACTAAACCAAGAGAATCTTGCACACGGAAGCTTTATCATCTAATTCAACCTGAACAACTAGTCCTGCACAGGCAAGAGTCTAAATAAGAGGCTTTCAACTTTGTATTTGGTTAGAAAGAATTTTATGGTTAGAAAGAATTTTACTTCCTTGCATTCACCATGATACTGGTTTTGTTGTCTCCCCTCATCTTCAAATAATACTAACTACGTCTAAGTGTTCAGTTTACAGGATTAACTATCACAGATTGAGCCTGTGATCGAGGAATTCTAAAAATCAAGGATCAGATCAAGAACAATGATTCTCTATAAATTTTTGTCTTAAGAGTTAACCATGATGGGCTTAGAGTATCTTGCAGACTCCTCAGTGCCTAATGTACTCAGGAGAATGTCTAGTATGAACCTATTATCTCACAGGCATTCAGTTCTTTACAGAATAACACAGAAACCCTACTGTGTCATTCTCTCCACTACTACTTCAGGAAACCAGTGAAGAAGTCACTAATACAAACTATTTTCCTAAGACTAACTGATAAGGGCAGGAGGTATGAAGAATGCCAGCATCACTACTGAAGAGCTGTTAGGAGATATGCTCATCCGAGAGCCACCTAAACTAAATGTTAAGAGAGGCTGAGCTTCTTCCAAAAGACAATATAAGCAGAATTACAGAGAAGCTATGAATGATATACAACGATCTGTATCTCAGCTAACACACTCAGATGCTCCAGAGCTAAAATTATCAAAGCTTATAAACTAGTCCTGAAACAGATGTCAGATGACATGAATATTCTGTGCAAGAGGCACAAATAGCACACATTTATCAGTGGGTTACAAGAAGCTTTTTGCGGACTGCACAAGTCTTGCACATTTAATAGAATATGGCTTCTTAGCTAATCCTACTGCTGTGAACCTTGGATGAGCTAGTGAAGATTTCCACAAGAATAAGGGAAAGGAAGAGAGTGCAGAAACTTTGGAGCACTTACCAGATGGAAGTAAATAACATTCAATCTGTAGCAATCAGCAATCAGACTCCCAGACCTGCAGCTTTGGAGAAACATATCTAAAAAGAGGGTATACTTATTCACGAAAATGTGTAATGGTAGCTAGACAACGGCAAAAGAAGTGATTTTTCAGAGAAGGTACTAAATTCTCTGCAAGGACTGGAAACTTTACAGGGAAGTGCTTAGGTTGCTTGAGTTTCTTGTCTATGTAGCTCAGTGACTTATAAATTTCTTCTGAATTTAAGTTTTATTCTTTAAACAGACTTTAAAATACGTGATGTGAGGATAATAATCATATCTGTTTCATCATTTTTACCTTATATTAGTAATAAATACTCATGAGCCCAACTCCATAGTAACAGAATGGGATGGTGGGTTATTGTTTGCTTTGGTTTTGACTCTATGTAGTCATAAATTATCTTCTTATTTTATACTTTTTCTACAGAGATTATCGTAAAATGGTTTAAGGGACAGAAAATTATGACAAGTCATAGTATTTTACTGTTCTTTTGAAATACATATATAACATAGATTTACACTGCACATTCATTTTGGAGGTGTGTGTATTGTCATAAGAAAATGTCTAGTTTTCTCTTTCTGTGCCATCTACAGTCTTTGATCAAGGAATCATATCATGTGAAAGGGATGTGCTGCTTACTTCGGAGATTAACATCTCAGTAGTATCTCCATCCTAAAGATTCTTTTTTACCACAAACAGAAACAAAGCAGCTTGGAAATTTCCATTACTTTTTCAGAACTGTCTAGTCAGAATGCCCTGATCTTAAAGGCTGTTGGATGAGAAAAGATTACTGCGCAAGAGATATTTAGGATAATGTACCCTGGTCTAAAAAGAGTCCAACATAATAATCAGTGACTAATGGACTTTACAGCTTTTCAGAGAGTGAATCAACCTACCTATTGCCTCAAGCCCACAGAGTAACAATGACTTACTGGTTTTCTTTGTCATTCTTATGTCTTCATAAAGATTCATATAATTTACCACAACTTTCCCTTCCTCTGTCTTGCTTTACAACCCATATAAACTCATTCTAAAGAGTCAGTCCAAGACAAAGACAAAATGGCAGAATTTTTCTGTGACCTTAGAAGATCTAGACAGATTATGATGTTTGTTCTTTCCTTTTCATAGTTGCTGCCTACAAATAATTGTAATAAGGAATACATTTAACATTTTAGAGTAAGTTATATTTTGCTAATCTTCCAGGTTTTTTTCTCATTACAGGAGACTATCTACTTTTAAGGTGCTTGTATACAGCAGTTCTGTAAAAATAAAGGTTCTTGAGGAAGAACATAAGGATTTCAAGCAAGAAGCAGATAATTGGTATTTCTAAGCAACTAATTCAGTCAAAATCCACAGGAGCCTTAAAATGAGCAGTTAAAATAAGAGTGGCATATGAGGCTATTGCGGTAACAATTTCTTTATAATGTCATTGCCTTCTTTCCCTGTGAGCAGAAATAAAAAATAATAATAAAAAAAAAAAAGAAGTGGCACATTCTGAAAGATTTTATTATATTGCATTAGCAACTATCCTTTTCATTTAGCATTTTTCATTTAAATTGTTAATATTGATTTTTTTATACACAATCCAGTACAACAGTCACTTGTGGAAGGCTTTGTTCATAATTGCAATGACTTTTGTATTGTACTAGAGAAGATGAATATTGATGTCACTGCATCAAGAATTTATAATGTAATAAAACACAGTGCCATACAGCACAGAACTGTCCTTGTTTGCCAGCCTAACTCAGATTGAACAATGCCTGTTAGAATAGTTAGGCGATTTTCTTGCTAGTAAATTTTATTTCTGCCAGGGCAACATCAGTGCACAAGCACATCTGTTTTTCTCTTACATCACATCTGAACAGGGACGTGAATAATTCTCTGCAGAACTAATTTTTAGCTTTACAGTATGTTGTAGACTAATATACACCATAGTAAATAAGGGAATATAAGGAAACAGCCATTAAACAACATGATCCTGGGATGCTCTTTGCACTAAGGGACACAAGTAGTAACTGTTCTCTGCTCTAATATTTAAGTTTGATAGAACAAATATCTGCATAGAAGTAAATTTTAAGAGAAGGACATTACTGTTCTTGCATAGCAGCAAGTAGTTTGTTGCTTACCACAATACTGATGACAAGGGTAAAGAGCAAATTGTAAATCCTGAGATGTTATGAAGTGTCAACATTCAGCTATTTCAAGTAATAAAAAAAAAAGAAAAAAAATTAATCAACTGATGTACAGGCAGTTTTGCAGCTTTTTGATCAAATTATGTGAACCACTATTTGTGGATGATGAAAAATGATGTGAATATTAATCATCTGCTCTTCAGGAAAACCATGGACAGAAAGGAAGTCATACTCTAAAAGGATTTAGGGCAAAGCAACAGTGTCACAGAAAATGTAGAGCTGGACATGAGAGGCACGATGAAGAACCTCTATAATCAGGAAGCACAGGCCAGAAAATGAGATGAACGTGTAAAGAGTCACAAGGAAGAATGAGAACCCTACTGTTTTCTCCTTCTGTCCAATCTCATGCAGGAAACAGAGGAAGATGCATTTTAAATTCATTTATTAACAAGGAAATAGAGTTCCCAATCTATAATGACGGGTCATATTTTGAAGGAATCCCAGCATTTTTCATCTTCCAGCCTGAAAATGCTGGCTCCTCCCCTACATTCACTTTCTTTTCAGGCCTTGAATAATTGGAGTCTGAGATCTTTAATATAAGATTATTTTTTCAATGATTCAGGATGACTGTAGCAGAAAACCACAGGCTGGACATGCCTTGAACAGTGGAGTTCATGCAGAGGAGGTAAAAGTTGTTTTGGAAAAAATCTGGTATTCATGAAGCTGCCTTTGTAAATATGGTGTATTCTTACTCATACCAGTGAAAATCATTCCACTAGTTTGACTTAGGCTATGTTCAGCTCCAGACTAACAGAAGGTTTATGGTCTTGTAATATTACATTTCCAAATTTGTAATCACTGGAAAGCACAAAAATTAAGCTGTTGAAGCACTTCTTGCCCTAGAACATCCTAAATTATTAGCTCTTTCTAGTATTATGTACAAGAGTAGGTAAATTAGGTGATTATTAGCAATTCCTACTGCTCTTCAGGTCTCCATCTCTCAATTTATTATTGTTGAGCTGAAGGGCTTGTATCAGCTCTGTCCTGCTACAGATGCACAGAAAGCACTCTCACAGTCACATTTCTGACTGACCATACAACTCCTTTGGAGAGTGCTGTACACATTTCCATGAAACGCTCTCACCACACCAAAAGGGAAGTACTCTTATGGCTTTCTCAAGAGTTTCCATGTACATGCTGTCTGAATGATTATTCTGAACTAATGCTTAAAATAAAAAAAAAATATTTACATCAGAACATTCCACTTCAAATGAATCACAACGTCTTTAATGGTACTACCAAGGGGGTTTAGGTTATGAAAGCTTCTAGGATTATGAATTTTCATTTTAATTTGATATACAGGGTTTTGTGGGATGGATGTAGGTTATGAGAAAATTTTCACTGGACAAGAAATTAATATTTTGGCCCAGCTGTACTCCTAAGTAATGCAGTCAAACCATTTCCCTGTTCAAAAAAATAAAAAACCTTTATGCATTACCATACATTTCCATACTGGATCCGAGTGAACAAAACTAAATATTTCATTTTTCTTTTAAATATGCTTCATGGACCTTATACCACACATTTTATACTTTTCTAACAAGGAAAATACAGGGTTTAATATTAAGTGTAAGATATTGTCTCTCAGTAACATGGTCTATGAAAAATGCATGTCAATACATGTAATGATTTATGTCAACAGCTCCTTATTAGCTGATTTCTTTCCATCGTTATCATGACTGAGTTCAACTCATCATTGAATCCTAATTTCTATTTGTTTGAATGAAAGTTAAAGGTCAAAATGGTTTCTTATCAGTAACCCTGATATTTATTGCTAACAATACAAACTGGAAAATTATGCAAATAATGAAAAAGGTATTTTCTTGAATACCTAGAAAAAGCATTTTTACTGAAAAGTCATATGTTTGCTTAATGGAAAACAAGACAAAGGAGTTTCTCGCAATCTTATTCTTCTCACGAACAATTTGCATTTATTTAATGAAAAATATTTTGCAAGTTAGGTAGCAAAGGTAAAATAAATTAGTCGGTGTCTAATATTTAGTTGCAACTGCAAAGATCTTTTATATAAATCTCATTTTGTTTACCTAACAAACAATGGCTTATTTTCTTAATACCTTGTCATGGAAATTTTATCTTTTTTTTTCTAAAGGTCAGGCACAAATAAAATTGTATAAAACTGTTACTCATCAGTAGCCTTTTATAACTAAACAAATTCTTAAGTGCAATGAACAAACCATCATTTTTCTTTGGAAAAATAAAATATATTTTAGAGATTATTTTAAAAATTAACTACTGTTACTGATGTTAATTACTGTTACTTTCTACTGTTACCTGAAATAGTTTGTCTTTTCAACATACACAATATTTATTCAATGCTAAGTGTGATGGCATTTTGGCTGTTTCATAGTTAAGAAGTTGTAAATCTGCATCTGCCAGCCTCTTATTCCAGGGTAAAACACTGAGGATCCTCAGTCCAGAGGCTGTTCACCGACTCAACTGGCAGAGTGCCATCCTTTCAGACTTCATATGGAAAGAAGAATTTTCAGGAGAAAGGGGGTGCTGTTGGAAGGTTGTCACTAGGTGTGACAGATTCCTGGTGGGTCTACTTTTTTCTAGAGATTTCCTCCACTGTAAGACACCACAGTTGGCATTGCCTTTTTCAAGTTCCACAAAATGGCTGAATTTTCTCTCACTGGATGTCTTCATATTTTCACAAACATTTTTATCTGGTTTCACACATAAAGCCAATAGAAAGAAATCTATTTAGCATAGACTCCCATGAGTCTAGACACAAGCCTTGGTAAGAATTAAGGATGTGCTGAGAGGAGCTGTTATTTTGTAGTTCAGTATTTACTTTTCCACTTCCTGTCAAATGTCAGGAAAAGATCATAATAGTCAAAAAAACCTAAATTCAAATAAATTATTTTAAATTCTTCACACACACACAAAATTATACACTGCAATTCTGAAGTCTTACCAAAGCATGTCATGACAAGGCATGCATAGGGGAGGACCTACAGAATAATGCCTGGTACATTATCCTGTTCAGTGACAGAAATAATTCCATTCTACAGTTAATGCTATATAGTTTTTGTATGCATTTTGGGATTTTAACTACACTGCAGGCAGTAAAAGTATATGCTATCTCTTCCTTCCTCCAAATGCTTAGTAAAATAACAAATGTTCACAGATATTCTTGTTTCTAATTGGATTCCTTCTAGGCAACCTATGCAGAAAAACACAATTGTTGATGCCTGCAGCAGCCACATTGTGCTATATTGTATAAATAGCTCTGGGAGTTCAGTAAAGAGCCAAATGCTACAACAGGTTTCATAAACAGGAGCCTTCATTTGATAAAGGTGAAAAGGTCAATCCCCCAATTTCCAAATTGTTTTTGCTCTTGAAACACTATGAGAGGATCAGACTGAGAAGGGGACAGAAGGGAGGAGGTCAATTTTTGCCTTTTCTTTTGTAGTTATCTACGTATTGGCTCTAAAATGTGTTAAATAAATACAACAATACAAATTATAGATGATTATATGCAATACTCACAGTAAATAATATGTAATTATAACAGACAGTGGGTATAAAATGGTCTGGAATGAAACACAAAATATATTGCTGCAGTAAAAATGTCCAAAACCAATACAGTGAAAAGGCTCTGAAGTAAAAAATCCTTTGATAGCATGATGTTTGAACAGCTAAAATGGATTATGATTCCACTGGGTAGGTGTGTACTTTAGCATCCCACATTGTATTAAAGAAGATAAAAATTCGGGAAGCAACTGCCATCAAGAGAAAGCCTTCAAATAGATTTTCTCTGCTGGTAAAATTACCACTTACATTTTCCACTTTACAAAGAAATACAAAGCTGTGGATTTGTATTAGAATAGATTTTATTCATGCCAAGAGATAACTAGATAGCTAGATAAATAGATATTAGTAGACAAACACTCAAATACTCTGTGTTTATGCATGTGTATTAGATGCAAGAAAGCTCAAAAAAAGTCTACAGTGTGAAGCACCTAAAAATTTATAAATGTCAAAATTAAGGTTTTCTGTCAAACTGGCATCCCTTAGCATTTGCCATGGGAAGTAGTGTTATCTGGAGTTGTATACTGATTATCCTAACACCCTAAAATCTCTCAGATCCCTGCTTGATATAGGTTCCTCAGATATTTCATGTTAAAGCAATTACCTGATTTGCAATCTGGAAGGACTAGTCTGAGCTAGTTCGTAGCTTCTCAGAAATATAAACAAATTGAATTTTTCTAACCCTCCCAACAGAGAAACAGGAAGCAAAGGGATACAGGGACAGACAAATAAGTGAGGGGAGTAGGGGAAAACACAAGGAAGGAGATATTCTAGATTCAAGATTTGTAGATCCTCCAGTGTCATTCCGTGGGGAGAACTTCTATAAAGGAGCTACCTCCTTCCAGCCAGCAGGAGAAACTGCCAGCCTATATAATCACTAAATAGAAGTAGCTGTAGACAGCCTTGCTTACCGGGTCTTCCTATATGTATGTGGATCAGCATGTGTACTTCAAGATTTTCTCAGTTATGCCAAATTTAATCAATTGCAGACTTATCTTTCCAAACAAAAGGCAACGCCCTGATTTAAAAACAAGTCCCACAAGAGTTTTGCTTCCAAGCATGAAAGTGCTGTTTCTTCTCAGTGAAACATTTAAGATCTTTTTAAAGGGCAAATGTACTTCCCCCCATTTACATTCTGGGAAATGAGTTAACCATGTAGCTGCATCTTTTACAGAAATAAAAATTGACACCCAGCATGGGCATTTTCATCAAGAACAGTTTAAGCTGTGAAATCTTCTGAGAAACTGAAAACAGGATCTTAAAATTAAAAGGGACAGGCCTTAGATGCAGGCCCTGCCTACACGTGCTGTGGAGGGGGAATCACCTTGGCTTTATCTTGCAGCTCAACGCCTGGCAAAGGTTTTGCTTGCTACACAACACAGTACTGCAGGGGAGATACACAAGGATCCCACAGTCCATGTCTTCTGTGGTCCTACTGCCTCATATCAGTGCTGAGGAGGAGGGAGAGGGCAAGGATATTTCTTTCAGTCCACTGGCTTCAGTAGTGACTGCTGGAGTTATGCTGCCAGTGTGCCTCTCACATTCATGGTCAGCAGTAAGGTACCATATTTGTGCATACAAAATTACTTTCACCCACTGATTATAAAAACCTTTTCTGCATTCCCCTCTAAATTTCATCTTGCTAATCCTTCTAACACAAAAACCTCTGTCACATTACCTTCTCTCTCACATGAGCATGGTTTCCCTCCACTTACAGTTTTCACTCTTCTCTGCACCACCTAAGTAAACTTTTTGTGCAGTTTCTGATGGCATACTGGACACATGCTGTCTCTCCCACAGGACCTCAGTCTCACACAGTGAACAGAACAGAAAGATGAGAAGCATCCACAACTGCAGGGAAAGGTCTGCTCAGTCCATGGAGCCCAGGAGGGCTTGTGCACAAATTACTCTGTGGGATGTTGTATGTATCCACATACATAGGAAAAATCTGTGAAGTAGTTAGAGCTGGCTTAGGCAAGAAGACCCACAAAAAAATTAAATTGCCAAACTCTTAACAGAATTTTGCTAATTACTTGTAAATTGATAAACCTCTAGGCCAACCATATGGTCAAATTTGAACCCATTTCTTTCCTAGTAACAGTAAAAATTGTTGATCCCAAGAGATCCCCTTCCAAGCTTCAACCCTTCTTCAAAGCACAGGTATGCTAGAGGTGCTTCATAAACAGCTGTTTCATACTTTTAAGGGGCATTGGGAGGGGGGTGGGGTGAGGTGTTAAACTTATTTTGTTTTGCTGAAAACATTCCAAAATTGTTTACACGTCAAGTTGCAGGCAACATTCTGTAACTGCACTATGTCTAGGTGAGACACTGATAGCACTGCACCTGGCATACATTCTTTCAGTGATACAAAAATTATAGTACTCTCTCATTAACTTGGTTAAGGAGCTATTTACATTTTTAGCTTTCTTCTGAATTCTAATGTGATAAATAGATTGGGGGAGTTTTGCCAGTCCATTAGTACTTTTTAACACCATGAATTTGATCAAGGAAGAAAAAAATAATTTCCTAAAGAGTTGAAAATATGATGGAGACAGAATTTATTTTCTAAATAAGCAAATTATTATGGAATTGGATGTTAGAAGTGGTTCATTCTTTCACTAGTACACCACTTTAACTTTTAATGTTGCTATTGCATTTACTCTGGATGCTGGCATACATAATAAGAGACCTAAAACCTTTAAAGTGACTTGCTGTTGAACTGAGTTGGCTTTTAAAACCATCAAAACTATGCAAATTGCAATGCAATACACGAAAAGTAGGAAAAATAGAATGGAAATGCTGCAAAAAGAAACTGGCATGTGGTGCTCCTGCCATCTTGTGGATTTTCTGCACAAAGTCATATGAACATTAACTTATTAATTTATAAACTTAAACTAAGTTTCAGTACTAATTCTCTTAGTGCCTACCTGTGGCACAGGTCTGCCAATAATAGTCATATACACATGAACTGTTCAGATAAGGCATAGCCATGTGTTGAAATAAAAACACTATGTTACAGGAAAAAATATCTGGAAAGAGAAACACATTTTTACTTTGTAGACATTTTTTTATTCTCCTCCAGGCTTCAGCCATGTTTTCCCAGAGGAAAGAAAAATACACTTTATTGCAGATATAAAAATCAAGTATAATAAATATATACATGTTTCTATATATAAAACTATATTTAATGTATTTTTCTCCTGGGAATACATACTTCTATACATATACGCACATGCACACAAACACAATCACCATTCAAAATGTATGTATTTAAACATCTGTGATTCTAAATTGGATCTGAAGACATCAGTAGATAAAGTACATGATCAGCCTTACTTATTTCAATTTCACTTCCTCCTAAGAGAATGAAGACACGTGATTATTTCCTCCACAACTGCAGCTTCCAGGAGCTACCACATCAACTCAGACAATCTGACCTGAATTTAAACCATCCAACTCAATTCAACAGACCATCACGTTTCCATTCAGACAGATTCAGTCTGAAATTAAATATTGAGCTTGTTTTCCCAATCAGAAACCAAAACATTGCAGCAGAATTGAAACGTAAGCACTAAAAATTTCAATTTTGCAGGCTGTTTTGTTCTGCTTATTGTGGTCAAATATGGTTTGCATTTAAAAGCCTTAATCAGATCTAATCAAAAGCCAATCAATCAGTATGAACAGAAACTGCTGTCTTTCCTCATTTCACCTTTGATTCCCAAGCACAGAAACTAGCAATGTTCCTCTGTTCTGAGAACTTCAAGCCTGACCCCATATGATCAAGGCTTGCAGAGTTCATTTGCCACCAGTTCCATAATGCTAACAACCTCACCCCAAAACAGGAAGAAATTAGTGTGAGCAATGAGTGGTCATGTTCTTGGGGCCCTGAGATGACTTCTTGAAAGAAGGCTATGACATGGGATTTTAACAGATTACACCCTGCAAAGAAGGTACATGCAATTCTTATTGCAGAGGATGAGTAAAGCATTTACCATTCCATCCTAGCTATATTCTGTGACAATATGTTAAATATGCTTAATCTTTATGTGGAAGGACTAGCACATTAGAACACTGTCAAGACCACTCATCTGTAGCCCTCTCTCTTTCTGATGCATGAGGAAAACTAGATGTTGTAAACTATATTTGGAGAGAAAAAAATAAATCATCTTCAGGAGAATATAACTGTTAATACCATCCAAGAATTTTTACCATGGTAGAGAAATTTCAGGTGTTCACTGAGGGAAAGTTGCTGCTCATTCACTGAAAATTGTTGGGTGCCAAGTGGCACAAATAGTTAGCAATTGGGGTTATTTCTCATACACATCTGGGATGAATAGTTAAGATGGAAACTGAGTAACCCATTTTACTCCTTGAGTCTGCACTGGAGTGCTTTACCATGAGTTAAAGCAGTCACAGCACTGGGACTGTACTGACTTATATGATTGGAAAATACAGATCAAAGAATCCCATTCCACTGTCAGTGTAACAAGGCAGCTGTCTGGAACTGGAAGACTTTACTCACTTTTTAAAAAGCACTGTAACTATGACTCAAAGGTGTGTTATCCCAGGAAAAAAATGACTGTGACACATGGTATCAGTAGACTGCTTTGCACTAGGTAGTGTGTGTATGTGAATGTTTGATTGTCACTTTGATCACCGAAAGTTTTATCATAGACAGACAAGTATGTTCACTATATTGTAACACTCACTACCCACAGATGGTCATCACTGAGTGTAAGTAAAAAAAAAAAAAAAATATCTACGAGTCTTAATTTAAAACTTTGTCTTTCACAGGAAAAGAGATTTTTTCAGAATTATATATTTATATAGTTTGTAAAAGAACTCTGGATATCATCTGGTCCAACACCTTACTCAGAGGAGGTTGCTTAGCTAAATTATGAAAACCTACAAAGATGAAGATTTCACCACCTCTTTAGGCCACCTGTTTGAGTATTTGCATACCCTTATTGGAGGAAAAAAAAAAAAAAGAAAATCTGAATATCTAATTGGAATTCCCTGTATTGCTGTTTGTGCCCTTTATCTCTCATTCCTTCACTGTTCAACTGCAAGAAGAGTCTGGCTCCATCCTCCTTATATTTGCTTATTAAGTGGCTGAAGGCAGCAATGAAAATCCCCCTATTTCCCCAGCCTGCTCATCTCAACACAGAACAAACCCAGCTCTCAGCCTCAGCTCATGAACCATGTGCTCCAGCCCACTCATTTCAGTTGCCCTCTACTGAGCTTTCTCCAATATGTCCATGTCGTTCTTGAACTGGGGAAGCCTCAAACTGGACACAAGAGTCCAGCACAAATGCTAAACATAGGGGAATATTCATAATTGCTTCCCTCAACCTTCAGACTACACTTTTGCTAATACATCCTGAGATATGGTTGGCCATTTTCTTAATTGTACTCTGCTCACTCGTGTTCAACTTATGTTCACCTGGACTCCTTTCTTACCAGTCAGGATCCAGCCTCTGGCACAGGTCTCTGTATTTGCCTGTGTTGAACTTCATGAGGACCCTGTCAGTCCATTTCCCCAGCCTGAAAAGGCCCCGTCTGGATCCATTTGCTCTGTAGTCTACCTATCCAATCCATACTTCACCAGTTTGGCTACAGGGATACCATGGGTATATAGCAGATAATGTTTGGTGTCTAATGATCCTGAAGCTGAGGAATCAGAGCAAAAATTCATACTATGAACTATTCTTTGCGTATGCTGAAGAAAAAATAACTGATGATTTTCAAAAGGGTGCAGTTTCAAAGTTAGTCACTTCAAAAATAGATGATTATATCAGATATCTTCAGGTATTTAAAGAATAACTCACCTAAAATATTTGATATATAATAACAAGGTCACTTGAAGGTGAAAGTTTTCAAGTGCTCTGAGAAAAAGGCTGATAATGATTTTCCCACTATAGAGTTATGTTTCCAGTCACTCTTTTTTTTCTGAAGATTATTTTCTAACTTAAGTCTTCTGTCTCCTCTTGGCCTGTTCATAAATCATTGCAGAAAATCTGAACAATTTCAAGTGAGAGGTTGGTAAAAATACATTAACTTCTGTTACAAGAAAATAATTACTTTTTACCTTTATTTGAATCAGATATGCTGGAGAAAAAAAGCTTTAACCATAAGTAAATACATCCTGCAGATGAGATGGAATTGGATGAACTATGATCATTGAAAAATGAAGGTATAATATATTAAACAGTGCTAGATCTCAGCTCCAACATACTTCATTGGTAGACAACCAGTCCTAATTTTCAGAATGAAGGGTGAATATATGTGTTTACCTGTATTGCAACAGTACGTATCAGAATTGCAACCACATACCAGGGTGCACCATCACCAGAATCCCATTGCACTAAGTACCATATACATAAGACAAAGATTATCTCTGCCTCAAACAACTAGCACCTAGGAGCAAGACAAAATAAAATAGAAATGTGAAACAATTTATAAGACCATTAAGTTGAAAAAATCAAAAATTAATAACATACATTAAAGCAGACTAGGTTCCCTATTACTGAATCAAATTCCCAAGATCAGTTTTCCCTGATAATAGAGAATATGTGTGAAACCCACTGGCCAAATACAATTTTTAACACCACTTCAGAGCCAGTCCACACATAGAATGACTGTCAGTTTTGTCAGTTACTTTTAGCTTAAATGCCAGAAGTATGAGTTACTGATTTAAGAATAGCAACCCTGGTGATAGTTATGTGTTGCTATAGGGCCTAATTTCCTTCTCTTAGCTCTTTTTCCTGTGTTTTAAGACCTTGAAAATTATGCATAACTAGATATTTTTTAAGTGACTGCTGTAAAATTAATCACACTAAAATTAAAAAATGTGAGGATTAAAGTGGTATCTGTCACCTTAATTTCACACCTTTGCTTGAATGCATTGTAATAGTCTTAATTATATCACTGCATGCTGTACAGACTTCTACCTCTGTCAGTACACAGTATGAATTGTCTCTGGGAACAAGTCACTGATTAGCAGCAAAAGCAGCAGTTGTCCATAACACCTTGATTTCATTTATCACTGACACTGGGAGGTGTAAACAGAAATAGGAAACAAGATCTTTTTCTGAGTAAGACAGGTGAAATCTGTCCCACTGAATTACCTTTTATCCCTGCCTTTGTCACAGAGGCTCTCATCAGCTAAGCAGAAAAGCTTTTAAATTATTTTCTCAAGTGTCTACTAATTATGAGTTTCTCATTAACTGTTTGACTTGAGACTCTGCTATGGGATCAAAGCTGATCACTCACAGACGAAACTGAAGGCAGCAAAAGCTATACCTTCAACATGAAAATTGATAATAGCAGGTGTTTTGACAAAAATCAAGCTCCAGACATCTTGAAGTAGTCATCCAAGACTGATAGATATTTTACACCCAAAATCCTTTTGTGCCTCAGTTTCCCTTCTATAAAAACAGGCCAATATTTCTTACACCTTCAGAGTTGCAGTTTTAATTAAATAAATTTATCATTGTTGAATAATCAAGATCATGTGAGTTATTATTCTGCCTTCAGGGAAGGCCAATTAGAGTAAACATTGAATCACACCATGATATTAATAATATATATTAAATAGCTTCTCACTGACTAAGCATAATTTTGGAACAATAAAAAATAAACAGAATACCTCAAAGAATGTATGCATAAGGGCTTTGCTTAGTAGTAATGTTGTACATGCACAGAAAACCTTAATTTTGGCATTTTTTATGCTTTAGGGACTTGATCTTACAGCAGTCACACTCTTTTTTAGACAAGACAGATTAATTTTTTAGTATTTAAATTTGAGGTGTTCCCATTCAATCTAGTTAGTGAGTGAATCACAATTACAGAATATTTTCTACAGCTTTGCAATAATTAAGTTAATTATACAATTATATTGCCATCAAATTCAAATGTTTTTTCTTTGGCTCTAGAATGGGACAAACTCACAATTGCAACTTATCAGTAACACCTAGTAACCATAAGAGTTCCAAATAAAGCACTTCATATGATTTAACACTTTTTCTTCACAAGATTATTACTTTTCAAAGCTTTTATCACTGGGTTAGACTAAAGACATCAGTCAGCCAAAAAATAAAGTGTATGGTTTTATTTTCATAGAAGACTTAGCTGTTGTTAATGTGTATTTAAGCAGACAAAAATAATCACAATAAGATCCAAAGATAATTACACTGGACAAACCAAAAGTACAAATTACTATTTACATGTCTGTGCCTATGCTGAGTAATAAGAAGGCTTCTAGCTTTGTGGTAAAGGGAATTTTTGTGCATTAATAACATTAGAAATTGATTTCTTAGAGACTGAATTTCCATCAGCTTATGAAAAAGGCAGAAGACTGTCAAGTTCAAAAATAGTCTTTTGTATGCTAGAACTATTTGTGGTGTGCTTGTCTATGGTAGATTGGCTTCAATCCAGCTCACTAAGCTGCCTTTCAGTGATACTTTACTTATGATTAAGCCCTTACTCACTTGTTGTACAGACTGTTTAACATTTAAAATGAAATTTATTTAAAAAGTTGATTATGTGGTTCAGACACCTTTTTCTTTTTTTCAAATTACTAATTACTATAGGGGAAAACCTTCCTACAGCGATAACTGAACATTAAAGAGAACAGTTGACAACTAACCAGAAATATTCATCTCATTCCAAAATTAATCTAGCCCTATAATCCAAACATAAACTTTCAGACCTAGCTATCATGGGTTAAAATGCTAAATCTTGTACTTGAATACAACTGATATATTTTCATGGCCACTTATTACCAAAAATAATTAAAGCAAAACTTTTAGATGGAAGATGGCTCACTTGCAAAATTTTGGTTCTACTGATCATAGACTTGCAAAATTATAAGAAAATAAACCAAGGTTTTATGATTAAAATTGAGAGAGTTTTTTGATAATAGGTGATGACTTATTATATTGGACAAAGCTGTTCTATGGGCAATTCTCTTGCCAACCTGTGGTATGACACTTTGGTACAGGGCTTCCTTATCTCCCCAAAACTTTAATCAGAGCCCTTCCAACAAATTATTATTCTGTAGTATATGAATCAGGGCTGTGAACAGATGTGCAGTACTTCAGGGGACTTTTATGCTCAAAAAGTTTTTAAAGCAATATAGCTAATGCCATTTGCACAATTGTCAGTAACGTATATAGGTAAAAAGCACTGGTGGTTTCAGAACAGGGAGAAAAAAAATCCTTGGGTTTTAGAGCATATAGGAATACTGAATATTAGGGATGCAGGCTACATAATTCATAGAATTACAGATTTAATTGAGCAAGAGATAGATTCGCCTGGGAATGGCTAGGGAGAAATGGGGCAGCTACTTGTAATTTGTAGAATACCAGGGAAAAAGGGAGGAAATATTTGGAAAGCTGTGTACCTGGGGTGCAGGCCCAGAAAAAGCTGCTGAGTTTTGGGGAAAACCCAAGGTGAGTATTGAAGATGGACTATACTGAGTGAAAAGGAAATAATGTAGTATAAACTTTGCAGAGATTGCTATAAGAGCTTTTAACTCAGTGAGATAGGTATAAAAAGGGTTGGTAGAAGCTCATGTCTTTCACTATCAGAAACTTTTATGACATCCAAGAATTGTGGAAAGAAGACTACTCTCAGCTGCCTTCTTCACCAACATCACCACAGCATCCAATAGTGACAGCCTTCTATTTTAGCCCAGAACTAACAACTAGTTGAATGCGTGGCTACTAGATCTGGATGCTGTTGCTCACACCATATCATATGAGATACAAAGTACTTGGAAATCCCCAGCGGAAGCATTGGGAATTCATTGTGCAGATGCAGGAGACCTTACTGTACCTCCTTCAACAAACTGTTATTGAGGAAGCATGGTTATCATTTTTGTGACATCACTGTCTACTGTTACAAGATTGGGCACTCAGTATGGCCTGCCATCTTATTCAAACTGCCAAGTGGAAATCACCAGTGACCAAGTTTCTTTTATTCTCTTAAAAGAGGGAGAAAGCAATAAAAAATAAAAATTATTTAGTGATAGTTGTCCAAAACTCCACTGAGCATTTGCAGACAGCAAATCTGTAATAGTTGCAGAACAATTCAGACCAGAAACCAGAATTTGTCTCCTGCAGAAAGGAATTCAGAACATGCCTGTCCATTAGGCCTATCAAGAAAGCCTACAGCCAACTAAGCCTACATTCCTAGACTAAAACAGTCATCTGGACTTCTACAGTCAATGGAGACATTCACACCCAGAAGGTAATTAATTCCATCTTAAAATAAGTCAGTAAGAAAGTAAGGTTAAATCAACAACAGATAGGACCTATCTTTCTCTAATATTTATAGAAAAACTCCACATTAACAAATTAGGTAAATCTTACTCAGAGCAATCAGCTACCTCTGTTAGGCAGCCACACTTGGTAAAAATTAATATATTTCCTGACTGACCAGAACTTTTCCATTTGTCTGTTGCTGTTTCTTAGTGATCAGTGTGATCTACTTGAACGTCACTTCTATTGCTGTATTGCAGTATTACAGGACATTTTATATTTTTTTTTTCTGCAATATCAAAAAAAATAATGTCTGCAACCTATTACTATAAGTGAATTGAAAATTAAGAGTTTGATACAAGATATCAGATTTCTTTGGAGGCAGGGATCTGGCAATTGCCAGATGCTTTTTTAATTCCGCACTTTTAGTTATTCCAGGATGATCAAAAATTCAACAAACACTAATAAGTAGTTTGGCACTAAAATGTACCTAAATATCCAAATATCCCCAGTTTCTTTCTTGATAAAGAATGATACAGCTTTGTTTGGAAATCCCTTACAGACAATTTTTTGCTAGCTTCTCCACTGTTTCCTCATTCTTTAAAGTAGAACTTGTAAAGCTCCAAATTTTTTTCTTCAATTCATGTGAGTATTTAGTTTCTTTTCCAGTCAGGAGGTTTAAAGTGAAAAAAAAAAAAAATATATATATAAAGAGGATGAAAACAACTCGAGTAATATTTTCCAAGACTGACGGGGGAAGGGAACCTTTAGGTATAGATAGGGGTTTTTTTAGAATTTCTGTTCTCACTTTCTCCAAGGCTTTTTAAAAAACTAAATACTGTATAAACATTACATGTTTACTAGATGTCAGTATTCATTATTTTACTTTCAGCATAAACAAGATTTAAAGAGTAAAAAATACTAGGCTTACGCTTTCAAGTTAAAGAAGGACCTTGGAAATTACTACACTAAAATTCGCAATACAACTACATTGCTGAATTTGTAGTCTGCAGTTTTTGTGTTTTCCCTCAGGAATTTAATGTGTATGATTTAAAATTAGAATTTAAGTCTCTTTCTTATATATGTAACCTGTTATTTCATCTTGTAACTCAAAGATTTTCACTTTGTCTGTACTACCAAGGGTATGCATAACAGAAGTGAAAAGTCTGATTAATACTACTATCAGGAGTGTGTGCTAATCTCTTATATCCAGAGAAGTTGTAGGTTATTTCCAAGCTGATGTCATTTGTAGAAAAAAAAAGCATTTTTTAAATGCCTGATATGGTTGGGAAATTTATAATCTAGATACGTACTCCTTGTTAATGTTTTCAATGCAGATTATTCTATCTGGTCCTTTTTACCCTTTTCATCCTGTGAAATACTTCAGGATCTTTATGATAGGCATGGCATAAATGAAAGGTCAAATTGTATTATCAAAATTAGATATATAAAAATAGCACTTAAGACGTTCATACTTAGAAGAGGCAAACCAAAATTATACATGTGTATAGCCTGTCTAAACAGAAATTATTGCTGCCCTAGCAGTCATCCGCAATATTTATTTGTGCTATGGAAAAATCACCTTACACAGCATGTGGTGGGCCCCAGGCTGTCCTTTCCATCCTTCAAGTTTCCAGATGGGTGTCAGGGAGCCGGCAGGGGGGTGCACAGCCTGGGTCAGGTGCTCCCCAGGGGCCTGGGCAGGGACACCGGGGCCCATGAGCACCCTTAGGGCCCAGGCAGAGGCCTCTCCTCCCAGCATGGCCTGTCCTCACACCTTGCAGAGGTCTGGGCTCAGCCAAGGGCCAGTCTGGCAGGACAGAGCCAGAGCGGGTGGCCAGGGAGTCAGCCGAGACTTTGAAGCCCAGCCCAGAGGGCTCTGTAGAGAGGTGGGGGTAAGACTGGGGCTGAGCTAAGGACCAACACTCCTCCATCCTGGCTCAAACTGGGAACGAAGGCCTGGGGCTGAGCTTATGTAGAACTCCTGGACCTGCAGGTGTGGGTGGAGGCCCCAGGTGAGTCTCTTCAGGGTCTTTATGGCTTATTAGTGCACTCAGGGCCTTGATAACGGGAGTCATGAGTCAGAATGAATACGGCTTTGCCAGACTATGGGTTCTTGGTTTTACAGGTACATATGTATAAACTAAATATTGGCGTGACTGTGCCTAACTAGAGCAAGACAGAAACACAGTCATTCCTAACTGAAGAGGCCCTCACAGGAAACACAAAAGACAGTTCTTGAATTCAAGACTAATACCTCTATAGGCAGCAACTTCTGATTTCTTTATCAAAAGCTGTATAATAGAACCATAGAAACCAGGAGATAAATAGACTTAAAGTCACCATTTAGTCCATTCACTTGCCTCAAAGGCTGTAGAATTGCAGCTATATCATTCCAAACAGCAGTTCTTCAAAATCTCCAGTAGTATCTTTATACCCTTAAGGTACATGCACTGCTGGAAAATATTTGGGGGTCTTAATGTTTTTTTTTTTAATTCTAAGTTTACCTTGATCTTTTTGACTTCAGAGTCTATTATTTTTGTTGTGTCTATCGAGAACACAGAGAACAGATTATTTGGTTTTTCTCTTTCTGTTAGTTCCTTCTGGTTTTCAAGACTGCCCAACTGCTACATCTATCTTTTTCTCCATTGACTAAATAACTCCAGATCTTTCAAGCTTTCCTCATAAGTCACATGTTTCAAGAGGTGAACCACTCTTCCTGTTCATTTCTGAATTTTCTCCAATTGTTCTGTATTGTTCATGAAGCATGTGGATTGTAAAACATACTCTGGTTGCTAAATACACACTAAATACAGCAGAAAGTTGACTGTCAAGGCACCACCCAATATTTGTCTTTATTGCACTGCACCCTCCTTTTTCAGATTTTTTTTCAAGTTTACCAGAAGCACTTTGAATTGTAATGCTGTCTTCTAGTGTAGTTGGTATCATCTGCAAATTTAATAGTCATACTCCTTATTCCTTCATCACTGATACTGATGAAAACAGTGAAGAGCAGCCTACTAAAACCCCACTCAATATATTCTTCCATTCTGGTGATAAATCACTAATTAATACTCTGTAAGAACAGTTTTCTAACCAGTTATGGTCTCTATAGCAGTTTCATCTAGGCCATTTTTCTACAGTTTGTTTATGATGATGGCATGTGAGAAAGTGTCAAAAAATATAAAGTCAAGCGTCTTAATATCACAAAGAAATTTTCCCCTTCATGAATGAAACTATTTGACACAATTTGTTCTTAATGAATCTATACATCTAGCTGTTTGTAAATCATATAAATCAGTATTTGTTTCAGTATTTTTTGATAATAAAAGATAAGAGTCTATAACTCCATAGATTCCCTTTGTGATGTGCTTACCCTCCTGGAGACTTTTTGAGTATCAGCTGTTTTCTAAAAGTTTACAAAGGTAACTGTGAATGACTTTGAGGCCCTATCCAGCTTGTTCTCCATGTTTAGTGGGGAATTCCACCGAGCTAAGATGTTTTGAAAAAAAAAACAAACATGTTTTAGAAGCCCTCACCACCACATTCCTTCAGAGCTAACCTATTTAATGCTGGTATTAATTCTGTTGACCTACCGTAACACATCCCCCATCAGTTGCTAGGATCAACCTCACACACAAAAGTCTTCAAAGGTCAGTTTAATTCTATACCTGAAACTCCCTGACCATACCACAAAACCAGGCTGCCACTAGCTCAGGCTGAGGCACAACCCCTGCAGCCACTGCTTGCGGAGAGAAGAAGGAGAGTTATCACCCACTATCATGCTCCACCATCATGTTTCTCCTCCTGTAGGCAAGCAGTGATTCAGGGCTCCTATGTGATCCTTCTCAGACTCACATAGGTCAAAACCAGGGCAGTGGCAACTGGTGGATTTAGCCCTCCCACCCCTCATACTGGTTCATGGGGAACCAGACTGTTTCCAGGGAGGGTTGCATGCTCTTCTTCCCTATGAAGAGTGGCTGCTACAGGCTCAAACCAGACTGCTACACAGCTACAAAGCCTACCTATAGTCTTCAACACTCTTTTGTGCCATCAGCTGCACTCTCACAGGAGCAGAGTAAGAGGTGACCCCAGCACGATTAGTCCCGCAGACCATGCAGTGACACTTCCCCAGACATTAATGTCCATGGATATTTGGCTGAAGACAAAAGCAACACTTCATAAAGAATTGTGCCCTTAAAACAATACTGTGGAGTTATGCTTGTTCCCACAAAAGCTACATACTAAGCCATTTTGTGTTATTACCTCATTCCTCTTTGACTATGCCAACACAGTCAGATGTAGCAGATCTAGCAGCTTCTGTCAGAAGTATCTTGTTCACTGTCTTTAAGCCCACTTCAAGACTTCAAGTTAAAGGAAGTTAGTCATATTCCCTATTATATTCATCAAATTCACTGAAATGTTTTCCTTCTTGACTGAAATGCATTCCCTGCAGGGAATGAAAACAGCCTGCTATGAACTTGCATAATCTTGGTCCCATAATCCACATCTCCTTCCTTTAGTTAAATAGGTTAAACCCATCTGCCATGCTTTTAGATGTCTATTGTCTAGCCAAAGACTTTTTTTTGGGGAGCAAAATAAAGCAAATACATCTTTAACATCAATAACCTAAACCGAAGTAATATATCCTACATAAAAGTCATTTGAAAGCCAAGGACACACTATACATTTCATTGTTTTTCCATTTCCAGAAGAGAAGCTGACATGCCTACCTGTGCTCTAGAGAAAAGAAAGTTTAAAACTTCTCAAGACAAACTGAGAAACCTGTTGCTTTTCTTTCTGCTGTAAACTGAATCATTAACAAATTTCTGTCTCCAGGTCTGAATAGTCACCTTGAAGCAAAGGATGAGTTGAAATGAGTTCCTGGAATGCTTTCCCAGGACAAACATCCTCTTCACCGGTTCATTAGTTACATCTATCCTGAGAGTTTCCACATACAAAGAGAGGTGTTTCAGCTGCACTTCAGGATGAGACCAAGGAGGAAAAGTGGATACACAGAAATATTAGGAAACATATGTGTTCTAGCATGCTTCAGTTCACTCTTGATCATCCAGATCTTCAGTCTAGTTTATCAATAGACTGGGATTGCAGCACACAACTTGGAGTTCATCTGCTCAGATTCAGCCTTTCAATTTCATCTGGTCGCTTTTAAGAGACATGTTTTCTTTATCTGCTTTAAACTTCTAGAGCTAATATCCTAGCTCACTTCTTGGAACCATAAAACAGCTCCACCTTCTTAGAAGTCCCAGAATGGCAGTCACAAAGGCTACTTTAGACAGCACTATTTTGATTCCTCTTTCTACTTCTCTCCATGTGTCATCAGTAGCATTCACACCTGATTGTTGAATTATGAAAATTCTTCAGAAGCCAAATCTCCAGAGACAGTTTTGACAGCCTTCATAGACATTGAAATGTTGATAGGAGAGGGGACTAAATAGAATCATAGAATCATGTAGATTGGAAAAAAACTTTAAGATCATCAAGTCCAACTCTTAACCTAACACTGCCAACTCCACCACTAAGCCATGTCTCTAAGTGCCACATCTACACGTCTTTTAAATACCTCCAGAGATGGCAACTCAACCAATTCCCTGGGCAGCCTGTTCCAATGCTTGGCAACCCTTTTAGTGAAGAAATTTTTCCTAATAACCAACCTAAACCTCCCCTGGTGCAACTTGAGGCTGTTTCTTCTCATTCCATCTCTTGTTACTTGGGAGAAGAGCCTGACACCTACCTCGCTACAACCTCTTTTCAGGTAGATATGGAGAGCAATAAGGTCTCCCCTCAGCCTCCTTTTCTCCAGGCTAAACAACCCCAGTTCCCTCAGCTGCACCTCATAAGACTTGTGCTCTAGACCCTTCACCAGCTTCATTGCCCTCCTTTGGACACACTCCTAGAACCTCAATGTCTTTCTTTAGCAAGGGACCAAACTGAACACAGTATTTGAGGTGCAGCTTCAGCAGTGCTGAATGCAGGGGGACATCACTTCCCTAGTCCTGCTGGCCACACTGTTTCTGATACAAGCCAGGATGCTCCTGGCCTTCTTAGCCACCTGGTCACACTGCCGGCTCATATTCAGCTGGCTGTTGACCAACACCTCCAGGTCCTTTTCCACTGGGCAGATTTCCAGCCACTCTTCCCCAAGCCTGTAGCATTGCGTAGGGGTCTTGTAACCCAAGGGCAGGACCCAGCACTCAGCCTTGCTGAATCTCATACAATTGGCCTTGGCCCATCGATCCAGCCTGTCCAGATCCCTCTGTAAAGCCTTCTTACCCTCAAGCAGATCAACACTTCTGCCCAGCCTGGTTGCATCTGCAAACTTCCTGAAGGTGCACTCAATCCCCTCATCCAAAACACTGATAAAGATATTAAACAGAACTGTTCCCAGTACTGAGCCATTGAGAACACCACTTGTGACCGGTCACCAACTGGATTTAACTCCATTCGCCACAACTCTTTGGGCTAGGCCATCCACAGTTTTTCACCCAGCAGATACACCCCTCCAGGCCAGGAGCAGCCGGTTTCTCCAGGAGAATGCTGTGGGAAATGGTGTCAAAGGCTTCACTAAAGACTGTGTAGACAACATCCACAGCATTTCCCTCATCCACTAGGTGAGTCACCTTGTCATAGGAGATCAGATTAGTCAAGCAGGACCTCCTTTTCATAAACCCACACTGACCAGGCCTGATTACCTGGTTGTCCTGTACATGCTGCATGATGGCACTCAATATGATCTGCTCCATAACCTTCTCCAGCACAGAGGTCAGGCTGACAGTCCTGTAGTTCTCCAAATCCTCCTTCCAGCGCTTCCTGTAGATGGGCGTCACATTTGCTAACCCCCAGTCAACAGGGACCTCCCCAGTTAGCCAGAACTGCTGATAAATTATAGAAAGTGGATTGGATAAATAAGTCAACGAGCTAAGAGGGGTAAGATCATAAAGGATTTCATCTATTTTGTTTCTGATTAAGAGAGAAAGGTTTGGAATAGAAGAAAAAAAAAAAAAAAAAAAAAGTAGTGTCAATGAGGAAAGCAGTATTAAAATAATAAGTCAAAGATTACGTGTAAGTGGTATCTCTGGCCATGAAATCCTGCAGAGGACTATTATTCTTTGTCCTGGAAGATGGAAAACCCGATAGAGGAGGGAACAGGCTGTACTGAAGGAAGTGCTGGATTTCTTTCAAAAATACTCAGCAGCAAAAGAACACGCATGAAGGAACTGAGCACTAAGGACCAAGACAAGGCTCGTGATTAATGGAATAGTATCTTACATTCAGAGGAAAGTATGGAAATAAGAGAGAAAGAGAAAAGGAAAAGATGAAGGGAATGAACATTTCTTCTACCGAAAGGATATAAGAGCTAGCATGGGGACACTAAGGATGATGGAAAAGTCCTCCACATCCCTTCATGGAGATTTTGGAAAGAATGAAAGAAAAATTGATATGGTAGAAGATGAACAAACATGCAGCTTTGGCATTTGGACAAATATGCAGACACTGTGATTATCCAGAATAAGAGTAAGAGCTGGAGAAGAGGTGAAATTTTTCAAAATGTTTCTCACCATTAAATAAAACCTTTATGTTTTGAAACTAGTGTCTTAGTGACACAACAAGATGGACTCCCCTCTTAACCAAAGATAAGTCATGATCTGTGAAATAAGAGTCCATATTAAGAGAACTGCAGAAATAACAGTTGAAGGGGAAACTTCTTCCTTTTCTTGTGTGTGACAGTTGAGAGATGAATGCCACAGAAGATGAGTATTGTCATTCAAGAAAAAGAAGGAAACAAGTTATAGACAGAGGCAAAGCAGTGATTACAACAAAGGTTGGAGGAATATGTAGAACCTGTGGAACTTGATGGATGGCTAGGAAAGTGAATGGTGATGATGGAGATAATAAAAAGGGATTATGAGCTGAGAGTGATACAATCCAATCCATGAGGTAACAGTAAAAGTGACAGTGAACATAATATGAAGGAACTGGAGAAAAGTAAGGGGAAGAAAGCTCAGAAGGAAAAAAATCTATGTTAGGAGAAGAGGAATCTGGAAAATCAACACAAGTTACTGTAATGAGAAGTCAGAAGGAATAGGTTGTAGTGCAGGTTTTGCTTTTCTGCTGCACTAGTATGAAGACACCATTCCTACACATTGCACAGTGCAGTACCCCCACAGTGTTGGGCAGAGGGAACATGCGTGTGGAGAAGAGTCAACACATCAGCAAATGCACATTTAGGATGATAAAGTCCCAATCTTCACAACTGGGTTGAGGTCAGAAATATGCTGAGATGCAGAAATTCACTTGCAAACACTCTTTTAGAATTACCCTTGTTCAGTGGGAAACCCCATTCAATGTACAAAATCAACTGAGAATTGCCAAGATGAATCACAGCAGTGGTCCAGCCTGCCCTAGCCAATACCAGAGATGTTAAGTTCTAGACACCTTGGGCGTAAGATCATTAAAAAATATGTTTCTAAGTCACAAACCTCATTTGCAGTTTTTTCTGTATGTATTTTAATTAAAAGTCCCCTCTGTGTAAGCCATGTTGCTTCATCATAACTCTAAGATTGCAGTAAAAGCATAGGGATACATTTATTTATAAATTTATACCAAAATAACAATTATTTTTAAATAGTTGCCTGTAGTCTGGCGGCAAAATTGATTTTGATTTTTTTTTTCTCTCTGTGGGAAAAACACAAAAGTTCACTAAAATTAATGGAAACAAATGTCAAGAGATGAAAGAGCAAAAAAGTACAGTGAGCCTGTATGACCACTGAACAGTCCTAACATCAAACAGCAAAACATCTCTACGCTGGGACACAAGAAACAGCTGGAATTACCAGGAAATTTAATGGAGTGTAAGTATTCAGAGAAAATAATGGTTCTCTTATGTCTACCATCTTCTCTCTCTACCCGTGATTTAGTGGTCTTAAAATACCAAAAAATGACTCATTACAAGTGTAGGTCCCAAGAAGGAAACAGATTACCAACCCTAAAATGAGATGCAAATGTTCTTTAGGTAATGACATTTCTCAAGTGTGTGTTACAAGGGATCTAAAAAATTATTTCACTGTCTTCTCCTGTGTGCCACAGTGATCTCCAGAATTCTGCAGAAATTCAGGCTCTGATCCTGCAAACACATATACTCCACTTTAAACTTTTGAGTAGTCTTGTTATTTTGCTGGAACTACTCTTTCACATGAAGTCAAGCACTGTTATCAGCATTTCTATGATTAGATAAAAGTTTCCAAAGCTCATTAAAGTATTTATCAAAGAAGCAGGTCACTGAGTGGGATTCTGCCAGGGTACTAGGAATGAAAGTCAGATGTAGGCCACAAGCAGCTTAATGTCACGTTGAAAGGTACTCCACAAACATTGAATGTTGCTGATATACTTCATCTTTTATCTGGACATGCTCCTGGAATAAAAAAAAAATGAAGTGTATTTAAGGAATTAAAAATTAACTAATAGGAAATTTGTGTGAGCACAGACAAGAAAGTATAATTAATTTCACTATGTTCAGTGTTTCACAGAAAGAAAATAGATGCACTCTCTTCTGACATATTAAGCAGATCAATTCCCACTTCTGTGTGCACAACCATTCACACTTCTGTTCTGCCCGGAAATATTGAAGGTTTAGATCTTTGGTCATGCCTTATAATTTGCCTGCATACAAAACTACCCAGTGAGTAGTAAGAGGTATGCTCTGAAAACGGCTTTGGTTAAACCACAGTGAACACTCATGGGAACCCAACCAGGGCAGATGGGGTTTTATGGTAGAAACACAAAGTTTGCTCAAAGTAAAATGTGAGTATAACCATTATATTATCCAGAAGATAATTTCTTAAATTACACATTGATCATCCCAAAACACCACAGTATATATATAGATCAGTACTTTTTTGAAAGCCCTCAGTCAACACAGTGAAATATCATGGGCCTATAGCCCCAGCTAAAATGAAGGGAATGCATCACTTTGTCCCCTGTGAGAGCAGAAGACAAGTTTGGGAACATAACTCTCCTCTGTGGTTGGTAAGAACCCTGAGTAATTTCATGTGAGTACATGAAGTTTCAGGATGAAAGTTGTAAAAGTGAGAGAAGTTTTAGTTTTCCCTTGTAGTGTTCCCAAGAGATCTATCAAACAAACCCCACACCAATTTGTTTAATGAGATTTCAGCTTAAAATGACTACAGGACACTGCAAAAATCAGATTGATTTCTTGAACAGAAACATGGGGAAGGGACATTTGTGTAACACTCCATATACTTGCAACTCAAAATAGCTTGTCATTCTGGGACCTGATTTTCAATTTTGAATAAGACATATTACCCAAGTTCCAAGTTTAATAAAAATAATAAAAGAAAAAGAGAATTTAATTTTAAACAGAGAAATCTGCTTCCAAATCATTTATATACCTGTTGAGTTATTGGCTAATTGAAAATAATTAATAGTTGCATGCAAGAAAAAATAAGACTTTCTATGAATTACACAAGACTTTCTATGAATTTAACAGTATGTTTTCACAATGTCTTTGAGTAAGTGTATATACCTAGCAAAGATATGTATATGATATATATTTCTTTATTCTTAGAAATCGTTCAGATTTTCTGTCTTCATACATTGCATCCAGCTTTCACTGAAGTAAAATGACACTGAAGCACATGGGAGTCTTCCACAGAAACAACATTAGGATATATATTTGCGACCAGCATGAATAAATTCATTAATTCTCTCCAGTGAATCTTTATTAATTTTATATAATATTCAAACAAAATAAATACTTGCTGTTTCTATGGTACATGCTCTATGGTCTTCAGTATTAAAAACACAAGACATTTGTTAATATGTGTTTGAATAACCAACCACATTTAAAAATCCATTCAACTAATGAGGAAACAACTACTTGTTGTTAATACTACATTATAACCTGCAAGAAAATTGACTTCCTACTCCATCAGTGTTCCATCCAATCATGTATTCTAGATGATATTATAGAATTTTCTTGTATTTGTTTTATATATTTTCTAAGCAAATCTGCTCCAGCTAAAAACTCTGGAACACTCATACTGCTTTTAAAAAATCAGTGGTATCATTTCCACTATCCAGAAAGTTTTATTGTTGATTTATTTAAATTAAATATTACACTTGTGTTGGGTATTTAATTGACAAATTAACTTACCCTGTTCCCTACCCTCAGGAAGAACGTAGCATCCCAAATTACCAATAAAGCCATGATATAATTGACTGGAATGTAACATCTTTCATTTTCATTGGGCTCAAGATCCTCTCACTGCACCAAGCTCTTATAGGTCACCCCACTCCCCAAGTTTTGCTAAAATTCAAGTAAGACCTTTCTTTTAATACTTACTCTTTTTTTCCCTGTTCATGTGCATGTCTCAGAAGTCAGTCAGAATATAATAATCTTGTTTCACATTGCAAACATTGTGGTTAAAACACAGTCCTGTTTTGAAAAATCTGACAAATTAAGTGGTATTTCCTGTCTGAAAGAGGGGAGCAACAGAATTTTTCAGGAGTGTGCAATGCTGGTGGCACTAAAGTGAGGCAACTGCTTTCATGGCACAGCACTCTGAGCCTAGTTGATGGGGTAACTCTAGTCTACAGTTCAGAATGTAAGAAAAACTACTTCTTTCTCTCAAAACAATACAGATGTGTTCATGCAGACATTCAAATCAAATATCACAGGGTTCATGAATTAATTCAGTTCTCCCACAAGAACCTCATTTGCTGCTATAACAGAAACATCCAGTCAGCCAAAATCTTGTGCAGTCAAGCAAATTGCAGTGTTGATGAAGCTGACACATATGGAGCACTATGGAGGTGACAGTCTCCTTTCTTTGAATCCTAAATTGAAAACTTTTGCCTTACCTATTTACCAGGAGGAAGGAATGCAACATTAGAGTGGGTCCCTAGATGCCCATCTAAATAAAAGTATAAAGTGTTATTCTGCAAAGCTGTGGCTAGATTCCTTCCCTATCAGCCCTTTTTTACTCTGTGGCTTTGCTAGATCAGGGGAGAGGACAATTAGGCAATAAATCCACTCTACTAACTTTAAACAGAACTGATCATCTGAATATGACAAGCTTTTAAGAATTCAAATATGGTTATCAAAATTTGGACTTCTGCATATAAATATCCGCAGAAAGCTTTGATGTTTAGATCAAGATAATTTTTCTTACGTTGCACTCCATAAATAAGAAACTCATCAGTTAGCTATAACCACTGCCTGCCAAGAATGCCCTCACAGTGCCAGAAGATGTCCAGCCTCTCTCCTTATTTACAGTCTTTGGCAAATAGGGATCGTTACAGGTACATTTAGTCTGATGATGTATTCGAACCAGTTGTAAATAAAACTGAAAACTGATAAATTCCATTAGTAGCTTTGATGAAGGGACTTCAGATGTTTTCTCCTGAGATTTTTATTTTTTAATCATGGAATCTTATAGCTATATTTGGATCATGTCCCAGTAAATTCAAGTATTCATCTGCAACACCATATGTTAAAAGTGTAGCAAGTCTTGAGCAAGGACTGACCTTTCCCATGCATCAAAATCTTCTCAGTCCTAGTTTTCATATGAAATAGTTATACCCTGCCCTACACCTGTCTTCTCTTGTTGGGATTTTCAAATATCCAGTGAGCTGTGCTGGCAAGCATCTGGAAATCTGGTAGATCACCATCTACAGCAGCGGGGCAAATAAATGACTATAAAAATTACTATCAATCACCTAAAGCAGTAAAATTAGGTCAGCAGTAAACATAAGATAAAGCCATCCACATGTAGTATGACTTACAGGAGATAAAAATGCATGTACTTTGACAAGCTGGCTTTAGAATTCTTTTCTGAATGTTTGGGTTTTTTCCTATGGTAAGTCATCAAGGTGCCCAGGCAACAAATGTTATGCACAAAATCCTATGCAATATGATAAACAGTGTTCCTGTAAGTAAATGAACACAAATCCTTATACAGGAATTAAATAAAATCTAAAGCAAGAATGAGTGTGTAAGTTTATGAATAAGTGAAAGTACACAAAGTGAGGCATACATAAACTTATCTTGTGTTATATGAATCATTCTTGACATACAACTATAACGGTAGCCTTCATTAGAAAGGGGAACAGCAAAAACTTCTAAGAAATGAAGTAGGAATGCTTCCTAACGTTCAGTGGTTTGGCATTCTTTATTAAGAAGGTGAAGAAAGCATCAACAGAGCCTGCATGCATTTCATGAGTCACTTCAGAAATTAAAAGTTTTGCACATGAAGCTATGTCACTTGGAAAAGGAGATGTATATGTGGTGGGCATGAAACTACTAGATACATTTCTTGCTGTTAATTATGGGCTCTGCTTTGTAAATGCTCATCATTCAAAGGATGATATTTCAGAGAAACAGGTAATATTTGATACCTGAAGGTTTTCATTTTATGCTACAGTGTAGATACATCCTATAGAAAGGAAGTTGTCACTGGAGTTTTAGGGACTTGGGAAATAAATAAGAGTGTATATGTGTGGGGGTGTAACCTGTATGTCTTCTTGGATCATAATTTACAAATCTACTGATCCTTCAGCTGTTGCTGACTTATCTTTCCTGAAAATCATTCATAGATACGTTTAGTATTCTGAGAAGTGCCCATATGGCACAGAGTCTAACACTGACGTGTTGGGATATTAGGTGTTTTTCTTAGCAAACTCACACTCAAGAATTCTGCAGTAACATCATACTTCCAGTTTTCACTCAGGGAAGCTTGCAAGCCCTCACAGTTGCACACAAACACAATGAAAACATTATCCTAAAATGCAGAACACATGAAGGAACAAGAAAACCAGTTTTACCACTTCTAACTCAACGTGCTGGTATTTTGCTTCTGTCTTCAGTTTTTTTTCACTTGGAGACATCACATGGAGTTGGTAAACTATACTGCAACATAGTGCAATTTTATAATGATCATAAGCTTCATGGAAACACTGCTGTTTCAAAAGACTTTCACTAAATAGCGAGCAGCATTCCCCCTGTTCTTCTGCCAGCTCATCTCTCGCTGTGAGCTCCGATCACTGAGACTTGTGGCTCCACCTCACCATTTCCCTTCCACTAAGGCTGCCTCAGGACCAAACCGTCCCAAATAAAATCTGAACTTTTAGGATGCCTTAGCAAACATTCCAGCAGCTATGGAGGGCAGGAGAACCTCGGCTGCAGAGGGTTTCCTCATTTCCCACTACACAGAGATGTATGGAGTTTTTGCCGAAGCCGGACTTTCTCTAGCTCCTGGGCTTTACACTTCATAACAGGGATGTGCCCTGAGGGGCTTTCCAACCACCCCTGTGTGCCAGAGACTCCCTGGGTGTCCAAATACCTACCCGCAGTCTGACAGCTGCTGGGAGCAGCCCGCTATTAGCCCAGACCTCCAACTGCATCACACTTGGCGAATCTCACCTCCAGCTTCACTTTGCAGGGGGGGCAGTCATGTGTGCCTGTGTTAGCCATGCTTGGGTTGATGAGTTAACTTGGAAGTCTAACAGATCATTCACAGAACCAAGACCTAAGAGGATACAGATATACTCGGCTGCATTGTCATACTGTTAGACAGTTTGTTATGTATAATGCTACTTCCCTGTTCATGTGTTTGCTGTTGAGTCAGGCTCTGGTCTGGGGTATTTTTCTTTGTTTTTCTCCAGTTCCGGAAATGTAGGAGGAAGAGTTGGTCCAGATCCTACAGTTAACAGACACAAGCGTAATCTTATTTAACCCAACAACAGGACTGGCCATGTGAGGAAGTGCTCCTCACCTGAGCAAAACCACAGGGTATCCAGTCCTCAGCGCGACCACGTCCTTCTTTAAAAGCAGAGCATGCTGTTGCAAATGCAGCTGTAACTTTTTCTCGGTGTGGGATTGTGTTGCTCTCTTTCAACCAGGACAGATATATTCCTTCTTTCCTCCCTCTAATGGAGAAGAAATCAGTTGAGGCTGTGACTCAAAGTAAAACTGCTGGCCCCATTGAAGACCACAGCCTCTCCTTTGAAGGCTATGTTAGATGTGACTTAATAACATGATTTTTAGGCACATAGTTACTAGTTGGTTTCTCAAGACAACCTGTTGCTGGTAACATATGGTGTCAGACCCTTGAGGGTTGATTATTCTAACTCTCCCACTGTCACTTACAGAAAGTTGTGAGTAGGAGCCCTGGGGCACTGAAACACCCTCATATATAGCCTTCCCTACAGCCACTAGCTTTCACAGTGTCAACCTGAAAAAGAGTAGACTCCATTTTTTCTTTTTTCTGAAAAGGTAAATAGAATTACAGTTATAGTGATATTGGTTATAGTGAGATCTTCACTACCCAATGAGTTTCTGCTCCCGGCTACAACTTAAGTGCAACACTATCCCACCTGAAGTCCTCTCTCAGAGGTTTGTTACCTCACTAAAACCAGCCCTCTCCACTTGTTTTATTTATGTGTTGCTTTTGTTTTACTTACTTATTCATATATATCTTGAATGGAGAATTTTTGAATTAATGAGAATTTTTAATTACTGTTATTCAGTAAATGAGATGTGCATTAAATTATTAGCTGTTGTTACTATTGTTACTGCTGCTGCTGTTACTAATAAACCTTATTGACATTTATTAATAAACCTTACTGACATTTAAAGATAAAATGAAATTGTGTAACCATGTTTACAATATGTTTAGCAGATTTATATTTATAAAGTTATTCAGTTTTCCTAGAAGCATACAAGAGCATAGAAGACATCCAAACATGTAATTTTTTCATTCAGCATCTCTCTCTCTGTGACATAAAGATACTTATTACCATATTACCAGGCATGCTTTTTTTTTTTTTAATCCCATGTCTCTGTAGTAACAACCAGTGTTGTCATTAAGGGGATTCTGGGAAGGAAATATTCATCACTGAAAAAAGTATAAATTCCCATGTACTTTACAGAAAGAAAGATCATTGATTGAAGACTGACTTCTTCAGAAATTTCTGAACTTGTGCGTAGCTTGTAAAAATTCCCCACCCACATTATTCTCTTTGAAGCACACTCTCACAGAGCTGCTCCTTCCATTTCTTGCCATAAAACTGTCAGCTGAGTGTTTCACGTTGTGATACAACTCTCTGTGTTACAGGAAATCGACCTAAGTGGTTTTCCTGTGAGTATAAAAGAAGAAGCTAAAATCCATTAACCCTTTCAATACATGATATATTTACACACTTGTAACCTTGCAGGTCTTAGAACAAAGTAAAATAGTCTCAACGGGAAACAGCAATGGTTGTGGGGAGGGTTTTTTTTCTTTAAGAATATTTTTCTACTCATTGGGCATTTTTTTTTTTATTTATCCACAAAAGATATTTATGGGTCACAAAAGATATTTATAAATGCCGTGTAAGGAAGGCGTATAGCATATAACCTGCAGGTATAAGAAGGTTCTACAACACTGTAGGCAGTCAGAGTTTTCTGCACAGCTCTGTTTTCTTTTCCCCTTCTCTGTGAAAGTGCAAGTGCAACAAATGGGTTAGGATGGGAGAAAAAATTAACTTTTAGTTTTAGATCTAAGCTTATCTCTGGCTCCCAGCTAAGACATCTATGGGATGTTTTAGCTTAGTGAGGAACCTAAGTGATTTGTGAAGACCATTTTTGCAAACAGGTGTCATGTTAGTCCCTTCAGTCTGTGCCTACCAAGACTGAGGGGAAAAAAAGAAGAAACATAAAACTTTCCTGCATAAGATTACGTATGTCTTTCTGTAGTTCCAGATTAAACATAGACTAAAAACATTTTTGTGGTGATTAACTTCCTCAGTCATATTTTCAATGGCTACCCTTTGTTAGTGCAATTACAGACTATATTACATAGCTGAACAAGAAAGCTCCAAGAAGTTCTTAAGAAGCCATGAAGAGATACATGGAAATTCAATTTTTCTGAACTCTGCTAGAAAATCATCTTTTATTATTTTATTATTTAGCAAATGTTCCACTCCCCGCACTCCCTTTTCCACCTGACAAACACAGCAGGGATTTCTCTTCTACCTGTCATATATTGCCTCTTAACTGGTACCTCCTAAGAAAGAGAGGCTGAAGAGGCTTATGGATGCTGCGCTGGCAGGGAGCATTGCCAGCAGCCAGCCGTGCCCCTGCATTCCTCAGCAGCTCCCCCCCGGGGCAGAGGCCCAGAGGGGCTGCCCCTGGCCCCTGCCCCCGGCCAGGCCCTGCGGGGAGCACAGGGGCTGCGCCACAAAGCGCCTGTGCGTGCCCAGGGCTGCCCTCCGTCACCCGGCGTGCTGCCGGGCACCACGCGTGCGGTGAGGAACTGGTCTGCCTGAGGAAGCAGAAAATGCCTGCAGGAGGTTTCCACAAACCAGAACAGAGGACAGAACCCATCTGAGCAAAAGGGTAGCAGAAATCCAACCAGCTGCTGTTCATACGCAGAAATCGCATGTAAATGTAGTGAGCGAAAAAATGTTGCATTCCCCCACGATGTTATGTCACAATGGTTTGAGAATTACAGAAGCGCACTGGATGGAAGAGTATGGGCACCAGACTACCTTGTCCTCTGGGCCTGTGGTTTGCAGCAATGTTCATATTCCCCCTTGTTCTCCATATCTGAAAGGATGACAACAGTTTTTACCACCAACAAAGTAATGGGAAGGGACTTCCAGTATGTCAAAATTGTTTCCAATTCATGTTTTATTGCCTTCCTTCAGTCAAATTGGACAAAACATGGATGCTAAACATAATAAAAAATAAAGTACTATCTCACAGACTGCTAGAAATTAAAATTACTGAAAGTCTGGGAACAAAAGGTATCAGTTCTCCCCTAAGAATAAAAGAGTATAATAAAGAAAATATGCAGAAACTATGAGAGCTCCAACTATAAGTTGAGAACACTGTTAGAAGAAATACCATTACAATACAAATCCAAACATTATTCTTTAATGTCTGGATATAACTCAGAGCACTTAGAAATTACACACAGTATTTTTACATTATTAAACATACTTTTAATTATACCTGAGTTCTATTCAGTCACACTTAGACTTATCCAGGATGCATTAAAATGTGCATTTTATAAACATAGCCCATTATGAGACATAAAGATAATCTCAAAGGTAGGTCACAATAAAGGCCATTCCCTTTTTGTATTAGAGTCTTCCTTACTAGTTCCAGTTTTCATTGCTTTACAGGGCTGAGTCTTTTTCTTTCCTTAAAGAAGTAGAAGGAACCAGCTTTCCCTAGGACGTAGCTTTTAAAGCAGCTTTCTCCATCACTGCTGTCTCCTTCCAGGGCCTTGAGCACGTGGGCTTTGGAATTCATGTTCAAAGTCTGATATCCAGCTGTTTCACTGGGACGACCTCCAAGCTCCACTCAAATGTCCATTCAACCTATTGCTCTGGCACGTCTTCCTGGATTTCTCACTGTCAGTTCTGACACCAGTGGAAGAGGACCACAAGCAGCTCATCTGCTTTTCCTGAGCCTCCCCACCTCCTGGTGTACTGGCTTTAGCCCTCATTCCTCAGATAACACCACAAGTTCTACCAGAAAGTAGGTCCCCCAGAACATCTGGCTTGCATGGCAGCTCTAGAAAGCAGCATCCCCACTGCATGAACAGGAGAGACTGTAAAGAAGGGGAAGGCACTGTTCATCAGTGTTTAAAGCCCCATCTAGGACTTAAAAGCTTTGAATCAGAAAAGGAATGTCGATCTGAGCAATCGTGTTCTGGCTCCTCTGTGGCTCACCAGTAGGATTTCAGTATTGCAGAAGTCATAGGCACTTAAAGAGTAACTTCAGCTGAACTTTGGAGTCCACAAGAAAAAACTATTTTCCTGTAAAAACAATTCAGTTGGAACGACCCAGTACTGCACAGGTTGAAGTATCAGAGGCTGTTGCAAAGGGATAGAGAATAGGGAGAGATGGCTTGAAAAAAGCTTCAAACACCCATCCCAAATCATATTTTAGACACTTCACTAGACAGTGTGACAAGAACTGGTAAACTGTATAGAATAACTTTTGGCTCATTGAAACCTTATGTTTTAAAGAACTTCTGTTCAAAAATATCTTGTCTAGTCAAAAGCACAATTTCAATAAAAATATTAGAAGTGTACTCAAAAATTTAGTCAGCTTTTATTGCAAAGCCTTATTTTAGCAATTTTGGAATTTTCAACTCAAAAAACTCATTAGAAAAATAAAACAATTTACTTCAAAATGGAGAAGAAAACTAGTGTGGAAATTCTAAAGAAATTTGCAGTTAATTAAAAGAGAAGTTTGCTGCCTCAAGATTGTTATTATCTTTTCTAGTGACTCATATTTTAAACCCCTGCAGTTACATGAACAAGCTCTATTTGAAGATGGTACTTCTGTCATTAAACAGTTTTAATTAAATCTGGAATTTCCACATTTTTCATTGTTTATTTTCTAATAGAGCTCAGATTGTGATCTGCTTCTGTCTCTGATAAATGTCACTAGGAGTCTTAACCACTATCTCAAGCGAAATTGGTACTGAGTGTTATGGGTCTGACCACTGTCATACTGTGCTCAAATCCTCCTTGATTTCCATCAATTTGGGACCAGACCCTATTGCTTATATGAATGCATTGCCCTCTGTTGGTCAGGCATACCTCACAGAGCATCTCAGAAGACAAGAAACTTAACCATCTTTACCATGTCTGTTAGGAAATTTATGTTTCTATGTATGCTGGACAACTAGAAAGACTCCAGGAATTTAAAAATATATGTCATACTTTTAGAGACTGATTTTTTTTAAATGACCCAACAGGTCATTTCTGACATTCTTTACAAGGCATTATTGCTTTGCATCTCTTGGTGTAGCCCCTGGAATTGTATTAACGCACTTGAAAATACAAAGGGCATTTATGCTTCTCCCAGGAAATTATGCTACAGTTCTGTACCATACTCCAGTGCAGAACCACAGTGATAATTACTGTAAACTGCAAAAAAGGGTTTAGGGAGTGAAACTCAGCGGAGCAGGGAGAGAGCATGGGGCAGCCCCAGCATCGCCCTGGACCACGGCAATGCCACCAGACCACCTCACCGCACGCCTCAGTCTGGGCATTTGAAGCTGACTGCCTGCCTGCCTTCAAACACAAATGCACACATATAACCCTAATCGGGTTACCCCTATTTAGGCATCGATGCCTAATTGACAGCTTTCCTGCTAAATTACTCATGTATATTTTCCTTAGCAATATTAGGATTTTATTTGTTCTTTAACCCAAAATTGTTTATTGATTGATGTATTAACTGGAGTTTTCATGCATTTAACATAATCCCTTACAAACCAGGTCATTTTGTGAGTGGCAAAATGAACAAAATCTGGTTGCCTGTGGATTTGTAACTGAGTTCCCATGTGGGCTCTGTAATATTTAATAAGAGTTGAACTCCAATTACCATGCTTCCCACAAGTGGAAATTTTAATAAGGTCTTTCCTAACCTGCTCACTTGTTTTCACAAAAATTATAGGAGGTTCACATCCTCGAGATATCCCTCCGTCACTGTGGGTTCAAATTAACCCGTGATTTCAAGTCATTAGAGAGGAGACCAAAAGATATGTACACATATATATTCCAAGTGTGATTTCATAAATCTCATCTCCTTAGGAATATAGGTTTCTAATTTACACTGAAATCAAGTAAAAATACAAGTTAAAAGAAGAATTTGAGGTAAAAATTAAGACTTTTGTGTTGCAGTACAATCAGGCTGGAGACAATCCCAGGGTCTAATCTCACTGAAATGGACCCTCCTTTTTCTTCCCCATAAAAGCTGGCCCCAAGTTTTGGCCCTACATCAAGTACCAAGAGAAGACATCTGGGGGAGATGACAGAGTAGCTCAGCGTTTTTTCTTTTTCCTGGGTAAGCGCCCAAGAGACATCCAGTCTCCTTCCAACCCACAGCCATAGGAAGAAAACAGAGAGGTGACTGCCATAACCTCCCCACACATCCAGATGCACGAGCACTAGAGCACTGCCAGCCTTACTGTCCTCTCCTCCAGCAGCATGGGCGGTGGAAATGTCCCCAGAGCGGGGGACCTTGGAGATAAAATTAATTGCTTGTGTTTCTTTGAACTGCTTCACCTGGGTTGTGTCAGAGAAACATCACTGCTCTAACCACAACTTCAAACTTTTTTCTATAACCATGGGAGCCAAAATCCATTATATTGTTAATGAGGTGTGAGGGTGTGATGTAATCATGTAAATGCAGATCTGAGGACAAGCACCCAAAACTTATAGGGGCTAAACAGGGAAAATGAAGACGTTTCTAATTAAACACCTAAAACAAAGAGAAGAACAGTGTGTGTAAGACGGAATTTGAGATAACTTTTTTATTTCCTTATATTTCAGTGGTTGGCACACAGAACTATTGTCTTTCAGCCATCTTAATGAGTTCTGAAGTGAAAATATTTTTTTAAAACATCACTGACCTTCCAAATCATGAGGCGAAAGAAATTCTGTTATTCATCGTGAAAATGTAGTATTTTGAGAGCATACAACCCTCAGTGTCTGAGGAAAATCAGGAGGTAGAAGCCATACCTTTCCTTGCTGGAAATTCACACAAACTAGATTTTTCTGAGAATATGTTCATAACCTAAGAACTGCATAAATTTATATCTCCTGTACATTTAGACCAACCAGTCTTTCCAGTCAACTGCAGTGGTCTTTCAAGAATGTTAAAAATGCCATATAATTTTAATAACAGGCTTCCACAATCCACTGGTTTACAGTCTTCCATGTACATCCTAATTTGGCTAGAACTTGTTCCTGGTTTTAGAGGCTGGCAGCTCTTCCAACTACAGTTGTCAGGTGTCTACACATTTCTTGAGGACAGGGAGAATTTTATCCATCTCTGATTATTTTTTTTCTGCCTGGATCTGCTAGGGTTAATTGTAATACTAAAAGTCCATACAGAACAGTTCTGGATGAAAAAAAAAAATATAGAGAAAAGTAAGAAACAGTTCATCACGGTGAAATCCCTCTCCAGTTAGATCTCTGAAGATACTGGCATGAATTCTCTCTCACACGACATCCCCTAACTTGTTTAAGTGTACCATCACTACTAAACAATCATTTGCATTTTTTATTATTATTACTCAGTTCAAAGGCTGATGCCATGCTGTCTGAGGGAAGGAAAGTACATGGTGTATTTTTAAAAAATCCTCAGTTTGACTGGAGTTTTCTGTTTTCCTTGGGTTTGTCTTTTCTTTTATTTTTGCTTTTTTTTTTTTTTTTTTTTTTAAGGTCTGTTCTAAGAAAAGGAAAGCAGGGGATTTACTAAAGGCAAGGCAAGTCGGTTAGTTATGAGTCACCTTCATGACTTATAAAGGGTCTCAAGTTCTTTGGAGCGGGCTTTCTTCACCTAACTTGTGCTGCAGGGATATCAGGCGACCAGCCAGACCAACAGACCTCTGTGGCAACTGCTCCTGCCTCGGTTGCTTTTTTCATTTTTTGTTTGCCTTACTCCTCTCTCTCTCTCTCTCTCTCTCTCTCTCACTCTCCCTCTCTCTTTTTAGAAGAAAAAACAAAACAAAACAAAACAAAAAAAAACCAACAAAAACAAAACACAGCCCAAGATCAGTGATCATGGTTAACCTGTGAGATGGAACAAAGGAAGTCTGTGGCCTTCTTGCTGCATTGGTTTTGCTTGCATCTCTGGGTAAAGAAACTGCCTTATAGCAGGTAGGTTTTTGGCTTTTTTTTTTGTTTATTTTTGTGTGTGCTCTTTTTTTTAAATGAGAAGCTTATGTGTTACAGCAGATGGGAGCAGGCCAAGGGAAGGGGCCCTAGGGCAGGGTTTAGAAGCCTCCGGCGTAAAAGAGGCTAAACTTTGAACATTTGCACACATGCAGAAATACTCAGGCAGGCATCTTTATGGAAATATGCCTTCAGCCATCCAGAATCACACATGGACTACCAGTCTCGAGTGAATAGAAACCCAGTTCCCTTTCTGTCTTTGCATGCACTTTTGTAGATGATCTCACGTAACTGGTGGGACAGCATACATGAGAAAGGTGTCTGCAGACAGTTAAGAGGGCATGGGGTATGCATGCTGCTTTTTAGCTCCTACACCCCTCCCTTTTTTGTTTTGAGATTAATAGTTTAGAAGGCCATGCAATATGGAATGTAATTTCTACATGTTTCAGTTATTTATTTGGAAGAGGTTTGTAACTAATCTGCAGTTATTCTCTTGCTTATAGCTTTTCAGAGACATTTTGAGGTGGGGAAAAGTAACTACAGACTAGTTTGACTTAATTTTGGCCATACAAGTAGTTTTGGACACAGGACAAGTTCTGGTCCTCATTTCATAAATAAGCAACAGAGAAATGCCTTCTTTAAAGTATACCCATTGGACTTGCATCATTTAGTTATGGTTTCTTAATTCTTTTTAAAATAAAGATGTTTAAAATGCCCATAATAAGAACTTTATATAACTTTCTTGTAATGTATATCCATACTGACAACATAGGAGCTCCATGCTCAGCATTAATACCTGTCTGGTGAAAAATCTAAGTTTTAATTTGATCATAAAAATTTGCTCTGAACTCAAATTTAGCAGCCACTATCTAAGATGAACAATTTCTTTTATTAGCTTTTTAATATTGTGATTTTTAATTTAAAAAGGAACAAGCAAAATAGCTGAAATACAGTATTAAAAAAATTCAGCTACTTGATCCACAGAGTGAAATATAAGTACATTTTATTTTAGAGGAAAGTTTTCAGCCAAGAAAAGCCACTTCTATCCACACACACATACACATCTTTGGAGCTCTTCCAGTATCTTAAGTAAGAGATGTGAATCCAATATTTTCCTAAGTAAGTGTTTTTAAAAGAATAATTTTACTTTCTGAGAAATTAGAGGACAATGGAGGACTTAAAATCCTCCTGAAAATGTAAACAGGGTACCTGAAAATGGATGCCTGGTATACTGTTTATGTATAATGACCTTTTGTAAGTGATTAAAAGAATTATAGAATAGGCTAACTATATTAACTCTAGTTCTTTTGGAGTCAAAACTAGGTTTCTGCTATTCAAGGGTAAAAACCTCTCAGAAATTGATACATTTCATTTTGGTCTTATTTTTTACAAAAAGGATTTTTTCATGACTGCAGAAGAAGACAGATTCAAAAGCCATTCTTGTATATTAAACCAAATTTTAGTTTTGACAAATAAAAGGAAATAGGCATCTCCAGAGGGCAATTTGCAGCTTTCTAAGAAAGATATAAAAAGGGTGAAGCACGTTACCCTTTAGCCAGTGCCCACTGCTCTCTCTCTCTCTGGTGAATGTTAAGGGAGAATATGCAGATAGCTAGCGTAGAGAGAAGACCTAATTTTTCTGTAACTGCCGTTGGGTGATGTGAGTCCTACCTCATGTGCCCTACAAAGCTATCCACATAATCAGCTTGCTGGCACATCGCTTTTGAGACCCCATAGCTCCTTGAATTTTTTTCCCCCAGAATCAGGCGTTTCATTTATTTTCAACAATCTGATAATCTGATAAATCTGATAATCAATCTGATAAACCTGATATATCAAACTGATATTGTTCTTCTGAGCTACGTCTCATTTATATGCAAGCAAATGGAAATAAAAGCCTGGGTTCACTGGTTCTGTTTCAAAGCCTACTATGGTCAGTGTGGGTCTCTATTCTTTAACTTCGAAGAATCAGGCTTGGGGTTCATCGCAGTCTGATTCCTCCAGCATGATTGTGATTGTACATGCTCATGTGCATAAGCACTGCAGATTTCTGGTCTTGGTTAACTGCCTTTTCTCCCTTACACCCTCCCACTGAAAAGGGGCTTTGCACAACTTTAAGCACCTTCAGATGAGGCTCCCCAAAAGGCAAAGTTGTAAAATTTTTTGCTGTTTGGAGAACACTTTTTATCTTTTCTAAATTGGTTACCAAATTTTTCACAGTTGGAATTACTTTCCTAACCTGCATGTGGTTTTCATAAAAAAATTATACTGGGAAGTATATCAAAGCTGGCATGTCATCTTGCTATTAATCCAAAGTCAAAAGGGTTGATTTTTACTCCAGATTCATGGCAAAGGTTCTCCTCTAGTTGATCAAAAGGTAAATAAGAATTTGGTCATTTGGACTGAAGAGGCAAAACTGGGTAGTAACCACATAACTAGACTAACAAGCTGGATGCCTCTAGTCCATCAATGGACCAGCATAAGTCCACTCAGACCCCTGAGGTATCATACAATGATGTACAAATGTACAGGTGGGGGGAAATGAGCACTTGTCATATTTAAACTAAATAGTTTTAACTGTACTTGTGGTATTCCTCCTGAAGGGAATCTGAATATAGACTATGATATGGATGAACTGATTAACCATTGATATTCCACTGACCAGATAAAATCCTAGGTTAGGGAACAACAAGCTACCTATACTTGAGCAGACTTTTTAAGTGCCTCAATCACTCATAGATTATTTTTTTTAAATCTCTGAAATACAAAAATAGCTATAAGTATGATGTCCATTCTCACACATTTTGGAAGGCAGATTGCAAAGTAAAATTACTGTTGTCTGTAAAATTATTAGTCAACATTTATTTTTCAGAAATGCCATAGGTCTCAGTAAGGTCTCAGTTGCATTAATACTGCAGCAGAAATGAAGATAAACATTGTCACATACTAAGGCAGTTACAAAGAGAAGTTAAATATATATGTGCATGTGGGTATACAAGAGCAGAAAAAATCTTGTCAGTGTTTACTAATTTTACTTTTATTTTTACTGTTTATAGTTCAAATTAAGTCATCCAGACTCTCACTTTATCCCAACTGCCTCACAGGCTCTTCAGAAAGCACTAGTAGATTTCTTGAAGCTGTCACAGCAGAAGTTGACCTTTACAAGGTATTTGAAATAGGAGAAAGGAACTATGGAGAAAAAATATTTGTCTGAAGGAGGATGGTCTGTAAAACAGTATGAGAAGTAGGATAGGATAGGATAGGATAGGATAGGATAGGATAGGATAGGATAGGATAGGATAGGATAGGATAGGATAGGATAGAATAGAATAGAATAGAATAGAATAGAATAGAATAGAATAGAATAGAATAGAATAGAATAGAATAGAATAGAATAGAATAGAATAGAATAGAATAGAATAGAATAGAATAGAATAGAATAGAATATTTCAGTTAGAAGGAACCAAAAACTATCATCTAGTCCAACTGCCTGACCACTTCAGGGCTGAACAAAAGTTAAGGCATGTTATTAAGGGAATTGTCCAACGGCCCCTTAAACACTGACAGGCTTGGGGCACCGAGCACCTCTTCAGGAAGCCTGTTCCAAGTGGATGAAGAACAATAAGGAACATGGTTAGTGGACTAGACCACTTCTGTATAGCAGTGACAGAAAAGGTGCTGGTAAGAATTGAATGTGAACAGAGAATAACTGAAGCAGAAATAGCACTGGAGGAAAAATTATGTGTTGCAGTTGCTACTAGGAAGTCCAGAAGGACATCTCAGAGGAATAGGCAGTCTATATGATTAAACAAATGCTAAAAATACAGAGACAGGTCTGTGGCCACAGAGGTGGGAGAACCAAGAAAGAACGGTCACAAAAAGGCAAGGTGGGACAAAATTTTCAAGTATGTCTGACTGTCAAACAGGGATAAAATAATCAAAGGGTAGAACATCTAGCCTAAGTGATCAATGCTGATTTGGACAGTTTCTGTGGAGGAAATAACAATGAAAGCAGGTATGACGTTTTAAAATTAAATTAAAACACACACCTATCTGAGGTCACTCCACCCTATGAAGGAACAGAAAAGCAGATGAGTGGATGGGACCTGATGTCCAGAGGTCAGTAGATAAGACAGGAAGAATTCTGATGTTATTGACTGAAGGAAGAGAGTGCTGGAAAAAGGAAGAGGGAAATCACACCTGATCTTATGAGCTTTTACTTTTTTAACATTGCAAGGGAAATAATAGGGGATTTTATTTTAGCACATTTAAGCATTAGTAGATGGTCATCGTTTCCATTGATGGCAAGGCCACATTTTTAGAACTGTGTGAGAAGATAGGCAGCAATATACGTATTTGTTCATGTAATGGAAATCTGACAGCTGTACAAAAGGCTGTTACAAAGGTTCAGCAAGAGGAAACACATGTCATTTCTCACCACTTCCTGATAAAGCATGATTCTTCTGTTTTTTGCCTTCAGTACACAGAAGCAAACCAGTTTGCAGCATTGGAGATGCTATGCAGCTTTTAAACCCAAAATTAAAATGCTAAGGTGGCAGCCTAGGCAAAACTATTCCATTACTTAAATCCAAGACCATGGGAGTAGAAAGGCACCAAAGACAAAGGCTTGTCTGTGGTTACGGCTACCCGCTTACCCACTTTTGCCTAGAAGGGCTGGCTCTGGAGTGAAACTGCAGAGAGCAAATGCTTCCTGAAGTCTTTTGCTTCCCTCACTTATCAACAGTAATGTTGGAATTAGGCATGTGCAAGTAGAGCGCTCATTCAGCTTCTGCAGAGAAACAATTATTAGATGTATTGAAGTGATCAATTTCAAAAACATCCCTTCTCCAAGCCTGAACACAGGAGAAGGCAGACTGGAGAGGAAAGTGTCATCAACCACAAATGGCTGCTGCAAACCACAGATAAAAAAATTCTCTTTTAGCAAAACCTATAGGAGTCTCTGACAAACTCTAAAAAGATATGAAAGAAATAGGGTTTGGGAAGCATAGCATAAAGAATAGCAACCTAGAACACATTTAAGAGAGTGAAAATTTACAAACACATTCTACAAATACTTTTGGGTCAACAGATTCAGAGATGACAGAAGCCTCTTATAGCAAAGCTCTTGTCCTACAGCCTAGTGTGATCTTTATCCAAAGCTTAATGAAGTAAAATTTAGTGTTCCCACAAGAGGAACAGACGTTTTGCACCAAGTCGTTCATAAAGATGTGTGCCCACTGGATGACAGCAAGTGAATAAGGAGCTAGGGACTTAGAAACATTAAAAACACAGTAATTGAATTGAAGAACAATTTAGGTTGGAAAGGATCTCTGAAGGGCATCAAATCCAAATCCTTGCTCAAAGCAGGCTCAATCCACAATAAATTCAGATAAGACACTAGCTTTTTATTGACATAATTGTTTGCTTTCTTCCTAAAAAAAAGAAAATTAATACCTTAACTTGCATCTCTCGTCCCCCTCCCCTAGCCTGCACCCCTCACCCTCCACATACATACCACATATGCACAGACAACATTTAGGAGTATTGATGTATAAGTTTAGAAACTGTTCACTTCATTGCCCACAAATGCAAATGTTACACCAGAGGTCTCAGTGTCTGGCTTCAGTAGGAGTTTAGCCTGAACACTCAACAGAGCTCTGAATCATCATTTTAAATTTGAGGTTTGGAAATTTCTAAACCAGTTTTTTCTGCCTACCAAAACCTTATATTCATCTTGGAATTTTTGTTTGCCACTTACATATCACAACCGTGTACTTGGCTGGTTTCATTTAGAGTGGCACAAAGTGAAAGGTAATTTCCCTAAAATCTCTAAATTAGATCACAGTCTTACTATGACATTTTAACTTCCTCTTAAAACATATGTTAGTAAGAGTAAGGAAGCTATAAAAGTACATAAGTTTCTTTAAATTTACATACAAAAAAGATCTCCAAAATCATGTCTTATATATAATGTCTCCTTTCCCATATTGTTTTTCTTGTTACTTTTTTCTTAAACAACAGTATGTTTTTTTGAAAGTGGTTACTGGGAGACCAAACAGAAAACAAACAAGATTCAACCATTTCAGAACTCTGCCCAGGAGCCAATATTCTATTTTAGAAGGATGGAGAAAGGAAAACGTATTTAAATCAAGACATACTTAACAGAGAACTAACAGGGCATTACTTAGGCCTTTTTACACCTCCTTGGAATGACTGTCTCAACTATTCCATCCTTATTGCTGATGTAAGTAACTGAATATTGTAAAAAAATTTCAGATAATTGGATATATAATGAGGATTCTCTAACCTTTCTTCTACTGACTGCATTTCTACTTCATTATGCAATTTCTTTGCAGATTTTTGAAATATTTTATAGAATTACTGATTTCTAAAACTATGTTTTCCTTGTTAGTTTTCAGGAGAGAGCTCATAACAGGCTGAAAGAAGTAAAAAAAAAAAAATATGTTTGACTGGTCAAAAAAATTCAGCACTTACTAATTTTATGGTGAAAGAATCAGTGACTGGTTAATATTAAGAGATTAACAAACAATGTACTGTTCAACACAGACAGTTATAATCATAAATCTCATTCTAGCCTACTGGAATGACAGTGTAGGAGTCCAGTATATGGATCCTAGACCAGCAACTAAATCTGTCCAACAGGTTTTCTCTCTGGTCAGAGCTCATTTATTTCGGAATGCAAAGGAATACTTGTTGCTTAATCACAAACATCGCATACTGATGAAACTACAATTATTTCTTAACTCTGTTTCTTACATCCTGTTAAGCAGTCAGCTCTCCTGATAGGCATTTTGTCTTATTTAAATGAAAACAAACCCAAGCCATTTTTTATTTTGTTTATCTTGGGTTCTTAACATTTTGAGGAACTTGACTGATATTGCAAGTCTTCATTAACAGATACCTAAAGGGATACAAAATTAGGCAACATCATGCTACAATATGTATTCCTTCTGCTCAACCCAAGTAAAGCAGCACAAAAAAAATGCAATAAGCAGAATGATGGAAGTTCTTCAGAGATCAAGAATAGTGAATGTACTCTATTTCTCTTACAAAAGCAACTAAAGCAACTGTAGGTTTGACTGGTTTTAAATGTATGGCATATGGTTCTTGTGTATTTAACTAACTACAGTTGTTTTTCCTCTGGTGTCTGTCCTTTCTCTAACATAATTTTTTTATATGCATTTCTGTCTTTTTTTTTTCTTTCTTTTCTTTTTTTTTTTTTTTTTTTAGGTAAATCGAGGGGAAAACCCAGTGGTTTCAGTTCTTTATGTCTCATACTCCAGTCTCTGGAGTTCTTCTGTAGGCTGTATGTTGTTAATGCTAATCGTGATAGGGGTTTTTACCTCTGGCTGACTCCTACATATTAGCATTAACACTGTATCATGCCTCTTACCAGAATTCACATGGAACAAACTGCTGCTGTGGGAGGAGAACAGAAGTCTTGACTCAGTCAGTGCTATGCTGGAAAAACCTCCATTCTACATGTAAAAAGACTAGTTATTCTGCATACAGGCACACTTCCTAGAATGCTTGCTATGTTTCGAGTCACTGGAAAAAGCAGGGAAAAAAGCAGCTTTGTGTATCAGTTATGTCCTTACTAGGATGTAGAACATGTAACATTTTGAGTGCAACAACCTGTTTTTTATTTTGGTTTATTGCTTTTCAGCTCTTCTGGCTTTACTTCCTATGCAAGTATTTAATTTATTCATTTTATTTAGGAAAGAAAAAATATAAATTAAACTTTTGGCATGTATAACTGTGCATTCTATTCATTTCTATAGAATTTTATTATATGCAAGAGAAAAACCGACAGAAAATGTTTCTCTGAGATTTTATTGTCAGTTCATTAAGAGAAATAGGTCAATGGGTCATTAGGAGAAAATTTAAATATATTTATTTTACTTTAGGATTACCACTGCATTCCAAACTTTTAGAATAAGTCTCAGAAAGTTCCAGAGAAATAGGAATGTATTGTAATATTTATTTTATGGAAGGTCAAAATAGATACTGAATACTCAGTCACAAAAACTGAGTGACAAAGCCAGACTTTAAAACTCTCTATCTTATGATTTAATTAAATATGCTTAATGAATAGTTTAATTATGAAATATTAATTTGATGGGGGAGCAGAAGGGGGAACAAAACCACTCAAAGTACTCACAATTAATTAAAAAACAAGGTTAACATTTGTGCTCTATCAGTATGTATATCCTTTTCTGTTCACAGTGTTTTGACTGTGAATCCCCAGTATGAGGTATGATTACAGAGCACACCGAGACCGCAGACACTTATGTATCAATGGTCTCACATATAAAACAGTCTCACATCTGAACAGTCTCACTGAAAGTGATTTTTCCACTCAGACGGAACTGCTGCAGGGTGTAAATGTTTTCCAAATCAGGCTGTAAGTTCAGTGGCTCCTCTGGAGATGCGTACAGCCAGGGGCCACAACCACCAAAAAGCAAAAGCCAGCTTCATCCCTTCCCAAAGTCAGAGCTAGAGCTCTAAGAGGGGAATCTCAATGGGGTGAAGGCACATTTTGTTGAAGAAAAGCTTATTGCTATTCATTCTGCAGGACAAAATAGTTTTGAAAGTGGGGAGGAAACTGTGGCAAAAGAGAGGAGGAGAGTTCACAGAAACTCTCATTTCTTGGAACTAGGGTGAAAAAACAAAGCACATTTTGATTTCCCTCTCCATTTGAGGCAAGATTTGGCAGTATCAGTTCTCTTACTGACGCCAAGGTGGTCCCCAAGCCCCCGGGAGCAGGGGAGCCCCAGGCTCACAGGCCGCTGCTGCTCGTCTCCACGCGGACATGGCTGCAGTACGCACAGAGCCCCTAGCTGCACGGCCAACACAGAAAGATGATTTTAAAGCTAAGATTTCTGTGAAACGCAGAAATCTGGAGATGCTGCTGAGCTTGTCTCCACAACTTAAATTCCTCTGTAGGATGTAAAGTGAAGCATTAATTAATTACATTTATTATGTCAATTATGATCACAACAGGAATACGTTACATGATATTTCCCTTGGTTCCTTGTTGCGTTCAAAGAAATCTCATTTACTGCACAGCACCCCAAGCTTGCAACCAGTAACAGATTTTTTTCTCCTCTTCAGAGGCTTTCGTTAACATCAGAGCAGTGTACCTGGAGTACAAGACCGTCCTCAGCGCTTGTGAATGTCACAGTACTGAAACAGTGACCAGGTGTGACTTCCTTACATCACCTCACCTTTCCACTCCCCACCTGGACTTCCTGTTTCTATCCTGTGTAGACACATGCCAATAGAAGGTATACTAAGGAAGAAAATTGGTCTTGCCACCCACCATTCTGATTCACAGTCATGCTTTAAAAATCAAATGTACGTTCCTTTACAGTTTGTCTCTTTAAAATGTAAGTTGAGTAACTGCAAACTTAAGAAATAGATAGCAAATCTATAGCCATTAAACCATTTGTGTGTATTTTTTCTGCATAGCTGATTCTCCAGAAAAGCAGGTGTATTAGGTTGCAGATATTATATTAGCAGATAATTTAAAAATAGGTTTTATTTTTACTCTGAAAAAATGTTAATGCTGTCCATGACTGGGGTTAAATCTTGTGAAAGACCACAGCATGATAGCATTACCATTTTCAGATGGTTGGTGTTCTTCAAGAAATATCCACTGCCAATTCTTCACATCTAACACCTCTACAATATTGAGTTCCTGTGTCTGGATTCCTTGAAAAACTACTAAAATTAATGCAGCTGCACTAGCAAGTTTACTGGCTTCAAATATAACAAAGTATTGTGGTAAGCTGAGTGGTATAGCATTAAATAAGTTACCAAACAGCAGTAAGAGATTTCTTCTTGACAGAGGTTAAAATATAAAGGAGAGCTTATTCTGGCTGCTGTCATAAAAGGACTTGATGTCTGATGATTGAGCATTTTCATCACTTGCATGTGTTCAGTTTCCCAGGGAAGGGTTTCACTTCCTTGGTAAGAGAAAAAATAACTCTCTCTTGACATTTAATTCCTTCTGTTATGAAGGAAGTCAGACTACATCATAATTGCCTTTCTATCTCCAAAATCCATAACATGAATTACAGAGTATTACTTTGGGAAAAAATATCTCAGTTGGTCAAATAGTGTGTATACAAAGCTGAAACTGACTCAGCTCAACCTTCCTACAGCCACCATGTAGCTTTAACCTTAGTACAGAGTTTCCTTTTTGGATAAAACCAATAAATAAAAGGGAAGGCTCAAGGGTCCTAAGCTCAGAGCAAAAATTCAGCAATTTGGAAAAGTTCCAACTGTCTTTCAAACAAGAGGTAGAAGGAAGAACTTGAAGGTGAGAAGCCATGGAGCTACTACTGAGATGTGCAACAAGGAAGAAGGCTTCAGTTCCTGCCTTTTCCCCATCATCACAGAATGGTTTGAGTTGGAAGGGACCTTAAAGATCATCTCGTTCCAACCCCCCTGCCATGGGCAGGGACACCTTCTACTGAATCAGGTTGCTCAATGCCCTGTCCAACATGGCCTTGAACATTTCCAGGGTTGGGGTATTTTCAATTTCTCTGAACAACCTGTTCCAGTGTCTTACCAACTTCATCATAAAAAAAAAATTTCTTCCTTATTTATTCCTTATCAGAATCTCACCAGTGTTGTTTTCTGATTATGTATGTTGACCTAAACCACCCTGTCCCTCCCCTTTCTCCATCATCTCTATTTTGCAGTATGGTGACTTCCTAGATTCTTCCTTACCTTTAGCTGACTCTGCATTTCTTTTACTGAATGGATACAGTAAATACTGCCTCTTCACACCTGAAAAGAAATTTAATAAAGAGGAGAAATAGCGAAGTAGGGGACTTGGTTTATTTTTCAGCCTCTTTTGTCCATCTGCCCTCCCCTATTCCCTGTAGTTTCTGGGATCTGTAGTTATTTCTCTATACTGAATGCTATCTGCTTTCTTGTCTCTTTTTGAACTGACCTACAGTGGTCTCTTTTGGCTACTTCCAATAAAGAACATTGGGCCAGGCCCCATGGTAGGCAGGACAGTGCACACAAATCTAAAATCCACACCCAGCCAGAGCTTTGCCCTACCCAAACTCATTTTGATATTTTATATTACCCCATAGCTTTAAGTCTGGTATACAGCTATAGTGCTAGGTGTATGTCAGAGCACAGCCCCAAATAGCCAGCCAGGCTGGTATCACCCTGCAGTTCAGCTAAATTTCAGAAATCCTTAAGCCAAAAAGAGAAAGGAAGCATTACCCCAGCCTAGCTGCTGTAACATTTCTCTTGCTAGACAGTATCAGCATTTCATACAGTAACAATTAACGGTGAAATACAGAAATGGCCCTGAGCTCAGGGACCAGATCTCCTTGTTGCTCTGTGGCTGCCATGAGCACTGTTTCCATCTGTTGTCATGTTCATCCAAGAAATGTTCAGGACTGTTTTCTAGCAGTGGTATCACTTCATACATACTTGAAGTACCTTATAATCCATCCCTGCCAAAAACCCCACAGATGTTTCCCCCCGGCAAGTGCGGCTCTGAATCCCTCCCTGGGAGAACAGGGAATGAAATCCACATTTCCTACTTCGAAAAGTGCTGTCACCACCATATTGGTGGTAAGAAAGAAGTGGACACTACCTTCTATAACCCAGTTCTCCTTTAACTGCTACTGTCCTCTGCAAGAATCCTGGCACTTTTCACAGACATCCTCCAGCTCCATCTCTCCCAAAGGAAGACCTGCCTCCTGGAGCCCACGTAAACCGTGATGTGAGCTAGCACCAAGTTCTGCAGAAGTTTCAGCTTCCACCTTTTTATGCAAAGACCTCCGGGGAAGTGGGGAATTTTAATCTCACCTAAACTTCAGCTGGCAGCCCTCAACAGCATTTCTGGTAACATAGTTCTGCACTTGCATGGGGATTCACCCGTGCCCCCGTGGGGCATCTCTCTTGCTCCTCTCCCGCCGGTAAGGCATCACCTCTCCTCCCCCGGCCTCTGCTCCCACCTACTGGTGGCAGTTCTGGGGGTTCCCCAGGCCCCGGAGCAAACTCACCCCCCTTGCTTGTCCCACACCTGCCTGCCACAGTCCCAGTGAAGGTCAGGAAAGGGGAATTCCCTCTCCAGACTTTTCAGCCCAGCTATACGCCTCTCAAACCGTTCCTTACACTACAAAAGCCAAGTTCCCTTCCCCTCAAAAAAAAAAAAAAAAAAAAAGCTCTGAAACATGAAATTCCAGCTTAAGCCAAAAAAATTCCTAAGGGGAAGCAGCATTCTCACCTTCCTCTGCAGGTGGTGGAATCCAGGAGGAATTCTCAACTGGATTCCCAAAATACAAAGCAGACATCAGGAGAATGTGTGGGTTGGTGATATGACTGGCTTCAGATTCAAAACAGACCACCTAGATCAGACCCCACTGGCATAATTTCAGTATGGTCTTGGGTTAATCAGAGATGGCAGGTACCTCCAAAAAAATAAAACAAACAAAAAACTCGGCAAATTTTATGTTCCTCAAGACAGGAACCAATGCCTGCTTTTTCAGTAGCACCAGAGCTGCAGGTTCAAAGACAAAGTATACTCTGGAAGGTTAGGTTTAAAAGAAACACAAATATTTGAAGTTCAATGCAAAGATCACTGATAGTCTTAAGAAAACATACAGAATGTGTGTGTGTACTCTTAATGTAAACCTTGAATTAAGAATCTTATTTAAAACAGTAAGCATCTGATACCATGATAAAAAGTCCTCTGCAACATCATTCAAGAGGAAAAATAATTAGTTTTTCAAGTACCCTGAGAAGGCACAGGCTATACTTTAAAGATGTGTCAGATTTAACAGCAAACTAAACCAGAGGCCAGCAGGCTGTTAGTACATTGACAGACTTCAAACTTCACTGTGTGCCAGTAAATCTGAATAGTGAAAGATTGCACTGATCACAGAAATACATAGGAGCAAACAATTTAACACATACTTTAGGCAGATTTCTGCAATTGCTCCAATAGCTACTTTTACCGCTTGCATTTCTTCTGTGCTCTGACACATTCAGCATTTACTTATCGTTTAATTTGATTAAGCTAGGTAAGATTTCCTTACCTAAATGTATTTCACTGAACTGCTACCCTGCTCTTAGTAGCAATTGATTAGAAAGCAAGTGATGTAGTTAATGGTAAAAACAGTAATTGGGAAAAATTTCAGATAAAATATTTGCACTTCAAATACTAGTAAAAATCTCTTCTGGTATAATGAGAACAGCTCTAATGAGCTAGGGATGAAAATACAGAACATCAGAAAACATCATCTAACAAAAACCCCATGTGAAATTTAATTGAAGTCATCATATTTAAATATCAAAGAATGAAAATGCACAATAAATCTGACTACACTGGGGATGGAAGTAATAGACTACATTCCTGGTATTATTCTGGAAAATTATCTTTAACTGCACTTGTACAGCAGAAAATATTAAACTCAAAGAACTTCTCAGCTTTTACGTTCTGCTATTTTTGTATTAGTAAAGCAATGGCAATTACACAGTTGTCTACTGAATGGAGTATTTTGAACCAGAAACACAATAGAGCATCTAACTTCAATTCTGACAGGAAATCAAAATAATATTTTGTAACACTTTAAGGGCTTCTGAAAGGGTGTGTTTTGTCTTTCTTTTTTGCCTTTTTTTTAAAAAAGATAGTATTTGTTTCGAATTTCTATTGCAGTAGGCAAAAAACTCAGTGGAATTTCATCAGGAAGTTCCAGCAAGAAACAAACGTATCAGGTCAGAAATTAGAAATAAATACTTTCTACATGGAAGACCAAACAAAGGGTCTTGAAATTATATCAAGATAAAGGAGAAGGCCTCTCCAGCTGCCACTTCAACTAGAGTCTGTAGACCACACTGCACTGATCACAGAGAACAACACAGGGACACATGCAACTGCTGTCAAGATAAGGACAAGAGTAACTTGCAAGATGAGTTATCTCAAAGAAAACATTTCCTTCCCTCCTCCTCATTTTTTTTTTTTTAAGTGAAATCTTTAAAGTGAACTGAAATGGCTGATAATGGCTTTATATCTATCTGTGATTTAGGTTCACAGAATTCAAATTAATTACCAAAGACATTTTTATATGCAGCACAAGTAAGTAAAAAAGCACATTTTATTATGTACATTTAGAGGTTAATTTAACTTGATACAGTTTTTCCTTCTTCAGTTCCATCTTTTGCTTCATGACATTCTGCTGCTGCTTCTAAATATTTTTCAGCTGTGACCTGCAGAAACATATCAATTTTGTTATATTTTTAAAAATTTTTTCATTCTCTTTGATTCTGGAAATCCTCCCCTCATACTGTCAATGCAACAAGAAAGGACAGCCTACAAAGACAATTATTGTCTCCAAAATTAAACAACCTCTATGACAAGCATCTTCAAACTAATTTCATAGAAAAATATTATGGGCTAGTCTCTGAGCACATCCTTGGCTAACAAATTTCAGTAGACATATGGCATTTTTCTTCTCTCTCTTGCCACACAAATAAGTAAAATATTTGATCTGAAGTCTTCAAAACATCTGCCGTTTAATTCTTATGAAGATTTCCTATGATTAAGCACGCCTTGATACTGAGTCTCTGGTTATATGTGGGTTATGATATTTTATAGTTCCATTTATCTTAAAAACTTATCTTTTGCATTTACTCAGACACTGTAAAGCTGCTCTTGGATAAGCACATTTCAACTTTGAAACGCTTAACAGAAAAATGTTTGCAAGAAACTCTTATTTTCCATGTAGGTTTTAAGCAGGTAAAAAAATACTCAAACTAGTGAATTTATGCAGTTTACTGAAATAGCATTCCCTTTTACTTCCAGTAACTTCCACCTAGGTTCACACAGTGGTATTACATTTTATCACTGCATTTACTTATAGAAACATGTTTGCATGTGTTCTCTCAAACCTGTGGCAGAAAACTTGTTATTACCTAAAATCTAGGTAAATGTAAATACATTATTCCAATTCTTAGTTTTCTTATTTCGTGTTCATGATTAAAACAAGAAAAAAAATCTTAAATTTTACACACATGACACCAATATTAATTCTACAGATTAATTTGAAAAATACTAATATAGTTGAAAGTGATAATTAATGACAGTTTAGAGAGATTGTTACAAAAAGCATGTGGAATTCTCAGAAGCAGACAGCTTCAGAGCCATAGATGGGAAGTCTGATATAATTTGCTCCAGTTTTATTTTTAATAGTCCAAATTATATTAACTGAAAGTGTGTATTTTTTTAAATGGTACAATGCATTTTAATAAGCAGACTTCAGAAACAGTACTAGCACATGCTCTACTACACAGCAGTTAGATTTCATTTCCATCAAATTTTTTTCTTCACCTGTGAAGATTTCCATTCCTAAAGATGCGTTCTTGAATATATTACCCATCTCTAATTATTCAAATTCTACTCTATCACAGCACATATATTTGGTAAGCTGTACTTCATCACTGGTGAGACTTACCAGCCTCTTTGATCTTTCCAGCAGTTTGTGCCACACAGTGTGGTGAGCCTGTATTAAATGTCATTAAATTATGTTAGCAGAGGTAAAAAAAGAAATTATCATAGAACAGATTCTGACAAATGTAGAGAAATGTTGGCACCAAACCTTAACAATCCCTAAATTCAGATGTTACAGTTTTATAATTTCAATGTCCAATTTGCCCATACTACTTTGGGAGACTCAAATAAATATCTGCTGATCACATCCGTTCATTCTGTGGAATCATTGAGGGGGTAATGGGCAAAAAACAGGAATTAAAATCTTATGATGAGGAAGGGAACACAGAGATGAGGCGAGGAACCCAGTGCCCACTTGTCCCTTGAAAACTTCCCCAACTGAAACAACAGCACATGTGCTAGACCACAGGTCAAAATCATGTTACGTCAACAGGAATGGGAAGAAAGACTCCTGCTTCCACCTATAGTTCCGCAAAGCCTTTGTTTAAGACAGATTAGAGCTAGGACTTTTTTGTTACTGTTGCTAAATTCTCCTTTGGTGTCTTGAAAGACTTTGAAACGGCATCCTTTATCATGAGTATAAATTCAAAGCTCTGCTCTTTCCCGAATCTGAATAAACACTGCCAGCAGCCTCTACTTCATAAGATTAGCATGCACAGCTAAGGCAAAGTGAATGAAATATCCATGAAGAAACTGAACAACTGAAACAACACTTTCATTACTGGAAAAAAACATCAAGGGCCCTCTGATGCAAACTTTTCTGGTTCTGATTTCACATCCACAATAGTTTCAGGAAAACAAACCCCAAATATCCAACACAGTCGTCATCATCATGGGTCTTCCCCTTCTGCTACTGTTCTCACCTCCAAATTACATTCGGCTACCAGCACAGCACATAAAAGATCGGAAAGTAAAGCAAATGCCCTAACTTAAAGAAGGAAAACATGTACAAAATGGATTATTTACCTTCAAATGGACTGGCAGGGACACACCCTGGAACCTCCTTATCAATTCAGATTGGTTAGTCTGAAGATTATGGGCTGCTGTTATCTCATACTGGAAACAGAAACCTGTCCTTGGAATATGAGGGCCTTCACTAACATCTACAAAGTCACCAAACCTGATGGGAGCAAAAGAAAAAACCCTACGTCAAATATATTCAGAGAGAAGTACAAGACTATTTGTTTTTATTTCTGATTAGTAAATCCCTATCTACAGAACAGATGAAAGAAAATCCATACAAATCCCAAACCAAATCTAAACAAATCCCCAGTTCAGCACTTCTAGGTTTCCTGAAGCAGCAGTACAGGTCACACAATTTCCTAAAATGTACTTATGAAATTTACACCTCAAGTCTTTACATAAGATCCTAGGTTTAACAAATCTTTGAATGCTTTAAAAGTGGGATAAATGTCATTCATCAGAAAAAGATTTGTCTCCAAGATCATGTATCTTCCACAGTACAGTGTTTACAACCTGCACAGGTATTTCCCTTTCAGGTCTTGGAAAATTGTAAATCAATTAAGAAAAGTGAGAAATAAAAAGATGTACAGCAAAAGAATATTCAGAATATATGTCTTCCAGAAATCAATAGGTAAGCCCGTTTTACCTCTTACTGAGCAAACTAGAGAGTGGGGAGCGGGAGAAAACAGACACAGCATCCTTCTAACATTTCAACAACCATCACTGCAAAGTCATCTGTTCCTTTAGAGAGACATAGTCTCCAAAATCAAATGCAGAAAAATTTAAACATATAGAAAAATGAATATCCTACACTAGTCTAAACTTGTCACAAATTCTTTTATATGCCTGAGATACAACACAAGCTTCCTGTCTGCAGCCTAAGAACTTTTACATCTCATACTGTATCCCAGGAGCCAACTCCATTCTCATCTCCACCACTACAAGGCAGTAGTTTGCCAGTTAGTAAGATCTAGACAACTTTAGAAGAAAAATCCACTGTACAATGCTAACTCCTGTTCTCAGAGAAGTATTTAGTTCGTATTTTATTTAACCTATCAAACTCTGGAGATTTATTTAGATTTTATGTAAAAGCATTTAAAGCAGTAAGATTTCTCTGGCGCTTACCACTCTTACCAAGAAATAGAAATGTAGTGAGATCCACCAAGTGTTAAGTATCACAAAACAATAGTTGTGTGGGGAAAAAAAAAAAAACAAAACAAAAACCCCCAAAACAAACAAAAAACATCACCCAAACAATAACTTAAGACAGACTACAGACAATAATGAATACAAGTGATTTCTAAATTGAAAACCATCACAAGTTACTCTTCACATTTGCAGAGACTACTTGCAGTATAAACAAATCTTTTAGTAAATCATTACAGAATAAGAGTTCAGTTTTGCTCACCTATGTAATGTTACAATTCCTTCCATATTCTTAGAAGCTTTTTGTTCTATCATCTCCATTTTATATCTGAACAAGACAAAAAAAAACATTAAAAAAAACTTCACCTTTAACACCCAGTTCTTATAAGAATACTTAAGAGATCAATTTAAGGAGCATTCTTAAAAATCATGCTCCTATTTATGTGAGCTTTGAAACAGGTTCAAATTCTTAATTTTATATGACAACGTGTATTGACATGTGTCATAAAGCTTGTCATACAGACCTGTTAGTCTAACCTCAGTTCCCAGAAAAATTATGGAGATTATAGTGAGTACTACTGAAAGGCATTTAAAAAATAATGCAATCATCAGGCGCTGTCAACACAGGTTCACAAAGGGAAAGTCCTTTTTAACTAATTTCATATCCTTCTATGGTAAGGTCACCCATCTAGTGGATGAAAGGAAGGTGGTGAATGTAGTTTTTCTGGATTTTAGTAAGCCTTTTGATGCTGTCCCTCACAGCATCCTGCTGGACAAGTTGTCCAACTGTGGGATGAGCAAGTTCACAGTGTGCTGGGTGAAGAACTGGCTGAAGGGCAGGGCTTAGAGGGTTGTGGTGAATGGGGATACATCTGACTGGCGGCCAGTCACCAATGCTGCTCCTCAGGGATAAATTCTAGGGCCAGTTCTGTTCAATATATTTATCAACGATATGAACAGAATATATTCTGTTCAATATATTTATCAACATGTAAGAGTTGAATGCACCATTAGTAAGTTTGTTGATACCAAACTGGGAGGTGCTGTTGTCTCTCTTGAGGGACAAGAGGTCTTGCAGAGGGATCTAGATGGATCGGAGCATTGGGCAATAATCAATGGTGTGAAATTTAACAAGTTTAAATGCTGGATACTGCACCTGGGAGGCAGTAATGCTGGGCACAAGCATGAACTGGGAGAGGAGTGGCTGGAGAGCAGCCCTGCAGAAAGGGGTCTGGGGGTGCTGGCTGACAGCAGGCTCGGTATGAGCCAGCAGTGAGCCCTGGCAGCCCAGGGGGCAAACTGCACCCTGCGGGGCCTCAAACACAGCAAAATCAGCCGGTCAGGAGAGGTGATCATCCTGCTGTATGCAGCGTTGGTGTGGCCTCACCTGGAGTACTGCGTGCAGTTCTGGGCCCCACAATTTAAGAAGATGTGAAGGTCCTTGAATGCATCCAGAGGAGGGCAACAAAGCTGGTGAAAGGCTTGGAAAGCATGTCCCGTGAGGAACAGCTGAGGACTTTGGGTTTGACTAGTTTGGAGAAAAGGAGGCTGAGAGGTGACCTCATTGATCTCTACAGCTCCCTGAGGAGGGGAAGGGGAGAGGGGGGTGCTGAGCTCCCTGGTATCCAGTGACAGGACATGTGGGAATGGTTCAAAGCTGCACCAGGGGAGGTTCAGACTGGACATTAGGAAGCATTTCTTTACTGTGAGAGTGGTCAAACATTGGAACATACTCCCTGAAGAGGTGGTCAATGTCCCAAGCCTTTCAGTTTTTAAGAGGCATTTGGACAATGCCCTTAATAACAACATGCTTTAACTCTTGGTCAGCCCTGAATTGCTCAGGAAGTTGGACTAGATGATCGGTTTTGGTCCCTTCCTACTGAAATAGTCTATCCTAGCGTATTCTATTCTATGCATATGTTATAGGAGGGCCATGGTCTCTCAGCAGAATTTTATTCAAAGATAAAATGACTCTACTACTTGAAATAAAAATAAGAGTTTTTCAAGTCACATGTAAGACTACAATCACCAAAACTTATTTTCTGCAATCTATGGTCCTCAACAACCAATCATCTGCAAGACAGGAGTGTTTTCTGCTCCTTCTTCACACACACCAATGTCTAACGTTATTATCAAAAGTCAGCTGATGTCAATGCTTGCCAGCCAACTGTCCTGGGTTTGAGTAAGTGGTGGTTTTGGGTTTTTTTTTGGTAGCAGGGGAGGGGACTATGGCGGTGGCCCCCTGTGAGAAGTTTCTCAAAGCTCCCCCAGCTCCAAATCAGACCTGCTTCTGCACCAAAACTGAGCCAATCAGCTGCACCTCTGCAATAATGTATTTAAGGGATGTGGTGAGGAGGAGTCGGACTTGCGGCAGCTGGGTGAACACCAAGGTCAGTGGAGGAACGGAGGAAGAAAGGAGGGGGGAGGTGTGCCGGAGCAGAGACCCCCCTGTATCCTGTGGTGAGACGGCAGGGTGGCCCCCCCTGCCACCCATGAAGATCTACGGTGGAGCAGATGCTGATATATGGCCTGTGAGGGGCCACTCATGGATGACCACGATGACTGTGCCTGAAGAACGCCAGGGCCTTGTAGTAAAAGGTAGCCTCTGCTGTTGTAATTCAGCATTGGGAGGATTGCAGCACGTGGGGGTGTCCCACACCAGAGCAGCTCAGGAAGGGCTGCAGCCGTGGGAGGGATTGCAGTTGGAGAAAGTTGGTGCCCCACACCGGAGAAGTGTAAGGAAATTCTGCGGCCCGTGGGAGGGACTCATATTGGAGAAAGTTTGTGGAGGACTGTCTCCTGTGAGAGGGGGACCATGATGGAGCAGGTGGAACAAGTTCTGGACGCTCCCCCCACCAAAGATGGAAGAAGCAGCAGCACTGACCTCACACACACACACACACACACACCCCCACCCCCATTCCCTGCCCCTGCGCTGCTGGGGGAGGAGGTAGAGATATCAGGAGCAGAGCTGAGTCCAGGAAGAAGGGAGGGGTGGGGGAAAGGTGTTCTCAAGGTGTGGCAATGCTTCTCACTGTCCTACTCCATTAAGTATTGTTATTAGTGTCTATAATAAATCTATGTTCTTTTTCTCTTCCCCTAACAAGTCTGGCTTTGGCCCATGACCATAATGGATGATTTGCCCCTCCCCATCTGATCTTGAATCCCAAGTCTGTCTTATTTTCCCCTTCTCATGGCTGGGGAGGAAGGGAGGAGTGAGCGGCTGTGTGGTGCTCAGTTGCCCTCTGAGCTCAAACCACGACATCAACATAGCGAAGAGATGTATGTCACATTAATATCACATTCATTATTAAGCTAAAAAACAAATTATTTTTGCAACTTTAGCTTTATCATAATTTTTTTTTGATTCACAAAATGATAAATTATTTAACATTTCCCCCACCTCTCTCCAACTGCTGAAGAGCTGTGGTACAAAGAATTTTTTTCCCAAAACATTGCTTAAGTATTTTTTCAGTGAAGAAGGCTGGCAGGTTTTGAACAAGCCTTCCTTTATAGCACAGGCCAGAGTATTTTGCCCATTTTCCCTCTGCAGAGCTCAAAAACTGCATTTCATCAAATCTTCACTTGGAGATACAAAGATATGAAAAAATCTGCATTTCTTTGAATATGAAAGTTTTCCAGAAAAGGCTGAAAGTTACTAGCACTCCAAGTCTAACCACCAGAGCTTCAATGTAAAAGCAGCAAGATCTTAAAGCTCACTATTAAACTAAGTCTACAGTCTTTCAATTTGTCACAAAACTACATCCCGTAAAGGTGCCTGGTGTTGGCCTCAGCAAAGAACATTAAAAATTAAGTAAGGTAGTGTGACAAATAGAACAGAGGCAGGCTTATTCAGTGTAGTGGGAGAAGTACATTCTTATGCCACCTGTCACATCTTATTTTAGATTTACAAAACCAAGTAGAGATTTAAATGAATTTCTAATTGCCTTTCTAAAAGAAAGGCACTTACCTGTTATGCTGAAACATTTCACGTGCTACTTTTGCTTCAACAAGCAGTGTTTCAAATGGCAGGTCTTTCTGAATTAGCTTTGTGGCATCCCTTGTAAGGGAACGGAAGCTGTCCTAAAAAAGAGTTGATACATACAAAACTGTCATCACTGTTTCACAGCTGTAGTGAAAAGACAAAGTATAAGAAACACTAAATATGAGTCAAAACAACAAGGATCATCTACTATAAACCATAAATATAAGAATATTGCTCTAGGACTGTAATTCTTATTAGGTATCAGCAACAGACTGCTCTGGATCATCACTGTTTAAATGGATTGATTCAATGCCCAGTCAAATCAATACACATCTTTCCATCAGAAACTATATATATTAATTGGAGTTAAACTTCCCAGGTTTTCCCTACATGAGATATAGATACACACACACACATATATATGTGTATATATGTCCACATGATATATATATGACCATATATATGTGTACATATATATAGTCTTGTTACTGTTCAATATTCATCTGTGTATCTTTTGTATCTGTGTATCTTGTTTCCCAGAATCGTGCCTCCACTTATAAATTACCTCTATTGTGATGGAATCAAAGGGGGAAAAAAGTGCTGAATAATTAATAAATAGAAATTGAACACCTTGACCCAGAATCCAAAACTTTGCATACTCAGATTTATTGCTAAATAAGAAGTTCTTATTAGGCGAAATTACATTTACAATGTCACACAGCAAATATTTCAAACTAGGTTACTTCAACTACAATATCATATTGAAGAAAAATTCTGCATTGTACCAATACTGCTTTATTAGCCATACACACGATATCTGGTGATATTTGGGCATGAGAACAATAATAGCCACCAGACAATTAAAACAATCATGATCACACCAGCTACTAAATGGTTATGAGACTTAGGTTTTATATTATTAGATTTACTGAAGAACATGAAATATAAGCAAGTTATTAAGGAGAGCTTCAGCTGAATGTGCTCATAGTTCTTTTACAGCAATAAACTGATTATGCTGTAAACCACTAGGTGAAAATATGCTATTACACACATTTTTATTTTCAGAGGGCTCTACTCACACCAAGACTCTGGTTGCAGCTACATAACCAGGCAAGAGCAGCTGAGTAGGAGCAGATCTATATAGTAAGAAAGATGGCACTGAGGTCCCAACAGCCACATCAACTGTTTTTGATTGTATTTCAGACTAGAACTTACTCTAGCCCCACAGACCTAAAACCTGGAGGTATGTGGAAGACAGCTCAAGGTTTAAATTAATTTCATCTGAAAGGAACCTAGTCTGTGTGCTCTGAGAGCACTCTGCAACAACATCCAGTACATGGTAAATGCAGAGATTAGTTTCCAAAGATTACTGCTGACCTAAAAAAAATACCAGTGCAGATATACCTGACAAAAAAAAAAACCCTCACTGCACCCTCTCTCCCATTAAAAAAGAACCGTTGGACAAGGATGCAAGCTATACAACTGTCCAGCCAAGAAGTTACTGTGCTTACGTTTGTTGGTTTCCAGTCATTCAGTCTGTGGTCCAAAATTACATCATAACAAAAAGCTCCAGAGATCACTGCAATTACAATTCCAAAGAAATAAATATTAATGTTTGTTACAAAGTATGTATTTTATTGTCATAATATATTCTTATAAATATATCAAAATGAATGAGAAGAAAACCGGAATGATCTCACTAAATCCATAAAATACAAATTTTCAGCTATGATTATACAGTCAAATGTCAGATTAAACCTGTATCATTTTCATTTCATCTCATTGAATGAGAAAGTAATTTGAAATGAGTTTTAATGTAATGTCAGCATAATACAATGACATTAAAGAGAAAAAAAAAATATACTGCTTCTGAAAACTGCATTTAACATTGAAACAAAAGAAAAAAAACACTCTGAAAACATTTCACATTTTTCCTTTGTGTGCATCATACAATAAAAGTAAATTTGCACTATTAAACTGTAAAGAGGAATTTATTGCATAGAGAAATCAGACAATATTAGAGCTGAAGTAAAATGTTTATCCATGACACAAGCATGGCACAAATTTCTTATAAAGGCAACACAAATTTCTGTGATAGCTTGTCCTGGGTTTGAGTGAGTGGTGGGGTCTTTTGGTAGCAGGGGAGGGGGCTATAGGGGTGGCCCCCTGTGAGACACATTAGAACACTCTGTGTATATTTATTCAGTTATTGCCATCTTAGAAAACAAGCTTATGAACCGAGTAAGCTCATACCATTCCTACACATACAGTGTAATGATATAGCTCAATATATGCAAGATTACTTCAAATCCTGGTAGAACTGAAATATCCACTCTACACTTACCAATCCAGACAAATGCTGAGATTGCTAAAAAGGGAATCAATTGTAGGACTCCACATGACCCTCAATCAACACTCTTATATATCAAATGCATAATCACGGAGGCTTTGTTATTTAAATAACCTCCTCCCATGCATTTTCTCATTTTTGTAAACCTTAGACCAGATCACAGATGAGCACTAACATTAACTTCAGTAATCTTCCAACGAAGTACACATCATAACTTTTAATAAATCTAATGCTCACAACATTATGTAGTTACTAGAGCGAATCTCACAGAAACACATCACATCTTCTAAACACCTTCCTCATGTAACTTCACAATAAAAAGGTTATGTTCATAAGCTACTAACAGCCTACGGAATCCTAAGTGCTCTGAAAAGCAGTTGCCACCCAAACCAATCTTCTGTACTTCGGTAACAAAATTGTTTTCAGTGCAATTACTATAAATTAAAGGTTACAAGAATGGCATGTAATACGCCTATCAATGCTAAGTACCTTCAATCATTGGAAAAGGAGCCTCCAGCTTTTTTGTAACACTATTAGACACTCACTTAAGAAACAGGGAAAAGACAAGACAATCAATATAAAACGCTTATATCACCTGGTAGTTCTGGAGATTTAATCAGATTCACTGAGTACTCATCTTTGAATGCCCGCTTTAACACACATGCCATGATCATGGCACAAGAACGCCAATAGGCCTATAAAGAGAATTTCAAAACACAGATTTATTACCTAGAAGCTAACAGTCCGTACCAGATGAACATCAGCTATTTATTCCAAAAGAATACAACATTTAACAGTGACACACAAACCCAGCTGTCAACCCAAGCATTACTTTCTTTAGTACTTAAACTTGTAATTGGAGATGATTCTCCATATAGACTTAATAAAACAAAACAAAACGGCACTTGAAATGCAAAACAGATCTTTCCCTGGAGATATTTAAATCTGAAATCATAGAATAATACAACAATATAGGTTGAAAGGGATGCCTGTACATCACCTAGTCCACACCCTGGTCCAGGTAATGATAATCATGATACGTCAACCAACTATTAAAAGTATCACAACTTTCATGACCACAAAGTTCAAGAAAGCAGACATACATAGAACTGCGAAGGGCATACAGAATCAAGTGGTCATAATCACAGTCACCTACAGTGGGATAAGATACAGATTTACCTTGTTTACTTCCTCTGGATCTTCATCTTTGAAAGTAAGGAACTGAATTTCACATGATTTGGTCAGGGGTCTGTACATATCCCAGACTTCACCATCCACAAGAGCTAGAACAGATTTCTTGCAATGCCATTCACTTAAGTCTAAAGAAAGTAAAATAAGTATCACAGAGTTATTAACCATATTCCTCGGAGTCAGCAGTTTAGACCCCTGCATTTGTAACAACAAACTGCATTTCTGTAAATGACTTGGAAGGAACAGAGCCTCCAAAAATTAGGTCAGTTTCTGCTGACGTCGTTTAGTACAAATGTATTTTAAACTTACCAAACACAAATATTCTGAATGCACGTCTCTTACCTAGGTCATTAAAATGTCAATAATACTAACATTTCAAACTGAGACGAGAAGTACTTCAATCAGCAGCACAATTCTCAGCAGCAGCGGCACAATGTTAGTTTAAGAGTCCATTCACTTACGCATGGCACAATTGTACGGAGTAGACAAGGCTTTGTTCATGACAAACACACTGCCAGGGTGTGGTTTCCCAGTGTATTTTACTTCGATTTTCTCAATTCGTGGATAGAGAGACAACTGCCTCTCCTTCTCTTTGGTGAAGAGTTCATTACGCATCAGAACCACTTCATCTGACGTCAGTCGAGAAACAGCTGGTGTGGAGATGAACCCTGGTAAAAGGAATGATCTAAAATAAGCAATAAGGCGTTTCCAAGGCCTCTTTATAAAATGCCGTGGCACTGCACTGCTAATCCCTGTGCCTGCCTCAAGGCGAGCACTTCACCCGCTCTCACCGCCCGACCGTTCTCGGTCCCTGCATGAGGTCACAGCCCAAAACTCGGCACCAGCGCAAGCTCAGGGACGTTCCCCGCCCGCAAAGGCCCTTCCCTCAGACGGCCCAGCGCCTCCCGCCCACCGCGGCCCCGCAGCCCGGGGACCCGAGCCCAGCCCAGCCGCCCCGCACGGCCGGGCCACCCCGGGCCGGGATCCTCAGAGCACCCGCGCAGGACGAGCCCGCAGCCCGGAGCCGGCCCGGCGCACCCCCCGCACCCCGCTGTGCCCCCCGCGCCCGCCCCGCCGCCACTCACGGCGCCCGCCCCGCCGGCAGCGGGCAGCCCAGCGCGCCGCCATGTTCCCGCTGCTGCCGGGCCCCGGCTCCGCCGGAAACAGCGGCGGCGGCAGCGCCGTTCCGCCCGCGGTCCCGCCCGCTACCGCCGGGCGGCGCCGGGGCCCGGGACAGACCCCCCCTGCCCCCGGCTTTCCGCGCTCCCTTCAGAGGCGCCGCTGGGGCTCCATTAGCTCCAGCACGCTGTGGGTGTAGCGCATTGCCCCCTGCCCTCCCTTTGCCTCAGCAGGCCTCGTTACCCTGGGCAGTAACGTCATCCCCGAAAGCGACATCTTTGGAATGGCCTTAATGGACGTATGTTCAGCCGCCTCACGGAGAGGATCACAAATACGTGGTACTGGGGCTGCAGGGTTAGCATTAACGGCCTGCTGGCTGCTGGAAAGGGCCTTTGGTGCCCGGCTCCCCGCTGTGGCGGAGCTGCAGGCCTGGCCGCACAGCTGCCAAGTTTCCCTGTAACTCCAGCTCCGCACCGCCAGCGCCCCTTCGCCATCACTGGCCTCCTGCACGGGGCTTGTGTGGCAACGTTTTGGTAGCAGGGGGGCTGCTGGGGTGGCTCCTGTGAGAAACTGCCAGAAGCCGCCCCTGTGACCAACAGAGTCGGTGCAGCCAGATCCGAGACTGACCTGCTGCTGGCCAAGGCCGAGCCCATCAGTGATGGTGGTAGCACCTCGGGGATAATGTATTTAAGAAGGGGGAAAAAAACCTGTGCACCTGCAGCTGGAGAGAGGAGTGGGAACATGTGAGAGAAACCACTCTGCAGACACCGAGGTCAGTGAAGAAGGAGGGGGAGGAGGCGCTCCAGGTGCCGGAGCAGGTTCCCCTGCAGCCTGTGGTGAAGGCTGTGGTGAGGCAGGCTGTGCCCCTGCAGCCCAGGGAGGTCCATGGTGGAGCAGATCTCCACCTGCAGCCCGGGGAGGATCCCACGCCAGAGCTGGTGGATGTGCCTGCAGGAGGCTGTGACCCCTTGTGCTGGATCAGGCTCCTGGCAGGACCTGTGGAGAGAGAGGGGCCCACACTGGTGCGCGTTTGCTGGCAGGACCTGTGACCCTGTGAAGGTCCCACACAAGAGCAGTCTCTTCCTAAAGGACTGCACCCCATGGAAGGGACCCATGCTGGAACAGTTTGTAAAGAACTGTAGCCCATGGGAAGGACTCACATTGGAGAAGTTCATGGAGGACTGTTTCCTGGGGGAGGAACCCCATGCTAGAGCAGGAGAAGCATGTGAGGAGGAAGGAGCAGCAGAGACAACTTATGATGAACTGACACAACCCCCATACCCCTGCACCGCAGAGGGGAAGAAGATAGAGAAATCAGGAGTGAAGTTGAGCCTGGGAAGAAGGGAGAGGTGGAGGGAAGGTGTCTTAAGATTTGGTTTTATTTCTCATTATTCTGTTCTGATTTGACTGGTAATAAATTAAACTAATTTCTCGGGGTCAAATCTGTTTTGCCTGTGATAGTAATTGTTAAGTGATCTCTCCCTGTCCTTATTTTGATCCATGAGCCTTTTGTTATATTTTCTCTTCCCTGTGCAGCTGAAGAGGGGAGTGATAGAACAGCTTTGGTGGGCACCTGGTGTCCAGCCAGGGTAAACGCACCACACCTCCGTTCCACACTTCCTCCTCCAAAATATTGAAGTTAAGCAGATACTAGCTACTACCTGTGTTGGAAAACCATGGTTTGCATTGAAATTTGTTAAAATTTGTGAAATAAGAGTTTGTTTCAATGATTTACAATTTAGCTGATGGTGGTCTTTCTACCACAAAGTAACCTGCTTGGTTGATGTGCTGTGAGTGATGGAAATTGTCTACCTGTATTTCTCCAAGGCTTCTGATACAGTTCCCCACAGCCTCCTAGAGAAACTGGTGCAATACAGGCTAGACAAGGGGTCTGTGCGGTGGGTGGGGAACTGGCTGACAGGCTGCACCCAGAGAGTTGTGGTGTATAGCTCTTTTTCAAACTGGCAGCCTGTCGCAAGTGGGGACCCTCAGGGATTGATATTGGACCCAGCACTGTTTAATATCTTCATAAGCGATCTGGATGATGGGATCAAGTGTACTCTGATGAATTTTGCTGATGATACCAAGCTGAGTGAGGAAGTGGACACTTTGGAAGGGACAGCCACCCTGCAGGAACACCTGTATAGGCTGCAAGAATGGGCTAACAAGAACCTGATGAAATTCAACAAGGACAAGTGCAAGGTCTTGCAGTTGGGAAAACATAATCCAGGTGTGCAGCACAGGCTGGGATCTACCCAGCTGAGGAGCAGCTCTGTGTAAAGGGACCTGGGGGTCCTGGTGGGCAACAAGCTCAATGTGAGTGACCAGTGTGCTGCTGTGGCAAAGCAAGCCAACAGGGTGCTGAGCTGCATCAACAAGGGCATCACTGGCAGAGATAAAGAAGTCATCATCCCACTCTACTCAGTTCTTGTCAGGCCACACCTGGAATACAGTGTTCAGTTTTGGTCCCCACTGTAAAAAAAAAGATGTGGACATCTTTTTCACAATGAGAACAAACAGCCATTGGAATAATCTCCCCAGGGAAGTGGTGGTTTCTCCAATGTTGGGCACTTTTAGGAGCCAGCCAGCCAGGGTGCTGGGCCATCTTGTCTAGACCACGCTTTTGCCAAGAAAGGTTGGACCAGGTGATCCTTGAGGCCCCTTCTAACCTGGTGTTCTATGATTCATCCCGATCCCCAGTTGGCAAAGACATAACAACCACCATCAGGAATGCCAGTGTCAAACAGTTACACTGAATTAGTGCCATTAAGAACTAAAGGATGTAATTAAACTCAGCATCAAAGAAATAAATGTGCTAATACTGGTAAGGCCCGGTAACAGAATTTTCCACTGTGGAAACACGTCTGCAGAGCAGCAGGACATCTGGCTCCCCTTGGTTCGGTACCTGGCACTCACTTCCCTGCTCACCTGGGCTCTCATCCAGAAAACCAGGTGTGTGAGTATGGTAGCTATTTGTGCCCTTCATTATATTATTTGATAATTTAAGAATTCCAGCAAATCAATCATCCTGCTTCCTCATTTTTTAAAGTGAGTTAAATGCAAGTTATTTTTTAGTGCACCAGGCTTACTGTAGCCTGCATACTTGGATGTGTAAAACAGTTTATAGTCTTGAGGTGGAGGGTCCTGAGAAAACACAAAGATGCTATTATTATTTATGTAATTTTAACTACACCATTTCTTCTATTAACTTTTTATTCTATGGCTTGAGGAATCATATGTGGTCAATGATCACGTCACATAATCATTTTGGTTTAAATAATGAAAAACCCAAAGAAAACAAAGTTCACAATGTAGGCTGTATAAAGAATGTTTTTTCTCTAAAACTTTCTCAAATTCAAAATGTTTGGAGAATGAAAGAGAAACAAACCCTATTCTGTCGCTCTGAGGAATTTTTGAACGACAGGAATAAAATCCTATTTGATACTGCACACTTTATTATATGTCTCTCTCTCTAGGTTTTAAATTGCTACTTTCTAATCTCTAAATCTTTTGTACAAGTATTTGCAACTTTTTATTCAGCTTAATCTTCAGAAAAATGGTGGTAGAATATCCAGTCCCTCCTTCCACTTGTTTGGTGTTGCTCTGGAAACACAATGCAGATAAAAAGCTGCTTGGGACTTGTAACGTGCTGAAGACTACAGGAGGAGCATGGTCGTAGCCCTCTGTCTTTTGGTAATCCTCAGCCAACAGAGTGACAGTGCAAAGTTTTAGCTCCCAGTGGAAATCAAAAGACATCTAAAGCTGCTGGAAATTTCACCCAGGATTCAGCTAGTATCTCTACAGCCCCTGGACAAAAGCAGAAAAGAGAAACAACATTAGCATAAATTTGGGTTTAATTGAAAAAGTTCAGTCTTCAAGCTTATTTTGATTCATGCTGGCACAGCTGGCTCACAACTGTAATATCATTTCTCTGTTTACTACAGTATATTTAGTCGAGGCTTCTGTGGGAGGGTAAAAACCCCTGGGTCCACTCGAACCCCATGGACTGAGCCGAGGGCCAGCTGGGGGTTACTCTCAGCTGCCAAACGTGGCCCTGTCAGTAGCTGGGTGGGGGGACATAGAGGCCTGCTGCAGCCCCCCCAGCTATTGATCCCTCAATGCCAAAAGACAAAAGCCTTCCAGCTAAGAAGTACTCTGGGAAGGGTTTAGCTGAAGTCCAGTGGCTTTTAGCATGTCACAACACTGAGCACGTGGTACGGAGAAGAGATGGGTAACAAAACCACCCAAGAATAATTACAAGGTATCAGTCTTCATAAAGCCCTTTGACTTTCAGCAAAACGGTGGATATTATTTTATCATGGGCAGAAAATGAGAGGTTGCCCCATGAGGCAACAGGAACCCCATAACTGCGCTTATGCCATAGTATGTTACCTAACATTAATGCGTAAGTGGCAAACCGTGAGTGTTTATTGCCCTCATGCTCCCAAAGCCAGCTCTGAGCTCGCTTACAGATTGATTCAAAAGCGAAAACTGGCTTAGAAATTCCTGCCCTCCCTTTGCCATTCTCAGCTGTTTCTCACTGCTTACCCTCCAGGTAGACTACTATGGCAGCGCTGCACAAGGCGCTGAACAAGAGATCACTGAAGCAGTACAAATTGCAGGATCAGTATTGCTGAAAGATTATGCTTTATTCACATTATTGCAGTGAGCTGGCTTAAGTACAGCTTCGTATAATTATTTTCGTGCTCCAGTGACACGGGAGCAGCAATCCATGGCCAAAGGCAGCAATTGCCTTGGAAGACAACATGGCGTGTAACTACATTTTAAGAGCCGTATTCTTCATACCACAGTGGAGCAGCAAAGCATTTTAAACATTGTGGCAAAATAATTCTCACTCTTATCACCATCAGCATTGTGGCTAATGCATTGTTGACTGTTGCTTAGGTTGAATTCGGAAGCATCTTACAATGCCATCCAATTTGGTGGATCTGTTTTAGAAATATACCTTTGATTGCTACTGAGCTGTCTACTTAGTGGCAATCTTGTTGAAAAGTTGAAAAAAAAAATGCATTAATACTGTACTTTGCAAGGCAAAGATAAAATTATACAAGACATTCCAGAAAATGGAGGGGGGGATTCACAGGGAAAAAAAAAGCTACTGAGAACAAGTAAATTGTATTACTGTTATCTTGTCCTACCCTCACATTTTGTGGCTTTCCTGGCTCAAGTTTGGTTGATGCATTAGATACAAGATGTTTTAGCAGTCTAATAGAGATACAGGGTTCTACCACAGCACTCCAGCCCGTTTTGTTATAGCAAGGCAACTCACCTATGGCATGCTCTGTCTTTAAACAGCCATCAACAACAGGTCGGTGGAAAAAAAGAGTATCTGATTATTTTTCTTTTTTTTTCTCAAAACTATCGCTCACAGTTTTCAGATTCAAAGTACAAAACAAGCAAATAATCTGCCAGCTAAATCAGATTTTTTTTTTTCCAGACAGGAATTAAAGCAATTAGCATGAAGCAGTGAAACAAAATAACAAGATGCCACAGAAGCAGAAAGGACACAAGGCCCTCCGCAACAGCAGGAGTGGGTAGCTGTTAAAGCAGTGCCCCAAAACATTATAGAAAGCCAGGTGTGGTGATAGTTAAAATTGCAAAAGAAAAATGTTATCACTTAAACTGTAGATATCAGCCTCTCCACACACTTACACATGGCTGCTGATAATTCTTCATGCTAAAGAGCAAGGCTTTCAAGCTGATAGGTTCAATGAACTCCAGGTTGGTAGTATGGGCACAACAAAAAATACATAGCACATGGATCAATGAGTTTCAGAAAAAAAGATTTGTGACACAGAGCACAAAATATGTATTTTGGTGATTAAACTGGTTAGTTAAATGGAATATGTTTTACCAGTTTTACAAAATAGATTTTCATCAACTTGTCTCATTGCCATGCCCAGAATCACACCAGAACAGTCTCTCTACAGCTATGTGCTGCCATCTTCGGCACTTACTAGAACACACATATGTGGCAAAAATTTGGTGTACTTGGAAAAAAGATGTGTACAGACAGTTAACCCACAGGCTATGTCACCAAGTCAAAAATGGCATCCCTGACCACCTCAAACGCAACATCTCTCTTTTTAGAAATATGAAAAAAATATGTTTCTTTTTCTTTAAATATGGAAAAATATTCAAAGATGTCTTCTTGATCAAAACCTAAACAATGTAAATTCCAATAACAATCATCACTCCAACTCTCCATATAAACAAACATATAGGTAAGTTTATGCACCAGAGTGCTTTTTTCCTGTGTCTTTCACTTTCTCTCTCAGTGGCTCCAGATTCTAAATCTTCTCCCCTACTCCTCTCATCATAACCAGGCACAGTTATCAGCAATCTTGCTGGGCTATCTGCTATTATAGATCAGCTAAGAGACATTAAAAATTTTAATGAACAATTAACTTCGTAAAGCACAGCAAGAAAAGGTAAAAGTAGTGCAGAACTGTAATCTTTGATGCTTTCACTGACATTTCACTCTGCAGACAAGAGATGAGCTACTCACAGATTATCACACATCCATGCTACCTGCTTATCAACAGAACAAAAAATACGTACTTCCTTACATGAAATTAGGGTTACACTAGTTGATCTACTTAAATTCAATGAGTAAACATGAGATATGTTAGGCTTATTCCTGAATGGGATGTACTAGGGAAGCACTGGCTTTCATGAAACATTTTTTTTTTTTTAATGGTGGTGCAAGGATGAACATTCATTAGCTCTCTCATGACTGTCTTCTAGTTTGGTGTGTGTAAACCATGACAGATGAGTGAATTAACATTGTACTCTTCTAAGTGTTAAACAGCCAGTTCTCTTCTTGTAGTGCAACTACTTTTCCCGCTATCCTACTTGTGTTTTTGAGAAGAGGAATCATAATCATCTTCTCTTACCCATTTGTAATGTATTCAGGTATTTATATTGCAACATCATTTGTAACCAAATTTAGCAGTTCTAATTTGTTGTACTGATTTTTTTTTTTATTATTATTATTATACCTCAAAGTTATTATAGAAATCAGCATGCCAGGTGCAGAAAAATAAATCTAAGGTGATTTGTCTTTCTTCCACCTGTAAAATAAAACGCATTTGGAGTGGAGAAATCACCAAAACCAGTATTTTCTTAGTATAGGTTAATCTTTCTGTATTCATTTTTATCATGTTATAGCTAAGAAAAATTAAATGTTCTCAAAGTGAAGAGTCAGAGTTTTGTCTTAAAGTGTTTCACAGAACTTTAGCAAAATATTTTTAAAAACTGTTTTTTCACAGACCTCTGTAGCAGAGTGATGGTACCATAATAAAAGAGGTAAACTTGTATTATTAGAACAGATTATCATCACCACTACACATTTGCAATAGGACGTTTCATTAAAAGGAGAAAGAATTCCATTGTAATGTAAGAATGTATGTATAATCTAATGAAATAATAGTAATCTTCTGGTTTATGAATTACTGAGATGACTAAGAAGCAACCAAGTCTTGAAATCATGTAACATTTCCACACAATTCTTAAAGGCCTTTCCATTCAAAGAACTTGACTACAATAGTTACTACAAAATAAGATAGCTATTCTTGACCAGCATTTTGTGTGATGTTAATTATAGACTGTTTTTATAATTCTAAAAAGGAGTCCCTGTGGAAAGCTCTCCAAGAATGACTGTTAAAACTGGGCATGTCAAACAAATTCTTCCATGTTGGACTCTACGTGCTTTTTAATGAAAATATTTTTACTACATTTAACTTTAAAAGATTAAAAATAAGGATAGCAGTCTTGTGCTCTTCTAACAAAGTACTTAACGGTGTTTTTAAGAACAACAGTGTTCAGCAAAGTACATACAGAAGAAGTATATGTATTAAATTAACTATATGCATTACAACCACTTTTCCAATAATTCTGTAAATGCATTCAGAATACCCACATTTAATTGCTGGTGTTTCCTGCAGTTGTATAAAGCAAGCAGAGAAACCGTGATCTAATCATTGCTGAAATAAAAGAGGGCAATATAAAGAAACTCTGAAAGTACTGTGAAACTGCACTAGAAAAAGTCAGAGAAATGTGGGGGAGGCAACCTGCACACTGAGTATTTGCTTCACTTGCAAGAGAAACAAAATAATGAACAGGAAAAAAAAAAAAAAAAAAAAAAAGGAACTTTACTCTGACCTCATATATAAGGTTTATATATACCCTATGCATTTAAGTGGATTTGCTGTGGTATAAAAGTCATTATAATGAAATCCAAATTAAACCCTATATGTGAATCTATGTATTTGGGCAATTAGAACTGAATCATTACTGTGGTGGAAAGGCTACTGTACTAGTCTAAACTTCATCCCATTGTCTAATGGAATACCTTTGCCTCGCAATTAATCTCTTCATTCCCCTCATTGATTCATTGTCATTACATCAGCTTTACTAGTCATCCTATGAGTTATCCCTTAATTTAATTCCATACTGTAATTTCTTAACATTCTCCACCTCCATACCTTTTCCACCAGGCTCCTTCCATATACTTAAATTTTATATCTACACCGTATTTCTATCACCGTGTGACTTTAAGCAGTAAAGCAGTCCTACTGAACTTAGTGAAACTTTGTGTATGCTCAAAGTTACAATGCGCTGGGCCACACAAAATAAAGAACTTCTCTGTTGCCTGTGGAATAGTTTTGATTTTATTAAAAGCATGTGTCACCATTATACTGGTAAGATACTTTGGACATATAATACGCACACATTTTCTGCAGAAATATTTATTGTATTCTATATACATTTTTGCATGTGAAAAGTAAGCTGGGAAGATTTTGATCTGAAGAGCATAATGGCATTCTGCTTATTTGTTCTCCATTAAAATAACTGCTAGGGGTTTTATTTATAAATAACCTTTCCTCTTTTTGCTCCAGTCTAACAAAATATAGCCAACACTGCTGTTCTGATTATCAAAGAAATGCTTATGATGCTTTTCTTGCTACAGAACCGTATTACATCAGTGGTAATATATTTTTAGGATGTCATTAGAGACTGCTCGGACGCACTATTAACTGCCACGAGGAGGCATTTTCTTTGATTCAGAAATTTAAAGGGCCGTTCCGCCTCCTGTGTATTTAATCAGGAATCTCCCAGACGGGTGCGAATCGGGCAGGCTCTGGCGGTGGCGGCGCAGCCCCTCTCCTGCGGGTTAACAGCCACGGCCGCGCCCGCCCGTGGGTGGGCTTCGCGCGGCCGTGGGTGGGCTTCGCGCGGCCCAGCGGCACCGGGGCCACCCCGGCTCTGGCTTCGTTCAACCCGGCCGCTTACACTCGCGCCCCCCCCCCGCCCCAACCCCGGCGCACCGCCCTCTCTTCCTCCGCAACAGCCAAACTGACGTGCCGTGATTTCACCCCGTTATCGCTGCTTCCACCGCGGGTGGGTTTCACTCGGGGGAACGTCCCAGCAGGGGCTCTGGTTTTCTCTGGGAAGTTGAAGCCTTTCGTAAGCGGAAAGCTGATCCCGTTGCCAGCACAAGTCCTTGAGCTTCTGAAGACCTCCTAGTTTAAAAAACAAGGAAAGAACCGGGTGGGAAGAGCTGCCGGGTGCAGCACGGTGCCGCCCCGGGGTGCGCGGGGCCACCGCGGCGGCGAGCGGGGCGGCCGGGTCCGGGGCTGCCGGCGGGCGGGGCGGGCCAGGGCGCGGCCCCCCGGAGCCGGCGCGGGCGGGGAGGCGCCTCCTCCCACGCGTTAAAAGTTTTGGGGCGGCGGCGGGGCGCGGCGGGGCGCGGCGTGGCTCCGCCGGGCGCGGAGGCAAGAGCCCAGCGGGCGCGGGCGGCGCCGCACCTGCCCCGCGGCCCCACCCCCTCGCTCCCCCCCGGGCCGAGATCAGGCCGCCCCTCACGTCCCGGCGGTTATTAACCGCCTCTGCCGGAGGGGAGCGGCCGTTGCCGCGAAGATGGCGAGCGGCAGTCTCCGCCTGCTGCTCCTCGGCTACTTGGGGGTCCTGAGCTGTAAGTGGCCGCGTCCCCGCGAGGTGCGTGGGGGTGGTGGGTGGGGGGCTCGGCCCCTTCCCCGGCCGCGCCCTGCCCCGCCGGGAGCCGCCCCCGGGCAGGCTGAGGGCGAGGGGAGCGGCGGCGGGCTGCCGGCTGCGCTGCCTGGCGCCGGAGCGAGAGGAGCCAAGCGGCGTCTCCGGCAGCGAAATACAAGCGAAGGCGCCCTTCGCTGGAGCCGGGGCAGCGCCCGGCGGCTGTTGCCGTCTGCCTCTCGCCTTTTCGCACAGATGTAACCCGGTTAAAGCCGGGCCCGTTTCGGCGGCGGCCAGTGGCTCTGTGCAGCGGTGAAAACTTTAGGATGCGGGCTGCGCAGTCTGCTTTTTCGGATGGCCTTTCCAAGATAAAGGAGCGAGTGACGGGAGCACGTTTTCTGTTGCCAGCACTGGATGCTGCGGCTCCGGAACAGGCTCTCTTTCCGATATTTTTGTGGTCCTACTCTCTGACTTGTTAAAACCAAATTGGGTGGGGTGTGGGAGGGCGTTAAATAAGCTGGCAAAGGCTGCCTCACCCAGAAAGCACATGGAAATAGGAAAAAACCTAGATCGTCGGGCCACATGCCTGTGAAGCAGCAGTGAATTAACATGCGGTGTTAAGAGTGCCGGTCGTGTCATAAGGCTGTTGCTTTCGGTTCACATCATGTTGTGCTCCTGTTGTATGCTTTGTGTGTCTTGCTGGTATTTTAGGGAAAGGGGCTGTTTGTGGCAATAATGTTTTGAAGAGAATTGTGCAGTATGGCTTTGCAATGGAGTGTCCACCTGGGACCAGCCCGAGATGGGGTCTCAGTCTGTTGTGGATGTGAGACATCCATGGTGCTGACGGTGGGTATGTTTTGTGGTTTACCTTTCATTCCTCCTTACCTAACAGAAATTTTGTGTGGAAACTCACTTTTTTTGCAGAGGAGGGATGAGTCCTGTCAAGGAGAGACTGGTTAGGTCATTGATTTGGTGGAAGTTTTTCTTCTCTGTTTCTATGAGACCTTACGGAAATTCTTGGGCTGTTAAATGAGCAGCTAGTACAGACTTTCTCTTTCATATAGTAATTAATAGTAGAAAAAAAAATTTTCTTTTTTTTTTTTTCTTCATTTGTTGTTAATTGCATGGGTATATCTGAGCAGATGAGGCTGTTGTGGGGTTTTTTGGTGACAATTTTCAGTGCATTCAGGCTGCTCTGGGTAGTTGTGTCTGTTGGCAGTGCTGCCTTTGACCAGTGAGGAAATGATAGATGGTGGTTTGGAAGCAGTACAGTGGATAAAAGTCTGGTGCCTACATTGTTGTCAGACTTGCATTTTTTTTTTTTACCTCTTCCTGTCCTAATTCCCAAGAAATGCCAGGTGGGAAGAAAGTTTACCAGCAAGGTGCTGATAAGAAGTTGTTATATGAAGAAAGTGGCGTAGGTGGGTGTGCAAGTGCTGATTGTTTGTGTGAGCCAGAGGAAATCCAGGCAGAAATCCAGGCGATCAAGAGTCTGCTGCTGCTCCTGTGGCTGGAGTATGCTCACATGAACAATAAGACTGAATAATACTGGCGTCCATGTTGGACGTAGTGGCAGAGTGGTCTCTTTTGTGGGACCCACGTGCTCTAGAGATAGGGGGAATGGGCAGAAACTAATGAGGCAAAGAAAAGTGGAAAACAAAACTGCAACATGTGAGGATTATATTGTGCAGCAGGTGTAGAGAACTTGCTTGGTAGTTCAGCTGCAGAGATTAAGAGCTGTATAAATTCATCACAGGACATTAGCATAGCCAAGAGCAGTGCTGAGGTAGATGAGGTTTGGATTGCTTTTCAGTGAGAACCTACTAAAAAATATTAATGACCTGCAGAAATAATGGTTTGCCTGAGTTAAAGCTTCTTTTTTACCTTTAATTTAGGGGAAAGTAAGGGAGTTGGAGGTCTTCAATCATATTCTCTGTCAGTGTGAGCTCCTGAAACTGATGTTCTCTGGAAAGATTTAGAAGGTGCCAGAGTAAGACTTGCGAGCTCTGTTGGCAAGGCAGGTAGAAAATATACAGAAATTATTGTTACTAATCATCATGGCTACTCTGGAGGAGGTAGCATGTACTGATGAGCTGGCTGCCTTGTGAAGCTTCTAGGTGTGATTTTTCTTGCATTAGTGTACATTAGAAAATAAACTTAAGCTGGTAATGCTGGAAGCAAATCCAGTACAATGTGTCTGTGTGAGGACAATGCAGAGGCAATAAATAGTCTTGCATAAACATTTGGTGGAACTTGATGGAGTAGTTTGAGCAATAAATAAGGTGAGGGCTTGTTTGTTTATTTTTGGCTTTAAACACTCCTTAGTGCTCAGGAATCTTTTAGCCAGATACAGAGGTTATAGCCTAAAAAAGCCTTTTGTGTCTTCGCCACCCCCAGCAAGAAATCGTAAAGCATGGCTGCCTTGGTTGTAGGAATTGACAGCGGAAGTCTTTAAACTATGCTTTCCTGATTACAGGTGATGTACAACTGATGCACTCAAAGTTGAGAACATTGTCAACCCGAAGTTTTCTGTTAAGCCCTCTTTGTTTGCTGGATTAACTTTGTAGGGACTTCCTCTGATTTCTAAATCAGAGTCCATATTTGGGTAAGATGGGATTTCTTAAATTTGTAGGACTGCATACTTCTCTAGTAATATCTGTACAACATAATACTATAAACCAGACTACCTATTTTTTGGAGAGGGAGTGGGGGGGAAGAGACATCAAAAGAAGGTTCCTTCTCTCACTGTTTTAGTTGAGAAGCATTATTTCTTTGCTGTAGATGGCTAGTGATCTACAAACTTGCATAGACTCTTAGACACCATAACATAGGCTGTGAGGCGAGAGGAAGCTTCTTAAATATAAACATGCAAATGGAAATTAACTACAGAAGAGCAATGCTTGTTTCTAATATTCAGTCTAACGTTTTTTGTTTAAGACTGCAGTGACACTTCAAGACACCTGAATGCTTCTAAAACAGATAAAAATTAAGGACTCAGTTGGAAGACCTGCCCGTTTTTAAAATGGAGACGTGATCCTCTCTAGCTTATGTTATAACTTTGACAATTTTACCCTCTTGGTTAGATCCTCAGGACTCAGAAGAAATTTTGGCTGTGAGTTATTGGCACGTCTCAGAAATCATGGCCTTTGCTGCATTTGAGCAAGTCACACTATTTCCCCTAAACCTAGCCATGCTACTTGGAAGGGACTCTCTACTTCTGAGAGCCCTCAGCCAGAAGCAGTGCTGTTCTGTGGCAAGGGCTTTGTCTTTCTCCTCTCTCTCCAGCAGAGAGCTAGTTCCAGGCTGGCCCTGCAGTATCAGTAGTTCAGGTCACTGGCCCCACAGCCTGCTATTGGATGTGCAAAAGAAAAAATGAGGGTGACTGTCTTCCCTCACTGCATACAGGAGACAGGAAATCTACCTGGAAATGTCATGTCAAGACAACTGCAATTCCTCTTGTTTTCTCCTGCTAAAGGTGGCTGTATGAAAGTTGAGGACTTGCTTTTGCTGTTGCTTGCCCTTTGAGATCCTGTTTTCTCAGCTTTAACATTGCAACAATTCTTTGTTTGTGTTGTAGGACATGTATTTCTGGTAACTGTGAATACCATAGGGCATCTGGCATTAATAATGAGAGTTAAAACCACCGCTATGATTAGCAGATCTAATTGAGCCTGGATGAGGTCTTCTCATTGGCTATTTAACTGAATTACACAAAGATATTTTTATGATTGTTTCCTGTATTATACCTATATTTCCTACTGCAGATGGTTTTGGCAGCAACACGGTAGCTGCCAGGTTCTGCTGCAGAAACTGGCTGATGACATCTCAAACCATTAGGAACTTGCAAGTAGTTGAACTTTGACTTCATCTTTTCTCTTTAGCTCACTGACTTAACAAAACATGTGGGATCATCTTCATGACCTAGAGCTACCAAACTTGTATGCGTTCACTGACTATCCCTAAATGTTATTGAGGGTGTATGCAGATGTTAGAGAAGGCTTTTACCCTTCCTCAAAGGGTGCCCCAAGTGCTTTAGCTTCTTCTCAAGTGCTGGTGGTCATGAGAGAGGAGCCTTCTTAAGGATGGGAGAATGTTTTTGTACAACAGATATGTTCTGGTTTGAGTGAGTGGTGGAGTTTTTTTGGTGGCGGGGGGGGGCTATTGGGGCGGCCCCCTGTGAGAAGCTTCTTGAAGCTCCCCCAGCTCCACGTCAGCTCCACTTCTGTTTGGAAAATTGAGCCAATCGGCTGCGCCTCTGCGATAACGTATTTAAGAAGGGACGTGGTGACGGGCAGTCGGGCTTGTGAGGAGGAGTTGCTGCAGCTGCATGAACACCAAGGTCAGTGGAGGAATGGAGGAAGAAAGGAGGGGGGAGGTGTGCTGGAGCAGAGACCCCCCTGTATCCTGTGGTGAGACGGCAGGGCAGCCCCCCCTGCCACCCATGAAGTTCTACGGTGGAGCAGACATTGATTTATGGCCTGTGGCTTCTGCTTGGTATAATCAAGGTGCTGTGCCCGAAGAAGGCCGGGGTCTTGTGGGAAAAGGTAGCCCCGCTGCTGTAATTCAGCACTGGGAGGATTGCAGCATGCAGGGGTGTCCCACACCAGAGCAGCTCAGGAAGGGCTGAAGCCTGTGGGAGAGAATCCACTTGGAGAAAGTTAGTGACCCATGACGGAGCAGTGTGGGGAATGCTGCGGCCCATGGGAGGAATTCATGTTGGAGAAAGTTTGTGGAGGACTGTCTCCTGTGAGAGGGGGACCACGATGGAGCAGGGGGAGGAAGTTCCAGAAACTCCTCTCACTGAAGATGAAGGAAGTGGCAGCACTGACTGCACCCCCCCCATTCCCTGCCCCTGCGCCACTGGGGGAGGAGGTAGAGATATCGGGAGCAGAGCTGAGCCCGGGAAGAAGGGAGGGGTGGGGGGAAGGTGTTCTCAAGATGTGGCAATGCTTCTCACTGTCTGTTATGTGTTGTTAGTGTCTGTAATAAATGTATGTTCTTTTTTTTCTTCCCCTAACGAGTCTGCCTTTTGCTTGTGATCATAAAGGGGAATTTTTCCCCATCCCAGTCCTATCTCGAACCCCAAGCCTGGCTCTCTGTCCCTTCTTATTGCCGGAGGGGAAGGGAGAGAGAGCCGCTGCGTGGTGGTTGGCTGCCAGCCAGGGCCAAACCACGACATGATAGTAAAAAAATTTCCAGTTTTCTCATAATTTCACATGAGTAAATAATAGTCATATTTATTCACTGAAGATGGACAGTGACATGCATGTGAATCTTCTGCAGTAGCAGTAAGCAAGTTTCCCTTGTTGGGGGAGGGTGTAGTTTTGGGGGTTCAGTGCTTCCGGAGGATCAGGAACAACTAGTAATTCAGTTCTGAATTGGGGGTTTAGAAGGTCACATATGGCACCATCTACTTAGAGTCCATCAACACTCAGTGTCATCTTTCTGTTGGAGCACTTCTGAAGACAGTCTGTCTGTTGTTGGTTCCCTGCAGCTGGCGATCTTTTTTAGGAATACTTTTCTCAAAGTAAGGCATAGTGCCACTTTCTCTCGGCAATGCTAGAGGTGACTCCAATGTAAATGCTTACATAAAGGAAGATTACTAAGAAATGTTCACACATCTAGAAATGTCCACATTGCAATATAAATATTATTTATATAAAACAATTGAAGCACAAGGTAGACATCTGTATTTGTCATTGCAGGCTATTTGCCAGGGCCATATGGGATTGCTAAATTGATGTTCCCTTGAAGTTATACAATAATATATATATTAAAAAATGCTTAAAATAGTGTCCTTGTGGATGTGTACATTGAAGTATCTTATTGCTGTCTTTTCTTGTTTGGCTGGTTGGGTTTTTTTCCCTCCACTGTGATACCTCTGTGGCACTGTTGAATGTATGTGGGAAAAGAGATGGTTTACAAGTTCTTATTTTCTGTTTTAGTAGCTAATTTACAATAGGCTGAGCACATTAATGGAAACAGAGGGAAATGTTATGTGGAAGCTGGAAAGCAATTAATTTACCAGTGATTAGTTATATTAGGGTTAGCTCACCTTCGTCCCCTTCCAAATTTTGTAAAACTAGCTTTGTTACAGTTTCTTTCTGGCATGTTTTTTTCCATCCTGAGTACTTCTCAAAGAACTATCAGTTTTAACAAAACATTTCTGAAAAAAAGCCCGTTAGATCTTCCTCAAATCATTGTATGTGACTGTGCTGTAATTCCACCACAGGAAGCTTAAAGCAAATATTATGGTGTCTTGTAGTCAAGATAAATTATTTGTTTCCTTTGTCTAAACACCGTTTTTTTGGGGGGGGAAATGAATATGTATTTCAAAGAATGAGACAGCAAATGAGCATTTGGATGATTGCCAGTTCTTGTGCTCACCTGTATTTCCAAAGTCACTTTTTTCTGGAGGGCTCCACTGAGTTATGTCACCTCTATGCTCACAGTATATCATTGAGCATTCAAGTGCTTATATAAAATTTCTTAAACTAGACAGAATGTGAGCTTGGCAGCTGAACATCTGGTCCTGTTCACTTGTCGGTTTCTAACATATGTTGGAAGGTGAAGGAGCTTTTGGAGAAGGAAGAAGGGGAAAACAGCCATTTCTGAACCACAGCAAGTAATACAACAGCAGTAGTTGTTGAACCCCTAAGTCTGTAACCTCTCCTGGTTAATAGGAATTAAAATAGGCATCCACTTTCTCTCAGATTATTTGCAGGGGAAAACTTGATAGAAAAATTTGGTTATAAGCGTTTTTGAATGCTTGCTTTCTCCAAGTTCGAAACTTAGCAGTTTTCAGTAAGAGATGGGAAGATCAAACTTACATTGAAATAGCTACAGCTTGATCCCGGCTGTTTTTAAAATAGTAAGAAATGGTCAGATTTGAGCTGGAAAGAACTGACCCTATAGGTATGAAGTTTCAATAGATATATTTACATAGCTTTTCTATGGATTAACTTCTTAAGGGTTGAACATGCACTCAAGCTTCCCCCCCCCCCCCTCCCCAACCACTGGATCAGACTCAAAGGGGGATGAAATGTTATTGTCTGGATGGAAAGTGATGTACTGTAGGGTTGCTTTGGTACCAGATAATGTTAACGACAGGGGCTATATTTGCTGCTCACAATCTGCTAACAGAGTACTTGGAGGTAATGTTGGAACATGAATTCTTGAGAATTTACTTTTGCTCCAGTTAATAAATAAAAATGATTATGTATTGTATCTCAGCCTGCAGGAAGCACCCAGTATGAATTAGGAGAAATTCATGGGGGTGGGATGCTAAGGACTTGTGTAGGATGGCTAGAGCTGGGTTAGACTTGGAGAAGTGTTTGTACTTGGTATACTTGTAAACATATGAGGAAACAATATTCAGAAAACTGGAGTTTGAATACATACTGTGTGAGTTAGACAACAGTTTAGCGCTTGAATGTATAGACAGTACTTATCTCCAGGAAGCCCTGGTTCATAACTGAAGCCTTCTAGTAGCTGTACTGACAAAAAAAAAAAAAAAGAGTAAAAGCACATTATCTAGAATGATATCCGTAGAATGCATAGGTGTGTTTAGGTGCATGTTATGGCTAGCTTTTGTGCTTTAGTACCATTTCTGTTTCTATAAAATGGTCTTATAAAGTAAATATTGTTTCTTTGCCTTTTGAATATTGGGCCACCTGAAATGATTTTCTACCCCCTTCTCCAGTCTTTAAGCTAGTCAGCCACAAAAGTGAGAACTTCTCTTAAACTCTTGGCTTGTTTGTGGCTCTTGTTTTATATACACTCATGCCAGATGGACTGGGATATCAAGGAGTGTGACACAGTTTTGATACAGCTCTGACACCATTCATACTGGTGGTGGTAATCACTTCTGAAACTGGGGTTCAAGCAGGCTGTCCCACGTATTTAATAATGAAGGGCTATACTTCTGTATTTGGGGAGGCTGCCTCCCTGCCTAAATCCAGAACAATCGGAGAGGGTGCAGTGGCTGGGGATGAGAAGTGTGGGCTTTGGTGTGCCAGGACCCCTGGAGGGCTGCTGGCTGGCAGCTCCTGCAGCTCCAGCTCGGGACATTGCTCAGTGGCGTGGGCTGGGGCGTTCTGAGCTACAAAGCTCTGCTGGGTCCAATTGACTGGTGTTAAGGTATTGAGCTGACCTGAGAGCCTGAACACTTTTAAAATGTAAACTGGGGGGAAATCAGGCCCTGCCAAGCTTAGCTGACCCATGCTATGTGAAGGGTGTGTGCGTTAACTCTTAAATTGTGCAAGTTAACTATAAACAGAAATATATCCTTTCTGTAATAAATGTGACATGACTGAAAACTCTTTAAATGCTGCTGCTGAATTAAACGAACTTTAATGTGATGTCTGGCTAATTAAGATATTATATGTCAATATTTGGAGAAGAGTATAAATTTTAGTAGCTTCTAACAGATAAATGCGTATAGTTAATTGCTTGAAACTGAGAAGATTGTAAGTAATCAGTGACTTACACTGTACATAAACAACTCCAGCTTGTTTCAGATGTTTGCAACTCCTAACTGTAGGAATAATTAAATAGAGGATTATGTCTAAAACCTGAGTACTAGAATATCAAAGGAAGACACGGCTAGTATCTGTTTAGCACTGTTCAGAAACAAAAATGTGATAAATGTTGCTGGGTTGAGTTCTTTTGTTGTGTGGTTTGTTTTTGGGTTGTGTTTTTTTTGTTTATGTCCATCCCCCCCTACTTTTCTTTAAAGAATTTTCTTTAAAGAACAAACATGTATAACAGGGTTCTCCGTGGAAGGTGGAAAAGGGGTGTATTTCTATCTTTTTTTCTTCTCTGATGTTCACATAAAATCCAATTAAAAGATCATTAATAGCAATGCTTAGATGTTGGAAGAGTTTGTGCAGAAAAGGTCTTCATTGTCTGAAAAGACTAAGTAGCTTTCCATTTACATGTCAGTAAATATTTTTATATGAAGGGTAAATGCTTTATTTTTAGTCAGTTTTTGAATATTCTTTGTGTCTTGCAATTAATGCTGATGTTGCCTTCTGTTCAACAACACAGTGATCCTCCCTGGTGTAATGTGATTCACTGACACCTAAGAAGGTCATAATCATTTGAGAGGTTTCTGAGAGGAAAAAAAAATATTTCCATATTGGAATAGAGAAATATAGCATCTGGAAATGTAAAAGAAGGGGAGGCTTGTGACAGGCAGGTAGTAGTAAGGGCTTGTAACATTTTTGAGATGATGCTGTTGTAGTGTTGGAGTGACTAGTAAAGCAAACAAGTTCAGACACTCAGAATTTACTGGTAACATCAAAGTTGGTGTCTGAGAGGTAGAGTAAGCAGATGCATTCATAGTGGAAGTATGCTTAGACATCAGGAAGCGGCCCTTTGGGCTGTGTTAGTGTGTGGGTTTGCTACTTGCCATACAGTCTAAGTGGCTTTCACGTAACTCCATTTGAAAGTAAATTGCTTTAGTTGCCTTTTTTCCTCCCCTTTTCTAAAGAAGACCTACATCCTGGACGCCAACCAGCACTGTTGGAATCAAGTGATACAGAAGTCTTCTGAAATGTATTAGACATAAAAGTAAATGTGATTCTTCTCTTTCCACATGTTCAGTTTAAGCGTTGCTGAAATGATGGCTCCGTGATACTTTCAGAAATTAGTGTACTTATAGCACTTGTCTTCTGAATCTTTCAATAAATAATGTTCTAGGGGATAAAAGTCACCTGGGGAAGCTGTTTATCAACATGGAATCAGCACCATATGTAGAGAGAATAACTAAAAAATTGTTCTCGGCTCTACTTTTCCCTTGTCACTTCATACTCTATCTGTATAATTTCTTCTGTCATTTATATTCCAATTGTATCTCTAGCTGAGTCCTCAAGAATGTAACAATCCATAGACTGTAACAATCCAGAGAACAATTGATTGTATACATCAGTGTAAGCTTCCCCTGCCCCCAAAGCAAAAGGCCACCTTGGAGGTAGAACAGGATGGGCAAGGAATGGAGCTTCTGTTCATTGCTGTACCAATGGATTCCAGTGGAAGTTAAATGTTACAAGCAGTTAATGAAATATAGGGAGAAGGTGAGGAGGAATTTGTCTTTCTTTTGAAGCTGAATTGGCTCACACTGCATGAATACAAAGAGGAGAGAGACAAATCATAACTAGAGGGAATAGCAGTTGAACTAACAGTGCAGCTTGTGTGTCCAATATGTACATAAAGAAGTTGACTGGAGGGAGTCCTAATAACCCTATCTACAGACGTGCTATTTAAAATAGTACGTCCGATACAGATATGTTAGTAACTTAAATACCTTCAGCTTTGAGGTGGCTCTAATCATCTGAAAACTGGAAAAATTGTCTACTGCATCATGTTGCTGTTAAGGCTGCAATCCTACATCTATATGCTGCATTTGAATCCCTTATAACTTTATGGACCCTTGCTGAAAATCTTGTACTGAAAATGTGGTATGAAATCTGATTATTTTAGATTGTCAGCTGTGGAGGCTGAAGGGTAGACAGTCTATATTCTTTAGCTGCCTCTGCCTTGGTATGAGAAATGTGTGCTGGGTGTAACATCTGTGGAAGCTCCTATGGCTAACTGTGTCAAGGAGCTTAATTTAGCAATCAGACTGTTTAAGTAGAAGATATGTGTAAATTTGGCAATGAAGAGCTGTGTATCTGTAAGCTCTGAAGTGGATACTCTTTCACAGGAAGGAGTAATCAATTTTTTCTTGTAAGGAACCTGTTCCTTATCTGCCCTAAAACAATACCTGGCACTCAAACATAAACAATAAAAGTTTACGGGCTTATTTTACAAAGGTGCTTTCAGCAGAACTCTTGAACTTTTAGTTGGTGTTAAGTTCCTCTTCTAGGAGAGAAATGCTGGTAGCAATGTATTATTCAACAAGCCATCTTGTTCTCTTTCTTGATCACTCGTAGTTCTGCTGATGCTAGCTCTGTACCATCCAGGCTCATTGCAAGCAGCTTAGCCCTGCAACAACAGCGAGAATAAATATGTAAACATGCCCAGATTCTCTTCTTACTAAAATATACTGTTCTGTGAATTTAGGTCTTCAGAGTTCAGCTCTTACTTTGTGTTTGGGTTCCATGTGATCACAGTGCTTATGCTGATGTGTGTCTGCCTGTATAATCTGTTTGCCAGCATAGTCCTTGGCCTGTTCTTCAGTCATCTTTCTCAAAAAGAGACCCTTAAGCTAAAATTAGTTTACCCAAGTTGAAGGAGCACAAGCACCTTCAAAGGGCTATTATTTAGTCTTATTTCTGAAGGAAAGTTCATTTTAAGCAATAGTGGTGTTGCACAAGTTTCTAGGGCATCAATTTCCTATGAGCAGTTGGTTATAAATGGAATACTGGCAGAAGTAGGCAAAGCAGATGGCAAATCAATAGTTTAAAGCATCATATATGCCTGTCTGGAGTCGCAGTTTTATGAAATGTGTTGATATATTGACTTTAAGAAGTATTCTAGAAATTGAAGGTTTTGTTTTGTTTTTGTTTTTTTTTTAATTATATTGTATCTTGTATGCTGTAGAGTATTCCAGATATAGTCATTTTAACTGCCAGACTTTTAAGCACGAAGTTGTGGTAGTGACGCAGGGGACTGAATACTTAACCAGATATGGTTTATTCTTTAAATAAATAAATAAATAAAAATTCCCAGCTCTACATGTTCCTGATACTGTTTCTGTCTCTGAACTGTAACTAGTTTGGCTGTTTAATTCTGACAAGATTATTTGTCTTCCATACAAATCATTCTGTGTCCTGGATTATTTTTTTTTGTTGTAGTTTTACAGCATTACATAATAGATGACATCTTTTTTGTTTCATTTCTGTGAGAGTGAAACAGCTGGTACTTTTTTAGTTTAAGTACCTGCAGACAAGATCATCAAATCCTATTACACGAAGGAGCAAACTAGTGAATTGTGAATGTTAGTTCATATACTGAGTTATCCCTTCTTCTCACTGAAAGCAGCAGAGTGTTTCATTAGTGAACCTTACCCAAATATTCTTGAGAATGTGGTTCTTAACACATCTCCTCTGTTGGAAAGCTGTGATGATCACCAAGTTAACATTTATGTTTGATTTAAAAATAAATAAACAAAGCGCAGAGTTACTCTATTATGTTTATTCCCGTTTCCCATGTAACTTTCCAGCATTGTTTTCTCATGTTTTCTAATCTGAATACCCATACCTTGTTTTGCTTGTGTAGCTTTTAATGTGATAAAGAGTGCAGTGTTTTTGTGTTGTTTTTTTACCCTCTTCATCCCCTTTAAGGAAAATTTGGCAGCTGTTATACTGTGACCTATTGTTCCTAGCTCAACCTTCCGGAGGATTTCTTCTAATCACCCTTCTCCTTTAAGTGTGCAAAACATCTTCTGTTTGTTCTAGCTCCTCTTGATACATATCAGCCTTAACTGAATTGAAGGAGCGGCTTCAGTCTCGTTCAAATGTGCTGGAAGATGCTTCTTTAAAACTTGATATTAAAGAACTAAATTATCTATTAAAGGCCTGTAAAATTCAGGCTAAATATATGCATTTGTACTGTAAAGTACCATGTTGATTGAAAGTAGCAGTCATCAAACATAACAGCTGCTTCTGGCAGGAAGAGACTATTGAGCAAACTTGGCAGTGTAAGAGATCATGTGTGAATGAAAATGGATGCGCTAATTTGGCAATTGCATTTGGATTATTAGGACAGGTCCACCAAATTCTTCTGGCTAGAAGAGAAGTGGTCATCGTGTTCCCAACTCATATTAGCAAAGAATCTGGCCTGTTGTCTGGAGGAAAAGGTTAAAGCAAAGTTCAGTGCTGTTTATCAGTAATAGGATGCAGTCCTAAAATTCATGGTTAGAGTGAAATTTACTCAAGTGAAAACACACCGCCCATACCCCCAGCTATTGGAAGCATCTCCTCAGAAATCCCAAATTCACAAAGTATTGCACAAGGCTCTTGCTGAGTATTTGTATTGAAAGAGCATCCTACCATTTTTGGAAAGACCCTGACTCTGGTTTTGTTTTCTCTTTTTTTAATGGACGTGCTAGCTAGAATGAAGTCATGATATGTCCCACAGTCAGCAAGAATTGAATGGGTAAAAGCCTGTGTAAAGTCCTTTTTAAAAACTCACCACAAGGAGTTATTCTTGCATCTGTTGCATATTAGCATAGAATTATATTCTAGGTAAATGACTACTTTGGGGAGAACATTTTTTTTTTTAATTAATGTATTTCAGATTTATCATCCACTTCAGTGGGGAACATAAGGTGACAATGCTGACTTGGCTTTGATGATTACACATTGCTGAAAATGAGACATCTGGGCACAGTTGGTCAAATTAGCTATCCTACCTGCTACTTAGGATCTGTTTGAAATGCACATTCTGCTTAGTTAGCTACTCCTATACCTTTAGAAGCCAGAACTTAATGCATACTTATACATACTCATCCTCTGCAGTGAAAGAGCTTTGTAGAAATGCCTAGATTAATCAAAAAGGGATTGAGAAGACCTGATGGGGGAAAAACTGCCATAAACTTCAGAAGGGACTGAGGATGCACAGGAAACTTTGGTTCTAGCTTACATGAACAAGACTAACTATGGGAAGATATATTCCTTCACTATAAGAATGTATTTACAAGGATTTAAAATTGTAGCATCTTGATGTTCTTCCTAGTATGTTGGAAACATGATCCTACAGTGAGGGAGCTTGAATGACTTCACTGGTTCTGAATGAGCAGGGGCCCCAGTTTCATACAGTGTTTACAGGAATTGTAACTAATGCAAGTTGGCACAGTTGGAAAGTAAACTAACCTTGTTTTCAAGCTTTTTTAGGTAAGTAATGTGTGTGTTTGTAGGCATATAAATGATGTGACTTCTTGGAAGTGTTTATCCTTTTCAAATTGCTTGGCAATTCAGGCAAAAGTCACTTAAAAGTTGTAGGAGATTCTATAGATTTTTTTTTCTCAAGATTTTATCAGAGATTTGACCTCAAATTATGGGCCAGAAAGATTGTGTGGTTTGAGAGGGGTTGTTTCTTCCAGTTTCCCAACTCTTATGTTTCAGGGATGATTTTACAGTTGATGTAAATTAGTCTAGTACTATTGACTTCAGATGAATGTGCCAGTTTGCACTGGGTATGTAGCTTTGTTTTGTAAATTTAATAATTCTAGCACAATTTCTCTAGGTATTTGCTCAAGCAAGTGTTTTGCTGAATTATTACACCTAGAAATGCAACTGGAGATGTGTTTCTGCAGAGCACTGCTGTAATGTGTGATATATGGGGTGGGTGGGACAGCAGTGACAAGGGTCTTCTACTCCCGTAGCCTATTGTCATGGTCTTTTGAAAGATGATGGTACTAGACACAAGTCGTCAGCATCCTGATGCAGCTTAAAACAAGGAAGAGCTGAAGCAGCTATAGTCTTGCACTGCATTTACAAGCTGTCTTTGAGCCGCTGCTGAGTTGCCGTGGAAACCACTGTTGAGCAGAACAGTGAGAGGGCTGGAAAATAGGCTTTTTTGTGAGATCCTGACTAGTTTAAAACTCCATCCCCCTGTTTTCAGAAGAACCCTCTGAATTGCCATGGAGACAAGAAGTGTAGTAGAGCTTTGAGCCTTGTAAAAGTGCGAGCTATAAATATTTATTTGGTTAATAGCATATGCTTTCTGGATTGTCTCTCTGTTGGAATAAACTCCATGCTACATTGAACATTTGCAAGCTGTGAATTAAAAGTGTTCCTGTGTTCTTTGTGAGCAGAAAAAGAGGAGGCAAAAAAACCTTTGAGGGGAATTGAATTTTACATTTTGATTATTAATTGTATAAAAAAAATAATTGTAATTTCACACACACACAGAATTTCCCACACCATCTCGTTTCAGTGTTGGGACTGCTGAAAGCACTTAAGAGGCTGTTCAGTTTATTTGGAATTGATGGGCTTTGGTGTTCAGTTTCTTCAGAAAGGCTGACCTAAATCTTTCTTTCTTGTCCCATGCCACTTGATTTTTATTCCCTACTTTGTCCTCTACAAGTACTCTAGTTTTGAGTTTTGTTTCCAGGTCCAACTGTCTTTTGGGGCTCTGCTCTGAAATGAATCTTAACATGATCTTAAACTCTTAGAACTACTATTGATAAATTCAGATAATTGATTCTGAAAACTCCAGTATCTTTTTACTTTTACTTTCAAGATTTTTTTTTTTTTTGGCTTAACTTGAAAGTTAAGAGTAAAGGCACCATCAGCTGTTGTGCTAGCCTTCCAGATTGCACTAAACAGTATACACAAAGATGAGGCTTAACTAATTTTTGGGTTGGCATTATAAATTAAGCCCTCTTTGCTGGTCTGCTCTGTAGTTGAAGCGTTTAACACAAGAACTGCTTTCCCCTGTGCAACAGATCTCAGATCATCCAGTACGAGCTTTTTAATACAGGTAGAAATCCTGCTCTTAGTCACTCTCTGGCACAGCTTCTCTTCCCCTGTTTAAATAACTCCTGGCTAAATGAAAATGCAGTTCTGCATTCTGTTCCTCGTGTGATTTCCATTACGAAGGCAGAATTACTGAAGCTGATTAAAACCTAATTTCTGTAACAGATTAGTGTGATGGACTGCTTTTATTGTTATGTTACATCTAAATAAAAGCTCTTTTTTATAGTAGGGTCTGGACCTCTGTGTATGTAATAAGTAGTAAATCTAGACACAGTTGCTGTTTGCTTTCCAACTATGTTCAAATCCTTAGCGCCCTTTTTTAGAAGAGAAAAGGAAGGGAAAACAGTGCTGCAAAAGTTTTGCCCTGTTGCCAGAGTGCAGTGGCTTTCTAACAGACCTATCATCTGAATGCTGGCCTTGTTACCAGCTTCAAATGTATAGCACTGCTCAGGAGAGCAGAGTGGAGGATTACTCCATTGTGCATGACTGAGTCTGGGGTGGAAGGCGGGGAAAATGCCTTTGGGTTTTGTGGAAATTTCTTTGGTTTTGCTGGGGGTGGAGGGAAGGTCGATTTTTTTTTTTTTTTTTTTTTTTTTTTTTTTTTGGTGTGTCGCTCAGCTGTAGAGATGGAATTTTAATTTTGTAATAGCTGCTCTTCCAAAAGAGAAGCCAAACCAAATACTGGATTTAGCTGTTTTCTTCCCACTGCCCTTGCTCTTTTCTTGCTCCGAAAACCTAGTCCGCTTTTGCATTAATAAAAATTTGTTAGGAGAGGACTTGTATAAAACAAGGGGAAGGAAAGATAGCAGGTATCTATGTGCACAAATTGTAGTTCATTACAAGGCTTTTCATGAGGTTATTAAATTTCCTTATGGAAAAGACACTGCCTACAGTATAGAAATTAAACTCTGTCACTCTGCCAGTAAGCTTTTATTCCCTGCATCCCCCTATTCTTTGAACGCTGAGTATCTAGCAGCAGAAGCAGCAGGCTTTATCTCTGTCATTCCCAAGAGTCAAGACCAAGATACTGCATTTCTAGTTCTAAAGAGTGAAAATAACTAGCCATATTTTTTTCCCCTGAAACTTTAAACACTACCAACACAGATACACTAGAAAAACTTCTTAGTAGTGCCAGGAAAGAAGCATGGAATCTGCTTGTATCAAGGAACAAAGACTGAAAACTTCTTTGTTAAAAGCAGTTTCTTCAAGCTGCCACAAAACCTTTTCTCATTTGCCACTGATGTAGGGATAGCACATGTGTACATAGTGTAGAATCCCTAGGCTTTCTTCCTTGATTAAAAACATCTGCAAGGTCTCTGTCTTGATTAGCCATTAAGAGTGTTGAAAATCTTGCCACGTATTTCACAGCATGTGAAGCTACTCTCAGGAGCTCCAAGTTACCACCAGGTCTCAGAGTTGCAGCAGCTCTGGGATCTGAACTACTAAAACTTGCTGTGTTTAAGACTAGCAGTTTACAAAACATGATAGAAGCACTGCTCACAGCTACCATGTAAGTGAAGGGGTGCCTGAGAAGCTCTTTAGGCTCCTTTTGTGGTTTAGACCTCTTGAACTGGTCTGCCAGAAAATGTGCCTTTTCTCTTCGGTTACCATCCTTTATGCAGTCACACCATGCCTATTAAAATACAAACTTGCTCTCCACACATAAATTTATTATTCCCGCCCTGCAGGTCCCCTATTCAGACACTCCCTTATTTGTTTTCTGTGTCTGAAGATATGCAGGCTTGTTTTTTGTGATTCGGATAAACTCTGCCCAAAGTAAATCCTGTTCTATTATTAGTCTTTAAGACTCAAGAAATCTTGTAACTCAAGATAACTGAAAGGCTGAAGTTGAGCTTTTTCCTTTTTTTCTTCACGATATGGGATAGTTTTATCTAGCCCTTTTTCAAAGTTTGAAGTGTTAATGCCATGTTTATGTTATGCTTGCTTAATGAAGCTGAGTTTACTCCAGTTATTTCAGGCAACGTTTTGGTGCCTAATTTGCCAATTTTGGAGGTCAGTTAAGAACTTTGGCCAACACAGGAGACTCCTGCAGAGGCTGTGAATACTCCCAATCTTTCTCCAGCGTGTTTGCTGGAGGTTAGCATTCACCAAGCAGAACTGATAGAAGAGAATTAAATGCTGACTGACATATGTGGCTGGGAAGAGTGGTAGGTCTGAGCCCTGGCTGCCAGTTGTTAACTGTCAAAGTTAACATAGTCAAGCCTGTCAAAGCCACTGTGGGCAGGGTTGGTAGCCTTTCAGTTGTAGTAACTGCATCTTAGATTACTAAAAAGAATGGAAGTTAGGTTTTGGGTTTGATTTGGGGTTTGTTGTTTGTTTTTTTTTTTTTTTTTTTTCAGGTGATTCACAACTTATTCTGTCTAAAAGGTAGATATCTTTTCTGCCCCTTTCCCCACTTATGGACTATGCAATCTATGAACTAATTATATTCAGAAAAAAATATGGCAACAGGAAAGCCAAAACAGATGTGTTTAAGTTATGTGACTGTGGCAAAACTCTAGATATCATTTGAGTACCTCATGGTGGGTAGATACATAGCTGAGAAGTCTGGATCAGCATCTAAGCATGTCTGATGGTTTATTCTGAGGTGGTCATGTGTCTGAAGGGTGCTAACACCAAACAGATGTCTGGTTTCCTATTCTCTTCCAGGGATTTCAGTAAGAGAACTGGCTTCATTACTGCTTTATTCTTGGGACGTTGGACTTCCTAAACCTATAGTATCCTTTGTTAAGCTTTGCTCTAGACCACCTGCTATTTAGAACTTGGCAAAACAAACACCACAAGACTGCTTTTTCTCTTGTACTTATAACTTTGTTTTAGTTCTGTTCTCACGTAATTTCCTCCAGGCACGCTGTTTTCTTTGATTTGGTTTGACTAATACGCTTTTCCTTAATGATTCTTCCAGCTAGTAGTATCAGTTTAGAGCTGTGTGAGTGATTATTAAATTGAAAGTGTGTATTTTGGGGGGTTTACTTTTAAACAAGTGAAATTACTGACACATAGGAGTAGGGGTTTTTTCAATCTGTATGAAAGTGTTTGGTGAACAAGAAGCTTACTGGTACAGTAATATGTGATCTTTTTCACTATTACTCTTTTTATGTTGAATTAAAATCCAAAGCTTAAATCATGGATTCTAAATAATTGTTGGAGTCATTTCTGTAAGGACGTTTTAAAGAACAGATGTTTTAGTTTTAAAGAACTCTCCTGTCTCTTTGCTTGTTCAGAATATATAATGGTTTTAATTCAGTCAGCTATCTCTGCACCACCTTAAATTACTGTTTGGACTCCTTGAAGAAGATTACGTACGTATGTGGTTTGTGTGTGCGAGGAAGAGGGCTGTGTGTATGTTGAACTTATTTTTTTTTCCTGATGTATTTTGTACTTATTGCGTAATAGGACCTTCATGTATTCTATAAATCCCTTGATGTAAGGGGAAATACAGAGATTTTGTGCAATTGCAAGCTCCAATACAAATTATGCAAAGTAATTTCATGATAACTTCCATAGTGAGAAGTACCATGGTCCTTCCCCAGAAGTCATAAAACCTGTTTTCTTATTGTGGCTTCTAGCTTATGAATTCTTAAACCATGATAGTGAGCTACATGACATCTGTATTAAAGGAGATAAATTTCCAGGTCCGTGAAACTGTAAGGTAATACAGTGGTGAAGTGCATGTGTTTGAGGTGGTTTCTGTCCAAACAAAGAATGTTGTGTCAATTTGTAAATGGCTTTACCCACACACTGGAGTCCTGGAAATGCTTCCTGCTTAAGTGTTAGCTGCTCTCAGAGCCTCAGAAGAAAATGCTCCTCCCCAACATGAATACATGAATGAAGATGTTACTTCAATAGATAAACATGATTTGTTATCTATTGGCATGTGGGGGGGTGAGGAGGGTGGCATTATTGTTCTAGAAACAACATGGTTTGAGTAAAAGTCAGAGGCTAATTTTCTTTCCATAACTCTAAATAGGGATCAATAAGTTAAAAGGAAAAATATTTAATGAGTTTAGGCTTTATTGTAGACCAAGCTTGGACAAAAACAGAGATGGGCTCTTTTTGGATATTGAATAATAATGGTTACTTTGGGAGATGCTGGAGAGGCAGTTGTCTCCTCTGGTTTCAACAGGGTGTGGGAGGGGGTAATTTTCTTTTTTTCTATTTCTTTTTTTAATGTCCAATAGGAACATTTCCTTTCTTGATGAGGTGGAAAAAATTTCCAAGTACTATTTGTAATGCAAATATTTTTTATTATTTCAGTATTCTACAGGGAAGTAAATGGCATTGCTGGAATTGTTGTCTTCACTACTTATTTTTGTATTATAAACTTCTGCTGTAGCTATTTTGGGGTGATACAATCATGACCATAAAATTAAAACATATTAAGGACAGGATAGCTGCACACAAATTTGGATTTGTTGGTAATTTGTACACATGAAAATTCAGTTTACATTGCCAGGTGTGAAGCTATATTCTCTTAAAAATAAGTGATGTTGGACATATATTTGGATGGGGGAAGAGAGGTGGTGAGGTATCTAGAAAGCAGCAAATCTGAAGAGTAGAGGGGTACGGGGTGGGTGTGCCCGGGGGCTGGCGGGCGGGGGCTGTGAGGGGAGGCCGGGGCCGCCCCGGGCCGGACACAGCCGGTTCCAGCTGGCTCCAACCCACCCACCGCAGGGCACGGGTGGGCCCCGCGGCCGCGGGGAGGGAGGGCAGAACGGTGCCCGGCTGGGAGGGGAGAAGGGTGAGGAACGGCCCTGGGAGCTCCAGGGGGAGAGGGGGAGGATCCTCTGCAGCCCTTGGAGAAACCACAATGGAGCAGGTATTGCCTTGACGCCTGTAGGAGGACCACACTGGAGAAGATACCCACACTGCTGCCCATGGAGGATCCCACACTGGAGCAAATAGCTATACTTTGAAGGAAGGTGAAGTGTATGGAGGATCCATGTTGGAGCAGGCTCCTGACAGTAACTGTGGCCCATGGAGAGGAGCCCACGCTGGAGCAGGGGAAATGTGTGTGGAGGAAGGAGCGGCAGAGAGGAGCTGCTATGGGCTGACCACAGCCCCCAGTCCCCACAACCCCTGCACTTACTCTGTTTTTAATTGGAAATAAATTCAATTAATTTTCCCAAAGTTGAGTCTGTTTTGCCTGTAGTGGTAATTGCTAAGAGATCTCCCTGTCTTTCTCTTGACCCCTGAGCTTTTAAATTTTATTTTCTCCCCTGTCATGTTGATGAGGGGAAGTGAGAGAACATCTGGGTGGGTGTCTGGTAACTGGCCAAGGTCAACTCACCACAACAGGATACAGGGAATGAGTAATTGAACTTTTGCTACAGCACCTGGGACTCAAAACCCTGTTCTGTCTGTTGCTTCAAGAATCACAGGGGCAATGGTTATAGACACTGCTAGAACCTCAGTCTGTATTTTTAAAGGATGCTGAATAAAACCTAGAAGATTATGGAGGGAAAGGGCTGTAGGAGCAATTTGGATGGAGAATTCCCTCTGTAGTGCCAGATTTGAACAATAAGGAGTGATCTTTTAATTGAGAAGAAAACCATGACGGTGCATGGGAGCAGTACTGTTTAATATCTTGATGACATATTGGGATCAAGTGTATCCTCACCAAGTTTGAAGATGACACCAAGCTGAGCGGTGAGGTTGACATACCTGAGGGATGGGATGCCATTCAGAGGGGCCTGGACAAGCTAAAAAAGTAAGTCTGTGAACCTCATGGGGTTCAACAAGCCAAGTGCCAAGGTCCTGCACCTAGGTCAGGGCAACCCCTCATGTCAATAAAGGCTGGGAGATTGAAGGGATTGAGAGCAGCCATGCATAGAAGGACTTGAGGGTACTGGTGGATGAAAAGCTGGACAATAAGCCAGCAGCCCAGAAAGCTATCTGTATCCTGGGTTGCATCAAAAGAAGCATGGCCAGCAGGTCAAGGGAGGTGATTCTCCCCCTCTACACTGTTCTACTGAGACCTCACCTGGAGTGCAGTGTTTAGCTCTGGAGTCTTTAGCACAGGAAAGACATGAACCTGTCAGAGCGGGTGCAGAGGAGGGCCACAAAAAGGGTCAGAGGTATGGAACACCTCTCCTGTGAAGAAAGGCTGAGAGAGTTGGGCTTGTTCAGCCTGGAGAAGAGAGGGGCTCTGAGGAGACCTTATAGCAGCCTTTCAGTACTTAAAGGGGGCTACAAGAAAGGTGGGGATGGACTGTCAGGGAGTGTAGTTACAGGACAAGGGGTAATGGTTTTAAACTAAAAGAGGATAGATTTATATTGGATATAAGGAAGAAATTTTTTTACAGTGAGGGTGGTGGGACACTGGAACAGGTTGCCCCTGGAGGTGGTAGATGCCCCATTCCTGGAAGCATTGAAGGTCAGGCTGGACAGGGCTCTCGGCAACCTGATCTAGTTAAAGATGTCCCTGCTCATTGCAGGGGGATTGGGACTAGATGGTATTTAAGGTCCCTTCCAAACCAATTCATTCTATGATTCTATGATGGTACCTTCATACAAAGAAAATAGCATGCTAACTCAGAGCTGTGAGAACCCATAGCTGAAAGCCCAAATGGACTCACTCAAGTGAGAAATGAGGCATGTGTTTCAACAGAAGTAATCAACTGTCAAATAAACCAAATAAAAAGTAAAAGATTCTTGATCTGTTTGTGTCTTCCAATCAAGACCACATATCCATCTGCTAGTTTGTGTGCAACTCTTCACCAGGTAGGGAAAAGAGAAATTAATTCTTTGTGGATCAACATAGGATGTCTGTAAGAGTTAAATATCAAGATTAGACTAAAAGAAGTAAAACAAGACTAGTTTCTGTCAATCAAAAGAATACTATGCTCTTAAACAAGCCATGTTTCTAAATCTTGTTGATGGGGAGAGGGGCTCAGTTCTTGTTCATACCCTCTGTAGCAATAGTTAAGTTGTCTGATGCAGATGGAGGAAATGGACTGCATTAGGAGTGTCCATACTGTCTTCAAACTGGTCCTAAACCCAAGGGAACTTGACTTTTTTTGGGGAAAAAAAAAAGTTAACGTGAACTTGTGTGAGGAACTGTATCTGTTCTTCAGCACTTGGTAGACTTGTAGCCTGCCATGGAGTAATCGGAATAACTGTAACTGACTCTTGGGGCTTGCAGGAATGCTTCTTAATCATGAGGGAATAAGGTGGAGTCCTTTCTTAGGAGGAGAGTAGCTCTTAAGAGAGGACGTGTAGTGGGGTGGTGCTGTGGGGGTTGATTTAGGGCTATTGGTTGTTTCACTTATTTTGTCTGGAATTTCACTATTCTTGATAAGAGATATGCAAGAATGTACAGGGTTTTTTCTATCTTTGATATAAAACTATAGAAATGTCGACTAATGTTTTCCTTCTCATTTCAACAAGTATTTGAGTAATTGGCAAATTATTGCACACATTTTTTTTACCTTGTAGAAGCTGTACATGGTATTCATCAGTAAACATGCCTGCCTTGTAATAGGAATACAATGGAAAATACACTTACAGATTAATACAAGTCTCCCCCAATTAGAAACAGACTGAGACATTACCCCAGTATAAAACAATGCCTACTGTTTATATAGAACTTCTCACATGTAAATATTATCATTCTATTGTAAAAGAGAAATATTACTATTTTTCACAAATGCCAAGGGCATGGAGAGGAAAAGATGAGTTGTTCAAGGCCACCTACATGGCCAGCTCTGGTCTAGCTCTTAGTCTTATGCTCTGTCTAGTAGACAATATCTAATCTGTCCAGTGTAAGGATGTCTCAAATACACTGCTTGTAGCTGCTGAAGCACATATGAAATACAAGTGTATTTTGCTGAATTGTCTTTCTTTTCTGTTCCCTTGCAGATCATAAAGTAACTGGAATTTCCATTGAAACGGATAACAAAAATGTAAAAGCAGAGGAGTTTAAGGGTACAGTATGGGCATTGCTGTGATTGTTTTTAATATATACACAATGCATGCAAACTATGTATAAAGAAGCTGTACGTCTGTTAAGATTGTCTTCCTCTTTCCTGAGGGGTCCTACTTTCTCCACTGACTCTTTGTGTAATCTTTCTCTTGTCCCGATTTTCTCTTACTTGATGTGGAATTGGACTGGATGTTCCCCCGGGGTTCTTATCACTCTCGCCTAATCTGTGACTGTCTGACTTGTTTGTCAGTCCTAGTAGCTCATTCTGTAACTTCTGCCTGGTTTCCTTCCACCCAAAATGATGGGAAAAGATAGAAAGGAGAAGCATTAATTATCTTACAAGACAGAGAATTGAAGGATTAGAGGGAACAACTATAAGTCAGCTAATTGTCAGTAACTATAACTTAATGGCTCTTTTTAATTGTCAGTAACTATAATGGCTGTTTACATATTTATATATGTATGTGTCATCTGTAAAAGCACAATTGACTTCCAGTAATGTGCTAGAGAAGTTAAGGAGGTTGGGAGGAAAACCTGTTGTTTGCTGGGTAGATGAGAAAGGGATCCTAGTGGTGTGTATTTGAGACTTGTGGGTTATGTGGAGGGTATTTTGCTTGGTTGATCGGCTTTTGCATTTGGTTTGAATGGAGAGAGATACGAATTTGGGAATTGGAAGAACTCTGTGCTGGGCTTTAGGCTTTATTCATCTGTTTGAGGTAGTAATCAAATATTTTGGAGATCTCTAAAGCTGTCAGCTGGGCTCCTGTCAAGTATTCTTGTCACTTTTGGGGAAGAAAAACTTAATACATTTAGAGCTCGGGACAGACAAGAGGAGAGAGAAACCCTTCAGGTAATATTAAAGCTTAATTAGGTTCTGTCTTTTTATATAATATATGGCTTGCATTTCGTTCTTTTGTTATTTGTACGATAAAATGAGATCAGTTTACCATGGCTCAGATGCCACACCGAGTTCTTTTTGTGTGGCAGTACGAAGGGAGTGGCAGGGGCTGATAAATGTAGCTATTCAACTGAATGCAGCCATCTGAAATGCATTTTTATTTTCTCCTCCAACTCCTCTTACTGCAGAGGAGAGTGGTTGGTCACTGGAACAGGCTCCCCAGGGAAGTGATCGTGGCACCAAGCCTTTCAAGAGTTCAAGGAGTGTCTGAACGTTGCTCTTTGTTTTAGATAGTCCTGCAAGGAGCAGGGAGTTGGACTTGATGATCGTTATGGATCCCTTCCAACTTGAGATATTTTATGGTTCCGTAACCAAATGATAGCCTCCAGACCAGATGTAAATCCAAATTAAACATTGTCCAGACCTCTCCAAGATCCCAGAAGGTTCTTCCAGGCCTGGCAGTGTGTGTGTTGATGCACAGAGCATCCTGTGGGCTGACCTTAATGCAAGTCACATAGACCTGTTCTGAAAAATATCTGCTGACTCCATTAGTATTGGAGAAAATGGGAGGGGAACTATAACTAAGGAGGGATTTATTATTTTCTCTGTTCTGTGTGCTCTCCCTTTCTTCCATTCTGTTCTATTTCTCTGAATAATATTAGAGGGAGGGCATCCATGCTAGCTTTTTCTGAAATGAAAAAAATGTGGCATGCAAGAAAGGGGCAGCTCATTCAAGACAGAGGTGACTTGTTCAGCTGAGAACATGTCAGCTGAGCTGTCTCTGTCAACTAAAGTAGACCAGCTCATGAGACTAGCCAACTGTCACAAGGTCAGTAGCAAAAGCAAGCTGAGCTTGAATGATGACTTTTCTTCGTTAGAAGGATACAAAAACAAAATGAAAAGGAAACTTTAGCAAATCTTAAGATTCAGGAAGCCTCCACCCATCCACTCAACCTGAAGTCAGGAACTTTGGGCTTCCTGAGTGCACAGCATGTTTTTTGAAGCAATCAGAGTGTGTGTGTAACGTGTTTCTGGCAAAGAATGCCCTCCTGCCGCAATTCTTCTTTCAAGTCTGGATGTTTTTTTCCCTATGAGAGATCACCAAGGCTACCAGTCTGGCCCCTTGGAAGCTTTTTGTTTCTCTGCAGAACAGACCTGGGAAATCAGAATCTAAAGGGTGAGTGGGTAGATCTGTCAGTAGCTCTTATTTGCCCTTCAGACTTGTTTGCCGAGACTGGAAACGAGGGTGCCAGTTAATGGAGATTGACTGTGTGTTTGGGTAGTGTATGTTTGTCTCTTGAAAGCTAGACAGTCATTGCCAAAACTATAAAAGTTTTTGATCCTTGAAACTCCGGTTTATATTGGAAGATGAACAACCTAAAGGTGGCAAGATTATTATTGTATTTGTTTCTTTTACAGAAGTTTCTGGGAGATACTCAATTTTACTTTATTAGATTTGGAGCCAGTCAGATGTATGGTTGGATTCTTTCTCTGATGTTGTCTCCCAACAATTCTTATTAATACCTTGACTTAAGAGTTATTTACTGGGGAAAAAAAGTATATATATATATTTCAGCATGCTGTTCCATGGAGAATGAAACTACTGAGACACTGAGTTTGTCCCAGTAACTCACTGATACAGTTTGTTATGTCTTCTCCCTCTTTAGTTCCCCCATAATAACTATAGGCTTGACCACAGACCACAATTACTATGATGCAGCTATATGTTAGTGATGTCATATGCTGATGCCCTGCTGTGAGGGAGGAAAAAAAGAACAGTTGAGCTCCCAGTATGACCTGTTTCTCATTGGGAACATTAATTTTGGTTTGTTTTGTACCCAGTTATGGCAACTTCAGCAATAATCACTCTTGGAATCTCAGCCTCCCTGTGAAATTTGGTTGGTGATGCCCACTATGCATAAGTCAGGGAAACCTGAGTGGATAGACAGAAAGATGAACAATTGTATGAACCTTATTTTATTGAGAACTCAAGAAAAATAAGAGGTAACCGCCACGGGATGTTAGGAGCAGCCTCTGCCACGAGCAGCTCCAGGAGCCTGGGGGTTCCTCCTGACCAGCCCGACGTGCCTGGAGACCTGGGGGTCGTTGTCCCAGGATGATGGACACTGCTGCTTTCCCATTTGCAGGTTCAACCAGTAGCAAGGCTGTGTGTGTCCCAGGGATGCATGTGTGTGTGCGCACACCCACACATACATGTAGATACACACTCATGACACTGACACTGCCAGTACACAGACAGCCACAGACAAGGCACTGCCTTCAACAGCACCCACTTATAACGCTGCCTGGGCTCATGTAAAGTATTGTAGGTATAGACAGGTGAGCCTCCTCTTTGGCTGGTGGAGATGGAAGTTCAGTGGTGAAAGCCCTCATACAACACTTTCTAGATTCACAAGCAGATGCACTTTCTTGCATGCCCTGGACACCAGCACAGCCTCTCTGCCCATCTGCTAGCTCTCCCAGCTTGAGGTTCACTCATGAATTACACGCACACCTCCAGGCACACACCCAGTTTAGGGAAGATGCAAACACTGCACACACTCCACACACCCCTGCAGCCAGAAGCCAGCACCACAAGCCCAGGGGTGCCTGCACCTGCAGTGTGACTCCAGTTGCTGGCCCTAAATTTACTCAAGCCACCCCTCACTGCCACAATAGCTAGCACACCAGGCACACATGCTTTGAGACTGACCAACACACCCTCCCAACATCTGTGTCCCCTCCAACTAGTGATGCAGAGAGCCTCACTCGCTCCAGTTGCCCACACCACAGTCCCATCAGTTTGTTTGGAGACTGATGGTCTTTGTCATCATCTCTGTCCCTGTCTGTCATGTTTGTGTGTCTGTGGTTTTGTTTCTTGCTGCCCCCTTTACTTGTTACTGCTTCTGAAAAGGTCCTTGATTGGGAAACCTTAGTGAAGCAGACTCACCTTTCACATACAATAACTAATGTGAATTGTAACTAAGTATGTTAAGTTACTTAGGAGATTATTTAACCCTCTTACTGATATGTTTTCCATCTGCATTAAGTTACACATTTAAACAGTTAAACTACTGATACTGAATTCAGAATAGTAATTCACAAAATGTCATTGATGTCAGAGTCCATTTATAATGGTGGTCTGCTCACTGACGAAAATATTTTAAACTAAAGTGAGGGTACCAATACAGAATCTGCGCCCATCCAGCATGGGAATATCTAGTCCCCAACATCTGAAGTTTGATCCAAAGGCCACTGAAGTATGGGAAAATTACAAGTTTCTGTTTCCCCATTGTGTTTATGTAAATCTGGAGAAGGTCTGATGGCATAACTTTGAGAAGTAGATCTGGCCCTTGCTGACTGCTCAAGTTCTTTTGAAGGGGGAATATTAATTCCTTGGAGCCTGAATGTGTACCAAACACAATGCTAAAGTCTCTAATTTTCCCTTTTGCATTCTTTTTCTTTTCCCTCCCTTCTAGAGGCTATTCTTAGTTGCAAGCACAAATTTTCAAAAGGGATGAGCTTAAGAATAGAATGGAAGAAAATCCAGTCTCAAGGAGTCTCGTTTGTCTACTACAATGGTGAATTTACAGGTACAGTACTACAGGCTTAGACTGATAGTTTAACATGTCATTCTCTAGCAGTGACATTGACTCTTGCGTGTTGAATAACATTAGGAAAGTGACTGAAAGAGAATGCTCTTGACTTTCCATACTGAACAGCTGTCATTTTGAGAAAAATAAGTCTTCCCCAGAAGGAAAAAAAAAAAAAAGGCATTTATTAATAAAATCATCAATGATTGGTTACCTTTTTAATGAAGTTAAATATAATAAAACTCAGGACTAAGAAAAATGGCACTTCACATTCCTTGACATTTTTCAAAAATTAAATTACATGCAGATAGAAACTCCCCAAAACTACTGCAAACTCTGCACTACTATCCTGCAAAGAGGTTTCTGAAGCCTCCTGTAGGGCTGAAGGCTTAGATATGAATAATGCAGCAATTTTTATATACATAAAATATAAACTCAGCTGTATATTTTAAATTATTCGTATTCTTTTCAGATGTGAAAGTTCTGTTTACTTGTTCTGAAAAGGACTTACCTTAGCTTTATGTGTTGAAGAAAATATGGGTGTCTGGTACCTTGCACACAATAAATTAAGGTTAAAAAGCACAGCGATTTTGTTAGTTTGTAGAGCTTGAAAGATGTGCCGGTTGTCTTGATGAACTTGTTTTTTTCTGCATATATTTAATTTAGAGAAACACTGGAACTCATGGTTATATGTGTGCATGTAACTTTAATTACATGACAAGCTGTAGAATGAGAAAGCCCTCATTGTAAGAAGTCTGATGGCAATATCTTTGCTAAATCCATGAAGGTTTTTTTGACATTTTAACTTGGCAATATACTTTGCTGTGGTCTCATTCACAATTCTTTCTGTAAGGTAATTAAGTTAGTGATTGCCCTCACTCCAGTGGAAAATGATGTCTTTTTGTCACCTGACTACTGCTATACATGTTTTCATGAAATATCTGCACAAAAAAAAAGCATTCCATCTTCCAACTAGAAAATGTATGACAGATGTAGGTTTTTTTGAACTGAGGTGTTTTTTTCTGGATTAAATGGACAAGTTCTGGAAGTTTCTCAATGCTCCTTAGTGATAGATAACTGACACTGAACAAATGAGCAATAGTTCATAAATTGTATGTGATTTCAGAACAAGTCAATGAGATGCAGATGTTTTCTATAAGCAAAGAGCAGAAACCTCTCTGTCCTCCCTTAAAGGTGATCTTCGAGGCCGAGCAGAGATGCTGAATACAGGAATCCGTATTAGAAATGTAACTCGAAAGGATTCTGGAACCTACCGCTGTGAAATCAGTGCAAAAAGTGAAGAGGGGCAACGCCTGGGAGAGGCTACTATTACTCTCACAGTATTGGGTACAAACTTTATTACTTGGGCTTCTGTAAAGAAATTGAACAATGTCAAGGGGTGTTGGAGGTAGGGTTGTCCATATGGGATGTGGATACTGTGGTTTTGGGTCTTCTTTGGGCTGGGTTTATAAACACCCAGGTACATTCTACAACATACTTCATAAATGCTTTACAGAATGCACCCTTGCATTAGAAAAGAATATAACTAGAGTTTGGGCGATATAAATGTGGGTTTCAGTTCTCAAAACTTAGCAAGTATGCTGATTTATGTGATGGTGAAACTTCCATTTCTACTAAAATTGAAGTCACTCGGTGTTTGAGAATCTGGATAAGCTGATCATGGTGTTTGGCACTGGAAAGCCAGCATCTGTCAACACTTATCAAATATTCCTAAGCATATAATTCTAATATGCTACAGTTTCCTCCTGTTTTTGGAAGGAGAAACTGCTGCAGTGTCTGTGCAATGCCAGCCAGAGAGCTAGCAATATGTGCATTTATTTACAGGAGAGGTGGTGTTGGCTTGCGGGGTGGTTGGTCTCTGTGGATTTTTGTTTCTTTCCCAACTGGCCAGAGGAGGGAAAAGTGAATACTGAGCACATTCTCCTTCCATTGTTCCTGGTGGTTTTCCCAGTTGATGAATGGTAGCGGTTGGTAATTTTCTCCTTTTCTCCATATAGGGAGTTAAAAAAAAAAAAAAAAAAGATTTGTTTTTGTAGTTTCTATATTGTTTTTTCTATATAAAAATAATTGAACTTTTAAAATTATGAAGAACTTTGAGAGTTTATTTATAAAGGAAGATAAATTCACAAACTTCTGATTAGCTCCAACAATGAGATAACTTCACTTATTCCTTCCTTCTTCCACTTTCTCAACAGCTTTCCTGTTTTAAATGTGGCTTCTTAATTTAAAGTTGAAATCTTAGAGCCCAAAGGGGAGAGTGTGTGTGTGTGTGTGTGTGTGTGTGTGTGTGTTTGTGTGTGTGAGTGGGTCGGTCACAAACCTTTTTAAAAGAACTAGTTAGTATTTCACTTGGTTTTCTTTATTTTTTTATTTTAAAATCAGCCAAGAAAACACTATGAATACTTGCTAAGGTGTCACTTGTGCTTCTAATATTCTATGCATGCCTCTTCACCCTTAGTTTTCACCTATATAGCTTCAAACTACCGAAAAAAAAATTAAGTTCTTTTTCTGTTCACGTAATAAAAATCATTAAAGAGACATTCATCTTCATGGCAGAAGGAGTGGTCCGTTCTCCTGCATCTGTGTGTGGGAATGTTTGTTATTAATTTAAACTGAAATTTAGTAGCCAGTTGTTTTCAGTCCTCAATGGGGGATTTACACAATGGCCGTGATGATGGCCAGTCTTGGTAACTCTTTCTGACAATCATTTATCAAAAACCAGTCAACTTTTAATACAAAAAAAATATTTTTCTTCTTACCCACTTCTGTTTTTAAATACTGGGGCAGGGAAGTGGGGAACTGCTGGACAACAGAATCCCTGAGTTGCTGGGCAACAGATTCCTCCTGTCTGTGAGCAAGAGGCCCCGTACAAGAAACAAGGTGAAATAAACTCTCTGGGGTTGGATGAGAGTATATAGGTTGCAGAGAGGATGACACAGCACGATGTGGAGGAGGCTGGGAGCAAGTCTCTTCCATTTTTAGCTGCTCACAAATTTTACTGTGCTCTCCACTAGAAGGACTCTGCCTTCAACCCCTCCTCCAGCACCTCATTTCATTAACATGGTAGTTTGTAAGCATGTACACAAGCGCTCACCTCCCCACCAGTGACTGTCAAACTGTTGTCATATAGGCAATACCGATAAGACTGTAACAAGTGCGATTTCATTATCCAGTTGCTCCAACTACTCCGGTATGTGAGGTACCCAGCTCCGCAATGACAGGAACAGTAGTGGAACTGAGCTGTAAGGAGACTGAGGGGTCTCCTCCGTCTGAGTACCAGTGGTACAAGAACGGTGTTGCCTTACTGGAAAAGACAGGAACAGGCAGTGCTAGAGCAGCAAACATAACTTACACCATGAATAAAAAGTCTGGCACTCTGGTAAGTACAATAACCAACTCTGTCATAACCAGCTATCAAGACCAAATGTACCATTTAGCACAATGATGCACAGGGGTCTTAATCCAAAAATGCAGGTCTTCGTCAGAGATCAGTGTCATGCTGATAATGTGCTAACAAATGTAGAAGGTGGTTTCTGCCTCAGACCAGTGACAAGCCATAGACGATACAGACAAATTGGGCGAGATGTAAGGCTGCAGTAATAATAAATGAGCAGAATCTAGAAAATACATGACAAATTCCACCTTGTCAGCTAACTAGTGCCAGGTGAGAATGATCTCTCACTACATCAACAGTTATATTTGATAGTGCCTTAAAATCTGAAGAAGTAACTTCACGCTTTTCAGTGGGGTTCCAGTCCAGTACTTGCGAAGTCAGTGGGAATGAGTTGGGGCTGTAAGTAAGTTTAGTGGATTTTTGTTTTAGGTTTTCATTTGGTTTGGTGTTTTTTTTTTTTTTTTTTTGCGGAGCAGGGAGGGAAAGGATGGGGTGGTGGTGTTCCCCTTAGAACTGGCCATCTCTTTCTCATCCCTCCCCCATTAGCTCATCCTTCTAAAAAAATTGATACATACTATTTACGATGCATTGTCAGCTGAGATTTTTTAGAAGAGTTGTTCTAGAACTCTACTCTTGTGTGTGGTCAAACATGGAAATTGAAATGTGACTAAGCATTCAGAGGTGCTCTCGATCTTTCAGCACACTGTGGAAATGGGTGGACTACTTAAAAATACTAATGACTTCTGAAAATCTTATTTTTTAAGTATGGTGTATATTAAAGGGAATAAAGTTAACAAGTCTAATGATTTAAAAAAAAAATACTGAGAAACACTGGAATTGACATGAAGTCAGTCTCTGTCCATATATTGTTTCTCCATTTTCATTTTTACAGTAATAGTATTTGATAAATAGTGTAGCTTAGCATTTCTCCATTGGAAGAAGAGGGAAAGTGCCATTTGTGGGTTGTTTTCCCCCCCACCCAGAAAATTTGTGGGAAATTTTTTTGTAGTACATTATATTATTTATTATTTTTTTGTATTTTTCTTGTTGGGTTTGGTTTTTTTTGGTAAAATGAACAAAATTCTGATTTCAAGGATTCTGAAATTAGACCATGTCTAAGAAAATGATTTTTTTTTTTTTTTTTTTGGAAAGTACTGATCCAGTGAAAAAGAATTTCCTTGTAGCTACATTCCATCTAGTTAAAATGTACGTCTAAAAGACCCTCTTAGACCAGAAGCTGAAGTTAAGGACCAGGGAATGTGACTAGTGAGCTGAATTATGAGGTTGAACTGGAGCAGAATTTCTTACTCTCAGTTGCTTGCTTGCCTGTTTGTTTAAAAAACAAACAAACAAAAAAACCCCCCTGTTGACATGTCAAAATTTCTATCCCACAGGGAACTCTGAATTTTTTTTCATTCTGATAATGGTTTTGGACTCTGTCTTAACAGCTATTTAACACAGTTACAAAGAACGACACTGGGGAGTATTTCTGTGAAGCCTCCAATGGGATTGGATTATCTCAGAAATGCTCAGTGAAGAGAATGCAAGTAGGTACGTGTCAAAGAAAATAAGGGTGGTAAACAGTCTTGCAATAGAAATTATTTTATTGCATGATGCAACTGAAAAGCTAAGACCAAATCAAATTATGTTTGATGATGGCATTTTGGAGGAGGAATAATAATATTAGTTCCTTGTAAGTAGTTACTGTGGCTACTTAAAGCATTCCTTTCTTACAGCACAAACATATCTCACTGTATTTCACAGAAAAACAGCTTGTTTAGTACCTTAAAATTATTTCCATAGCCACCCTTTAAGTTGCTAAACACTGAACTTCCCAGAAGAGCAGTTATCCATATGAGAGCCTTAATATTTCAGAATGCTTTTGTGGAAGGTGTACAGGATAATGGGTTATTTTCTTTATGAAAAGCCTCCCTTTTGAGGTGCATTCATGTGAGATCTGAATGTAACCGATCAGAAATTTAACCTTTATACCTGCCAGAGGGACACTGAAGAAGTTGGTGTATCTTTAAAATAAAAAAATCCTGCTGCCTGTTTCTTTTCTTGCACAGTGTAAGTGAAGTGTAACATAGGTTAGCTAAGAATTTAGCAAAGGCTGGAAGGGCAGAGTCTGTAATAACCCCAAATATATGAATGTTTTTGCGAAGTATAAAACTAGCTCTTGCAAATGTAATAGGAAAGCAGATATTAACAAATCTTAACAAATACTGCACAGAAATTAATGTCCAAGTATTCCATAAAACAGTCATCTGGTGCTTTCTTAGAACTTAGAGCTTTAGCTGAAAATCACTGTATCACAGCTTTTAATGCATTCCTGGTTGATTACGAGCAAGTGTTCCACAAGCTACCAAGAGAATCCCTCTGTTGTGGAAATACTCACCAAAGTCATACATTGCTGTCAACTGATGCACAGCAACTGATAGGTTTGGGGGTAAAATTCCCAACTATATATTTATGTGTGCTTAAAGTCAGGATCCTAACAAGTAATTGGACATATAACAAAAACCTATGAAAATGTTTCTGCTTGTTGATGTTTTTGTTTTTCCTGAAATAGATGATTGTCTGAAGCTCTTTGTGATTACATTGGGAAATGGGAATGGGTCATCACCTTAAGAATAAAAATGGCTAGATGTTTCAGTAGCCTAGTGTGGAGTTTGCCTTTAGACATCTGATCTAAAATATTTGTTGGCCCTTGTGTTGAATTTTAAAAGTGTTGCTGTTTAAAAATTAAAAAGCATTGAATTTTAAATAACTCTGCTGAAGAGTTCCTCAGGACTGGGACCGGACATTGTCATCAACAGTTTCAGTTATTTTAGGCAAACTAAATATATGAAAACACTTGTTCATAAGACTTTTAAGGATTTCAAAGTATTTTCCCTTAGAGACATGAATAATATTTACTAGGAAAAGGTATAATGAGGACTATGTATCCCTTGACCCCTCTTAATCTTTCCTTACTTTTGACCTGAACTAAGCAGTTGAAGTGTATTGGGCATTCCTGTTAATGTGGCTGTGACACAGCAGTGCTTTTGGACTGCTTATCCACATCTAAGTGTTACTAATTAACTTCTGCAGCTTCGGTCAAAGACCACCTATAGATAGAAAAGGTGCATGTAGTAATTAGGGGAAAAAATCCAGCCAATTACAATTTTTACAACTTACAACATTTGACTTATGTTTTATGATTACAGATGACCTTAATGTAAGCGGTATCATTGCTGCTGTAGTATTTGTGGCTCTGGTAATGGCATTGTGTGGCCTTGGAGTATTTTATGCCCAAAAAAAGGGCTACTTCACAAGTAAGTAAAATAAAATCACTCCTTCTTTGTGTTAAAAAAATGTCTATACTTCTGCTAACTGTAACATGTCCTCCTTTTCATGGAGGCTCTAACTCCCTGGAACTAAAGCAAAAGAGCATTATGACAGCAACTTTTTTATTGTGTAGACATTTTTATTCTGCCAACTTCTACTGCAAACAATACTTCGAGAATGACATGGAGACATTAATGCAGTTGTATAAGGCTACCAAAGAGCAACCTAGGGAAAGCAACGAGCCGAGCCCTGGTTCCTGGAGCCTCTCTGCTCTCGTTTTGAGAGGGAATGGCAAAGAAAGGCAACATAAAACAAGTTGTCACTTCTTGTCTGAAACTCACTTTTAGTCTAAAAGGTCTGAGCGGCTGAGTTACGATGAAGAGGAAACTAAATTAACTGGCTCCCTCTTCTGGGTCGTGGCGAAAGTGCACGTGGTGAAAGTTTGCTTCTAGGGGATTCCTGCAAAAAGCTCGACACCAAGAAGCCCTCTCCGTAGCGTTTCCATTAGTGCCAGCAGAGTTCGGCCCAGCGAGAAGGAATGCTGAGTGTCGGGGTCTGGGAAGGTCGGTGGCCTGAAAGTAAGAGGCTATCGAAGCAGCTGTTAGACTTCGTGTTCGCTTAGAAGTTCATTTACCCTTGAAGGCAACCTAATCTTTTTCTGTTTAAACTCACTACACCAGAGACATTTTACTCAGAAACTCCTAGAAACTGAAGAGCTGACTAAGCTATGAATAACTTTCAAAGAACTCTGAATCAGATAAGGAAACTGTTCTGGTGCTAATTATTTTTTTTTTTTTCTTTTTCAGAGGAAAGCTCTTCCCAGTAAGTATCTTGATGCAAGCAGTACACAAATCACTGCAAATTTCATTTACATTTCTGATGATTTAGTAACTATGATGATTAAGGCCTTTCTCATATGATTCTTGTTCAGTGGCTTGTTTTAAACACTGAAATAAACCTGATCCTACACACCATCTGGTTCCCTTATTAGAACCAGTGTGGTGGTCAGAAAATGAATTAAGCATTGTTACTCTGATAAATGTGCAGAGATGTGTCTTTTTACATAGTTATTTTGTACACCCCTAACTCAGCCACAGGCATGCGTTTGTCTCTTCTTCAAAGTAGACAAAAGATGATCAAAACCAAATTGAACTGCCTTCATATCCATGTCTACAGGTTATTTCAGGAAATGTTTTGTAAAAATATGACTGATGGAAACTTTAGGGGTTTCTGGTCTACTCCTTTGATATGGATTTATTTTATGCACTTATATGTCTTAGTAGCAAGTCAGAATTCCACAACCTATTTTAGTGTTCCCACACAAGGCTAAAATTGTGTGCTTCATTGGAGGCTGACCTCCAATTTTTTTTTTTCAGTTTTATTCTTTTAAAAATTTATCTTAGCACTTATAAGTAATAGCAAGTAAAAAAAAAAATAGTAATGTAATAGAAAGGAATGCAAATATTAGTTTAAAATACTGTGTGTTTATACTGGCCATGAACTAGACAAAGCATAACTGGAAGACTTGAAAAAACAAACTAGGGAAGGTAATTTGACAGTGGTTCATGAGATAATGACAGCTATCTAAAAGCATTCAGTGAATTCATTATTGTAAGTTTTTTATAGGATGGGAAATAATCCTAAGGATTGCTGGAAATTTGGAAAAATGCATTCATAAATAATGTTCTCAAAGGGTTAAAACCTTTAATATCAAAAGTTATGACTTAACACATGTTCCTTTCCTGTTAACAGGAAGAAGACGAACTATCAGTCTACGAGTGAAAAGGCAAGTATTTTGCATTCAGTAGTGTTGAAAGTTTCAGAAGTCTTCAAAATTCCTTAGATCTGCGATGCTTTTGCACACATATATGCACCCCCCACACCCACCAAACCATACATGCCACCAATACCTGAAGACATGTTATCTCTTCGCGTTTACAGCTTCCTTAGTCTCAAGTGCCGTACAACTACAGCACCTTGCTCCATATTTTTCATCTTTTTCTTTACCACACTAACCAGATGTTTGCCTGGTTTTCTTTACCTACTTCTTCCTACATTTCCATGTTCTATTAGCTTCTTTCATTCTTTTTCTTTCCCATTTTCATGATTTTCCCTCCATCAGTTGAACTAAAGAGGTAACACCCTTACACTATTCGGCAATATCATCTCTCTACTGTCTACTTAATGATGCCATTTCTTGTGAAGACGTCCACTCTGCCTTGCTTGTACATATCAGTTAACCAAGGAAACTAACTTGGACACAGTCCAAGGCAGCAGTGAAAGTCTGGGCTGTCATTCCTCTAAGATTAATGTGGGTCAAAAGGCGTGACTAAGTATGAAAGCTAAACTTAATATTTTTTCCCCCCCCTTCCTCATTGAGAAGACTCAAGGGCTTTAACTGCGAGTAAATTGCTCAAATTGGTGCAGAAAGAATGGAGCTCCAACTAGGAGCAACTTAATTTCACTATCTATAGTTGAAGGCTACATTAGTAGCCTTAAAAGCTTGCTAACCACCACCTGTTTCTTTAATCAAAACAGCACCTACTAAATAGCATAAGCTTATTCCTTCACTAGTATGTATAAAAGAAACTTACCGAGGCAAACAACACCTGGCTGTTCTGAGTTGGAAGGAGCAAACTTTGAAGATATGTGGTATCTGTTTATTAATATTAATGCACCTAGGGATCAGATGCTCAGAGCTGTTTGATACTTGTATTTTTTAATAGGTTATTATTTCTATTTTGTGTAGCAGTGCATGCTGTAGACTTCCTTTTCCAGAAGACAGAAAATGTTAACTAATAGTGCTTCAGGCATGCTTCTTTTCAATCTCAATGCCTTAGTTTCTTCTGAAGCATACACTAAATGTTAATCCGGTTGAAGTCTTTGAACTATTACTTATGTAACCTTGTCTGCTTCATTTAGGATTTCAAGCATACAAAGTCCTTTGTTATTTAGAAGATTTCAGCCTCTGTGAGGGACATCAAATGACTACTTGTTATACAAAAGTATCAAAGGGATCTTTTGACCTCTACTCTGTAAATACTGTTTCCATGTACTACATGCTGAAAATAGAAACTGCCACTGTTTAGATCTAGTCAACCTAACTGTGATTGCTTTTTAAAAAAAAAACAAAACCCAAAAAACCTTAAGATAGAACTAAATTGAATGTGCAAGTCAATTTGTGTGAAGAACTGTCATTTTGTTCATGTATACATGCAGGAATACAGGATTCATTCCTACAGCTTGGAACAATCTATTCACATAACTTTTTCATAGATGACCTTGCTACCACTACTTCTACTACTTATGTATCCACTATTGTCAGGGGCTCAAACTCTCCTGGAATTCTGACTTCATAGTACCTTGACACTGTATTAGATTTGCAAAAGCCATCTCTAAGTGTGTAAGTAGTCAGGCAGCCTTAAATTCACTATCTTGACAGAATAAAGCTTTCTGTAATTGATGCTCATGCAGTGATCATGCCAGTACAACTCAAGCTGTACTATCTGGACCCTAACTGTTGAAGTGTCACAAATAAATAGCTCCTCAGAACCTAGAGTGTTTGTGTCAATAGCTCAGTTACTGATTTTTTTTTTCCTGCAGAAGCTTTTTGAATGTGACAAACTCAAAAACAAGTAGTTCCTTCTTGGTGTGGTGTTAGTGGTGTTATAACTTCTCAGCGCTAAAATGTAGTTAACGTGGATAAATACTACTCCGATGTCTCAGTCACTTAAGAGTTGATGATTGTAGCTAACTGCTCACCCTACAGTTAAGAACTCACACTTCTGAAATCAAACTGAAATACTACATTTATTAAGTTACAACTGGTGCTGTGTTCAGCAACTCCATTGATGTAAATGGCTGTTTGGTGTACAACCTGTAGAGATCACTTCAGAGTCGCCTCAAAGTTGGGCTCTAAAGGAGGAAGGAGAGAGAAAAGTCATATTAATCTCTCTTTATACCAGCCTTGAACTCCACAATTCATCTGTTATTCAACGAAAACTAAACTTTAAGTTGGCAAGCTAAAGCAAGCTCTTGTACATTCCAGTCTACACCACCACTTTGTTTGGATCAGGGTGTGAGTGGATGTGGGCAGCGCTATGCTAGAGCCAGGTCTTTTCTACCTTAGAGTAGTTATGCATAAGGTTTAAGACAGACATGCACCTTGGTAACATTCAGCCACAACAGCTTTTAGCAACACCTGGGCTAGGGGAGAAGGCAGCAGAGAAACTGAAGAAGTCAACGAGAATGTTACTGGACATGACACTAATATTTCCAACAGGGCTCTGATACAAGAACAAGTAACCAAGCTCTTCTTTCCTCTTGATTAGTATCTTATAGCTGATTGTCAGAATGGAGTGCCTGATTTCAACTCTACTCAGCAAAAGATACTCTCCACATACAAGCACTGAGGAAGGAGTCCTTGATGTCAAAGCTACAAACTTGAAGTGTTAGGGCTTTTGACAGGTGGGCTATTAATGCCTGTTCTCCTTGCTCCAAAGAGTCTGAGAGGTAAGGCTCACCTTATTGTAATCTTCACTAACACAAAAAAGTTAAGTTTCTACCCATCTAGCCACTTAGTTTCAAAAATTTGTTGAAATTAGATTAAGAATAGGCAACAGTGGTAAAAGAACATGGTCTCCCACCACCCTGCTTTGTTCTGTTCCTATGGTCACACAAATTTTGTTTCATTACAAACAAAATCCTAAACTTTAATAGGTATTGTTTCATGTATTACATAGAAATAAAATTGAATATGTAGAAGCCACATCCCTAAAACTGGGGGGGAAGAAACTTCCTACTCTAGGATCCTAATTTACAGATGCTCTGTTTTATTTGCACCTGCAACAATCTGACACCAGATTCTTCCTTAATCCAACTGGAATACCACCAAAACACCAAACATTTTTAGGTGTGTTCCTAGTCTAAATTAGAATTTCCAATCAGTCTGATCAGAATTACAGGTCACTGACTATGGTGGCTTGACTCTGGCTGCCTGGCAGATGTGCACCAAGCTTCATGCTCTCTTTCCCTCCATCCCTCCACAGAAGGGTTGCGGATAGAGACAGCGTTTTTTACTCTTTCAAAAATACGCTGCCACAGAGGCATCACCAGCATCACTGCCTGGCTCAGCTGTGTCCTGCAGTGGGTCCATTCCAGAGCCCAGTGGAACTGGCTGGCTGATGAGTGAACACCTCCTGGCCACTCCTGATGGAAGCCACCCCTGCAGCCCCCTGCTACCAAAGCCTTGCCACGTAAACCAGACACATGGGCATGCTGAAAAGATTCCTGAATCCCAGCTACCAGCTGCTGACAGCTTACCCCCTACAAAACCTGACTTTAGCTAAAACTGCTTGTGAACAATGAAGACTTAAGAGCTGTACTTATATAAGCAAGCAAAAGAAACCAACTATAGAAATGAGCCTGTCTGTAAAAAAATGAAATTGCTTTTATGTTTTACGGCAGACAGCATCTGTGCAGTTTCTCTGCATTCTTGATAAGCCAATAGTCACAAACATTCTTCTTGTCATAATTAATCTGGGTAATATGAAAACATACTAACACAAACTTTGAGCAGTTAAACAGACATCATAGCCAAATAACTGAAGAAAAAGGTTTAATATAATTTAGTCAGTAAATAATCATAAGTAACAAAGTTAAGTTCTGTGTTCATTTTCCGAAGTCACTGACTTTTCAGATGCACTTACAAAATTCACAAATTGTCATTTGGATGACAGACAACTGGTTTTCAAATTACAGTCTGCTGACCTCTTTGGGAGGATGAGAAAAAAATATAGCAATAGGCCCTGGGATATTTCCCTTTATATTTGGGCTATTTCTTAGGATCTATGAAGGGTAATTAAGACGGCCTGATCTGACTGCACGTGTTAAGCATCAGTCAGTCAACACCTCTACTGGAAAAGGCAAATAATCAAAAAAAGGAGTAAGATGGAATCAGATGCAAACTGTGCAAAGTAAGGAGATTCACTGAAGGCATCTTACATGAAATTGCTGGTTCAAATAAAAACTAAATGGAATTAAGAAATCCGGTCAGTGAACATGTCCTTACTTGCAATTATAAATTAGTAAGATTGTTAACTCACCCTCAAATTTAAATTCTGGAAACTTGGTTAGATCTCCCTCACCATACGCCCGTTGAAGTCTGGCAAGAGATTCATTCATGTCTTTCTGAAATTCCGGTCCTGTATCAACAGGCCCTCCAGCTTGCCTAAAAAGCATTTAAAGTTCTTATTAACAGTTCAGTTGTGAATTTCATGTGGAAGTTCTAAATTTGCATGGCCATTTATGAATTAAAAACCTTTTCGACAGCCAACTAAAGCAAACCACTTAAAATACTTCCAAAAGTCAAGATACGACACACCTTAGGGCCTATTTACCTCACACACAAACAAGGATCTCAGGGTAGTACAGGCTTTCTACTATCAGTGATGAAAATCCAAGCTAGATGTAGCCTTTTCAGACACAAAAGTATGCTGAGTATCCAAGCTTTCAGGGCTGTTAGTTTCACTTGTTCCAGGTGTGATTTCCTAACAAAATTGTGATTTGTACCTCTGCTATTTCTGAAGTAATGATCTTGGTTAGGAAAGCTTAACTGTTCTTGCAAAAAGAACGTTTTGAATACTAAACAAGAAAAAAACCCAAGACATAGAGCACCTTGTATTCATGTAGATTCAGACAGACATTTCTTGGGATACAAGTATAAAATAATTAAGATGGTTAATTACCCTCTTTAGATTACCAATGCTCAGTTTTACCAACACAGATACAATTTATGATTGGTAAAGCCACCAAAAATATGTCTCCCTGCACAGGCTAGTTTGTAGGTGTGGAAACACACATCTTCCTCCAGTAGAACTAATGAATGTCTTATTTTCATCCCAATAATAAATTACACAGAATTACTATAGTTTTAGTTTCCTGTTAAGTAGTTCATCCAAACAGTACAAGATTCCATTTGAATGAACTGCTTATTAACTTAAGATGTTTAATGAATCAGTCTCATAGTTCCATTAATTTTCATTTACTTTTGGAGGCTATTTCCATTCAGCATCTGGAAATGAGACTGAAGAATAGCCATTTTCCCCAGACAAAAAAAGAGGTGCTGCTTTTTTTTTTTTTTTTTTCTATGTACAGAGCACACAGATGGGTAAAAATTAACATACTGGTATGTTTATGTAGCGTTCAAAAAAAATCAAGTGCCTAACTCCCCAAAAAGAACAGTATCAGTTTTTTTTTTTTTTAATTAAGGGGAATGAGATGGACATTTTCTATGATGTATGCAAGATGCTTTCTCACTTGTGACACCATCAGTAAGTGTTGCAGAAAAGCATACCTTAAGTGCTTAGAGACCAACCTATAAAGCTAACGTATTTTAGCATGTCAAAATCAACATTTTTCCCCTTTTGCCATCAGCCTTAAAATACTTCCTTTTACTTACTTGCTCTTTGTGTTGTATTCTCTGATCTTGTCCACGAAGAGCTTCTGAACTGGATCGAGCTCTTTTGTCTTATTAAAGACAACAGCAGAAAGCCCTATGTTTCTGCGTAAGTGAACGGAAACAGCAGAGCGAAAAATGGAAGAAAGTCGCAGAATCTGATGCAGAATCATGGTGACACTAATATTTTAGATATAAAAAAAAAAAAAAAGCCAAAACAGAAACACGGAATGAGTTAGTGCCTCCCGCAAAGTAAATGCATAAAGAAGCAACAGATTTAGTTCAGAGATGATCCTTAAACCCGGGAGAATATTTAAACCACCCTGCAACCCGGGGTGAGAATTCAAGCGGCCGCTACACGTCCCCTTCGACCGCACCCGGCGACCGACCTCGCTCGCACCGCCACCCAGACTAACCGGGAATTACAAGTTTTGCCTTGTTTAAAGAAAAAGTAACACTTCTAGCCCAGCCGAAGCAAGCAGCAGCGGCCCTACCGCTCCACCCCCCCGCGCCTCCGTCCCCGCCTCACCCGCCCTGAGAAGCCCCCGCAGGCGGCGGGGCCAGGAGACGCCGTCAGCCCCAGGGCCCGGGTGCCCCAAGCGCAAACGGGCGGCGGAGAACAGCCCGGCCCAGCCCCGGTCACCTTGGAAGAGCCACCGCCACCGGTCCGCCCCGCCCCCCGCGCAGTGCACGCCGGGAAGCTGCCCCGTCCGCGCGGCTCGCCGCCAACCACGGCGCGGAGCCCCACGGCCGCGCAGGCCGGGGGGGGGTGGGGATAGGGTACCCGGGGCGGCGGTGGCGACAACACCCACCGCACCGCACCTCACCACACCACACAGCTGCCCACCGCCGTGCGGAGGGAGCGCGGATACAAGCCCGCTACCGCCGGAAGTACGCGGACACTTCCGGGTGCGGGGAGTGGGGGGGGGGGGGGAAGTGGGGGATGGAAGAGGGTGGGAAAGGATTCGGAGTGACAGGCATCGCCAATCCCGCCCCCAGTCGCGGATTGGCCGCGCGCGGGGGCTGCCGGGAGCTGTAGTTCCCTCCCCTGCGCGGGGGGGTGTCGGTGTCGGCGCGCCCTCCCCGCCCGGGCCCGCGCTGCCCAATCCCGAGCGCGCGACGGCCTCCTGGCGGCGGCGGCGGCGGCGGGACCCGTGGGAGCTGCGAGGCCGCGGGCGGCGAGAGGCGTCGTGCGGCCGCTCCCCCCGGGGCCGGCGCGGCGGACGGTGGCGGCGGCGGCGGCGGCGGCAGCGGGTGAGCGCGGCGCGGCCCGGCCTGTGTTTTGTTTCCGTTTCTTCCCGGCGCCGCGAGTCTCATTTCCGTTTCGGGTTCAAACAACGACGAGGCGCCGGCGGGGAGGAGGAGGAGGAGGAGGAGGAAGGGAGGAGGGGGGGAAGCGATGCGGGCGGGGTGGCGGGGGAAGAACCGGGGCCTGCGAGGAGGAGCGGCCTCGCTCGGCCGCGGGTCTGCGCCGGCCTGGCTGCGGCGCCGCTCTCCCCGCCCGCCCGCCGGAGGCGGCGGCGGCCCCGCGGCTGGAGGAGCGGGCTGGGGCGCCCCGTCCCCGCGGGCCGCGGCGTCTCCGGGCCAGGCCGCTGCCCGCCGGCCGCCCCGCCAGCGGGCAATGGAGGCTGCGGCGGGGCGCGGGGCCCCGGGCGGAGGCTGGAGCCCTCCCGCCGCGGGTCCTGCGGCGGCGGCTGGGGCGCGAAAGCTTACCTCCGCCGGTGAGAACTTAGCTGGGGTGGAAACGTGAGAGGGTGTTTGGCATCTCGCTTCGCTTGCTTCTTGGTGTTCGGCCAGGTACGTGCTGCACAACCACCTCTCCCAGTTCGGGTTTGCTTTCTGACTTCGGGCTGTCGATAAGGAAGAAAAACACTTGAAATCAGGCGTGACTTCACCCCGTTCAGTGCTCCGCTGTCTTTGTCTTAAGTCCGGACTGGCTGTTAACTTACAAGAGCTGATCTGGAAAGAACAGGTTGTCTGGTTTGTGTTGGTACTTAGAATTTGAACAAGAATAGGGATGGATAATACTCAGTGCTCCACAAACATCAGAGCTTCTCGGGAGCACAACTGTCTCCAGTTATCGGGCTTCAGTATCGAATGACAATGCATGTGGGCTCCAGTAGTTACCCCCCCGCTTCACAGTTACCTGGTAGGATAACAAGCGCTGATTTTCTTAGTAGAGTTTGTGCCCGTATCACGGTGGGCTTGTTACTTGCTTAATTCCTTGTGTTCCAAGGAAAAGAAAGGATAGATGTTAAGAGAACAATGGGACTTCTCCACTGTGTGCCGAAGCCAAACTGTAAAAGATACTGGAGTAGCACTGGGCTGTCTTGCAGGGGAAAAAAAGGCTCTATTGACAAGTGCCTGCTCTTACTTACACTAGTGGAGAGCTTTGTCAGGCATCATGGTCAGATTCCTTCTTGGAGAACAGGTAAGTCTTGGGACTTTTTAGGTTGAAGGAAAAATATAAACAAAGAGAAATCAGCTCTACCTTCCACAAATCTAGTACAGTTTTATATGTTCCTTCAAACAAACGCTGCTGTTGTAGTATTGCTACTGCATTGACCCTCCTAGCTGGCCAGGCTGTTTGCGTTCTCTTGTTTCTCAGTAGCCTTCAGGGAAGGCTCAGGAAGCTTAGTCTCATCCGAACCTATGTACGCTTTCAATCTCTTCATCATCCTGTAGCAACAAATTTTGCTAGACTTCGTGTGAAATGTTTGTATCATCAGGAGTCTTTCTGTATTCTAGCATAGGAAAGACTGAATAATTTTTACCCATTAGGTTTCTCTGAACTGTTAAATTACTTTGCATGTTTTTGTAATGTTATTCTTCTGCTTTCCACCCGTCATCTCCCTTTCTTGCATCTGTGCTCAGTGGAACCATCCTTTTTCCTCTTTCTGTACCTGCTGCCTGTGCTCCCCTCTCCTACCTCCCCAGGGTAACCAGAAATGTAGTAGAGCCTGCAAGATGCAACCACAAACCTTCTTTGAAGAGTGAGTGAACAGTTACTGGTCCAGCTGCCAATCTGGAGTCCAATCCATAGGGACTTCAAAATGTCTTGTCTACTTCTACACAGTAACTATGCTGTTATAATATTTACTCACAGTTATCACTTGGTCTTTATCAATGTTGAATATTTTCTGCCAGAAATCATTCAAGATGGTGAGTTCTTTCTGCTGGTCTGCATAGTTTTTTCAATAAATAGCTTATGAATATGTTGAGGAACAGAAATCCTAGCCTAACCCCTTTTGTGACCATACTGGTAAACTTCCTCACAACAAAAGTTATAACTTACTCTTGTTGTTTTGGGTTTTTAATCAGATTGCTAATACAGGAAAGATTTTCCCCTCTTTTTTATGACACCAGCTAGCTGCTCTGGCAGTTTTCAGTAAGGGACTTTGCTCAAACCTTAATTTCAAAAAATCTTTTAGCAGTCAACCTGTAACCATGCAGATGTCAGTTCTTTCAGATATTTAGTTCAGCTTGTCTTCATTCTTCACACATGGTGTTTCATTCTTCCCCACTTAGTGTGAAGATGATATACAAGATTAAGTGATATGGGCGTTGGACTCCCAGGGCCCTCCTCAGTGGACATTGCCCTGGCAGTTAGGGGATTTTCACAGAGCCACATCTGTGAGCAGAACAGATCTTGGTTTTGTTTCTGTTGGTGAGGTATTAATGAGGTGCTATTTACTCCTGCCTAGCTCTGGTAGCTTCTTAGAGATTGATATCACATGCAGCACTTGATTTCTTCAACTTTTACACAATAGTTTTTGAAGGATAGAAGTAGTTTGAATTTCTTTAAATGTATTCTGTAACAACTGTACAAATTGGTTGCTTTTCCTTTTGAGAAGTTCTAAAGTTTAATAAGTTCCCTTATTGTCTTTAGTAAATTCTCTTACTAACAGTTGGGTTTGAGTTAGAACAGTGCCTGGAAAAAAATGATTCCAGGATGCAAACCTTACTGACCTCTTCTACTGTGGATAGTTAAATAATAGCATGTTTGCTTTTTCTATTGTGATTTTTTTTTTCCTTTGTACTCCTACTTCCTATTCCTTTTCCTATGAGTTGGATGTATTATTTATTGTGAACTGTTAATATAATTTGGCCCAATTCTTTTATCGTGTATATTTCATACTTGTGATATATGGGATGGCTAGTGAAACATGATAATATTATACAAATTACGTCTTTACAAACCAAATGCTGTAATTCTTTTTTTCCCTCCTTACATTCCAACAGACTCCAGTATTCTACAGGGTGTGAAAATCTGCAGTGTCGATGAGGATATCATCACCGAATAGTTTTCCTTTTAATTGCTAACATACTGCATTAGTTTGGGACTTAACAAGATCTGTTCATTATGCACACATCAAGTGATCGCCTGTGAGAGGGATGGATAGAAAGATGTGACAGTCAATAAACACTTTATTGCTGAGTTGATTTACCCATGAGGAAATCATGGATCTTCTGTCTAGCTTCCTGTTGCAGCATTTTATGTAAAATGCAGCTTAAATTTATAAGCAGCCTCTTTCAGCCTTGCTAGGAAGATAGTACGTCGCTGAATCTAGACAGCAAAAGTACTCATAACTTCCAAAGAATTTTCAGAAGTTCTTTGCAACCAACCAGTAAAAGCTGTAGCTGACACATAACAAAAACATTCAGCAAATTTGGATGCCTCCAAGAAACTCAGGCTTTGGGCTCAGTGCTAATGTCCATTTGTAGTCCTGGATTTGCCCATAGAACATTTGTTTGAGGAACAGGTATTGACATCTATTTTGTGAAGTCTGTATTAGCTGTTGGCTTTATTTTTCAGGTGAATACTTGTCTTTAAAAAGCCATCCTGGTATTTGGTTTAAAAACTGTTTGATAGGAAACAACCAATTATCTAGTTTTGTTGATCTGTGACTTACAAAGAAAATTGTTTTCTGTTTGTAGATCTGTTCTTAAGACATTTTAGCCATGACTAAGAGGGAGGCAGAGGAGCTGATAGAAATAGAAATTGATGGAACTGAGAAACAGGAATGCACTGAAGAAAGGTATGTACTGTCTTGGCTTTTTGGGGTCCTTAGGCTGCCATTAATTTATTTATTTGGGTTTTTTTTAATTGATTTCAGATTTGTGGCTGCACATACTAAGTTTGGTTATTCAAATTTATTAGTGGGTACTGTGTAATACTTCAGAGATGGCCATGTTTATGAAATAAGTACAAGTGTGTTCTAGTTAGGTGAAGGAACTAACTTTAAACTGGCAGATGCAACTGGCTCGGTATGATCTCCGTAATCCTGCTGTTGATTCTTCACAGTTTTTCAACTTTCTTGCTGGACACGAAGTTCTTAGTTTTGCTTGTGCTCTCTTCAGTTTTTCTGTTTTTTTATTTAATGAAATTGTGGGTTTTTTTTTGATGTGGAACTGTAGCCACTATAGGAAACCAGTATAATGCTATCATGTTCTTCAATCTTAATTGCTTAAATCCTAAACCATTTTGTTTGTCTCTTGCTATATTCGTAGTAGTCCTTTTCCCTACTTTCACATCTGTAGGAATATGTCTACATGTACATGCTGCAAACCTTTCAGCTTGAATGTATCCTTCTGTAATTGAGATGAACGTTTCCATTTCTCCAGTCCATTGCTTTACTGTTATACAGGACCATTTGTTTTTTTACAGAGCAGAAATGACGTTCTGTATTCATTGACTATTGTTGTTAGGGCCACTGAATCTGTAAATACCGAAGTCTTGATGCCTCAGCCTGTTCTTCTCTTCCTAATGCTATCCTCCTAATTTTTACAACTGTTTTTGAAAGTACAGAGACAGTTAATGCGTTGGATAGAAATAACTGAGGCTGCTGGGTGACCTGCTCTTTAAGAACCTGTTTTGGAGAACTGATTTAAAACCACTTATTAGTTTCCTCTTATTCTGAGCTCCTTGTACATTTTTACTACTCACAAACTGACTATGTCTATATACTTTCAGATTTCCTTCTGTGTAAATGTAGAGACACCAGCTGTCTAAGGTTGTTAAGACATAAATCCCATAACATTGATATTTCTGAATGCCTATGTCAATACTGTCATCATTTTAGTGCAGGACAGCTATGACGTGACTAAGTTTTCCTTAAAGGCCCCATACTTCTGTAGTTCCTTCGGGTTGTCTCTTGTATGTATTAAGCTTATCCTTGTGCTGATTGTTGAAAAGATACAGATGATTAATTACTCTCTGTGAGGGTGGACATTTTTTCCTAATTTTTTTCCCTATCTGTTAAGTTTCTGTGTGTGTTTTTAACTTGAATATCATTTAAGTACAGTCTAGGCAAGACAAACAGAGTTAGTTTACTCTACATGCAAGCTAATAATGTATAATACACTAATCATGACTTAATCTCTTGGAAACAGTTTTTCTGAAAATGATCTTGGTATTTGACCTAGCTTTTTAACGGTGACAGAGTAAAAGAAGAGTTACACAACTGTAAAATCAATAGGGCCAAATTTAGTAATTCACTCTCTACTCAAGCTAAGAGTTTTTCTGCGTGGTGTTAAGATTTCAGAGTCAGTATTACATTTTACATAGTTTATTTCTAACTTTTTTTTTTAAGCTTTCCTATGCCTACTGTATTAACATGTAGGTAATGATTTGTTGTATTAATTTGGTATTTAAGCATCGTTGAGCAAACCTATACCACAGCAGAGTTTGTGAGTCAAGCTATTGACATCAATGAACCAATTGGAAATCTTAAGAAGCTGCTGGAACCCAGACTGCAGTGTTCCTTGGATGCACATGAAATTTGCCTGCAAGATATCCAGGTAAATTGAAAGGCTGTGAAAGATTTAACCTCTTAATGGAGAAATGTTTTACATACTTCCTCCCTTTCTTCCATTGATTAAGAGTTTAACTTCATCAGGTTCGTTTATCACCAGACCATTTAATGTATGCACCCTAATTCAGTGTGAATAAAATCAAAAAACTTTTGGGGTTCCTGAGGTGAGGATAAGAAAGCAAAAAATTGCCACCTTCCAAGTGAAAGAAGAATGAGGGCAACAACAGTGCTATCTTCTCTTGAGGTAGCCCGCATAGTTTTTTGCTGCCTGAACTTATACTAGTCTATTCTCGTTTTGAATCTGAATAAAGTGAGAAGGTTTTTATACTATTCAGGTGCACAGACAACAGAACATTACTTAATACATCCTCCCACACACACACTGTTTTTATAGGCATCACCACGTGTTAGACAATGTAACTGTTTCACATTGTGTCTAGCTGCATGTTGTACTTGTAGTTATAATCAGACATCTGTGACTTCTCCAGAAACAACAGGGAGACTACTGCTTTAAAGACAAGAATTTTTATGAAGGTGTTAAAAACTGACAAAAGGAACTGTAGACACTTTTCACAAAGCAAAGGTACTTTCAGGTATTGCATTGCTTTTTTTAGGTTAAAAGATGTCCCTGTAAGTGAAACTACCTTCAACAGAACAGAGTAGCAAGTTTCAAATTCCAGTCAAATTCTTTGTCTTGTACTGTGTCTACATAGTACTAAAAATATTTGCATGCTTCTTCAGAAGATTTGCTGTAAACACTTAAGTTTTTCTAAACTTTAAAGGAGGGTAAGTTTCTTAAAACTGTGAGACTAATACATATTTTTAATTTTTTTTGCTTTTATCAAGCTGGACCCAGATCGAAGCCTTTTTGATCAAGGAGTAAAAACAGATGGAACAGTGCAACTCAGCGTGCAAGTAATATCTAGGCAAGGTAAGCAGTTATTTTCATCTGTTGGACAGACAAATTAATATTGTAGCAGTGCTTGCGAGCAAACCTAATTCTCTACTACTTCTAGCTGCAAAATTGAGAAAATCCTTGAATGGTCACATAGCTTAAGAATGTCTCCTTCATTGTGTACTGTGGCTATAAGTAGTAGTAATTAAAATAAATGTCATGGACTGATGCTAATTCAAATGTTTTTTATAGTAACTTCATGTCAATTTTTAAGTTAAAAAAAAAAAAAAAAAACAAGCAAAAAAAAAAATCTAAACAAACCTGGGTCAATTAATGACAGTTACAGCATGAGAGTCTCATTAAGGGTGAGTAAATACTCATACCAGACCAAGTATCTAAGCAGGCAAAAGATTTTTGTTCAGGTAGGTGACAATTTCATCTCTGTAAAGTGTGTGAGCTTGTGTGCTCCATGAACAGTTTTCATTATGAGAGTATATGTAGCTAACTGAAAATTTGGTATTGAAAGGCTGAAATCACTGTCTGTTGTCTGTTTTCTCTGGATGAGGAGTCAGAGTAAACGGTTCTGGCAGAGGAGCATTAACCAGGTGGGTAGGGATTTGTGATGCATAGGTTTTATTTCTATTATCAGGCATGACAGTATTTTCCCTTGTGGAATCCTCAGGAATTAGTATCTTGAATGTTTTGCTTTTTGTCCTATTCTCCTTTTCCCCCTCTGTATGTGTTGAGTGGAAGGACTGCCACCACTCACTGAAGACAGCGTTCCTGGTGGGCTCTGGGGACAGCTACAGACGTTTGTTGCCATATATTCAGTGACAGATTCGTACTGGAGTAGGGTATCTTTGATTATCTGTTTTGAGTTATGTCAGCATTTCAGATTAGCAAAATTTAGGGAGCACACTTGGTTTTCAGTGTATATTGGACAGAAGAAAGCCTTTCTGTTTTGTATTAACAGTATTAAGTAAGACTGACAATTTGCGTTTGATGCTGTGTCGGGTGACTGGTGCTAGATTGAATTCTCAGTTTCCTGTATTTAACGGGGATTGAACTACCTTTCTGGTTTTAAAAACAGAGTAGAAATATCCTCCGGGGAACTGGAATAACTGCTCTTAATCCATGCCCAGTAGCTTATAGTATGCAGTGCTCAGACTTCCACTTTCAAAAGGATGCAGATGGTAAATATCTTCACTATTATCTTCCATTTTCTTCCTGTGGTTTTTTTTTTCTTCTTCAATGTAAAACTGAGGTGATTGACCCTATAGCACAAGAAGCTTCTGTTTTGTTTTGTTTGTGGGTTTTTCTTTTTTTTTGTTGTTGTTGCTGTTTGTGTTGGGGTTTTTTTGGTTGTTTTTTCTTTTTTGACCCTGTCCTTCCTTCTCTCACCCTGTCCTTAAAAGAAACACCTGAGTATTAAGTACTTTTGTGTAGCTTTAGCACGATCCTCAGTGTTGCTTTTCAGGCCATAATACTTGACACTTAAGCAACTGGTAAGAAAACTGTCTGCTGAAGGCAAGTAAAATGTGGCAGGAAAGAATATCGGAAAGCAAACAGCATGGATATAAGTAATAAAAGGAAGATATTTGGATCACTAACAGAGAAATGGACTTGTTACTCTGACTTCAGTGTCCCTTTCAGACAGAGGGGAAAAAATAGCTTCTTGTGCCATGTGCATATTTTTCTTATATGGATGAGGTATTGAAATATTCTTGATTTGCTTATTTTTATTTTTCCCCAACTTGTATAATATATATAATTCAGCTAGCAGTAATCAGTGGTGCTGATTCTTGTGATGGATTTGACTCTTATTTCTTAAGAGAAAAGCTGATATGTCAGTTCGTGTTCTGTCAGATCTTGATTAGCCATCTCTAAATTCAAAGGAATAAACACCAGCTGAATTAGTCCATTGTAGTTCTTTTATATCATTTCATACAAAGATATCTTAGTATAAGTTACAGCAGATAAAATATCAGTCCTGCTTATTCTTTTTACTAGAAGGACCATCCCGTCACTCCGCCTTGACATAATTCATTTCTTCTGGTTTGAAGAATTGAGATGTATATGGTTTTCCTGCCATTGTGGGAACAGCAATTTTGAGTGCAGCCCTGTTCTGTATTTCTCTGAACTAAGCCTCTTGCAAGTCGGTGGAGATCTGAGTAACTGTGGTGCATTATATGTCAAAGAATTTGAAAAAAGCTCTTAATTTTTAAGACCTCCATAGCAAATACTTTGGTCTCTTTTTTTTATCTTTTTTTTTTAATCCAGACACAAGTTATATCTGATCAAGTCTTTCTTCTGCTGGTCTGATTATAGATAATACCAGATTAACGTTTTGCCATCCTTAAACTGTTAAGGTCAATAGGTGTTTTTTTTGCTGGAGATATGATAAAATGGATTCTGACCCTATCTTTAGTTGCTTGCTTGCTTTTTTTTTTTTGGGGGGGGGCGTATGTGTGCATGTTTTGTTTTGCTTTTAATAAAGGAAACAGTTGGGGTGGGAGGGAAGGGAAGGTAAACTTTTCAGTTGTAAATTCCAGTGCTGGGTGTATGGCATAGGTTGAAGTATTTTTGGGGAAAACTTCAGAGGTGGGAGATCTGGCTGGCAGCCTGTCATCTGAAGGAGGCTTTTCTTGCTTTTTCTACTTCCTTAATCAACAGAGTAGAGGCAAGCCTGAATGGAAATACTTGCCACACTTTTTTCAGATGAACTGTGGGAGGCAGAGATACTATACTGAAGAGGCTAGAATGAGAACAGCAATCTCTGACAGTCATTGGTTTGAGCAATAGGGGGAGAGACACCTAAATTATAGAGGTGAACAATGTAGTTTTGCTTCTGTTTCTTGTTGTTTGCAAAGTATATGAATTTTAATAAGTCCAGTTAACCTGCCATTCAGGTCATTCACATACCACATACACAAACTTAAATGAGTCAAAGCTGTGCTTGTGAATGAAAGTGTCTGTAGCTGCTGTTTGTGGTGAGTTCAGTTCTCTCTGTTAATGCACATCCAAAGCACAGCTGCAAGATTAACATTTTCACAAACAGATGCTGTTCCACCTACTTTTTAAACACTTGACTGACATAAGAAGTTAGTGTCTAGCGTTTTTGAGAATTTCTGAGCACGTGTATGTAGCTGTACTGTAGATACACAGATTTTGAGACTAAGTGGTGGTTAAGCACAAAAGGTTCTTTGGATTAAGGTAGCTGAAGTCCAAGTTTTGTTTTAAGTGTGTAACTCCTCATTTGACTGGTTTCTAAACTGTTTTTTTTTGCAATAACTAGGCTTATTATTTTAGTATGCAAAGGAACGATTCATAAGTGTAATGAAACACAGTGATTTAGATTAAAGGTGCAGTTTGACTAATGTACTGTTTCTGGCTGTGGTTAATACTAGACATTTCAAGAAAAAAAAAAAAACAGGTTGCCTGTAGATCGGTCTTAACCCTAGTATATTCTCTAGCTTCAGACAATTATTAGTGAAGGGACTTGTAGTGGCAGCACCTGGGCATGTCTTGATAGCTAATGTCCTTGAGTTTTTGTACCATTTAATACTTCCAGGGTGTGCAGCTGACACATTGTGTTGAACAATTTACATGCTGTCCAAGGAAGACTGGACATCTGTTTTCTTGTGCACTAGGTAAAGAGAGAGATGTGAGAAGAGATGCAGACAAACTCTGTGAATTAATGTTGATCTAATGTTGCAGTAGGTTAGGTGGCAGACTGTTACTTCACAGCATTTTTACTTATAAGCTGATTCCTCTACAGAGACTCTTCACTTTGAGCTCCATGTTTGCATTATGGATAAGACAGTAGATTCACAGTTCTTTTGCCATTTAGTTATTTGACAGAGAGTGAATTATTTTGTTGAGCAATAGTGAACTGTTCCTCTCTAGAAGCCTTTCTCTCTACTTTTTTTTGAAGATCAAAAATAGAATCTTAACCCTTATTATTTCCTCTTACCAATTTCTATCTAACTTTAAAACAAGCCAGTGCTGTACATGTTAATCTGAGATGGCCTAGATAAAGCACTTACTCTAAGTTACTTGTTTGCTTTTTCTTCATGTTTGCTTCTTCATCTAATCAACCACTTAGTAGTTGTCTACATCTGTTTTCACTTTCTTAATTTCATACTGCTGTATGTTGTCTTTATAGTCTTTGTAGTGTTCTCTTTCTAATATTTTTCTCAAGCTGAATTCCTTTCAAAGTTTAGAGGAATATTTTTCTGAAGAAGACTTCGTTTGTTCTTTCTTGTACTACAGCTAAGTATTCCATTTATTTCCCCTTATAAACTGTGAACAGATTGTGGTTTTACCTTTTAAGATGGTCACCTACAGAACCTACCATCCCACATTGAGCTTTAAGGCAGATTAGATGGGAGGAACACAAAGTTATACCTCACAGCACAAGATACTGAAGTTATTCTGGCCACGTGATGTCCTGTGAATCCTACTTTCAATTGCCTAATGCTAGTCAAGGTTTTTGTCCTGGGTTGAGTGAATGGTGGAGTTTTTTTGGTGGCAGGGGAGGGGGCTATCGGGGCGGCCCCCTGTGAGAAGCTTCCCGAAGCTCCCCCAGCTCCAAGTCAGCTCCACTTCTGTTTGGGAAATTGAGCCAATCGGCTGCGCATCTGCGATAACGTATTTAAGAAGGAACGTGGTGACAGGCAGTGGGACTTGTGAGGAGGAGTTGCTGCAGCTGCGTGAACACGAAGGTCAGTGGAGGATCAGAGGAAGAAAGGAGGGGGGAGGTGTGCCGGAGCAGAGACTCCCCTGTATCCTGTGATGAGATGGCAGGACGGCCCCCCCCGCCACCCATGAAGATCTACGGTGGAGCAGACATTGATTTATGGCCTGTGGCTCCTGCTTGGCATAATCAAGGTGCTGTGCCTGAAGAAGGCCGGGGTCTCATGGGAAAAGGTAGCCCCACTGCTGTAATTCAGTGCTGGGAGGATTGCAGCATGCGGGGGAGTCCCACGCCAGAGCAGCTTTGGAAGGGCTGCAGCCGTGGGAGGGAATCCAGTCGGAGAAAGTTGGTGACCCACGATGGAGCAGTGTGGGGAACGCTGCGGCCCATGGGAGGAACTCATGTCAGAGAAAGTTTGTGGAGGACTGTCTCCTGTGAGAGGGGGACCACGATGGAGCAGGAGGAACAATTTCCAGACACTCCCCTCACCGAAGATAAAGGAAGTGGCAGCGCTGACTGCACCCCCCATTCCCTGCCCCTGTGCCACTGGGGGAGGAGGTAGAGATATCGGGAGCAGAGCTGAGCCCGGGAAGAAGGGAGGGGTGGGGGGAAGGTGTTCTCAAGATGTGGCAGTGCTTCTCACTGTCCTACTCTGTTATGTGTTGTTAGTGTCTGTAATAAATCTATGTTCTTTTTTTTCCTTCCCCTAACGAGTCTGCCTCTTGCTCGTGATCATAAAGGGGAAATTTTTCCCCATCCCAGTCCTATCTTGAACCCCAAGCCTGGCTCTCTGTCCCTTCTCATTGCCGGAGGGGAAGAGAGAGAGCCGCTGCATTGTGGTTGGCTGCTGACCAGGCCTAAACCACGACAATTTTCCAAATCGTAATAAAACGGCATTTTACAGGGTTTTGTTTTGTTTTGTTTTTTTAAATGTGAAAATATGTTTGATAAAAATCTCTTAAAGAAGTGTGGTTGTTAGTAGTTGTTAAAATTGAAATTATAGGTCACAAAAATTGAAATATTTTTTTTCCGTTTAGCATATTATAATGACAAGGAAAATCTTTGGTTCGGTATATTTCTTACAGATCAAAATACTTGTTCTTTATGCCCACATATTGAACATTCTGTTCATGATATGTGAAATGGATCATCTAAACAGAATGGGGATCTATAATACGGGGGCAGGAAAGAGAGACAGCTTTGTATTCACCTTACTGAAGTATATACTGTATAATAGAATATGTCTAATTTAGGACACTTCCAGAACCTTTATGCTTTTGTGTCATGCTTCTTTCCTAAGTATGCTAACACCTAGTAATCACAAAGCTTTAAAATAACGTTTTTGTTATGTTTGCATTTCGGTCTAAGTTTTGTGTTTAATCTTTCTGTACCTAGGGATAGAGCCCAAGTTAAACATCCTTGAAATTGTAAAGCCTGTGGAGACTGTGGAGGTGGTGATTGATCCAGATGCTCATCATGCAGAGGCTGAAGCTCACCTTGTTGAGGAAGCTCAAGTGATAACCTTGGATGGAACAAAGCATATTACAACAATTTCAGATGAAACTTCTGAACAAGTGACACGATGGGCTGCAGCATTGGAAGGCTACCGAAAGGAGCAGGAGCGCCTTGGCATACCCTATGGTAATAGCACATGACTCTGTGTGTGTGTGTGCGCGTGCAAGTGTTCAGATAGGGGATGGGTTCTTTTGTTTGTTTGGGGGATTGGTGTGTTTTCATAAATTATAATTAATTTTGGATATATAATTAAAGTGCTCCAGTACCTCAGAGAAGGCTTCTTATGGGTAAGTACAACATAAATTTCTGCGTAAGAGAAGTCTAAAGAGAAGGAGAATCACTGCTTGTAATAGTTTTATTAAAATAGTGCTTTTATTAAAATAGTGCTCCATAACCTTCTCGTTGTTGCAGTTTTTAGAAAGCACTTTAATTCTTCCTCCTCTCCTTAAAAATGCGTATGTTAGTGATAAATCTCTTTTTCATGTGGGTCTGAATTTGAACTAGACTAAGTACTTGGTGGGCGTTGCCTCTAAAGATATTGGAACATAGTACATAGGTTCTAGGATGATGAGTATGGTGTTAGATTTTGCATTGAAAGCCGTACGTGACTTCAATATACTGAGAAAAGATGGTTCAGAACTGAATATATGTGTTCAGGTTGATCATAATCTCTTTTGAATTAATGTTGTTACTTAGCAGGCTGCTAATTTAATGCTAGCTTAGAAGAAGCATCTTTGAATGAATGCCTGTTTAGGATTGAACTGAAACTGGGTTTTAAACCTACATCATGTTCAGGAGGTTATCCAGCTGAGTTGCTTGTTGTGACTTGCAGAAATGTATTGTCAAGGCATATTCAGCGCATGAAGCTGTAGTATCTAAGCAGACCTGCAAAACTGGAATATATTTGGAAGTGTTTACAAATTCAGGTGAAATCACAGGCCTTTGCAGGTCATGTAGCTTGCCAGTATTTTGAATATATTTTTGATAACTGAAGCAATGGCTTTTTCATGCCTTTTTGTTCTCATTGTCAAGCACTTCCAAAATAGTTTTCACAATGCTATGTCTATTGGTAATCAGGGATTTGACGCAGAATGTTTGAAAAAAAAAATAAAAATCTGAGGAGTTACCAGAAGCAGACTGGTATTTTTCAACATGCTCCCCCATTAATATAAGATGAAAATTACTTAAAACCGTGTCGTTGTTGTATTGAATAATGTTGTTAATAAAGCAGCAACCTTATTAAAATTTGAGAAACCCTGTAACCCACAGCTCTGACTTTAGAAGTTTAATGTCCTTTGTGTCTTGGGAGTACAGATTTTCCAGTAAAATCATACTAGTTTATCATGGCAGAGATCTCTGTATTAAGAACAATGGTGTTCTCTTGATATTAGAAAAATGTGCTGAACTGCCCTCCTAGAAATAATAAAATTGTAAATGTTATCTGAGTTGACATTGCAGGGACTTGGGTTGAAATAAGGCGCTAGAAGCTTCTGTGTTATGACACAGTTGGAAGTTTCTGAGAATAAAGAATGCTCTTAATGTTCTTACATAGTCCCTCAAAAAAGCCTTTTTTTCTTCCCCCCCAACTTTTATAATTAGACATCTTAAAAAACAGAAAAAGAGGCCAGGTTCTTTCAAAGAGTTGTGAGGCTTGGTTCTGTAATGTTCTCTAAAACAATTCCTTGAAGACAGGGTATGTTGACATTGAAAGTCAAGTCCAGTCAGTAAATAATCAACATCCAGAAAAGTAGTGGTTCTGTATCTTAATCCTTACAGGTTTCTCTGTTTTACTGCAAATGGAGAATTAGCTTTTCACAGGTCTTTAAAATGTTGTGGCTTTCTCTTTGTGTTATGTTTTGGTGGATTTTACTGGAGATGACATTCTTAGCTGTTAAAGGTATTTGTGCTAATAGAATCTGAAAATTTGGTACCATTGCAAAGGTCCCTTAGAAGAAGAAAAATATGAATTGGTATGAGAAATAAAGCCAGAAGAGGGAGCAGTAGGAAACTTCGAAACCTTGGAACTGGTTAGAGAAAGTAATGATTCGTGTTACCTGCAGATTATGTTCTGTCAATGAGAACAAATTATCAGCTTTTTGATGAAAATTCACTGCCGATAACATTTTGAAAACCAAAACCCTTTTGATATGGCTTTTCCCAAAGGTTTCCATTGAATGTTTTTAGGTAGCGTCAGTGAAAAATGATGTAATGTCACTGTCCTTTATTAAGCAAAATGGAATTCGTGGCTCCTAGATTATGTTTGTAGACTTAGAAAGCTTTGCTTCCTTTAATTCGTAAAATAAAAACTTGTCAAGGTGACATCTGTTTGGGGTATTGTAATTTAAAAATACATAATTGTTCTGCTCCTGTCCTTGAGACTGTGAAAGTAAATATCACTGCTTTTCCAGTTCATACTCACTGATACGTTTTAATATATAGCATACAACATTGATGAAGTTTTGAAGATGATGCTTAGAATTACCCATCTTCTTTCTATCTTGTTCACACTAATCCTGCTTGAAACAACAGACTTGTTATGTTAAAATGTGTTGAGTCGACAAGTCATGTATTGCGTATATCATGAGTTGATTCTTTATTAACGTTTCTATATGCTCTCTGCTGTGTGACTTATACTTTTGTGTGTTTGGCACGAGCATTTAAACAATGTGCATGATGTGTTATGTTGAAATGTCAAACAGGTATCCCAGAACATGATGCTATGGTTTGTTTGATTCAAATACAGGCTTGCATTGGGTCCTATTGTATAAACTCTTGGTTTAATGGTTTATTTACTGTGGTCTTTCTAGATGAGGTGTATTATGCTTTCTGTTTTATATTTTTATCTTGCTATATATAGTGCACGTTTATTAGCCCATCTGGGTGGTGGGTTGACCCCAGCTGGCAGGTGAGCTTCTGCCCAGTCACTTGCTCACTTCCCCTCCAGAGGCATGGGGAAAGAATCAAAAGGGCCAAAGCATATTTAAAAAAAAAAAAAAAAAAAAAAAGAATCAAGATAACAACAATTTAATAAGTTGTCCTGGCTGTGTCCCTTCCCATTTTCTTGTTCACCCCAGGCCTACTCACTGGGGTGGCCAAGTGAGGAACAGAGAAGGCCTTGTGTTGGAGGGCAGTACCCTCTGACCAGGTTTTTTTAGCTATTCTGTGCATGGAGGGTGTAATGTTTAATAACAAATTTACTTGAAGGTAGCTGATGTTACGTGGGATTTCTGATTTAGCAGAATAATACAAATTCTACTAAATCCACAATATAAACATAAGTTACACTTAGAAAAATACAGCAAGTGCAGTATACTCTTCAGTCACAATACCAACGTGACTCCCATAATCGCTCTCAATGTAGTATCTCACCAATGACTGTTGGGTGCCCTCACTTGCTGGGAAAGAATATGTGGGTTGAAACCATCTCAGGCCCATTACTCTCTTCCAAATTCTTTTGGTAGTTGCTTAGTTCGTGTGCTCTGTGTTGGGCTGAGCCACGTTTTCCCTTGCCCTATGCTGGTCTGACTGCCTCAGGGAGACATTTACACCACCAGTTGATTCACTGAGTTATTGATAGGTGTTTATCTAAAACAAAGGCCACCCTTGGCTTCCTTTTTGTTGAGTTAAAGCCAGCTGCTTTGCATTATTCTGAGAGCTGCATGGGCACTTCTCTCTTGCCCATCTCCTCTGAGCCTTCTTCCATTGTAGGAGAGTCATGTTCCACCCCTTGGGCTTTAGTCAATCACACCTGGACTGTGCAAGCGCTGTTCAGCAGTAGCTAAAACATCAGTATGCTACCAACACTGTTTTGATCACCAGCCTAGAACACAGGACTGTATGGACTGCTTAAAGAAAATTAACTCCATCCCAGCCAAACCCAGTAAGATGATGATTTTAAATAGAAACTGGGATAAAGTGAATGTGTTTAGAATGTAGTATTTCATTGTAATCACATAGTGATCAAAATATTTGAGGAAGAGCTTCCTGGTGTGAGAGAGACTACTCTGTTTTTAAACTAAAGACCTATGAAAAAAAAAAAAAATTATTTTCTGTGGTTGAGAAATGTCAGGTGTCCTGATGTAAAAGCTTTTGCTAAAGAAAATCTGTCTTTTGCCCTTTCCATCTCCCCACCAAGCAACAGTGCTCCATCATCATTTCAAGAGGAGTCAGCTTTCCATCCAGTCAGTTTTGGTCATGGTATCTACACTTCTTGATGTATGTTCTTTTATAAAAGTGATTGTATAATTGAAAACATACCGTTGCTAGAATAGCTGCACTGAATAGCAGCACTGACTGGCCTAGAAGCAGGCCCTTTTAAAAAAAGAAATAAATAGATAACAAGAACCCCTTAAATATAAAGTTTTTTAAAAGGCCTTCAGAAACAGTCAAGCAAAAAAATGAACTTTAGGCTACGCTTATTTGAATGCTGTGGATCAGAAGCCACTTGTACTTCATTCTTGTTAGCAGTTACAGTAAGGGCTAGCTCTCTGTCCTCACAGAGGAGGAACCTTGTAGCATATAATGGGGTGATTTGTGTTTTGTCTCTCTTTTCCCAGACCCAGTGCAGTGGTCGACAGACCAGGTGCTCCACTGGGTGGTGTGGGTGATGAAGGAGTTCAGCATGACTGACATTGACCTCAGTGCGCTCAGCATTCCTGGGCGGGAGCTCTGCAGCCTCAGTCAAGAAGACTTCTTCCAGCGTGTCCCACGGGGAGAAATCCTCTGGAGCCATTTGGAGCTTCTTCGAAAGTGTACGGGTGATTTTTCTGTAGCTGATTTAAGTTATTCTCCCTTCTCCCCCCCTGCTTTTTTTTTCTTTCTTTAAAAATGAAACCAATTGTGAGCAGTTGTTTCTCCTGTATTTAATATTGGCAGTAAAAATGAGGGCATCAATACAAGATAACAGGAGGTATTAGTGAGAATGGCTGCTGTTATAAAACATGTCTGCATACTAAACATTGCCCATCTTTTCGTCAAACCTCGTAACTAATAGGGAGGAAGTAGTGAATGATGATTCCTCCTTTGTTTTAATAAAGATTTTTAGTTTGTCCATCTCCTGAATTTGACGGTTTTATAATTAAATATTGATTGTGAGTTATTTAATGTATATCTCTCTGTCATAGAAGTGAAGATTATTAAGCATAGGCAATGAAATCTTTAGATTGTACACAGCACAACCAATAAGTGGTGTGTTTTGTGTGTATAATACAATAATGTATATGCTCATTTAAAATTTACTATGCTTGGATATAATTTGGCAGACTAAAGACTATTTCCATCCTCATATACATGATATAGCTAAAGGTGTTAGGAGATAGAGAATGCATAAGATACCTTGAAATTCACCATGTACGTCCTTATTTCTAAGAACTGAATGACAGACGTTAAGAGTCTCTACTCATAAGACCATGAGGTATGCATGTGTCTTGCAAACTGATAACAAATTTTAATTTTTTTCCTCCATGAAAGGTTTTGATCTTCAGGTGACTTGACATTTGTGGGTTAAATAAAAACTTGCTTTTTTTTTTCTTTTCACTGATTTGCAGATGTGTTGGCTAGCCAAGAACACACTGGAGAAATAGCAACTGTTACTATTGATCAGCGTAAGTACTTCTTTCTGCCAGCCGTTAAATCACCCAATTAACTGTTTGCAGGTTTAACACTGTTCTTTGGTTTAGCACTATAATAGTACACCATTTAGAAAATCACTCCAGAGAGAGTAGTTTTCTTTGGTGAGGGGAGGAGGGCATGTGTTAAACTTCGAAGCAAAATGTTGAGCTTCTTGATGTTTTGTTATTGGCTGAAAGGTGGTGTTTGACCTGAACTATGAAAGTTTCTAACTTTCATTTTGGATAGTAGATTTCCCCCTGTCTTGAAATAAGCTGTCTAAGATATATTTTTGAGGTCTTGAGTTGTTCTGTTTTTTTTAGGTTATATATTGCATTGATTAATAGATATATTAAAATGTTATGATTTCAAAAGAAAGCGTTTCCAAAAACTGAACAGGCGTGTGAAAGAGGACTTGCTTAGAAACCAATGCTAGGAAAAATACATTGAAGTAACTTTCCAGTTATTTGAAACTCATTCTTCCAGCTGAAGCAGCATCATCAATTATTAAAATGAATCCATGTTCAGAAGACTTGTAAGCAGCTTATATGTTATCTAGATAGGCCATGTATAGCATCCTCTTAGACCATTGCAATAGAAGGGTATTTAATTGCTGTTTGAATAGCAGGTATGGAGGGTTGTACAGTGACTATGGAGAAAACTACATTAGGGTAGATCAGATAGGAACAGCATAAAGTTGAAAACAAAGGCATGAAAGGTTTGGGGTTTTTTATGGAAACATGTAATACATATAGTAAACTAAAGCTGGTGTTTTACCTGTCATGTGTCATCTCTACTACAAGTCTAAAGCCACAGTTTCTACTATAAGAAGCAAAAAGTCTTTACATTATTCTTACTATTGTGACTTATACAGTGTGTCTTTTTAGCAAAGGAAAAAAAGAGCTCCTAGACGTTATGGTAATGCAGGTAATAAATAATATATGCCTATTTCTGTGCCAGCAATTTATAATTGATGTTTTGCAATGTTCTCTGCTTTACAGCTGTGCAGATTATTCCAGCATCTGTACAGCCTGCTACCCCAACCACCATTAAAGTAATAAACAGCAGTGCAAAAGCAGCTAAAGTACAGAGAGCTCCAAGGATCTCTGGGGAAGATAGAAGTTCCCCTGGGAACAGAACAGGTATCGTCTCCATTATTTTTAAATGCAAATGCAGTAAAGAGTTACTCATTAATTTGAAATACAGTTTTGTAGAACACATCTTTATCAGTCTCAGTGTGAGATTTGCAGAAGTCCATGTAGTATGAAGGGGACTGTAGCAACAAAATATATCACAAGCACATGCAGACCTGGCAGGTTTGTAGGCTCACCCTGGCACAATGTTAGCGTAGTGCTGCAGCTTTTGAGTCCTGCATCAAATAAAATGCATAAAATTGTTTCTGTCCCTTAACAGTCTGTCCTCTCAAACCACTGCACAGCATTTATTCACACTTTTAACTTCTTTCCACTTTTAATTTCCAGGAGAGGGAGAAAATAAACTGTATGTTGTAGAATCTTAGCCTAGCTACTACTTGCTCTCCTTGTTCCCCTCCTCTGCCCCACCTCTCCCCATGCTCTCAGTTTTGTGACTTTAGAATTTAGCAAGTTTCAGGTTTCTTGTTTTGTTAAATGAATGCACCTTCTGGAAAACTGCACACTAAATCTGTGATTTATTTTTGGAATTACTGTTATTTATACATACTCTTTGATTATTACTAATTCATCTTAATTTCTTTATCTTATTTTTTTCATACTGTCATTTTTTGCTTTGGTTCTCTCAATGGTTGTGAATTTTCCTATTAAATCCTTTCCTCTCCTTCCCCTTGAATTTTTAGTTGTTTTAAACTCTCCATAAAAGTCTGTTATGATGTCATTCAGTATTCTTAGGCCAGGATTTTATCAGCTAACATCAGTGGGGAATACTCTGTGTTTCTCCCTTTAGACATTAGGTCTGCTATCTGTATCCCATTGAAAATTTAAGAATTTAACTGCAGGTACTTGAGTTAAAAAGGAACCTTAATAATTGGACATAAAATGTGTTATATTGATGTAAGCTGAAGTTTGGGGTGTGTTTTTCTTCTATTTCTAATATATCATTAAAATTTGAGACTAAGCTACTTTTATAAAAACTTCTATTGCATATATCTATATAGTTATATAGATATACATATATGTATACACATACGTATATATGTGTGTGTGTTTATATGCCTGAAGAGGAACGATCAGCTCTTGCTAAATCTGCTATATTTTAGGGATAGATGTGTGTCTAAATGACTGTGTGTAGTGTTACATGATTATTTTTTTTTTAAGCTCTAGGGACAGATTTATGAGAAATCTTGTTATTTTTTTTTCTGTATTCATCAGCTTATTTTTTAATAGTTTAATACTGATGACTTTGGGAGAAAATGTTTAAAAAATATTAGAAGAAATTAATTAAGTGCAAGTTTTCCCTTCCATCTTATATTCTATGTTGGTTTGCTTCCATATGCTGGTTGAAAATTTTTAGCTCTGAGGAAAACATAAAAAGGACTAATTGAAATGGATCTTGTTACTCCTATTTCAACAGGAAACAATGGCCAGATCCAGTTGTGGCAGTTTTTATTAGAACTTCTCACTGACAAAGATGCTCGGGACTGTATTTCTTGGGTTGGTGATGAAGGAGAGTTTAAATTGAATCAACCTGAACTAGTTGCACAAAAATGGGGACAGCGCAAAAACAAACCCACAATGAACTATGAGAAGCTTAGTCGGGCTTTGAGGTAAGATTAACTTTAGGAACTGATCCGGTATGAAGTGATTTGTTTTCACTCGGCTACTTTATTTTTAACTATCATAATGCAAGACTTTCGGCTTTTTTAGTAAAGGGATAAACAGATCCTCTGAAGCTACTCCTTCCCCTCAGATCTTACTAGTTTTAGGAGCAAGGTATTTGTTGGATTTCTCTGGGGTTTTCTGTTTTTAAAACTAGTACAATAACTTCTTGAAAATATATTTTCTTTTTTCAGGATTATTGAACACTGACATGATAGTTAATATCGGTAGCTCACTTTTTGAAAATATATTTCTTTTTTGATGTATCTTCAGTATTTATTCTTTTAGTAGTGAGACTGACAATATTGATTATTGGTGAAAGGTACAGAAATATGTAAATACTTAGAATTATTGACTTATTTTTATATTTTACAGCTTACTGGTTCATGTTCTTCTTACTCTTGTTAAGGTATAAAGTGGATATGTTCCTATAATTACGTAATCATTAGTGGTTTTCCGTATGTTTTCTGTATGTAACAAAACTTTTTCTAAGTTCAGATATTCATTGATCCATTCCATTGTTCTTATGGTTAAGACTGAACTTCTAATTTCCTATTCCGATGGTTAAATCTATTTCTCTTGATTACTTTTCAAGAAAGGTATTTACAGCCTAATCCTGCAAATTATTTAAGCAGTTTTAGAAACTCTTTTTATATGAGTAAGTTGCATATTGGCTGAAGTCTGGGGTCTGATATTTACTTTTCAGCATTTCCACTTTGGGCTACATTATATTTTTTTAAAAGGAAGTAAACTCATCTATTTTACTAAACAAGTTTACTTGTTTAAAAAAAATAAAAACAAAAATCAACATCTATTTAAAAATACCTCTGTGAGAAATGATGGTAAAGTAACCATATTCTAGCTTTCTTTAGTCTTTTAGGGAGGATTTAAATAACATCAATATGCATAATGCTGAATGAGTGCTTTCACTGGGGGAGACTGAAGTCTAGAAGACCAGGACTGGCATAGAGTCAGTAAAGAATGACAGCTCATTTACATCAACAGGAGACATGAGAAGAAACTGGCAGCCTAACTACACCCTTTCGTCTGTCTTGTAACTTCTTTAGGCACAGTATTGTGGATGCCAGGATTATTTCATGAGTTTGAGAGGAAACTGGACAAATTAATGAAAAATAAATATTTTGAAGGATACTAGGTATGGAAAGATGCAACTTCCAAAAGTTCCTGAGCCCCAGATTATTGAAAGCGAGGAAGAGCATCGATACATGCTTGCTCTAATTCCATGCTTTTCCTTAAGTGTCCTCTTTTGGTCTGTTGGAGTCCATATCCTGTTCTAGGTAGATTTTTAGCCTGGTCTTGTATGGCTGTTCTTGCATTGCTTATATATTAAATTAGGATGCTACTTTTTCATAGGATCACAGAATCCCTTGGGTGGGAAGGGCCTCAGGAGGCCTCTGGTCCAACCTTCTGCCCAAAGCTGGACCTTTCCAGTAGAGCTGCTCCTCAGCCTGTATTGTTGCAATACTATTCCCATATTTCCAACCTGTTTTTGTGAATCTGTATGTTTGTGTACTGAAGGTATTTGTGAAAACTTTCAGGAGCATAAAAAATACATAAATGATGCTATTTGGGTGTGTGTGTGTGTGTGTCAAAAAACCCTTCAGAAGATCTCAAAGGCAGCTGAAGAACTTTAGAATAATGTTCTTATCACTGGGATATTAAACAGATGTCTGCACAGTAATTTGCATAAATCACTATTAGAGAAGTTTTGCATTTATATTTTATTCACAGAATTACAGAAATCACATTCTTCAAAATGTTGCCATTTTGGCAGCTGCATCAATATTGACATGTTTTCTAACACTTGAATGCCTGAAGGGATGTTTAATGCTGCTTGCTACTCCCATGATAAACACTGTTGCCAAGCTAAAGTTTTATTAAATGGTAGTATGTTTTATTTACCAATGTACTGAAATTACCATGTCAATTGTTGGTTAATAAAGAAAATTATGTTGATATTATTGAGAAATGTGCTAGCTCTTCTGCCCAGCTGTAGGAAGACCAGGCAGTATAGAAGCTAGGACAGGGTGAAAAATAGAAGAGCAGATTTTTTTGTTACATACGCCTTGATAAATTTTGTAAAATCAACATCTGTTTTGTTATCCAGTAGGGAAATAAGACTTGAAGAAAAATAATTCCTGTATTATTCTGAAGCAAAGCTTTCATGTGACTTGGAACATTCCAGTAACTACAGCTTTATAAACTTGCATATTTACTTACAGCTTTCTGTATTTTTGAATAAGCGGATAATTTAAAGAAATTTACTCAGTTTTGTAAGGCATCTTTCTAAAGCATTATTTTGAGACAGACGTTGTTGTACAATAATAAATGCTTGTACAGAGTTAAATAACTTTTAAAAAGAAACAAACAAAAAAACGCAAAAAACCCCCACTTGACCTATGCCATGGCCACATTTTACAAACTCTGGCTTTCTGCAGATGGTTCTTACTGACCCAGGTGAGCACAGCTCCCAGTTCCCCAGTTTCTCTATGTCCAGTACCCTGTCACATTCAGCACGAGTGCCTGCCTAGTGTTCCCACGCTCTAAACTATGCTGTGTTTCACACATGAGGGATACACCAGGATATACATCACTAATCTTTACCCAGTTCTGCCCTGTACTGCATGACTGGACAGAAACAAGCATCCCACCCTCTAGGTTACGTGGTTCATCCAACCAGTTGTAACAAAACCTCTCTGCCTCGCCGGGAGGCTGAATGTGATGGACACCACACAGACACAGATCCTTCAGCTGCTGCCAGGAAGATGCTGTGGAGGGTAGGGCTGGGGGGGGGAAGTGCTGCGTAGAGGTTAAGGACGAGCATAATGGTGGGGAGAAGGAAACAGAGGAGTTGAGGAAGGCGCAGGAGTTAGCTTGGGGGAGCGGAGGTAGAAGGACTGAAGAGGAAGCTTTTATATAACTATATGTCATTTGGGAAAAAGGTGAAGGAGGGGTTTGGCAAACCAACCAGACTTTACCCACAGAGCAATAGCAAGCTATTTAGACAGTTCTTGTACTCCATAACAGACTTCTGAGGCTTCTTGCACTGTATCAGTAGCCATCAGGCTTGCCAGCATTTTTTCTACATAGTCTGTCTCTCACCCTTTATTTGCTTTAGTCCTGTTGCTTAGATCCTGACCCTCAAAAGTAAGGAATTAAAAGGCTTTTTTCCAGAATTTGAGGTGTCTGAAGAAACATGGTTGGATTCTTATCTCTTTTCCACTAGAGCTGGGAGACAGAAGTTAGTCTTTTAATTGACTTAATTTTGCTGGTGGATGAGAATCATCTTTGCTTTACAAGCATGTCACTCAGAGGATTGAGACAGTCAAGAAATCTGGGCTCATTTGTACTATATTTGGGTGATGATTTTGAGGAAATTAAATTGTGTGGGGGTTTTTTTTGTTTTTTTTTTTTTTTTTTCAAATTTTTCACAAGCTTGTTAACCTTATCAAGTCCAAGTTATGTCCCAGCTGCTTAGGTTTTTTTGATGAGAAATGTGGCATGTTCTGTTAATGCCTGCAGTGAGACAAGAACAGCAAGAAAACTGTAAAATTTTAACTTCTGTTTTATGGGTAGCACCTAAAGTTTTATAATGTCTCTGGAGTACAGTGTGTCATACAGACTTTGTTATCTTTACTGAATTTCTGCCCAGTCTGATAATTCTTTTGTGACACAATGTAAAAAGTATTCATAGAGGAGTCACTTTTAGTTGTAAATAAAGGCAAAGGATGCCAGCATCTCAACTAAAAACAAAACAAAACAAAAACAAAGAAACAAACAAACCAAACACCATGCTTTTATAGTTTTACTTCCTTCTTTGAAAACAAAAGGCAGGGAATGGCTGCTTTAGTATCATAGAAACTACAATGTTATTTTTCACAGTGTTTCCAACATAAATTTTTTCCTCAGAAAAGCGGAGACAAGAGTAAGGAAAGCAAAGGACCATAATGAGGGGAGGAATATTTTCTTACTAAGGCAAAGCACTATAGAAAACTTATTGCACCCCAAGCTGTTTTTAAACTGCTCCAAGGCCTTCAGTTCTGAACTGGTGCTTCTGACTGCCTATAAAATAATTACTGTGTTTTGTGTCTCTTTAATGTATCAAGGTACAGGGACAATTTTCAACCCTTTCCCTTTTTCTCATATAAGAAAATGCCTAAACTGTATCTTGGTTTTGCAAGTATATGAGAATCTTGATGAGAAGAAGATTCATATTTTGGCCTCCAATTGACCTTAAGTAAATAATCAATGCATATGGAAGTTGCAGATGCTGAAAATTTACATGGATTTTTTTAATTTTATTTTTTTCTTTTTTTTCTTGTTTTGTTTTGTTTTTACAGGTATTACTATGATGGAGACATGATCTGCAAAGTTCAAGGCAAGAGATTTGTGTACAAATTTGTCTGCGACTTGAAAACTCTCATTGGATACAGTGCAGCAGAGTTGAATCGGTTGGTCACAGAATGTGAGCAGAAGAAACTAGCCAAGATGCAGCTCCATGGCATTGCACAACCAGTTACAGCAGTGGCTCTAGCTACAGCATCCCTGCAAACGGAGAAAGATAATTAAGCACTAGGACATGAAGGTGGGAGCCTAAGGCCTTTCCTACATAACCAGAGCAATTGTTGCTCTTACTTTATCAGAATTGGAAACTTCTTTTGCTTCTTGACAGTACAATATAGAGCATGATTTTCTGTAAAGAACTGGGACTCGCATAAATCTGGATCTTTTAACAGCATATATTTCAATATAAGTTAAGGGATCACCACAACTTCTGCAACTTTGAGTCAGGACCTCTATGGTATGCAATTTGAAATTGGTGAGAAAGGTTGAATTGGTTAGTGCTCCGTGTCCACAGCTGCATAAAGTAATTTTTGCAGCAATTTTTAAAAAAATGAAGTACCTACAGCAGGCAGGCTGATCAGCTGTCTGAACTCAGCTCTTTCCGGTCTTTTGTTCTCTGCTGAACTACCAAATGGCATTTGATGCTTTCAAAGTTAAACATGTTCATTATTCTCATTTAATCAAGCAGAGCTGAAAGGCACATTAAACATTACAAAGCATCAGGTTCTTAAAGTACCTTCTGTGTTCATAAGCAAAGGAAACTAAGACCAGACCGAACTGAAGATCAGTGCTGAAGAATGAGATCCAGGTTTAGATCTGGCTTGGGTGAAAAGCCAATTATGAGTATTTCATTGTAATGTGTAGATAATATGCATATATGAGGGCAAGTACTTACCTGTTTTGAAAGACATTGTTAACGCTAGCCATTTAGCAAAAAGCGAAGACAAACTTCTTCCCCCAGTACCACACCCCATCAGGTGATTTGAAAACTTGAAAAAATAGCCCTCACCCAAAGAGTAGTTTGTTTTGGTGGGGAGTTTTAATGCTCTATTCTACAAGGTGCTTATACCTACAGGGTAATAAACCTTAGTAACTGAAGACTTAAGTTAATCACAGTCAGTAGTCCCTGTCTAGAAACAAAATGCAAATTGAAAATAGTTTGACAGAGAACTGAAGTTTGATTTCCAAATTATTGTACAGTCTGACATTAAAATACAAAGATGTAGTTTTTATTTAATTCTTTTTGAACTTCAACTGATATTTTTGAAGCTTCACAGGCCAAATGTATGCTCCAGAGTTTGGGTGCAATTTGAAGGCTGGATGATGAATAGAAATACTTGGAATGTATCCTGAGTTCTGAGCTATGGAGAGTACTTCATGCAAAGATGCGTGCAGAAAAAAGTAGGCTGCAACTTTTGAGCTTCTATACTGATGCCTTTTAGACTGTTTCTTTTGATGGCTGGAAATGGTGCAATTTTGGGTTTGCTTTTGCCCCTTCATGTTATTAAACAGTATAAATATGTCACTGTGCATATTTTCCAACTTTTTATAAGTGAAACCCCATCTGGTAACACTTGAACTATTAAAATGCAAATTTATAAGGGAAAACCTTTAATTCTGTGGAGGATTGAATTACTCTTAAACCTTAAATAAAAAGTGCTGGTACATTGAGGTTCTAAACATAAAATGTGTTTATACCAACTAGCAAGAGCACTGGACTGTCGCTCTTGATCTGAAAAAGAATGGTCATACTTGCAGACCGAGAGCAAAGAACACAGAAGACTCATGTATATTTTGAAGATGCATTGAGGACAAAGCTTTTTGTTTATAGGTGGATGTTCATCTGCAGATAGTTCTTGCTTAACTGGAAATCTTGCATGTAGTTCTAGATTTTTTTATCATCACCATGATTATACTTTTTTTTTTTTCCAGATTCTTTCAGTAAATCTTAATATTGTTTTAATTCTTGAGCTGTTAAAGCACTTCATCTACTGAGCATGCTGGGTTTATTTTATTTTATTTTTCAAATCTTAAGCCCTGAGCAAAATACCTAAATGCATCTGTCAGAAGAGGTCAACCATCAATCCATTTATTCCTGTTACAGTAGTCTGATCCCACCAGCTGGTATGTGTTTGAGGTGACTTACGCAAATAGGTGCAGGTTTCAGGTTTGCTTACTAAGAATAAGATGAAGCTGGGAGTTTGGTGGCAGCAACTATGTGTATAATACCGTTCCATTACTGAGCAGAAGTCCAAATACAAGTCACTAATTTTATTTAACAGAATTGATGAGAGGCCTTTTTAGTTAAAATACAGTATGAAAAGAGGAGAAGCTTAAAATATCAGCTTTCTAGATCAAACTGGAGCGGGGGATGATAAACGAACAGCAAAATAGAAATCTACTATCGATACTTTATTCCCCGAATGTTCTTGCTACCTGATAAGCCCCCTAGGGGAAACTTCTGATATCACACACTTTCTTTGTAAATACATCCAATTATTATTTTGCAGCTTTTCAGTAGGTATGCTAGTCCTTTGGGTTCTTTGTTGTGGGATCATCTGCTTTTCCACCATGTTCCAATTAGTAAAGAAGGAATCTTTCAAATGGTATAAAATCACTGTCACATTCTCTGTAGTTGAGGGAGAAATCTGTGACTAACTTGATGTCTTCACTAAAATAAAAGATGTAGAATATATTGTCAAAGGTTGTTCTGTTGCTGCCAGAAGGAAAACATAGAATATTCCAAATTTTTTGTAAAACTGAAGGTTTTTTGCATACTTTTTAAATAAAGACACTTATACTCTGCTAATAACTATGTATTTCTTTTGTGTTTTGCATTTTTTTGGTAATTTTACATGAAACAATTATTTTCTATTTTTACTCTGATAAAATATTTGTGCATAAAATGTCAATATAGTAAAATAAAAATGTTATACAGCTAATGCCTGTTGACTTCTCAATTTTCCAGAAAATCATTTGTAGTGTCATTCAGGTGCAACCAGTTTAATGATTAATACATGCACTTTACTCTCATTACTCTTAAGATCACAAGCTCATTACAGGAAGAAGGCAGACCTTAAATTCTGAAGATGCATCTTCTTTGACTCAGTACTTGGCTATGTGTTTCTACTTTTAAACTGGAACTCAGTGCCCTTCATCATTGCAACAGCTTTAACATCTTAACTGTAAATTTCAAAATGGTGCCTTGATAAAAATTATGGAAACCTAATAGTAAGACAAAATGGAGCCCTGTAAAATAGGTTTATACTTTTAGCAGTGTTTAAATTTGAAAGGTTCATGTTGATCTGTAAACTTTGGACTTTGTTTCATTCTTGTAAAAAGCCCCATTTACTTTGTGGCCTGCTGATAAAATGGTTAATACTGTCCTTTTTAAAAAGAAGATAAAATTCTGAATATACTGTTATTACCTTATTTTTAAATTGTGTATCAATAGAAATATTCTCATTATACCTCTGAACATCTCCATCTGGACTGTCAAGTTAAAGACTGAAATATTTTGTCATCTGTAAACCTACCAGACCACTTGATTTCAAAATGTTTATGTTTAGCTCAGCTGCAACAGCATGTAATGGACTGCAAATAATTTTTTAGGACATTTCAATAATTTGTTCAGTGTCATGTTAATTGAGGACCTTTTGTTTTTTTGTCGTTATTAGTATCTTTATGCCAGTGAGAGTTTGTATTGGGATTCCTATTCTCAAACTGAAATTTTTGTTGGAACAATGACAGGAATTACAAACTAATAGTTTGCAATTACCAGTCTTAAACTAAATAAACTGACATGGGGCTCCATTGCCCAATAGTGAAAGAAGGATGATATAAGGTCCATTGACATTAGTTTATGGGAATTTTTTTTTTTTTAAGAAGCATGATATAAGATCCATGCTCACGGGTCTACAGGGAATATTTTTACTGTCTGGAGTGGTGAATTTTGTTTTTCAATATAATACACATTCTTAAAGGTTGTGGGTTTGATATAGCTATATCAGGACTTCTACAATTGATTTGGTTTGATAGCTACAATTTTTTCTCTTTTGGAAAAGTGATTCTTAACACAAATGATGCTAAACAGAAAATTGCTTAATAATTAAAGGAGAAGAATGTCTGAGTGGTTTTGAGAGTTGTAATGCAGAACCCAATATATTAGACATATGACTCAATTACATTTTGTATCATTATTTCAAGATTAGAGCCGACAGCATCTAATCAGGCACCAAACTGAAATTTTATCATCTTGTAATTTTAGAGTATTGACATCGCAGCTATTAATGATTTGAAACTAAGATTTAAAAATGCTGCAGAGGGAGAAACAAATATTGAGCGTCTGCCTTTAATCAAAATTGTTCTTTACTCACGGAACTGGTCTTCTGAAAACCAAAATTAAATGGTGCTAATGGCACCAGTACCAGAAGATGTATCTGTAACACATGAAACAGTTCTTGTTTGCCTGGAAAAACAGGAATTGGCTGTTGCGTTTGTGGTTTGTGACACACCATATCCAAGTAGGTTCTTGTAGGCTGTGTCACCGTAACTGGCTATGATGGGAAAGAAGGAATCCAAAGGTAATTATTTATTGATCATAGTTTTAAGCAACTTGCTTATGTGGCTAAGGAAAATAAAGGCAGTTTAGAAGAGAAGATAACTCTGTATCAGAAACAGCTGAAATCCTCATGTAAATAGTTGCCTCATGTTAGCAGAAACAGCTGAATCTACCTGCAGTGCCTTAGTTTTTAATGCCCAACAGTTCTTGACTTACAAAACAATTGCTGCACAGCAGATGGTAATAAAATCTCAGTTTATTTTTTATAGTCATTTTCAGGTTGCTGGCATTAAAATCATTGTTCAGAAACAGCAGGAAAAATGCTTGTTTAGTTCAGCACTGCTTTGCTGAGTGTGAAAACTTCAGACACATTTAATTTTGTCTGTTGAATAGCTGCAGGTATTTGCTACTAATGATCTAAATGATCTGGGAGTTTTAGTATGAAAAAAACTCATTGTCCATAATAGATTTTATATCTTCAGATGCAATTTTTTCTTCCCTTTGCAACTTACTGTGTAACCTAAACGGAATAAATTAGCATATAGGAGCCATATTTCTAGTCCTATGTGGGCTACATGTCAGAACTCACTAGTCAGAGTAGAATACCCCCATCTCAGTAGACCCCCTAAAATTATATAAATTATATTTAAATATGTAACATATATCAATTATAACTGAAGCGAGCATGGATGGCACTAAACAAACTGTTTCTTAGAAATTGGAAGATTTGTTGTTTATTTGAAATTCCTCCCAGTTAGGGAAAGGTATTTGAGGATGAAAAAGTGTTAGCTGTTCCCCCTTTCATCCCAGTAAGTTTGAAGTTTTCAATATTCTTATTTTCAAGGACTCTGCAGGAACTACATCATAGGAACTGAGTTTGCAAAAAGCTTCAGCTGCAGAAGACAATGAGAAACTAATATGTTTTAAAAAAAATAAATTTGTAAGAGTGAAAGGTGCAAACAGCATGCATGGAAAAAATCAGTCTGGAAGAGTGAGAGTGCAAGAGATGAGGTTTAATGAAATTAACTGGTGGGAAAGACACCAGCGGGGTGCAGTTCTTTAAACTGCAGGGTTAGGACAGAAAAGGTGTTAATTTTATATTTCTTTTCCCGTAAAAGGAAAGTTTTAGTCCAGAAACTCAAAGCAGCATTATTCCCGAAACAAAGCACGCTCCCTGTCTCCGGAGGCATGCCGACGTGTTGGGCTGTGCAGGGCCTGGCCCATGCGGAGCCCTCGCACCCGCCTGGGGATGGGGGTTTCCCAGCGGAGCTCAGCCATGGCCGGTGGCCGGTGGGGAGGCGAAACCGGAGTCTCTCCTGGCTCCTGCCCACTAGAAACAGCTGAGGGGGAGGCAGGACTGAGCGGGAAGCAGACCGGCTAACCATAAATTAGTAAAATGACCTGGACTGTACCCAGCAAGGAACTAGAAGCTGTAACAGGAGCTTGAACTTGCCCTCGGGGAATAATTCACCAGGCCTAAAGTCATCTCTATAAGAATGAAGAGAAAAAAAAATTCAGCTGAGAAATACTTTCAGTGTCGGGGGGGGGTTTATGGAGAGGAGATGTGTCTGTCTTTCCTGCTCTACCACCTCTTCAACCCATAGGCCAGTTACATCTAAGGGATTACAAACAATAAATGCTCAGGAGTTCTGTAAAACTGAAGAGCTGCGGAAGTGTGATCATGCTCAAATTGGTGTGCCCGGGTAGGAAAATAAAGCATAATTCAGCCTTTTTGCAACCAACAGTATGCTTTCATGGACTAGCTGCTTGATGAATTTTGCTCAACAGAAGCAGGAAAAGACAGAAGAGAGCTGTGATTCATAGGCATGTATGTGTTGGGATGGAAAGGACTCCAGTATTTTGGAAAACAAGTGTCCTGGTTTGGGCTGAAATAGAGTTAATATTCCTTTTTGGGAACTAGAATAGTGCTATGTTTTGGATTTAGCATTGGGTTTGGTATGAGAAGAATGCTGATAGCACACTGATGTTTTCAGCTGCTGCCGAGACTTCAAGGACTCTCCGACTCTCCGTGTCCTGCCCGTGCGCAAGGGCACAGGGAGCAGGGAGGGAGCACGGACAGAGCACTAGACCCAAATTGGCCAGTGAAATATTCCATATAATGAAACATCATGCTCACTATATAGAGGAGGGGTGGTCGGGAAGGGTCACTCTCGCTTCTGGGATTGCGATTGCGCGATCTTGGTATTTCGGGATCGCTAGCCGGGAACGGGCTGGGTATTGGTCAGTGGGTGGTGAGCAATTACATTGTGCATTGCCCGTTTATATTTTCTATTACTGTCATTGTTCTCATTTTATTACTATTATTAAACTGTTCCTATCTCAACCTGCGAGTCTCCCTTTACCCCTCCAATTCCCTCCCCCATTCCCAGGTTGGGGTGGGGAAAGGTGGGTGATTGGCTGCAGAATGGTTGGCTGCCAACCAGGCTCAAACCACAACAAGAAGTTTCAACGTTTTTTCATGGTTGTTTTTGAAATATTTTGTCAGAAAGAGAATAGTTCTTTGAGGATGGCTGATAACCAGCTAGAGTGCAGTACCAGACCAATAGCTGATTTATGATACTAAACTGAAAATATCAATATTAATTTCTGAAAACAGTTGTAAAAAACTTACAAAACTAGACAGATTTTTCCCTGGACCAGAAGGCGAGCTAGACGATGCTGGAAGGTAAAAAGGACAGACAGCCTTTGCCTGGATGCCGTGCTGGGGTAATCCAAGGGGCTTTGCACAGAACTGGAGTAAAACTGTCTTGTGTTGGGGGACTGAACAGGTCCTGACAGTAAAGTGCTGTGCAAGTTTACAAATATATACATATATATTGGAGGAGGTGTGTGTCTCTCTAGTTTTACTTGGTCAGTTGGTATTGTGCCATTTGGACTTCACTGTGCAGTAGACAAAGCTGACAAAGCTGAAACAGATGACTGCTTTTTTTTTTTTTTTTTTTTTTTTTTTTTAAAGACAGATATGGCTGAAGAGAACAAATTGAGAGAAGAAATAAAAACTTCTTTAGAGGTTCAGAGCTGCTCAGAAATATCATCTGTGAGGCTGGACGTGTTATTTAATAGACTGAATGTAAGTGCAGGTAGAGCACTGATATTGGCTGAAGATGCAGGCAAACCAGAGGGGAGGAAAACGGAGCCATCACTGTAAAATAAAAATGCAGGAAAGCAAAGAGACCTCTGACTCAGCCAAAGCAGCTCTGAGAAAAACACAGTGAGAGCTGTAGCTGCTGCTTGCTGGCTGGGGGCAGCCCGGCACGGTATGGCAAGGGACTGTCTCCTGTTGGCTCCGTATCTCAGGGAGCTTCTGTGACTAAACCAGATGCTGTTGAAGTAGTTTTTGATTATATCCTCGCTAGCTGCTGACCGAAGCAACCAGCATTGATTATCCCCTTGGGCCAGGAAGAGTAAACAGATAAACAGTTTTTTCCTCTTTCATTTTCAACAGTGTACACCTAGAAACATTTCTTCTATCCTTATCTGGGTTTCAGTGAAGGGTTTTGTAAAACCTGCTCTGATTAAACTTTGGGCATCCTATGTAGGGTTATTTTCAGTGTCAGGTAACAGATCTGTCCGGTGAGAAGTGATCCTGGGGAGCAGACAGCTTCCAACAGACTGTTATATTACAGCATTATTCAATGAAGCATTTTAAATGACTCATTCAAAGACTTTGATCCTGAAGCCCCTACACACTGGGGAATCTTATGTTTCATTTTTTTAAATCATATCTAGCCTTGTGAATGTAGCAACGCTCTTGCTAGAGAGAAATGTGTTGTAATTCTCTATACTTTTCCTGCAGTTTTCCATTGCTTGAGCTATTGATCACAATATTATTTCAACTAGCAGCAAAATTAAAGTTTGGCCAGATGCTGTTCACTGCAGAGAAACTCACAAACTTCATACCAACTCAATCTGATTTTCATAAATAATTTGGGAATTACAGGAGCTCTTTACTCCACTAAGCACTTTTCTCCTTCCCTGTCTTTGTATCACCTTGGAAATTCTTTAATGAACTGGAAGAACTAAAGGCAAAAATACTCTTTTTGCCTGACAGTGCTTCCAGGGAGCATGCTAGCTCAGCACCTGTCTTTTTACTAAAGGGCATTGGTACCAAAAAAAGCCCAGGAGTGTTGTTGTCCTGGGAAGCTCAGCCTTTTCCCCCGCTCACAAAAGGCATGTTGTGTGCAGACTCATTTTCATGCGATATTTCTAGCGTCTGTTAAATTAGCTTGTGTCTAGAAATTTTTTTTTCCTGTGACCTTCAGGGCAATTAGTTTTCTATATGAAAAAGAGTCAATTTCCCTTTGCACGGCTTACCTTAGACAGTGAAAAATGCCTGTCACTTGCTGGAACAACAAAACTTTAGTCACTAAACAAAATTCTAATCAGAAGCCCTTCTGTCATGGTTCTGGTAGCTCAGCAAATCAATAATAGATTTGAGAGTAGCAAAGATCATAGGTATTACTGAGCAAGAGCTCATACAGCTTCTTTTTTTCCAAAAGACAAGCTCAGCTGCACCTATGAAGATTTTTGGATGAAAAAAAATTCCATAAACATTAGTCTCCCACCCCAAGAAAAAGAAACCTTTTTTTGCAATGCTGATCTGAGTCTCTAAGGTTTTCTTTACCTATCTTCCTCTTTGAGAAAGGTTTCTCCAACCTCACTGATCACATATTCAGGAATAAAGTATACATGCTTTCTTGCCAAAGAAAAAAAACCTTGATATATTTCCTGCTCATCTGTGTATGCCAGATTTGTCCAAGGTACTTTAATTTACAACAATTGCTGGTATCTTTCAGAAAGAAATATAGCCCTGATTTATGCCCAGATCATGCAAAACACAGTAGGTTCTTGCATAGTAATGTGTTGCCAGTCAAAAGCAGAAATTGTTATAAATATGTGTTGAATCACTTAATATTGTGTTGCAACTGCTTTGCCTTTTAATGAGAAGCCTGTAGTCTTAATATAACATTAAAATACAATTACTACCACCAGAAGGGCTCCAAAAGATCATATCAAGCAGCCAGCCCATCAGTATGGTAATTACCACCTTCAGCCCCATCGAGAACTGATGCTGAAGCTTCAGTCCTGTGTGACTGAAAGAGAAAACCCCCCTGTGCTCAACTCTGTCCTTCAATGAGTCTGGCTGCACTGTCATGCTCCGATTTTCTCTTGCTTATTTCATGTATGAAGAATTTGCATTTCAAATGAATAATTAAAGTACAACTTCATTTAGTAATAATCTAGGTACCGCTCTTGAAGAAGTACATCATTAGTTGCTTTCAGATTATGGAAAGTTATCATTTGTCTGGGATTTTTGGATTTCAGAAGCCTTGAGGTGTTCCTCTGTGCAACATGTGGGGAACTTGCTTTTGGGTGGGAAGATACTTCTTTAAAATAAGGTTCTGCTCCAGTACCAGCTTTTCCCAGCTGATGTCACTGTGACAATGAATTCAAGCACATCCGACTGAAAAGCAGCACTTTATAAAATCTCATGGTGCTCCTGAACAGGGAGAACACTCAGATCCTGGGGGCGTAGGAAGGAGAGGTATGAACACTCTTGGCAGAGCTGAAGGCTCAGCGTGGGCACCAGCGGTCAGCCGAGCCCCGCAGAGTCTCTCGGCTGCCGAAGCTCGGCCAGCAGAAACGGCGCGGGGCAATTTCCGAGGTGAGGGGACCACCGAGGGTGGCCGCCTGCCCCTCGCGGGGCTCTGCCCTCGCTGGGCCCTGCTCACGCTGACCCGAGGCAGAGGCCTCTGCCCCCTCCGCTGCAGGCCGGGGCCGGGTGGAGGACGCGGGCCCACGTCCTCCCCGCCAGACGCTGACGGGGCGGCTCGAGATCCCTGCGGGTAACTGGCGGCTCGGTGGGGGCAAGCTCCTTGTTGTCCAGATCGCAGGAGAGTCACCGGGTATTCGCATCCCAAGTCTAGCATTGCCGGCCGAGAAACACGTGAATCATGCCGGCAAGGGTGCGGGGAAAATCAAATCCAGGAGAGGGAATGATGAGTGTGCCGAGGCTTTGCATGTAACTCGGTCATATTTCACAGCAGAACAAAGCCCAGAAAAAGCTAAGAAGATCACGTGCGAATGCAAAAAGGAGCGTAAAAAAGCACGGAAAGCAAGTGGAAAAGATTTATAAAGTGAAAAGCAAGGAAGTAATTAAAAATGGATAGGCTTAGCACATAAGGTAAGCGTAACAGAAGATTGCCAAGTAATTGAAAGTTGAGGGATGTTAAAAAAGGGCAAAAAAGCCCTTCATCTTCCATAACTGTTGTCAAAACTCCCTCTTATGTTACCAGGATAAGACCATGTCACACGCCAAAGCTCTCTGTTGAAGGCAGCCGCTTTTTTTTTTCCCTGTGAGAAAGATGCATGTGTTGTTTAACTACTTAACTGGATGCCTACAAAGTGTAAAGGCGGTGGGGACCACAGTGACAAAGCACTCTCAGGGCACCTGGTCTGAATTTGCAGAGTCTGGCACAACTGCACTGAAAAGTATGAACCACTCACTTGTGTTTACTGGATTTTTTTTTTTTTTTTTTAATGCTGCTTCACACCATTTTGTCACAAAGTCCAGTAGAGACCTTCCCATTTGCAGCTGCTGCACCTCAGCCCTTCTGAAGCTGCCTGGTTGGGTTGCACCTCCCTGGGTGGATGCACGTCCCTCCTCCTCCCCACCACCTGCAGCTGCTGGCAGTGGGCAGAGCTTTTGCTTTCCTCACTGCAGGCAAGATGTTTCTTCTGGGGCAGCAGATAGCGAATGCAGTGAATCAGCTGAAAATGTTTATTTTTCAACCCAGGCTTTTTCTAAGTATATGAAAATTACTCCCATCCTTTCTAAACAAGTACTATGACACACCCCGGAGATGGTTTGTCATGGTTTCTGAGCTTTGAGTTGAATTAGAGTGAGGATGGTTAGCTGGAGTAAGACTAAAATCCCAACCCTTCTCTCTTCCCTTGGGGGAAATGTCAGGCAGTAGCATTCATACCAGCAAAGCCACTGCAGACAGGATTGCTGTCCCTCTCATCACATGCAATACGGTGGTGCATCAACAACACTCTCCTCTCGATGATATTGATTCGTTCTCTGACATTTTCAGTGGTGTGCTTGTAGCACTTCAACTGAAGTAATGCAGAGGAAAAGAAAAAAAAAAAAAAAGCTGTAAAGCTACAGGGTCTGCATGCCTCCTGTATTACAAAACTCTTCTCTGATGTATTTGCTGGAGAGGCACTCAGATTTCTCTCTGACAGTGGGTGTTGCTGCAGCTTTCTCTCTACTAACCTTGGGTTGTTCTTTCAGTCTTTTGCTAGTAAAATCCTGGGTGTATGTGCCTGACAAGATGGATGGGGGTATATGCTCTCTTAAGTGCATATACAAATTATAAGGAAATTAATAGAAGATTGCAGTATCAATAATTTGAATGAAAAAATTATAATGTCATCTTTAAAAGTCATACTCACTTGTGCTTAATTCCAGCTTCCTAATGAGCTATTTCTAAAGATTTATGATCTTTTTACTTCTGGTTTCAAAATCAGGGCCTTTTTTATTAAAAAAAAAAAAAAAATCAGTTTTGTTCCACTACCACACAACTCCATGTTTTAGCACCGAGGAATGGGAAGCTGTGGGAGAAGCAGGGGGACTACCCTGGGGCTGCAGCTCGCGCAGCAGCAGAGGTGCCCTGGCCGGGGTGGCCAGCGGCGCCGCCGGCTGCGCCTCTTGCCCAGCCAGGAGAGGCTCTTGCAAAGCACACGGGCACGGTCCTTCAGCCTCCAGTGGCTTTTGTTTTTGAGGAGGGGGAGACAGAGCGGGAAGGACTGCCAACTCCCTGCTCTGCCCTTTTGCAGCCACGGAGCTGAGCAGAAGCACGGGCACCTCTGGGCTTCGCGGGGAGTGTCCCCACGCCTCATTTCTCCCCATCACTAGGTCGCGGACCAGACAGATGATGGAGGGGAGCTCTGGTTCAAAGTGGGTAATCTTTTGGGTGGCTGTCATTGTCACTGCCTGTATTTTATGATGGCTGGGTTAGATAAACAGTGTGTCCTGGCTGCAGCCTGTGGGCTGCAGGCTCATGAGGTGACAGGATCCAACCTGGAGTCCCAGCTGGAAAGCTGTGCCCGAGGCTAATCAGAACTAGCAACAGTGCATGGCAGAGGCTTTGTGAAATATGATCTTGTTAAAAATGCTATGCTACACAGGAACGTAAGCCATAGCAATAAACTCATCCAGGTTAAAAATTACGAGTTTTGATGTTTGGGCAGATGTAATAAAAATTATAAATGTAAATGTGTAAAAGCATATATAGCCATTATATATGATTACATATACCTAATATTTGCATAGAATAGGTAAATGATTTAAAACAACCCACACAGTATGTTTTGCTGGATTTATTTTTCAGCTGGATCAGGTCAGCGATCCTGTCAATGATGTGTCCCTGTGAGCTGCTGTATGGACTCAGTGAAGAAGACTGCATGGGGATAGAAAAGTACACTTGCGTGTGACAAGGGCCAGGCCCTGCTCAGCTGGGGTTTGCCACTGGCAGCAATGTCCCTGGGACCAGCTTCCGAGAGGTGGCACAGGGCTGGTGCTGCGAGATGCTCTCAGCTCTTAGCCCTGATCCCTGAAACTTTCCTTTGTCAGTTTACTGGGAGGGTGATTTGTAAAGAGAAATGAAGGATCAGCCAGCACTGTTATTTTGTGTCATTAGCATGTGCGATACACAACTGCCCACATGTCCCAAACACCAGCAGCTGCTAAAATTACACTTGGACTCCAATAACTGGCCTAGCGATGTTGCTACACATTTGGAGGGGAACCTTCTCGCCTCTAGTTTCATGAGATGTGGTAGGTGGCTCGTCTCAGCGTGTTGGCATTGAGTCTTGCTCATGTAGTCTTAGAGGGTGCCGTGCTGTCGCAATTGGAAGAAGAAAATATCCTTCTCCCCTCAGATGCTTTTTCCTTTTTATTTTTTTCCATTTTAAACCCAGGCTAATTTTTGTTGTTATGAAATGTCACTGTGATGATGCCAGAGCCTATAATTCAGTAGCCAGTGGCAGCCACTTCTGGCATTCAGAGTCAGAGCAGCAGGCTGAGTTAGTGGATGCCTAGAGAGAAGTTAAAATGGGATAGCTATTTGCAGAGATTGATTCACTGAAGTGCCTCAGTAAGCAGTAATTTAGCGACACAGGAGTCTCACATTTTGTAACCATTATGGTTTAAGGAGATAGAAGGTCCCCCCCTTCCTTCAACCACCTTATTAGTCTTCTATTCTGTTAAAACTATGATATTTTTCATTTCCAAAGGCTTCCTACTGGTGTCTGCAATCATGTCAAACTCCAAGACATGGATTTTCAAGAATCCTCTCTCTCAAGACAAGCAAGGCCAGCAAACCTGAACAGATGACTGCGTGCATTACATACGCTGCTGCTTTCTGCTCGGCTCGTGTCAGCAGGCTGCTCCAGGCTCCAGCATCAAGCAGCACCGACAGACTGAGGCCATGCACAAAGGCAGCATGGTGCAGAAAAACTGATATTCAGACAAGTTCTCACAGCATCCATAGGTTCAATCTGCTTGTGTCAAGGTGAAGCTTATTCCCCTTCAACTCTGACTGAGTAGAGACAGCCCCGAAGGCAGCAGTATGAAATGCTGCCCTCCTACTCACATGGAGCTAGCAAATGGATCCTTGTGATACCTTTTGGGTTCAGGTGGTTTTTTGCACGTGGTGACGTGCAGGTATAAATCACTACCCTACTCAACCCTAAAATAGGAGGCAATATCCAAAGTTATTCTGTTTTCCTACAAGTCTATTATATCTGACAAGTTTGATGAATGGATGAAGTCAGCAAGCCCCCTCACGAAGCCTTTCTGAGCCTTCCAAGGCCATTGCCTACATATGCTAAAAAGGGAAATCCAAGTATTTTGTCTTAGCAACCTGCTGCCCTATGCCTGAGTAGGGGTTTCTCAGCAAAATCTTTGCTCCTGACACCTCTTAAAGGACTTTGGGATAGCATGATCCCTTAATCTATTGTCTTGAGAGTAAAAAGAAGCTAGAAGCATAATGAAATACTCTACACAAAAGAGCTGTCTGTGTAATAATACGTATTATGCTGAGATACTTGCTTTGAAATTTGTTTATATTATTGAAAAAAAAAAAAGATACAAATTATTTAGATATAATGGTTTGTAACCAAGATTAATTGAGCATTGGCTGAACAATGCTGAAAAGACTCCGTAAATCATGTGAAAGCAGGACGATAAATATAGGTTGCCAGAGACATTATTCCTAAAAGCATTTCCTCTGAAATAAGAGAGCCCTGCAATGATCTGAGGCAGCAGCCTGGAAATGTGTGGCTGGGGAACATTTCTGCAGGCTACAAACAGAGTAGATTTTCAGACAGTGCCAAGACAAATGGATGAAGCAACCCTCAGCCCAAGGAGGGACCCGGCATCCGGGCGACGTGGATGCCCTTGGGCTGCTTTTGTGCCTGTGAAAGCTGTGTCCTGCCGTAAGAAATTCTTCACATGTATCTCCCAGCTGCACTGGAAGGCACGTAGACATATGGAAGGTGTCAGGAGTGCTTTTTCATCTCTATCTTTCATTATAAGCATTGAGGAAAAAAAAAACAGTAGTTTTGTAAATAAAGGCGTGTCATCAGGAATCTCTCGACCAAAGCAATTCACAGATGACTTAGCTTGTACTGGCTATGTCTTGTTTCTCTTTTCCTCACCCTGGCGTGAAACTTGGACACTACATGGGTGACCCTGATAGTGCACAAATAAGCCTTGGCTTGAACTTTGAATGACTATTTAAATCCCTGCTGGCACTACGCATGGGATTTGGCCAAAGGTATTAACAAGTTGTTAGTAAAAATAGAAGCCAACAGTGGGTGTTTGTTTGATTAATAAAACTGCGATACAGTTTGTTACAATTGCTGGTTTCTGGTCAGAAAAGGCCTACTCAAGACTGGAAAAATCAATGCTGCACTGTGACAGGTCAAGGACTACCACGTGCTGCTAGACCTTACAAAGGAGAATTAATGCCTGATGCTAATACATCCACTTGTCTCCCTGTGTTTGTGACCTCCAAAGTCCCCTGCAGTTATTAAGATACAGTGCAATTTTTTCTTAAGTGTGTATTTTAAATTCAAGTGGGTATTATGGGCTTCCTGTGAAATGGATAGATTCCACATGCACACTTGTCTGTGGAAACATCTGAACTGTAAAAGGGTCTGTTAAATAAACCTCATTATACATCTGTCTGGTTGAATTTATTCAGGCCTTTAGAGAGCAAGAGACATCCTATACCTCATTTTTTCTGAGTTAGAGGATAAAAGGACATGACCAAAAAGGAAAGAAGAAACGTTTCCATGTCAGCATCAATACTGGTGGAGCTGTGTGTCTGAATTAGGTGTTTGATGACAGGAATTTTAGTCTCTGAACACAATACATGGGTTTGGGCTTGTCTGTCTCTCCCACTGACATCTTTGTGGGCCAGACTTTTTTTGTTTTCCAAAAATTGAAATATTTTGCCTGAAAAGCCTTCATCCAGACTTCTCAATGGAGGAGAATACATCTCCTACCCATGCGAGTCATTGCCAGAGAGGGGAAGTGATCTTGAGCTCCCTTCTGCCCCTCAACCCACTCTGCAGCAGCCAGGATGGAAAGGACATTGCTGATGCAAAACACAGAGGCAGCTCAAAGCTCTCGATAGCATGGGCAACACTGAATTTCATTGTCCAGAGGATGAGAGGAAAATCATGGTCCTTGCATTAGCACTGTACGGTGGGATCTGAGCTGCAGCTCTTCGGCTGCTCACAGCTTTGCCTGTGCCAAAATCTGTGCCTGCTGGGATTGTCTGAGGGATTTTCTAAGTGCATTTGGTCTAAGCAGAAAGAGCAGACAATACAAATACTGCAGCCGTGGAGATCCTATGCTGGAGCAGAAGAAGAGTGTATGGAGGAAGGAGTGGCAGAGAAGAGCTGTTATGGACTGACTTCAACCCTGATTCCCTACCCCCCTTGAAACAAAAAGGGGCCCAAACAATAGGCCTCAAACCAAAGTTGACTTCTGAGTGAATTCCCCCACCAGCAATCAGCATCTTATCAGCAGACTGAAGCAACAAGTATCTTATCAGCATGAAAATGTAACCCTGGGAACAATCCTTGGGAACTATAAGTAAACAATAGGAAGTAACTATAAATCCCAAATGTAAAAAAAACAGAAACTCCTCAGACATGCCCGGATCCTGGCCAGATCCGGACATGCCTGAGTGAGGCATATCAATCTACCAGATATCTCCTGTGCGTTTTGTTTAGACTTGTTTGTTAAACTGTATAAAAGCTGGGCCCTCTCACAGCACAGATGGAGACCTCACCTACGAGTGGACGCACTGCGTGGGACTTCCCAGCTGCCGGGAAAGGCTCTCCGACCCTTCGCTGTGACGGGGCTCCCCAGCTGATGCACGGGTCTGGGTGATGGTAAAGTATGAGGGCAATTGGTGATGTATCTTTCTTAATCACTATAGCTAGCTTTAAATAGTAATGTCTAGGTGCATTACCTTGCTTATTCTTTCTGCTATTTCCACTATAGTAAAATTTCTATTTCTACTAAAGTAAAATAAGCCTATTTCTTTAGCTTGGTGTCTGTGTCCTTTGTGTTAACCCCGTCAACTGGCAAAACACCCCTGCACTGCTCGGGGTGGTGAGCAGGGAGGAGGCAGAGGAGCCAGGGATGAAGGAGTTAAGCTGAGCATTGGAAGAAAGGGAGGTAAGGGGTTTTAAATTTTTGTCTTTGTTACTCACTATCCAACTGTATTTTAATTGACAATAAATTGAATTAATGCTTGCCCATGACAGTAATGGGTAAGTGATCCCCTGTCTTTATTGTGTCCCATAAGATTTTTCACGTTATTTGTCCCCCTGACCTGTTGAGCAGGGGGAGCGTGAGAGCAGCTGGGTGGGCATCTGGTAGCCAGCCAGATTTTTTTTTTGGTGACACTATCAGTTCTTTGGAAAGTCAGCAAGTTTGCAGTGCTGCTGGCAATGGCTTGCCAGGAAGGAGTGCACACAGGCCTTTACGGAACAGGAGGGTTACTGCTCCTTTTCACCCAGACTATAAATTGCTATTCCTGCCCTGAGAGGGCACACGGCTTCTGGCTGTAACAGCTGCCAGCGGCAGTCGCTCCTCTGTGTCTCTATTTTTTTGCATGCGATCCCTGGAAGTGTGTTGTCTCAATTAAGCAGTTTAGTGAAAACTCCACTCGCAAATGCTCCCCACTTGCCTGACAGATTTATTAGCCCTCTGCAGGTCTGCCCTCACACTGTCTCACAGGGAGTCATCCTGACACTGGGATCAGTGAAAGTTATCACGCATTGCAGCCCACACGTTTTCCTTGGCCTGCTGCCTTTCTTTAGTCAGAGAATTGCCCACTGCTCCTGGGGCAACAGCTTGAGCTTAGTGCTACTCAATTACTTCTTAAAAAACTGAACCCAAACCACGTTAAGGGGGTCTATTTCCTTGAGGGTACTGTACTATATCTTGTACAGATGAGCGTAACAGGATGACAGGTTTTACTGTGTTTGCACGGCAAGGTTTTGGTAGTGGGGGGGGAGGTACTGGGGTGGCTCCTGTGGGAAGCTGCCCCCATGTCCGACAGAGCCAGTGCAGCCAGATCCGAGACTGACCTGCTGCTGGCCAAGGCCGAGCCCATCAGTGATGGTGGTAGCACCTCGGGGATAATGTATTTAAGAAGGGGGAAAAAAAACCTGTGCACCTGCAGCTGGAGAGAGGAGTGGGAACATGTGAGAGAAACCACTCTGCAGGCACCGAGGTCAGTGAAGAAGGAGGGGGAGGAGGCGCTCCAGGTGCCGGAGCAGGTTCCCCTGCAGCCTGTGGTGAAGGCTGTGGTGAGGCAGGCTGTGCCCCTGCAGCCCAGGGAGGTCCATGGTGGAGCAGATCTCCACCTGCAGCCCGGGGAGGATCCCACGCCAGAGCTGGTGGATGTGCCTGCAGGAGGCTGTGACCCCTTGTGCTGGATCAGGCTCCTGGCAGGACCTGTGGAGAGAGAGGGGCCCACACTGGTGCGCGTTTGCTGGCAGGACCTGTGACCCTGTGAAGGTCCCACACTGGAGAAGTTTGTGAAGGACTGCAGCCCTGCGGAAAGGACTCATGTTGGAGAAGTTCATGGAGGACTGTCTCTCATGGGAGACATGCTGGAAAAGGGGAAGAGTGTGAGGAGCCCTCCTCCTGAGGAGGAAGGAGCAGCAGTGACAATTTATGATGAACAGACCATAAACCCCATTCCCTGTCCCCCTCCCCTGCCAGTGGAGGGGAGGGAGAGAAATCAGGAGTGAAGTTGAGCCTGGGAAGAAGGAAGGGGTGGGAGGAAGGGGTTTTAAGATTTAGTTTTTATTTGTCATTACCCTACTCTGATTTGATCGCTAATAAATTAAATTATTAAATTAAATTTCCCCAAGTCAAGTCTGGTTTGCCCATGATAATAATTGCTGAGTGATCTCTCCCTGTCCTTGTCTCAAACCACAAGCCTCTCGTTGTATTTTCTCTCCCCTGTCCAGCTGAGGACTGGAGTGACAGAGCGGCTTTGGTGGGCACCTGACATCTGGCCAGGGTCAACCCACCACACAGGTACACCACCAGTCACCCTGCCTGCCACGGGTGGTCTTGCAGAGAAGACTCAGAAAAGGGAAAACCACCCTTGCCCCATGGAAAGGAAATTCCCCTAGACAGGTTTTCTGCCCGCAGAGGTTCCTACAAGGTCCCTGTAAGAATGTCTCACCTGATGTGATGCTGCCCGGGCATTGCTAATGCAGCCGGGCACCTAGCCTGAGGGCTGTAACACTGACAGTAGCATTCTCCTGACCCCAGCTCTCCCCTTACTGCATGAGGTGTGAAGACTGATCTACTGTGCCAGTTCTTTCTGTTACGGGCAGGCCAGGGACTGCCCTCCAAACTGAGCAGCCTGCCTTTGCTGTTCTAAGCCAGCCGTCACAGTCTCAGGTGCAGCAAAGTTGTGACTGCCAGAGCCCATGAGAGCCTGCAGACCCCAGCTGTCTGGGGATGTGCATTTCGGCGGGCTGTGCCCACAGAATCTGGCTTTAAGGCAACCATGGGGCAGCCCGAGGCAGAACCTGCAAGGTTACAGGCTGCTCTGGGGGATCTTCTGTCAAAAAAGCATAGGAGCTGCCGTGATGTTTTTAACTAGGCACAACAAACTGTGGTCCTTGCATGAGCAGTAATGGCTGAGCTGCACCTCTCCACGCAGGACGCGACACTGTCATCTGCCACCTCCCTCCCTGCCCCAGATGTGCTGGGTTTTTATAACACTGATTACCAACTGCCAATAAAGCAGTTCACAGGGAGTGTTATGAAAGGTGCTGTGAGAAAAGGCACACACGAATGTTGCCTGCTTCCCCTGTGCGACCGCAGCAGGGGCTCTGGCTGCCTGTGAGCCGGAGCTGTGTCCACACACGCAGCCGCCCACCCGTGGCAGCTCCCACACCCCCAGGGCCCGGGCAGGAGGGGTGACCGGGTCCCAGTCGGCACTGGAGAGCCTGCATCACACCAGCACCTCGGTAAAATCCCGGATGGGTATCCTTACAGCACGGGCTGTTCCAGGGTAGGCGAGCAGAGGCACCGAGTCTCTCTGGAGACAAGGTGTAAGGCTAGGTTGGCTTTTTTGTTCCTTTCCTTCCCTTTTATTTACACTCATTTAATCGCTTCAGTCCAGCTTTACACAAATGATAGCTTTCACTTTTTTCCCAGGGTTTTATTTCAACATCATAAAAACCACAAAGACTAGTTAAACCCCAGGCGGGGCTGGGCTCCACCTGTGAGCGGGGGAGAGGTGAGTGCTGGCTGCACAGAGGGGTGAGGAGAAAGTACAGGAAAAAGAAGAGGGGAGAACAGCCCAGATTAGCCTCTGCTTTCTTCCTCTCAGGAAAGCTCACAGGAAATTTACTGTGTTAACTCATAGGATTTGGTTATAGAATTTCAAAGTGAGTTTCTCAGTAAAGATCAAATTTGTTTGTTTGTTTGTTTTTCGGAGAGAGAGAGATAGATATTGGATTTCAGCTAGTCTGATGATCCTGTTTTGATGTCCATCTTTGAATAGCGCAGTGGTGCTTGAGTCCACAGCTCCATCATCCTTAACACTGGGCCAGCTAAAGTCTTCTTGTGGAGACAAGAAAGGGAGAGAAATCTGAGAGACTAGTGAGGAATTAATCTGCAGGCTTCTTGAGCCAACTCCTCCTTCCCTGAGGCTTCCAGCCTCCCCATCTACTCTCAGGTCCAGAAAGCCTCACCTGACAAGTCCACTGGGTAAAGCCAGAAAGAGAAGATAAGTCCTGGCTGTTGCCTGGTAACTGCAGGTTTAGCATCCCACTGCCTTTAGGTAGCACCAGCAAGAAGACCTGTGCCTATCAAAAGAGCAAGTTATCTTCTCCTTTTTTTTTTTTTTTTTTTTTGTAAAGCTGCCGTAGTCCTGATGACTACAAATCTTGTTAGAGCATGGGGGTACTAACTGGAATTTGAATGCTACAGTACCTTAATGATGGTGTAAAAAAAGGTCACCTCACATTCAAAGTCCCTTTAATGGGAGAAGACATTTGTTGGTAGGAAGAGAGTAAATACACACACAAACACAGGCATGAATCAAAAGTGACAGCATAGGTGACCACATCATGGTCAGGCTCTGCACAGAGGGGAAAGCAAACCATTAGCTGAGCGATGTCCGAGGCATTGCACCCCTGTGGCAGTGTGAGGTATGCTCCTCTGCTTCCCTCGCCCCCCGCACTGCTTGCTTTAAATTTGATCAGTGAAGGGAACACCGACCATGCATACCCCTAACCTCTCCCTGTTCCGAGTTTATTCCATGTCAGCACTGTAGTGTTATTCTTCTGTTTCAGTACCCATTCCTGCTCCAGAATTGCCATCATTTGAATTTTCATATTAATTTTCTAATGCACATAGAGCAGGAGAAGAGAGCAGCAAAATGACCCTGCCAATGATCTCTGCTGTCAGTCCATCTGAAATATTACCCCCAGTGCTCCTCCAGCGCTGGATAGCTGCAGAGAGCCCCCGGGGGCAATGGGCTTAATGGTGTAATTAAGCAGCTACTGAGGTGGCCAGGGCTGCTGAAGCTCCGGGACTGTAAACGCTCTCAATGCCTATCTCACTTTCTGCAGTTGTATGGAAGAGCTTCCTCCTCCCTCCGCCGCTCCCGAAGGTTATTTGTCACATGAGGAATGCCCTACTGAATCAGATTAATGGGCCATCTCGGCCGCCCAGCATCTTAACTCTGACAGCACCAGCATGAGATGCCATTTAAGGTGAGCATGTGAGCCTGGCTACCAGTGTCAGTCCTGACTCCTCACTCTCCCCACGTTCCCAGGGACTGTATTTGGGCTGTTAGAGGGTACATCCTCGCCTCGTCCCTTTAGTATTTACTTATGGACCTGTTGTTGATGATTTTTTCTAGCCCCTTTTTGGACCTGATGGTCCTGTCTGCCTCCTCGGGCTCCTGAGGCAGCGAGTGCAAGCTGACTGCCTGCGTTGTGGGGATGCACTTGCTTTTCCCTGTCTGAGACTGGTGGCCTGGGGGGTTCAGCAGGTGCCCTCAAACTCTGGCTGTGTACAAGATGCTGGATAACAGTTCTGCAGCCAGCATCTCAGCTGTGTAAACCCTGGGTCACACCCCACCCAGCCCAAGGCCTCTCCAAATAATGTTTTCCTTCCTTTCTCCAAGAGGCTGATGAGCTCTTTATATTCCATATGATGGGGAAGTTTGCTGGCTTGTTAGTGTTAAGAAGAGATTATGTAGCTAATATGTGGGATGTGTAAATGCATTTTTCAGGAAGTTAAAAATAAGATCCTGAAATGCTGATAATTTAAGTTGTGCATATTACCACATTTATTTCTTTTTGTCTGTCTCCTTACTGAGGTTTCCATAAGTTGTCACATGTGACTATTTCTGGTTTAGTTCATGTTAACGTTGAACACCAGTGCATTAGTCTGAAACTCTTCATCTAATGAACCAGGCAGCAGAATGTGGGTATTTTAGACAGACTTTTCCTCCTGTGTTTTAATCTGCTCAAATGAAACAAGAACTTCTTCCCATCCCTCTCTTCCCACCTGTGCATCACACTGTTGGGTAGGGCTTTCTTGTGGCTCATTTGAGGGCAGGCATTAGCAGGCAAAATAATTTTGTAGTACAAGGCAAAATTGTTGTCAATCATCAGCTATCTGGGATGTTTTGGGAACTGCAAGTCAATCTCAGTGGTTTCTTCTCCACTTCTGTTTCTCCCTGCAAAGCTACAGTTGGGATTTCCTGTAAAGGAGGAAGACCCATCCTGGAACTTCCAGCAGTACACTGATAGTCAGTTTGAACCCTCAGTTTTTGTTCTGATTGCCCCTTCCTCCCGCCTTAACATTTCATGCCTATGTACCACTTTGCAACTATTCTGCAATAGTTAGTACTTCTCTTTCTGCATTTCTGAAGTGCAGCTGCTATTTAGTTACAACTGAGTTATTTCGAAGGGCGGCAGAGCCTGTGGTGCACTGTGCCTGCAAATAGATAGCACAGAGACTGTGCCTGCCTGGGAAAGCTTCGCATCTCATCTCCTCTGTGGCACCCAGCCCTGAAACGGGGGTGTGTGGAGGGGTGTGTGGACGGGACAGGATGACGATGACAACAACATTCAAGTCTGCCTGCCCTGACTCTCCCCAGAAGCTCTGCCCCCCTGCCCAAGGAGCGAGTGTAGGACAGCTGGTCTCCTCACTCACACCCGAAACCTTGAGTCCTACCATTTCTCCTCCAGTGCGATGAAGCAGCATCTACACACCAGCTGTCTAATTAATCATTTGTAGGCATAGAGGTGAAGGAGGTGTCCTACAGTCAGAATGGAAAAGAGGAAAATGTTGCAGCTTTGCACCAATAAATGTTTATTGTAGAGTGAAGCTTTCTGAGGCAGTCATCAGAAGCTTTAAAAACTTCCTCACTGTCCAGGTATTTTGAGCAAAAGGCTTAAACTGATGCCTGTAGAAATTCCTGCCTTTTTCTACCCTTGAACTGGGCTCTTCTGTCAGCAAATTTTCCTACTGGGGTTCCTTTTTGGCCAGCTAATGAATGCATAACACATTTGTCATTGTTTTACAAAGCCTCTGGTTTTGCTGGCTACTGTGCTCTGATTTGGTACTCTTGCTCCCGATTTTGAACCAGACTCCTCTTTGTAGAGCTAGTGACCCCTTCAGTTAGCATCCTTAATTACTCCACTTCGTCCTTCCTCATTTTGAACCTCTGTCATGTAGCTGTGAGTAAAATATGACCCCTAAGACCTGTGATGGTCAATGAACAGGCCACTCAGAAGCAGATGCCTACACTGTAGTCAGATAAAAGGAAGCAAGAGGAACCCAGAGTCAGTAGAAAGATTATTTTCTCCCATTCTAGACCATGGCTATAGTTTCATATAGGAAACTGGGATTTTTATTATTTGTACTGCCACAAGAGGTGTCTGTAACAACTGCAGCTCCCCACATCCTAGCATGCTGCCGGTCTCCTCCCTCATTTCCATCAGTGGTGATCTAGTTTATCATGCAATTCCTGTGACCAAATGTTTAATTTTGGGGTTGAAATGATTCATTTGCTTGATTCCACTGACTGTAATGCATAGTGTAAAAGCATAAAAGCATTGGCAAACTTCATGGCTTGGACTCATATGACCAGGATAGCAGTAAGAAGACCTAATGCAGCTTTTGCTTTTTGGTGGTGTGTCTGGTGAATTCAAAAATTGGCCCTGTACACTTGTTAGATGGGAAAAGTAATCATCATAAGCAAACTCAGGGCAGTGTGAAGGGTAAAAACAAATCTGTAATTGTTTGTAATCACAGAGGGCTAGGGAAAGTGTAACCCAGGTAACCCTGCTTGCCTCATGCTTGCAGATTGATTGTTACTTAGGAGTGAAGAGAGTGGAGAAGGCACATCTTAGAAGAGGGTGTAGGAATAAACCTCCTCTGAGGAAAGGGAGTAGAGAAAGATGACAGTAACACCGGGAGTCTTTTTGTATTGACATCATGCTTACTACAATGACAAAAGCATTAGCAATTAAGCACATTCCCCACCCTTCCGTGCAATCCACTCCTGGTGACCACTGTGTGTGTGGCCCTCATCAATGACAGCCATTAGCTCCTTGTCCTGGATGCCATGGGCAAGCTGGCACCCCATCAGTCACACAGGGCTCTCCTTCCCTCGGGAAACAGCCATTCAACTTCCACCATGCATGTGGTGAGGGCTTGAAAACAAAGGTACTATCAAAGCCATTGAATCCAAGGCTGGAAGCAAATGCCATGGGTGACGAGTCCTTCTGCAGAGATGTCCGTAACCGTATTCTGAGGGTCCGTGAAGGCCCATGTAAGCCTAGGCAGCCTTGGTGGTCAGTGCAGTCAGTGCCTCCCTGAGCTAAGCATGGGACAGGAAGGTGAGCACAGCCAGCAGCTCTCACAGTGGTCTCCCCATAGGCCACAAAGGCCAGGAGGGTTGTACTATTTTGGCAGCCTCTCCCACTTGCACTGCTTGAAGGAAGCAGGCCTGGAGGATTGTCTCACAAACCCTGAGCACCACCTTACACTGGCAGTCTTGCCCACCCCAAACTGGGTAGTGGTTGACTGGCAGGACTTGCATGGTGAGATGCCCCAGGTCAGCAGCTCCACGACTGATCCCAGGGATAAGCTCCCAAAAGGTGACATGGGGCACTGGAATCCACTCACAGCTGATGGCCTCGACTGTGGCCACTGATATCCAGAAACTAGTTCTTTGCCAGGCACCCCAAGGGTGATGCAGCCCCACGTGTCCCCAAGGCCATGGTCACAATCAGGCAGAGGACTCCAAGCACAGTGTCCTCTCAGGAGGAAATCCTGCTGTCCTCACACTTTGGGAAAAAACAGCCCAGGACAGCAGACATCAGGTGTCCTCCCAGCACTGCCTCAGGATTAGGTTCCCACCCTCAACCCTCGGCCCACAGCCCCTTGCAGATCACTCTGTCCAAACATGAGTGGGGAGGTGGATGGAGAAGCCAGCTGTGTGGTGCCACTCAGGACCAGCACCGGGAAAGGCAGAAATAGAGATTTTTCTGGCACTGAGCCTTAAAAGGGAGATGATGTATGTACAAACTGATGTGGGGAGTGACACGTTAACATAAGACAGATGAAAGGACAGTGCGGTACTTTCTAGAAGGGAAGGCAAGTGAGGGAGACAGGGTTTGGTGGGGTCACTCAGCTCCTGAAAGTGCCAGACCATACGTGCAGTCAAATTGTTTAGCCCTGGAGGCTGGATTATAGATACTCTGAAATAAACACCTTGAATTTAGGTCGTAATGGGGATGTGAGATGCCTCAGGACCAAATGCTTTATCAGCAGATCCACACTTATTACACTGCATTAATTGCTAAGGTAGTCTGAGCCAGATGTCACACCAGCTTTCTCTTCATCAAAAGCAGCAGCAGCATGAAGTTTCCTATGCATCTCAGCACTCATTTCCTGCAGAACAGCTTTTATATTTCATGGTTCCTCTGCTGTCTTTTCCCCTTGATTGAACAGCTCCGTCTCATTCAACCCAGGAAGAACTTGCATTCCTTCTGCAGTATTGAGACGTATGCACCACCCGTTTTCATGAAGTCCTGAGCTGAAGGCTCCCAAACTGGAAGCGATACAAAATGAAAAATGTTACATGTTTACAGAGACAATACCCTGCCTGCTTTTAAACTAATTAAAGACCTTTGCTCACAGATAAGAAAAGGCTAAAAGTGCTTATTGAGGTCTAATTATTTATTATTGAAGAAGCACCGATTTTGGACCGGAGTGTCCTTCAGCTAAGTGCCATCAAAGCAGATTAAAAAAAGACACTTTCAGAGAGTTTACAGTTTATGCAGTCCTCAGCCAGGTTGGAAGAAAGACTCAGAGCAGATTTATAAACAAATCCATGGGTTTGTGTTAATGGAGCCAGAGTTTGTTCTTGGGTTGTGTAATAGTCTGCAGCACTATAAAACTGAAGGAAACATTATGCAGTAGCAAAATGTTGAGAACTTTATTGTGTACATTTACAAAGTAGTTTAGTCAAAAGCATATGGAGCCATTTAAAATGCCATTCAGCTAACACTGACTTGCCTACACTGTGCGTATATTTAGTGTTTATTGTAATTATAAGTTTACAGAGATGAATCTACAAGTGTGTACTCTTAATGTCGTTGACTGTGTGATAGAGGCCTATTTTTATTGTGGCCTTTGACTTACAAATTTTCCTGAGTTATGTATATAAATTGGAACTTTTAAATATAAAAGTCTATGTTAATGAGAATCTTGTGTATTTTATAAATCAACAGAGCTGCAGACCTCAAACAGATCCCAATTATTTCAAAACAGAAAAAATATTAGCATTTTCTGTCTTTCTTCCCAGCCAGAAAGAGAAATTGTTTGATTAGGTATCAGCTGTGCTTGTGTTCTTGCATATTAGTGGGCTAAGAAAGTTTAATGGGGAAGAAGTGAATCTTCATGCTCACTTCTGAGTCTAAATCCCTGACTCCTGGTGTCTTGCCTGCATACAGGCATTGCATTTTGAACAGGTATCTATTTTAGATACGCTAACTTGGTAAGTTTTTTACACAAACTTGCTTGCTTTTGCCAGCGTGCTTTGGAAGCGTTGTGGTTTTGGTTTTGTTTCTGTTTTCCTTTTTTTAAGGGCAATTTTATAATTACAAAAGGGCAATATGATCTTTTGCTCCATGTCAGTCTCAGCAGCATTAGGGATTTCATGTGAGTTGATGATGGACTGGACTAATCTCACAAGTATCTCACCTTGCGCTTTGACCACTGCATCACAAGCAGGCTGTAGTCCATGTGAGTGCAGCCAAGCGCTTGGAAGTGAGACGTATCTTCAAGGCCCTGAAATCGGGAGGGAGATAGATAAGAATGCATAATATATTGAAGTCTCAGGCTCTTGCATTGCTCAAGCACATGTTTTGAATGCATAGGACTGCTAATGCTGTGGAATGCTTCTTCTTCCAGCTAAACTTGTTATAGCTCTCACATATGGCTACCAAAGCCATATGCCAGAGCTCATGATTTTAGTCAGATCAATAGAAGACTGATGCACATAAAAGCTGTGGGGTTTTGTTTTTTTTTAACGTGCTTGGTTCTCAAGCCTCAGATGATGTCTTACAGTCAGGATAATCATTGGAAAGCCCTCTAGAGCAAACCAGCAAGAAAAAACGAGGATGTGGGTGTTTATTCCATAGCCTCAGGGCTTTGGAGCTCTGTCTCTGCTTCCTCTTAAAGTAGGGCACTAAATCCGCCTCAGCAATTAGGTTTGTATGGCTCCTCTTTCCAGAAACTGTGCAAGGGTTAATATTCTGCTCATAAAATACAGTTGAGATTTTTGTCCCATGTTTATTTTATATTGAACTGATTTTTGACACAGAAGTCCACAACTTCCCAAAACCCTCATGACGACCTTACAGGAAACTTCTCAGGCTCTTTTTTTCTTCCAGGTTCAGATAACTTGATGCTATAAGGTGGCACAAGCTGAGCAGGAGAGCCTCCTGTCAGTGCTGAACAGCCATCTCACTGTGTAGGCAGCCTGCTGTGCTGAGATAAATGGGAAAAGCATGTTTGAAACCTCTGCAGCTGAGGACTTGAGCCATCTTGTGTCCCATATGCTGAGGAAGGCTCCTGTCACTGGGCTTATCACTAGAAAATAGAAACTATGGGGAGACTAACTCTTCATACTCTGAAGTCATGAAGAGCTGTATCTCTACGTTGTGGTACACTGAGTGGACCCAAGTTTGTAGGTGGGCATGGGGCATCTATTTGTTTAGTATGCTAATCAGTTGATAAGATGAACTTGAAAAATGACAGAAAACTCTGCTGTGTGTGCACCCATGACCCAAGATAACCAGACCTGAGACAATGCTGGAACTTGGAGTGGTGAACCAGACTCTCTTTCTGTCCTTTCTTTTCTTTTGTTTCCTTTCTTTTCTTTTTTATAGATTTATCAGTAAGAGACCACATTGCTTACTATCCTTTTCCAAGTTTAAGTGGTTTCTACCACAAGTAAAACATTTTAACCAGACGTTTGGTGTTGTTTCAGCTCAATTTAACCCGAGGGGATCACAGAAACTTTACGACTCCCTGGGTTCCCAGTCGGGGTCGTAGCAGACTGGTATATGTTCAGCCAAATTAAAGAGAGTTTATTCTCCGATGTGTCGCTTCCCTAAAAGCGCTGGGTTTTATTCCAATGATTCTGTGTCACAAATGTGATTCTGCATTAAAATGTCAATATAGGCCAAAGGCTATAGCAGTTATCTTGGCTAGACACACTCCACTGTGGTATTTGTATTATAAAGAGGGCCTGTATGTCTGCATCCCACTGAGGCCCTGCCCTGCACTGCCGTGGTCTAGACGTGCTTATCTGGACCAGATGCTGCAGACGTTAAATGTTCCCTGAGGTTTGCTCAGTCACCAGCACCCTTCACGGACTCCTGGCAAAGAGGAGGACAACACAGTGGATATCTAGGAAATCCCTAACTGTACTGAAAGGACAAGTAGAAATCAGTTCCTCAGTGCTTCTTTCAGTACAAAAACTAGGGAACATCAAATAAAATTACTATGTGGAAGGTCCAAAAGAAGAAAAAAGAGGTTGTTCTTCACAAACATGTACTTACGCTGTCATAGGATGCTAAAATGTACATTGGCTTAAGAATGGCTAGGGAAAAGACCTTTACTGAGGGGAATTGAATACAAACCCACTATCTCTGGGTCAGGCAGATTCTCTGAACCACGGTTTTATACAAGGCAAGAAGAATATCCGTGGAAAGCAGCACTGCAGGCTTGCCATGCTCCCACACTCTTCTCCAGCCTTCTGGTTTTGGTCACCATGGGAAGCAGGATGTTGGGCTTAGGTGGCCCTTTGCTCTGACACCATATATCCATTTCTATGTTTCTACTGTTCCTTATTCTTTCTGTTATCCTTTGGGCTGGCTTAGGAGAGCCTTGGTCATGCCAGTGCTCTGCAGTACAAACCAGACTTTTCTCTCTCTACTTTGAGCCTCCATTGGTGGGTCCTACGCCCTTTGGAAGGTGTCAGATGGTCCCTGATTAAGGTACTGATTATGCATTGAAGAGGGTCAGGGTGAGCATGTCGGTTGTTTTCTGGATAAACTACAGATTATAAATGGGATGGGGATCATGGATTAAATCTTTTTTGTGGCTCCAGGTGTTTCCTTCTCTCAGCAGAGGCCCAGAGTTGCTCCACTCTCTGTGGTCACATAAACCTTTAGTGTGTCCCATTGTCAACAGATTTGATAGAGGACACTCTGACACCCTCTCTGGACCAGGCCAGAACTGTGGCTTTAGGGTTGTCCTTGGCAAGAAGCAGAGGGAGGCTTGGTCAGCCCTTCTCGAGGGAAAGCAGCTCTTTGCTGTCTGTCATCGGCTAGCTCCTCCTGACTTCCTCTTCATTTATGGGTTTTTTTAAGGATAACGCCTATCCTGGGACATTGACTAGAGAGTTTCATTCTCTATATCTAGGTTTCATATACCTTTTCTATATCAATCATATAAAATCTAGTCTTTTTAAACACAGGCTGTTCACTGCTACACTCTTTTGGCCACCCCACAGACTTCCATAGCAGATTTCCTAGCAACCCTATTGCCAAAAACAGCCAAGTGCTTTGGCAATGCAGGCTCTATGCCAGAAAAAATCAAAAGACAAACTGTATTACAACACTCTGAATAAGTAATGGGTACAAATGATATTTTAGAAAAGACCGGGCAAATTGCGCCTCAGTCTTTCATTGCTCAATGTTTATGAGCTACGGGGAGACTTTATTCTGTTGCAAATAAGGGGTTTCTAATGATCGAACCTTCAAGGCAGGTGATGACGATCTTTTGTAGTGCTGTATCAGAGAGTGCTGGCAGCAGACCCAGGGCTCCAGAATAACTCCCCAGGTGCTAAAGCCAGTTTTGCTGCGGTTCAGGTCCCCAGATCCAGCCCTTACAGTGCCAATGAGCAGAGTCCCTCCAGGGGGTCACCGGGCAGCACACGCCCCAGCCACTCCCTCAGAGGAAGATTCCAGTCCCTGCTGCAGCTGCTACGTCATTGTAACCTCAAACTTGTTGTTCTTGGGCTGGATCCCAGCTAGCCTAAAATGTTGGTGCATGCCCACATTGCCTGGACATTACAGACACCCGCGGCAGTGCCCCTGGGCCATTAACACCCAGTGTGTTCGGCACGGCTCCCATCTCTGTGCAGGGACTGGAGGGGTGCAGAGCTTTTTCATAAACCCTTTTTGGGGAAGTGGCATACAGGGTAAATGAGATTTTGTCTGCCTCTCCCCAGCCCTCATCCTAATTAAATGGAAAAAACATCCAGCACTTGAAATGCTCCCCAGAGCTATAGCCAGAAGTAGCGCTTGGACATAGTTTGATGGACTCGGTGTGGTGATCGGGCACTCAAAATAGCCATAATTACCACGTCCTGTTTTGGACCAGCAGCAGCGTCACAGCTATTTCAAGGATCTGCTTCCTGCAGGTGCTGGTCAGCCCCTGCTGAGGGGTGTCTGCCCTGTGCTAGCTAGTTTTCTCTCCCTCTTTTTTAAAAATGTATTTATTAGCAGCATTTAAAAAGAATTATGTCTACCTTTTGATCGAGGTGAAAACCTATTTGAAACTGGTGTGGATGCTTATCTTCACTGAGCTTAGAGAGTCTGAGTTACAAACACGGGAGGCACTAGTTAGGGAGGCTTGTTTTCTAATTCATTGTCCAAATTCAACTTTAACTAAGAATCCCATTAAAGCCAAAATGTTTTATTACCTCTATATAAATCCCAATACTTATATTTGGAGCCTTAAAAATGTTGTCTGTAAAGTCAGCCAGATAAATTTCCCAGGGACCATAGAAAGTTGCAGGGAAGATTTAGTGCTTGCTCCTCCTAGGAAGAAGGTGGAAGAGAGAATTACTGGGAAGCAGCTGAGAGAAGAGCAATCCTGGCCTGACCGAATTCACACCCTCAATTTCAAGTGGTGGAAAAATTGCAGAGGAACATAACCAGGATGCTGCACACAGCGTTATTTGTAATCTGTTCTCATATGTCATTAGGATATTTTCAATCTTGCTGCCTGGAGGCATTTAAACAGCAGTTCACCCACCACCCACAAAATCCATTAGTTTAAACAATAAAAACGAACCATTTGGCCACACAGCAATGTCCCTAAAATTGCTTTGGTAACTGCAGATATAATGAGGATGGAGACTTTAGAGCTGTCTGAGGATCATGGCAGACCTAATGGAAAATATTGCCACTTCGAGCTGTTCTCTGTAAGGGCAACACCACACTTCAGTTTGCTTTTTATAGACCACTCCATAGCCGGAGAACAAAATTTAGCATGGGGCAGGTACTGAATGCAGAGCATGTCTTGTATATGCATGTTTTTTAGGGTGGCTCCTCTAATGTGTGCTTGATAATGTCTGAAGCTTCACCTAGCATCTGGTACTCATTAATCTGAGTGGGTCTGTGCAAACCAACCAAAAGCAGGACTGCTTTTCAAAGCATCTTCAAAAGGCAGCAGGTGTGTAAGCGGCCGAGGAGGTTGGGGCTGGCCCTCATCCCTGCCCGGGCCTGCTCTCCCTTGCTGGGGACCACCCTCACCAGCTCTGCTGATGGACCTGCGGTGTAAGTGTTCCCTAATCCCATTCTGTTAAATGACTCAGGCTAGATAACTTTCCCCATTAAATGTATCAACAGCCAGGGATATTTTTATTTTATTTATTTTTTCCCCCCAAGAGTAATTTCCTCAGGGCTGGAGAGTGGAATTTTGTTTGCAGCCATAGCTTCACGCAACCGCCCTGCTCGGTTTATTGCTGAAGTGGGTGATACCCAATCCATCCTGCACTTGGAAGCAAGGTGCTTAGCGACCGTCCTCTGTCAGCTTTTCTACTTTATGAGCTTGTCAAACTGTTTTTATTCACTCCTAATATAATCTTTCCACAGTAAGGAGCTTGCATGGCTAGAGACGGGCGGGAGGCTGCTGCTATTACCTGGAACTGTGATAAATTGCTAGGCAGCCTTCGGGGTTGCAGCAGCTGCGGGAGTGCTTTTCTTGAAGTTTCAGGAACTTTCTTCACTCCCTGTGCTTTACGTGCATGTCACGGTGTGCATTTATTGACTTTCTTTCAGGAAAGTGCCTGTGTGGAGGGAATCGTAAAAACTGATCACTTAATCAGTGCATAAAACTAAGTCACTAGTAAGTTGTCCATGAGTAGCAAGAGCAGCACCAGTATCTCGCCAGACAAATAATCCCACACCAGGAAGCTTGACTATCTGCGAATTACTGTTCAAAGCAATTGCATTTTTCAACTGGGATTGCATGGGATTATGGTATTATAAACGGGATTTGCTCTAATGGCCAACGGCCCTCTGTATTTTATGGATTACTCCAGCTTCTCCTAAAAGGAATTTTGATAATGCTCCTTTAATGAGACTGTACTAAATATAATTAAGTCCTGCCTTCCCCTTGAAGTGGGATCTTCTTCTATGATATTGGACATGAACACAAAAGTGAATTTTACGCATTCCTTTTCAGGGGGAATGCGTGACCTATATATCAAGACCTACACAAACAGATATAAGCCTAACCCTAAATATCATAAAAAAAAAAAAAGTTTGGTTCTTTTGGAGCAATTTGGGTCCTGAAGGACTCTGCTCACCCATTATTCTGTCCCAAATGGTCCAGTTTTAAAACTGGAGATGGTAAATCCTCTGAGGACATTCTACAAGTTCTTTGTAGAACACTGGCTCTCCGGGGCCTGCGGTTAACACCGACCATTTCCAGGCCCCTGACCCCTTGCGCTGAATTCCCTTGACAGAGCGGGGATGGGAGAGCAAAGGGAATAAACACCTGGTTGATGATGGGCAACGGGAAGCTCCGCAGTTTTTCCTGCTACTGGTTCAAAGCACCAAGTGCCTCTTCATCATCCCGCACCCTCGCAGGTGGCTCGTGAAACGGCGTGCCCCGCCTGTCCCCTTGCTGGAGGAACAGACCCCCCGGTCAGCCGGCCAGCACGGCCGCGTCCCGGGCCAGCGGGCGAGCCGGCCCAACGGGTGAGGTTTTGTGGAAGGTCGTGGATGGGGAAGGATGAGCCAGCGCAGCAGGGTTGGAAACCGTAGTCTTCTCCGAGCTGAGGTCTGGAGCGACTCAGCCAGTCACCCGCGCGAGGCAGCCCCACCGCAGGCACGCTTCATCTCACTGTGGAGACAAAAGCTGCAGGTGGTGCTGGAGAAGAGGCTGCCGTGGTCTGCAGACAAACCAAGTTAACAGGAGGCTTTCCCTGGATAGATCTTGCCGTCTTTATTCTACGTCTAGCTCTACCCGACCCATTTGTTGTAGAGAAACAGCAATTAGCTTGCTTTTCCACCCAATGCGCACCTCCGGTTTTACTCTGTAACCCAACCTGCAGCTCCATCAACTGATCTCCACGCTCACCTGGAGGGGTCCTGGCTGTGAGCTGGGTACAGAGGCCCCCCTGAAGATCACCATGCTCCCTCACCCTCTGCGGCCTCGCCCCTGCTGGCAGGGAGCCCTGTGGCGGGGGTTGCTGCGCTCTCCCTCTGCCGCTGGCCCGTCCCGGGGGGGCCAGGGGCTGCAGGAGGCTCCCGGGCTGGCTGCCAGCCGGCGTGGGGCAGAAGGTGCCGGGATGGGGTTTATGTGCCACAGCTCGCCAACGGCTTCGCCCTCTCCCTGCAGCTTTTGGGAAAAAAAATGACCGGCAGTGCCGTTTTGCCCTCCCCGGGCACCCGCTGCCAGGCCGCAGTGCTGGGCTGGGTGGTTTTGCAGCTGGGGAGGCTCCTCCTGGCGTCCTCCGCCGGGGCACGTGGCAGGGCAGGGCAGGAGGCCGGCGGCAGCGGAGCAGCGGTGGCGAGAGACGAGCCGGCCGGCAGGTCGGTCCTGGGCAGAGGCCGGAGGTTGGGCGCTCACGCCGCGCTCCGCTGCACGAGCCAGGGCGGCCGGGCGGCGCAGAAACACACCACTACAACAGGGCTCCTCCAGGGATGTATTTATTTACATTAAAACACTATTATACAAACGGAAAAAAAGGAAAAGAAGAAAAAAAAAAAAAAAAAAAAAAGAGCCGACACCTGAGGGAGGCAGGTGTGCTGAATTTGGCACCCCTCACTCCCCACCCCGCCTCGCTGCCGCCTTCCTCCTGCTCTGGTCTGACTGCGAGTGCCCCGATCCTTGTAGGAAAATCCCCTCCCAACCCTCTCTCAGTATGAGCATCCGTGTTTTCTGTTAAGTGGCCTTCAGAAATCTTTGTTTTCTGCCTCCAAAGAAAACTCTTGCCCAAATGTTTTTTTCTTAATTTATTTATGTAACACAGTGTAGAAAGCTATCAATTCATAAGCAATGGTTCTGTACAATCATCCTGCAGAGGATCCCCGTTAATTTTCGACCAGCAGGCACTTTTCCCCCCCCCGAAGTGCTCACAATTAACAGGGATTCTTTTTAGTATTTTTTGAAGATCAAAAAGATACATGGAAAAGAAAATAAAGTTTACCTTTCAATGCCTAAAGTGTGCACATAAAACAGGCACAAAGAAACGAATGTGTATTCCCATGATTTCTACGTCACTAATACAGCAGGAGCAACAATCTGTACAATAAAATGCAGCTGCAGAGGAAAAGAATTTCAGTAACTCATCTGGAATACTTTTTAAAAAATGTTGTTTTACTTTAAAATGCATAGTGATCAGAAAAAAATGCTCAGCAAAGAGAAGCAGCTAAACCCCACAGACACAGAAAGCATCCCCCATCAATTCTTAAAGCATATTTCAATTAGGACTTAATTTTTGTCACAAATCACAAGAATAATATACAACTGGCTAAGGAGCTACATGATAAATAATTGGGAAGGAGAATCTATCCATGCACTAGTTAAATACAGCTAACCTCTTTACAGTACACAAAAAACATTCATTAATAATGTAGTGTAAAGACTGAAATGTAAAGAGAAAGAGAAAATACATTACTGATTTTATTAATTCAAGTTCAGGCATCTACTTGTGTTACAGCACAGCTGTCAAAAGGCGAGAATGAGTAAATAATAAAACAGAGTGTTTTTCTTTCTTTCCACATTATTCTATAACTGAACACCGATGGGCAGTGAAGCAATCATTCTGCTGTCCAACTCATGAGGCTGCTGTGGTGTCCTAGTTCTGCATCTGTTCAAAGAACTTGTAGGTGGGATTTTCATAGCCATTTTGCTGCATCTTGGAAAGGTGGCGCTCCTCTGGTGTCACTGCAGCATCCACCTGGTGTGAGAAGAAACAACCAGGGTCAGACTCTTGCTTAATTCACAGCACATCCCACATGTCCCCACTTCATGGCCATCCAACGTACTTTGTACCTTCCCCTGTGCATTCAGGCAGAAATCATCCTCTGAAACACAAGACAGTTTGTTTGACAGGTTCTTCCCTGCCCCCCCCCCTTTTTTTTTTTAACTAAGTGGGGTACATAAGTTAGATCCCAAGCTCAGTCCAAATCTCATACGAAAGTCTAAAATAAAAGTGGCTGGGAAGCGACAGGGATACTCCTCCACTAAACAGAGTATTAAATCTAAAACCTGGAGGCTCTCACTTTGTCTGAAACGACAACTGTCTCTGAAAACTCCTCTCTCCGAGTTACCAAGGTCTGCGAGTGGCCTCATCAGCAAATTCAACAGACGGCACCGTACCCAGCAATAAACACGAAGCCAGCAAACAGCTTTAAAGTGCAACTTGCAAGAGATGGCCTCCCTTGGACAGACATGGTTCACTTTTTGGACAGAGTAATATGCAGGAGAAGATAAGGCAACATGAACAATTCTGCAACCCATTTTTTTGCTGCAGGCCTTCAAAACCAGATGACCAAACTCAGCACTACCAGCTTTGGTTTCTGCTGTCTGGTTCAGGAAGCATGCAACTCCACAAACAAGAAAAGGGGACGTATTTTGCACCTCCCCTCTAGTCCCCCATTATTAGTTCCCCGCCCCCAGGATATATATCCCTACCTGGACTTGGGATCAACTGGATCTCAAAAGAAAAGAAAAAGCTTACTAAAAAGCTGTAGGAAGTGGCTTGAGGCAGTCTTCTGTCTATATCATGCTCTCAAATGTGTTGCCGATGCTGTAGTCTCAAGACCAAGAAAAACTAACTGGAAAACCTAACATGAGGGTAGCAAGGAAATGCCAGACTAGCCAGGCACAAGGTGAGCAAAAAATCCCACTGCACTCACGGAAATGGAGCTTCTCTGGCTTCAGCGTTGTTTGGTTCAATTTAGTGACAAAACGCTTGACATGTCTGCACTGGTTTAAGTATTTCTACTTAACAAAAATTGACCTTTCTTGATTACGTGGAAGACGGGCACAAAGACAGCTCAGTCGAGACTTCTCCATCGAATACCTGCTGCTCCACAAATTATTTTCTTCCCTCACTGAACATTACAGTAATATAAAAGTCCATCAGAGTGGGTGAGAACAGTCTCTAAATGTTAATTAGGTATTTTGCCTCTGCCGTATGAACTCAATAGCTGTTGTGTATTCAAATCCTACCATACCCTGGCTCTCTTGCTAACCACCTAAGAAAACAGCTAAGAAAGCCTGCTCGTCATTTCATTTGCTGTTATCTCTAGCATTTGACAGCTCTTAAAAGAGAAGGTAAAAAGTGAATTTTACATTGTCAAAAATTTAAAATCAGGAAGGTGCCTAAGACTCTACACTAACGTATTAGGAATGAACATATTTCGTATGGATTCGTGTAAGTAGTGACCTTTAGAAAAAACAGCCACTTACTTTTAGCATAAAAATAGCTTTTTGGATAACGTAAAGTGTATTCTCTCAAGCAGCCTTATATTGCAGGCTAACTTACCCTAACATTTTAATAAAAAAGCAAATAGAAAAGTAGTTATGTCTGATACTCGTTTTAATTTTACTCTACAATACTGGAAATAACTCAGCTTAGTGAGGACAGACTATGACCTTCAGTAAGTTGTTACCTGATACCCTGGAGAAAGATTAAAGGAATGTTCTTTCATGCTTAGGACAAATGCCGGCTGCTCAGCTTATTTTTGCAGCCGTTCATTTATTGCCACAGGTTACACACCACAGTGCCATCTTTCCCACAGTACCAAACAGAAAATGGCTCCTCTCAGAGCCATCTTCTATCCTCATGTTCTTTTATCTGTTACTTAAGAGAAGAGATGGTTCTGTGTGGCATGTGTATTGGATTGCTCAGATGAGCTGTTAACCCCAAATCTGATCCATTTTCATATCTATGCCCTTTCTAAATCTCCTTGCCCATGTTCCAACTCTCAACGTGCATTTTAAGTCAACATTCTATCTTCCATCCAATCTTTTTCTTATGCAGTAATTGCACATTATTGTGAAATACCCAACTCTAAGGGTCACATACTCTTTTGCTCCAAGCTATTGTGAAACTCTCCACAGTTGGGAGCCCTGAGCCCTCCAGCAAGCCCTTGGCTCCGGCGGGCAGGGAGCAGGGCACCAGGCAGAAAGGTTCACTGTGCTGAGCTGACACGGTGCTTCCTGCCTTTCTCATTCTGCAATATAACGTGGCCTTTTTTGCTGTTAAAATACCGCCATTCAAAGGCTGTCTTTCTCTTTCTCTCTTTTTTTTTTTTTTTTTTTTAAATTGGATTTTCACAGAGTAATTCTCTTATGCAACGAACCCCATATCCATCCACATCTTCACCTGCTGCAACATCGTCTCAGGCAGTGAGACCCTGTTTAGAGAGATGGCGCTCTTGCTCTAAGCTGTTCTTTCCAGATTTCCCTTGCCTTAGAAATTAGCAGGGAAAAAAAGGTGTTTTTCTTTCCCTGCCCCCCTCCCACTCCAGAAGTGACAAAAGAAACTTTTTCTTCTCTTCTGAAGTATGCAAGCTTCCCCTGGCCAGCCCACGTGAGCAGTGAGCGCTCAGCTTGGCTGTCAACCATCATTTTGATCCATCAAGGACAGGAAAACCCCTGGGAATTTCACAGCCTGTCTCCTCTTCAGCCTCTCCACCCAAATCCCCAAGACATTTCTGTACAACAACGTGCTCGGCAGCCAGTGTACAACAGCACACTTGCCTCTTACAGACTCGTCCGTGCCTGCTGCCCAAGCTGCACCTACGCCCAGCAGAGAGGGCGGCGGCGGCGGGGCTGGGCGAGAGGCAGCCAGAGCCACCCGACTCTCATCTCTGCAACCGTCCCCAGGGGCTGGGTTGCCTCCTGCTTCTTCACCTGCCCTTTCTGCAGGGGTTGCCAACTTGCCCCTCCACAAGGATGCACCATCTGTATCCACATGCAGTGAGTCAACTTCTGGCAAGTCCTTGATGCTATCGCTGTTTGGCAGAGCACTTGTTTCTGGTGCATGTCATCGGTATAACAGCAGTAGGGCCTAACAAATTCATTCCATGTAGGTTTTGTACAAACATGTAAAAGGCCTAATCCCTCCCCTGAGGACCATGCAAGTTTAACAGCATTAACTATTTCCGTCGTGGCAGTGTCGCCGCATGCCATCTGCTGCTGCTAAGGTTGTCACTAACGTGGCTGCGAAGGGAAGAGAAGAACAAAGCAAGGAAAACGGCAAATGTTCCTGTAGCCTTTTCAGCATTTACAGAAAACAAGAATACAAAGCAAGTGCAGAGGAAAAGCCACACTTCCTTTCATTCTTGAGGGGGCTGCTGTGGCATCAAGTCAGCCCTGGTTCCGGCACAGTTACACAACGCTACCGGAGTATCCAGTGCCTCTCCAAATCAAGAAGTAAAAACCTCACAATTCACAAATAAACTCACCGACAGATTCTCTTCTAGCATGAAATTAAAATGCAATACGAAGCTCTGGGGTTGAAGGATCAGGGATCTCCATGTTCCAATACATGTCTGAGAGCATCTTCCTCTCTCAGAGGCTGCCCTCACTCAGCTGGGATGCAAGGGAGGGGTATGCCAGAACCTGTGCTGTACTTCTTCATATTTAAGCTCCAAACAACACTGTATTGAACTCTGTCACCCATTTTAGCTTAAGCCTCCTACTTAGCACTTCTTATTCAGGACTAGAAGACGTGATAAGTACACAGTATAACCTGCTTGTGGGTAAGAAATCGGGTAAGACAACAACATAAATAAAAAATGAATCAAAGAAAGTGCAAGGCAGAAGAGACTAAAGAATTGACGAGAAACTAGAGAAAACTGGAAGAAAATCAGAGAGGAGAAAGAGATTAGGAAAAAAATACAAGGAAGAACAGCAAAATCAGACTGAATGTTTAATATCCTTGCAGAATATTCCATATTAAAAACTCCCACTTTGATAAAACAAGTTTATAGTGAAAGTCCAATAACCTCTGAAATATGGCATTTATAGATGAAAGGGATTTACTGAGGCTCCTACTTGCAGTCTTAGTCATTTTTTTTTTTTTTTTTTTTTTTAATTTCCCCTTTAGCCTTTAAAATGACTATTGCTGGTACTTCCTCTCCTTCCTGTAACTGTCTGCTGCAGGGTAATCCATCTCACCACCAATGTACGTGCACTATCGCTCATCCTCAATGTCTTCTACTCACTTTTACCCATTTCAACTCTACTCAACTCTTCCTTTCATTCCTTACAACCGTTGTTTTGGGTATCGCTCTGCCAAACAACATGCCTTGAACCCGATTATCTCCTTGTCAGTAAATCCCTAAAGCCCTTTAACATTCTAAGAAGCTTTTTGCACCCATTGTGGAGGTGGCAGAAGTTGAACGCAGTATTTAAGAGGTGTGGGTACACTGGAGCTGCTGAGAAGCAGCCTAGACACTTCTCTCTTCTACAACATGATGTCTCTTGAGAAAATGGCTCAGTCAGGTAGCTAATCTCTTTTGAGACTGTTTGTCCATCCCCTTCTGCTCCAGCCTATGGATCTTTCACACAGAAAATCCTAACATGGACTCAGGAAGATTGTAATGCTACAGAAAAATTCACGTGCTGCCCCTACACATGTGGGCAGATCAAAAGCCCAGACAGGAGGTGCTGGCAGCCCTCAGAGATGCACTAACAGGTTGTTTAAATGATGGTAAACGGATGCTGCCTAATATACACCTGCAGACTGGACTTTGAGAGACGGACTTTGGAGAGTACTACAGCAATTTTAATGGCTTCTTTGATACTGCTGCAAGGCCTCCCGTTGTCACCTCTCCCCACATGCTCCTGCTGGAGGTGCTGCCTTCGTAACAAAGCAAATGATCTTCAAAGAGGAGATCCCGAAAGAGGAGGAGTTGAGACAGTTTGGCTGTATTCTGGAGCACAGGAGAGGTTAGACACTTGCTTTTCCCAGCTGCTTTCATGGAGGAAGTAACCTCCTGCAGACAAGCTGCGGTGGGCGCACCAGCAAAAAACATCTTCAAAATGTTTGCCAGAGCTCCTATGCGCACATGTAGTAAGTAATTTTCAATCACTCAAGTCATTTACTTACTTAACTGTGGCAGTCCTTCTCCTGAAGAGGTTGAAACGCTTTTAAACATTTATATTCTCAAACTTGAAATAAAATTACTATGATGCTTGTTCTAAATAGGACAAGTATATTCCTCCTCAAAGGTTCAAAAAAAGGCTAACAGGATTTTTAATAACATCTTTTGTTAAAAAAACAGTGAAATGAGAAAAAGTATGAGAGTCAGAGTTGACTTTTTGGAAGATAAGAATACAGGTGGAACAAGACCAGTTTTGTAATCTTCCATCCATTATCACACAGTTAAATTCTCACAGTAACTTCTGACATGGAACAGATAGGTTGCAAGTTTTATTAAAATATTCTCAGCCAACCCAGAGCTGTTGTACAGGTATTTTTACATGAAGTGATTTTGCTCTTTTGTGCCTTTTGTGTACAGCACATTAAAGGTGCACTGTTGCTGAATAAATTAATCCTCTTTAGAATGGAACGGCTTAATTTTGAAGACATTTTAATATTAAACATCAACTGTATATGGATCTTTAGGTGCTTTTTTTTCCCCTCCACGAAGCATGTGCTACAAAATTTTCACCAACCTAGGACAAAAATAGATGTTATGCCTTTCTTGCAGGCGAGAAGCTCAGACAGTGAGGCTATGCAGTCTGCCAAGACCACAGAGCAAGTCTGGCAGAATAAGGAATCCTGCCTGCCAATGCCAGACACAATGCAGCAAATCTACAAGGCAACACCATCCACAGTGCAGTACTACAAACTGACTAATATTCGTGGTAGATTCGCGTGCTATAGATTAATAGTTTTATCTGTAAAACTTTTTATTCTGTAAGTGATGCCGTCATTTTGACATGAATTACTTGTTCAGCTTGTGCATGCTGCTTCTAGTCCAACATTCCCAAGTTTGCTGTCACTGAAGGAAGCTTGTAGGAATCCAGGATTACCTCTGCCATATTATTTCACCAGGTGAAGCCCATTTGAAATTTTAAGGTTGTCCTGCAATAATGGTATTTCCACATTCAATGTCTGATTTGGGTCTTTGGCCCAGTCAGCCTCCTGACCTATTCTGTTGTTGCTAAACTCAGCCAAAAGAGTGTCTCAGGTTGTACAACTGCTGGCAGCAGCTATCAACTAAGTGGTTTAGAACTAAAAACTGTTTCAATTTTCTACAAAATGGGCTGGAAGCTTTCACATGGCAAGTTAAAGCTGAGATTCTTGCTTGCTATTTTCTGCCTCCAGCAAGACCCAAGAAAGGTTCATTCGACTCGAGGTGAAATCAACATAACTGTGGACTTGAACGAGGCTTAGCTTCAATCAAAAATTTTCAATGCCAGTTTTGAAAGGCAAAAACATATAAATGTTTCAAGTGATGGATAATTAATTTAAGTACTATCTGCAAACCAGACACGCAACACAGTAAACTAGGTATCAATACACAAGGGGAAAAAAAGTGACATGAATCCCCTTCCAGTTCTCGTAATTAAGTTTTTGTACTTACATGGATTCTTTCTTATGCCCAAGCAACAGATGAGGTATTTTAAGTTACTGTAAAGTGATCACAAATTTACTTGGTAAATTGGGAAAAGACAAGGGTTTTCATCTTGAAAATCCCATGTAAGAGTTGTATATATTATTTCTCAATTCCATGAGTCTTGGATTAGCCATAAATCAAAAGGTGTTGGTGGCTAAAGAAAATCTGGTTTAGAGAACAACAAGTAATAAAGTATCTGTATAGGGAAAATCCCTGTAGTGTACAGCATGAGAAGACCTGCCTCAAATATTTATCCGCAAGCTAAATGAAGAAATCCATGTACGTGCATTCCCAACAACAAAAACAGATTTTTTCCTCTTGTGAAGTATCTGCTCCTTGGCTACCGTTAATTTTCCTGTGAAATGAACTTTCACATTATGAGGTGAATGGTCTGGGATAGTTCCAGAAGGTATTGTTTTGGTTTTATATCCAACTTAACATGGTTTATATTGTGTCTGCAATTTGATTCCACTCTGCCAGATATGACCACTCCAACTCTGAACATAAGGCTAGCCAAAACCATGGTTTCTTCATTTGTGAATATATTTACAGAGCAGTGTGTTGACTGTGTTGTACATGTGACACCAGTTGTGCTTGGAAGTCTTTTCTTACCTCCACAACCCCATGATGAATAGATGTGTACTGCTTCTTCTTCAGCATCACCAAAGTAATGACAATCACTGTTGCTATGACAACACCTCCCACCATTAGTCCAATGATGGCACCTTTATTTGAACCCACATCTTCAGCAAAGAACACCTACAAAAGAAAAATAAAGGAAGGTGGGTAATAAAAAGTTCACAGAGTATTTGGCTAACCTGTCTAGCTGCCACAGCAATATAAACCCTATTGAAGTATCAGTAATTAAGCAGCACTGCATGTCACCCTAATTATTCAAAACAAGATTGCCATATCACAAAGCCCTCATAGTTGGAGAAGAGCAATTTGGGAAATCTGCATTGCTTGCGCTGTAGCAGTTCCTTGGCTAAGGGGAAGACCCGTCTCCATGTCTCTCCTTCACACGGGTCTGAGATAGTAGCTCTTTTTTTTTCTTGGGTAAGCAAGACAAGAAAATTGCAAAATGACTGATAAGCTTGTAGACGAATAACCAGGGAGCATACAGATTTCTTTATTTTTAGAATGCTAATCATTAAAGTGTTTATAAATCTACATCTGCGTGGCTTGCTTGGACTATGCCTGATGCATTTCTTTGATAAAGGAGCAGTGAAGATCTGTAGAACAGTGAAACCTGCACACAACCAGTTGAGAGAAAATTCTCACATCAAAGAGTCAAGAGTCCAAAAACCACAAGCATGCTGATTTACATGACCACCAAGGAATGCATCAAGATTTTTCAGGGTAAAGGGAGAATAAGCTATACCTGGATGATGACCACAGTCATGTGAGACCTAGAGGAGATGACAGTTGTGTCAAAACCAGAAGATCCTCTTGAATTTTGTGTACTGATAAGGCAAATCAGTGGACAGCAGGATGCTTTACTATGCATTTATTAAGACTGGCTTTTAGCAACAGGACCAGGTATGAAAACTGGGTGATCGTTTTCACTGTCCTGCTTTGTATTCAGGGAACATACTGGATTATTTTACATCTATGCATACTTCACAAACCTTTTGTCTGCTTGTCAATAGTGGGCTTTTATTATTATTATTTTTAACCAAAATGTGCAAAAAGGATTAGAGAATAAAATACATTCACAGAATTGTAAGACTACCTCATTCTGAAAGACTAAATACTTTGATAAGTATTTAACAAAAATGCAGAGGGAAACAGGAAACCAGCTGAGAATTATAATGAGCTGTAGAACATTTGCACTCTTTAAGAAACACAATCTTCCTCAGAGAGGTATTAAAGCATGCTGTATAAATATTTATATTGTTCCTAGTCATAAGCGAGAAATGTGCTTAAAGTTAAGAATTCAATGGCAAGTACATACAAGGGACAGTGTTGGCATAAGCTGTGGTGAAGTATTAATTTCTTCTGTCAATTTTACCTGCCCAGGGCTGAAATTGTGTTACCATGCCATTTCAGAGCACTGTGAAATGTCCCAGCTAATACACATGTGCAACAGAGGGAGGCCTTAAGCATTCTGTGCCATGAAAATCAACTTAATGTACAGTTAAAATGTGAACACCCATAAGGGAAAAAATAACTGCAATTTCAGCTCACTTGAGAAGTTTGCTTGTAAAATACAATGTGCAGCTGAATTAAAAGCAATATCCTAAGGAGACTGTTTCAGTAAATCTTACCGGGACATAAGAGGAGGAAAACACAGTTGAAAGTATTTTCTGCTTACTCTTGAATTGAAGTTAATAGAGAAGGAGATCAGCTAGGATATGGCATGTGGTAAACAAGCAATGCCCTCTAAGGCATCAGTCCAGTACTTTCTCAGCAATACCAGACTCCTTGCTCAGTCTCAATTGAAAAGATAACCTAGAGGACAGCTTACTAATTTTAAAATAACGGTTGCACCTATCAGCAAGAAGTATGGCATAAAATGCTTTAAAAAGCTGGAAGGCTCCCATTTCAAGCATGACACAGATTACCCAAGTGCAGGGATTGTAATGCATTCTCTATCAGCCATCATGGTAAGGGTAGTTTCCAGCACCAAACTGCTCAAGATGGTATCAAACCACTTAAAACATTAAAGGTTGCTGCTGGGAAGTGCATGTGACACAGGCTCAGTAAATATTGTGTCTAAAACACATTCCCGCAAGCTCCTTCCCTTCAGTAAACTGCATGGGTTTACTCCATCAGGATGTTTAACCCATCTGATCTAAGCACATCAGAATTTCCCAAATTAGTGCTAATGCATTTTGGATTAGCTCGTCAAACTGGGAATTCTTGGTTCTCAGCGTCAAAGAGATGGCAGAATACCTTTTCACACAGTGATTGCCTAGTTCAAATGCAAATTTGAGTCCCATGTTAATTTTAATTTTCAGCACTACTTAGCTCTAAGAATATATTAAGAAAAAAAAGCTTTCAAGTTTAATATCAGGATATTGAAAGTCATGGATCTGAAATCTCATCATGCAATATACCTTTACAAAAGAGAAAGCAGAAAAAGTTTATAGTCAACACTGCTGTACGGGTTCCTCATTACTTATTACGGGACTGAAAAAAGCTTTTAGAAGATGCTTGTTCCTTTTTACATTGCCTTTGGTTGTTATTTTTTTGTTCATAAGAAGCACAGTTCAAATGGGGAACAATATTTTGCTCCTACCTGTCCTTCACCTGTTAATAATTTAATATACCTTAAGGAACAAAACACACAGATACAAACAAGTACAAATTAAAAACAAGGCCAGTAGAGAATCTCCTCTTATCCCAAGCAAGCAATCTTGAAAAACGATACGCTCCACGGAGTTCAGCCTCCTTCATGTACCACCACCATCTGTTTTGACAGAAAAGGAATCTATTCTTGAAACAGTGTCACTCTATTTCTTCCTGCACACATGCTGTGTCTCCATGATTTTTTTTTTCTTTTTTAAATTTACTTAGCCATTTCTTTCCTCTGTATCCCTTCTCTTTAGTTATGGAAATACGACAGATGGACTGTGGGACAAGTATTGCCTGTATGACCACATCCAGTCACGTGGCAGTGCAAGGACAGGAACTGCCAGAATTTCCTCTCGTGTGAGACTTGATGGCTTTCCATCCTATCAGCTGAAGTTGTTCCAGCTTTGCTCCCATTTAAGAGATAACCAGAAAAATCATAATCTGTTCACACGAAAACTTTTTGTTGGCACTCTCACCATCCACATCACTTGGTAAACACAGCCATAACTGACCCACTAGTTCAAGACTGAATCAGCACCTCAAAACACACGTGAGGAAAGCACTGTTTGTTCACTCACCAGCTTTTGATGATGAACTTCATACCCTGAGTCATGCCGGAACTCCGCATCCATCTTCACTTCAGATATCTCTTCTGTTTTAACATTGGTCAACCCGGAACCTGCATTACACCGCAATAACAATTCATTAAAGTCATCGACTCAGTTACGCTCCGTTTACCTCCACCATTACGAGAGCAGAAGGCAATGGTATTCACACAGAGGAGGTGTGATGCAACGTGAAAGGGAACTGGGAGAAAAGTGAGGTACATCTGATGTTTCAGTCCCACTAAAGTGACACAGAATGAGCTGGTAAAATTTCTCCTCTGTTAAATGTTCCTTAATCCACTGCAGCTCTGTTGGTACAAGCATCAAGGGTTTTCAGCATGAAACATTGCAAGAACTAAGCTGCAAGGGGCCAGCAGTGGGCTCCCGAACTGGGTCACAGGATGCAGACAGATCTGCTCTGACAGCCTCTTTAGCAGTGTCAAGATTTGGTGTTTAGGCCGAAATCCTCCTCCTCCCTGAGCTCAGGCTGCTGTGAGGAAAAACCACATACCCGTAGTGTGAGGCGGGTAATCCCAGATTTTATATTTTCTTGCTTCCTGTGAGTCTGTACCTTTTGCACAAACATGCACAAATAAGAGTAATTAAAACGTCTGTGAAGTTTACACAGTTCTTATTTGTTTTCAGCTTTCAGACTGCTCAGAATTAATATGATTCAAGTCTTGACTTCTGCCTGAGAGATGGTAACTGTCCCTCTTGATTAGACACATGCAGAAAAGCAAGTAAACAAAGCCTGTAGCGATTTTAATGGTATATAGTTTGCAGTCCTGTTCTCCCCTTATGGGTGCGAAGGGGAGATGCTGCACTTGTCTAACTGGAAAGAAGGCAAGGATTTCCTCCTGAAAAACAGCCTTAGGAGAATGAGCCAGACTTCACCAGCTGAGCAGTGCATCGTATATGTGTCTATGCATGTTTTGTCCTGAAAAGCTGGCTCTGGCTTATAGAGAACATATGGGTATTCGTGTAGCTGGCTATTTTCCTTCTCAGTACCAACTGACTGACATTTATATTTCTTGAAGGTACAAACACTGCAGAAGCATGGTGTTTATGGTAAGTTATTTCCTCACCCTATCTAATGTGATAAGAACAAACTGGTTCGTATTCCTTGTCTATATTTATTTTAGCATTTAGCACTCCACCACCTCTCTCCAAGCCTTCATTCTGATTCTTAGTATTTTGGGCTGACCTTAAGCTCTGGTGCAGAGGAAGAACCTCTTCTAAAATTCTCAACACTACTGACTGCTCTTGTGTTCCACTGTCTCCCTGGACTCTCAATAAATTCTTGAAGACTTTCATGTGCCACTGAGCTCCACAGTCTAAAGTAGAACTCAATGCAAGAATTACTGACCTTTTATTGCCTTTGAATGTGCAATTTCTTTTTTCATTAAATGCTGATTTATTTTTGTGTTATGAGTCAGCAAGAACAGACTTTCCCAAGAACTTTTCTGGATTGTACAGACAATCCCATTCTAAAGTTCTGATCTTTCTTTCACAGAAAACCATGCAAATGAGAAAGCAAGAATCATCTTCACACAGTAAAGTATTTACGGTTATTTTCTTGAACAGTTTGACTGCCCCATAAATTCCACCTTAGCAAGCATCTTTTTTTTTAGGAATAAAGCACTCAAAGATCTCAAAATTTTTTGTTAAGCTTCTGATTTTTGAAGCACATTACAGTACTGACACAAGTATGCTGTGACATTTATATATGAGAGACCATTTCTAAATGCAAGAACTGTAATGTACTTAAGAAATTGCCATTTGAAAACAAACCATGATGTTCTGTCAATGAAACGCAGGAGGAAATGGAGATGAAGGAAATAAAACTCACATGGCACCTGAAAAGAGGTTTAACTTTCTATCCTTGATGCAGCTATGGTTAGTTTTCCAAACTAAAATAAGAATACAATTTACTGTCCTTTGCGCATCGTCTCAAAGTAGCCCCTACACCTACATCAACAGGAAGTGAAGAAAATGAGAACGTGCATTTGGCTGCACAGAGGCTCGCCTCCTCACCCTCTCAACCTTTTTGGTTTTAGGATTGAAAGGAGAGGGGAGAGAAGCCATCAGTGGAATAGCAGTGCTGCACATGGATTAAAGAGCTGGAGGGAAAGGGCTTTCCCAGGACTTGGCTCACCGCCCACAGCCGCAGCAGCTGAAGAGGTGGTCGGCTCCCGCTGCTCGCCACTGTCCACAGCCCCACTTGCTGCCCCTTAGACACGCTGGCAAAACCACCATGTGGAACCTCCCTCAAGGCAAGGGCCTGGGGAATTGCAGAACTCTAGGGCAACAGTTGGCACAATCACTGAAGCTATAAGTACTGAGTAGAACATATCCATCCATAGACGAGACACATCTGTGAAGAATCAACTTGTCTTTTGTTGAGGGAAGTCCTGCCTCCCAAATGTCTCAGAGGTCACTTCAAGAGTCAGGAAGCACATGGGAAACAGTGATTCATCTTGGAGTGAATATGGATTTCCAAAAAGCCTTTAGGAAGGTCCCTGATCAAAGCTCTGGCAGAAGCTAAGATGTCAATGATTAAGAGGAAAAGTCCTCCACGACTTTCCATAATTGATTAAAACATAGGAGGTGAAGTGTAAATACACAACCATTTTTCACAACGGAGGAAGGTTACCAGCAGGGTCCCACAAGGATCTGTGCTGTGCTGTTTGTAAAGTGATCTGGATAAGGGAATGAATAGTGACGTGACAAAGTTTATTGACAAAAAAGAAAGGAAAAAGAAGAGGATAGTCAACATAAAACCAGCTGCAAAGAACTGCAGAAGGATATTACAAATTCTGAGTGCACAATAAAAGGGAAATGGTATTCAATGTTGATATAATGTAAAGCGGTGCTCACAGGGATACACAGCCCTAACTATACATACACAATAGGCTCTAAATTAGCTCTCTTCCACCCAAGACAGAGACCTTGCAGTCACTGCGGATAACTCTCTGTGGGCAGCTGGCTCAGTAGCAGTCAAAAAGGCAAAGAGAAAGCTAGGAATAATTTTGAAGGAATAAAGAAAACAGAAAACATGGTTACACCACTGGATAAATAATGTATCCTCATTTTAAATCTGTCTATCCATTCTGGTCACCCCACCTCAAACAAAGGCAGAACAACTAGAAAAGATACAAAGCAGGGAGAGACAGATGACCACTGGTATAGAATGGTTTCTGTACAAGAAGGACTAGACAAATTGGAGGTCTATATGACTGTGAATGACAAGGAGAAAGTCTAAAGGAAATGTTTATTCATTATTTCTCCTAAGAAAGTACAGGACACCAACATGGCTATGACACAGCAGATTAAAAAGTAACAAAAGAAAGTGTGTGTGTGTGTATATATATACACACATATAATTTGTCACAATGCAAAATTGGACTGTGGAACTAATTGGCACAAATCATGCGGATGTTCAAAATACAAATGAACAAATGCAAAGACAGGTTCATCCAGGGTTACTAAACACAGCGGTGAAAATACAATTTCCAGTCCTGGAAGTCTATCAAATTCTGGCTGCCAAAAGCTCAGTAGTTATGCCAGGAGCATAAGGCAGAGGTGAAGTCTGTAAGTGTCCTGTATGCACCACTGTTAGAGGCAGGATAATGTGCTTGGGTACTTCTGCTCTTGGGCTCTGACCACTTGCTCGGGCTTCCCTAAAGCCACATTTCTTTGAAGGTTCCCCTCCCTCCTCCCATTCCCATCAAACATTAGCACAGGAGCTGTACTTCCAGCATGCAGCACGTTAAACTATGTTTTGCCACGAGATCAGGCAGAAATTTTTTTCTTTGTACCATATGATCAAGGTCTGGTGGTCAACTTGGCCTTACTCACCAATCTACAAAAAAGCCATGGGATCTGAACACAAAGTAGGACCTGATAGTAGGAAATTAATGGTGGTAGACTTACTAAAACTTGTCTTTGGCAGCTAGCACAGGACAAAGGCCAGAAACAGGAAAATATTCCATTCCACTAACAAACATGATACCTATTTTTTCCTTCCATCAATGCTCTTAGAAGTAAGTAAAAAGACTTTTAAAAGTACAACTAGGGTATACTGGTAGTCTCCTGCAAATAATTGATTATATAGTAAGAGAAACATGACTCTGCATTGGAATCAATTAAATACCTGGTATGATGCAAAAATATGTATGGGGTTATATATGCCTTTCCACCATGTTACATTATAGAATTTAGACTTGCTATTTAACAGACTTCTATTTATTTCCAGTTGATTCACTTTTCTGCCCTGGTGACTACCTATTTAGACCTACATGCTAAAATCAAAGACTTATTTTTCAAAGGTAGTAACTGAAGAAGGAAAAACTTAAGAGTCTTTCAAAAACTTTTATCAGAGGTGTGTGAATCAAGGAAGATGCAAACAGCTGAGGGCTACTTAATACTGCACTACTCTTGCATTGAAGCCAAACATACAAAGAAAAGTTATCTACATGACAAGAACATCAGTTCTGAGACATGATGTTTCTTCACTACCAAGTCTAAAATACACCACCCAAACACAAAAGCCAATGTAAAAGAAGAAAAGTGAGAGCAACAGCCTCAATGCAAATTCACAAATAATGATAACCATTATTGTTTTTTCTTCTGAATTAAATTATTTTCTCTAGGGAGTTGCATTCCTAATTACTTCAATTTAAAAATGCTACAATTCAGTTAGTAAATATATTAATTCGCAACTCCTTAGAAAAACTGACAAAAACATTTAGCCATCAAAAACATGTGTTTAAAAGCATCTAGTAAAATCCAACAAAATGAGCTATCAGTGATGGGCTTTTAATTATATTGCTGTTCATTAGCAACGTTAACTACTTTTATACAAACATGTGTACACATGCACGTGCACGCACACACACATCCAAACATCAAAAAGAGCAGTGTATGCAAACCTTATTGTTCCTTATCCTTAAAGGAAAAAAATATAAAAAAAATCCACATGGAGTTAAAAACTACTCATATGAAATAAAAAACAAGTAGCTGCTTTGGGGAACACCTTATTCTCACGCAGATGAACTTTTCCATTTGTGTAAATGTATATTTACGCTTTAAGTAGGATAAGAAAAAGAGGATACAATGAATTCCAAGGGTGCAATTAGGTGTACATTACCTACTACATTGCTTGTAATTGCTTCATCTACAGGTTAAATAACAGCCTAGCAAGGTTTTGTGATTTTGTTTTGCAAGGATCTGAAACAGTATTAGCTGTGCCTGTGGTCTTCCAGTTACTTCTGGGGTTAAAAATTAAAACCTCCAATTGGAGCACAGTTGAAACTACTAGACCTGGGTAGTCTCTACATGGAAAAAACCAAAACCAGCACATTTAAGCCACAGATGTAATGACTACATTCAGGAAAATATTTAACTCCATGTCCATGAACTGGATTTGAATAATGGCAAGAAGAAAAGATCTGTTGAATCAAGGCCTGTTACAAGTGTGGTAAGCAGCTTCATCTGGGTAAAACTTAACATAAATTAAAAAAAGGTGGATGGAAAGGAATGCAGTGTTTGAACAATTACCTGGGTAGACAGCTGCAAGTTCTTATGAGAAGTTCAACTACTACTTCCATATGACTCTATGACTGCATGCAGGTCACTTCATTTTGAAATGAAGGAAGAATGAAGGTTGTATACTCACTTGCAAAGATTAAAATGAATATTACATACTCAGTTTTGTAAGGACAACTCAAATATCTCTAAGGAGTAAGTACTTTTAAGACTGCATGGAAGTAAAACTTTCTGGTCTCTCCTTGGAAGTTAGTAAAATGGTTATTCACTTTTACTTCATGAATGACTACAGGGGTCTCAAATTGCAGAAAGCAGAAAATAAGTGCAAAAAAGAGTGCTATATTTTTTAAAAAAGAATCTCATTGGAAATTAGTATGAAATAATTATTTCTCAGAATACCAGAAATTATTTTATATGTGTAACAATGAATAATCAAAACAAGTAAAATTTGGTAATCTTTCTGGCATGTCAATGCAGATGCTGTGCATATGCACATATAACAGATTCGTAAAACAAAACAAAACAATCTAATGGAAAAAGATCTGTTAATGATTTTTATTTACTAGCTGCAGACAGTTGGTTTAAGGCAACTGTACTGAACTGACATCACTAAGACAGAAAAAAACAACCCTGGAAATTTCTGGCAAGAGTATCATAAATAATTCACTAAGCTGCTCTACGCCCTCACCTCATACAGATGCAGCATATGTGCTAATGATTCTGCAGAACAGCCATTAGGCTTACAAAGCCTCTGCAGTCATGTATAAAAAAATCCCTCAGTTTTCTATATAATGTAATAAAGATGGACAGGTCATGATTTATCAGCGGAAGTACTGGAGACACAGAAGTAGCTTTATCTGCAATGTCTACTCAAAATTATTGACTGTTTGCAAAAACAATCAACTGACAAAGAGCTGTGAGAATGCAAAAAAAACCCCAAACTATACTACATAGAAGAAAGTAATGCAGCATCATAAAATCCTTGCATGGTGAATTACGGACATCCTGTGAGTGATATAATTACAGCTGTTAGTGGTATAATTACAGTCGCAACTGTGCAACAGATGAGAATATGATCAGAGCACTGGTTATTTTCTTTATCACCTTGAATTTCAGAAAATCTGCTGATACTAAGCAACATCCACTATGATGGCAGGTTTTCTAATCTTCACTCAATTTCCACAGATCAGACCTGCTGAATTAACATGAGTAAAGCTTGCTTATGAGTATCTAAACATGTTTTTGTACATATTTTTGTGTATATATCTGTCTCTTTATATACACGCACATATGCACAAAGAGGAAAAGGTTACAAAAAAAACCATATCCAAAATTCAGCTGCAGGAATTAAATGTTCATCATGAAAAAGTGACCTCTGGGACACAGAGGAGAAGGAAACACTATTGAAAAAGCTGATACAGTGAGGCTGTGAAGTAAAGAGGTTTTCTTTCTATTTGAAGCTCTTCCTATGGAAGTTCTCAGGGTGACTGAAGACTTATAATGTCTCCCTGTATGAAGCAATTCATAAATAGCAAGAAACATGACATAAATCTCTTATCATTTTGTGCTATATTAAAAAAACAGCTCACTGATGACTGCTTAGATCATCTAGGTATTTTTCTCCCCTTTGCCTTTTTATTATCTCTGTTTCCTTCTTTTTCAGCAGAGAGGACAAGAAAGGGATTTAGGCATAATTCTTATTTTTGTTCCCCCATTTGTGAATTAAAAAGGGGAAGCACAGTGTGTGGAAGCACTAGACTCCTTTTCAAACACCAGTGTGAATCACATGGATGTCGCATCTATACTAGGAAGTGAGAGACCCCATATATTACTCTCCTCCTGGGACTTACGTAAATCAGATTCAACTTCAAGCTTCAACTGCTGACAGTCAAGGTGCAGTGCAACAGAGTTTGGGGTTTGGACAACTGGCTTAAATTTTAGTAAATGCTTTAAACTCGGTCCTTGCTAAAAAGCTTTTCTGCTCTATGGATTGGAAAACTCTTCACATTTCCTGACTTCACTCACAGACTTTAATTATTTATTTTTTGAAAGAGAAAGCTGTGGTGCAGTAACAAGAGTCCAGTGATCACAAACACTATTAACAATTAAGTACTTGGTCTTCTTTTCTGTACTGTGACCAAATTATTTCTCTTGTGGGAAAGGGACAAGGATCATCTGCATGATTTTGATCTATTTTTAAGAAAAACTTAGTCATCTTTTATAAGACTGTTGTGTGGGTGAAAAGTGGTAAAAAGAAAATGGAAAAGAGAAGAAAGGGCATGTGTTTGTATGCTCATTATCGTCCTTTCAGAGCTGATTTTCTTCAAGGATTTTAAACACCTATAAAATATTCACTTATTCTTACTCCTAGACCTGGACTGTTGCTGATTTACACGACACCTGTATTTTCACCCTGAAGAAGCAGGTCACCACCTTGTTCACTTGAACAAAACAAGTAGAAGCACAAACTGGAAATCCAGGACTATGAAAAGGGCAAACCTTTCAGGAAATCAACAAGAATCTGGGCAATTAAAACAAAAAGTTACAAGCAGCTGAATGTATTGATCTGCCTCTAGGTTCCTTGCTAATACTTTTTAATTCTAGAGTAATATAGTTGTTTTTCAGATGTTTTTTCAGTAAAGAATAGCCCCAAACCATAAAAAACAACTATCCTGAAAGGATAGTGACTGAAAAAAAAGCACCTCTTTTCCTTTTTTTAACCTCTAACATAGAAGTATTATTTATAATTACCAAGCAAAAAAAAATTTAAACTGTCAGAATCTCCTTTGTATTTCACAGTTTAACTAAGCATCCATTTGCTTTCCTCTATTCCTAGTTTATGAAGCTACTCAGACTGGTATCAGTTTTTTGTTAAATTGAAATTTTATCACAGATAAATTGTTCTTAAAGGATGATGAAAAATGAGGTAGACTTTTATTGCCAGAATTTGTACAAGTAAGGACAAATCTGTGGAAGTCTGGACCTGGTGTTTAAAGACATAAGGAACTTATGGTCTACCAGTAATGGTGAAGAGCAAATGTTTTGCTTACTGTTATGATACACTTAGCACTACTGTAAAGGGGCAAAATCCCTATTTCACGTGCACATGTAAGACACTTTCTGCTGTGAAGTTCAGAATGCAGGCAGCAGTGAGAGGTCTCAATCTCTCCAGGGAAGCAGGTGTCCCTCTGCACGGCGGAACGCAGCGTGCATCCTTGCCAGGCTGGAGTGGTTCACTCTCCGTGCCAAAAGTCTTTGCGTGGGCCCCCGTAGCACTTAAACTCTGTGCTAAAAGTGAGGAAGGCAGCACAGGCCCCTGGACAGCACTACTTTTGCACTTGAGCAGAAAATTGAGGAAATATCCCATGTGATTTTCATAGTGCAGAAATTACTGTATCTGCTGGAAGTTTCATGACATAGTGGTCACGCACTGAAATATTTTTTACCTCTCCTTAGTAGTCTATCATACACAATCACAAAGATCAGTCATGACCTATGCTAGCCATATTTCACCTCAACCAACAAAGCATGCTGTTACAGTGGACTAATACACAGTTTAACCCTGAAACTGGAGTGTGGCAGTGTGAGAAAGTCCTTTCTCTATAGAAGGGACACCAAAGATTTCTGTCATGTGTGTATGTGTGGGGGAATAGAAGGGAGGAAGGAATAATCTTTAGTAATAAATATGGACCACATAACAGGAGATTTTTCAAGACAACTGAAATTAAAATAGTTAACAAACACAAACTAATATTACAAGAAAAGTGCTAGACTGATGTAACATTACTTGATTTGGATTAAACACATTCATGTTTCATTTGTGATGATATTTCTACTGCTCCTGGGGAAGAAATCTAATCCAGAAGGCAGAGATTATCCAGTACATGGGGGGGCTGTTCCATGATCTCATGATTTCTGATGCTATTGTACAGCTAGCTCTGTGCCTGTTTCCAGACTCTCTTTGTGGAACGAATTAAGACTTTAAACACAAATAAAGACATCAGACTCTTAAAACAGTGCTAGGAACACTCGCCAGACTTGACATATATCTCAATCGATGTAGCATAGGAGCTTATTTTACTTCCCACTGTAGCAATTTCTGTAGTCGGTAATCACTGCTAAGTTATCAGAAAGATTTAAACACACTAGGAGGGTGTTGCCTATAATGCTATCTAATGGATGTTTGGAGAGAAAGATGAAGGGAAAAAGAAGACAGACTGATCAGTTTTATCTGATCTAAGGAAAACAACACAATGATTATGCGACACTGAAATAATTGACTCTAAAATATACTGATCTAATCTCACTATAACCTCTTCTGAAATAAAACACTGTTTGCTCTCAATGCAATCATCAATTTCTAGATATTCCTAAACAAAAACAAGGGGAAAAACAACTTAAAAAGCAAAAAAGTTAGCAGAAAAGCAAGCTTTTACTTTTTAAAACTGCATTTGTCCCATTCAACTTTTCCAAACATTTGCAGCCTGACTCAGGCTAGTCATCTGCTATTACTCTAAAATCAAGAGGAAGACATAGGCACATACAGAGAGCAAATAATCACCCCTCTCTACCCTAGAATGGAATGAATAGCTGCTTAGAGGTGTCCTCCGTGAATCCAGAGGGAGAACATATGTATCAGTTTTTAGATATCTGGAGTTAGCTAAGGTAAGTATCACAGCAAAAAATCTTGATGTCTCCTGCAATTCTAAAACTGCATGCATGAATTCTTTATTAGCCCCAACTTAGAAGAAACTGTATACTCTATATAGAGGATTCGACATTTCTATCATACATTCCCAAATCAAAAGTAATCTCTGCACTACGGGGTACCTTGTCTACTGCCTCCTGCACCTGCCAAAGCTATTACTGCTAGAAGGGACGACAACTTGATATGAGTATCAGTTCTGGGTCTCTGAGTCCCACTACCCCTGCAAGTACCCACCCAAACACCCTTGACACCAACAGCACTCACACAGGCTAACGGGGGTTTGTGTGGGAAATCTTCCCCGGTTCATGGCATAGCATTGCATTTTAAGAGAAGGTTATATCAAAGAAAACGTGACCATTTCAGCTCAAGCAGATCACGTGCATGCTGGGAAAACACAGGTTAGGTAAAAGCCATGCAAGTAATATACCTGGTCGTGTGGTGAGTCCTCTGTCTGCAGCTGGGCGGGCATCAACTGGCTCAACTGGGCATGTGCAGAAAAGAAACAAAAAAGCAAATAAAAGATAAACAAAACCCCCCCAAATGATGAAGTCAACTGCTCTTCGGTTGGGACAGTGGAGAAAAGACACAGTGCATAAACAAAGTTACCAAAGCAACAGCTAGAAAAGATCTGCCTTCAGTTAATCCTGGATATAAAAGGAAGGGATGGGCATGACTTCAGAAGGAAAGCTTCACAGCTGATATGTCAATTTTACATCATATTCTGGTTACTGCTTAAAGTAAGAAACCATCAAGATCAAAGATTTTCTGTCTATAGACCAAAACTGTATGAATTACGTGCAAGCTTTTTCCAGTTGTCTGATCAGAATCAATGATCAATGCTGACTTATAAAACCACTGAATCCTGACTCCTTTTTCCTTTCAATAGGGATTTACAGCACTAGCTATAGGGTTTGGTAAGAATAAAGCACATTTTTAAAATACAATCAATAGTTCATTCTGATATGCTCCAATTTGTAGAGAGTAAATTTGCCTGCAAAGGAGAAACACCACTTTCTACTCAGTTGTGTCATACATGGTCTTAAAACTCTTGTATTACTGTGCTAAGGCTTTACCAGCTAAAACCTAAGACTGACAAAGCCCACTGGCATTAAGAGTAAATAGAATATGCAAAACTTTTAGAGTTGAGTCATTACTACTGCCTCAGTTAAGTCCAAACTGAACATACTGAAGAAATTAATTAAAACATTCAGATTTCCCCCCGCCCCCCTTTGTCTTTGTTGTTTTTCTCTTTTGCTCCGATACTGCTGCCTTCCTTATCTACCCAGGTGCCAGTGTCAGAAATAAATCAAATTCAGAAATAAAATTTTATGTTGTAGCTTGGAATTCAGAATTTTTTAAATAAGGTATTCTCGTTCATTTGAATATCAGGATTCAAGTATGAACCTTCTAATCAGCAGTAAGGGAGCCACAGTAACACAGGAAACCTGAAAAAAGCACAGTTTTCAATCATGAACTGTTCACTGTATTATTCAGCATCAAAAAATTCACGCTATCCTGACAATACTGCTAACTTAAGTGAGGGGACTGCCCATCTTCTTACTAAGTCTGTGTCACCTGCTTAGTGTTCCTATGGATTTGACAACCTACTGTGTTTGCAAGTGAGAGCCTATGTGGAACCCATGCCTTTTTTTACACAGGAGATGACTGCAATGGCTCCTGCCTCCAGAAAAAGGCAGCAAGTCAGCTTTATAGTAGCCGCAGACTAAAAGTGCATCTGCACATCTGACTTGCCTGTGTTTCCAGAAGGGTAAAATTTTCGCAGAGCTTGCTGGACTGGAGCTGCAGAGACAAGCCATCAAACCACTTTCTTTCACAGCAGTTCAGAGTGGCACTCACAGACCATGTAATTGCTTCCTTTACATAGTGCTATACAAACGCCAGTTTCCATCCTTAACTAAAAACTACAATTTTGAGTATTTTCCTATTTAAGTCTTCTGCTAGGTTTTCTGGTATTGGTGACACCAGCCCTCAGGCAGGTCAGCAGTAATTTTCAGTGGAAAGGACTGAAAGGAAAAAACAACCAAGGACCAACATTACCCAAACTGCTCCAGCAGAACCCTCCTCCATCACCCTGGCCCCTGCCTCTTCCCTAGAAGGCTGAGGGGTTTTATTTCCCCTCTCACTCAGCACTCTGTAACCCTACATGCCCATAGTTATGGCGAAATGAGAGAGCAGATTGTGGGTAGCCATAAAAATGGGAGTAGGTGATGGGAGAAAAGGATGGAGTAAGTTTCTGTTGTACAGTAGCATGGACCTGATCTCAGGGTAATGCAGTATTTGTGGAGTTAGGTGAAAGTATTAATAATGAATAATTCTTCTTGTCATCTATAGTTTTGGAAGCACTTTACAGGGGAAAAGGCACACATGACCAGCACATTTCATAACTGACACAAAAGTGAAACGAGCTGCTCAAGGTCACAAACCAATTGCAGAGCAAAAACTGGAAGCAAAGGCTCAGAGCTAAGGGTCTTCCAAAGCAGATTGTGATTCCCGGTGCTTAAGCGCAGCATGCCTGGGGCAACATGATACAAAGGCAGGCTGGTTTCTGGAGAGCGCCGACCTGCCACCTTTTGAATTTCAGTTGCATTTTAAAACCTGCTTGCTCTTGCCCCTGTACTGATGTATGCACAAACAGCAGTTAACTCTGAAAAACTTTGTCCATGGGCTTCCTCACTGCCTGCCCCACTGGACCACACCACCTCACAACAGTTGATATAGAGGGGAGAAGTTTAAACATATTACAGCATTTATTTATAATCAAAACTCTAAGATGTACTGTGTATTATTATAAAAATTGCATTGATTTTGATGCTCCAGAACCATATTTCTCTTCAACACACTTCCACGTGCACATAAGTACACAGAATTAAGACTGAAAACTTATCTTCCAAATAGCCTCACAAAACTAAATTGGTATATACTGCTTACACTGACTACACAGGCTTCATACAGTGTACACATCCCACCTCATATCTCATGCTAATACATCTCAGAAGAGCAAGAGAGAATGTGGTTACTTCTCTTTTCAAAAACAAAAGAAAGGTGAGTCAAAAAGCTCAAGAGGCAGTACAAATCAGCAGGCGAGGAGAGCTATGTGATGCTCACTTACCAAGAACAGCATTGAAGAGAGTAACTGGCCAAGTCATAAGGATAATATAGTATATTCACAAAATCTCACTTTAGATAAATACTTTGTCACTAAAGTTAACTGTAACTGCATAGTAAAATACAAAGTGTAAAACACTAAACCCAGTTAGCCATTGGCAAAATGCCCAGGGATCTTGGCACTGTCAGAGCTTTACAGCTGTTGGGGTTTTGCCCCCACCTCTGAAGGTGCGCTTTTTATTGTTAAAATACAATTTCCTGACAGTTTGGCAGTGCCTTCTGCAGTGTTCTCAGAGGGTATTTTTCGTTAACCTAATTTGTATCTCAATATGCTAGACATACATTCAGCCATGCAAGTTATGCAGTGTACTACCTGGTGCTTTGGATTAATTTCTGTGGACATTCACTGGGAAACTACCTCAGGGAAACAATAAGGAAGCAAATACTTTCAAGAAACTACTGAGTTATGCTAGACTTTCAAGGTTTTTTGTGTTTAGGCTATTTTTTACTCATTCATCAGTAAAGGCAATTTTAGTAAGATAAACTTTGCATAAAACTTATCCTTTTATCTAAACATGCAGTTCAGATTGGGAAAATTTCAAATGGAGTTATGAAACCTGAAGATTACGTGGCAACATACCAATTCAATACATTATTATTATTATTTCTGGGTGAAAGCTGGGATTAGATCGCAGCCATAGAAGAAAAGAGGCATAGGAACTAATGACAAATTTAAGGTATTTTTTGTAGTATTTTAACTTCATTGCTTGTATGCAGAATACTGGATACTTTGAAACAACAACTTAATGGCTGCATTTCCTTTCACTTTTTCCACAATCACATTTTGGTTTAAGCATTCCCTGAATGGTTTGTTACAAACAAGTCCCGTCACTGTGGCTGTGTTGGAGTGGGGGGGACCCCAGGTCCTAATCCAGCCAACTCCAGGACCTGTTTCGTTGCCTCTCAGATGTCAAGGGCCCCATTAGAATTTTGTTTTGACAGTAACGCAAATTACAATGAGGTCAATAATTTACCTGGTATGCTTGCTCAGGACTGAAGAAAAACTACTGCTTATACAGTGCAACAGCTCTTTGCAGTGAGGAAGTTGGGACTCTCATTCTGCCTAGGAACCCCCCTGCATATGCTGAGCTGAGAGCACTCTGGATTCACATTCAGTGGAGTTTTAAAAAAGTTGATTTCAGCTTTCAAACTAGACCAAAACAGTATCAACAACTGAACTTATAACTTGCCTGCCATCTGAAATTCCTCTGGTAGTCTGTTAAGTCTGCTGGACCAATCGCTCTGCAGATTTCCCAGATGCCAGGCCGTTCACATGGTACATGCTGTAATTTTCTTGATGGTGCTGAGTACCCTCAACCCTCACCCAAGTAAATGGGTGCTGAGACGCTCAGTTCTCTGACTTTTGCTGGCACCTCTCAGCACCTCCCAGCAGCAAGAGATGCTGACCATCACTCATACTGCAATGGTTAGTCACTCTGTAGTATATGAGGTTTCTCTAGCACATGATTTTTGAACTTATACCTTTTTTGATCAATGGTTATTTCTTAGGAAACATCAATGACTTGTTCAGTACTGCATAAAATACAAAAACCTCACCGCATAAGGGGAACCTACTGTGTGAAAAAAAGATTATGCCAAAAGACCTTCAGCGGAGAGGGAGAGGAAAAAAGAGAAGGAGAAAATTGTGTCAGCTGTTATTTACTTCTTGCTACTTCCAAAGCATATTATAACAACAGACACATGTTTTTGGAAGCAACTTAGACAAAGCCTGGAATTAGATCACGGCCATGGAAGAAGACGGGCATGGGAAATGAGGACAAATGGCACAGTTAGTTCTGGGTTTCTGGAACAAAGAAGTAAGAGACAAACACAAAGGAAAAAGATGAGGCTGTGAAATTTCCCTTTGATACTACAATCAAAGGTACAGAGAGGGTATCGAAAGAGAGAAAGAAGGTATTGTAGGCATGACCACATTAACAACATTGTGGTTTGGATAGATGACAGAAGTATAATGGAAAACAAGAAGGACTTACTTGAGGAGGTTTAACTCATCGAATAATTTCTATTTCTAACTGTGCATATTTAAGTGCTAATAATGGTTGCTCTAGCAGAGTTGTTTGCTGCAGTAACATCATGACAAATACAATCCTGATATCAGAAAAACCTGTAAACTCCAAAAACTTAAAAGGCATGATAGTTAAAAGATGTTTCCACAGTAAACATTAAGAAGTGCTGCAGCAGAGTAGTGCATTAAAATACATAGGATTCATAATTAAACAGTATGTTGTTCAAGGCAGGTTAGTTTTTTTGCTTATTTGCTGTCACACATTTTAAAAGGAGAACCATGTTCAATATACTTGCCTATGGGAATTCAGTGTCACATTGTAGTATGTACCTTTCATTATTAAATTCTGGGCTTAGCCAGGTCTCTGAAGGAAAAAAAGGCTTGTGTGATTAAATTGTGGGTATGTCTGGGTGCACCTGTCTACCTAATAACTTCTGAACTTGGTGACTGAAATTAGTACATTTGGAAATCTGGGAGGACAGGCTTCAAAAGTAATTAAAAGTAATTAATCCCCTCCTCCTCCGTTTCATGAAAGCAGGCAGTGAGTATAGAAATTGATGCCCTGTATGCCTCAGCTAGGGGAAAAACAGCAGCAAGAGCTGTATTGGAAAATTCCTGTAAGACAGACACCACTGGCCAGACTGTGTCCTGCTCCTGGCAGACAGCCCTGACACATGTGCTATAGCAAGCTGCAGCTGATTCCCTAGGAAACTGAAGTTTAGCCTGCCAGCCTGGTCAGCCGTTTGTAGTATCGCCAGCACCTGACGCAATCCAGCCAGCTGCTCGGAGCCGCTCCGCACGTCACTTGGCTGCAAGTGCCCTCCAGACACGTCTGGAGTCCTTGTCACCATCTCCTGTCTTCTGGTTCTTGCTACTGGCCAGTCCATGGAGTTTGCTGCACCTCTCTGCTCTTTTTCTTGGTCCCTACCTGTAGTGCTAACTCCACGGCAGTCTGGTTTTAGCCCCACTTCTGACTAGCCTCTCCTCTTCCCCTCAAATTTGGGATACTTCTGCCTCAGTGAATTGTCAGCCTGGGCTGAGATCCCAGCCATGTCTTTTCTTTTGCCTGATCTTATGCTGACTCTTGGGGACCCACTTTGATCGGAAAACTGGTTCTGACTCCACTGATTTCACTTGGCACCAACACCAGACCTGGCAAATCCTTGCCCACATCCCACGTTTCATCTCCCAAGCACCCAGCTGCCCAGAGTCACTCATGCATCATGCTGGAGCGAGACTAACTGCATAAGGTTAGTCTCAAAACTCGTTCTGAGAACAGGTATAGCCTAAGCCAATGGTTTCAAAAGACTTCTGGAGGATGTTAATATCTGTGCAGTTCAGCTACAAATCACAAATTGACAAAACACAGATTTGCCTGAAAAAAGACTTCTGTAGTTCCAGCCTCTGTCAATCTGCCTCTGCTTTGCACTAAGAAAGTTTCACTATTGTGATTAACTTATCACTAATGATGGTGGAGTTGAACTGATACAGGAAAACAAACACAGTAAGAGGAATTCAAGTTACATGATCGAAGTCCCTCACGTTTCTGATTAATTGGTTCTGGCACCTAAGTAAACTACCAATTCCAGATTACACATAAATTATTAAAGTTTTATGTAGTCTCCTCAATAAATTAGTCCATCAGCAACATAAAATGCTCGTCAGGAAAAAAGTTTTCACCAGCCAGTTGCATTTCAGAGTATGCAGGAACATTTTTGCAGTACATTCCAGAGAACCAGTGGTGGTGGTGAAATAAAATCAACTCTCATGCTAGGATTGTGCTGGATCTGTAATCATTTTCATGCCAGCAAATAAAAAGCTCTTCCTTAACTAACACACTCATTTCATCATGGCATAAATCTAACACCTTATCTATCTCCACTCGCTCATCATCACATATTTTATAAGACCGTCACTCATAATTTTCTGGAATTTATTTGATTTGTTTTTGAAGGAAAGCAAGCTCAACACTGAAATTTACAGTGTGTCTGAATTCCAAATTTTAGCCAGGATTTTCCATTTCATCATAAAGACACAGCTGACACAGTAGACCAGTTCTAAACATTTGAGAAACTATACCCTGTTTACATCAGAAAGATGTAAATTCTCAGGGAACAATGTGAGGACAAATCACAAAGCTCAACTCAAATTATTCTGTGATTTCTCCTCCTATTGTACATACCTTCGTTTTCAGTATTGGCTGGAACAGAATCAACACCAAAGGGATGCCATGGCTGAAGGTCATCTAAGCTGAACTCTCCATCCACTGGAAGAAGTTCAACTGTGGTCTTAGTTTCCGTCAATGAAGGCATGAGAGCATCATTTCCATAGCTGATTCTGGGTTCGCTGATCATATTGGCCAAAACATCATCAGAATAGTTTTGCTCTTTCTGAAGTAATTCATCTGCAAGGAAATTTCAACACAGAAATTATCTAAAAGAGCCAGCATTTCCAATGCTATTAAAATAACAATTTACTGTTTTAAGATTGTTTTCTTATGACAAAGCAAAACATAAAGGCTTAGGATAGTCAAAACTCTGTGATGAGCACTGCTGATAAATAAGGCATTTTTCTGAAACATCAACCAGAATTGTTCAATATTGTTTCCTACCCACTTTTCCAGCACATAAGAGATCACAGGTCTGTGCTTTACAAGTCCCTGGACTCTTCCCCACCACTTTTAAAAGAAGCACAAATCAGTTCCCTTCAACTCAAGATGTTGCCATAAGTCAACATGAGAGAGGGCTACAGGAAGGAGTGCCTTTGTAATTTCTCTTCCTCTTAAATGCTCACTATCAAAGCTCATCACAGCTCTTAAATCCTAAATCACCACAACAGTTACTGAATTAAATTTGGCTTACTATAACACACTGAATCTGAAGAAACATTCTCTCTTTTAACATATACAACTTCACAAAAAACTGAAGTAGTTCTTTGCTAAAAATCTTAAGTACCAATAGACATCTGTAGGCAAATTATTTTACAGGCAACCAGAACGTAAGGCTGTACAGTATTATCTAGGTTGTTTTTTGTGTTTTTTACTTGAAACAAGGTGAGAACAATCAAGTCACTTTTCAGCCCCCTCAGCTGTATAGCACAGACTGTCTAACTCCGTGTTAAAAATAAGCTTGGAGGTTGTGTGTGCTTCATTATTCTAACTCCCTTCTCATATCAAAGTTCATTTACTCTCCATTTCCCCCTTCGCTGCCTTTTTTTTTTTTGTAAGAGCAATACACTATTTGCAAGTACTTTGAGGGAACTTGGTGCACAAGTGCACATTCAAGTAAGCAAGCAATTGCTATGAAGATGATAAATAACTGCTAATAATGCATCAATGTGATTAATAAGCAGGTGTTATATAGCTAAATAGTTAAGAATCAAAGACTGTAAAAGTTACATTACTAGAGTGCAAGTACTTGCACACATGAGCACACACATGACAGCTGATGATACAAAAGCTTTTATTAAGTCTGGCTTCTCTCCACTTCTTTAAGGACCCCCCCAACTGCCCTGCTTCATACCCACATCTGAACCCTGTAACAGTTCAGGGACAGGAATCACCACTCTACTGCTACACCCTTTATGTCACTCTGTAGAGGCTCACTTATTTCCCAGTATTATCAGTGAGAAAGGGCATCTAAATTTCTATGCACACCAGAGCTTTACACCCCTCAGTAGAATCTTTTGAATGTTATTTCCTTCCTAAGCTTACAGCAGGCTGTACCACCACAGAAGCACACTGCACCCCTCCAGCAGCCTCCTTAAAGCTCCTCACCAGGTCACGAGCATTAGAGCTGGCACTGCTTCAGTGCCTCCATCAACAATGATGTAGTAAGGTTCTGCTCTGCAATACCTCTCTTAAAGACTACCTCTGCCACCCTATTACTACACCAAATTCAGAACATCAAACTAAACAAAAAGTTGTAACCTCAGCTCTGGGGCAAACTTCGTTCCTGAATCTTATAAAATTATGTTTTAAAACAAATTTTAATGTTTAAATAGCAATTGCTTTAGTAGACAGTAAGACTAATGTGCATACAAAATTTAATTCTGTGATTTCATTTGTTCATTAGAATGATTTACTAGGACAGTATAGAAAGTCTACGTAACACTGAATTGTTTTTCCTTTTGTGTTCATTTTATTGAAAGAAATATTATTTTATAAGATACCAAATAAAACTTCAGCTTTGAAGGTAAGTGCTATGTTTGTCTCCCCACTGCACTTACATGAATCCTTTCTCAAATTAAAGTGTCTCCTCATATCAGAGGAGAGACAGGTGAAGCATCTCAATACTCTGAGCAGACATTGCATCACATGACAGTTGTTAATTCTCATTAGCTAGGGACGAAGAGACTTTACAGAAAAGGAGCTGGATGTTAGTGGCCTGAGCGGGAAGTCTGGTGTCCAAGTGCCTTGCAGGGAGTTGCGGGAGATATCAGTTGAGCACATTATAATACCGAGTCATCATGGATCACATGAAAGTGAGTATTGCAGTACCAGCAAGCATCTTAAGGCCTACAAGCCTTTCGGACCCAGTAACCAGAAGGGCTTTACGATGCAGTTCCCCTTGTTCTTGCTGTTCTCCTCATCCCCAGAGGATTGTGTCAGGCAGCTGCAGAGAGCTGCAGCCTGTGCAGCGGCAGCAGAGAGCAGCACTGGGGGTGCTGTGCCCTGATCGCCCCTCTTCTCTGGGTGGTGTCACCTCTCCACAACCCCTGTCCATTCCCTGCTGCTGATGCACCCTGTGTTGCCTGCAGACAGCTCCTGCCCTTGGAAAGGGATAAATGGTGCACAGGGATGAAGGAGCAGAGGGAGAAGGACCTGAGCTCTGGCAGCGGAGGAGCGGCACCAGGTCTGACATGGAACTTGGGGGGAGGCCACAGCACAGGCACGGCTGGGCCTGCCAGGCTGACAGAGAGCGGCACCCAACTCCCAGCACGATATTGTGATGACATCCAAATCCCTAAGGCTGGGAGGGATGTGTACACAAAGTCTCTCTCTCAACACTACCCAACTGGGAGCACGTCGTTGCCGGCACTTGCAGGCTCCATTGTTCCCCATTCAGCTGCAGCGCACAGCACAGACATTAACTGACCTGCACAATAGCTCAAGTGAGGCAGACAGATATTACAACCAGCAGATTATGATCACATCCATTTTACAAGCAGGGAAACAATAGCCAAAATGAATCAAGCCCATCTGACATGATGAATCAGACACTGAATGATAGTGAGAAATTGGAAGTGCCTGGCTTAGAAACCATGCTGGAGTCCATCAGACTGAGGCAGCTGTGTCTGCATTGAGTAAATGATTTGCAAACACTTGTTTCAATCTCTGAACTGCTAAAAAAGTTTGCCCTAGGATTTCCAGTTATCGACACTGGCTGGCAAAGTCCAAGATCAATTTTTCAGCACTGTTTTTGTTCCGAGTATTGATGGCTACTTGAATCATCAGTTACGGTAATGCAAAGCCTCACAGCCTTGCTGTTACCCATCAATATAGTATTCCCTCCCTTGTTCACCATTGCCAACTCAATTCCCTCACCCTGCAAAAGACAATTCTCTAAATAAGCAGGGAGTACAGACACAGCTGGAGGCTAGGATGTGCATTCAAGACTGTTTCAGGAGTTTTCATTGTGTGGTGAATATCTTCATTATTAGGTGCTGAAAATAGAGAGATTCTAGGCTGCTCTTCAAAATTTAATCTCCCGTCAAACCAACAAGACAAAAATTCCATGACAATCTTCCTATAATAAATTTTTTGTTGCTCAGTTCATTATCTCTTTGTGCCATTCTGCTAGGTTCTGCCATCAAGAAGAATAAGAGGATGTTGAAGCTTTCTGTCCCTCTGAGAGCATGTGCTCAAAAGCAACCACAATCTCAGGAAAAATGCACGCTCAATTGGAACCTCAGACCTCCCAGCAGCTCTGGATTTGGTGTGAGGGTGCACAATTGCTGCTTCTCCTTCAGGCACCCAAACCCCCTCTTTCTCAGGATGAGAAACAGGCTCACTTCTGGTACTTCAATAAAACGCTTCTCAGATTTATTATCATCCTGAGGAAGTTTCACTCCTTCTTGGGCTCACTATAGGCATATCCCCATGGGTCGTTACTATGAAACAACAGCATCTAGAAAAATTTAAGTGAAATATGTTTGGGGAACTAGATAGAAGGGTAATACCACTACAACTTCCTTTCAAGACTATTCTCTTATTCCCACAGATACACACATGGAGCCAAAAGCAAAGGAGGAGAACAGGAAAAGAAATAAAACTTATTACAAAATCTTCTCAAGTATGCTGGATTGTTAGAAGCCATTTGTCCATAATGGCCCTAGACCACACTTTTACTTGTAAAGTTTTGCAAAGAAAACTGCACTAGCAAAGATACTGTGACAAAGCCCAACAGAGGTGATAGAGTGGCAAAAGCCATGCTATTTTGTAACTTCATCTGCTTTTCATTGGTACACAACATTGTTTCCAATGTTGGACTCTGGGACATACTTACCCCAGCTCTTAAACTGGCATATCTGTAAGGAGAGAAATTTCATGTGGAACAATTCCACTTGGGCTAATTCAATATGTCACAGTTCATAATCTTCAACACGAGCACATTCCTAAAGGACGTGCACTGATGTAATGCAGTTAGGTTTTAACTAAATTTGAATGTCTGCATCTTGTCAGCTGTATGAATCAAAACTCCCCCAAACTCGTAAATATGAAAACAAGACCTCCTTAAAGTCTTTGCTTCGGTGAATACTTTAAAACAAAACAAACCCGAACTGTTATTTACCTGTACATCTGCATTTATATTAGAGCTCTTACATAAACTGACAGCATACTTGTAACTCACAGTGACGCTAGTACCACTTCTACAAACCTGGTGCAAATGAACGGATATATGTCACGTTCAGAAAGCACTTCCTCACATGTCATTTCTAATGAGACGTGTTGTAAATATGGGTTTATGTAGGGAACTGCAAAATACAAAGTGTTAGTAGCACAAATAAGGGTTTTAGAGAGGTAACACTTCAAAGGGCTTCCTGTACCTGTGATGAATGCAAATTCTAGAGAGTCAGAAAGGTAGTTAAGTCACTTGTGTATCATGTGTGTTTCACATACACGTAACTTATTGCACCAAGTAGGAGTACTTCCTATGATGTGAAAGGAGAGAATATAGCAGAAAATACCATGGGTATTTCCTCCATCCTCTGCCCAACTCAGAGGAAATTTCAAGCATGTGCTTAAATTTAATCACACTGAAATCTGTGCCTTACCACAAAGAGTTAAGCTCCACTGAATTTCATGCATATTGTTATTCTAAGGTGTTTTGCTGAATCAAGCATTATAAGATTGTAATGTTACATACTATTAGGTGTCGTAATTATAACATTATCAAGCTGCAAAACACAATTATGTGGTATTCAACGTTGAACTAATTCATTTGTATAGTACAAGTCAAATATTATTTCGAGAGCAACTCTGATGAGAACTTTATTGAAAGTGACCTGCCTACTGGAAGGTGTGAGAGTGGCTTTGTTGCTCGCATGCTTTGAAGATGATGATGAAAGAGTGATACGCTAGATCATTACTGCGAAATACTGGAAATGGGCCCAACCTGCAATGCTCAGATCCATATTGACAGAGAAATGTGATCAACCCCTCAGAATTAAGCTTTCTTCTCTTCTCCTGGTAAGCCTGTGAAATTATGCCACAGGGCTTCTTATCTGGAAACTTTTACAGTGCAGTATGTCTCTCTTGCAGGGTTAAACTGAGACTGAAAGAAAACCATGAAAACCAGTATTTTATAGTTCTTATTTTCTGTCTTTTAGAGACATCACCACTAGGGCGAGAGGAAGTAGCAACAGTAGTTTTTCAGACTTCAGAAATTTCTTATGTGTATGAAAATCTTGTTCAATGAGGTATAAAGACTCTTCCTTTTTCAAGTTTTCAGAAAATGAACATTTAAGGTAGTATGAAACAGCTGACCTAAGAAATTTTCTCTACAAGTTAGTAAGAGAATAACCATGCCATAGCCTTAGACAATACCCCGTTGCCTAAAAAACAAACTTGAGAAGAAATACATCTCTGAACTTAAGAATAGCTGCAATATTTAGAACTATACTAAAAAGACCATGCTTCTAATATATTTTTTAAAAAATCACAACTTTATCATTTTAATTTCTTTCCCATTTCTTGCTGCTTCTGCTCTTTCAGGCTATGTGGATTTCAGTGTTTCCCAAATCACATCATAAAAACAACCCGAGACGCCTGTAAGCAAGTGCATCTAATAATGTTTCAGTTAGATTTGCCTTGCAGAATATTTATCTTCAATTATAAAAAATCCAAAGATGCTTAACTTATATACAGAGCTACTCTCCTTTTGCCAGTAGATCATGTTATAAAGAGTCTTCTGGTAGTAAACAGTGTTCAAAGAGTAAGAAAGCTTGGAAGATCCAATTCAGGAAAACATTTATTGTCATATAATGATTAATTCCAGTATGACCTAGGTGTCTTTTTCATTAGGAATGGGCTTCAATGCAAATTTAGTTTTGTACATGGCTACGCAATTGCAGAAAGCTTTAAGCAAAGGCTTATGAGAATTTCCATACCACTTCCTCAAGGAAGAACCATGATAATTCTCTCCCATTTTTACATCTTGCTATGAAACTCAAGGTCTTAAAATTTTGTCTGATTTTGTAAGAAGGCTGCTATGACACTCTTTACCTTCAGTGAAAGAATATTATAATTACTACTGACCCTTAGCTACCTGACAGCTGTAAAAATTAGTTATTAACTAAAATTAAATATCAACATATGGCTATAGATGTGTGCACAGTTATAATTTTTTTAATATGTAACAGCCAGTCATCTGATTAATGACTGCATTTCCCTGCTCAGTTCAAAGCAGAGAGTATTAAAGGAAGTTTGTGGGATAAAGTCCAAAACCAGAAGCTTATGTTATCTCTGAAAAAGAGTTATTAAATAGAAATTATAGACCCTGCTCTTCCCTTTCACAACTCCAAGCCTTTTTGTCCATTTCTGTGGTCTCCTTCCCTTTCTCTCACGCCCCCTTCATTCTATTTGGTTAAATTAATAATACTGTCTCAGAAAAATAATTCATCATTCACAGCCTCAAAAGGTCTGGATAAAAATGCAGAGCCATTATGTTATGGCACTCTTTTGGGTAAAAACTCTGAATGAAACGTATTTTTTTGTACACTGAGTCTAATGATTTTAACATTAGGATCTCTCAGTTCTAGCATGTGGAAAGTTCCTCTCCAGATGAGATGATGGCAACATAACATCAAGGTAGATGAGGAAATATTGAAAAACTCCTGGGAAAAAAATTGAATTGAAATTCTATACTGTAATCAAGGACATACATTGTATGTCATCATCCTGATCCACATAAAGCACCGTGACAAATTCTGCATGTTTAAATTTAAATCCACATTTAAGTCCAAATTAACATATCATTAAGTGCTTCAAAATAGGCTGAAGAGTTTAAATTAAAACAAATAAACAGCTCCCCCCAATCATCACTGACATTTCTGCCAGATGAATCAGCATTCATCATTCCTCCTTAGTCTTCTATAAAGTAGAAAAAGCCAAGTACATTTCCATCTTAAATAAGTAGTATATAAGGCTTATAAGTGAAACTGTCCTGCAAAAAAGCATTTATATGAAAAACTGCTATGGAATTTTATTGTCTTATTTTCTGAAAATAATTATTTACTTTATTTATTGGCCTTATTTATTGATAAAAATTATTGGATTTATTTGCCAAACTTATAATACAGAGTAAAACTCAAAACCTGCAGTGGAACCTAAAACTACCACTTTTTAACATCTGAAAAAAAGTCAGTTACCCATCATTTTTTATAAACACTTCTAACGATCAGAGCATGAATCCCACAACAATTTTTGATGTGTACTGAACTCAGAGGCAGCTTGGGAATCACCAAATAATCCATAAAAATATGTAAGTCTGAACATTAATTTGTTGCACCCGATTCCCTTGATCAAAAGACAGCACTGTCAATTTGACTCACTTATAACAGTTTAAATGAGAATTCACCAAAACTGAACTTCTCCAGATAAAATATGTTTTGCCTATTTATTAACTGCAGTTTCAGCACTTGATAGGCCAAATGCATCCTGGGTTGTCTGAGTATTCTAAAGAGATGTCTTTATTAAATTTAACAAATATATTCATTAAGTGGGATATGACCTATTCTGATGATTTTTAGACCATTTTTCATATGCATGATCTAACAGAACGAAGAAGAGTAAAAGGACTGGAACCCTGCCTAGATAGCACTATTCAGGAAAATGCATTTTTCAATTAAATTGGGCATATGAGAATCACACAGCAGGAGAAAGCTGCACTGATGAAAAATTGCTTCATTTTTAATTCCACGTGCACGGGAACTGACTGTTAGGAGATTACTGCAACATTTCCATCAATACAGCCGTTCTGTAAAATCACATATCCTCAGTAATTCTTCTCCCTTTTTATCCAAACAGTAAGAGCTTGCCTAGCAAGAATACATCAGATACTCTTGGCTGTAATAAGTACCTGTGAATTTTCACTCTGCACATCTGAAGAGAAAGTTATGCTTGAGTAAAGCAAGACTTAGTACATCGTTGGCATTAAAGGCATATTTAGTCCTATCCCCTCAGGATACCTCCCCATAGTGATGCATTTCAAACTTCAGTGTTTGAATTACCCTGGATAACAATTCCAGAGAGTGCTCTGGGAATGATGACTGAGATGCTAGCTCTATAATATATAAAGGTCTACTATATATCTTCTGCAGGCAGTCTCTACTTGGTTCTCACTGGACACTTGCAATTTGCTGGAATATAAGAATTAAGATGATTAATTTGCTTCTTTCACAATCTAACACTCCCTATTAGGAATCTGATCTTAGAGTGAGTCACACAGAATGACACAACTGTGTTTCCAAACCAAGTAGCTGGGAAAAGAAAATCCATCATTCAACAGCAAGTATGAAGTGGAAGCTGTTGTTGGAGTGTCTGTGCTCCAGTGATTTTGGGCTGCTTCAGTACTTGTGAACACTGCATCATTAACCTGATTTAAGATGACAGGAAGATGACATATTCATGAATTAAATCACACATATATCCAGTGCATCAAGAAAATTTTCAGTAACTAAGTGTAATGACATTTCCTGAGTGGACAGTGTTTCACCAAGCCAGGGCCTCCCCATCCAAATGAAAGCTATGCATTCAGAAAGTCAAGCTCACCTAAGCTGATCTGCTCTCAGAGCATATCTGCAAGCTGGGCAACTGCAAGATGTTTTCAGACTTTTATTATCCATCCAATAAAAGAATGACGTCTTTAATTTGGCACACGATGAACTAACTTATTAGTTCCTTAAAGTATAATGGTAGAAGCAATTACCAGGGAATACAAATGAGAAAGGCTGAGAGAAGCCATCATCCCGGTTCATAAAACAGTAAAATCTGACTTTAAAAAAAATTTTAGTATCACCACATGCTTCCTCTGTATTGTCTCAAGAACGAGTGCTCCAGCTGTTCTTTTCCCTTACAGTGAAGACACAACAGAGCAGGAAGTCTACTCCAATAGATGTTTATGAAAAAATCTGTAACTATGAAGTAATCCTGACCTACTATGCTTTTTAAAAGCAATCATATCCAGCATACTGATTTAAAATAATACACACTCCTACAGAGTGAACATTTTCATACAATGTAGTCCCTCTACTAGCAGAAACAATGCTCTCCAAGACAGAATTTCTCAGCCTGTTGTCTCCACACCACCACAAAATGCCATGTGAAATGACTGGAGAGTTAGAAGGAAATCCTCATCAAATCCATACATTTCCATGTATTATATGAAACAAGAGAAAATAGTAAAGAACACAACCAACCACCGGACAATTATTCAAAGTTTAGTGCTTTTTTTCTTAATTGCAAGATGAAGATCCATTGTGCACAAGGTCACGTGTAGACTCCTCCAGAGGGATATTTAAAAAAACCTGTGAAATGGACATGGTACCAGCTTCAACCTGCTGGCACTGTGAGTCCAGAGTGGTCTCCTGATCATAAACTTCCTGTGGGACCTGTGGTGGGTATGATAAACTTGCTATTTAAAGAGAAGTCTCTACGAAAAAGTGTTTCAAACTAGAGTAACAGACAGGATACAGCATAGAGACTTCAAGAAGGATCATGCAAGACAGAGTGCTCTAGCCATCAGCTCCTGAGGAAAATCAAGGCAACACCTTTAAATCTCCCCTGCTAAAGGATAAATTATTTAGAATGAAAGATCTAAATACCCACTGAAATAGCAGATGCCCATAATATTGAAAAATTACTTTGTTTATAATCTGTGAGTCCATAACTATTATCAGAAGTTCCTGGTTTTCAGTTCTAACACTTGGCTCATGAGACCAGATTTCCTTACAGGCACAAGTGAAACAGAACAGTGTTTTTCAAACCAAAAGAAAAAGATTCTCTTAATAAACTTCCTAAGACCTTTTCATTCTGATTAAATTTCCGAAAAGCAGACGGAAAACAAGATGTCCCCTATCCTCCCCTGATGAAAAAGCTACCCCAATCCAAAGTCATCTGAAGCCATTTATCCTTTTCACAATATCTGTGAGATCTGGAGGAAGCTGGCTCTTTTACTGACTAAAGTTATGTTCACAATATTTATGAGATTAAAAGAGGGCTTGTGCACACAAAAATCAGGATTCATATCTTTTCTGAAGAACATTAGTGCCCATGACAAGACACAATAGACCATTTAGCTACAAAAGATGGGGAGGATACAGTATGCTACTAATGAAAGCATTTGAGAACATCAATGGCAGCGAAGTTCATTTATTTCTATTTTAATCATCTACTATTCTCTGCCTAATTTTCTATGACAGTTAAACAATTTGGACAGAAAATAAGAGATGTTTAGAAGAGGAAGATGATGGATCCATTTCCAGGATTTTTTTCCTTCTTTCCTAAGCTGAAGCAAAGGACATTTTACTAGCAGACAGAGCTGAATCTCCAACCTGCAGAAGTAACTGAGGTTCTTCAGCTCATCCAAGCTCCTTAATCATGTGCAGAATTTAGAGCCTCGGCTGGCAACCACCTTTGCCTATGAAACTATAACACACTAAGGGAGGACAGTTAGTTCCACAAGAAGTGCAAACGCCTGCACCTGGAATAGAACAACCCCATGCACCAGTATATGCTGGGGACTGATCAGCTGGAAAGCAGCTTGGCAGAAAAGAACCTGGGGGTCTTGGCGGACACCAAGTTGAACATGAGCCATAAATGTGCCCTTGCTGCAAAGAAAGCTAATGGTACCCTGGGCTGCATTAGGCAAAGCATTTCCAGCAGGTCAAGGGAGGCAATCCTTCCCCTCTACTGAGAACTGGTGAGTCCGCACTTGGAGCGCTGTGTCCAGTTCTGGGCTCCCCAGCACGAGAGAGACATGGACATACTGAAGAGTGCAACAAAGGCCCATGAAAATGGTGAAGGGACTGGAACATCTCTCCTGTGAGGAAAGGCTGGGAGAGCAGAGGCTGTTCAGCCTGGAGAAGGCGTAGCAGGATCTCATCAGTATACACAAATATCTAAAGGGAGGATGCAAAGAGGATGGAGTCAGGCTCTTTTCAGAGGTGCCCAGCGGCAGGACCAAAGGCAGTGGGCACAAAGTGAAACACAGGAGGTTCCCTCTGAACACCAGGGAACAATCTTACTGTGAGCGTGACTGAACACTGGCAACTGGCTCTGGGTGGCCCTGCTTGAGTAGAGGGCTTGGACCAGATGACCTCCAGAGGTCCCTTCCAACCCTGCAGTTCTGTGATGATTCCCCACATAAACAGAATGCATCACCTTGCTCCCACAAATAGCTCAATGGCATTAGCTCCCACAAATAACTAAATTCCCAGAATATATCACCTTGCTCCCACAAACAGCTCAATAGCATTTAAATCTTTATAAAAGTATTTTATAGAGGTAACAAAGTGGTGACTTAATAGAGACCGTAAACTTCTGATTATTAAAAAAGAACAACCTGAAGAGTGTGTGTGTGTGTGTGTATAAACTAGCCAAATGCTTTAAAAACCAGTGTCCTTGGGTCTTAATTGCTTATCAGGCAGTCCACCTGGGCCATATCATGTCAGTATTTAAGCACAGAAAATAGATCTAAATGCTGCTGTGTAAAGCTTAACACAGAATTAATTTGCTTTTGTGGGAGAACTCTCTGCTATTTTTAACCACTGACCCAGCAAAGTATTTTCTGCTATAGTTCTAACAAATCATCTGTTCCACTGTATGCTATAGGGCTTCACCAGAGAAGATTAAAGGTAAATAACCACTTCAATGAAAATTCAAATTTTTCTTTGGAAAGCTAAGGTTATTGGATATGCACAAATATGTCAAGTCAATTATGGGGAGTATGCACAGGCATAGTTAGTGCTGGAAGTCACTCCAGGGTACCTGTGCAAATACACATTCTCTGAAGGCTGCTTCCACTGCTTACTCCTGTTGCATTATCCTTATGGGCAAAAACGGCAGAGCAAAATGGAAGGTACAGTAAGCCTGTACGATACAATACAGACACACCAAATGGCCTCTTGAAAACTAGAAGGTAGGTTTTACAGTACCTTAGGGAAGACCTGCACCTAATTGTACTACTTCCAGAAAATACATTTAAGGTTTACTGAGAAATTTCTGTATGGTGTAGATATACGCATCAAAACTGAATGGAAGAATTACTGCCATGGAAAAATGTGCTGGTTTTAAAAAGATGAGGGTGGAAATTCAATACTTACAATTTGGCAAAGATGACATTCCCTTGTGTCTAAAATTGAAGATGCTCCCTCTCAAGTACTAGCCAAGTGCCTGGGGCAATTTAGAAATGACAATTCCATTGACCTCCAGAATGGCAGAAAGTACAAAACTTAACAGGAATTGTCCAACCCTCTTCAGCTACAGATTTTTAAAACTACTGCAGCTGCACACTGGATTTGTGGCTGTTTATTTTACCCTGGGTGAAAAGTTCAACTTCATTTGACTAATTTAAAAAAAGAAAAAGAAATACTAACTGGAAAGTGTGGATAACCAAAACCAGAGAGGAACTGCTTTTCTTCAGAAAGAACACCTCTAGTATCCCAGTGCTCAGCATGCTTCTTTGCACCTCCATCTACTGCTAGAAAGTGCCTGTATTTAACAACCAAGTGGGCCTCTCCAGTGCCTGTTCTCAAGAAAGAGTCCATGCTTACATTAGCAAGTCATAAAGTGGAACAACAAAGTAAATAGGAATGACTGAGACATTTGTTACCAAAGCATGCTCCTATGTGAGCTAAAATGCTACTGTAGGCAAGAGGATTCATATTGACTGGATTAAGCAGGTTTGTCAACTGGTACAAAACCCAACTGTCCTGAGGATTATCACTATGGATGACAATTCCTCATCCTTCTCTCTGCCAGTTCACTGAACTTTGTCTGACCCAGTGCACAGAAATCCTAGAGTGCTTATTCATTCACCCATGCTTCAACATCCCTGTTTTCCTTCACCAGAAAAAAAAAAAAACCAAAACCACATTACAACCACTCTGATACATGACATTAATTGCATCAAGCAACTGCTACTGGTACTTTTGCCTCTAGTCTTCCCATGAAGCAGACTAGAACTGCCCCCTCCATGACGAAGACGCAGTTTCAAGTATTTTCTACCATAATGTACTGAAATTGAGTCAAAGTTAATTACGATTCACACTTGATAGGTACTATACGATTGTGTAAGATTCCATTCCAATTTTGTTGGTAACCTTACAACATCCTTTTAACAAGCTATTGACATATTTAATGTGTGTCAACTTCTCTTTACTATTCTGATACCTCAATACAGCAACACAACTTCAATTAAAGGTGCAGAAATCCTAAGCATTGCTTTATGATTTTAAGTATTCTTTTGAAGGTTGAGTTCTTCCCTTCAGCTAAATCTTAAGACAGAAAGTACAAAGAAGAGTCAAGAAAAACAAGACACTGAGAAGTGCCACTGCAGTCTGAAAGACATTACTAATCATATATTCAAAACATAACATTTTAAGGGAGACGATGAAGAAAACAATCACAAAAGAAATGGCACCAAACAGGACAGACACAAAATTTGCTTTTGCAAAGCCCACAAAGGGTGTGTTTTGTTTTTGCAATATAAATCACCATACCACAATGGTTGTTGTTTTTGGACTGTCAGCTGGCAACAAGCAGCTAATGCCCTCAAAACTTCTTAAGAAGGATACCACAGAATGAATGGAAAACAGCATCCTAATTCAACTCATGGCAAGAAATGCATCAAGGCTGTGGTTTGACTATAGGTCAAAATTAGCAGCTAGAAACAAGAAATCAACAATTACTCTTATAAATGTTGAAAGATAAAATCAGCTGAGGTAGCACTAACTTTGCCCTCCACAGATGCAGACTGACAAGTATAGGGATCTAATGGTTAAAGAGCACGGGCTAAACGGAAGCAAGTCTTCAGACATCCTTAGTCCACAGCTTGTCCTGTATTTACAGCTTTTTCTAAAAATACTTAAAAAAATCTTTGCAGGAAGTTGTGAACCAAATGTCAAGAGGCAAATCTATCTTGCTCAAATTTTGTCATGCCAGGCTGGAACACACAAATATTTGAAATAGCACATGACCCACAGCACACTGTATGCATTTGAACACAGTGATCGGGGATCTGCTTGCGTTTGTCCTCTTTCCCAGCTATCTAATGTGACTGTGGCATCCAGAACATGCTGCAGAAGAACAGGACAGGCACAACAGAACAGAATAATAAAATTACAACAGCTTGATTTTATTTGTCAAGGGACAGATGAAATCATATTCTCTTACTTATTGCTCATAACTGAATGTTTCAGAGCTTAGTTATGGTACTGCTGTGGTAGGCGGTGCTGAATATTTAATCAGTGGTGGGCTAGAAAACATGGAGCTGAGGACATCAGTTTGGAAACAGAGCAGCAAAAACAGAATTAAAAATTCTGCTCACTGCCTGCCCATTTGACTGATACACAAAGCTCTGACGTAGCTTCTGATTCAGAAGCTGTGCCACTCCCAGCAATAAACTGCCTTTTTCATACATGGATAAGCAGTCTAATCAAATAAGGATTTAAAGCAGGATGTAATCAAAGGAATGCTGATTTCTCTTAAAGCCTGCCATTGCTAGCTCTGAGATTTTGTACATATTAAACAGAATATGAGATTTATCAGAGGGAAAATGTGAGTACAAGTACCAAGGTGACCAAATAATCTGCTCACCTACAGTGTGCAAATACCTCTTCTCAGATTTTTTGTGCCACTCTCCTACTCATGGGGAATATGCCCGCCCATGAGAGACACCAGTTAACTTCAAGAACTACACCAGTTGCCAAGTGACCTGGTTTGCAGCACATTTGCATCACTGCCCCTTAAGAAATCATTTGCAGCCAGAATGCCAAATGGTCTTCTACACAAATGACCTGCTTATGCTTTCCAAGCTTTGTCATAACAGTCATGGTCAGACAGACCTCTTTCTGCAACTCACACACTGGTCCTTTTTCCCTTGCCCCAAAATGAACAAAAGACAGCCAGCAGTATTCTTCCTTACACATCTGGAATTTGCTGCTACAATACGTGCCTGTCACCCTAACGGGGTGTTTGCACATTACACACTGGCCAAATACTTTGCAAAAAAATCCTCACTTCATGTAAGTGCTGCTTTCTACCCTCTGGAGCGCTGTGAGTCTTCCTATGTATCTACATACTCAAATAAAGACATCTTCTGCTTAAGCCAATGGACATCAACTGGTGATGAAAACCTGCAGATAAGGACTACAGCTCTTAAATTTTACCCTAACTTCCTGCCACCATCTCTGCTGGAGTTCTGAGAATAATGGGAAATTTTAAAAGGTTGCTTTTAGCATAGAAGCTGGGTTTCGTATTTTGTATTCCATACATTAAAACTATGGCTGTAAACTTGTCTTTTGAGATAGGAACTTCAAACCTGTCCTGTATTTTAAAGGAACTTCAAATGTACAGCTGCTGGATTGTGATTCATCTGATCACCAAGCACTAATTAAAAAATCTTCACAATGTTGAAAAAAAAAACCATTCTCTATGCAGCTCCTACGAACCAGGAATAACTTTAAATTCAATTTCATATAATTCAACTTCATTGCTCAGCATAAAGATTTCAAAAGTAATAGGCAGAAAGTACAAGTGTGCACCTTATCTTCTAGTACATATACTTTCCAATGCCAGAACACCACCACCATCTCACGGATGAACCTTTTGACTGTCAGGAAGATATTAGGGAAATCTTAATGTATTTCTAGCTTAGTTTCTAAAAAAAGTAATTAAATCCCAAGACCCGAGATTCAAATTTGTCAATAGCTAATAATGGAGAAACAGTGCAAAATAGGACATAATATTTCTAGCACCATGAAAATCTAGTAAAAAACAGCACCTTATTAGATATGAGGAATTAAACCCATGGTACAAATCCACAGGAAACTAAATATGATTTATTTTGCTGCTTACAGAACTACTTGTTCAATTTAGGGAAAAACTACCTTTGTCAGAGCTGTGTCTTCTAAAGTAAAGATTATTCATTCCTCAAGGTGAAAACTGTTCACAAAGAACTCTGCAGTCAAGTGTGGAACTACAAACTGAAAGCATAATGAACAAAAAGCCTGAACTAAAACATTAGCCTTCTAACTTGCATCACAGGCTAGGAGAAGAACTATTTTCAACTATGCTTCCTTACATGTAATTTATTATTTAGACACTGTGTGTGTGTGATTACCTAGGTTATTTTTCAACTTTTCCATTGACTCACACTTTCCAAGGCAATGATTCTAACAAAAGGTATTTAATGAAACATTTGTCTTTTTAATGAGAGTTGTAATATTTCTTGGGAATGTTACAAAGTGCAATTTTATTAGCAATTTACTTCTCCACAGATCCTGCAGTTGTAATAGATTTCCTTTTCCATGGGTTTAGGGAGAGTACAGAGATTAAGAAATTCACTAATTTCAGGACAGAATTTGAAACAGACTGATCAGTGCTCAATGCTAGAAGGAGACTGTCTCCTTTAATAGATGGGAATGACCTCAACAAGCTTTAATTAGAACCAATATGTAAAACCAAGTATACAGCCAACATTACTAACAAGAAGAATGCTGATACTGAAAGTGAATAGGCTTTCTTCTCATTACTAAAAACTATTTTCCATAGTACAGCCCAGGCCTGGAAGTGCTTTCTTTAATTTTTGCTGCCTGGTAACTCCCTGTATGAGAACTTATGTTTCATTGTTTTAAACTTTGCAATGTTTTGCAGTCTTTAGTATGCCCAGAACCACAAAAAAATCAAGGTATGGAAAAAGTACTCAGGAGACTGTGATACACTTTTTCTTTGAGATATCTTAGCTTCTCTCATTTTATTAGGAAATAATATCTTATCAATTTTAGGCTCTTTTCTCCCCTAAAAAATTAATAGTATGTTTGAGATTGGGAGTCAGATTTCTGTAAACCACTTAGCAGTTAATAGACTTGTGCTTCCATGTCACTTCAAAGCCTCTGAAATTCCCACTCCATTTCAGTATTTAGGAGGGAGAAGAAAATGTGAAAGAATGTCCTCACCAAAAAGCATTAATGTTACCATGAACAGAAGAAACTGAAACTTCAAGCAAAAACCCAAGGGAATGACTGAGTCGCAGAGAGAAAATAAACTGAGCACCTTGAAGACATAACGGTATTGGCATCTCCTTTGCTACAGAAATTATATGCTTTCATATGATCAATAAGGTGTTTGTTTTTTTCCCCCCAAACAGCTCTCTACAACTACAGACTGACACTGTTGATTATGCCTTATAATTGTGAAGCACAGAAACACATGGTAAAGGAGAATTACTAATTCAGCTATCTTTCTGCTTCTTCCCAACCCCTTCCCCAACGTCCTGAACTCATTCCCAGCCCTTTCAAGCTACCTCACGAGTAGAAGCACATCTCCTTCCTAACCTGTGCTTTGGGCAAATGAATTCACCACTACTCCCTGTCCATCCTCTCCATGTCCTAAATGCATCTTAATTCTTACTGCAATGGCACGCTTCCCTCCCTTGTGTTTTAAAGAAATCAATAATTTATTTAGTCAGCTGAAGCTGGTTATTTGTGAAACTAATCCATTAACTGCCATTTGGCAGAGTATTACATCTTGCAGAAAAAGCTGCTCCAAAGACAATGACCGTTCCTTCTCTGGCCTTTGCATTCAATCATGTATTACTTTTCTTAAAGAAGCACATTAGCAACATCATGTCTGGAGCTGTTGGTATATCTGAGATGAATATAGACTAAGTGAAGTTGCCTTGCTGCAACAGCAGCACACAGCAGAGTCCAAGTGCTGTGACAGGGAGATCTCTGTTGCAGCAATGCCATGGCCAAGAGCAGGAACGTGAACGGGAGGGAAGACTATTCTCCCTCACAGCCATCTGCTGTGACAGCACTCAAAGAAGCAGCAACTGTTGCTACCTGACTGGTCCACAGCCCAGCCTGTGCGCTGGAAAAAATGGGAGGAGAGGAGATATCCATCTGACCAATTAACCAAGAACTAAATGCATGGCCAGTAAGATACTGCCAAGTTTCACACAGCAGCTGCCAGTTGATACTTACACTTTTCTCAGATGCTTGGGTCTGCAACTAATTTCTTAGCTGGAGGATTTCCAAAATGTCTACATCAGATAATGTAAATACTTACCACGTAAATTAAATATCCAAACCCAGGAAGGATTTGCTAAATCTCATTGTCAATAGCTGTGTCCCTATAGTACGGAGGCTCCAAATGTAAATTAACATATCTCAGGGAAGACATTTACAATAACATGGTGATCCCACTGTATAGGTTATACAGGGTTTGTCTTCCAAGTATTCATTATAATCTAATTTATATTTTAAGAACATTGGCAAGTTTACTCTATTTTTCAACTGGGACAGTATATAAGTGGGAGAAGTAAGATGCTGTATTTTAGCTTTTGGTGGTAATTTCTCATCACATAAACATTTGACATTTTCTATATTAATAGATTGCATACCAACTTCATCCTGGATTTCCTCTGCCACAGCAGGCACATTGTAGAGGAAGGAGAGAGACTGGTTCATGCGTTCATATATCACACGTAGATGTGTCATAACCTATGGAAATAAAAGTATTTTAAGTAGGGCAATACTACTGTAAATTTGACATTATCCAAATTTTATAGATTATAGAGAGCAAGACAGTCTTCACTTGTGCTAGGTATAAGATTTCAGTATGCTCTGTGTACCGAAACTGTCAAATCCATTGCAAAATTCACCCCCTCTCCCACAGCTGCTACAAAAATAGTGTTCTAGATGCTCTTCCATAGCAACTACCTGAAATCCCACGGGAATGCAGTAATTTAAAGTAGGGGTTTACATTTGCTGTGGGGCAGAGCATGTGCACAAGCAGCTACTGTGGCAGAAATCCACAGCCTCATTTACCTTTCAACAACATTTACATTTGCCCATACCCCTAAGTTTTCACATAACATGCAAACCAAGTGAGGCACAACGATTGCTGCATCAAAATATTTCAGCTGTTTCAATTTTTTTCTTTATCCTAATATTGCAAAAAGAAACAGCGCTCCCTGAAAAAAGCTTCAATTTTCTTGGTAAAAACATTTATAAACGTTTTCAGTTGAGAACAAAAATACTTCCACCCAGAAGCATTACTGCACTGTCTCATGTGATTACAACTTTGTTGCCTCAAGTCCCCACATGCTGCTATGGGCTGAGTCACAACATCCCATGATATATGCTCCCCCAGGGTACTCTCTACAAGTATCACCTCTCTTCAGTAGAAAGGGAAATTGAGGTGCATCGTAGAAGACTGACAGGGCAATTAAGTCTAAAAAGGAAAATGAGTTGCAGATAGCAATTTTAATGAAACAGTGGTATGATTTCTTTGAATCCAAATATAGTATTTAAGTTTTTGAACAAAATATTTTGTTTTCCATTTTCCACTGAAAAAAATTTTCACTAACTGATTCTCCAGCCTACATTCCCCCAACCTTCTGACCAATTCAAGAAGCAAAGATACTACAGAAATATTCATTCCTATGACGATATACTAAGCAACACACTGCATTTCTTGTATTTAAATGTCAGTTTCCGTTCTTTACCTGTGCTGCCACATTATCTGTAGTCTGTAAAATTTCACTGTTTTTTTCTATTAAATAATCCAGTGTTTTAGGAACTAAAAAGTCATGTTAGATGAAGAAGCACACGCTTTAATGTTTAAGACAACCATCACCGCAGAAGACTATTAGAAGTGTGCAATTGTAAATCTAGCAATTTTAAGACAGCATGATCTCCATGTACAAGTCTGTCTGGAATAGATGTTTGAGAAGTCTAACAAAAAATGTGCCATTCAGGGAGGTATATGGTTTTGATCTGGCTTTTACTGATGCCAGTCAGTTCAAAAACTGTGGCTGGAACAGTGCTTCCCGTTGCATCCTGCAGAGGGAACAGCAGCAGATTCTGCAGATCACAGCACACTTTTTTTACAGTTTGTCCATTGTGCCTACTATTTTAATTGCTGTTTTGAAAGCCAGCTACACTTTTTTTTTTGTTTGTTTTGTTTTCTTAACCTCCATGATTTACAAAGGCAACATAAAAGCTGTTCCAAAACATACATACTGAGGACTGCAGTAACATTTAGCAGTTAAAATGCCATGAACTACAGTGCTTATTTTAAAAGAACAAGTTAAACTTCAGTGCCTCGCAGTAATCACATTTATAAACACTACAAGTACCTCTGCAATGACTATAGAAAGGCTGATTGCAGTCAGATGGCTACACCACTTCTGGTTCTGCCACTTCAGCTGAGGGAAGCATAACCATGTGTGGTTCCTAATCTATTACTGACATCTTTCTAGGGGTGTTATTTACCAAAGCACTAATAAATGCTCTGGGCATTAATGCTCTGGAGGGCTCCTCAGGAAACACCCACAACTGACTCACTGTCTGGATAGACAGAAAACCTGTTTTTTGGTTCTTCTCAGAAGACAAATTATACCCATCCTACTCCTACATCACTTCGCCTTAATCTTCTGCTGGAAAGCAGATTATTTTTCATTGCATGTAGAGCTGTCCACAGAAAGGAGTCAGGCATTTTTTAAAAAAATAGGTTCATAATGGTTATGAATAAACAGGACCCCATGAATCTTCAGTGGGGATTACCTGAGATCTGATTTGGGCAGCTTTCTTTGGGTCTACCATGCGGACATGTTCAAAGTGTTTAAGAGTATGTTGTCTGTCTTTCTGCTCAGCACGCACGTACTTCTTCAGCATGTTGAATACGTGACGAGGCTACATGGAAGAAATAGGGAAAAAAAAAAAGTCAGTTTAGAACAACACATATTTTAGTTCCTTACACTGGAGATGTATCCTAAACCAAAAGCACTTGTCCAGCCAGTGCTTGAAGCTATCTTCTGAAGGCAGGTCTGTCTACTTATAAGGAATATCCACTCACTCAATCCATTTGGCAGGATGGGCCATTAAATAGCAGATGCAGGTAGTAGATAAGGTCCTTAAGGAGAGCATTTAGACTATCTCCCTAACCTTAAGTGGAAGTTTGGTTGTTGCATTTTCTTGTCTAACTGCTATATTCTTGTCCTAACAAGACAAGAAGTGCTACTTTAGCATGCTAGTTATCGGACACCCAACATCAGTTTATTTTGGGCTTTGGAATTCCATTCTCTTCATCTACTTCTCTCACCCAATTCAGGAAGCCCCCATGATCCAAGCTCCTAGTTTTGCAACCCTCACCACCACCAGGCAAATCCTGCCCAGAAGATCCTGAAACCAAGACTCCATTGGAAGCATTTCAAAGATTCTCCATATATACTCAACTACGCTGAATACTCAACTGGTATCAACATCAGTCAAATTACAGTTAAACTTTAGCAACAAAAAAGATTACAGCTGATAAGTTTTATCAACAGTAAACTGAATGTACACATTCAGATTCATATCAGAAAGTAAACCTATTAAATATATGCCTTGAGGCGTATAATTGAACACAGACAAGGGAAAGGTCTGTAGCTGAAGAGAATGTGAAAATATACAGACTGATGACAGAGCAGTGAAGACTAATAAATGTGTATTTCTGTGTACTTTTCTACTAGGTACAATAATACAGTGTCAAATTAGGGAAGTGTTCTCTAGCATTCTGCTAAGACATTTGTTTTTAACTCAGTGTTTACAGTGGATTCTGGAAATCCAACCCCCCCACACACAGCCCAACTCAGCTTGTGCTGTTGTGCTTGTGCATCCTGCCCGAAGCTGCAGGACAGTGAAAAGCATGAAGCTGAGGCAGGTGAGAAGAAAGGGGAAGGTGACCTTACTGAGCAGTAGATTAAAGAATGAGCAGAAGTGGTGAACAGCTGGTCTGGGCACTGGCAGTCATACAGGGAAGAGGGTGGGGAAGTGACAAAATAAGCGTCAGCGGCTCTGTGCAGAGCTTTCCGAAGCAGGAAGAACTGTGGGCGAAGTTGAAGTTTTAAGAAGACTTAGATTCATGGACAAATATAGAGCCTAAAGTAATTTAACATTTACACAAGAGATGAATACTAAGCTACAGAACTCAAAAGATTTAAGAATCTCTTCAGCTTAAGAGAAGTAACATTTTTTAAAATGTCTGAGGAAAGTAAACCAAAGGTTATTTGAAGATTTGTCAGACAGAAATAGAGAGATGTGAAGCCATTCCCTGCCAGAGGATTAGACATAGCAGCTTCATGACTGAAAATTCATTCATGAAGAAAATAACCCCAAGCGCCCTGGGATTGTGGACAAATGCTGTAAAGTAAGTAATCCTCTCAACATTGTGGTAGTGGCCAAACAACTAGAAATGCCAACTGCAAGGCTTTATAGGAACTAAGGCTAGAAGACCAGAAAGTTGAACAACAACAAGAACATTTCAAAGAAAGAAAATGTCATTATCGTTCCTGACAATTCAGCTTTCCTCACCCCCAAGACACATCAAGATAGTAGGTTAGGGCAGACTAGAGAGAAAAGGATTCATTTCTATTTCTTTGGGAGATAATTTAAGTGTCATGTCCAACACCAGAAGGGTATAGTTTTTGTTTTCCCTTAGTGTGTTTGTATTCACTGCAATACGTCAAAGAAACTTTTACATCAAGAGTGACAAGTAGACTTGTTAATAGGATAACAATCTTGAAAATACCTGTCAAATACCATTAATAGTAGTAGTCACTTGGGTAAATTGATAGTCCACCTTCAGTGCCTTTTCTAACACTGAGAAATCTCCCAAACTTACCACTATAAAGGAGAAATGGATATGCACGCCTCTAGCATGTCTGGCCAAGAAATCTCCCTGTGATGACAGCAGAAAACTGTAATTCAAGTTTAAGACAATGCAGAAAAAATATTAAATGCAAAGTGTATCCTTACAGGGGCAGAGACTTTCCTTTTTCTCAAGCAGAAAAACACCCCACTAGAAACTCGCTGTATGTAGATATACAAGCCTAGAGAGTTTCAATGTTTTGCTTTTAAAACTAGACATATGCCTCTTTTAACCCTGGATGGTAACTACTGATCTAGAGATCTCACAAAGCCTAAAGGCTTGTGACATTAACAAGAAGTGATACAAAGCTAAGAAGTCCTCATGAAGTATTCAGTCACCTCACACAGATGCACAAGGCTTTCACAGTCAGCAAGGCACTGCACTACACACAAGTTCTTAGGGTAGATGCAGGCTCCTACAGAAATTACAGGATTCCCTGAACATAATATTGAGATAACCTGAGATATATATGTACTCAGGCTCCCCTGAAGTGGAAGCTGAAATGTATTAGAAGTCTTAGCATATAGACTTCTTATCACCAAAAATTTCTTTATTGTGACCATTAAGAAACATGCCCTGCCTCAACCATTGAAGGGCATTTGCACACTGATCCAAATCTCAAAAAGGTGTCGGAATCCGCTGAACATCTGATGTACACTAAACCAGCTCTGCTTTCTTGTTGCATTCCGTCCCAGTCACACTGGATCCGGTCTGATCTCCAACCTTCCCAACAAATTTGCAATGCTACTGCTGCATGGCTTCAGGGCTATGGATGAAGGCAAAACTGACTGGGCCTTGTATACCTGAGTGTACCATAAAGGAGGACCAAGTTCTAAAGTTGAATGTAACTTAGTAAAAAAACATAAAAATAAATAGATTGATCACTTTCTCCTCAATGCCTAGGACTGTAGACCTACTGCTTACAGAGTTTTAACAAATTTCTGGACCAGCAAAAGTACCTCACCCCAAGTCCTACCTCTGTATTGTATTTCATATACATTTTCTTTTAAATGTCATTACTGAGTGAACTGGTGCTGCTTAAAAGTCCCATCCATGGAGGCACTTTTTGCAGAGATTCTTTCAGCAGGATTTGCCCCCAAATCTAGTACACCCCAAATGATGTGAATTCTTGTGATGGCAGAGCAGAGGGGCCACAACAAAGAGGTGAGGAAAGGATCCACAGGCTGAGGAGATGCAGTCAGACCCTGTGTCTGAAGCTATTATATCAACGGCCGCCTGTTACTTCGACCCTAGGCAGGAACCTTCAGATTAAATTATAAATGAAAGTGGTGCTATTATCAGCTAAATTAAGCTCCTGAGGCCTCAGCTCTGACACTGTCTCTGGCAGAAGGACAAATGCCTGACACAACCTAGGGCCAGCTTGGCACCTCTTGGCTCTTCATAAATAATGTACCAACCACTAAACTTCATTAAAAAATTCTGGGTTTAGCACTTGAAATTCTGCTGCATGTTTTGCCAGGCAAAACTCGGTGTGTTCAGGTCTGTAGTCACCTTAATAAAAAATACCTCATAGAATAACCAACTTGCATCAGCCACCAGGGGCTACCTAAGCCTCATGAAATAATTCCACTATTTTCAGTTGTCTGTACTTGTTCTGTTGGCTTTTTTTTTTTTTTCAGTCTTCCTCTGAAAGCGACCAGGATACTCCCAGGATGTGACTTCTGTTATCCCCATGTTTTTATGTACCCTGGCTAACTTTGCTGGCAACTGTCATTTATCCAGTGACAAGAATGGCCAGTGACTTCCTAGGCAACAGGATTCAGCATCAAATTCAGAATGCGTATTATTTCATTAGCAATGCTGTTTAGTTCAGAATAATATTGGCTACTGAGTACTCCAAAACCCTAGACTGGCTGGCAAGAAATCCAGTCCTAATGCACACACTCACTATTCAGGCAAACGCAGAAAAAAAGACACAAACACATCTAATAAAGTGTGAGGTGGGCAATGCAGGGTGAAGCAGTGTGAATGCTGCCATTCCATGCTGCTTCTGACTATTTCAAGCACACACTGTCATAACATTTGCTCCCAAGAAACTCATTCCACAGCTCTCCTTTATCAGCAGATTCAAACACCTGTTTTTTATCTAAAACTAAGCACAGATCAATCATAGCCCTTTTACAAGCTATCATGACTGGCCAACAGACGTACTCATGTCTGTGGGTATTTTAGTTGTTAGTTTAAAGTTCTGTTTATGCTGGAGAATGTGGTCAAAGTATTATTCTATATAGTTTTCATGAGTATGTTGGGACTTGCATGTATTCAATACATTTGGTAAAAAGTGGATTGGTTCACAGACTACGTATGTGGTCTACATGGACTACCTAGGCTGACAATGCACCATAAAAAAGCTAACTTTCTACCTAAAACTGTAGAGGAGATACCTCGTCTCTTATTTAAAAGACAATTCTTTCTGTGAATATATCTATATATCTATACCTACCTATGCACCTGGGCAGGGGTAAGGACCTGTACTACAACCCCCTGTTTGAAAGCTTAACCAGGCAGTCTTGACAGCTAGTTAACAGGTTTCCAGCTGTAGAAGGCACAAGACCATATGAAGCAGAAAATGCCGATGGCTCCTTGGGTAACTGCTGGTGAGTTCCAGCCCCACCAACTCTGTAATCCAGTGCCTTTATTTCAGGTGGCATCAGCAACAAGATAAGGTCACACCCCCCCTATAAAGGAATCACGTATGAGACCTAAAATGCCTGAAAAACGTTTTCTAGCAAGTAATATATATATATATATATATATACACACATAAATATGAACATATGCATGCAAATGCTCCCCCCATGAAGTCTACATTCATCCTAGTCTACCATTTCAGATTTTAAGGGAGTGATGAAACAGGGCAATTTTGTTGATCTTGGAAAATGTATTGGATTGCTACAAATATAACTTACAGTGTACTCATGGAAATCCAAAATGCTATAGAGAAACAACACAAAAATCATATCAAAGCACTTCTTTATATTTAAAATACAACTTCCTGGCTCTGTGCCACGGAACTTCCATGGGAAATTCTGAACTGGCTTGTCATTTTCATCAAAATTCTCTCTAAATCAGAGGGGAAAGTTTCACAATGCTGTATTGTGCTATTTAATCTTGCCTTTAGAGAAAAATCAATCACCAGTCCTTTCTGATTACTGTTCCTGAAATGTGCAACAACTGCTTCTTTTTGTTCACTTATGAGGAATACCTTATGTACTATATTAGGTATTTATTTTACCTGCTATGTTATTAACTTGGGGGTCATGTTTGATACAGGAGTAGTAGTTCATTTTGGTAACATTCAAGAAAGGTTGGCCAGGATGAACGCAAGACTTTTTCTCATGTGTGAGACACAACTATAAACTCCCATCCAGCTACCTTTCATGTGGAGTTAAAGATGCCTTCTCATAATTTCTGCTAATTTATAAGAAAACAAGTTACCCCACACATCACAAATACATGGCTAGAATGGTACTCAAAACCTCCCTTTGCCTATCCTCCCAAGGACTTTTCCTGGGGCAGAATAAATTAAAACAGTATTTGATTCAATCTTATTATTTGCTTTTCAGGATTTGAACCTATTCAACTTTGACAAATGAAGACAAATTTTATTTCTGTTGACTCCTGAAAAGTTTTGCGTTTTAAATACAATGAACCTGCTAGAGTTTTGCAGAACTCAATACCCATTTGGAATTGCCTCCTCTGTCTTTAGTTCACTCGTACAAAAAAACTATCGGCAAGCCTAGGTGTATGACTATTCCATATGCTCAAACCCACAGTCTGGGCAAAAAACAAGACAGTCTGGTTTTATTCACAGAAAAGCCTCAGAAGCTGCTGGAAAACCACATTTCTTGAAGTTCTGACTTGGTTTAAAAACAGAGCTGAAATCCACATCATTTTACAAAATCCTACAAAATTAAGTGTATGTGAGAAATTCCACAGCTGTAAGTTTATGGGTTTGAAGGAGCAGAGCTAAAGGGTGGAGTATTAGAGCTGGACTGCTCTTTCCTACTGCACAGGAGGATTTTTATCACTAGATCAAGCAGCAACACTTTGGCCTGCCTCCAACTGCATATTTCCACAGCAACCTCGCTGGACTCAGAAAAGGCTTCAAGCTTCCCGAGTGCAGAGGCACAGAGTAAGGGCCTCTCTGCAGATCCCTCTTCCATGTCCAAATAGCCTAACTCCACTAGTTCCAGCCTACACCGTGCTCTCTCTGTATGAACGGACGCTGCTCCCATAGCACAAAATGTACTGGAGCGAATTCTGAAAGCAACAACAACAAAAAAACCATGGCAAAAAACTTCAAATGGATTAATATACGTGCCAGGGTTGATCTTAATGATCCTGTTCTGTTCAGCAATAATCTACATTTCAGTAAAGTAGTGCTGAATTAGAAGAGAAGCATTTTAAACTGATTTTAATGATTACATGCTCACTTTAATCTATGCACAAAGTAAGGAGGTTAATTAATTACCTTTCAAAGTTTTCCTGTATGTTTCCTTACTCTGAAATGCCTTATTTCACCACCAGTATCTGGAGTTCTTTCCTGCTTCCCTCTTCACCCCCCCCGCCTGCTGTCACCGGCTTCCCACAGAGAATGTGCCTCTCTTACCAACAAAGATTAAACAGGGAACCATAAATCCAGCAAAATTTGACATGCACGTGAAAGAGGGAATATAAGCAAATTACAGAATCAATCTGCTCACAGAGAATGATGGATTTGAATTCCTCTATTTAACTTGTAAAATGAAGGGGAAAATTTCCAACTGTTTTTAAAACTAGAGGCATATTGGTTCCAGCTGCCACTAATCCTCCTTTTCTGTGGTAAGGCCATCAAGCAGGATGAAACAATACAGTATTTTGACACTGGATACTGAACAGCTGCACCCCATTTTCAAAGGCAACAAAGTATAGCAGCACAGCTAAGCTGCATCAGGAATCAGGCATAAGGACCAAATTTTAAGTTTCTGGGCAGCCTATATGATAGTGCTTCTGAGAACAGAACAACAGTACAAATACTTGGTTTTGCTCAAATTTATTTTCTAGTAGGCCTCGAAGCTATGCAATTTCACCTCTGTATGCTCCTTGCCTCCCTTGCTGCCCACAGTGGTAGTCTGAAGCACACCTCTGACACTGACATTGAGCAATCATCTGCATAATACCTGAAAAAACCTTGTTGTTAAAAGTTTTTGGTCTGGTACAGAAGCTGTTCATAAAGGATTCCCAGACTTTTCTAGACTTAGGTAGAACAGCACTGAAAACAGCTAGTTTTCTTGGCATGTACAAGAATTTAATGACTACCATACTGGCCCAGACCAAAGGTTCCCCTAGTCCGGTATCTTACTCTCCCCTCCTACAAGGAAAGACTCCTCCCAGGGAGCAAGTAAATGATATTTTCCCTCACACAGCCTTCCAGCTTCCCCCTGTCCAAAGCTCAAGGAATTTCTGAGCCAGAGGAAGTTTCTCTTCAGCTCCCCTGAAGAGCCTACCCTTGGAAAACAAGCGCCACATAACCTGTATAGGTGCAGAAAACAGGGGTTCCCAGTGGATCAGGATTTTGTCACCCATGCAGAACCACGCATCACACCCATGATCAATCAGTCTGATGACACCAGGAGTGCCAGACTCACTATATACGTATGGTAACTCATCTGCAGGCAGACTGGTCCTGGATTTCTAGACATCGAAGAGAAAAATGAAATCCCGCTGCTTCAAGTGGTCTGCTAGAAGTCCAAAAAATCTTCAGAAATGTTCAAATTCAAGTACAAAGCAGTATGTCCGCATGATTAAACAGCACATGGAAAACACCTTTTGTACATGCAAACATCTATATACATATGTATACACATCAGACTTATGGTAGCCCTCCTAGCTGTGTGCAGGAGACATGCACTTCAATAAAAAAGCCTAACTTATTTCTCAATTTAAACCCAAATTCTGTCCTTATATAGAGAAAGAGACTCCACCACTTTAAACATTCATAATTTGATTTTGTAGTAAACATGCTAACAGCAAACCATCTAATTTGAAGCAGGCTGTGGAAGGTGGTTGTTAAAAATATTTTTGGAGAAATCCAGAAAAACCTCCCTTTTGTAAGACTACTTAACAAGTCACCAGTAAGGTTATGACTTACTCTCCCAAAGACAACACAGTTGCACCAAATGTACTTTCAGTTTACTGTGGAATGATCAGAGAGAAATATAGCCAGGGTATCAGAATTGAATTTTCCAATAATCCAATTTTCTCTTTGGCTAGGAAGCCAAAGTTTGGGTTCACAGTGTATTCAGATTTCTGGCTCCATACCCTGCAAAGCAGTTAGCAGACTGGATTCATTCATTAGGCTGCTCAGCTATTATCAATCACTCCTCAGGTTTCACCCTCTGCCCCACAATAAAACCAGACAAATCCTCCCACTGAATTCAATGTCAGTATTTTCATGCACTTTGACACACATCTGACCAGCAGTTCAGAGGCACATGCCTGAACTGTCAGTAACTACAGAGCACACAGCCCAAAAATGCTGAGACAAGGACAGCACTATCATCAAGACTGGCAAAGGAACTGTTTAAAGACACTATTCTTTAAACTGTTCACCCCCATTATTTTTGACACGAGTCCCTGTTTGGTAGCACCTTCAGCTGCTGCCTGCTGCTTGCTCCTTTCAGAATGATTACCTTTTGTAGGGACACAATATAGGATGCACCTCAGTCTTTTAACAGTACCTTCAAAACTTACTTCTACTGGAGTCATGTATCAAAGAATGTTCTTTGACACAGCCTTTCAGGCCTGATGCTTTCCCACTGACACAGTAAATGTATTATTAATTTAAATGTCCTGGGAGCTGACTACAAGCAACTCAAGCATAAAATGCAGGTTTTTCTGGTCCCAAAGTTAGTGTTAACATTTTTTTCCCTTAGTGTTCTGAAGCTGAGGTTCATTTTTTTTTTTTTTTTTTTGCAGTGGAGATGTCATCTGCATTCCACAAACATGAAAGGTTGAGGACCCTTGTGCTATGAATGAAGTTGCACATTTTAGCAGCTCTAGAAACCATTCAGCTGTTATGTGTGGTCCCCATCTTCACCTTCCACAACCTCAGATACCTGCAGAACCAAGCTGTCAGCCTCATCCACACACAATTTGAAATCAAACAATTTTTCTGTGATACTTTTCAGACAGAATTATACTTGCATGAGGCTCAACTTTACAGCAACAGTTGATTGGCTAAAGCCAAACGTGAAATTGTATCTTGGGTGAACCACCCAAAACCACATGGCAAGAGAGCAAACATGACCTGCAGCCAAGTCCGTGCACTCACCCTCAGTTCTGAGCCACAGACTCCAGTTTCCTAAAGGAAGCTGCATCCCAGCCTGTAACTCCCTAACCTGTCTGCTAACCAGACGTTTGAGTCCAAGCCCTTCACTATCCTCACAACAGTCAGAGGTTACAACAGGCATCTCACACTCAGACCAAACAGCATTGTCTACCAATTTAATACAGACTAGGTTCATTTTCCACAATTACTATGTTGCAAAATACAGATCAACTCTTCATACAACTACTCTGAAGTCTCCCCATGACACTTTTACCTAAGTAAAAAGTTTTTCTTTTACCTGACACACAGTAAAAGCAAAAGAGTTTTGCACCATGGGGTGCAGAAAAAAGTTTGATGATGATAAAGACTAAGATCACTTTTCCAGCCTCACTGAATATGCAGGTTTCTCTGCAGAAGGAAATTCACTTAAAACATGTAATTTTACCAGGTTAGCTGTATTGATATCATTCCCTGTGAGGCCAAAATCAAGATTTAATGGCTACATTTTACACTGCTGACCTAGAAGTCTTTTAGTAATACAATGTTTTTTCCATATAGGAAGTGTTCCAGAGGCAAGAGGTACATAAAACATTTGACTGTTTTCCCACAGTGTTCGTGCAGATTCTCTTCTTCTGGAGGTCACAGACCAGTTATTTTGGTATTGAATACAAATGTCACAGATACAGAGTCATTAAAAATTCCATTCAATCCACATTCTGAACTTAGTGTTTACACCCACCAATAGCCATCACATCCAATACAGACAACTCTGAATTGCTAGTGTGCTGTCTTCATGCCATTTAACAATCCTCACAAGATCCTTCACCAAACATATCAACAGTTTAACAAACAAACCAGAAAATCACAACCACCCTCATCCTTAAGCTCCATCTTGACATGATAAAGTATCCTACTGTGCATCACTTGGAGGAACACTTCATAATCCTTCTGCAGGATCTGTGAATTGCTACAATTTCTCACAATCAAATCACTTCCATGTTATTTGCTTAAGTATCTTCATGGATTATGTATCTATCTATAGGTATGTATGAGGAGGGGGGAGAGGGCGAGTGCTTGTGCCTACATTTATGTACACACAAAGTCTAAACTTTTAACTTTCAAACTAGCTGACTGCCGTAGTAGCTCTTGCACAGGGAACATGCATTCACTGCCCCATAGGTGGACTGTACCTGGGCACACCTTCTTTTTCCCCAGGATAACTACAGTGATTTTGACACAGCTGACATAGTTTGTGGTATTGCACTTACCCTGGGCGGGACAGTCTGCAGGGCTGTGATATAGTTCTCCAAGGCAATGCGGCGACGGTCATTCAGCATGGCTTCCACCCGTGCCATATGAGTCTCCACCAGCTGTTGTCTTTCATTTGCTGCTTCTTGTTCCAGTGACTCCACTTTCTCCTGGAAATGCTGAAAAAAACATCCATCACAACAGGGACAGTGAAGACATCAGCAGAGACCAGCTGACGTGAACACCTCTGTCTGTAAGTTACCAAAATCTTTCCCCATGTCAGTCTAGCTTTGCTTCTAGGAACTCTGCACCGAACACACCTTTTACTGATTTCAGTGGGAACTGCCCATACCCTGTATTCCTGAACACCTGTCATATTTTATTAATCTAACAAAATATTCCTGACAAGTTCAGCACAACCACCAGTGAATCCTTCATTTGCCCCCTGAGACAGTGGTTCAGTGCTACAGAACTGTGCCTAGAGGAGGGTGGAATCTGGCAAGTATACAACCCCATGCCATCACAAGTTATCAACATGTCTTCACGAGCAAATCTACATGTGAGGCAAAAAAAAATTTCAACCAGACCAGCGTCACTACAATTTCTGATAAACTGGCCACCAGGAAGAAAAACTGAGCCCAAACTTATTCCAATCAAGGTAAAGACTGACTGGGTAAAATACACAGAAGGAAAAGCTGTGGGATCTAATGTGCAAAGCAAGCTGGTTCTGAATGTTACCCTTTTATAGTTTTCCACTGAAAACATTCTAGCAGTACTGAATAATACCTGACATAGCCACAGTGGGATCCAAGGAGTGTCTGGCTTGTCAGAAATTTTGAATTACAGTATAATTTTGAATAACATAATTTTTGGATGAGGGTTTCTTTCTGAGAAAACTGATGGTGATTCCCTCCTTAAATTACATTTTCCATCCCTGCTTTGAGCTTAGGTCCTGCAGCTTACATTAGCTTATCACATCCTGAATTTTGAAAGGTGCCCATGGGAACTGAGTTTTCAGTTGTCACTGAAGGCAAATCTAAATTCAAGTGAAATTCTACCCTGCCATGCAGTCACGAGTGATGTCCTGCACCAGTGTTCCAGGGACTGGTGGCTGCAAAGTAGAGACACACAGCAGACACCAACAGCTGGAAACAAAAACAGCAGCAGCAAGAGCAGAGAATAACATTAAAACCCCCATAGAAGTAGGTTTTAAAATTGTATCACACCCAGCACCCTTTGTATTTTAACTGCAGCCCCAGCTGGTAAGGTTGTGGTTGCGTTTTCCCTTACCTGGATAACAGCTTTCTTATCAGCATTTGGCAAGTTCTTTGCTTGGCGTTCTGCCTCTTCCCACTCTCTCATGACCTAATGAACAAAACAAGGAGCATGACTTTTGTATTCTCCTCTCTTGTCTCAAGGCTTAGCAACAGCCAAGCACTGCAGCTCCGCCAACCATCTTTTTACATTCCTCTCCTCTTTTTATCTCTATAAAAAAAGTGGTTACAACATTTAACGAAGGTAGGATCCTGTTATTAAATTAAACAAAGACAGTACTTCTGCGTCTGAACATTGTGCCAAGCTCTCACAACTCTGCTGTGAAGCAACACGGCCATTAACCAGCCCTGAAGAGAGGGAAGTGAAGGTCTTTATGGATGAACACACCAATCCCTTTTCATCTTAGACAGAAAGGAAACTGCTTCCATCTATTGTATGTCCTTGGTCAAAATGAGTGAATTTCAACTTGTTCTAATTGACACTTTTTTTGGTAGCACAAGAATTTTACATTTATTTGGACTACATCGCTGGCCTTTGAGTGGGACAGATCTAGAATTACATGCAATTTGTGCTAGTCTGTCCAGAAATAGGTGTCCAACACTTCAAAAACTGAATGTATTTATATCTCAAGTACAATGCTGACAGAAAAATTATGTAGGAGAACTTCCCCTACCATTCCTTTCAGCAACGTGACAGGCCACCTCCTCCTGTAACACAAGGCAGTATTTCAATAGTCAGGGAATGAGTTACTCTTAACTTGCTCTCCACGACATCTGGAACCTTCTCGTGGTCTTACTTAGGGACTTTATTCATTTCACAACTAGACAGCAATCTCCTCAGATAAAACATTTTACGCAGGAACAATCGCTCCCACTGAATGCAGTACACACAAATAAATGACTTGTTTATTTGAAGGATTAACACAAGGTCAGAAGAAGACAGAAGAACCCTAGAAGCAATTACTCAAAATGTGCATTTCTTTCCTTCCTTTCTCACCAAAAAACACACTTTTGTACCATTTAATAGAAATAGTCAAACATACCCTTTTTTAAAGTGGATTTTTGAAAACCTCAGAGTCCACAAGGATAACTGAAATTTTACCAAGACCAATACCAAAGGCAGGACAAATTAGACCTGCTGTGTCTCATGTCTGCAAGCTGAGGCTCTACCACTCAGCTCCTGTCTCAGGTTCCTCAGTTTTCCCACATGTTGGCCACTGCTAATTGGGCTCCTTGATGGGCAGACTGGAGAGTACTGGTGGTGCCTCAGGGTAGCTGGCTGAGCCTGTGCCTTTAAAAATACAACCCATTCCTTGGCTCAAAGGAGACTTCTACAAGTTCCAGTCCCTGAAATGTAATCCCCTCTCAGGCCTAAATAGGGTTGTAGACCCTAATGATTAACAAGCATGCAAACGCCTGCACTCCAGACTGACTCAATGCATGGGATTTTCTTGTGAAGTTTTCATCTTCCTTTTGATCCAAATCCTGGGAATGTATTTCAAGACAGCAATAAATCAATCATAGTAAAACCAGATCAACTCACTATCAGTGAAATTATTTAAGAGATTCTGGCCTCAATAACAGCTCAAGAGAGTTGAGACATATTTTGGGAAGCTAATGTGATGCTGAAAACTTTAAAGTGGGAAATTGTTTTGTTTGCTTCCAGACTTCAGAGGGGCATGGTTAGACAGCAGTTGTAAGCACAAAGACCTGAAGTCAAGTGCTTAAAATCATAGTCTTAACCTAACTCTGCTCTTTTACTGGGAACCATAAACCGGAACTTAAGTCCCAAGAATTGTACTACAACCTACATAAACTGGCAGTCTGAAAGTACCTCTTCCATTTACATTATCTTCTCATCAGACAATATGCATTGATGTGCAAACTGCAGCCAAGCTCTAAGGAGGCAGGAACCCAAAATTTACAAGGACACATGAAAATTCATTTGCAAGGGTTTGTAGTAAGCAGCTGAGGACAGAGAACATGATGCACAATGCACTGAAGTTACAGGTCACTCCACCATCAGTTACTTTCCCAGTACTTTGGCACAGGAGATTTTCCTGCTTCTCTGACAAAGCAAATCTAGAAGACATGAACTGGCACCACAATGTAGAGCACTGTGATGTGTTCTGGATAAAACTTATTAATGCTCAGAGTGCTGCTGTGTATTAAGTGCACATTAGGTATGCATCTCTTAATTGCACGCTTAAGGCCATATGACTGTGGTGGTCGAGAAAACTTACATTCATGTATACAGACAGCACCCTTCTAGAGACCTGATATGTCAGTGGTGCGAGGAAGTGAATGTTACAGAAGACCCAGAAATTGTGGCATTAAAGTCATAAACTACAATGATATGATCAAGCTTGAGCGTTGGCCTAGGTTAGCAACTTTATTATTTTCTTCTCCCTCCTTTCCTTTTACGCCTTCAAATCACATCTCTGACATCTGCTTAATACTCTTTTTTACTCTGAATGAACAGTTCATGGGTTTTCAGAAAAACAGTTCCCTTCCCATCTTTATCCCCCAAACTAACGCTCTGCTAACCCATATGATGAAAACAAGTATTGTGGGTAATGTGATAAGGAGACCTTTGGCTAGACCAGGTCTCTCTGCCCATTTTATTTCTCTAAACCTTTTAAGGTATGGAAGGCAGGATGATAAACTGACAGCCTACACAGCTTGTTGGGAGGGATGTAAATTATAGGCTTCAGAGTTCAGCTCTGGTGCAACGAGAGTGAATGGCTTGTGGAGAAAAAACAGAACGACATAGCTGTTTACAAAACCAATATTCAACATAAAGACTGCAGAAGCTGTGCTTTGAGTGCTGATTTTTGCAACTGAGAAGACTTCAATGGTTGAAAGCACCTCTGTTCATAAGCTAAATAAATGAAGATACACTTGCCCTACAGCTACCTATGCACAGCAAAGCTACCACCCAGAGAAAACTTCTGCTCTCAACAAATCACCCAAGGTCATACCTTTAGAGAATTATGAGTGACTAAGAAATATGCCATAGCACACTGTAGTAAACCAAAGAGCAAGAAGGGAGAAAAAAAATTCTCCGGATATGCATGCACAGGAAAAGGCTGAACTTGGCTTCTATGCACTTATAAACCTATTCTCCTTCATTGACAGCACAGACCTATCAAAGCCATACAGATTTATGGCTCTTCAAGGCTTGGTGGCTTTGTGCAGGGTAAATGACAACTTCTGGTTCAGATTTAAAAAGCAAGCCATTTCAAAGTCAAATTTTTTCAGAACTCAGGACTTAGTGCCTGGCAGACTCCTTTTGAAATTGGGCTGTAGGGGACAGCAAGAGGGAGGAAGAAGGTATGGAGAACGTCGTTCATTATTAAGAGAGATGATAAATACAAAAATCTCATTATACTGAAAACAGCAGAATTTACTCCCATTTTTTACTCTGGGGCACAGAAGCGTATCTGCAAGAGTAGAATTTATGACAGACATTTGGTTATAGCAATCAGACCAACAGAGGTGCTTGTCTGAAGGTTTGTTTAGCTAGAAAGTCAAAGTCATGCCAATAAAATGACTATCTTTGTCAAGGGCTTCTGTTCCACACTTAGGTCTCGACGCTTTTCCTGGTAATAACATCATTAAACCTCTCCAAAGAGTGCTGGCTGTAACAGAGGTGGGCACTCCTACTAACCTGACAGCCAGTTTTAAGGATGGAAAGAGCCCTCCCATGCACGGTAATATAGATGGTGGGATTCAGAGAATACAGGGACCGGTGCTGTTTAACATCTTTGTCAGTGACATGGACAGTGGGATTGAGGGCACCCTCAGTGAGTTTGCCGACGACACCAAGCTGTGTGGTGTGGCTGACACGCTGGAGGGCAGGGATGCCATCCAGAGGGGCCTGGACAGGCTGGAGAGGTGAGCCTGTGCAAACCTCATGAAGTTCAACAAGGCCAAGTGCAAGGTCCTGCACATGGGTCAGGGCAATCCCAAGCACACATACAGGCTGGGCAATAAGGAGAAATACGTCAGAAAATAACAAACATTCAAAGGTTACACATGCATTGATGGATGGCTATCCTGTTTGCATGGGAATGTAGCTTTGCTGTTATGTGGAGTTGCATTAATAATTCCCAGGAAAAGCTTTAAATTGTATGCTGTTGTAATTCTATTTACAGTACTGCCTAGGAAAGTTTATAAGCCTTGTTGCTCCAGGTGTGATGCAGATGTAAAGGCAGAAAAACCTTAATGGTCTGTAGTCTAAGGGGGCAAACACTGAAGAGCAGAAGGGATTAAAATAATAGTCTGAACCAGAGGTGCACCAGGTCATCGTACAAAAAAAACAGAGACTTCTCTAGTAAGAGAGTCTTTTAGGAGCTGTGAACTATGAACCAACACAACCACCAACAGAAGCTGGATCTCTGCCTGTGTGAGTATCTTTATGCAAGAGAAAAAGAAATACGAGTTGTCAGAATTTCACAGTAAACAAAGGGAAATCTCAGAAAGAGGATATACATAATATCTGCATTTGCAGTGATGACATGTTTTGATTAAAATACTTAATTTCAATTTAATTTTTCTAATGATAAATTTCCCTACTCCTCAGATGATTACATTTTATATGTGAACTAGAATGCATCTGATTTTTTTTTATTAGTTAATTGGCTGTTGCAAAGTGTGTATCAAATAAAACACTGCTTTAAAACTAGCTGCTTTATTAAATGAAAGAAATATCTGCATTTTGTGAACCAATTTATTTCAGATTATTACATTTATCATGATTAAAGAATGGCTTGATAATGTCCGTAAAACCACTGATCATTTCCTCTCTTTTTAATAGAAGAAAAATAGCCACTTATGCTGCTTTATAAACCCCCATTTCTCAGCTTTGAAAGAACTGGACTTTGAGTTAAAAAAAGTAAAATCTGTGCAGCTGGAGGACTTAGCTAGCTACTCTCACTTGTTAACTTTAAAGAGAAAAACACTGACAGCAAAAGCTTACTGAGTTAATTTGTTCAGCATTGTTTTAACATAACAAGTAACAAATTAATTATTAGTTAAATATATATTAAGACCATACCTGATTTTAAAGAAAATGTAAAAAGCATTTTTAAAATAAATTGTCAGAAAAGGAGACCAATGTTACGGGACACAGACATATCACAATTCATGTGAGGAGACACAGAATGGTAAACTAACCAGCTTTTCAACTTCTCCACGAGACCTTGTATTTGTTAAACATTTGAAATGTTAACTGGGAGAGGCTAGCTCGATACTGTACAAAATATTACTCATAGAAGGGAAGAATAATTTTTAAAAGTTAACTCTCTTCTTCAAAGCTCTGCAGGGGATCTGTGTACTTCAAGACATACACACTTTGAGCTATGATTTCAGAAGCAGCTTAAGCAAATTAAACACCAAAGATCTATCTTTCTTGACATACCTATCGTGCTGCTGTTTCCCAGGTCTGATTTAGCTTGCTGAACTGGCCAGAGTTGGTTCTTTTACTCTTCTTCAGCAGAGTGACCTTGCAGGGAGATGAGGGGGCTGACCCGCGTCACCCTGCAGCTGTACGCTCATTAGCGCTGACAGAAAGGATGGCTGGGAATGTGCTAACGAGGGCAGAGCACCTGGCAGCACCAGCGTGATCTTCAGTCAAACCCCTGAACAGCAGGCTCCATTTATGAGGTTGCTCCATTTATGAGGTTGCCCCAAATGCGCATTGTAAAATGTGTGGTGCATTTACCCAGAAGTTTTCTGACGCTACGGTTCAGTGCTTTTCCCAGCTCATTTTGTTGGCCTCAAGCACTGACATTCTATGGTCTCTGTATGATGTTTTCTGGATGCCTGTGCACTGAATTAGCTCTTTTCCACAAATCATCAGTTTTGTAGAAAACTGAAAGTACACAGTTCACTCAAATGCTGCCCTTAATTACTCAGCTTAACCTTTACATATTGGGATTTTGGAGATAAACCCAAAACCGCAGTGAGAATCTGAGGACTGTTCCTGGGAAACCTGACTTTTGCACTGACTGTCCTTGTCCTTCAGGACACCCACCCCTTCGGTATTTTTAAAAAACAGGCTATTTCAAGGGGAGGTAGTAACAAGGTGACGACTGCAGTACCCGCCAACCCTCTCTGTGCCTAGCCAGGGCAGGATCTCTCTCCTCTGGCGGGCAGGCTGTGAGCACAATGGTTTTCTATCCTCCCAACTCCCAGCCCGTCCTTCCCAAACCCAGTGCTGTAGTCACACAGAAGTCTGTTACGAGCAGGACTGGGATGAGGCTCTGCCTCGGCAGGAGCACAGCACGCAGGTGCCTCGTGCCATCGCTCACCTCCCTCCCGACTCACCCCACGGCTTCGGGCCGGCTCCCAGCCGGACGCTGCACGCACCTGCGCCCGGCAGCGCTCGCACCCCTGCTGCCTCGGCCACTGGGCGTCCTAATGAAGCTGTTTAATCTTCCAGAGGAAAGAAAATTATAATACTTAAAAAAAAAAAAAAAAAGGCGTTAAATGGGGACTATTTTATCTTTTTTTTTAAAGATTGTTTGTTTGTGCTACAATGCTTCCCAAGCGGAGGCAGATGAGGAGCATGTATCTTCTTATCTGTTAAGTGTCACATTCCTGGCATGTGGCTTGCACTGATCGGGTGACTGCTTCAGGTAAGATGCCCTGCTCTATTTATTAGAAAAGTGCCGGGCATAACTACAGTGTCAGTAGATGTAGACTTACTCTTACAGCTTAATTTCAGGCCTACTCAAACATTTTAGCACAGAGCTGAAGGTTAATGTGTCGGTAATACACAGAAACACTGAAAGTGCAACAGGGTAATAAGGTAACACTGACAAATTATAGTAAGATAGCTACACAGATATATGCAGTGCATCTGAACTATACACCACATTCATTTTCCTGGTTGTTCCATCTTAAAAAATATGCACCACAGGCTTTCCTTTAAACTTCTTATATTTTTTCTTTGTTGTTATTAGAGCAGAACTGTGACAATTTTTTATTGGCACTGCTATTATAAACCCTATTTCTAAAGAGCAGTTAGCTCATTTCTCAGTATTCAACACCATTAACAGTGTACAGTTCGAGGCTACACAAATCTTTTTGGTTAAAGGAAAAAATGGGTTGATTCCGTTGGATTTTGCTTCAGTTCAAAAGCACTAATTTTTCCTCTTTTCTTTGGCTTTAGATGCATTTCATGTTACCTTGAGGCTCAAGACCATTAGATGAACATATGCAAGCTTTTTGTTATCCCAAGGCACATCATGTATGCTTTACACACAGAGAGCAAAGCTAATCACAAGCAATCTCCCTCAGCTGCTACAAAGGAAGAATGACTAATACAGTGGTCAAGTTCTTTACTTAGAAATAAGAATAATCTCACAGACCAAATATTCTTTCACAAAGATGAGAGAAATTTTTAACAGACTTTTTTTCCTTTTTACCAGAACAAGTAACAGATCCCACCTGTGACCCAACAACAAATCTATGTCGCAGCCAGCTGAATGCTTAGATAAGAGTCAGAAAGGCAGTAAATGGTGTACTTACAAAATTGCCAATAGGCAGAGCAGGTGGCTGAAGCCTTGTGAAATAAGAAAATGAAGGACTCCAAGCATCTTATGACTTGACAGACAAAACTCCTTCCCATATTTAGAAATAAAGAAATCTCCCCTTACCTGAGACATCCTTTCACGATGCTTAGCTTCAAGTCTCTCCTTGGCTTTCTGGAAATGGGCATGTTCATTCTCATCCCCAGGTGTTTCCAAGTATTTGTCAACAGCATCAGGAGTGCTAGCGGCTGTGGTAGGGACTGAGGTAAAATTTTGAGGTGGGGTGAGAGGGAAGGGAGTGGGAAGAAAAGCAGAATTTCTACTTTAGTACAGGTAAAATTTAATTGGACCAAGCAAGAAACATCTGTTCTAATTTCCATCAGAATAAAGCCATTCATTTAACCTCTGAGCAGGATATAAAAATGAGGTTTACGCAGACATGTGAGACACACACAGAAAAGATATGTAAATACACAAGGATTGCCCCCCCTCCCTCATTTCTTAATCCAGGGGAAATCTTCAATGGGAGCAAATCAATGTTATTCAACTGCTGCCAAAGGAAAAAAAAAAGCCTGGCAATGACTAAAATACATAAATCAGCAGAAAACCCTTTGTAAAGTTACGTGTTTTGTGTATTAGTTTATTTTTAAAAAGTAAACTAACACACATGAGTGTCAATACAAGTATGTTTTAAAGCACCTATGGACCCCACAGTACCCTAATGAAATACCTCAAATCCTTCCCTTAGTGACAATTTTGGCCTCACAGATATTTACTTTATTTGTAACAAATTTGATTAAGAAAACCCCTCATGGATGCAGGAAATAATCAGCAAGCATGCACTAATTGCCAGCCATTCCTGTCGGATAGCTAAGCAATACCTATCACACTGGTAGAAGATTTGCATTTGGGGTAACTCAGAGTGAACAACAGTTCCCTCACTATGCAGTAACATCCAACAATCTCTACATTAAATAGAGTAACATTTCTGTGCCTGTGACATAACAGCAATTGAAAAAGCCCTCCAATGATGATCAACAATTTAATTTCAACTATATTGTCCCTAAATATTTTATTATATAATTAGTTTAATTGTGCTGGTCACCATTAGTTCAACAATTGCAAAGTTAGTTTAAAAATTCTGACAAACAAAGACAATACACATATTTGCGCAAGATTCTTTTTTTAAATGAGTTTGACTACATGTAGTGTGTTTAGTTAACTTCATTGATAGAGGTAACACATTTTAGTAGATCAACTAATAAAAGTAGGGAAAACCCCAGGACCCTCCCACAACACAAACATTTCTCAATGTCTTCAACAGAAGCAAACTTTAATCTGAAGATCAGGCCGAGTAATAACCAATATTTATTTATGACTACTTTCCCCAAAACAAGTTGAAAAATAAACACATCTATGTTAAATTATTTAAAAAAAAAAAAAAAAAAAGTTAGAAGTACAACATGTTAGTCCCAATGAAATAACATCCTCAAATTCCAAGAAAAACTTAAGCCAAAATCCAAACTTTTCCTCCAACTTTACCTTAGATGTATAACCCCAAAAATTAACAGAAAGCCTTTGGCTGTGTTTGAGATATCTCTATATGTTCTCTACAATAGGCATGAATGGTTTTTGATGCTGTTGGTATAAACCACACAATGAATTTTGTAAGTTACTCACTGGATTGAAGGAAAGGCCTTCCTTGTCTCAAAACAAAAAAAATATCTACAAGCAACCAAAAAAAATCCAACTGAGAAGTCATAAAGCAAATTATCACTCCTCCCACCATTTTTAGATTTTTTTCATAAGTATTTAATTACAAATTTACACTTTGTAAAACTGTAAACTTTGTTCTGAAGTACTGTAACAGGAACAAATCAGCTTCCTGACAAGTCACAAAAATTACAAAATTAGAATGCAATTCTTAATATTTTCAGTGGTTACTCTCACAACTTCAGACAATTTAAAGTCTCTGATACTGTTATAAAAGCATAAACACTTTCTTTCTTTTTAAACTCTTACTGATAACAACCAACGATAATGTGGTCTGTGCTGGGGTGCAGTGCTGCCTGCTGGAATACCTACAGTCAGTGTAAGCAAATTCCGAAAACAAATCACCCAAAGCTTGGACTGAGTGAAAACATTTCTGTAATGCTTTTAAGTATTTCTAAATATCTTTGCTTTTCAATCTCTGAAGCACCAAATTAATTTAATCTTTTCTGAAGCTGCAGATAAATATAGTACATTTTCATTCCATTTAGAAAATGAAAAGAAAATTTTATTTCAGAGCAGGAAGAAATTTAAGTGTCAGACTAAGCAAAGGCCATCCCTTCCAGGCTCCTGTTTCCCAACAGGGGATCACCACCAAACATCCCTAGGCAAGAGCAGTAAATACTCTTCTCCAAGGTTTAACTGACCTTGCTGGATTTTCCTTCCATATCTCCAATCTCCTGCCCCGCCCTCTCCCCTCCACTTGCTTGAGATTTAACATTCAAAATGTGGTGTAGCAATGAGTTCTGTGGTTTAATCGGGCTCTGTGTGAAGAGGATTCCTCTCTGCCTACACCCTCCTCTCGCTGCCTCTGCAGGACACAGAAGAGTTTAGCACAGAAAGATTGAATGGGGGAGAGCTCTAGCACACTCGTCATCCTTCTACTACTTTTATAGATTTTTTTTTTTTAACTGAACTTAAGTCTGTACAAATGTGAGTGGAAAGAAGTGACAATCTAAATAACTGTCCAATAAATTATGCAAATTTAACCTTTAATTTATTGAACGGGAAAAAAGGTTACCATCATTTGCACTGAGATCAGTTAAGCCACCTGTACATTCAAGATCTGATTTTCAAAAGCTACTGTCTCACATGTGCGGCCTTTACAGCCCAGATTTTTGAACAATATGCTTACTGCCCACCGGGATGCCTGCTGGTGTGTTTCTGAACAGTTGGGAGTAGCAAGTCCTGAGAACTGGAAAACCTGATTTCAGTGCCTGGTGCAGAGGATGTCGGAGCACCGAGTCCCCTCCATAAACTGCGCAAAACCAAATCAAAGTGCGACTAGGCATTAAATGCCACAGACTTGGATGCCTGAGACAGCCAGGCTGTGCCCAGGATCATGGGAAAGGATGTGGGCAGTACCTTGACATCCGACCACAATCTGCTCTTTCAAACTAATGCTACAGAGCGTAACGCTAATGCAGAGCGATAACGCGCGGGAGAAGAAAGCTACCACCACTGACCTCGTGCAGAAGGCAAAAGGCTGGTGTAACGCCACACATGGCTCTCCACTATGCGCTCTCAAACAGAAAGAGGGGCCAGAAACAGGCATGTGAGCTGATGAGAGCTTGGGGGGACCTGTCTGATGGTGGGACGCTCAATCAGACTCATCCACCAGGGAGTGGACTACTAATTTGATTTAGAAAATCTCTACTGAGAAACGATTTCTGGCAACAGCTTTACTGGAAAGAAACAACTGAGGTGTGATGGCTGGAAACCAAAGCTAGGCAGAAATAAGGCTGGAAATCCAGATTAGAAATAAGCCACCCACTTTCAGTAGTAAGTGCAAATAAGTATTTGAACAATTTATGCAAAGATATGCTGATTCACCCAAAAGCATCCTTGAAAGCATCCTGCTTTAGCACCTCTTTCCAAAACTCAGCCAGTGAACAGGCATGACAGCAAGGGGTAAAACACGTGTTTTCTCCCTCCCTCCCTGCTCGCTGCTGGCACAGGCCTGTGCCTCGCACACTCAGAGCAGGCTGAGCTTGGGCAAAGCCAGCCCTAAGGACTCAGCCTGACTGCTGCTCCTGCAACGGTTGTTTGGCTGCTGGTGGCCACAGAGACCAACCAACCTACCAACACTGACCACATCTCACGCTGCAAACAGAGACACTGTTTAAAGTCTTAAAAAACTGGGATAATTTTCATTAAAAAGAAGTTCAGTGTGTATGTTTAGGAAAACACTAAAAGGTGAGATGAAATGGTCATATAAGTTTTTGTTTTCTGTTGTAACCGTGATTCAGAAGTGGTCTTTTTGAGTGGTTAGCTACTCATGTAATTTGAATTCAGAAATGCTTCTCTAACAAGAAATAATTAGTCTGCTTAAAACCACATAAACCTAGAAGATTTCTCTCCCTGTATTTACAAAACCTGCAAATGCTTATGTGACAACTTCTCCATCCAGTATTAAAAAAATCATAATTATCAATAAGATGTTAAAAAAGCCTTGTGATTCCAACATAATAATAACCAACAGCCTACCCTCCCCCCCAAGAGCAAAAGAATTACAAAAATACTGAGCTTTCTTTCTTCTGTATAAAGCAGAAACATTTTAAAATTCCATCACGGCTGTTGGCACAAAACCTATCTTTTGCACTCCAATACATTTGGGAACTTTATTTCTACAGATGTATTGCACATTTTCTCATAATAAATTGGGAACATTTGGTCAGACATTAGTTACATGTAAGGATTCCTTAAAAATCTGTAGCGTGATCTCATTTTTTGACCGCATCTGCTCTTAGAAGTCTTTAATTTTCTAGGTACTGCTTGTTTCATAAGGTAACTCACTCTACTACTGCATGAAGACAGATCAAAAAGTGTGTGTTAATAGGTGCGGAAGAAATGTGGTATTGGATGACATTTTCTTCACACTTACACTCATTTTACCTGTCAGTTCCCGAACTTTTTTTTTTTTTTTTTTTTTTTCCATTTTTAATTAGACTTTAAAATTCTAACCTTCCTGGAGACACAGGTTCAATAATATAGCCAAATCATGCTCTACACTTTTTGCTATTTAACAATAATCCTTACAAATCAAAAGACCAGGGGAGGAAATAAAGCAAGAGAAATGCAACAGTATGCCCCTAGATCTTGTTTTACTATTTTGCATAAAAATAAATAATCCATATCAGCCTCTCCAGGGAAAGAAAGAACAGTCACTCACCACCGTCAAGTGAAGTGAAAGGATTAGTAGATGCCCCTTTGCCAAAGGACTGTTGCATATAAGATGGGAAACCATTTGAAATGAGAGCATTACCCAGCTACAATGTAGTATTCAGTAGATGCGTTCATTGCCTCTGAATTCCACGTACACAATTACCTCATTAATGAAGGATTAAGATCAAAGCTTTCAGTTGTTGACTAAGATCACAACTAATTACAGCACTTCTGACAATCACAAGTGCGTATGGAATATCTTTAGCAAGAAGGATTTCTATTATCGCTACTGCTACCTTGTGAAATGGGATGTTTTTACAAGATGGTATCCCCCCTTCTTTTTTGAATAAGCTATTCCACTTACAGCAGGGTGGCAAAACCAATGAACAGAATCTAAACAGGGAAGAAAAATAACTATTACCTTTTTTATTGCAAAACAGACAAATTACTGACTGAATGATAGAAGACAAATGAAGGCTGGGAAAGGTTTATCTAAGATTGTCGCAAATTAGCATTGTTTTAAACATAGGGAAAAGGATGTAGCAGGGTGACTTTTTTACAGAAGCTGTTAAGTTTAATATCATTTAATTACTTGGAAATAAAGTGAGTGCCAAACTGGTATACTTTCTAGTAGAGACCAATACTGGGGCACAGAACAGTAAGTGTATTTACATATTATATATAAATTATAATCTACTGCATTACAGAGACAACTATTTTCGTTCTTAGCACTGTAAGCTGGAGGACCAGCAGGCAAAGTGCCATTCCCTTTCACTTTTAATTACCTTCTCCTCATACGTGCCTTCACCAAGACCACTTTCTGAACCCTGCCCAAAACTAAAGACTAAAGGGGAGGGCAGAGTTCCTCCCACAGTCAACAGCACAAGGGAGACCTTGGGAGAACGACAACCAGGCATGTCCATAGTTCTAGTATTTTATCTGTAAGCAGCAAACTGCTGCTGCTGGTTTCTTGTTAAGGTTTCGGGGCACAAATAGACATCACTGCTGTGCTCCAAGGGTTGGTATCACCCCTGAACTGGCAGGAGTTCTGGGAGCTAGATCTTTTCGCCTCGTGGCTCATCAGCACATCTCCCTGCCTAGAAGCTAACTGCAGAGCAGTGAACTGTGCCAATCATGGTCAGAGACTGGTGCTCTGGTCCTTCAGGCCACTCAACTCCAGCTGCCCACTTCTTAATTTTCAGCGAAGATGCTCAATAATGCAAACACTGATTAAGTTCTTCATTGATGTTAAGGCTCATCCATCTCAACTACTTATTTATCACTCAGCCTGATCACATTCAGCTGGGTTTTATCTTGCTTATTTGCTTTATCCTCATGTTTTGACAATTATCTTTAAGACACCCAAAAAGACTCTGAAAGTAAAGTGTTCTTCATAAAAACTGAGGGATTCTAACTACAACGGTGGGGACTCAGAATGCACAAAACATGGACTAAAAGATTAGATAAACAGAAATATATCCGTCAGAAAAAATGTATGCACATGGGTACTGAATTAAGGAAAAAAGTCCCCTGTAACCATAGTAGTTGTATGCTCATGGATCACATCTGAAGCAGTAAGAAGAATCAACAGTCCTGAGACTTGACTTCTCCACTTTCAATTTCAAGCTTTCTCTTAGCTTCCGAAATTTTGTTAAATTAGATGAATCTTCCTAAAGTGGATTGGAAAGCACATTGTTTAAAAATGTATACTACTTTAATTAAAAGAGATTCTAGGCACAGGTGACATGAAGAGAGTTAACACATGAAAGAGAACCCAGTGTTCCAGAGGGATGTTCTTTTCTTTCTTAATAGTTGGGTTATCTCATTGTACTACTTTGTCATAAAAGACTGCTCATAGTTTCTGTAACATTTCATAACTTGCATTTATATTCAAAAAATAATTACAGGTCATTGTGGCAACCTTGGCCTGAAAATATAATTAAGCGCACTGACATGAAGAAATCACATGTTTAAAAGTCATATTCCTTTTTGAAGTTTACTTTGTCAAGACTGATCCTATCTTCCTTCGATATGTTATAATTTAGATAGTTGGCACGGCATCAGAACAACAGGCAGCTTGAAAGAATTCAGTGATTCTCTCACAGATACTTCCTGGAGAGAAAAAAAAGCCCATGCCATACTCATATTATTTCTCATCTATTGCCTTAACTAAAGTTGATACTGGACACCTAAACTAGCTTTAAGTTAAATTTTCTCATATAAGAATCCTTCTGTATAAGAACTTCAGGATATATTTCCTATCCATGCACAGCTAGAACTTGGCGATCATGCTTTTATTGCATCTCCATGAATGCAACTTCCTTTTTATCAGCCCTGACAAATGCAATTTTGCCTTGCTCAGACCCATTCAACACTCATCTCTGCCATTAATTGCTCAGATCACCCCTCAGAGTTCTTTGATTCATTCTGTTCTTGGGAGGAGGTCCCCAAAGCAAACTTTCCTCAAGCATCTTTGCAATACTCTGCCTTAAGGTCATTCTCTTTTGATTTGTCACCATAAATTTAAATATTTATGAAGGAAAAAAACACATTGAATTCTTCACCTGTTACATTAAATGAGATCGCTGTGAAGAAATACAAGATAGAAGTATTCTCCTAAACATGCCTTCTGCCAAGGTTGTAAACAAGAGTCATCAAGTCCCACATTCCTGGCATGAAGCAACTTGCAAGCTCTGCTGCTTTTATAGACAGAGGCCTGCCACCCCCACCCAAAGCTCACAAGCAGTCAAAGGGCAGTATCACCCAGTCCAGACCAACGTGCTCTAGACATGGCCTACTTTCTGTCTTTAAGGCTCCTACCTGATCTCAAGCTCAAGCAGTCTCTGTAGTTGTACAGATAAAATAAGCAATTACCCAGTAAATAAGACAAAGGATTAAAATGTGCTACTTAACTAAAAATTGGGCATACTTTATCATTCTGTTTATAGGAATGCACTGCAGTTCTTTAATGCCTTAGACACACTCTCGAAGTTGGCATGAAAGTTTAGCTGCCAAACTTTTTATTTGCTGCTAACTAGAGAGATGTCAAGATCCCAAACAAGTAACAAATGGATAAAGGAAATTACTGACAACAGGAGTCTCATATAAATCACTGCTGCTAAAAAGTACAAGTTGTTATTTGCAGTATTTCTGAAGAGAAATTAAATTGGACACTGCAAAACACTAGAGGTCATGAATTTTTCCCTCAAGAGCATGAACTGGAAACACATTAAGATTTATCTCATCAGTTATCAGGGACAGACAGATACTAATCTGTAAGCAAGCTGAAGTTAGCCTATATGAGAAGCAGTTAAGAGTAGATCCCCCCATATTAGTCCTGTACACAATATTTTAATCTGTATTTAAAAGGGTGAGAAATTCCATGTACATTATGACATTGTAGCATTTATTGTGTTCTTTTCATATCTTCCATTTGAAATGGAAATTAAAGTATCCAACACTTAAAAATCACCAAGAGATTTAATAACTTTGCAAGTTTACAACATTTAGTTTAGAGAAGAAATACTGCTCTACCTAAATTCAACCAAAAATGTGACTGTGCTCTAAAATGGTCAAAAATAGTGCTTGTTAACATTTAAACTTACTACTAGGTTTCAGGGTTTCCACAAGGAAGGAGGCAACTGACAACACTGAAACCTATCGGTTCCCTCTGTTGTTAGCCGCAGGAATTCAGCACAGTGATAAACCCCACTATTTTATAAAAGGTCATTTTAATGATACGTCAAAGCTTTCAAAAACTGACACTGCCACCAGAGTCGAGTCCCACTTTAGATGCAGAACAAATGAAAACATGGTGGCATGAATTACACTCCGCTCAGAACACACTACGCCGTGGCTGCAGGAGCTGCTGGGGGAGCTGTCTTCTACGGAACAGCTGACAAATGAAGCACATTTAAGAGAACACATTTTCCCAGCTTTGAAGCTCCTTGTGTACCCAAGTTAAGTCTTGAACATTAATGTAATTTCAAAACAGTACTTACTAAAAATATGTAACTACTATAGCTTTAAGGATGTTTAACAAGCAACAACTAAGAGAAGTGAAAAAATCTGTACGATAGACTATTTTTTAGTATGACAATAAGACATAAATCATTCCTTCAATAACAGCAATTTATCATCTTCTGCTTATTCTTATCAATACATATCCATTCAGAGGTCATTAAATCCGAATTAACTGCCTGACAGATCCTAATGACTTCAAAGGAGCCATTATTGCCAGTCACACAGTAGAAGTTTGAGTCCTTATATTGAATAGAAACTGTAGACAGTATTGAACATCCTTATAAAAAATCAATAGAGAGCAAGCATGTGGTCTGGCAGGCTGAAGGAACTGGTAACGAGATCCTTAAAGCCTTCTACTTCTAGCGCAATTATATATCAATTCCCATGTAGCTGGTTGATGAAGATTTGACAGTAGCAGCTCCTACCCAAAAGACAAATCATTTTTGTCAGACCTCAGAGCATCAGTCAAATTAGTTGATAGTGGAGAGAGCCTAATGCTTTGCATGACAGGACAGATCCACCTGTCTAGATGAAGGCAAAGAGACTTCACCAAGAATGCAGAATAAAACATGATTTTTTTTTTTTTTTTCTGTAGACAACATGTTCAGGATATTAGTAGTCAGTATTCACACTTTCAGTATTCATGGCATGAGTATTTGTGACAGCAGAACATCCTCAGGTTTTGGCTCAGTCCAATTTCAATGCATTATGAGAAAAATAAACTCACATCCCACCCTTTCATCCTTTGCCCACTATTCAAGAGAAATCCAACTGCTATCCACTATTTCATATTACTCACTGTAAAATCTAACCAGTTTATCCAGCAAAGCAAAATACAGCTAGACAAAGGAAAGACATGATTTTAGCATTCGTCTCCTGCCCAAGAGAAGCTGTTTTTTCTATAGGATACAAGGGAGCAACAATAACACGAACATTGGAGAGAAAAGGAACAAAGAATGGAGTAAATAAATAAGCATGAATTGAGGGGGGAGGCACAAGGATCAAATGGAAAGATTAAGTTAAGGGTGACATGACAGTGGCAGGGGAAAAAGTAAGACAGGACAGAACAGGAGTGGCCTAGACGGAAACTCTTCTCCACTGTTTTTCTTTTCTTCTGTGGGACTGGGGTGATGGTGGTGTCTCTGTTACAGCCAGGTTGAAAAAAAACCTCCTTCAGAAACATTATATCGATAGCAAAGACAAGATCTCACTTAAGTGCTGAAACATATCGTATTCAGCACTTAACTGCTGAATTACCATTTATATTCAGCAAAATGATATAGAATAAAGAGCATGGTAATACTGACACAGTAAACGAAACCAGAGGAAAACAAAGTTATTTTAGGAACAGAAATAACAGGTGTATAGATCAGGGTATAAAACACACTGAAAAAAAAATCAAAATACAGGATCAAATCTATAACTAAAGTAGCTTGGAAAGTGTACCCTATAGACTCAAATGTTGTTTGAGAAACTACTGAAGGAAAAAAGTAAAACAAAACAAAACAACCAGGAAGAAGCCCTCTGAGAGATATATTTTAAAAGACAAGACCAGCTCTATTTTTACTCAACACCAGTTGTACAAATGAAGTGAAGCAGCTCAATTACTCAACCTAACTCCATTTTCCTTAAAGAGAAAATACCAAAGTAAACCAAGGTAACTATGAAAAGAGTACAAATGGTAACGCTCTTGGCATTGTTTTATTGAACTGAACCGAAGGAAAAAACAAAACAAAACAAAACAAAACCAAGACCAATTTCTGAGAGATAGAAGAGAGGAAACCCCTGGGCTTATCTGAATATCCTAATGAATATGATATATAGCAAATTTAGAAGTTGTTTCTTATTTCATTTCTGATTCCACGTGTTGTGAGACAACTGTCAGTCTTAGAAAAGATCATTTATCTTCCCAAACAGCACGAGCTGAACAACTTCTGCTGCCAAGAGACAAGTTTGAAGAAGGAAGACAATCTGATTTCCAAGTTTTATTCAATCCATAATATTGTTTTTAAGTTCATGGTTGAGGTCACCCCTTGTAGCGTAAGATTTCCTGCAGAAAGATCACTAGGTTGATTGGAAGTGTATTAAACTACTGGCTTGCTACTACAAGCAGTTGGTGCTATGATTTCAGCTACAACCTCTATATGAAAGGCAACACCACTGTATTATCAAAAGGACAAATCAGAATCACATCTCCAAGTTTTATTGTGTAAGACTAATTCTCATTAAGTCTGTTTTGTTATGTAACTGCTCTCTTAGTCAGCAACACCCTTCCCTCTGTGTAATAATTTTGCAGCACCCTGGAAGCCAGAAATGAAACTCTCAGATTTGAAGTGCTGGGTAAGTAAACACAGCTCGGCATGGAAGACGCACAATTTTTGGAGATCTTTTCCCAAATTCTGCAGTGGGACTATGTGCAGACTCAAAGAAATGCATCCATATGGCTCAGCTTGAAGGGCAGGAGCCAAAAGCACGCTGTAAAACCTGGATGTTTTAGAAAACTGCAATCTTGCAAGTGTCAAGATCTACTACACAGGTCCTTATTTATGCTGTTGTTCAGCCTTCAAAAAAATACTACAGATTTGTTAGTAACACTGACAAAGGCAGTAATAATTATTAATTCCCACCAGGTATGTGAAAAGGCTTTTTCCAACAAGAACCAGCGTATACAGCTTTTAGAAACTCTTATACTGACCATAAAAGTAAAATTCTCAGAACAAAAGGCCAACAGCTATTCTTCATTTTATCCTACCTTGCTGAATATGAAATTTAAGGATGAAGGCCCGCCACCCACACCCCTGCACCGCCCCCCCCCCCCCCCCCCCCCCCTTTTTTTTTTTTTTTAATTTCTGGGGAAAGAAACAGGTACTGTCACAAGAGGTGTACTATCAGAGGTAGGTGACCCATTTCCTTCATCCAGACCAAGGCAAATACCTGAAGTATCCAAAGTTCTGTGCAGGTAAATCATGTTCAGTCATGTCATTCTTCCCTTCCTAACTGCGGCTACTTCCAGAGGCAAAGTAGCAAGATGTTCAGATTACTCAGGTGTTTTCCATTACTAGTTCTGATGGTCATCATCCTGACTGGGATCCAATCACCACTTACACATGATACTAACCCACATGTGACTGAAAAAGGTAATCATCCTTTACAAACTCTCTGTTGGCCATAACAGTAAAGAATAAACCTCATCTTGGATACGTGAAATTAAATGTGCAAGAGCTCAAGTGGATCAAGTGGCTTTTCCAGGCTTATTGTCCAGCATCTCTCTCACTGCAGTGTTTTTTCTATGCCTCTAACCTGCATGAACCAGCTATCTTCAGTTCTACTTCCTCCTTCCATATCTACAGTATCAACTGCTCATCAATATCACATACCCTGCATTTTTCATTGCATAAGTATTTCTTCTTTAAAATTATCTTTTTTTCTACTACTGTCCTAATTTAATTTGTTAGTCCCAGTTTTTCTTGCCCGTTATAGGGCACACAACCAGAGACAAACCATGTTTTGCATCTTTGGAAACGTCTTACCTAACACAGGAACTTAATGGCTCAAAATGTCATTCTTTTAACAAATCTACTGTAGACCTCACTCCAATCTACTGCACAGTTGTTCTCTCTCCACTACACCTGTCTTGTTGCAGAAACTGATCACTGTCCATGAGGTATCCTCCTCACTTGCCTTGTGGTAGACTTTCCCCAGGTCTCTCCATGGAGTATTACCACACACAGCTCTACAAGATGTTGAGATGAAATGCAGCTGGAGCACCAGAGCAGCAATCCTGTCTCCACAACTGCTCTTGCTCCCACTCCAGTAAAACACAGGTCAGCTCCTCTGCTTCACAACACACACAGCACGGCTTGCTGCCTGTGTTTGTCTGCATCTTTAAGCCTTCTACTTACTGCAAATGCTCCTAGGTGTCATTTGGAAAATATTTTACTGAAAGCAGCCCTGATGTGTTCCTCCATGCCCTGTGGCCAGGCAAGGTAGTGAGATACGTACTCCTTAATGTATCAGATGTAAATGACAGCCAGTACCGTTTGAAGAGTACATACTGGCAGTGCAGATGGGAGGGGAGTGTACCAGAGACTCCAGAACCAAAACTTAGCTGATAAATCCAGCATCTGACTCATCAGCTTCAATACCCTGTGATAGGGCAAGCCGTTCTTCTCAAACCAAAATCACAGTGCAAACACTCTTTCTTCATGGAGAATGATCATTAAAGTAAATGCTGTGTTAAACAAAGTAAGTGGGAGGTGAATCATACCCATGTGCAGTGTGGCCCTTTGGGAAACCTAAAAATCAAAGGTCATTTCTCTCCTTTTTGTTGCAGAAACAAAGTATCCAATCAAACTAAAAACAAGAAAGCTAACAAAAAGAATCAGTTCTTCTGAGGCTGAAAATAAATATTCTAGTATTATAATGAGCTTATACTTCTTTGAAGAAAAAAGGTCAGAAATAATGCATGAAAATACACTGTACAAACTATAAACTACTTTTAAACTTACCTGAGGTTTCCCTCACGTTCACACTTTCTCCTGCACAGGCATTGTACGTGCACACACAGAGACACATAAAAGGTCAGTATACTTTGGCAGAAACTTAAGAGAAGTTGAGTGCGAAGGCCTTGTCTAAGGAAATGTTAGGCTTTTAGCTCCCTACTTGCAGACCCCCGCCTACAGCACCAAGAAGTTGCCCGCTACCATGCCGGGTTAGCGAGAGGCGAAAGAGGAGACAGCGGTGAGCGGAGGTGTGGGACAGACCGCGGCTGGGGTTAGTGTGAGCCCGGGCCCGCTCCCTCCGCACAGGAGCGAGGGAGGGTGGAGGGGCACTTACTGACGCTGCCACAGACCGCCATGCAGTACTCCTCCGAGTCAAAGTTGTTCCGGTTCCCGCCGCAGCCGCCGTAAAAGAAGGGCGCGCACTTTCCTTCGGTCACGTCAAAGTACCAGCGGGAGATCATCGCGCGGCAGGGACCAGTCTCAGCTTGCTCAGAGCACACCTCTAGTCACAGGAGACCCAGAGGAACCACATTTAGCATGTAAACGGTATGGCTTCCCTTCCTTCATTAGGCGCCGCTCGATGTCCACACGCGCGAGCGAGGAAGGAGATGCACTAAGGAGGTGTTTTGGGGAACTGGAAACCCTCTCCTGGAAAACCACCCTGGAGCCAACGTAGGTAAAATTCGAAGTGACCCAGATTCGTGCCATTAAGTCTCCTTAGTCTGCTGATGTTTTTTTAATTTTTTAGCTACGTTATCCATATGCACTGAGGGATGTTGCCCTGAAACAAGCTCCTGAACGGCAGCAATGGTACAAGTGTGAAGTTTCTTCTGCTTCCAGGCCAGAAGGGTACAACCACCCCCCCAGCTCCTGCCCGCAGCACTGCTGGCTGCCCGCCCTGGGCAGATTCCTGACCAAGCAGCCCACTCAGTACCTGTCTGGAAGGGGAACATTAGAAAGCAAAAGGAGCAGCACTTGTTGTTTTTTTAGCTATATACCCCCTCCCTGACCAAATTGAGAGGGTTTCCCAGCTTACACAAAAGAAAAATCAACCAAAATATTTATGAATTATGGAGGAGAACGAATTCTCTTCAGACATCTACTTATATATAGTCACTGCAAAAGAAACTCCCTCTTGCAAGCCACCCAGCACAGGGTTTTTAATTCATAGTTAGAGGGCTCACATATATAAAATTACTGCCATAGCTATAATCCATCTATGGGAGAAAATCTCACCCCAGTGAATATACACAGGAAAAAAATGAAAACTGTTTGTGTTCACTGTGAGCTGCCACAATCTCTGCCTACATCCTACGACACATGAAAACCTGAGGGAAGAACCAAACCACACAAATTAAAGGAAGACAAAGCAAATTCTGCCTGCAATTTGGAATTCAGCCAATTACACATGTAAACGTATAGCCCTTTACCAATAATGTTCCAAACAGACAAAAAGTTTTATCTTTCAGCGTGCTGCATAAGTCATTTCAAATCTACATAACGTTAAACACCAATGCACCCCTCATTTGCTTTCATCCCATGCACTGCTTTGGCAGACAAACTGGTACATTCAACTAGAGGCTTCTAAATTCTCTGCATATATTTGAATTTTGTGGAAGGCAGACCCCTAGGGGTTGAAAGATATGAAGAAATATCACCGAAAATCCCGCCATGCTCATCACCTCTCAGATGTTGGCTACAAAGAATCCTGCTTTTCAGAGTCTGTCCTGATCCATCACTTCACTCTCCCCAGGAGCACTGCTATTTATAAACAGATTTTATGTTCATTGGCAGTCAGTGTATACATAGATTTCCTTAAATATATAATATAGGTATAATTTTACATGTGTTTAACATATTCACATACCTTGTCTATAAATAAAGTCAAGAATCAATTTTAGGGAGCGCACATTTAGTCTAAGAGAAACAGATCCAAGTGTATGAAACCCTCAAGGATGTGCTACAAATGTTGCAATTTTGTACCAAGCAATTAGGGGGAAAGGAACAGCAGGGCGTGAAGAAATACTAGGGCTTTTTTACTTCAAAAAAACCCAAAATAAGCATATTTAATTGTACAACATATTAATTACAATTATTTGTATACTACCAGATGATTAATTGTAGATCATATTTAGCATACAAGTGTTTCTTCTGATTTATTTTAAAATCAAATCCAGCCCTGCCATCCAATTATACAGTCAAATCTTCACACAAAACTAACTCTGCACAGCCTTGACAGAGCTGCCACATGTCAACTAAAAATGAATAATGACTCTTGACATTAAAGAGACAGGTATAATCAAGAGAATTTTTGCTGACAGGAAACGTCATTTCAAAAAACACAAAGGTCTCAACAAATCAGCTTTTTTTTTTTTTTTTAGTCAGTGTTGCCTATGGGCTGACCTCTACCCATGCTGTAAGTGCCTTGTACGTTTCCCTCAAAATATTAGCTCTGCTATAAAGTCTGATGTATTTAGTTTTGCACTGTTAAGGGCTATCAGGGTGGGAACGATTCACAGATTTAATCTGAAACTTCCTGTAGGTACCTCTCTCACAGAAAGAGCAGCAGAGATTTTTTTTTTTTTTTTAAATGTCCAAAAGCAAAGCTAATTGCCCATCAAATAACTGATGCCAGTGATAACAAGCAATTGGACCTTTGAAGTAATTTATACACACGAAGATTCTCTTGAACAAGCATTCAGGAAACCACAAGGCAACATATTAAAAAGACCAAGCCTGCAGCACTGCAGCCCCAGGGACCTGCCTCCTGCCTGACCTGTCACCTCCCAGCAGGCTGGCGGTGACAGGGCAGGGCAGTGGAGGGACGTCCTTCCCTCCAGCCTGCACACTGGCAAGACCTAAACGGTAATTATTTCATCGCAGAGAGAAATGGTCTGCTGTGCAAACAGTTTATGACCTAAATGAAGATTAACCAAGAGAGGGGAAAATGCTCTGTGTTACAGTTTCAGAATTGCTCAGTTTAAGGGAAGTGCGTTGCTGGTCCAGGCTAGGAAACTTTTCGCTGCTGTCATCTCTTTGACAGTGCCACCATCACCGTCCACCACCGCCTGCTCTCTGTGCATTCCCTCACCCCTGTTTCGGGGCAAAGGTGCATTTTTAAACCAGCTTCAATGCCTGGGAAATGGTCCCATTGCTCCTGCTGGTGGGCCAGCTGCTCCCATCACTTGACCTTAGAGAAAAAGGCCACCACATTTGATCCTCAGCTGTACCACCTCATCTGAGAAGATGGGGAAATGAAGTGCAGAGATGGGAAATGCAACATATTTTCTTGGGCTATTAATTCAAATACCATTTCCCCTTCCACTGCTACTGAGCGTAGCAATTAATGCCTATGATGGATGAGCTACGGTATTTTCAGAGATATTAGCAGCAGGCAGGCAGCATACACTGCTAAATGATTCATCAAAAAATTAAAAGCTGTCTCTGCTTCATATATTAATCTTGTTGCTGAGAACTGATTAAAAGATGAGTTGCTTTTTCCCACCGTGTAATCCAATTTTACTTGATACCACAAGTAATTTGTATCCAATACAGTGTTAACAGTGAGCTTTCTTTGTTTCAGGAACTTGTTCATCCTCCTCGTCTCCAAAGATGCATTTTTGCCTTTGACTCCATGAGACTGGATAATACTGAAGACAACAAGCCTTTGCCTCAACCCAGGTTCATAAGCGATCTACATTCTGTTTTCAGATGCTTACAGTTTTCAAACCATCCTTCTTCAACAGTAAAATTTCTCTCATTTTTTCTGTGCCCCAAACCAAAGATTACAGTTGCCAATACCTTCCTTCTCTGAAACCTTAGATAAAGCAAATTATTTTTGAGATAATCAGGGAAGTACAATTCAATTTTCCCCATACCAAACTTCTCATACTATTCCAGCCTCTCGATGCAAAAAGAGTTGCACCTAACCAAGCAGGTATATTGTTTCCTGAAAGACAGTGCTGTGGCAAAGCCTTTTGATTTGCTTTTAAATCAACAGTTGAAGTGATATACTGAAAACTAATCAGTTACACTAAACATCAGCACTGACTGTGTTATTTTTTCTTTGAAAAGCACAGACTTCAGCACCCTAGGAGATACACAGTGTTCAAGTATGTGGACATTGATTTATAGTGGCTTTACACAAAGTACTTCCACAAACACTCATTTACCAAAATGCTGTAAGTAGAGCTAATTAGAATTTATGTGCAAACATTTTAGATACTTTTGATGATCAGTTTTTTCGGAGGGAAATATCAAATATGATTCTGAATGGCATTTTAAAATTTGTCATTACCATATAAATTGTTTTTTTTTCTGTTGCTTGAAGAAAAATGATTTTAAATCAAAGTGAAATTATAATTGCTTTATTTCCAATCTCAACTCCATGCTTTTTTCCACATGGGACTAACACTTACACTGTGAACACCAACATTTTCAATGTAGGAATGTGAAATAAAATTTAAACCTCGGGGGGGGGGGGGGGGCAGAATAGAGGGAATAAAAGCTACATTTACATACTTCTATCGCTGTAAACATCAAGGCTACTCGGTAGTTTTTTCCACGATTTGAATTTATTTACATGATCATGAGAACTAAGCTCATTTAAATGCTGCCCCAGTCAGTCCCAAACCTTAAACCAGAAATTAAATTTTAAGAGATTTAGGAAAAAAGGACAAACAGTAGGAGTTAAGACTACCAACTCTGACCTGTCTTGGAAGATGGGTCCTATGCTCAGTTTACACCTCTGAAAAACCTCTTTACCTTAATGCTACAGTAGAAAGATGCTATCATGCTGGCTTATAAATATTACAAGTGCTTTAATTTAGCCATCATAATGGAAAATGTATTGACAACTCTTCCTGTATGACCAGTCCTTCAAGTTTGAAGTTGATACTGTCAAGTACATACACGTAAATCATACTGGTGATATGAACAATCTCACTAGCACTGGTATGTGTTTGCTTTCTCTGTGCTACTGTCAGCTCAACTGTGTCTCATAATCCCGCAGGACCCTGACAAGTCTTAAACAAAGACCTAAATCACTTAGCTGCTTAAGTACATGGGATCACAATCTTCTATTTTACCATTTATATTTCACTAAAGAACAGAGTAATCGATTAATGCAAATCAGCCAAAGGAATAAACCTCTCAGATATACCATGAGGCATATGCTCCACTTTATTATGCACTAGTATAAATATGACAGCTGGAGTAATTTTGGCTTCCATGTCTACAGGAACTGAGAGTTACAGTTTGAGGATATTAATACACATGTATCTATATTAGTCTCCATTTTTTAACTATCTGAGAAAAATTAGAGAAGGGTAAATGCACTCTCTTTCTCTTTCAGTTATATTGTTCATGTTCCAAAGAGGCACAATACTGTTTTGCTCAGTGAAATAATCAAAAGGGAATATTTAAAGATAATTTCACTGAAACAAAACTTCCTCATTCTGAGTATATGGTTAGAAGAGGCAGCCAAAAGCTAATTTCAGAAGAGGATTTTGGAATTAGGAGAAGACAGATGTGAAGCTGGCACATACTATAGGAGTAAAGTTGGTGCACAAGCTACACAATTGCTAAAATACTTTCTTCAGAGAAAGTCAAAAGAAAAAAGCAAAATGATAACTTCTAAATGCAATACTGAAGAACAGCTCTTCTAAAATTGTTAAATGCCCTAAAATGGTAATTTCCATCCTGTGCAATTAATATTGAATTTCTCTCTCATGTTTATTCTTAACCTACTGGAGAGGGATATTTGGAACACACAAAAAAATTAATTGTATACTTGGATAGAATACAAAGCCTTACAATTCTGAAGTGGAACAAATACATGAAAAAACATTTTTCTACTCACTTGTGCACAACACAACTACATTTTCAACCAAGGTACCATACAGTTAATACCGATGGCCAGCACTCAAACAAAAAGCACAGCTTGATTTTAAATGTAGGTCAATAAAACTTCATTAACTTACGTGTATTTTAGAAAAGGTATAATTTCAATATAACATTGTGATTATGCTAACATGGTAAAACAGAGAATATGAGGATTAGCCCAAAAGTGCATTCCAGACTTTTTACATAGCAAAACAAAACATTCAATTAATTATCGCTTCATAGTAAAGTGACATTTTTTCTAGGGAAACAGATTCTTGGGGGATTTCTTCTGGCAGGATATAGTTCAAATGAAACCACCCTCCAACCTTATGTAAAATAACACTATTACTGAATTTAGTATTTCAGTACTTTTGCCCTTGTCCCAAAATAGTTATGTTACTTTTCCATCAACAAGATTACTAGATTCTAAAAAAGATTTCTTCTAATGGCAATTTATCTTTAAGTATTATATTACTGTGGAATAGTTGTGCTTTAAATTATAATGTCTAATTAAAATCTATCAGCTATTTTAATGCAAATCCACTGGGTTAATTTTATCAGCTCTTGTTCAAATGTTAGAGTAGATTATCATTCATAATGTGTACTATTCATAATAGCAACATATGGATGTTTTCTTAATATGAAATACAATCACACATTATCACTTTCCAGCTAAAGCATACTGCATAGTCTTGAAGCAAATGAAGAACAAGGAACTACTACTTTAAAAGAAAGATAATAACCTTTCAAAGAAGAAAGTGGGGCAAAGCTATGGAGGGTGAAAAACTGCCCAATTAATCTAGCATATGCTACTAATATTATCCCCAAATTTACACCTGATATGTCTAACAATTAGGGTTAACCTCCATTGCCTTAGAATAGAAGGTAGCTGTCACTGAATGGATTTAAAGTCTCTTAGACATAAAAATCTTCAGCAAAAAACCCCATGCTAGATCAATAAAGCTAAGAGCTACCATACAAACAACAGGCTACTTTTCTCTTCCTAGGAAACAAGCATATGGTCTCTCATTTGCAACTCCTGATTGTAAACACAGTTAAAATGTCACGTCAAGCAGCACTGCTTAAATTCTTTCCTAACTGTTTGAAGAAATCCAGCTGAATTAGAGGAAGCAAAACCAATTGCTAAAGGGCAACATTATATGCTAGACGAGGCAGGTCAAGCTTATACCCATGAATCCCCCGCATCTGCTGATAGATATGCGAAGAAGCTGCCAAGTGTTTTCTACCAGGCTGCTGCGCTGACCCCCTGCTCTCCTTTAAAGGAGATTTGATAGACTGCTATGTTGTTGGGAAGCACAAAGCTGAAATTGCTTATTCTTTGCTGTACGCCAAGAGACACTGATTTTTTCCCGTCACCTGCTGTGCTGAAGGAGACCAGAAACGAAATCCCAAACAACTGCACATGACGGGGGAGCAGCGCTCCTGCTCTCTTAGGTCACACGCTGGAAGAATCACCTGGAACCTGGATGCCTCGGGAGCAGCTCTGCAACAACCGCAACACTGCGACAACAGCAGAAATCAAACCGCTCCCGGGCTTAAACCCTGACCAGCGAGAGTCACCTCCCTCCCCTTCTCCGCATAGAGACAAAAGTCAAAAGCCTCTGTTTTCCTTCAGGGCTTCATAAAAAGCCACGCTTTCTTCAGCACAAATTCAGTGATAACATCTCCCAGTGACCAAAGGTGAAAAATGTTGACTTGACTTTAATTTCACTCTTTGGATCCCTGCAACCTCAGACCCACAATTGGCTGGCTTTAACCTATGAACTCCAGCAAGAGCATATCTGAAAGTTTTAACTGGGTTTCCTGCCCTACTTCATACAAACTGAGAGTAGAGATGGTCCTTCACAAAAAGCAGGAAAGTGAATACTGGAAAGTGGGAAAAAATTGATTCACATTTTTGAATAAACACTGTAGCTTATAAAAATACGGTTGCTGCAGAAACTGAATGAAAAGACTGTCCTCCTGACAATGACCTCTCCCATTCTCTAGGCAAGACTAACTTCCTTTTCACTGGAAATGTGTTTGCAAGTAGTCCAGCTATTGCTATTTTGATCACGATTCATTAAAATATGCATAGAAATAAAATTGCCTGACAAATTGGTGCTACAATGGCTTAAGTGTCTTTAAAGTATAACATTACATTTGTGCTCTTTAATTATTTATGGTTGACGGCAATCATCCCATTGATTTGGGGGAGAGAGAGCTCAGTACCAGTCCACAATTGGATTCTATTTTACTGTTTTAGAATAGTTGAACTTTGTTGATTTCACATATGAAAAGCAACTCCGCTCAAATTGAATAAACCCACTCTCTGTGCTCTTTAATGTTAATGACATAGTATTAGTTACAGCTTCATAAAGCATACATAAAACTGGCTGTAAAGCGTCTGTGAAGAGCATCCTAGGACACATTTTATGAACTGCACTTAGTAATGTTTGGGAAAAGCAGCCTGAGCAGAGCTCCTGTCCATGAAAACGAAGCTCCAACATTTGACCCCATCTGGAAAGGCTTTCAAGGTATCTCCCCAGGACCACTTTTTAATATGCACGTTATCTACAAGGTACCTCTGCCTCTTTCATTTGCACTGACAGCAATAAACTGTTCTGCTTGCAACAGCAAGACAACAGCAGATGCTCACCACAGAAGTTCTTATGTTGGATCTGCTGGTCACATCAGGAGGACAGGGGCCCTGTAGGAAGCTTTCTCTCAGGTGCAGGAAGGGAAGTAAAAGCAAGGGCCATGGCTTTAAGGTATTTGGACACTTCTACATTTACAAATAAGCAAGCAATTTGCACAGTGCAGCTCTGTCAGACACCAGTCACACACACCCAGGGACAGTCCTGGTGCCCTTTCTGCCTCAGGAGAGCTGGACGTCAGAAAGCCCAAAGGGCTGTGGCAGTACTGTACTGAAAACTTGTACTGGTAACAGATTGCCCTCACCTCACTTGCAGCAACACATATTTCAGTCACAGTCACCCACAGTGGGAAATTTTAGACTTGGGAAAAACAGGACAATTGTATTTCATTATCAGCTAGCAAGTGCATACATTGCTAAAGGATTTTTAAAAAGAGGCTTCAATAGTTCACCTCATCACTTTTGTATTTTACATTCTTCTTATTATACACTACTTTCCTGAAGGCTAAACATCTTAACTTCTTTGAAATGTCAACCTGAGTAAAGAAACACGTTCTACCTAATTTGTCCTCATTTCCACTCATCCAAAATCCCATTAAAGTCAAATGTACTTCTTTTTTTATTTTCTCTCTCAGTATTCATTTACCAGCAGGAACAGGGCATTTTATCCCCAGGTGGTGAAAGCTCACATATGGAAATATATTTAATTGGTTTAAAGATTTAAACATAATCTCCTCCCACCCCATCCTCACTGAAATGGCTCTCCAATAACTGAGCAAAACACTCCACACAGTTATATAAGGCAGAAACACACAAGACTGCATTGCCAGCCTTATAAAGAAACATTTGCAACTGCAAGCGCTATTTATTAGTGAGCTTATCTGCACACAGACCGAACAGAAAAAAGGTAAATGAAGTAACTGCTTTTTCCAAAGTATCCCCTGGGCACCTTCTGTCCTCAGTGTGTGATGAATCGTAGGCAGCAGCCTTCCACTCTGTACCTGCTCTGCCAAATGTCAGCACCATGGTTCCACAGAAAAGGCTGCTGCCACTTGCAAAATGTGGCACTTTAGTCCTAAGCATCCCCAGAGGCAGGGGGTGGGAAAGCAAGGGGAGAGGAAAGGGAAGGAGCCAGGCCAGATGTTTTCTGCCTCTTTTTACAACCCACCCAAATCGCTACCATTTTTCCTCTGCCTCCCATACGCCCCAACTCCTTTCTTTTCAACTGCACCCTTTAATTTCATTTTCTGCCATCATCTCCAGCACTTACTGGCAAAGATGCAAGCAGTGTAGAAAAACCAGCATCTATCTTACCATGGTTTACACCATATAGAATTGTACTTATTAAAATAGAAATATGAGGATAATTCATTCAAATATGTAACGCAGGAGAAATTGAAAACATTTATGTTGCTAAGTTGTCCATGGACTAGGGTAAAAATTGAAGTTTAAAATGCAGTCATGTTAATAACTACAGAATTTAATGACAAACAAATTGTAGAAATTAAGAGTTAACCCCCCCCATACAACTCATTAGTTAGATTAATTTTTCTGCACAATTATTTCTAAATTCACCCAATTATACTGAATTACTAGTTCATGTAGAAATACTGGAAACAGGTATCTAACAGAAATCACACAAAATGACTAATCACTACTGTTAACATAAGATGCCAAACCAGCTAGTGCTACCTCCTGCTTTGAATTGACATTCTCTATCCTTCTGCAACACATGCACATGATAACCCACATACATACTTTTCCTGTTTTATTTGCTACATATGGCAGTCTTTAAAGTTACTTTAAAATAAAACCAAGCTTTCTGCTTCCATCCACATCATACATAATGACCACACTTCATAGACAGACACCTCCAAAGAATATTTGTAAAGGGAAAGGGAAAAGAGAGGGGATTCAATGTGTGAATTACAGAAGACAAAGCATAACAATGCTGCAAACTTAGGATATTTTGCTGTTTGGAACATTTTTTGTCATAAAGGGCAAACACGCAAAACAGCAGGATCAGTTTTCCAGCTCCAAGCTAAATTCCCATGAATTTACCTCTGACAACCTCTTCCACAGACTCTGTAGTTGTGGTAGTAGTGGTCGCAATACTGGTAGTTCTTTCAGTTGCCTCCTCATACTCTTCATCTGTCTCCTCTTCAATTTCATCACCATCATCATCGTCATCATCAACATCATCATCTTCCACAACGGTTAGCTCCTCATCTTCCTCTGGTTGTTCTTCTACTACCTTATCATCACTAAATAAAGAAAATTATAATGATGTGTCAGCAACAAAACAATTTCAAAGTGACGAGAACATTTTATTCAGAAACTCTGGAAAGACAAGAGTCCTGTTAGTACCTGTACAAGTCCAAGAGTACCTGTTTCTCCATCTCCCTCCCCTTTAAATAAAAAAGAAGCAATCCAGAACTCTGGAACATCCCAGTGACTAAGAAATCAGAAATGCTAAAAAAACAATGAAAGTCAACATTAGGAATGCAGTGAGAAAACTAGCAAGATGCCAGACTGGAGCTCCTCCTTTTGCACAGGGATGGAAAAAGAATCCCCATCAACAATGCTGTGTTTTGACAGCTGAATAACACTCCAAATGTGCTTGCTGCATACTGCCGTCAACAAATCAATTTTTATTTTGAAAGAAGCTCTAATTAGCTCAAAATGCACTCAGTTCATATGGACATGGAAAGGAGAGAGCTCCTCAGGACTTTCTCACTCAGGAGACACCTAACTCAGAGGCTCGCTGTGGACTACCTCGCATGTTGTTCACAGAGGACTACCAAGTGTGAACTGACCCAGAATTGTCTACAGTGCTGAGTTTTTTGTTCTGTTCTTAAGTCGTGTTGTGTGAGCGGAAAAGCCACTTCTGCAGGAATAGCACACAGGGCTGTCTGTTTTCACAAAGGACAGGACAGAGGCAGTCAGCGCACGTGATGCTGCAACTCATGCTTCAGCTGACTATAGCTAGTTTTCATCTTTGAGGTTTTATTTCTTTCTGGCATCTCAAAGCAGACAGTGGCCACAACATCGCCTTTCAGGATCTAACACTCAGAGAAGGAGAGGACTCAGTTTTGGTCTTCTGTGTGACAGCAGCACTGATGGAGAGGTGAAGGCCACACAGTTTTCCTGATAAGGCTGATGTCTCGGCCAACACGCACAGCCGTCCAGCACGGCAGGCTCAGCTCAGATGCTTGGCACTACTGGCACTGCCAGCACCACTGTACAGCAGACGTGTAAGGCCTCCATAAAAGACCCACGGTACCGACGTGTATTAGGATGGCAACATAAGCACCCCTACGGCCACAAAGAAACCCCAAACTATTGGGCTAAACATTTGTTATCCATCATAGTGCTTTAAATTTATATAGCTGCCTAAAATCCTCAGGACTTTAATCAGTCTGGGACAATAGGAGGGAATACCATAGTTGACTATCAAATGTATTTGGTGGCTTAGTATGTCAAGAATTTTCTGCCATCGTTCTTAATTTTGAATGATACACAAGTAAGAGGCCAAAAAAAATCTATGTTCAGCTACTGTTCACTGCTACTTCTCAACAGCTTCCGATCTCGATGCCCAGCTGTGGCAAGGTGTCATGTTTGTTAATCTTCTACTTGAAATTCACTACTAATAAGTAAATGACCTTTAAACATTCAAACATGCAGTGACTTTTTGTCACCTTCATACACAAGTGGTTTTGCATCTTTTTCACGGCATCACATAAGCTTGAACAGCCTTTCATGCGAAGTTATCACCTTTTCAGCTTCAGCTCATGCTCATCTCAGAGACCAAGCCTGTAGTATCTCATTTCATAAAAGGTTGCCTACTACAATTTTGAAAGTGAACTCAGAGCAAAAAGGAGGACAGTATGATCTTTCTTCATAAGGCATTAAGAAGTTAAAAAATGTATTGATAAAAATCTTGTATGCCACAAGCCTGACTGTATTAGGAGAAAGTCTTTTCTCTATACAAACAAGAATGTATCTCCTGTTCCTTTTTCCCAAAAATATTTGAAACAAGAGAGACTTAAAGTAATAATGAAGCTTTCAAGCCCAGGTAGGTTATACAAATGGATGGGGTAACAGCTAACTTGCAGAGGAGTCTGAATAAGGGATGATCAGTTTCTATTTGCAGAGGAGGAAGACTGAAAAACAGGCATAAAACCACTGGGTTATTTTCTTAATTTATTGATTTCAAAGAACTGGCTTAGAAATTTCACCATCTCCATTGTGTGGTCTTCTCCTGCCATTCTAATTTCAGTATGTCTGAAGTTTTATACTTTGCTTTTAGCAACTCCTTTTTGAACAGTAGATTTCTTATGTTTTTATTTTTCTTACTAAGTAGTTCACCTTTTTATGAGCATGAAATAAATGCTATATGTACACTATCACATTCCAACTGCAAGACTAAGGTGGATTTCCAAGTTCAGTGTCTGCTTCTGATCTCCAGGTTAAGGTGCTTCTAGTATTGGCTAGCTACAGACATTTAAACTATGTGTGCTGAGTATCAGACATGCTGATTTTGATCAAGAGCATCAGACACCATATGCCTTTCAACATTAGAGAAAGCTGCTCTCTATCTTTCTCTCACCTAAGCTACAAACACAGCATGCTGTAAAAAAAGTGCTATTATTTTTCCTCTTCCTTTCACCAGAATGATCACTATCAGATACTGGCAAGCTCATAAAGTTAAAAAAGGACAACAAAAGCAACCTAATGAAACAAAGGAAAGTCGATTAGTCACATGGAAAGCCACTTCAAAATAATTTGTATGCATGCACCCAACATCCATCTGTTTTTAGCTACACAAAAGCTATGTCAGTTCACAGCATTTTGCTGGGAAATTATCAGCATCAAGGCCAACCTTTTTTTTGGGGGGGGGGATGTGTGACAGTGCAGGGTGCAGGATGAAAGAAGACAATTCTCTGTGTTTATTGTCTGGCTATGCCCACCATTACAGTGGGCACTGATTTCCTCTCCAGTACCTCACCAGATATATATGCTTAAGGGCAGCTTCCACCTGTATCCCCTTTATGACTTGCTGCCCAATGAAGAACTGGGTATGTGAGAAGGTAAAAAATGCCAGAAGTGATGGAAGACTACAACAGTTAACAGGAACAGGCCCCTGAAAATGTTCTCAATAGCTTGCACAAAAATGTACTGGAATATGCCTTCTACTATTCTGGTCATTCCTAGAAAGATAGTATTTCTGCTAGCAACATATTCTGCAAGACTCAGTCACAAGGGTCATATTTCACAGGATTATATTTTATTGCAAGTTTCAAGAAAAAGGAACAATGAAAATAAAAGTGGCTTTACCTCAGATTTAGATACCTAAATCGGAGTGAGAGCCTTCCTATCTACTTACAGAATTAATGCCTGAAATTGGGCGCTAGAAGGTTATTTCCCTATTTAATAAGTTTTAAAAACTCTCATTGTAAGAAGTGTGAAGCTACACTCAGGTTCTAAAGAAGCACTCCAGGCTTTTTCTAAAAGTAATTATTTACCCGTCTGTTTTATTTTTATTTTGATTTATAAAAAGATGAGTTAGTCTCTTTCCCTATTAGTAGTGTCTTCCAAAGAGAAGGGGATGGGGAGATGAAGTGCTTTATGATCTCATAACAAGTTTCTTCTTGAATGAAGCCAAATACCAGAAACTAACTGGACTGTCATTATTCTGGTGGCTTAATTGTGCTCGGCTGTTCCGCACCATATCACAGACCAAACAGCATGAATACACAACAGGCAGGGGTGTATCCTAGCAAGGCCTAACAGTAACAAAAGCAACAGCTTCACATTAGAGATCAAGGCTACCCGCTAAGTCACACACTCCAAAGAATCCATACCACAGTAACCACGCTCAGCAGTGCAAACAGTTGACAACCACAACTTCTCAGAGGCTGCAATTATGAAAGGTGTGAGAAAAGCAACAATACTGTGCAAGCTCCTTAGCAGCACTCCTCAGGAGCCAGGGGGAAGGAGGAGATCCCCCAGTATTTGTCAGTAAGCAGGGGACTCGGAGCCTGATGCTTGAAGACACAGGTTTAATATAAACAATGCTACATCTTGTTGCAAACAAAGACAGTGGGTGGATTTCACATATTCTTGGTATTAGAAAAGGTACATCGTCTTGTAAGAAACATGAAAAATGCTTGGTTTCCTTGGATTTAACCACTGTTATCATCCTGGCTCTTCAAAGAGTATGCATGCAAGAGGGATGATAGAGAACAACAGAGAAGGGAATAAACTTATACTTCAAAATTTGGAATAAAGTATCAGCCTTTCAAAGGGGGACAAACCCCTCTCTTGTGCAGTGTGTAGGGCTATTTTCTCTGTCATGCTAAATCCTCCGGTACCATTCACATTTCTTAATTAGCACCATCACAGTGCTGTTTCCCAGGCAGCACACCTTTCACCTCAGTAATCAGTTTACATCCACTGTTTTCAAACAAAGGTTTACTACCAAGTGAATGTGAATACTGGCATTTTTCTGAGAAGCCTTGGAGTTTTATTTAGTAATAATACCAGGTGTGCTTACTTCCTAGTATTATTATTACGTTTTACCTTCTTTGGTAAACAGGTATGACTCAAGTCTTGTTTCTCCTGGAACCACAACACCTTGACAGCTTTTTCTGTATATTCCCTTGATACCATCCCAGCCAGCACTTTATTAGCACCACAGACTGCAGTGTCTTGTTTACAAGAAAATGTTGACATTTTGCCTTAGCTTAGTGGTGCCAGTGACAGGATACACTGATAACTTCACAGATTTGTAAAGCCATATTATCTTCACCTGAATTTAATAGTTCAGCAGTAAACATCAGAGGTGAATAAATTGTTAGGCTTGAATGCAGCCATGAAAATACTTTGCAAAACCCCATCCCCCCACGACACCAGTATATCTCAGTCTCCTGTCAGTGGAGACTTTTGGCAAGGAGGTCTGGCACTTTCCTTTCACGGTGGACACAGAGGTCATCATGGTTTTGAACCTTCCACTTCTACCTCCTCACATATGGGATATTAAAATCCATTCACCCTATCATGGAAATGACACTTCCCTTGAGCGCCCAAGTAGCACACTAGGTCATAAATACAAATCTTCTATGCCCCCTTGTGTGGTGAAACAGGATATGTGAAGTTGTTGGTTTCAGCTATATTTCTAATGCTGCAGACACACTGGAGTTCCAGGCAACCTGAAGAGGTAATTGACTCCAACAGACACATACCAACCACTCCAACAGGCATATTTCTGGTTTTAAACCACATGCCACTGTACAGTTCCTGCTAACATGCACCTAAGGCACATCATTACAAGCAATGTTTAAATCATGGATCTCTAATGCATATCTAATATTTTCTCAGTCCATCACAGAAGTAAGGGCTGGCAGCAATGTATTATTTATTCACTTCACTCAGAAAAGTGCATCATCCTGTTACTTTATGAAGATAAAACCGAAGGAAAAGTAAAGGAAAGTGAAGGAAAACAGTTACATCCTGCTGTTCAAGAAATAAAATGTTAGCAAATTAAAGTTGCCATTCCATATTCCAATAACCTGCAACAGAAACAGACGCAAAATATACATGACAAGAACAATGACTTTTCTTCCTAATGATGTTTCAGAACTCATGGAGCTGCAGCATAAGCTATGTTTTAAGAGGTTTCCATCTGCAACTATTATTTCAGACAACAATGTGGCAAAGCTTTCAATTTAGGATAACAAATAACTATAGACTAATTACTGGTTTTGGGAAGTGACTCACCTTTGTCAGCAATAAATGCTCATCCATTTGGATGTATTTAAATCATGATTTTACCATGTAACTTGAACAAAAACATATACTCCTTCACTAGGTGAAAAACAATGAAAAAGCATTCAAGACAGATGTTTTAATATCTGGATATTCACTACACTCTGCAACTATATTTTATTGCAAATAAATTCCATCTGGACTGTGTTTTTTACCAGCCACTTAGCCTGAGCGAATAGCTGGGGCAAAGCTAATTCCAGGAGAGGAACTGAATTGCAACAAGCCACTGTCTGGTTACAGAGAGCAAGGCCATGTATGTTGGCTCTAGACAGCTGTAGGAATTCACATAGGAGAAGAAATTGCAGCACATAACTTGCAGCCTGTACTCTTTAAGCCTAACAGGCCAAGCTAATAGTAATTTATGCATCCATAACCTTTACTACTGCAGGTGCCATCATCCCAGTTTCCAGCATCTTGTGCTTCAGGTTCTCAAAAGCACAAAAAACTCCATCCCGCTACAGCTCCACCAAATGAACTCCAGGAAACATGTGATGGGACTGGATTGTCACGTATTCAGACTGGGTCTAGTTTTGCACCCAGCATAAGATTAATGATGAGCACAGATACATATTTAGTCCCGTGTACAGGAAAGCTCCAGAACACAAAGTTCTTTAACTGTGGGAGTGGAAATGGACAGATTCAACTGTGAAACTCTACATGCCTTAAGAGTTAATGCCTTAAAAGAAAATGCAAAACAGAAACACAGAGCAAATTACAGGAGTAGGACACACGCTTGGATTCCAAATAAGAAGATGAGTGCATCTGAGACGGTCTAATTACCAGGCTTTTGGTTAAAACCAAATCAGAAAGCTAACAGGCAAGGAACCAAACTCTCCCTCAACAAACATGCAGATCAGAGGTATTTTCCACCTAACATTTTTCCAAACCCTGTTGCTAGAAAAAGTTCTTCTGATTTAAAGACGAGATTTCTCAGGAACTGGGTTTGATCCCCCCACTGCACTCCTCTGAATGGCGTTGTTAAGCAAACATGAATCAACACAGGAACTACTTAAAGCTAGAAACTAAGCCAACAGTGCACTCTGGCACACGAGCATCTACCTCACTGTACCTTCTGTGATTTAACCATGGCTTTGGTACAATAGCCAACTTCAAGACTAAGTTGAGTATACTATGTAAAACAGAGTATCCAGGTAGTAAATTTAAACACAAACTATTAAAGTAATTTTGTATGGGGTAGAAGAGGTGAAAGGAAGTCAAAACCAACTGTGAAATGAAGATTCCAGCATTCACACTGAAAGTCTAGGAGTAGTGAGTTATACCAAAAAGGTCTGTTTTCCTAAAGTATGGGGGGACTGGGAACGGACAGCAGGACAAGAATTAAACTGCACTGCAGTTGTGAGATTAGACACAGAGCCAGGAAAGAAAAAGATTATGCCAGACCTCCAGCCTACATAACTGATCTTTTAAATGGATTATTGGCATCAAAGTCTGGAAAATTACAGTGATTTACAGAACTGAAAGTCTGATCCACAAGGTACCTTAGCAATAAAGTTTCTAGTCTGTCTGTTAAGTGACCAAAAGCACTAACTGCTTAAAAACTGCCTTGGCTATTTTCATTAGGGTTGAATTATACTAGGTTAGTAAATCAGGTATCTCATAAGAAGAAATAATGTGATATTCGAACACATATAAACACCTATTAAGACAGCAAATCGGGATGAGCAATTCATATTATCTAGCATTTTTCAGACAATCATTTTGTCACTTCTAATTATTTTCCCTTTTGTTTCCCTTTACTGAAGAGGTTGCAATTATGTTTATTTTCACATTTCCTAATAGAAAAAAAAAAATTGAAATAAGCTATTTCAAGAAGTGTCACATAGGCTGCTTTTGAGTTCTTAGAACTTATCAAACAACTCAATTATGTGCTTCAGACTGTCTCATTTTACTGTATTTTTTTAACCTTTTATAAAAAAACAATACCAAAAAATGTACCTGGTTTCATTAATTTTGACAGAAAAAAAAGAAAAGTTGCGCTAAAAATCTTTTAATCTAATTTTTAAATATAACATTTATAAAAACCAATCACACGTTCCTTGCCTTCCTCCCTCTAACAGATACATTTATCTTTTCCTCCATAAGTAAAAAAGAATGTATACTTTATACCATTTGAAATTTCTTTCCACAGCTGATCTGCTTAAAAAGACGGGTGTACAAGACCATGTAGCATTTGATCTTCTGCATTTGCAGAAGGTACCTGTTGACGGATATGCAAGAATACTTTTTCAAAACTGACTTAGTTTTCTCTCTCAAACAAAGCCTTTGGTGGTGTTACTGTTCTGACAGTTTTCTTTGGAAGATGGAGGATTCAGCAAGAAGTATATAATTTTTAAAGGACAGTAATAATGCATTTAATCCATACTCTTTCTCACTTTGCTTATTTTTGCTAAACAAATTTAAAAACTAGGAAACTAAACATATCTGCAAACACACAAAATCAGGCTCTGTGAGTCTGATGACACTGAATAAATATTAAATTCAAAATCCTGACATCAGAAAGGCATTTAGACTGAATGTGATGAAAGAGGGCAGAGTGAAGGTCACCTGCACAGCCTTATTTCCACCAACTTGAGAATCAGCAGAAAAATCTGGATCTGTTACAATACGTTTGTTTCCACAAAACTTCTGTCATAATGAGAATGGACTATTCAGTATCTCTCTGTCCAACCTGTTATCCTACAGCTTATCTGAGGCAGACTGTCTGAACTCTGTACCAAACACAGTACTTGCCTTGTTTGTGGAACTCATTGTCTTGGTACCCTCACACAACAACAACAGGGTAAAACTGGAAGAATAACTTTGTTTTACACTCGGGAAAGCAAATAAAAAAAAAAAAAAAAGAAAACACCCTGAAGCATGTAATACCCCTGGATGTTCAATTTAAGTAACTGGAAAAGATTTTTCAGAGAATGTGACATCTTAAACTTTTTAAATACAGATGTCACCAGCAGCAGCTGCAAGAGGCCAGAACTTCTGCAGAGCAGATTACCTCCATTCATGCAGCCAAAGGAAAAATAACCACCTTTGGTACCAAGCTTTCTATAGTGGCCACAGCATGCCAAGCCCAGCAGAAGACCTTCATGGCAGAAGCAAGCACAGATCCAGTTTTCTAGGTCACCATTTTACTGTTTTAACCTTTTTTTCTATACTCAGGTCACAATTTGAGCATTATTTTCTCCTCAGCAGTGATCAAAATAGAGATCCCACATGAAGAAATGGCTTGTCATCACGTAACCAAAGCCAAAATATTTGCATTCAAGACTAGAAATCTTTTCTGTCAGGAAAAAAACCACAACTATATGTTTTTGCTGTTTCATCCATGCATTCCAAGTGTGTAGCCTTTGTTAGAAGGCAAAATAAATAAGTACTTACTACAGAAAATGCTTTACTATACTGTACTGTTAATAACACAGCCTCACAAGAGGTGGAATTCTTAAGTTTCCACAAACCATCCCAATGCTGAGCTCTTATTTCTAGTACATATCACAAAAATGGTTACATGTATCACTGAAAGGTAAAACAGAGCAGGAACTGCTAGGGAACTTTATGGTGGGATATCCAGCTATGCATCCACCGGCACAGTCACGCTGGTGTGACAGTACGTGTTCGAAAACCCAGCTGTCAATTTCTCACTTTCCATTTTTTCATGCATTATAAATAGTACAGCACTTGAAATGGGTGGTATATATCACGATGTCACAAGAACTTCTCAGAACATCTCACAGACATATCAAAAGAGTTTCTTGAGTTGATTACTACATGAACATATATAGGCAACCTTCCTCTCCCACATTTCACTCATCAGAAGTCATTACAAGTGACAACTTAACAATTTTGATTATATAATTTTTGCCTATTAAGGTAAACAGGGCAGCCAATGACTCTGTTTTGTGAGGTCAAAAAAATGTAGCCCTTCTCTGCAAGTCAACCTTCTACTAAATATGCAAGTATTGATGCCATCAACCTTTTGAAACAAGCTCAACGTTCACTTAAGTCATGTAGGTAGCCTGCACAGCTAGCAAACTGCTTTCATCAGGGGTCATGAAAGCCTGGCTATCTTCTACTCGTCACTTCCTCAATTAGATTAATTCTCTCCACCCACAGCCTCATCCATCATTTCAGTTAATGCTTTATACTCAAATGGTGATTGGATTTGCCAGCTCAGCATTGCTGTAATTACCTCTCAAAGCAATGCGCTGTTTCATCAGTTCCATTCTAACTTTACCTGTCCTAAGGAGAAATCCAACGCTCACCAGTCTTTCTAGTCATTAATGCTCTGGTGTTTCTATGCTTTACAAATTTTATTTTAACAACCTCTGTGTTAAAAAGGGAAAAAACCGTTATTAAAAATATATCATGAACTACCCGAATACTGAGTAACAGCTAACATGAGAGACAAACCCAATTAATGTAAGAATGTGAGACACAGAATATGGTAATAGCATATAAAATATGTGAATAGGATGAAACACTTCTGGAGTTATTCAACATAAGAAGTAACATCATGCCTACAATTTGGTGGTGCCTTAGCTTAATCTATGAAAAAAAGCAATTAGGTTTTATCATTAAAATACTTATAAAAACACAGAAGTTCTTAGATAAGCTGTACTGTTAATAATGTTTTAGAACAGGCATGAAGCACTTTAGAGGTTCTAACAGTTCTACTACAAAACCCAAGAAGATATGAACCAATTAGCTGCAATATTATATTGCAAAAATCAGAACACCTTCCACACTATCTCCCCAAATGAATTCAGTTTCTCTAAAATACCAATTTAGAGGTGGACAATTCATGTAGTGCAAAATTTACCCATTTTAACAATTGGTGTTAACCTATACTGTGGCAAACTTCAGAGAAGGGGAAAAAAAGCAAGAAAAACTAAGCAAGTTTGTAATTCCTAGTGCTCATTTTAGGGCACTGATTCCCAATTATGAACAATTTGTATTAGGACAGATGATGAGAACACCGTGTCTGGCTGCGCCTGTCCCTGCTCCTGTGTCACAGATGACTGAGCTTCACACCAAGCAGACCCTGAGCCACTGCAATAGGCATACCACTGCTGGCACAAGTTTCGGTTTTCCTTAAATTTTCAAGGGTATGAACAGCCTACAGCTCAGTCTGCACAGTATGGATAAAGGGAAATCTTTTTATCCATCCAAATGTAAGTAATTCCCTGCTTCTAAGTCAGAACCTGCAATACAGACCCTTTGTCCAGCTTCATGTCTGGTTTAGCTGCACTAGCTCAATGACTCAGGAAGTAGGGTGTAGATTTTTTTATCTATTTATTTATTGATTGATTGCTTTTTTTTTTTAAAAAAAGAATCATTTAGGAGTTTCCCACTGAAGCATTTCTAACTGAAATTTTAGAAACTGACTTTCCAATTTAATGAGAAAGCTTACATCAACAAGAACTTGTTTGTTTTAACATGAGTGACAAGATGGCATGAAAACAGATGAATACTCAGAGACAAAATGTTAATTTTCTTTTTCCTTCAGTAAGCATGTTTACAATAAAGAATTTAGCCTCAACACCTTTTTCTTTCTTGAGCAATAACAGTTTTTTTAGCTTTAGAATAACAAAAACTTATAAAGGACTCTAGATATCCCATTTCTACGCTCTTTAGGCAAATCTTTTAGACTCAGCACTGGACTTCAAATCAAGTCTCAGATTTTTGACTCAGTGCTGCAAGACAACATTAACAGTAAGAACAATGGGGGAGAAGGAGGAGGAGGGAAGAACGGTCAAGAAACACGGTGTCACTACATACTAGGTACAAGTATGAAGAAACAGGTAGCAATGAAGGATTTAAGAAGTAGTAAGACTCTCAGAAAGATCTGCCACCCCCCTGCCTTGATTTCTGCATCAACAACACCCTATATCCAGACGCCGTTCAGGGCCTGACTCCTCAGCCGTGCAGCGCTTCCCCACGGCACGGGGACTCCAGGGGGCAGCCCAGGGTCCACAGGGCTGCAGCAGGGGTTCAGTCCAGGTGCCAGAAGCCAGCCTCCCTGCAGCGTACTCAAACGAAGGACACCCTCTGTTGACCACCCGGGGTTGAAAGCCTATCATTAAGGCTTTCTGAAGATGCAACACAGAAACCTCTTCTCGAAATGGGAGAAGGCAATGCATTCAACACCATCACCTTAATCCTCCTGGTTTTGCCAATTTTTTTCTTCATGTTGGATGCGGTTCAAATGCCAAAGAGCCTAAAGTACCCATCAGAGCAGTAGATAAGGAAGATTATAACATTTTGGTTACTTTTTCTTTTCTCCCTGGTCAATTAATCTGCAGTGGCCAGAAATACACCTGGGTCAAACAATCCCCTAGAGGCTCTTCTTTCAGCGCTGTATTTCCAAATACATTTTCTGGGGGTAGATGAAGAGATGGGCAGGGGAAAAACAAGGGTGAGAGGAACACAGGGACATGTAATTGGGAGAAATAGGGCATGGGGATTTCATGTTTTGGATAGTCCTTGTCAATAATGAACACCATGAACGTAGAGAACACTAAACAACGGGCATGCTGTTTGTAGCGTTTCCCTGCTTTCACAATTAAAACATCAACAGCTTCCCCACTCTTGCCTGCATTAGCTCTCCCACTGCTCTGGCACGCAGAGACCCAGACAAAGGGAACTATGCAGCAGCTTGTCAAAGCTACACTTGCAAAAGGAAAGAGAATTTCCCAAGTGTAGAAATGACTAAACACCATTAAATTTGACTTTTAACATTCTTATACTGACCCTTGTACACTACTAAATTTATTTGCTTATGTGTCACTATTTAGACTTAGGCATTTTTCATAAACATGTGCCACAGGCAGATAACCCAACTGCCTGTCTACCTACTTTGTGTCAAGGCAGTAGCGTGACATACCACAAGAACTCAGTGTGTTGTTACATCAGGTCAGGGCACTATATGACCATGGCCAATTTAAACACACCTTGTAAGAGCTGGTTTTAATGACTGCACTCTGGGGAATCCCAGTTGTAACTAATTTGATGTTGAGGTTAACTCGCAGACATTTCTGAAGGTAGGACACTAAGCAAAACACGTGTTGACATCTTTGTACAGCTTAAGTCATAAAAGACATAAAAAGATCTAGAAAGCTGAAGAAATTAAATGTATGCTTCCTCCATGTCAAGTGAGGATCTCTAACAAATTACTCAAAAGCAATTCTGTCAGGCCCCTGTGACTCCTCTTCCCCAAATGCTAGAACAAGACTCATAATTAAAAGCATTAGGGTGTCACCTGGAAACAATTCAGCATAACAGGCACATATACAATGCTGTTTGCACCCCTAGAAAAAATTTACGAGTTTTAAAAGCCTTTCAGAATTTCTTCAATTAGAGTTGGAGGAGGCAATTAATAAAAGTTTTCCAAATACCATTGACAAAAAAAAAGCTCTTTATAGAGTCAAAAAGGATACGGCACTTTAACTACTTTTTTTTGCAGTATCTGGGAGATGAGCGCTCATCCTTAAACTCAGTCTGGTACAGGGTTGCAAAACCAGAGAACAACTTGATTACCAAGCTATATAGCACATTTATTTTAGTTCTACTTCACAGATGCCTAATTATCAGCACAGAGTGAACTGCACCCTTTTGGATTATTTATTGCAGTAAAAACCTACCATATTAACTATCCTAATGGCAAGTAAAAACAAACCATAAAACTTTGCTTGGAAGAAGTTTATGAGAAACTGTAAACCAAACCCTTATAAAATACACTTCTCCCTACAATGCATCATTTACAACACTACCCAATCATTACATCAGCCTGAACATATGTTTTATACACCAAACAGACAAAATTAATTTGGCTTAACCTGCTGAGGGAAAAACAATGAGAAATTAAATCTCCTATTTTGGACCTTGAAAATATATTCAGATTGTTTAGAAAAATGAGACCTGGCTGAAGGCAAGAAACTGTCTTCTGCTTCTGAGCCACGGGACTGAAAGAAAAGCTTTCTATATAAACCTCAACAGCGAGACTTACTGTGCCTCAGTTTTCCTCTGTAAAAGAAGGAAATTTACAGTAGCCAGTTTCTCTGGTGGGAAGGAGAACCTGGGAGGTCTCACGCACAGTGACAGAAAGATGAGGCACGTATGAGAGAGATGTAGACGCAGAAAATCTGGAAGCTTCCAGCTTGACCATCCCTCCTAAAGATGTTCAACCTTGAACATCAAGGACACCAAAGCTTACAGCAAATGCCCAGGTACAGGCAGGAGGGCCACGAGGCTGTGCCGAGTCTCAAGGGCAGCCAGAGCTTGCAGGTCACTTGACTGAGTTGTAGCTATGCAGGGAGAGCTCTGCAGCTATACTGAAAGCCAGCACCTGCATCTGGCTGTCCCTCAGGCACTCTTCAAGGTAAATTTTAATTAAAGGTGTGGATAACAGCAAGGACCGCCACCGCTGAAAAATGCTCGTGACCTCTTATTAAGAGTTATATGCTATTTCAGGACGAGCATGACATGACACGATTTCAAAAGCACAGGTGGAACTTGCCTCTTGGCTTCATGAACAAAAGGGGGGTATATCACACCCATCACCAAAATACAGCCTACCTCCTTTCCCCAAGTACTGACAACAAGCACCACCACAAGGCAAGCCACATCCTTTTACTCCCAGACTCAGGTGGTGGTCAGATACCAGGTAGGAAGAACATCTGTCTGTGATAGCACTGCAGCCCAAGCTGCCTCCACATGCCTTCCGATGGCATGGATACAACATGCTGCTGAGCTTTGCTTCCTCCTGTGCAGAAGAAAACACCCACAACAAAACAAAGAACACGCAGTGCTCCACAGACAACTGTTGGGGGTAAAAACACACCACAGTCTGGAAAAGGACATTTACAAAATGAATAGTTTCCTGTAACTATTCAAAATTGTAAATGCAAATATTTTAAAATTTAGATTGGGATAATTTGAGATATAAAGTTAGTCCAAAATACACCACACATTTGTTGGATTCTGTTTTGTCACAACAGGAGTTTTAAGAAATGAGGATATAATTATATGCTTTTCAGGTTGGCACCTCTACCTCAAACATGTCACCTTCACTTTGACTCGTGTGTCTTAAAGCAGCCACAGCCCTTCTGAAGGCCCCTGTGCTGAGGCACACGGCCATCACCGTGCCACCATTCACTGATGGGGGTTTGGGCCTAACACTTTCCACTGTCGTTTTACAGAGATGGGAGCGTGAAGCAGCCAGCCTAGAGGTTTTGCTCCCCAGGAGCAGTACTGGGCACAGGTAGGGTAAGAGACAAATCCATAGCTATTGAGCAGAGGGCTCCATAGCCAGACATGAGAAACAAGGAATACAAAATCCTGCAGCTGGGGTCATTTACAGCAGACTGGTTTCTGCTTAGGTGTGGGGAGTGGGTTATTGTTCTAGCTGGACTACTTGGCAACTCTTAATACTGAAGACATTGAGATATGGATGGCAAAAGCACCTAAAAGGCCTTATTTGTACAACAGAACAAAACCTAGATCTTAATGAAACAAAACAAAACAAAACAAAAATATAGAAGAGCAATTACTGAAGTATTCATGTGGTACTGGCAACTAGTTTTACCCAGAAATCGTGACTTTGGGGTAGAAATGGGTAAAAAAGTCAACACAGGAACTGCAGAAACAAGAATGCTGTGGAATTCCCACCAGAAGCCTGTGGTAGAGTAGTATCATGAAATGCTTCTCCTAAAGGACCAGCTGGTATCTTCTACTTTTCATATCCTTGCATGTACAAGAGTGTTTTCCAGTACTTGTAGCAGTGGGCATAAAAATGACTGGCAAAGCAAACACAAGAACACCCCAGAATGAGGGAGAGCCCTGCCTTTGAAAAGAACAGCATGTGTCTCATGACCCACAGCGCACCTTGTGTGCGTTAAAAGCCATCAACTGGAAGACAGCAACAACTTGCGCTCAGTTGATCTGACCCAAGTAAAAGCTATCACAATTCCCAAGTGAGGAAAATACTTTGATGGGCACTTTGCCCAACTGATTTGCTAATAACATAGCCCCTCCCTGCCCAGAGGGGGCTCCATTAAGAACACAAACCTGCTCTGACAGAGGTCTTTGCTACAGAGGTGCTGGGCAGTGGGGCTGGGGTTAGCCCGTGCACAATCTACCAGCGCCTTCTCTTCCCTTCACGCAGTGTCACACTGAGGATGTACATATACTCAAGGGGATATTAAACTCTTTGGAAGGCTCCAGGATGAAGCAAACATTGTCAGTGTGAGATGACCCATGTAAGGTGAAAAATGTAGACTTTAGTAAGCCCTTCAAACAGAGGGGCTTTAATAGCAGAAAATACTGGGAATTTAGCATTAGAAAAGTGTCCCCCTACTTTTCAACTTCCTTTCTCCTCCTTCCTCCCTCACCATCAGTTTAGGACTAAGGCATATATATATTTATATACACACAAACGTATGCTGATATATGTATGAATACATACACACAGACAAATTGAACTACCACCTACTGCTGCCTAAGAACTGAGTATTTAATATGATTAAATTTCAAGAGTATTTCTGGCTCCAGTACACATTGTTTAAATGCAGCTGGGAAGCAAGAAATATGAGTGAGACAGTGTAAAAGAACTACAAATTGCTTGACTCTTCATCTGCAGTTGAAGTACAAGTGCCCCATAAAAGGATCCTTTTATTTTCCTTTTGCATGCACTTCTATGGGAGGGGAGGGAAAAAACCTATCAGTATTTGCTTGGAACTTCAGAAATGGATTCAAATGCAATTACAGTTCCTATTCCTAGAGGATACAAAATTTATGAAGTTATTCTTGAACTCATCTCTTCAGATATTAAGCTGCCTTATGAAGAACAAAACAGACTGGAATAGTAAATTAAATGTTCAGTGACAAACATGGAAAAGACGGAAATAAATGGGTATCTGTCTTACAAACAGAACTAGTCTGTATACACCCCTGTGAGCTATTCTATTAAAAATACTTCAGGAATTTTTGATCAGATATATGAAAGAAAATTTTTATATCTATGTATTTCATATATAGGTATATATAAAATATAAGATACATAGATAGGTAAGAGGTATGCGAGACAGATCTATGTATCTATCTTGTGTGTGTATGTACATATGATGAAAAAAAAGCAAATTTGTCTCAGTTGGAACAAGATCTGCATTTATTTCTTATTCTAAGAGAACATAGTCCAATCAAAATCTAAATGAAATACACAGAAGTGACATGGCAACAGTCCAAAGGGTAGTTTACAAATCCCACTGAAAGGGTTATAAACTGTGACACTTTGACAGCTGTTGGAAGCACAAGTCAGAGAAAAGCCTGAAGGTGTCAAAGTGGAAGATGCAATTTTGCCTGATGCAGGTTTCTTGCATCAAACAGTCCTGACCATTCACTCTCATTTATGCAAAAAACCTGGAAACTAAACTGGGGCAGTATTTATTTTAATTAAACTTATTCCATTATTCACAAAACACTCCTCCCTGCAACATTTACTAATGCTTTGTCCAGAAAGATTTAGATGCCCACCATAACATGGTTCCTAATTTCCCATTGTCTTAATGACATCTCTTCGCACCACATTACAGCAACTCAATCTCTGTTCTTCATCTCTACGCTGTTTCTGACCTTTTTTCTATCTAGATTATTAATAAGTCCCCACATAACTCAATTCAGAACTATTAACTTCCCTCATTATTCACTTAATTTGGTCCCCATTTATTTTCAGGGTTCTCCTTGAAATCACTTGTAATCTGCCCCAAGTCTTGGATTTTGTATAATATTTGTAAAAATGCAGTATTGTCACCTAAGAAGTAGAAACACTGCATTAGCATAGTATGAAGTGATGGAAGTCTAAGGAGCACAAACAGAATTCGAACACAGATCTTTGTCTCTTATGAAGAAAGCCATCTTAGAAAGTCTGAATTTAGTCGCAGGGACTTAAGACTGTACTCTGTTCTCACAACTGCTGTCTAACATGCTCCAGAGAGTAATATGAAAAGGCTTTGACAACACCAGACCACACAGTTACAATACAGTCATAACCCATATTTGGCTCAAAATTAGCCTACATGCACAGGGGATGTTAAAGGGTAAAGACAAGCATGGTATTTTCCCATCCACTGCAGTCTTACACAGGAAACCTCCATACTCTGTCTTAACATCAGAGTATTAATGAATCTGTCAAAGGCTAGACGTTAAAACAGATTTTCTTTTAGACCACATTTAGAAAGTAACTGTCAGCAGAAAAAGATTCTGATGGTAATAATGGCACACAGCTAATGCCTATCATGAATGAAGACATTTCAAAACAGTTATGTCAGCTGAGTGCTGCAGTACCTCAGACTGCACATGAAGCATCTTAAGAGTACAGTGTTTACCATTTAGATGTCAAAAAGTACGTGTTTAAGCATTTTTGTTACAAATGCAACAATACTTGTCATTGAAGAAAAGAAGAAGGCATCAAAAGCATAATATTAACAATAAGCTTTTCCATAGAAAGTTAAAACTAAATGAGTAGAACATGTTCTCAACCACTGTATGTGCCAAGTTCACTTAAAAGGAACAGTGACTCTTCTACACTGAGGTCTTTTACACAGATTTTGGGCATCTTTAATACAATAAAAACAAGCTGAAGGGTAGAAAGTCACTCATACCTTCCATCTGCATAGTCTGCATCTGCACCTCCCCACCAGACATCAGAATCATCATCTTCAGCATCAGCTGAATCAAGATTGTCGCTCTCCTCTGCTAATGGGCAGCAAACAAACTCCACACCACGAAACTTGTCGATTCCACAGGGTAGCAGCATGCCATAGTCGTGCAGATTCATACTCTTCTCACTACAGGACTACAGAAAATAGAAAGTAAACAGTAACAATATTGCCACAGAAGGAAGCCAGGACCTCAAGAAAATGTAAGGGGCTGCACACTGCCTTAGGGGGTTGAAGCTAGTAAACTGCATGACGTCTGAATTTTGAAACATGATTTAGAGTGGTCATGTGTGCATTCACTACCTGCACTGTCGGCAGGTCCCTACCCATGTCCACATGACCATTGCAAGTGGCCAGCTTTTCCTTCCCCTGCCCTTCACCTTTCCCAGTATACGTACACTTGTCTCCTCCCATATACGTGACAACTCCATAACCTCTTGTCTAAAATCCTCACAGGGTCTGCCTCATAATCAGAAAACTTGAAAGCAGAACAATAATTTGATATATTAATCCTCATCCTGATGCATTAATGCTACTAAAGAGTTCATTGTGAAACAGATTAACATTTAAAACACCTGTTATACTGGAAACACTCTGTATCTGGTCTGACCTCTGCCAGTACAGTGCCTTCTAGCCTTGTTGTGAAAAGTCAGTCGTGCACAATTATATCTTGAAGATATAGTGACGTAGGACAGAAATATACAGTGATATAGGACAGATGAAAAAAAGGAAAATAGTTCATCGGTGCACAACAACACGATGTTGCTCTCAGCTATGACATTCCAAATTTGCAAGTACTTAAAATGGACTAGAATTTGCCTGCACGAAGGTTGGTGCCTTAAACACTTCATTTGAGGGGCAACAATATGATTCAAGCAAGAACTGAAAATCTGAAAAGCTGCTGAGCACATTTCAATTCTGATCTCCAGAGCTGGGATAACATATAAGCTAAGAGGTTCCAAACAAAATAGCAGCCAGAAATCTTCTTGAAGCTTATCTCTGTTTTTATTCCTACAACCTCTCTACATAAGGACAAAAATGTCCAAACCACATTAACAATTATAATATTAGATTTATTTCTGTTTTCAGTAAAACATTAAATTATTGATGCTCTTATTAAATTATTAATAGTAAATTATTAAATGGTAAATAATTATTAAATTATTAATGGTGAATTATTAAAACTCAAGTGTTTGACTGCAAAATGTCTTTGGCTAGTCCTGTGTCTTATCAGTTCTCCTACCCTTTTATGCTGAAGTTCACACACGGCATTCTTTGAGGCCTGTTTGATCACTGTGAAGCACCTGGCATACCAATGCCCATATCAAGGATGATGGTAAAAGCAAAGCCTAGGCATTAGTGATCAATCTATACTTCCAGAGCAGCATTAACACAGGAAGCCAGAGGAGGCAGAAAACATGATGGCTGTGTAAGTGGATGTGAGGAAAAAAAACCAGTTACGAAACAGGGTCAGTGTTCAAGGGTCAACATTAAGTATTCAATACTGGACTCTGATGTGCTCAGCAGAGTGACTCCCATTCCCTACCTTACAAACCAGAACAAAAAGCCATTCACTCAAACATTCATAAGTACTGCTTTTTGTCTTCCATGTCACTGCTACACTGAAATTCATCCTCAGAAGATATAGCTCTAAAGAAGGAAGGCAGGAAATCTTAAAACAGATGAATATACCTCTTTAGCAACAGTATGCCAGTGCAGGTGAGTTTCACACACATCCATCCTTTCCTGGTGAAGGAACTTGCACTTGTCTGGTACCAGAAGGGCATCACTCACAAACTCGCCCACTGAAAGGAGGAAAAAAATTAAAAATAAATAAGGCAGTTAATTTGCTTCTACTATCTCATCCTGTTAAACCTTTAGCTAGGCATAGGGCAGCTTTCATGAATGAGTGGCAGGGTCTATTTGCGGAGAATGGAACAGTTTCTAAATGGTGCTTCCATTACCACCTTCTTCAGACTTTCCATGAGAAAGTAGCTCATGTCTTTGATCTCAGAGACGTATTAGATTATGAAAACTTTAGCATAATGTGCTAACTTCCATGTAGCCAGTGCAAAACTTGCAGGACTCACTGAAGATGTGTGTGGTACAACATGAAGTCAGGAGTCGGTGGATGCAGCTCCTGGAAGGGGAGTGCAGAGACAGGGAGGGACAATTACATTTTGCATCTGAGCAGCAGTATGGAGAGGGTTTGAAGTGTTTTGAAATACTCAGTTTTTCCACACAAAACAAATCCGACACCACCACAGTGTTTCAAACAACTCAAGAGTATTTCTGCTGAATTACAGCACTAAGAGCAACACAGTCCACTTGGTTACTTTTGTTGATGCAGGCTCTTTATTGCAATCTTGTTTCATCAGCCAGATGAATTCAGGTTAGCCCAGAAGGTTGATGAGCAAGTGGAGCTCGTCAGCCAGGGCACAAGATGATTCATGAATCACCTGAGTACCTGGTCAGATTGAAGTGAGGAAGAAAGGCTCTTTACCAAGGACATAACTGACCAAAGAGATTGTGCTGTCTTCAGCAGCAAAACAAAAATTTATGCTAATGAATTAAACAATGCTCACAGCTTCAGTACTGATGAGCAAGAAGAAACTTAGCTGATAAGTAAGATGATTTATTAGACTAAAATCACTGTAATTCTGTACAATTCTGGCATGGTAATTAAATAACCCCAAAACACCACAAAGGTATTTTTTTAAAGGAAAAATGACAGAGTACTTTCGAGAAGTCAATATACTGAACAGACACTGGATTATGAAAGCACATGGCTCAGCTGGCATAAATCACCAGCTCCCTGAAGCACATTTGTCTGTAACCTCCAAAAACTACAGCCTCTGTGTGGGTTAAATGAATGCACCAAGGTGGCCCAATGGCTGCATGCATGGATGTAATAACAGGTTGATTAATCAAAATGAGATGACTACGAGTTTCCTGTTCAGTAGAGGGTCATCTCAGGGAGCTGATGAAGTGGCCCTTGAGGCTTACAATTAAAAAGTCAGTTTTAAAAATAATCAACACCCAATGCATTGGAAGAAAGCAGAGTTCAGCAAACAGATGTATATACCATTGCTAATCACCAAGACGTGTATTACACATGAAATTCCTTGCTGTATTTCAGTGCTTTTGATCTGAAGCCTTTAAAAGCCAGTTAGTATACCAGGAAAAAAAGGATTTTGTTATCTTTATCCTTCAATGCCATACTCTAATTAATGCCTGCAAATTATTAACAGAAATGCCCCCTAGAGGTTTCCAAAATAAACTTGCAAAGTAGTGAGTTAAAGCACTTTCTGGTAACCCAAAATAAAGAATCTGCAGCCTCTGTTAACAAAGCCTCTGCTCCCAGTGGTATCACACCCAAATCTTTCACTGAAATTTGAATAAATTAGCACCTTGTTTTTAGCTGTACTTGTCTTTGTAGGGAACCATCCTGCCACATGCCCAAAGTCAATCAGTACATAAGTAACTGGTAATTGCTAATGCTTCAATTTAGACAAGTACCTGAGCACTAAGCAAGCACACAGATGTTTTGCTGAAGACTCACAGACTATGTTGACTTTGCTCTCCTAGGACATGCAACTTCATATAGAATGGCAGTTATACTTTTCTGGCTGTTTAAGCATGCAAAACATTCAGAGCATATTTTATGGCAAACACTTCTGTAAAGCAAAAACAAAACAAGAAACTCCTGGAGTGCATATTACTCCGGCAAACTAGATCCAATTTGAGAAGCTATAAACACAAGGATGCTTGTGTCATCTAACTTCTGACATGCGCAGGAGTCCAAATACAAATGCACCTGATAAACTCTTCAAGAAGCTATTCTATTCACCTTAACACCCTGTAATATCATCAGAATATTGTTTGTGTGAAGTTAGAAGGCAATTAAAGGTATACCTCATTACTGGCAAAAAATAAGCCTATATCACTTCAGTAAAAGTAATGAATATGGATGCACCACTGAGTTACAGCCACCAAATATAAGATGGAGAGCTGTATGTCCAAAGTTCTGGGCAATGCAGCCTGGCCTGCAGTGTCACTAACAGTATGTATGAGTACGTAATTAACTAAAAAAAAAAGTAATAGTTTTTGAGTGTCTAATTATATCAACCAACTCGTAACAAGACACTAAAGAAATATGAGACACTTGGATACAATTGAAAGTACAATATTAGATTGGGCTTGTATACACAAAAGGTGCATCCACTTTATAAAATCAGATTCCTTGAAAATAAGGTAATAGCATCCTCACGGTGACCCAATTGCTTATTTCAAATAAGGCTCCATTTTCAACCAATTGCTGAATTTCACAGAAATAAACAATCCACTGGAACAAGATCCCCTCTGGTTTTCAGAAGGAAAGAAGGAGCTGGAGAGAAGGGTGCTTGTTTAATGTAGCACTCCAATAAACAGAATTGTAACAAGCTATTTAGGGTTGTGACCATATGGGCAATAGCAATCACTTGCAACTTTGCATGGGATTCCTATTGCATTCAATTCGTTATTACAAATAAAATTTAATTCTGCCCATTATATATACATTCACAGAGCTCATGCCCTGGAAACTTTTTTCATTCATTTAATTTTAATTATTACTGAAGTTTAAATGCAAAGTTTTGAACTTTTCTTCTATTTTTTTTGTTGTTGTAAATAAATTAATGTTCAAGTGGCAGTCTGATGAACTAAACTGAATTCACTGGACAACTGCAATATCTATTTTGCCTGGGTTAGCCTAACAGAAACAGAAAACCATCAGAAAGAAGCACTTCAAACACTTTTGACTTGCAGACAAGCTTCTACCTGTATCACATGTACATGTTTAACTTTCAGTGCTGCTGAAACATAAGACTTTGGGTATTTGCTTTTTTCAACAAGTAACCCACAGACTACACAGGGGAAACAAGTACACGTTAAGAGAGAGCAATCCTGTGCCTCCTAGGAGAGGGGATCAATATGGATGGCTTTAAAAATAAGGAGAAATATTAATATTTCTTCTGTTTGCCAGTACAAGCCATGACTGAGGTAGCTGTGCGACAGTACATATTTTTCAGCAGTGGAGCATCCCAGCCCAGCCCTGGTTGTTATTTCCACTGTCAGGAGCTGGAATCACAACACATAATTCAACTCCAATATTTTTTTTTTTCCCAATACAGCAGCATACTGACTTGCACCACACCAGGCTGTCCTTGACACCGTGCCTGGGAGGCTTAAGTTGTATGAGCTTTTCCCCAGGTAGCAGCACTGCCTTAAAAGCCTCCTTAGCCCAGCGCTGTCACCTTGTCCTTACCAGCACCTTACCCCCCACTCCCCCACAACCTACCCAGCTGCCAGTAAGCCACAGCTAAACCATGACCACACCACAGACTGAAGGGCTTGCAAAATTTCTACCAATTCCACACCACAAAGGGTTGATGATATTACCACCACTGGCACTATCTCTGTCAGGCTCATATTTATTACTTTTTCTTGTACTCTTCTGCCTTCTTCAGCATCTCTTCTATTTTGATTACAGCTGTACATCTGTGCTCTGCTGAGGTACTCTTAATAATAAACCATGATGGCACAATTTGTCTTTTGGTGAGCTCATAAATCATTAAACTCCCTTAAGTGATCCAACACGCAAGTGTAACAGCTACTTGTTTTCCAGTAGCTGCTTACCCACTCTTGCAGGGGACAGCAGGACAAAACCAGATCCCTCTGGTCTGTGGGTTTCTGATCCGTCCAGAGAAAATAGCCCCGAAGGAGAATTCTGGGTAGAGATCACATTACCACATTAAAAAAACACCACCCTGTGCCTACCATTCATTTAGCTGAACACTGAAAATCCGCTGCTTGTCCTTTCGAAAATTTGCTCACTGCTAACTCATGCCTATGTCTTTTAACTGCACATAACCACTAGAACATGGATTGTGTCTACATAGTAAGTTACTGTTTAAATTCATTTTACACATCACTATTTTTCCCCCCCTGATGTCAGTAATCCCTTTCCTGATGACCAATTCTCCATTATGTTTGTAGCAGACTTCATATTGCCCCATCCTGGTATATCACAATGGGGTAGTGGTTCACATTTTTCAAAGACAGTTTTGCCAGAGGTTATGATGACACATTTTACAACTAAATTATTTTGTGTTGGACAAGCACATCCTATTCTCTGAAAAATACTCCTGCAACAACAGATTTTGTGCTGCAAGACCAGAAGTTCTGGTTCAGAAATTTCATTTTTAAACACAAGGACTAAGAAGAGCATTAAGACTCAACCTCTAAGAATAGAATTAGGATTATATTGAAGGCAACTGATCACACACTCTATTAAATCTTCTCTAGGAAGAAAAAGACTCGACAAGTGGGAACACTTGTAAGAAGATGACTGCCCTATCTGTTTAATAGCAGATACGATGTCAGGGCAAAGTAATTCAAAATAAAAATACTATATCCTGTGAGAGACACAGTCCAGAGCAGCAGATTTTCCATCCATTGCCTAAACCAGAGGGAAGTAAGGATCCATCCAACATTGCACAGTAAGAGAGCAAAGATAAGATGATAAAGGTAATAAAACAAAATCCATGACAAAACCAAACACCTGCTAGCAGATGGCTGCAGATGGTTAGGATCCCAACCAAAAAATAAGCATGTTCAGAGGAGCACTTTCAAACAAAGCCTGTGCTAAATTTTGCATGAGGAGGCAGCACACATGCTGAGGCTCTAGGACTCAAGGCTTCATTTTCCATGTCACTGACAAGAACAAGGGCCTTGCTGAAATGAATTTACAAGCTCAAGTGCTTGCACTGTATGTATTTGAGAACATTCAGAGAAATGTCTTTTCCCCGTGACTTTGCATAGATTATCCTGAGCCATCACACTCTCGGCACGGCTCAGCAGGACCAGATCAACCCCTGTGCCTTTCCTCATCCTGGTGCCATGGGGCTTTGGTCTGCCCTGCTCCCCAGGAGCAACAGCTCAGCTCCTGCAGCCCCTCTGCTAGCTCTTGTGCCTACCCAGGAACATTTATTTATTAAATACCATGTTACACATACATTACTACATTTATTTAAGCAGTTATATAACTTTAGGTGCTTTTATTAAGGGTGATGTTTATATAAGTCTTTATATATGACACTTTCTCTTATTTATAACGTTGGTAATTAGAAGTTAACTGCAATCTGCATCAGAGTGCAAGCCAAACACACCAGCCTCAAGTGCAAAGAAACAACACTTTATTAACAATGCTTTTTCTTTTCTTCAAGAGGTCCAGAAAAGCAGAGAAGATGAAAGGCACCTACTAGATACTTCAAAAATGCATTTAATTTTTCAGTAAGATGATTCAGTAAGCACAGCTGTCAAGCGACATACTGAAACAGTCATAGCATACTTCACTATTTTAGACTTGGTATCTACAGCTGGAGGCTGTGCCTGTCAAAACCTGGTTTGAAGGAGGGTTTGCTTCTGTGCCAAAACCCTGGGGATGGATGCCTGCCGTGGCCCACAGCATGCTTTCCTCTGAACTTCAGCACAAGATATGTTAAGCAGGACTGTTTTAAAATCCTTTAAACCAGACTGAAGATCTTCAACAGCCTATAGTAAACAAAGGATTTGTAGATTTCACCAATTTCAAATTCAATTTTAAATAGAAGTTAAAAAGAAGCAGTGTTTAGGAAGTATGTAAAAGCCCACGTAAAAGATAATTTCTACCTACATTGTTACTGTCCTGGGTTTCAGTGAGTCGTGGGGTTTGTTTTTGGTAGCAGGGGAGGGGGCTGTAGGGGTGGCCCCCTGTGAGAAGCTTCTGGAAGTTCCCCCAGCTCCAAGTCAGCTCCACCTCTGCACCAAAACTGAGCTCAGCAGCAGCACCTCTGCAATAACGTATTTCAGAAGGGACGAGGTGAGGAGGAGTTGCGGCAGCTGTGTGAACACTAAGGTCAGTGGAAGAATGGAAGAAAAAAGGAGGGGGGAGGTGTGCCGGAGCAGAGACCCCCCTGTAGCCTGTGGTGAGACGGCAGGGCGCCCCCCCGCTGCCATCCATGAAGATCTACGGTGGAGCAGACACTGATTTATGGCCTGTGTTTCGCATGGTTGATCAAGGTGCTGTGCCTGAAGAAGGCTGGGGTCTCATGGGAAAAGGGATACCCCGCTGTTGTAGTTCAGTGCTGGGAGGATTGCAGCATGCAGGGGTGTCCCACACTGGAGCAGGTCAGGAAGGGCTGCAGCCCAAGGGAGGGACTCCAGTAAAGTTGGTGACCCATGCCAGAGCAGTGTAAGGGAACATTGCGGCCCGTGGGAGGGACTCACATTGGAGGAAGTTTGTGGAGGACTGTCTCCTGTGAAAGGGGACCGCGCTGGAGCAGGGGGAACAAGTTCCAGAAGCTCCCCCCACCGAAGATGGAAAAAGCGGCAGCACTGACTGCACCCCCCATTCCCTGCCCCTGGGGGGAGGAGGTAGAGCTATCGGGAGCAGAGCTGAACCCGGGAAGAAGGGAGGGGTGGGGGGAAAGTGTTCTCAAGATGTGGCAATGCTTCTCACTGCCCTACTCTGTTATGTGTTGTTAGTGTCTGTAATAAATCTATGTTCTTTTTTTCTTCCCTTAACGAGTCTGCCTTTTGCTCATGACCATAAAGGGTGATTTTCCCCTTCCAGTCCTATCTTTAACCCCAAGCCTGGCTCTCTGTCCTTTCTTATTGCTGGAAGGGAAGGGAGAGAGAGTTGCTGCGTGGTGTTTGGCTGCCGACCAGGCTCAAACCACGACAGTTACTTATGAAGGACTGCCAATGTTAATATCAGTACCCAGTCAGGTATCAAATACCACCACCCTAATGTATCTCCTCCTCCAGTAACTTGCAAAGATTGAAAGCAGTGTCAAACAATGCTGAAACCCCTGGGGCAGTTGCTAGTGAAGGGCAAGTTCCAAAACACCTTGCACGCAGGGATACCAACAGGGAGGTGGAGAGCCCAGCACAGCACCGAAACCCCACTAGCCTTAAAAGTTCAAACCCACCTCCCTTGATCCCAAAAATGCCAAAGTTAGATGCCTCTGCCTAAAACCCATCCATGAGCCAACAGAAAGGCAAGGTGGTGCTAATAAAACACGTCTGTGTCCCAGCAGCTTGGACCATCTGTGTTTTTCTGATGAATAACAGGCTTAACTCCTGCCCATATAACTGCATCCAAAACCAGCTCTGTAAGAAAACTGGTCTCACTCCACCATTTTATCTGTAACCTAAGACATGAATTTTGGTGAGACACGGCTGATGGACAGCAATGCAGACCCAAATTTGAAGGGCAGGAGCAGAAGTGACAGCACAACCTGCACAGTCACATCTGGGACGTGAGGTAGGAACAGCTGCAGCTCTTCTGTGTTACAGAGGCTTGGCCAAATTGAACACAGACCCCATTAACATGTCTCTCAGTCAACCCTTTCATCCTCATAAAGTCCCAAGTTCTTTCCCATAACTAGCTGGAGTTTTTTATTATTTCTTGAGCAAAGTCACCTACTATGTTTTAGGCCAGTGGTTCTCCAACAGACATATTCACATCATCAAAACAAGTGCCTATTGCTTTAGTATTTTATCTGCTTCAAAAAAGTCCTTGGACGCTTCTGTATTCCCGCTTTCAGCCAAACTTGAAAAGGTAATGAGAGTACACCCACTAAAAAGTGGTTTATTAGTCTGTTATTTAACATACATAGGAACAAATAAATCCTGATGCAACAGCTCTCAAGTACACCACCTTCACTATTCACAGCATTTATCCATTTATTAGGCTTCAAAAGGCAACAATTTGGGATGAGCAAAGCTCTTTTATTAGATTAAAAACTGACTGGTAATTCTAGCTGTACTACACCTTAGTGTCTTGATGCTCTTACAACAATTTTGGTAAATCACAACAATTAAGCTACTTTTCACAAACACTGTGATGGCACACAACATACAACCATCCTTGGGACACAAGATCCAGATAAAAAAAGACCCACTGTAATGAACTCATTGTCATCTAAGTATCCACACATGCACCATAACAGGGAGCTCCACTCTTGATAGATCATGTGTTGTACTGTGATTTTTGGAAAGTCCAGGTACCTCACACAAAATTCAGGAGTTAAAGGACTAAAATCCTTTAGGTACAATCCATCAAAATACATTTGTCTGGATGAAAATAATGAACTATATACCAAGAAATATACCTGCAATTCATGAAGTTTATTATGTCTTCATTTTCATATGGCAGCATACCTAAAAAAGGGCTATTTGCAAACCTTCTTCCTCCTTCCTCTGTAGCTCTTTGATCATAAACATAAATAGAATTTCTGCTCACTTTCCTACTTTTCTGCTTGACTGAATTTTCTGATAAAATTGTCTTACTTTCCAGACAGAACACAAGTATCATTCAGATTTGATGCATTACGCCAATAATGGATACATCTCTTTACATGCAAGAAGATTCAAATTCACATCATGATACACTCAGGCATCTTTATAGACAAAGCATATAAACATTCCCTAAAAGTCTGCAGCACCTCAACAGTTCATTGAAGCATTAATTTCATCTACTTCTCTCCTTTTTTTCACTTGTCTTTCCCATTCTCAAGGAAAAATCTTGCCAGGAGTACATTAAGATGCCCTTTCTGTCCCTCTCTTGCTCTTTAATTCAATGTAACAGAACTGTGCTACAGCCCACTACCCCTGCACCCTGGATATGGTCACATGTTGGGATTCCTCCTCTGGCCACATCTTCCTAAAAGGCCCATGAAGTCAAAAGACAGCTTTCCAGAAGTCGTCATCACTGTGATCAGCAGCCAAGGTCACCCCAAAAAGGCTATCTTAAAGGTTTCCCCTTCAGTCTGCTTTATTTTAGGCACCAACCACTCACACTCAGGTGGGTAGAATTATTTTGCTGAAATAAATTCTTTTCATCATTTTCAGGCTTTTTTTATATTTTTTTTTTCATGCGCATCTCAAAATATTAATTGCTTCCTGTCCTGTGGTCGTCTGGCTTTTCTGAGATTCCCTTTACTCCTTGTACTCATACACTTAAAAGTCCTCTCTCAATTCTGCATATTTTCATGACTGATGATCTCCTTTGCAGTTCTGCTCACATCACTGCCAGGTGGGACATCCAATACTAGAGCATGGCATGAGTCAAACACCAAACAAATACCAAAAAAGAGGGAGAAGTTGTTTGTGGAAAGTCAGCCCAGGTTGCTCACAGATCCTTGTTGAGGGTCCTTGGTTCCCATGGCAGGTGACAGAAACCAGCAGAGCTGCACTGGATACCACTCGGTCATGTTTCCCGTCAACTGGTTCTCCAACTCCTGCCACTGGCAGGGTAACTGCCTGCCTCTCCCATGCTCTGAATTCGTGAGGAGATCTGGAGACACGTGTGCCAGTGTGTGTATTTGGCAATCACAAGAAGAATGGTAAGGAAAAGTTGAGGTGGTGTGATGTCCTCATTTTACGATACAGGATCAACACATACCCTTTCCCAGACAAAGTACTTATTAATTTACAGGAGCTTTTTAGTTTCAGGTGTGAGTGCTGGACCTCTTCAGGGCTATCTCTTCCACCTTAACAGAGTTTCCCCATCAACAAATACCAGTCAGCACTAGTTAGACAACAAAGAAAGAGAAATCCCCCTTGATTGGTTTTAACTGTTTTCAATCTGTATGTTAAATAGTTTATCTGAAGTAGGAAAGTCATTAATCATTCCCAGGCTTATTCAAGGCAACATTTACTCCTCTCAGTACTGAGTAAGATTTTAATGAAGTTGGTTTTCCAAAAATGTCAAAAGAGAACAAAAGCTAGCAGCTATTAAAAAATATTTCTAAGAACCCTTTGAGAAATTATTAACAAAATAGCATACCATGATTTGATAAATAAAGATCACTGATACTGCAGGACCCATTTTAATGCTCTTCCTTATATTTAAATTTCAATATAAAATATAACTTCATGGTATTTCTCAAAAGCAAGTACATTCCAAATTTTAAGTAATTTTATCCTTGCGAATCTTTTTTTCCCCCAGCTGCCTTCAGGTTTTTCCAAGCTATAATATGACTGAATTTCAAAACAGGTTATGCTTCAAAAATGCTACCAAATTCAGGAATTTTAACACTCCAGCTATTAACATCACTTTCTGCTGCTGCCGAGATGCATGACAAGCTGCACATCAGTTGTTACTCTTTCTGCTCCCTCTCTCACCGCAGGCAGCAGACATGTTTTGCAGCACGATCTGCAAGTGCAAATCTCCAAGCAGTTTAAAAATCCGTGCTTCCCTTCTGGATGAAGTGACACTTAATGCACTTCATTACATAAGATGAACTTGGAAAATGGTCTCTGAAATGGAAACAGCATACAGTCAGAAGCAATTGAATTAATTAATTCATCAATATCCTATGTATTCATACAAGTAGCTTGCTAAAGACACCAGTCAAACTGTAAAATGGCATAAAGATGCTTGGAAACAATTCAGCACAACTGCAACCAGTAATCCCACTGTGCTTTGCAATATTATACGATGAGATGTTTCTCATGGGCCATTCTTTGTAATTGGGATAAAGCACCAGGTATTAGAAGTAAGGCCCCACTAGTCACTGATGTCCAGAGGGAACAATGACCATAAGCATACAGATAGGTGGAAAGAATGAAAACGCTGCAGACACCTTTAAGGTTTGGCCATCAAAAGCCATTTCAAACACTAGGATTACAATGAGGAATTATATCATGTTTTAAACAAGGAAATGTTTACTTCAGTAAGATTTCAGTTTTGTGGGTTTTTCCCTTCCTAAACAACTTCATACTGCACATTTCTTTACAAAAATTTGGATTCTTTTTACTTCAGCAGTAATTTAATTCAGTTGTTGCTCAGTCTCTCTTCTGGCAAAGAACAGAAATCACTACAGAATCAAGTTCAGGCAGTAATTGTTTCTGCAACATCACCTTGTGCAAAGGCTCTGATCAGTGAATAAATAACTCCATGAGCAGCAGCTGAAGATCAACTTGCAGAAATACCTTGTTGATTATTAACAATCTAAGTAATCACTTCCCATAACACTGCTGAGCCCTGAATACTCTACCTGCCAAGACCAAACTTCCACTCAAATTGTTACCATCTGTGGGTGAAGGACTTTGATGTATTACCAGCAATGTGGGGAAAAAAAACAAACCAAAACAAAACCCAACCCAAACCAAACAAACCCGAAACAAAACAAAAAAAAAAAAAAACACCCACACTTTTAGGCTTTACAAGGTTTACAGGTAACCATATTAACAACTACCTGACAAAATGTGGTTTTGCTCTATACAGAGAAAAGCCTTTACTCATCTCTCAGGAAGGATGGCAGCATGTCTGGCAGCTCAGCTACAATGCAACTCAGATGATGGGACAGCTTAGAAAAAAGAAAAGATCCAATTTGGGCATAGTAATTCAAGGAAGCTACAAGATAAACAGTCAAGTAGACTAAATGCAATGTTACATTCTGCATTCAGCAAGCACTTTTTAGAACTAAAACACTAATTATAAGCAACGGACAACTGATGAATGCTGTCATTGCTTCATGTAAGACAGTTCTGAATGGCTAGTAACTCATGTTTTTAAGTATCAGGGCAATAAAGGATGCCCTAAAACTTGTCTACAGCTGTTATATATACTAGTTCTCCAAAGCTTCTGGTCAGAAGTTTCAAGCTGTTTGATTTATAAACCAGATTTCAATACAAGGTTCAAAGCAAAATCTGATTGATTTGTGTATCTTTGAGAGATCAGAGAGTTTGGAGGATGTTCCTGATGTCTGGTGAAAGACAGAAGCTGCAAACATGTTGCAAGAAAGATGCTTCAGGGAATTACAGACCAGTCTGCCTCACTTCAGTTTCTGGGAAAACCATGGATCAAGTCCTATTGAAAGGTATTTCTGGGCACATGGACATGATGATGATTTGCAATAGCCAGGACAGATTTAACAAAGGCAAATCATGCTTGATCAACCTGACCTGCCTTCTAGGATGAAATGGCAAGATCAGTGAGTAAGAACACTACTGTCTACCTTAATTTTATCAAGGAATTTAACACCATCTCCCTCTCGCAATATTTTTGTATCCACATTGGGATGTTACAGTTTAGGTGGATGGACTACCAGTTGGGTGAAAATACTGACTGTGCTGTCAAACTCAATGGGTAGTGGCTCATGTACTCCAATCTGCAAGGAAGTAGCAGAATACCTCAGGGCTTCATTTTGGCACTTGTTTTGTTTGATATATCTATCAATGATATGGAGGAGCAGACAGAACATACCCTCAAAAAGTCTGCAGATGACCCAAAACTTGGGGGGCAGTCGGCACACCTGCAGGCAGAACTACCATTCAGAGAGACCTAGACAGGCTGGAGGAGTGAGCTGACGGGAACCGCAAATTTAATCAGGGACAATGCCAAGTCCTACCCTTGGGGAGGAATAAGCCCTGGGAATGACATGGGCTGCAGAAAGGCCAACTGGAGAGCAGCTCTGCAAAAAAAAAGGCTCAGCTGGGGCCAACAGCAAGCTGGGCACAAGCCAACAGTGTCCTGGGCTGTACAAACAGAAACACATACAGTAGATTGAGAGAAGTGATTAACCCCTTTCACTTGGCACTCATTAGACTACATCTAGAATACTGTATCTAGTTTTGGGCATCCCAGTACAAGAAAGATATTAATGAACTGGAATGAGTTCAGCAGAAGATGATCAAAGGGGCTGGAGAACTCAGCCTGTGAGGAGAGACTGAGGGAGTAGGGCTTGTTCAGCCTGGAGAAGAAATGGCTTCAAGGGAGCTAATACCTGCCTGCTCATACCTATGGAGACATCATCATGACAAGAGAACAAGCTGCTTCACAGCACCGTGCTGCAGGAAGAGAGAATAGCCATTGTTTGAAACAGAGGAGGTTTCTACCAGATATGAGGGGGGAAAAATTCACAAGGAAAAAGCAGCCATGACAGGTTGTAGAATCTTTTGTCCTTGTAGGTTTTCAAGATTACACCGGATAAAGCCCTGAGTAGCCAAGTCAAAATTCAATGTCAGCCCGGAAACACATCTTACGAGTTCCCACACAGAAAGAATGGTAAACTGGCCAAAGTGTTTCACATAGGCAGTGCTCAGAAGACCCCAAATTCTATTAGGAAGCAGTTATACACGACACCAGGAAGGGGAAAACTTTAAAGGACAGGTTAATAATCAGTCAGGAATTAAAATTTTCAAAGCAGAAGATGACAACTAATGCTACTCTGGGTAGTTCTTCCAATGTCGGCAGTAAGGCAGCATTCCAGACAGCTCATTAGATTTGGTGGTAACTAAAAATGGAGAATATGCTCAAGACAGTGTATATATATACAGCACAACACGGGCTGGTGGTGCTGCCTCTTCCTACACAAGTGCCTCTGCTCTAACTCCCCAGGAAGTCGATCGGGTCTCTCAATGCTCCCGTTGAAGTCCCGCAGAGGAGACGCCTTGTCAATAAGCTCATACACAGGTCAGTACTGACCAAACAGGACAGCAAGTGCCTCCTTGCTTGCTTGCTTTGGAATTCAAATTGCTAACAAGAGAAATTTCACCTAAATAAACTTTGACTATCCACATAAGAATTTTGTACAGGGTGTCATGGTTAAAACCTCTTTTTCTTAGATATATTGCTTGGACTCCATTGTCTGACCAAGGCTTCAAATCACAGCGAACGAGAGAGATTCAAGGTGAGCCTCTCTCAGAAGGGTCATCTGGAGCAGGGAAGGTGCTCAGGCACTTCTTGCAGCACAGACATTCTCACTTGGAAATCTGAACCTGCCACATCAGAGAAAAGGGTCAAGTGAGCTGACATCCCAACTCAGCAAAACAAGCACTGTGCGTTGAACAGTACTTCAAAAAAATTAGTTTTGCTAAATGAGAGGCAATATCAGTGAGCTTTTCAGAAGGTTTTCCCCAAAGGTGCTCTTTTACCCCACTTCATCTCCAGCTACAGTTGTCATGAGATAAACAGAAATCTTGAGAGAATAATGGGAAATTCTAAGACAGACAGACAGAGGTTTTGTCTACAGATAAACAACTTCAAAAAGGAATGCTTAGGAACAAGTTAGCCCACAACTCTTGGTGTGGCACACAGGCCTGAACACAGTGAAGACACCGTTCATACTTTCTCCTGTGGACACACAGTTAATAACAGGATTTCTGGGCAATGAGCAACCTCAGAGATACCTTGCAAGCTGTATCACTGGAACAGGGGAGGGGGACAGATGGAAAGAGGTGGCACCTCAAGCACTCAGAATGCTCAGAAAGGCATCCTCTTATTTCTCCAATGCCCTTAACTAAACTAGCTGGCTTCAGCAGAGCGCATGCTATTTTAGAGCACATTTTTCCTTAAGAGCTTTACCTCTGATAAAGTACAAAAGCCTGCTGTAAATTGACTTTGTTGTAACAGACCCGATAACAGCCAATTGCTCATGCATAATAAAAACGGCATTAGAGTTTAACTTGAAATTACACCTTCCATTTTTATTAGAATTTAAAAGTTATTCTTGAAACACCCTTGACATAGAAGACATTTTGTAAATTATGAGGGCAGTTACCTAACTAAAAATTAAAATAAAACTTTACAGCTGCCTATCATTTTAGAGAGTTTAACGAAAAGGAAAGGTATATGAGACTTCAGTATTACTCCTTTATGATATGCCAAATTAACGTTGGGGAACACAGTTAATAAAGTAGAACTAAAAAGATTTTGGGTAGGCTACAGAAAAGAATGTTAGCTTAAGATTCAACCAAGTTTTAATGTAAAAACCTTGTTTCCCTAACTGAGAACAAAGTGACATACCAAAATATTTATGATTTATAGACCAGAGCAGAAGGACATGTGGAGGGGAAGTTCACACTTTAAATAGTCTAAAGTTTGACTTTTTTTCCCCAAAATCTGAAATAGGAAAACAAACATGAAAGATTTATCACTTCAGTGCTCTACAACAATACAATGACTGTGATTTACACGTGCTATGTTTTATATTTTTGAAGTCAATACAGTATTTAAGAGTATAAAACCCAACACAACTGGCAAAAACTACAAAAGCCAATGTTTCATGGGCCATTGATGAACACGGGAGCTTGTGTTTTCAGAAAGTTGTGAATACTGTGAACACTGGTTTAGATTGGCTTAGGCCAACCCAGGTCCATGTTTCTCTCAAAAAAGGGTGGCTCCACGCTGTCTTCTGCCTCAGCTGCACCCACCCAGCCCGGTCTCCTGCCAGCATTACCACATCTGTGACCATGCCATCAGCAAGATCAGAGACCTGGGTTTTGAGACAATCCTTAATGAAATAATCCCCAAATTGCCTTTATTTAATTGACCCAGCTCACATTTCGCCAAAACCATTTGCCATCTGATCTTTGCTGAACTGACATGAGCTGCAAAAGGAAGGCTGGAGGACAGGCAGCAGAAAGACAAACCCAGATACTTCAACCTCTGAATGCTTCCTCCAACTCTGCTCCAGCAAAGCATTCATAGATGGATATTGGCCAGACTGGCAGTGCAGGCACCATCAGAAAGAAACACTGCCCAAAAGACTTCCATTTCTTCCCAGACTAAAGAAAAATTACCTAATTCAATTCAAGCTTAGCCAGGTTATGAAACGGATATAACACAAATCGTCTGGTACACAGGGAGCTGAATTTGAGGTTGAGTACAGAACTCATAAGGGATTTCACTGTAAGAAGGAAATATTCCTGAAGGTTGTTCTCCAAAAAGAGAACTATGCACACAAAAAAAGTCCACGGTCCTCAAAGGCAAGGAGTTTGCCTATCAGGTATTTAGTACAGAGTGAATAAAAAAATCCCAGAAAACAGGTAAAAGGAAACAGCTCCAGCTATAGACTCGTATGCATGCTGTTGATCATCTCATTGGTACTGTAAGGTGAAATAGAGGCTTTCCAGTCAGAAGGCAGGATGCTTCTTTGTTAAGTATCATAAAAACAGTAAGGTAGTCTCTGTTGGGTGGACTGATTCCAAACAGTTGTAGTCGCAGGGAACTGATCATAAATAATCAGTAGTCTTGTGACAGATTAAGAACAGTCCTGAGGGGAAGAGAATGACTTGACAAAATAACAGATATTCAGAAATTGCACCCTACGTTAAACAATATTAAAAAGGTATGAAAATACATCACACATAAGGCCAACTCAGTGAAGAACAGCTAAGGGAAAAGCTAAAATAAAAACCAGTCTCCATCAAAGCATGGAAGATTAGACTTCCTAAGAAGCAGACACTGCTTATGTATTCACCTGAGTACCTTCTGGAAAAAGAATTAGAAGCTGCTATTACTACAGAGCCAAAATTAATTTGTGTTACCAAAATTAACTTTGATATCAAGTTGTTATGATTCAATTTTCTGTTGACCTAGTTGCAGTGATCTAATAGAAAAAAATGGGGTAATTTAAATATTTTACACATCAAGAACTTACTGGCAAAGCCACTGGGAGTTAAAGATCAAACATATTAATGCAGAAAGTAAATAATTTCCTTTACTCAAGATCCTCATTCATTATCTCTAGAACAGGTTTTTGCTATCTTTCAGTATTTCAAACTGAACAATTAGGAAGCATTTTTAATGGCCAGGTTAAGTACATCAGTTTGAGTACAAAGCTAAGATACAACTCTTACCTAACAATTCTGTATTTTTGTAGGTACACACAAGAAATTCCAGGGTGGAAAACAGCAACAAAAGTTCAGGACAATAAGAAGAAAGATTATGACTTTTTTTTTTTTTTTTTTTTAATACTTATATGTTCTACTAAACCCAAAGTACTTTGTATTAACTTCAGGTTCACGTATTTAACTGGAACAAATTTCCGTTTTAGTTCCCTTAATGATCACTAAGAAAAGTCTCCATGTGATTCTGAACATACTGAAAAATCCAACTATTATTTCTCAACCTGAAGGTCAGTAAGAAAGTTCAAAATGTTTGACTAAAGTTTAAATTCATAGTGAAGGCAAAGTGCAGAACTGCTCATACATTCACTAATAAAGATGAAACCACTCGTGAGAAAAGACTATAGTGTAATCAGTAAATCAGCAGCAATTCTTCAAGCTAATGAAGTATTAAAGCTATTAGCTTTACTTTTGTTAACAAGCAGGCTGTGGGTATTATTACTATGCTGGTATGACCTACACATAAATAGATCAAGTCTAGGAAGTTTAAAACCAAACCGGTCATGCACCACTGCTCTGCTGCACCAGATTTTTCACTTCCATCACTTTCACTCCCCTGTGCTGGTATGTTTCTTCATTTTTAACCCAGTGAAGGCACACGTGGAGAGTAGTACAATACAGTCCCTTTCAAACCAATGCAGGTTTTCTCATAAAGAACAAATAAATGCAAGCACAGGATTAGAAAAAACCCACCCATCAGATGCTTGCTTTGGTATAAGTGAATGCCAGAGTATTCCTACCCTTGGGTACTGTAATTGTTCTTCCTTTATCTTCCTCTAACAACAAGGATGAGCAAACTACAGAAACTTGTGACATCCCCTACACTAACAGGCCAGACAAGGCTGGCAGGCAGGCAGATGATGGTAGGAGGGAGTTAACAGCTCGCTCCAGAGACGACAGTGTGCCTTGCCATCAGCATCCCCTGGCTTCTTGGGGACAAGCTGGTGGCTCCTCAGACCATCCACCCTCATCCTGACCACTTACCTTGCCACCTGACCTCCACAGAGCTTTCCGAGTACAGAAATCTCACATGCAGTCAAAAATGGTTCCTTAAAAAAATACACTGCTGTTCCACTTCTTTTGGAAGAGGGGTTGGATGGAGGGCTGCTAGTTGTAGTCTACCTGGCTCTCAGTTTTCAGGGCTGTGGACCACGTGCCCAAATTTGAAGAGCTTCATGAAAAGCAAACTTAAAAAAAACAAACCAAACCAACAACAACAAAAAAAAACAAAACAAAACCAAACCAAAACAAAAAACAAACAAACAAACAAACAAAAAAAAAACACAACCCAAAAAGCTCCCCAAGAAGTCATCAAAAGAAAGAATTGAGAAAATTTCGGACCATTATATTAAAAAAAAAAACCAAAACAAACAAAAAAAAACCAAAACCCAAATGCAAACTGCATGAGAAAGTTCTTGAGTTTTGCATACTGAAAAATAGCTTGCTTTTCCAATTTCATGGAGAATCCAGTATCTACATGGATTCATCAAAACCTAAATTCAGAGATGGTTAATGGATGCTTCGTTTGTACAAATCGTGTATAAACATTCTCAACTGATACTTTCCATTGCAGAAGTTTCCCGCAAGAAAGTAACGGCCACATTTGAACACAAAATGTCTCCTGTTACACAGTGGTTTTAAGCACTGACCACAAGTATAAGCTTTCATGTGAGAGAGAAAGGAACCCAAAGGGAATTTCTGCTTGCATGATAAAGATGCCTGTGCTTGTGGGTAAGGGACTGTAAGTGCTGAAGCATGTTTGACCTTCAAGTGTCAGTATGTTCATCTTGCAAAGATTTCGGATGTTTACATAAGCATGAAGTGCTGTAACTCTTACCACAGGGACACGCTCAGAGCGCAGAGATCTGTCCAGCACGAAGATGGCTGGTGTCACCCCAGCACAGCTCTGCGGACGCAGCCCTGCAGCCCTCGAACCCCAGCTTGCCATTTCATGGAAACACTGCTGGGTCCGAGCCTGGCCACCACGAAGCTGTACCTCTCCTTCATCCCCAGGCTGTCAGTGACAAGGTCTGATGAATGAACGTGTGCCAGACCTGAATGACTCCAGCACCCGGAGCACGGCCCTGTAACGCTGCCACGCCTCCCCTTGCCAGTTATGGACAAGTTCTCCTTTGAGGGTGGATGAATGCCGAGGCGCTGCTGCACTGTCACTCGTAAGCACTGGGTTTATCAGCGCCCTTTGCCTGAAGGGCAATGTGCCCTAAGTGAGAAACACTTTACTGAAAATTAACCAAGTTATTTCCTACACTTACTGCAAGTCATTTTGCAAACACTTCTCCAAGCTTAGAGATGAGCTCTCCAACATAAACTTTCCTCCAAGGCCAGGCTATCCACAAAGAATGAGAATGTAAGGGCATATTTATAAACAAATGTGTAAAGTCTCTTACTGAAGGACAAAATACCTTTCATAGAAAACTACTTAAATCATTAAATACAGGGGTTTGCCTGCCTAAATTAAAAAAACAAATATGGCAATTAATTCATACCAGCACTCTCACAACAAAATATTAACTCATATACTGTTGGTTATAGTACATATACTTTTTAAAAAAAAAAAAAAAATTGTTGGTATGGTTAACAAATTAAAAACCATTTTACTGTGCTATATAAGAAACAAACACATTTTTCATGAAAGGTAATTCTGATGTCTTGGTGAAAATATTGTGACATTAAAAAAATACCAAATCTGGAAACTACTTTAGAACTTAAATTCAAAGCAACAGAGCTTAAACGCAAGGCCACCTCAAAATTACATGGGCATAATAATACTGTTGAAAGTAATGAAAAAAATCAATATGGACATAAAATACAACTCAAGGTGTGCAATAACAGCTTTTGTCCAGAGGCTGCTGATACCCTGGAAGCATCACTAATTTATGTTTTATGTAATGAGGTGGCTCAGCTGTTCCCAGACCCAAAGGGACTCTAGAAGCAGTAACAGACATAACTCAATGACAAAAACCAAGGAACCATGCTCAGCATTCCCAAAGAATTTCCCCATTTGCTTCTGCACAATGTAATGGTCAACTGGAATCACTACCTTGCTCGTTATTTCCTACACACATGGGACAGAGAATAGTGAAGTTTCAGTCAATTTCATTCAAGTTTCAGTTTTCAGTTTCAGGTATTTCAAAAGCATGTGACAAGCCTACATCACTCTCCCGCAAGACTTTGGAAATGCAGTTTCTATAGCATCACGCATAACCAAGAAGCTTATCCGATATCATAAACCATGTATAGGATAGAAATAGTGGAGGGGAAAAAAATTATCTTAAGGATTTAAGATGGGTGTTTACTGGTTTTTTTTTGTTTGTTTTAAATGAAGAATTGAATGCAGCTGTAAGGAAACATGGAATGACAGATCTCAATTTTTCACTGAAAATGCGAAATTAAAGACCATTTAAAACACTCAAATACCATCGTAGGGGAAAATAATGACCAGTTTTGTTATAGGACACAGTCATCTTAGTTTAGCTAAGCTTTAAATAGAATATCTCACAGCAGGTGGGTCATTTGACAAACAGCAACAGACCCTCCTTCAACACAAATGAAACAACATCAGAAACAACCCTCAGTCTGTGTCTATAGCAGCCATAATCGAGAATGCTTTACTAAAGCAAATTTTATTGCAATTTCTTGAAAAATAAAATATAAAATTGTGCTGGGTTTCTGTGGTAGTATTGTTGGTAGCGGGATGGGGCTGCAGCAGTGGCCCCCTGTGAGAAGCTTCTTGAAAGTTCCCCCGGCTCCAAGTCAGACTCGTCTCTCGCCAGGACATGGGGACTTGTGATGAGGAGTTATGAGAAGGACAAACTCTGAGGTTAGTGGAAGGAAGGAAGAAGGACATGGGGGAGGTGCACCGCAGCACAGACCCCCGTATCCCGTGGGGAGATGGCAGGGCTGCCCCCCCTCCACCCCTGGACATCCACGGTGGAGCAGAGGCTGACCTGAAGCCTGTGGAGGAGCCCACTTCAGGACAGGCAGCTGCACTTAAATGAAGAGGCCCCCGCTGTTGTAGTTCAGCACAGGGAGGACTGCAACCCGCGGGGGGGACCCATGCCGGAACAGCGTGGGAACGGCTGCATCCCGTGGGGAGGAATCACGGCGGAGAGGGTGCGTGGAGGACTGTCTGCAGTGAGAGGGGAGCCACGTGGAGCAGGAATGAGCTGCATTCGCCCAACTTCCCGAGAAGGAAGGAGCAGTGAGCTGACTGTGACCCCCATCCCCTGGCCCCTGCGCTGCTGGGGGAGGAGGGAGAGAGATTGGGAACAGAGCTGAGTCTGGGAAGAAGGGAGAGGTGTGTGTGTGGGGGGGTGTTTGGATGTGGTGGCACTTCTCATTGTTCCACCTTGCTGTTAAGTGTTGTCTTTGTTAGCGTTTGATGTAAAGTGACAGGTTTTTTTCTTCCCCTAAGGAGTCTGTCTTTTGCCCATGACCATAAGGGGTGATCCACCCCTCCTTGTCGACATCTGGATTCCTGATCCATTTTGCTTCATTTTCTCCTTCCCATTCCTGAGAGCGGAAGGGTTGAGCAAATGGCTGTGTGGTGCTCAGTTGTCCTCTGGGCTCAAACCATGAGAAAAATAGAAGCTAAGTTGAGGCAATTATACCTTTCTTTACATCTGATGAAGCACTGACAAGTGTGCACAAACACCTTACTGCTTACAACCCAGAGCATGTTTTTGCTGTGACAGGAGGGTATTTTTTTTTTTCCTCTCTTAAGTGCTATCTTTCTTTTGTGCTAGAACAGACTGATTTCATTGCTCCCAGGAAGGATCACAGGGTTTCTCTCTATCTGCCTGGCTCGGGTATCATCAAATGAGATGTGAAATGAGATGATGGGAGATGAATGGTAGAGCTGATGAAGAGCTAGGAAGCAGAGACAAGTAAGAATGGCTTGGATAGCAGGTGCTGAGAGGAAGCAGAAGAGGATGTGCAGAGAGGAGATAGATGTCAAGCTAGGAAGAAGGTTACTCAGAAGAAAAGGAGTGCTGAATAAACATCAGTGCCTGAGGGCAAGGAGACTTGCTTGGAATGGTGATGGACAAGACAGTAGTGCCTGGTGAGACAAAGAAGGAAGTGAGGCTGGGAAACCTGGAGAGAGAGACTCAGTAAGAAGAGCAGGATGGGGCAGCAGTCCTCAGAGATGCAGAAATGCAGGAGAGCAAGAGGTACAGAGGACAGGGCTAAGTCTGTTGATAAGTACTCTTTGATACAGGAAAAGAACCTACGTAAGCATGAAAATACCTAGCTCAGTCCAAAAATCCTTTTAGCTCAACTGGTCAACACCAGGTACCTACAACAAAACATCAAAAAAGGGTGAAAAGTGTAGAAGAGCATGCAGCAGTACTTCCTGGGACAGTGTTTCACCACCACCTCCACAGACACAAGACTAAAAATCCTTAACACCTGTTGAGTTTTCCTGTAGTGAACTGTCCTGTTGGGCTTTGAACCTTCACAGTCTCTCAGCATCCACACGATGAGGAGCTCTTATACACACTGTGCAACAAAATATACAGCTATGCAATGACTTCCCTTTGCTTGCAGCCTGAAGCCTGCTAGTCTCAGCTGATAACCCCAGGTCTCATCATGAAAGACAGGATGAATGACCACTCCTCATCCACCCTCCCCAGTCTACTCATGACTGCAGAGCACTGTCAGAGTCTCCAGGCATCTTTGTTTCTATGCTGGAAAGTTCCAACGTACTGTGTCATTTATTCTATGGGAGCCATGTCATACTTCACGCACTCACCATCACTCTTTAAACTCTTCAGTTTCTAGTATATACTTCTTATGAGGAAGACCAAAACTGTGCACACTGTTAACAAATACAGGTAAGTCCGTAACTGACACAGTTAAGTTCTACTTCTTATTCCCCGTTCCGTTCCTAATAATCCCTATTGCTGCTTTTTTTTTTCACTAATGAACCTGTTTTCACAGAGCTATTAATACCAAAGGTCTCAGTCCTGTGAAGTTAGAGGCTACTCACAGTATCAACACATGCACTAAGATGATTTTAATTTATTTTGTGCTTCTCCCATGTACACTGCCTTTACTATATCAATTTTTGCCTGCCATTTTACCTCCAGTCCATCAGTATCAAAAACACATCTGAAATTCTTCAGTTAGCCTTTATTAATTCTACCTTGAATAACTTAGTGTCATCATCAAATGGGTCAACCTCACAACTTACCCCCTTTTCCAAATCACAACTATTTGCAATGTCACAGGCACAAGAAGTGATCCCTGGAGATTCTACTAGTGACCTTTCTCCACCTTGAGGATGGACCATTAATTCCTGCCCTTTTTTATCTTTCTTCTTACTTAGCCAAACAAGAGTTTTCTCTTCTATTCCATGGTAGATTAATTTCTTTAATAGCTTCTGGTAATGGACCCTGTTAAATTTCTTTTGAAAAAAATCAAAGTAGCCACACTATCTATTTGCCCTCCTACTCCTTTAAAAAAGCTGGAAGAGCCTCTTGCTCAGTACCATACTCACTGACAAGTCCAGTATTTCTAGGTGTTCAGCATTTCAGAAAAGCACCACTACCCCTGCAAACAAGCTTACTGAAATTTCCAGGATCTTCCCTAGCACCTTTTAGAAATATCCAGTGATTCCCATCACTGACTCTTCCTTTGCAGTTTACAACTGCATCAAATCTGTTGGCAACATTTAATCCTCCTCTGAGACCAGAATGTATTTAGCATGAGATCTTATCACTGCTTTCAGTTACGGGACAGAAATCTGTGGGAAGATGCTTCATTTGCAAATCAATTTAATGACATGTGGTAAGATGTACATTTCTTTTCTCTCCCTCTCCCCATCTCTCCTCCTAAAAAGCTAAGCAAACAACAGACTTTAATTAGCACAATTCTCCCATTGCAAAATTAAATACTGTATGTTGAAGGAAACAAAAAAAAAAAAAAAAAAGATGAATCAGCTCCATGGCACTACAAAGATGCTTCGATGGAAAGTTCCTGGTTTGTCTATTCCAAAAGCTGGATGTGTACAGTGAACAAGCTATGAAACTTCGGCAGTGGCTTCATGCATTACTTGCAGGTTGTGCACATGTGTGAATGCACATACCTACTAAAACCAAATATACACATATGCTCAACAAGGAATCCCTCGAGTGCACATGTACATATGCACACAAGCACTTTAATGCTGTTTCCAGTGCTTCACAATTTGCAGCCTGACTATCAACAGACACTTTTGTTTTGAAGCTTCTTCCCAGCCTTTCTCCAGCCTCCCAGCTACCAACTAGGGATGACACTCATGACCTCTATGAAACTAAATCTGTGTTCAGATAAGGTTAGAGAAACTTCTGAGGGGAAAATTAGTTTTGTCTTCAGGTAGGATCTGAGTGGCAAGCACTAACTAAGGCTGTGGGAGAGGCTGAGCCAGGAGGTCAGAATAAAATACTGAACAGCTCGTTCAGGTGCACAGAGTGGGGCAGGACAGGCAGACAGGGCTGCCCCGCAGTTGCAGCCTCCCTGGTACTCCTTGCACAGGAAAGGTAGTACTATGGTCAGGAGGCCACCTTAGCTTCCCCCTTTCCTAATTTTTGAGCTCTTTTAACCACAAAAAGTAATGCTGAAAGAGTATTAGTATGGTTTGACTCCTTTCATAGAAAAAGCAGGAACGTGCTGCTTTTAATCCCTGACGCATTCAGATATCCTGGACAGAGTTACAAGAGACAGAAAACTTGGTCCAGCTAGTATTGGTCATGCAAGGAGATAGCCGATTTATCTTTTCATGCTCATAAACATTTAAAAAAAAAAAAAAAAAAAAAAACAAAAAAAAACAACAACAAAAAACCACACCAAAAAACAACCAAACAGTATTTACTACAATTTGCAATGCTGTGTTTAATAGATGAAGACGACTTTCACATATCAGTGACTGCTTCCCGTGAGCTGTTCCTGAAACACCTGCCCTTGTTTCCTTTGTCTACTGTAGAGACAAATAAACCCCTCATTTTCAATGTTTACCTACAAGGAATTCTTTTACTGCTTTAGAGGAGATCTACAGGGCTGTTATGTTTAAGATCTCAAAAAGTTTTTGTGTTGTGACCTGTTCAACAAATCCTTTTCTTATTAAAACTTTACTGCAGTCACCAAACAAGTAAACATATGTTTACCCTAAAAATGCACAGAAATACACAAGTTCTGATTTATTTCTTCTTGTGGGCTTATCATACAAAAAATAAAAAGCTTTATATTTACTCTTAGTCATACATAAAGGCACATTCTGGTCACCACCAAAACACTAATTTTGCTTTATCTCTTCTCTTCAAGGCTTCCATGCCTTCAGCTAGGATTTGGCTAAACCAACAGCTGAACTGAGAAGGTGGAAGCCTCCAGAAACAGATCCCTGACTGCCTGAGGAAGTGTTCGTGCTACTGATGGGCAATCTCATTCAGGATTTCTCCGCCCACTCCCCACCTCTTCCTCCAGCTGATGATATTCTGTCCCCTGAAACATGCCAAAGGCCACTTTTAATAGTTTATACTGTTCTGCTCTGCGAATACAACACTTGGGAAGACACAGTTATAAACCTCAAGGCAACACAGCTGATTAGAATTATAATAAAAAGATAAACTAGTTATTGCTTGTATGAATGATCAGTAACCCAACTGATGCTTCACAGTCACTTTCTTCTCTATTATGGAAGCTGACCATAAAATTCAGGCAAATAGAGTTCCAGTATCGCAGAAAACCACTTCAAGTCAATGAAGCATGTCAGGGCATGCTCTTAATTACACCACTGCACAGAAGCACATTTAAGAACACACTTGAAGAACTAAGGCCCTAAAAGCTTACTGCAACTGGCTCAGTTGCAAGGACACAGAAACAGGAGAAAACTGACTGCCAGCACAACTCTGAAGAGCTGCTGGTGTGCAGCCAGGCTCGGTTTTGGACTTGGGCAGGGACCTGACTAGGGAGCACCTGCCAAGGCTTTGCTGCAGTGGAAGGAAGCCAGTGTGTTAGGACACCTCATTATCCCTGCAATGCTTGCAGCTTCACAAAAAAATATGACTAGCCAGTGCAGGCAGGGCTTTCTCATCTGCTCACTAGCACTATACCAAAAATACCACTAGTAGGCAGGAATATTATCTGTGAGGAAACAATGAAGAAATGTGAAATACTTCTCCCAATGAATAGTCGCATCTCTCATTGCACCTAGGATTTCTCTACCCGTGGTCTGCCCACTAAGCAATTCAGATTGTCAATATTTCTGGAGATCCGCTCCTTCCTGTCAGTTAGCACTGTCAGAAAAACTAGACGTGATGTAGTCATGTAGGCTGAAATTAAATGCATTTTTTTATTTTAGGAAAAGAGTGTGGTGTGAGGCTTGTCTGCATCACTCGCATGGCTGAGCAGACACTGAGGCAAGCTGGAGGCAGATAGCTAAAAACTAGCAGGGACAGGAAAACTCTGAGACAATTATTTAATGTAATTTTGTTGATTAGGCACTGCATGGAAAAGCCAGTGGAAAGTGCTTCCACAGTATCGAGAAGAGAAGCTTTGCCATTGCAGTCAGAAATAGGTGCACTAGACAGTGCACTGAGGAAAAAAAAAAGGCAAGTACTGCTATGTAGCAAAAGTAAACGGGCATTTCACATGCTTCTGTGAAAAAATCCCACAGTTAAAAAATCACAAGTAAATTACCAGATGAACCAAAAGAACTGTCAATTACACGCATCTCTATTTAAATTATTCATTCCAGGCATAGCCTTGGTGTTTTCTTTGGTATAATTGGCTAGGCATGCATATCAAAACCTGAGTATGCCTTTTCTTCTGACATCAACAAGTGGTTAACGTTACAAGCTGTTAGAGTAATAAAGCATGACAAGTTAATAAATATTTTCAAAGATGTTTTTGTTAAAACCAGAAACAGAAGCCAGCTTTTCACTACGTAACCAAACAGCAAAATATACTTGTCATATAACCTAATCCACTTGTTTATGAACAAACGATTGCAAGTAATCACATTTTGATTGACAGAGGCTATATACATAATGATATTCCAATACATCTGGATCCTTCAAACACTGTCTGAATACAGTGCTTAGCAGCATACATTAACAGGATAATGAAACACAGTCACATGTCAGTATGCAAGCAAGCACTTTACACAGCGCAGTTAATCAACGCGCTGGCAATTTCCCCTTACCCCACCTCACAGTTGTTTGTCTGCCATGCCCACATACTGATCCATGAACATCTGCATAACTGAGCTTCTCCTCTCTCTCCAGGGCGATGGTGTACAATGAGCAGCTAGGCTGCAGTGTATTTCACCAAGAGTAAATGAAATGTTACCTATTCAGAAAAGTACAGCCATACATTTATCTAACGTATGCAAAGAATCACGGCACTGGCACAAGGATGCCCACTCCTGCTGCCAGCCAGGAACACTGAGTGAATCACCTCATTTCACAGCCCACACTGCACAAAATTGCCAGCTGCTTTTCCTGAAGCAAGAAGTAAAGCGAGGACAGAGCAAACCAGAACTGCTTACTGCCTACACTGCCCCAACACAGGCAGAAGTCCTGCCCTCCTGCTGCAGCCAGTGGCAGATTTCCCTCCAACGTTAAGCCCAGGTTTGTGGCCAGGATACTTTTTCAAGAACAGTTTCCATAAAACCAAGTGGAAATCATGGGCTTCTTGGCACTGTCTGATGAAATCCTGCAGCCATACCCCACAGCAAGCTTACTGTCACTGTTTTGGAGGGCTTGGTCTTAAAAGCACGTGTTTTTTGCATGATGTAGGTACAAGGATGCCAGTATGCACACCCAACACCATGCCAAGGGAGCGCTGCAGATCTTCGCTCTTCTGCCAGCACATCTCATGGCTCATCATCTTTGCCTGAGCACCGAAACACATTCATGGCTCTACGTCAAGCATCACACTCCTCAAGTAGAATAATTTAACCCTTCAATCTTTGTATTACTAAAAAAATCCCATCAAATCCCATACTTTTTTCCCTTGAAAGACAGCAGTCTGACACCACCATTCAAGGGACCTGAATATCCACCTAGATTTCTATTTCTGTCAAAAGGTGGCAAACAGAGCTTCGAGCCATAATAAGCACACACTGAAAGATGTCACTTTCTAAAAGCAGTAAGATAAAGATAGCTTTAAGGCCTTCAGTGTGTTCAGAAAGGGAACTAAAATTTACTCAACAATTTTTCTTTTCACAAGAAGTTCCACCTCTTCAACAAACTGAAACTGTACAGTAACCCCCTGTGTCCCTGGAAGCATGCAATGTATACATCGGTCAATCAGGTTTATTGCACAATAACATTTTCTCAAGGCTTGTTGTTTTAAGACCATTGCAAAGCCCTGCACACAAGCACAAAATTGTATCTTAAAATTAAATTAAACCAGAAATGCTTTTCTTCTTTGGGTTCAGTTAGAACAATTTTGGGGGCATATTTATGTGGTCACTGAAAAGACACATGGCTGACTCAAAGAAAGGGCTTTCATTTTGCTTTATTTAAATTATTGGGTTTATGCTTTAGCTGCATCCACTTAAGGAAAGATAATATGAAGCTGTGCAATCTAATAAATACGATCAATATTACTAACATATACTCCTACAAACCACTGCAGCAACCACCGTTATGCAGAAGTTTCAGAGAAAAAACTCATGAAGCAGTCAAGTGCTGTAGTGACATGCTCTCTGCACATCTCAACCTTGGCTGAAGGCTGGGATGCAAATAGACTGTGAAGATGCTCTGGCCTGAAAGCAGACACATTTCTGTCACTCACTGTTTCTCACCTCTGTGGAAAACAAATGTCAAGATGGAAGAAACTATAAGCTGACTCAAGATACTGAAAGTGACTCTCACAGGAAAATAAAATTTATACGACTTACCCTTGCAATCAGCTGCCCACTGCCAAACTTTCTTTTGGTATCTTAATTCTTAACGGAGTCAATGGATTTAACAGTGATCTACATCAAAGGTCTACCTGCACTAAAATTACTGAGGAAGGGGCACTGCCAACTTCTGAAATTGCCCACTAGCAGCTACCACACTAAGAATAGCTGAGGCTCAGAGCTGATAGGCAAGATCCAACTTCTAAAAAAATTTCTTTTAACACTGAAGTAGTATTACCAGGAGAGAAAGGGAAAAAAAATAAAGAAAACCCAAACAAAACAAAACAACACACCAAAACCCCCCCCAAGCTCTCAGAACTCCTTAACTCTGCAGCAAATAAGACTTAGGAAAAGTATTCCATGACAAACATAATACTACTTATGGTAACAATTAATAAAATCAGTATCCTCATACTGATTTGTTTGTCCAGGCTACAAGACTAGTTACCAAAATACAAAAAAAAAAAAAACAAAAAACAAAACAAAAAAAAAAAAAAAAAAAAAAAAAAAAAAACAACCAAACAAAACAAAACAAAACATACACGATATTGCATAAAATTATTTTAAAAAAGATAATCTATCACAGACATGAGACTCTGGCAGACTGAATTCAATCAACTCCCTGCCTCCAGTCTACCCCTTGATGTACTAGGCAGCAAGAGTATTCAAGGTATTTGACCATAACTGTTAGACTAGGGAAAAATGAAAGTAATAAATTAAAAGGATAAATGAACAGTCTTTGTTAAAACCCCCAAATAACACTTTTTTATCCCCTTCAAGACTTCTACTCTTTTCAGAGGATCTGTTTATATGACGACCAGCTTCATCACTATGAAGGCAGGGAGCCAAGAGGAGAGAACATGGGCTGCCAGCAACAGATGAACACACCCCTGCTGCGCACTAAGCAAGCCCAACCGCCGGTGATGGGCTGTACTCCCAGCCTCACGTGCGCGAAAGTGACCCATTCCTCCAGTCTCCTCCTCTAATGCACTTTCACCACATGCAGCAAAATCCAGCTTTAACCATACACAATAAGCAGAGGGCTGGTTGATGGAGAAATGACAGGTAATGGCCATGTTCACCATTTTTGCTCCAGTGGAAGTAATTATGTGGCTGCTCTTCCCCCAGTAAACTCTTGGGAATATCAGTATCTAAGGCTTTTGTTTCTATTAGTTTTATACCAGTCGGGGTCAAAATATGAATGGCAGCATAGGAGATGGATATCAAACACAAACACAGGCAGACACAACTGCATAAGCCTCAATTACAAGGAAAATTGGACAAAAAAGAGCATACGGGGGGATTTAAAAATAGAAAATAGAAGCTAAGGGCAAAGCATTAACAAGCATGAGGTACTCAAATGTCTTCAAAATTTTTGCCTCCAGCAAGAAAAGCCTACCTTACTACCTAAGACAGCAGACATTCAACTCCTGATAATTTTTCATTCAAAACCACAACTCAGGAAAGACACCTTAAAAGTCCAAGTCCAGTTCCTCACTCCTGCAGGGAACTGTATATAGTCCTGTTCATAAATTTATGAACTTCCTTCTAAATTACTAGACTTCTTATTCCTTTTAAAAGAAGACTGTTGGAGCTCTTTACTCTTACAGAAACTTCCTTATAATTTCCAGATTAAATTTATTCATGTCCAATTTATATTCATTTGCTCTTGTGATGACATTGTCTTTTATCTTAAATTAGGTTGTAAGTTCTCCAGGGCACTGACCAAATCTACATATGCGTAGAGAGTCCTGACCATAATAGTTCCCTGATCATAATTCAGAGTTTTGCTTATGATAATACAATAAATAATAAAAATTAGTTTTTATAGTTCCACTAGTCTGATGATCTTCCACCACGCCTCTAATTTGTGCAAGTGCACTTGCATGATATCTGATAAAATATATCATGATGAAGCTAGGTGAGGCTGCAGTCCTGCCCCACTTCTAACAAGTTGCTTACCTGGCTCTAGAAGTGTATCGACACTACAAGCTGATGTTTTTATCTTGACCGTGTAAAACTAAAGAAAACATAGTAATAAATGGGTAGAAGAGCATGTCCCTTTCAGCATTAAAACTTTTGGTGGAATTGACCAACTCAACACAGGTATAAGTCTGGAAAACACACAAAAAGCAGCAGGCTCCTTCCTGCAGTCAGGATTCGTATTACTAGAGGCAGGTCCTTCCCCACACCAAAAGTTTTGAATGTGGGTTCTCCCTCAACACTTTAGTCAAAATAAACTAGTCCTCCTTACCTACAATAGCATCAACAATAATGTACTGCAGGTCTAGAAACATCTATTTTGTATCCATACAAACAAACATCAGATCTAAACATGTTAGTGAACAATAAAGTTTCCCTCATACTTCTTAGTGTAGATTTTGCACATCTGCTGTTTTGGCACCTTTGACCATAGTGGTAGCCTGCTTGTTAGTTACTCTGCAGTCCTATCTTTGTTAAGTAGGCACAGTCAGTGCCTGGACATCAGGTAGAGCATGCCATGCATTTTACCTATTCTACACAAGTGAACAAAAATTCTAGAAAAATTGCACGTTTTCCGTATTTCTTACATTATTTAGTTCATGGAGTAACTGGCCTGAGTTGCCCTCCACACATTTTAGCTGCCCTGGCTTAGTAGAAAAGCAAGTTCCAACTCTGAACTCCAACATTTAAACATGAAACTAGGCAGTCATTTTATTCACAATTCAAGTGGCAGTGGTAAAGCAACATATTTGAATAGCTCATGGAATAATCTCAAGAAAATGTTGTGCCTAGAATGTTAATGAAAACAACAAATTAATATGATTTTGTTTTCTGAATGCTGACAGAAGTAAAGGTTAAAAAATATTAAGGACTTCACCTCATTTTTAAATTGGTGGATCTATTCAAAGCACCAAGGACACAGGAGAGAATAGCAAGCAACTGCTACAAAAATAAAGTTGCAGAAAGCAATAGGGGAATTTATAATCTAGTTTTTGCTTGCTTTCAATAAAAATAGATTCTTGTGGTCATTCACAGTAAGAGACCAGGTACTAGGTATTCAAAAAATAATAGGAAGGAAAAAAAGTATTTATTTAGGGAAAAGATGGATGGCTTATAAGCAAAAAAACTATAAACTGGGCATAACACATGTGCCTATATGGGAAGAAAAGAAGGGAGAGGACAGATGATGACAAAAATTGAGAGAGTAAGCAGAAGCCTGGTTTACAGTCACTCATGAAAACAGTAATGGGAAGAGTAGGAATATTTTCTCTCTCGTTAGTGCAGTCCTAAAGGACTGAATAATTGGAAAAAACCCACCTCAGAGAAGACAATTATACAGAGATGGAAGTGATAGTTCTGTAGATTATCTATCTTTTTTATGAAGAGACTGAAAAAAACAAAGAACAGGAAAACACAAACTGAAATTCAGTCACTTACCCAAACACCTGTAGGGAACCACAATATGTGGGTGACCATTGCACTGCTTCCATCCCCTCTTGCACCAGTTTTGGATCGTAACTGGCTGGTTGGCTTCGACAACATTGGTGATTTGTAATTCAGGGTAGACCTAGCATTAAAAGTATCAAAAAAGACGAACGTTATCACAAGTACACACTCGAGGTCATGCAATACTGTCACAGGTGTGTATAACATGGATATCACAATACAGCACTCATTTTCCTATCTATTCCCACTTCTGCTGTGTAATGTATTTACTTCATGGTATGAATATGTGCACTTACCTGGAAAGCTGGTACATTTGTTCATCGGTAAAAACATGTGGCTGCCAGCTCAGAATACAATGGTGGTTACAGCTGGCTGTCAGCATATAACTTGGCCAGTTATACTTCCTTAAGTTAAAGATCAGCTAAACAGACGTTTCACAGTTGACTAAAATACCCTCTCCTCTACGTCTAGGCTATCACTTGCCTTGAAAAATATTGGGCCTAATCTCCATATGTCTAAAATAAATAACATACCTTTATCCCAGTCATTTTAAGGAACACCATAATTCTTTCCCACTGCAGCCTGCATAGTATTAAGTCTATTGAAACAGTTATTTATAGTTAGGTTTACATCACCAATATAAACCTATTTCCAACTTTCCTAAATTGCCAAGATCAAAATCCTAACTGCTCTTAATACTGCAATACACTTCTACACCCACAACCATGCCACCAGCAAACTGGATGACTAATTTATCAGCAAGCCACAACTTTTATCAAGCCACGTATTTGGCTTTTTATCTCCCTCAGTTCCTTTATCGCACTCCCCCTTTTTAAATTTTACTGTCAGTAAGGGCTTATCTGATACAGGCCTTCATCTTTTGTGCAGACCCACTTCCCAGCCACCTTCTACATGTGCATTTCAGTTCAGCAGGAGCATGTTGCCTTGCATTATGCTGCATTTCATGCTGTCAAAGGATTTCAGAGCATAAAAACCACATCCCTTATGGATAAAACTTAACAGGAATATGTGCTCCTGGAGCACACCTAAGAGGTGGTTAGTCCATGCCACCAGGTTAGAGCTAATCAAAGCAAAGCCTGCAAAGTGTGGCCACCATGGATGCTCAGCTCCTGCTGCTTCACTCTGCACTCCCAGCTCTCACTGCAGCACAGTAGTTGTTAACACAGCCTATGGCTCTCGCTTTTTATTTTTCAAATTGGCAATCTATCAGCCCTAACATTAAACTTGGAAGGCACTAGTTTTCCTTTGCCTTTCCTCGAGCAACCCTTACTAACTTCCAAGTATGTCAGATCTGAGGATTTAGGTGGACTAAAAACTACAGTCTACTCAGACCTACCAGTGGAAAAGAAAACAGAAATAGGAACAAGCCTGAGGAAAAATAAGTAATTGGAGATGGTCCAAAAACACCCTGCAGAAAAAGAACATAATCCCAACTAAAGAGACCTGGGTTGAGATTGGGTGAATTCTGGGAGTCCAAAACTGATGCTTAGAAAACCACCATAAGAACCTTGACAGCCCTGCCCCGAGGCAAAAGGATTTGTCTCAATCATGTATCTCCCCCAAACTCACAGCATCCCAGTGGGCCCTTGCCTCCTGTCACTCTCCTGACCAATGGTTTAGAATGTAACTGTGGCAAAAATGAAACAAGCAAGCTATTTAACTGCAGCTCAAGTAAAAGTTTCAAACTTAAAAAGGTACTAACAAACAACAGCACAGCCTTTTCAGATTTGGTATCGGTAGTCTTTGAATGAATGGGACCTGGCCCACCAGCATGGTAAAAACAGAAAGTAATCAAAACATGATTGGAAATATTTGGGAATAGCTTCTGACTTTCATTAAGAGACAGGAAGGGGCTAGTATAATGGTAAAATAGAGTAATATTCACAGCTTAATGGATACAAGGCCAGGTACAGTAACAATGCCAAGGAAATAACTACAGAAAGAAACACTACTTAACAGTGCACTTTATGCTAAAGAGACTGAACATAAACCTTTTCTTCTATTACAAAACAGCATTTTTTAATCAGATACCTCTTACTTTGCATAAGCAGTTCACAGAAGCCATCCAATACATTTTTGCCAGCTTCGACAGCATCCTCAGCTCACTACAACAGATGCTTAAAGCATAAGCAGAGGCTTCAGATGCAATCCTCTGTGTCAACCCAGCACATGAGATACAGTTCACTTCAAGGAAGTCCACAGAGTAGAACTGAAAACTAAAGAGTGAGTTTCCTGCACTCAGAAGTTTATAGCTTTGTTTTATTCTTTTTGTCAGCAGGTGACATGGGCTGATGGTCACTGTCCACATTACAAATATGCTACCATTTTTACACTATTTGCGGAAAGCAACTCCAGAGGAATGTGCTGTTCCCCCTGCTTCATCAGTGCTTCAAATACTGAACTACAAACTGCAACAGCAGGGTTGCAAATTCAAGGAAAGCTCCCCTCCCCTCTTCAATCTCTTCATCTTTTCCCTTGGGTTCCCTCAGATCCACCAAACAGGTCTGCACACGCTCCTGTCTTGACTTGTCACAGCACTGCCAAAATGGATTAGAATGTCACCATGGCAGAAAATTTCACACCTCAACTGCTGTGTAAATATTACACCACAAGGCACCAGAGCTGCCTTAAGAGCTAACAAGTAAGATGCAAAAGAAAGATATTATGCCACCTTTAGCATCGTCATGCTGCACTCTTCCAAGTTCATACTTCTACAGACATCATTTCTGAATAATTACAGCCCACGGTTACATAATACTGGATGCCATCACAAACCATGTGCTTGATGTATCACAGTGTCACCAACACATTCTCATCAGGGACGTTTTAACATTCCTCAGGGTTAAGTGTGACTTGTCAGTACAGAGGAATTAAATGCCTTAAATGAAGACAACTGAAAAAATTACACAATGGTTGGAATGGAATGTTACAGGAAATTAAGAAAAAAACCTCAAAGCAGTTTATGGGTCCACAGGAACATGTACATAGTTTTAAAACGACAGAAAATAGGTTTCTGATCCATGAGAACAAAGACACACTTAGTTGCTTTCCTGAGGTGAATTTCTAATGAGTAAGTGAACTACTGCTGTAGAACCTTATTGAAGCAATAAGGTTAGAGGTGAAAAAATTTAAAATACTATTTTTATTTTTGCTATTTCCCCAAACCACCATTTTAACTTCTCATTAGTACACTGGACCAAATGCTAAGTAGTTAATAGTATTTATTAAAAGCACACAAGGACAAAAAAATACAAAGCAGCTGCTTCTTCTGTTCCTACATCAGTTACTAAACTCCTAATTTCCTTTGACATCTCACACAAAGCTCTGTCCACCCTTCACAACAGAAACCAGGCTTTGAATTTCATTATCAGTGGTTAACACCAGCAACACATGTGCACTGAGGAAAGTTCCCCTCAACTCAACTTACATAAGGTATTTGCTCTGAATTGAAGTGGGACCTACTTAGTGGCACAGAAAATTGAGCCTCGAATTTATTTATAGAGTCCCTAATGAGCCACTGCTCCTTCTTCAGAGTCAGAGAGAACAGCTCTAGAAAGTTATAGGAGATCCAAACTTACAACGTTATCATAACTTTCTGCAGATTAATTCCTTTAATATATTTTAAAAGCAGCAGTGCATGAAACACAGGTCAATGTAGTCTAAAAATCAACTGGCAATCAAATGTTACAGCTAGATCTTCATTTACTTCTGTTTTCATTACTAAGTCTCCTTATATACCAACTTCAGAAACAAAAATCTGAAGATCCACTGCACTCAAGCTACTCAGAATTCAATGTAATCTTGTTTACATTCATGCTTACTCCTACTAAGTCTGATGACACATGGATTTAGGACTAAAATGTAGACATGCTTAATAAAAGAAAGGGTGTTTTGATCTGTCTACACACAAAGGTGTTGATAAAATGGTGACACTGTTACAACAAAAGAGTTGAGTACGTGTTACCTAACAGAAGATTAGGGGTTATTTTCAAACAAATCTGAGAGAAACAAGCAGATACATCAGGGGAAAACATTAGAGCAAGAAGCAGCCCGGCCCCCACGACCACGGCCACCCCGCCCTGCCTCCGGCAAGAAGGCCACCAGGGAGGCCCCTCGCCCACGGGGAGGGCCGGCCCCTCACACAGGACAGGGAGACAGGGAGAGGGTTTCTGGAAGGGCCAGCTGGGGCAGAGGATGACAGCCCCTGGCCAGGGCTGCGGGCAAGAGGGAGGCAGAGCTCCCAGGCGTGGGGGGAGGCAAGGCCCTTCCTGGAACACCAGGCCCAGAGGCAGCAACAGCGTCTCAGGACTTGGATGAATTGGAAGGAGTTCAAAGGAGAGTTAAAGAGCAAAGAGGAGATCACGTATCCTGCCCAGAGGAAGTGCCTGAGGCCAGGAATAGTCCATTTAGTACAGCCAAGCCTGGCTGCAGTTTGCAACCACCTTCAGAAATTTAAAATTTGTGAATGTCTTAATTTATCACACAAATAGCTAAAAAGTGTGAGCTGCCGAGTGTTCACACTGAACAACTGTGAACCTGAGGGTGCTTCTCCAGCTAGCCTACCCACTTACTAGAGGTTTCTCTGTTAAAACGGAAAATGCCTACCAAACAAGGATACTCCTACTCAGCCACCACAATGATTGCTGGAAATGTCCTATGAATGATGCTAGCAAACTCTGATGACTGCCTGTCGTGGTTTGAGCCCAGAGGACAACTGAGCACCACACAGCCATTTGCTCAACCCTTCCGCTCTCAGGAATGGGAAGGAGAAAATGAAGCAAAATGGATCAGGAATCCAGATGCCGACAAGGAGGGGTGGATCACCCATTACGGTCACAGGCAAAAGACAGACTCCTTAGGGGAAGAAAAAAACCTGTCACTTTACATCAAACGCTAACAAAGACAACACTTAACAGGCTAGGTGGAACAATGAGAAGTGCCACCACATCCAAACACCCCACACACACACCTCTCCCTTCTTCCCAGACTCAGCTCTGTTCCCAATCTCTCTCCCTCCTCCCCCAGCAGTGCAGGGGCCAGGGGATGGGGGTCACAGTCAGCTCACTGCTCCTTCCTTCTCGGGAAGTTGGGCGAATGCAGCTCATTCCTGCTCCACGTGGCTCCCCTCTCACTGCAGACAGTCCTCCACGCACCCTCTCCGCCGTGATTCCTCCCCACGGGATGCAGCCGTTCCCACGCTGTTCCGGCATGGGTCCCCCCCGCGGGTTGCAGTCCTCCCTGTGCTGAACTACAACAGCGGGGGCCTCTTCTCCCCGCCGAGTCCTGGCTTCATTTAAGTGCAGCTGCCTGTCCTGAAGTGGGCTCCTCCACAGGCTTCAGGTCAGCCTCTGCTCCACCGTGGATGTCCAGGGGTGGAGGGGGGGCAGCCCTGCCATCTCCCCACGGGATACGGGGGTCTGTGCTGCGGTGCACCTCCCCCATGTCCTTCTTCCTTCCTTCCACTGACCTGGGTGTTTGTCCTCATAACTCCTCCTCACGAGTCCCAACCCCCCTCTCGGGTACCCCTTCTTAATTATGTTATCACAGAGGTGCAGCCACCCTTGCTAATTGGCTCAGCCCTAGACAGAGATGGGTCTGACTTGGAGCTGGGGGAGCTTTCGAGAAGCTTCTCATAGGGGCCACCACTGCAGTCCCTTCCCCTGCTACCAAAAACCACGCCACAAACACAGAACACTGCCCTGGATCCATACAGAATCACAGACTGGTTGAGGTTGGAAGGGAACTCTGGAGGTCATCTGGCCTCACTCCCCTACTCAAGCAGTGCCACCCAGAGCTGGTTGCCCAGGACTGTGTCCAGACAACTTTTGAATCTCTCAAGGATGGAGACTTCACAGCCCCTCTGAGTATTCTCTGCCACTGCTCAAATACCAGCATTAAATAGAACCGTGTCTCTAAGACGAATACCTTTTTTTAAAAAAAATCAATCCCTGATATGTGGTAATATAAATAGGTTTATCCACCCAGCCATACATGCTCAGCAGAAACAAACAAATGCTGTACATCTTGGTGCAGTCCTGAAGTAATACTTGAGCATAATCATACGAGACAGTCATCACTGATACTAAAAGACATTTAGATTCAAAAGCATAGTACTTCACCTCTTGATATTATTCGTTATGTCCCACATCTTCTAGAGTAACTGACTATTCAGAATATGGCTTTTTTTATCATGTTTTCAAATAAACTTTTGAAAGGTTAAGAAAGTTAGCTGACAATTAGGTTAGTGAAGCTATTTCAATTTACTTCTGATTTTTTTTATTACACAATTAAAATAACAATACAAATAAGTATAAATAAATTTTTAAGTATCATCATAATGTATGTGATTGGAATTAGTGGTACAAATTTATTCTTAGTTCTGATTTAACTTAATGATGTTTTCCTGTATATTCCAAAAGGAGAATCACCATAGGGCAGCGAAAAAGATTCAGTTTCAGAGTAACAAATGGTCTGAGTTACTAATGGAGCATGCTCCGTCCATGGAAACTAAAATGGAACCCACACGTACATGCACTTGCACATACACACATGTACCCCATGTAAAATACAGGGTGGTGTTACACTTTAACATGGATTAAAAACAAAAAGAAAAAAGTGAAAAGAAACAATATCCTAGACTAAAGAATGTAAAGCATAATCAGGAATTGGTGTCCATCTTCACCAGCAATTTGGAATGGCAGAGAACATGGGCAAGAGGCAAAAAAAATGTTTTAAATTAAGGTGCAAAGTTAGCATGTAATCAATTGCCATTTTTGAATTATGACTGTTCCAAATCAGAGCTGTGTGTTAGTTTAACTGCCACCAAACGCTGTATCAGGCTTAAGTAAACACATTTTCTTATTGTCATTTCTTCCTATTCTTTTTCCTTAATACTTCAGTTGTTTACTGTACCTATTCATGATACCTTGGCTTAAATTAGATCACACATTTGGTTTCTACATCTTCCTTTTAGTCTAAGCTTCAGTACCTGGCACAGCAAGACTTTGAAGCCAGCTTGAATTCAAGTGTAATGCTCAACTCGCTACTCTCACAAGGAGAAAAGGCTGCTCAGTCTCTCCAAAAGCATATTGTCCAGTCTCTCTGCAACATGCTACTGAAGAACTGCTGCTAATGCACCCCAGATCTGACAGGTATGAGCTGGCATTCTGCTTTAAATCTGTCTCAGGCAATCAGTGACAGTATCTATATTAAAAACTAAATGCATGACTGAAAATAGAAATGTTAGACAAGAATATTCATACAGACAAAAAAAAAAAAGGAAGAAATTACTGCTGTATATACTCAGAACAAAAATTAGGGTGGTTTTAGCAGTTGCATCTTTAGTAACTTGAATCACTTGAGTGCTTTCATTTACTTAAAGGGGAAGATAGGAAGACAGTTTGATTACATTTAGATTCTCCCTGCCTGCTCTCCTCCATCACTTCCCCCCCAAAAAGGAAAAGAAAAAACTAACCACTAAACAAGTTGGTCTGTGGACAAGTTCCCCTTCAACTGGACTATGCAACTTTGTACTCTGAATATTCTATACTTATAATATTGAGGTTAGTTTAACATTGAGAACTGTTCACAGAAATTATCAGACAAAAATCACAGATGTGACACAGGTAACTATTTGCCTCTGTGCATTACACGGATCAAGAAATATTTTTATCACTTCAGTGAGTTAGTCTGGAAACAGTTACTGCAAGCACAAAAGAATAAATGCCTTTAATAACCAGTGTTTAGGAAGACTGTGGTCTTGAAATTGCCTAGTGGAAAACGTGCTTTGACAGCTAGCATATGTGAAAGATAGCTAAACTGTGCTTCAACTATGAAAAAAAGTCTTAAATTTTAGATTAACAAATTATATTTGGAGCAAAACTATTCCTATTCCTTTATAGAGTATACCTTTAAATAAACAAATAAAATCCTTGTAAGGATTTTCCTGTCAGATGGCAGAAATCAACCTACATGTTAAAACCACAGAAATAAATAAAAGATCAGCTGCTTCCCAGCATTTTGCATAGATATGTTACTGAAGAGCAGCAACAAGCAGACACGCTGCACTCCTCTTCAAGCGTTTGGCACGACCACACAGAGGAAGTATACAATAAATATTTTTGTGTGTTCATGTACAATGTCTCTGCAGGCTTTCCAATCTATAACTTTGGAAATAGAGGCACTGCAGAGTCCCAGCTGTCCCAGTTCAGCTGCAGTAGTAGTGGTATCACACGAGCAGCAATGTCACATGCACAGCCAACCCTGAACGAAATGCCCTGTTATCAGTCTTGCAGTCTGTATCTGGAAAATAGGAAGCTATACGCACAATCAAGTTATACATCATGTCAAAATATTTCAGTTTATTAGTTTTTTCCAAATAATTTTCTACACTACTACAAAGGGTAGTTGTATCTTGGTATAAGGTAGTTCTTGGTATAAGGTAGTTCTGAATCTTTATTAATATTTAAACTCAGAATTGGGACTTGAGAAGCAGGAATTTTTAGAGTCTGGTTGGTTGTTATTTCTTCTGTGTTGGTTTTGTTTCATTTTTTTTTTTACTTACTGCTGCAAAGTCACATAACTTAAAGGTTAAAAATTATGTCAAACTGAAAGCTTCCATGAAAAAAAGATCATGAGCCTCACTCCTGTGAAAATACCCTCTCTTGAACTCTCTTGTTTACAAATAAGGAAAAATCAAACATTAAATTGCACACACTTAACACATGCAACTATGGATGCTTATTAACTTTATGCTCCCACTCACTTCAACCAGTTATCCCATTTTTTTGCCTGTTTCTTCAGCAACTGCTGGCCCAAGATATAATTTTTAACCCTTGCTTTCTGTCCACCTGCTCCAGCCATAACTCTTGATTAGACCTGGAGGCTAACCAGGCGAAACAACACCCACTATAACCAGCTCTGCAGTTCTCTTGCACAGGCACAGCATTATTAGAGGCATGGGCATAACCTCCTGTACCCAAATCGCCAAGTGAGGTGGAGAACAGAAGCTGTGCAAGCTTCAGAAAGATTTTAACACACCAACACAAAACTGTGCAATGTGCAGTCAAGTTGACTACTCCAGAGAGCCCCAGGGGTCCAAAATCTGCAGACGGCAGCTGTTGTGTTTCACAAGAGATGAACTGTATATTGACATGCTGGCTATCTCCCCTCAACCATCACATCCTAGTCTTTCCTACTTTTTCTCTCACATGTTTACAGTCAGTATTGCCTAATGCAGGCCCAGCCCTGGTGGGGAACCATTGCCTCTCCCATGCAGCACACTCCCATGGTCAGCAATAACACCTTCACTTCTCCACCACGTCCCTGCTGCTTCAGCTACACCCTGTCAGGCCTGACCAAGCTCAGCTACTCACCTCTGGCTTTCTCAACCAGGTAGGCACTTCTAAACAGAGAAGCAAAACTACAGAGCTAGCTGGCATCCCAACTTTTCCTGTCATAATCTGTAACCCAAGCAACTCCTTCGATTGATAAAAGAATTATGAAAGAAAATTCAAACCCAACACCAGCTGCATTGGAGCAGTCTCCAAATCCACTGTCATGGGCCAACCTGAGAAAGAGCAAGGCAACCAAGAAGGAACAGCTCTGGCCCTGTACCAGAAGTCCTAGGTATCTGCTGTTGTAACAATCATTTTAACATATCAGGTATTTAAACTAATTTCCAGCTGCCACCTGGGAGAAGAGAACCCTCTTAACACTGCAGTTTAAAAGAAAATAGAAGTAACAAATTCTTAAAAGGAAAACTACACCAAATTACTTAGAGTAAATAAAAAATGCCAGGCTGAGTGCCTCTCAAACTAGCCAGAGAATTGTTTCTTTTAATTCAACCCTGAGGACAAGTCTCCAAAGACATAACACTACTTCCCTTCAGCCACATAAGCTAGCACACATCCCTAACATCCTTCAGTTTTCAATGGCTGCAGCCTCACCAGCTATCCGAGTCAACGCTCAGTCTCATCTAGGAGTTTCTCATATAGCCCATCTGAAAAATCACCCTCCCCGCCTTTCAACACCTCAGCTGCTTCACTATTACACACAGAGCTACTGTTCAAGAGTTTCCTACCATGCAACTCACCCACAGTTTCTACTCCTTTCACCCCAACTCTTGCCTCTCCAAGCCACTCATCCTGGCATCCTGTTAGTTCCCATTTCCAATCTGCCTGCACACCCTATGACTCTTAAGTCCCATGATAAGAGACGAATGCTCTGTCATCTTCTCCTAAGCGTTTTAAACCTCTTAATTTTTCCCTTCAAGCATGCAAAGGCAGCATATATTTCAACACTCAAACTAGTTTCCTTCGCTAGTGATCCTATGCTATGGAAAAGAAAAAAAAAAAAAACATAAAAACCCCAAAACAACAGGGGTGTGTGTGTGTGTGAGTAGATGATGAACCTTCTAGGCATTATCCACAGCTGGGGGGTAGGAGATGGGGGCAGAGAGGGAGAAGAAACCGGTGTTGCTGTGGTTTCACTCCTAGTCATGAGCCCATGCACTTATTTTCTCTGTGAACAGAGTATATATAAAACTCTGGTAGAGTATCTCAAGTGGTTTTGGTACTGAGAGTGGTAGAAGCATGAGCTGGTTTTAATGTAGTGGCTAGTTGGGTTGGTTTGCCCACATGAAACTTCATATGTACATGATGTCTTCTCTTAAAAGTTCCTAATGTGATGTGCTTTTATCTGGAATTTCATGGACAACTGCCACTTACCTTGTAATTAAAGCATTCAGAAAAACTGCCAGATGTGAGACAGCCTGCTCAATCCTAATTCACACACAGGTCTCCGTGCATTAACACAGACTTAATTAAAGCCTATGGAAGCAGAAATAAGGCTGCATGGTCAACCACATTCTCCTCACTGCCTTTTAAGTCCTTGATTTTATAACACAAATATGTTTGCATGCAGTAAGAAAGCCAAACAAAAAAATGTTAGCCCTGCCAATTCTGTTTACCCCAGCAGGTCTCTAAAGTCTCTCTTGTGTAATTACAGAGGATATCCAGCTGCTCATACTGTAAAACCTCAGAGCAAACAGGGTTGGACTTAACAGTCTCTTCTAAGCTGCTCCCCTGTCCACCTTAAGCACTTACTGGTTTAAATGCAAAAAGCTTTTCTGTTTCTCTGTAGGCAGAAATTTTTATTCACAGAGAGACAACAAAGTCCACTTGGTCATGCCACCGTAAATCCATTCACAGTTTTACTCTGCTCGAGTACACACACAGATGAGACTAGATCTGCCTGTTACTTTACAGCATCACCAGAAGCAATTAACAGTTTCGGGGTTGGGTGTTTTGACTTTTTTTTCAAAGTAACATATCATGTACAAAAGGTAAGGACTACTGTCCTATCAAGAGGGGGAAAAAGCAAGCAGCCAGTAGTTACTTTTTTTTTTTTAAATCTCCTCCTCTAGGCAAGATACAAGATTTCATCCACCCCATTCTCTCTTTAAGTGTTGCCTGAAGCACTGTGTCACCATATCAAGGGACAGTGTAAGCAGCTAGGGAGCCTGAGTCTAGTTTTCCAGATCCTCCTGCAGGCTGCTATCCTTCTGACAGCACACATCAGTGGGAGGAAGGTGAGGCACGGTGTGTTCCTGACAGCAGCTCCTTCCTTGATCACATCAATATACGAAATGTCAGTGATCTGTATAAGACAACTAATACACAAAGAGGGTGTTTAAATGAAACTGTGTTGGCTACAGTACCAGCATCCAAGGGGCTGCAATAAAGGCTCACCTCCCTGACCTGGATCTTCAGGATCAGTCCTTAGTAGGACTATTCTTTTTAAAAGGCAAACATTAAAAGAAAAACAAAAAACAATCAAAACCAAAACAAAACAACAAAAACCCACACCAACAAACAAGCAACAAAACAACAACCAAACAATAAAATCTGACCTTTCTTCTTGTTGTATTATCATGATGAAGACTAAACACTGTACTTCATCTCAAGTATGACACATTTCAAAAAAGGGCCAGCTGGAGAGGCACCAGATTTTGTGCCAGCCATTTCTGCTCAAAGATGGGGTACCATTCTGAAGGCATGAAATTAAGCAATTTAATAGCTTTGTGAAAATCACTACATCTGGAAAGATTACAATTCCCTTTTTCCCAGGTTTCGAAAGAAATCATCAATATAAATGGGCTATAACACACATTATACATCAAATTACCTACCTGAACTAGTTTCACAAGCTTCACCTAAAGAAACCTCCCACCCTTCTCTCAAACGGGACCATATGTGACTATAACTGAGTTGCTAGTTATGTTTGTTAAGCAGATCACAGTACAAAACACACATAAGCAGTAGCATAAAATCTATGAAAATATATTTGAAAAAATACAATTGTTCTCTATTCAACTATTTCCAAGTTCCACTGATTACGAAATGACCTACTTTATGTCAAAATTGTCCTCAGGGCCATGCAAGAACTGTCACAAAGTAACAGGCCTGGAAACTCATTTTTAACAATCTAATTAATTTATGCATTCTTGAGTTTACTGTGGAACTAGCCAAAGGGTAATTTATTAATCTAAGAGCCTAGATTCAGTTGTATGCAAGCCCTGAGAGACAAATGCAGCTGTGATTTCCCTTTTCATGAAATCAACTTCAGGCTCTAGTACCAAGAATGTGAAGTGGTAATATAAGGTCATATTCCGAAACAGTGGTTGTACTCCATCATCCAGAATACAGTAAAAACGTGCATAGTTCAGTCTTGTAGTGAAAGGAATACACAAAAAGACTGGGAAATTTGCAAGTTAGAAACAGACTACCTCATGTTCTAAAATACAACTTGACTTAAAAAAATAAATAAAAATCAGAAGTTGAACATGAGGAACAAAGCTATAGGGAGCACATCTGCAGAAAACATTCAGACCAGTAACATTTCTTTGTTTGTGAACAGCACAGGAATGTGTATTCAGTCTTTTATATTTAAATGTCATAGTCCTTTAAAACATGATCAGTAATTACCTGAGTAGCTCCAAGATGACACTGCATTTTTTTCTTTTACATCAAGCAGCAAGGTTTTTTAATAATTCTTACTCTTATACATCATATATGCGTTATATAGACTATAGCTTTAAAATACAAACACAGAATATTTAATATTAGTAAAAAAATAGGATAAAAGTTTTCTTCCTAAAGAAATCATATCTTTCTTCACAAGTATTTATAAATTAGTGGTTTTTCTCTAAGTTCTTTCTCAAAACATTTGGTCCAGAGTAATCAGAACTGCCTCACCCCGTCTCGAACAGATATAGCTATTCTGCCTTCAAATTGCCCTCTTAGTACAGTAACCTGGAGAATACATGACTGAAGACAAATCAGGCATTTCTTACTTCATTACCAATATTAACCGTATCTCAGATTAAATGAAGTTCAGTGTCCAAGGTCATCTATAGAACCTATCACTAAGCATTTTCTGAAGCCCTATCTACTCAAGGGAACTGCAATTTGGAGCCACTACCAAGACAGAAGTTCATTCAGTCTTTTAGGTTTCATATGTGTCTGTGTTTCAAATAGGGGACTATAAAATAACAATGCTCCAAAACAGAGACTATAAATTCCAGTACTGCAGTCTGCAAGTTGAAGAAACTGAACAAATGTACTTCAGCCTGATTAGAACCACATGCACTCATTCAGAATTTCATTTTAAACTTGCATTATACTTTAATCTGAAATTATTTTCAGATGCAGAAAACCCCTTATGATACAAATGTTTGTGGAAAGATATGGCCCCTGCACCCCTTAAAAAATTCACTGAGAAACAAACTAATGGAAACATTCTGGGAATTCAGACACTATACTTTAGAAAACCAGAAAACTTACACAATGGTTTCACTTGCTTCATGTATCCAGCTTTGAAGTAAGGATATTTTCAAATAATCATTTTTTTTTTTCTCCTTCTTTCCTCCTTCCCCAGCCCCCTTCAATTACTGCTGTCTTTTGAGAACTCCCACAGAATCAGCTTCTTTTCAGTCAGGAAAAACAGAAAAACAAAGCCAAACCAATGAAACGCTCAGAAACTGTATTAAAAAGCGTGTGTTTTCACAATTCTCTTCCAAACTAATAGAGAACTTTGTAAAAGAAGAATAAACCTATGCATTATAAACATTGCTGGGCCTTCCGCAGAAATCTGCTTCACATTTCCATGTTGGGGAAAAAAAAAGGGGGTGGGATGTCAGTAAAGGGCAGTGCAAGCACCGGGCAGTTGAGGACTCAGCAGGACACACGAAGAAGGAAATCTGTACTCGTACATACACAGTGCAAATTCTGCTTTATATGGAACTCATCTCACATCATATGGCTCACGTCTCTGATGATGCTCACAGAGCATTACTGAAAGCTAAGGATATTAATAACTCTTCATTAACCATTAAAAGTATTACTGCTCTCCCAGATCCCTTAGAATTGACTTTTACTCATAAATTGCACTTCTTGTTTCTCTAATTCTGCTTCATGACATTTCAAATCCCCAGGGTGACTGGAGAAGAGAAGAAGGGGATGGAGAGGTCTGTAATGACTGCCACCTGCAAGTGTCTTTGCAATAAAGCTTGGAAATTTGTCCAAGAGAGATGTAAAAATTCTGGCTTACTTTAGTAAACTGGTTGGTGCCTTCATTTCCAGTTGCTAAATTGGACTAGAAACCCAGATAATCCCAATTCTCTGCTAAATACTGTATCTGCTAAAGAAATAAGTCATCATCCTGACCTTGTTAATGATGTCCATGTGAATATTTAAAAGGAGGACCTCCCAGCCACCTCCCCTTTTGAGAAGAAAGGCTTTCTGACAAAGATCCTGAAGATGAAGCTGTGCCCTGGAGTTTGCAGGATGACTGCCAGTTGGAAAGCAAAGCAAGAAATGAAGTGGGCAACATCATCTGTGCTTTACTATAAAGGAAAGCTCTACCATCCTTTTTCTACAACAGACTTTGAAGCCTGCCGGACTGTACACATGCACAGGCACAACACCTGTAGTGGCAGATTGGGTTAGTCCTGGGTCTGAAACAGGACACATGCAGTGTCTCCCAGGGCAATTCAGCCATGTAACACTGCTCTCTTTTTAGTAAAATCGTAGCATCTTATTACTGTTTTTTCAGAGTAAAAACCCATGAAGCAGAAAATCCCCCTCTGTAGCTGCATTACCACAGCAGACTCACCTGGCTTGGTTTACTTTCCGACAGTGAGAACACGAGGTGGAGCTCACAGCCCCATGCTCCACCACTGCACATTCTCAACAAGCTCCACTACTCACAGGCTCCAAGTTGCCCACACAGCACAGGAGAGGCTAGGGGCCAGAGCCTGAGTAACTTTTTCACTTACAGGGAATGAATATTGCTGCAAAGGTAGCTATTGAACCTTGTAGACACGAGAAGGAGAAAGGTTCTGACAGAAGCTGCTCATAAATAGGTATATAAGCATCCAATCTAGATGTGCATGAAGTTCCCAGTCATTGGGCTGTCCATAGGCATCTGTACGTTTAACAGAAGCAGCTCAGAAGTGTGCAGACCAAGGAACAAACTGTCTTAGCACTCCATCCCCCACAGAAAAAGAAGCTAAACAATTTCTTGCCAGCCTCCTTCCTCCTGCAGTCTGTTCCCACACAGATGGCAAAATGTTTTTTGAGGCCTTGTACTGCATGCTCCACTGAAGTCAATGGGAACCCTGACACCAACTTCTCTAAAAGGAAGACTGAATCCACCAATTCAAAAAAGCCAGAAAAATGAAAAGCCTTCCCCCCCCCCCCCCCCCCCCCCCCACACACAAAAGAACAATCTCAAAAGGATTAGGATGGTTGCCAAATGGAGAAACCAGAATCACTTCAATTTGCTCCCAATGACTCAATTGACCACAGTGATGTTAATCCCTAGAGAACCACACTGTTGTGGCATAACATTAAGTCCAATAATATCCAACAAAACTTCCACACCAATGTATGTAAGACCTTACTCTCAGAATAAGCAGAAACAGGATGTGCGTTTCCAAGTGCTCAAAGGCATGCTGTGAGCAAATGGACCATTAGAATAAACTTCAAAAGTCCAACTTGATTATGAACCTTCTAAAATGTGTTGATCCTGAATATTGAAGGACAGAATAAGCAGGACTGTGATCCTGCATTAGCTTTTCAATCGAAAACACTGCACAGCTTGCACATGCCCATGCACATGCCCCTCTGCACCATGCGGCTCACCAGCGGATCTCCCAACCCGCTCACACGATAGACGAACACCCAGGCCAAGAGCAAAGAGCACCCATCTCGGCCACATACTGTCACAGGGTCAAAAGGGCAAGTATGACCATACATTTTCAGTCCTCACACCGTATGAATCAGGCTTTCAACATGAAATAAAAAAATTATGTCTACTTAACACAAGTTACAGCATTAACAGGGTGCTGACAACATGACACAGCCACTTGCCAAGCTCTGATTCCTATCCTGGGTGAACTGCTCTGCTACTTGAAATCTGAACCACACTAGCTCAGCAAAGTGGTTCCAAAACATGATACAAAACCTGTTTTTACTATCTCCAAGTACATGGCGGGGAATAGGTAAACACTTCTACCATTTTTAATAGCTTTGCACCAACTTCACTCCACAGTTCTGAACTTCAAACAACTCAAGCTTGTAGAATATTTTGCTCCTGAAGAGGAAGACAACGAGGTAGGCAATAGGATTTCATTTCTATTGAAGCTTGGACCCCATTCTCACTGAGGCACAATCTCCAAAGAAATACAGAGACATGAACATAGAAAATTCGCTACTGTGTTAACAAGACCCAGGCTTCAGACTGCAAATTCAGACATTCCTGACTGCTGGCACTCTCGAGTTGGTTTCCTGTCTTGATGATTGTTATTTTTAAGATATGCTGGGCTAACAGTATGATAACATTAAAAATCTGGAAAAACAATGTGACCCTGGTTGAATACTCTTTAAAAAAAGCCAACTGAGGGAGCAGGTTTGATGTGTAGCATCAGATCTCTTCCTGACTGAGCATTCAGTTATTCCTGTGCTGGACATCAGTGCTCTTTGTACAGATGAAGAGCAGGTTCCTCTAACACAGCCTACCAGGCAGGTACACAACCACCTTTCACAGATGAAACGGTATATGAAAACCACCAGTTACTTTAGTTTTACTGCTGGCAGGGAAAGGAGGGAAAAAAAAAAAAATAAATAGTTGTTTTACTATGATGCAGAACGTAGATTAACATTTCCGATTCTGAAGTTAAGAAAACAGAAGCTATGAATGCCCAGAACCAGAAGAGGACACCACATACTGAGTAAGTTGACTGACAAAAAGTGTTAATGAAGTCTACCAGAGTCTACTGTCCTTTCTTCTTGCTCACTTTGTACAGTTCCCAAATTAACCAGCTGCTTGAGGCAACTAATTAACATGCAATTGTTATGGCTTCCTCTAACTAAAAAAGCTCAGAGTACCTCAAGAACAGGACATTCTGTGCAGCTAAGCCCAGCAAAGGTGTCAAGGAAAGAGTAACTAGAAAGGGGCTTCAAGTACTATTTGACAAGTACTATCTAACTCAACTTTTGACATCAAACTGACTTGCCCTTCATCATCAAAAATATTATAACAGTATTTAACAGACTGGCATCATGAACAGTAGCTTAGTAGAAAAAAAAAAAAATGTATTTCTTGTATTAATTGCTACACAAACAGGTACATTTGGAGTCATGTTAATTGCAACTCAGGTGGCAGTAACACAAGCAAATAATTTTTGTTCTTGTATGATCCTCCAAATTGCCAATTCCTCAAAATCCAGAAAGAATTTTTAATATTAAAGTAAGTATGATATTTTATCATATGTCTCTTGTTTTACAGTAAGACTGGCACACAATACACTTAATTGAAAACTATCTTTAGCACTCTTTTTCCAACAGGAACTAAGGTCACTGAATTGACGTAAGTAAAAATACATAAATCAAGTTTGACCATTCCAATCAAGAAATATTTAATGGAAAGAATTTTCAAACTGATGAAGAAAGAAAAAACAAAAAAAAAAATCCTTAACACTCCATACTGCCTTGGCTCATCCTGGGAAAAAGATTACTTCTCACCTTGCAGAACTGCACCTACGCTTCTGTTGAAACTTTCAGAAATGAAAAAAGCAGATCAAAGCTTTAAATGCTCTTATCTTCAGGATTATGTTATGATGCAATCTACTTTATTAGTGCACACTGTGGCTTAGCAGTTTCTGCTGTTTAGCAGGGTAATTGTTTCAGAGAGAAGGTTTCTTAAGTACTCATGAAAGTAAGACATTAAACTAGACAAGTTCCTTTTCCAAAGACTGAGCAGCAAAGTCAATGTAAGCATTTGCACAGACTTCAAATAATTCTGTATCAAACTCCCAGCAGTGTGAGCAGTTTTGCACCGATCTATTGCTGCAGCCCTGTGACAACTGCCAGGCTGACTAACACCCCATAAGACAGCCCAGTGCTTCTCCCACAAGAAATTCTATGACAGGGCTACACAATGTGATGAATACATCCCATCAATTTGCAAATATCAAGTCTGCATTATGCTTAAGGCAGGATTTTCATTTGCTAAACAAAAGCAACAAAGAACTCTAATCTTAGAAAACAGCATGTGAGACTGATGCTCCTGAACACAGCCTTCACCTCCAGCTGCAAAACCCTGGCAGAAGCAAAACCAGCAGCAAAACCAGCAGCAGCTGGGACTCTACACTTGAGATGGAGGGTCCATACCCTTTTTCTCAAAATACTTATGGCAGGCCTGTGGAAGAAGAGTTTAGCAAATTAACATGGAAAACTGGATTTCAGATCGGATAACCTCTACAAAGATACTGTATTACAACAAATCTCTCAGTCTTTCATTCATCTGTCAATTCTTCTCTGTCCTTCCTGCTCTCACCATCCTGACTAAAAATACCAGCCTGGTTCATATTTCTTTATTTACACCTGCCTTCTTTTCTCTCCTTTTCTGCACAGATTCTGGTATTTTGAATCTATTTGCTCTCACTTATGTTCCTACTGCTGCCCAAAATTAAACCATGGAGCCACATTTGCATCTCTGATTAACATGTGGCCTGCTCTTCATTATAAGCTTGATTTGACATCTGCCTTCTAGACCTAATAACATCCACTTTTTTTTTTTTTTTTCCTATTTAAATCATTCATGCTGTCTATAGCTACAGAAAACTTGCTGGGGAAATTCAGGTATTAATTAGATGTGTTCTTCTAAAGACACATAGGACCATGAGGCAGAAATATATATAGTGCCTTCAGAAATATCTAAAAAGCTCCTCCTTCACAGACTGTTCAAACACCACAGCAAAGCCATCCTCTTGGTCAGCTGTCATAAAAAGGGAAAGTCGAGCCCTCCCCTTACACCTCCCCCACACATTAGCACTGGGACCCTTGGTGTGCTGGGTCAGAGAGAGAAAACTGATTCTTTTTTCTGTTTGTTTGTGAGGGTTAGCTTTGTGCCAGTTCAGTTCCCTAAATTTCCTCACTGCAAGATCAGACATATGCTAAAATCTGGCAGAGGAGAAATGAGGAGGAAGAGGGGAAAAAAACCTGACTCTTTCTGCAACAGCATGCACCACTTAAGCTCAACACTTCTGCTAAACCACTCTGCAGCAGCACTCCTGTTAGTTTGGTAAGAAACTCTAAAATTAGCTCATACAATCTGACCGTCTCATAGGAAACTGTTCTTGCTACAGACCTTGAGCCACAACAGCTCAAGATGCTGAAGCTGAGTGTCCTCCACTTTTGCATACTTTCAGGAACTTCAAAGCTGGCTGAATACGGGAGATTTCTTGGTCCTCCGTGTTGCTCCAAACTCCAAACCCAACCAGTGCTTTTGTATGAAACACCTGGGGTAGAAGAATGAAACTGTGATAGGAACACATCACATTGCTGCTCAATAAAGCGGCTCTGATGTGTACCACCACCAAAAATCTTAAAATCCATCTTCTAGACTTCAGCAAGTAATTGCCCATTAGCATATACACCTATGTGTTCTCAGCAATACCTAAAAATTAGAGTTTCTATGACAATCCCCTCTAAAGCACTAAAAAGTATACACATGTTAATTTACACGGTATTACAAGTTTATCTTTAATAAGACCAGTCTTATCAAATCCCCTTAGCATCCTTGTTTAGAAGCATAAATGTAATTCCTGCTTCTTGGATGCTCCCTTCTGATTTTTTTTTTTTCTTCTTAGATGGAGTATACATACTTGTCAAGCTGTGTGGGAACTTGGACAAGTAAAGTTAGCTGCAACACTTCACAGATGTTTAAAGAAATACTCATCAAAATAGAATATTTCAATTTTAATTTAAAGTCTGTAATTGGCTCAAACCAGGAAAAGCAAAAAAATTCCAAAGGATCTTGATACTGCCTCAAAACATGATTGCTTCCCATGTGCAACTCAGAAGCTGAATTTACAGAGAAGCCATTTATTGACCACAACTCTTTGGCAAAGGTGTCTTCCCAGGCCAAGTGGAAGAAGTGAGTAATGAATGGAGGAAATTATTATAAACACTTAATTATCACCGTTCTTCAAGAAGACATATGACCTAAGATAAGAATGAAGTAAATTAAACTGCACTGGTTTATATTCTTAAGGAAACATTGTGTGGTTTCTTCAAATAGTTGGAATTGGACATCCTGTGTATCATTAAATTTCCATGTGGTCAGTGTTTTTGACCTACAATGGCAGTTATAGAAAGAGAAACTATGCTGGCAAGAAAAAATTTTCAATCCAATTGTATTTTCTCATGTCTAGATTAACAGTATCCATGTTTCAATATTCACACCCAGGCAGAAGAAAAAATTTAAACATGGTATTGTCATTATTTTACAAGTAATTTTATTATTTTTGTACTAATAAATGCAACAGCTATCCACACCCACAAAATACAAAGCTGATGTTCTTAACAGATGTTGTGATATATCTTTTAATCACTACACAAGGTCTTTCCAGTAGAAGTTGCTGTCATAGCTAAAAGGACAATTTTACTTTCCCTAGCAAGGATTCACCCTAAGGCCTCGTAACAATTTGGAATAGTCTTAGGAACCATAAATCCAATGCTCTCTTTTCAGTTTCAACATTAAGCCAGATGCCTCAAGAGCTCTGAAAAAAAAAACATAAAAATCTAAAATCCTTTCAAACCTTCATTAGCAATTTGCAATACCATTTCAGTGAAAAATCTCACCCTACCCAAGTAAAAAAAAAAAAAAAAAAAAAAAAAAAAAACAAAAAACCACCACACAACAAAATAATAAAAACCCAAACGACACAAAACAAGGAACAAAATCAGCTAACATTCTGTTAAAATTCTTAAAAAAAAATATGCTATATGTATATAAAGGAAAAATGTGGATAAAGCCATCAATAATTGGCCAGATATTCAGAAATGTCTCCACGATTATAGATTATAACGAATACACTACCATCTAGAACAATGTTCTGTAAGAAGCACACATCTATAAAAACAGATTATCAGTGGGATTTTTGTTATTAGTGAGAGGTATACACTATTTGGAAGATTAAAGCAGGCACTCAGGACAGTACTACATAATAGTTTTAATTGGATAAATGCTAACTGGATAATGCTGCCGTACGAATTAGAAAGCAGTGGTAATAAACTGCTTGTGAAAAAATGAAATGTCCCAGAAACCAAGAAATATTTTCCCCATCTAACCTTGGGGCATTGTCCTACTATGAATTCAAGCAAGCATCACCTTCCTGACAGCTTCAAAGCTACAGAGCAAGAGAAACTGTCTTTCCCTTTTTTATTTTTGCCTGCAGAACTGACAACTGAAAATATGCGGGTAATGCCCTTGTACTTGCAAAGACAGACTTCTGAACATGAACCTATTTTGTGCTACCGATCAAGACAGATCAGCTCCCTGTCTGCGACTAATAAGCTTCATATGCACTGTTACACTGAAATAAACACATCTGTAGTCAGTATTTCTGATTTCCATATATTTCAAAGTAGATGGACAAGGGTGAAATGGGAAAAAAAAATACGAACGGGAAAATAGGAACCTGCTACCCCCAATCCCCCAAGAAGGAAGAAAACGCCCAGAAGAACATTACCACCACAAGAAAAAGCAGTAAGATCTAGCACAGGAAAACTATAGAGCCACCCATAAGGGATGTGCATGACTCAAAAAATACAGAACGCCACAAAGCATACTACCTATTCACACATACACAGTCATGCAGAGACTTGGTGAGGACCAGAAAGAGCTAAAGCCCCTCAACACTGCAAACACCCAAATCCTGCAGGTAGCCTCTCAGGAGCACCATTCCCAAGGAGTCACACTTGCACCCATCCATCGGCAGAGGCACTCGCAGGGGCTAGGGCTGGGGTCTCAATGCCTTTAACTGGGCACAAGTCTGACGCTGCCGGGGCATGATTCTTGCCTTATTCCATCTCTTGAACATTTACTGCTAACACTTATCCACAAGCCAGTGTTAGCACAGAAGCTGGATCAAGGAACTGACCTACCTCTGAAAACATCCCCCCTAAGAATAAAAACTCCATCACAGTTGAAACTGCCAGGAGTTAGAGGAGCCAGGATGACCTTTAGCAGAAGTGGGATAGATCTGTGACAGACTGAAGTGTCCATGCAAGCATGGTCTGGAAAAGATAGAGGAAAACAAAGTAGATTAGCATGGACGCTTCCTCCTCAAAAGGGTTGATACGTAACAGCTGTATCTTTATAATAGATTTTTTTCTTAAGGTAATCATCACACTTTATGCCTAGTATCACTTAGGCTTATAATATTATTTATTAAAGGAAGAGCTGCTACCCATCCATCTCAGAGTTACATAGTGTTTTACATTTGGGAGATGCATCTGTAAAGAAAATAGCAGAAAATTTACTATGATAACTCTGTATGTAAGAAGGAAAAACACAGCAGCAGAGGTCTGCTGTGTTGTACCCACCAGGACACCTTCCATGCAACATCACAGGTGCAGGAGGGGTAACATCTCTACAGACCATAACAATTGCTAGCTACACAGCCCTCAGAATTTTCTTGGGCTTCAATAAGGCCAAGAGCTGGGCCAGTCAAGCTTCGCTCCCTTCTGCAGGCATGCAGAGAGACTTGTGCAAGCGTGGTTAGCAGCTCCTTCATAACCTTAAGGAGCAAATCACAAGCACAGAGCACAGCATGCTGATAATGTAAAACATTTTCTTCTTCTCTTTTAAATCTCCAATTTAAATGTCTTTTGATATCATGATCACATGCTGAACAGTTGTCTGCTAATTCAACTATGAACCAAAAAGGGCAATAGGACTACCCTGCATACAGCCATTGCATTCATGTACTGTAGAGGACAGAAGAAACAATCACATTCCTGGCACAAACACTGCACTGGTGGAACCTGCCAATTAAGTTGAGCCATTCATCTAGTCCATCGTAGCTGTAAAATTCAAAATTAATTTAGGGGAAAATGCAGCATCACAGCTTCATTAAACACTGCAGTACACATTTGCCTAAATATACACTTATGCAGACAGTCCTTTTCCATTTTCATCCTTTTTCCTCCCTTGGCCTCAAAGCAGAAGCACCCTCCTTCCACAAGAAAAACATGGTACTTCACAAGGAGTTGAAAAATCCATCATAAAAGCAACCACATACTGAGATCCTGATGTTTTTCATTTATTTTTAAGACATTCAAAACAAGGTCTGTGTCAGGAAAAAATGAGAGGGGACCTTTTTATTATCAAAAAAAAGAAAGGCAGGCATTATACTGCAACATATGCTCCCAAGTTTTATTAGTCACTTGATTTGAAATATATTTAAATGGTACACTACAGCCTGGGCTGAAAAGCCCAGCCTTCTTTCTCAAGGTTATACGGTGAGCATATAAAGGTTTAACTACAGGATAAATATACCATCAGTTGTAGACTCTGCATTTCCAAAATCTAAGCCTTCATTGAAGCAAATGAGATTTAAGCACTGGCTGACAGAGCGAACTAATTCAACTTTTGCTGAGGACCAAAAGCTAAGTAAAACAAAAGACCTCAATAATCCATGTGAAGAATACTAATACACCATTCACCTAAACTTTTAAGCATGACTCTGCACATTTCAGAATATATCAACACACATTTCTCTTGAAAATGTCATTTGTTTTTAAGGACAGTCTGTGCTGCCAAAAATCAGTATGTTTTTCATGCTGTTTCATTAAATGGATTATTTTCCTCAGAGCAAAATGTATGGCTTTTTAGGCTGCTGAATTTAGAGTGGTACAGGTTTAAAATTCATTTTCTTCTTCAATACAGTGGCTATTTGGTTTGAGAAACTAGGAAGAGCACATTATGCAGCCTAGGTAAAAACAACAATTCATATTAGGATGAAAATGACAAGGTAACATGGAGAGAAACCATTATCAAAGCAGCAAGACCATTTTCACCGCATCTTAAATTCTCTTCTCAGAAGAAAAGGACAAAGTATTTTTTTTCCTTTTTAAAATCAATAGCATCCCTGGCAGTTCAGGAAACCCTTTAACAAATCTTCAGAATGTCTCAACAAGGACAAAGACTGGAGAGGGAGGGACCTGCTGCCATCAGTCCTGCCTGATTCTGCCTGGCACGGGCCCCAGGGCAACAAGCATGGAATATTGAAGACGGTGGCAGTAGAGAGCCAAGCAAGCAAATAAAAATGAAGACAGGGCAGTGGTTTGATGGCCTTTTGGCCCATCTACAAAACAGGGGACTTGGACTGCTTTGAAGCTGGGGGTTGTAGGGTAAGTTAATGTCAAAGCATTATTAGGGTTACATTCCAGCTTGTACTGGATCTGGTGAAGAAGTGGCTTTGGGTTTCACCACCAACTTACCTAAACACGTGGCATAAACACAGAAGATTTGGGAAAATTACAAGATGGTCATTTTTGAAAGTATTATGATTAGAGATCAGACATGTCAACATTGTTCTGTCAACAGTTATAATGAATTACCTGTTATCTGAATTTACTATTGTCTGTTCCACTTAACACAAATATATAGTTAAGAGCATAGTAGCCTGCATTTATAATTTGTTTTTTTTATTTCTGAGGAGGACTTCTATAAGAAATACACATTCAGTGCAAGACATTCATGGATCTCAGTGCTTAGAAGGGAAGTGGCCATGTATCATGAGTTTACAAAAGAAAGCAAGCAGTCACAATGTAGTTTCAGAGCTGCCAGGTATAACACCTGAAAAAACAACATACACTCTACATCTGAAAGTTATTCTAAGCATCTAGCCAAAGACTGTAGAGCAAGCCAGCTGCTGATTCCAAGGCACAGCTAGATCTCCAGGCTCAGGTGTACACTCCATCCGCCCAACCATACACAGGACATCCAGACCCAAATTAGTTTTACTATAGTTCTGGTTTGGTCTAGGAGGAAAAAAAAAAAAAGATAAACAGTTCCATGCATACTTAAAATGGAAATGAGCACCTCCAAATTACATCAAGTAGGGAAAAAACATGCATTAAACAAAATTTTTTTTTTGCCAGCTGTGAGTGTTGTTTTTACAATTCATTTTGGACACTTGAGTTCAGCACAGATGGCAAAATAATTTCAGTCCTTCAAGGAACTCATATAATGCATTCCTAATTACTAGACAAAATTTAGCATAGTAGCTGTTCAAAATTGCTAATATAGTAAAACATATACCAATATCTTCCATCTGAACACTCATTCCATTTAAACAGGGAACTGAGCACACCTAAATTAACTTCCTACTCTGCATATTCATGTGACTCTGAAAACACGTAACTTTGCCAAAGGGCAGGTTCCAAATTGGTTTTATGAAAACTGTTTAGCAAGACAAGGAGCTGACTGCCCTCTGAAACGCACCTTCCGAGAATAGTAATGTGCCACTCCAGCGCTTGAACATGTGTGGGTGGAGGTACCTGGTTTCTTCCACAAAACAACAAAAAGCAAAATCCAGGCACAGCAGATCCCCCACCTGTTTTAGGACAACAGATAACCACCCACCAGGGGCTGTTAGGAAGAAACTTTCCTCAGGGGGCTAGTTATCCAGTAATCTTGTATGGCAAGGGGTTTTCCAATATCCTTCTGAAACAGCTGGCACTGCAGATTGACCAATGGCTTGATTTGAAGTGTCAGTGCACTCAGAACACGTTAACGATTTTGGCACATACACAGGTGTTACCACTCAATTTACATTAATGCAATATTGTTCAAGCACCTGCAGCAGTTGCATTTGCCAGCTGTTTGCAGATCAGGCCCATGCCATTTTAGTTTTCAATAACAGGTACAATTAATACAGTGGCATGGTAACTAGTCTGACATTAAAAGAAACCACTAATAAATTGTACTTCTCTAACTAGCATTTCATTCCGCCCAAGAAAGCTTGATTTTGTTATGATAAAAAAAGCAACCAGCTTAGGCTGAACATGGGAAAACATGCAGATTTGAAGGCGGAGGAGATGAATATACTGTGCTTTCAGAACCTCTTCTTGTGACTTCTGTATCAGACTTTAACTGAAGTCAAGGAAGTTAGAAGACAGTATTCAAGTATCTTCCATTTCCTTTCAAATAAGTAATGTACACTCTTGAGCTTTGTCATCTTTAAATTGTGTGATGTGTTGTCCAAATATAAATTCAGACAGTTCCTGTGCTGCACTGAGCTCCCACTCAAAAGAAGAGAAGCAACAACAAGTGACATAAATCTTAAGAACGTGTAGGCGGTTCTGCTTATTTCCCATTCCTCCCTTTCTGCCCCTGCAATGCTCCTCTACTGCTACTTCCTGCATCAAGACTTCAAAATCCACCTACACTGGCAGTGGACAAGGAGAGGCAATGATGACAACTTCAAGGAAAAGGTAAGAGGCTCCCTGTACATCTTCTCTGCAGGAGAAATATAAGTCCTTCTGTACTCCATGCACCATCCAGCCCAGTGCTCTGCCCACCACCCAGGCATCTGGCCTTGCATTGTCAAGCTTTTAAAGCAGCTTACAGGGAGGCAGACAAATGCATCTGCTTGTAAGTTCTATTAAAAGGGGAGATAACTTTTTTTTTTTTTTGAAAGATACGTTCAATGAAGAATAAGCCAGAGAACACATGGAGTATCATTTCGGATCATCAGTTAATGAAGATGAGTTTCCTGATAAAATCTATTAACTTTGTATTATTTTGGAGCCAAGGAGCCACAGAGCAAGATCTCCATTGTACTCGCTCTCTGAGTTTCTGCCCAGTTGGCTCCTTTCAGTATGTCCCTTCTGGTCTCTCCCCGGTGTAGGAAAAACTGAGTACATAGGTTAATTCTACAGGATTTACCACAGCAGAGCATCATCTCTTGCATTACAGCCATAACCACAATGCCTGGCACAGAGCCACACAAGGTATCTGCAACAAAAACCAGGATGGATAAATTTTTCATTAGAGGTGTAGGGGAACCACCAAAAAAAAAAAAAGTAAAAAAAAAAACAACCCCAATCTTACCTTCCCTTGCTTCCTGTCATTTCAGGGCTCTGCTCAGAGCAGGGAAAAAAACCTACTACCTCAGCAGAACAGTACTAACAGCTGCTGTTACAGCAAGACCAAAGCACCAAGGAAGCTCCCATGTTGCCATGGAGCATGAAGAACATAGATTCAGGAAGAGTACCAGTCTGCTTGATTAGCAGAGTGAATACACTCAGCCTCTGTCTACACCGACAAAAAACACAGCCCAAGAGAAAGCCATCCTCCTTTTGGGGGAAAAAAGCAGCATAAAGAGAAAAGAAAAGAAGGAAAAAGTTGTATTTGGCAAAATTAATAAAAAAGGAGATTTTTACCTGCATACTTTTCCAATGCAAGAGGTACCACATCTCAGCCTTGATGTGTATTGCTTCCTGCTAATGGGAAGATGCAAATTTGTCCCATTCCCCAATAGCAAGCGCTGTCTCACAGCCAACATAAACAGCAGAAGGCAAGAGGAAAACCACCTCACTAGTTGCCCCCAGGATACTGAGCCCCTTTGGAGGATCAAGCAACAAGGGGTTCTCCAAAGCCGAGAAGCTCATCTGAGTTGCATTTACTAGCACTTCTTTAGAAATTCATTTCTTTGGTGGAAGTGGGTGCTTCTAGACAACTCTTCGGTTTCTCTTGTCAGGTTGTGGAAAAGCTTAACTGAAGCAAAGCAGTAGTGCCCTTTCCTGGCCAAAGTCCAAGCCCCCCATGCTGCAGCCCTGGCCACAGGGGCACGGGGAAGCAGGGAGGACTATGGGGGAGAGCCATACAGAACTGGGAGCTTCTTTCCACACTGCTGGGCTGGATCAGCTTCCATGTGGCTTTTTGTGTTAACTTACTATTGGAAGATCTGACCTTCATAATATTTGCTATCTGTTTCTGAATTTGTTACCAGCATTACAAAATTGGAGCTCACATGATTCCTCCCCACCCCCAAGCCAGCTGCTGACTGAGTGCCCTGGTGCTTCCACATGCTCTTACGCCCCAGACAAGCTTGCCCCTTCTCCACCAGTGTCCTACAGCCAGTTGTACTGTGCAGCTCAGGTGTGTGTGGGGGCAGGAGAGGGCAGGACAGCCAGGACATTAGCCGTTTCCCACAAACAAACAGAAAGCATACTGGTGAGCACATCAAGGAAAGGATTTTTTTAGGCAGATTCCCCTGTTTTAACACAGCACAGTAGAACTGCTCACTTCAAGTTCATGAAAGCACACTACTTAATCACACATACATAATAACATACATTAACCAAAATCAGTAAGATGCCCACCCCATTCTTAGTGAGTAGATCTGCCAGCACCTTCCCCACAACAGGGCAGAACACCCTAAGCTATGCTCTTAACTGTAGCTAGAGACACTCAAATTGTGACATGATCATCTAACGCTAAGCTAATGAACTGTCATCACACAAATTAAGGCTAATGAATATTCCAGACCATAAAGCCCAAACTCAGAAAAAACTGAACAAAACACTGCAAGAAACAGAAGGAACAATCAATGGGCGGAAGGACAGGAATGAAGATGCTAAGAGAGCAAAGATCTGAAGAGTGAATTATCTTGCTTTCTAAAGAGGCATTTTCACAGGAATTGGTTTGACATTTAAGAAGCAAGACAGCTACTGCTATGGCAATAAGCAATAGCCTCTGCTTAAAAAAAAGGCAGAGATGGTATAGAAAGACATAAGGACTAAAGCGACTCAAGTTGTGCCCTTTTGTTTTATGGCATGAAATCCGCATTTTCTTTTCAAATTGTCACACACTGGTATGAGGTTATCACGCTTTCACAGCATGGAGACAAAACAAAATTAGATCCACAATCTGTTCTTAGGACATAAGCAAGTGGGTAATAAGTTTCTGCTCTCAAATATTAAATCAGTCATTGTGACTTCATTTGTAGGGCAAGCTTTTTCTGTTAAGAAACTCTGAATGGTTCAGTGTGCAGCAGAGACCAATAACTCTAGACTGCCCCAGTGTATTTCAGTATCATGGTAGGATGACAGAAGACATGTTACAGCTGCTGCTTTCAAGATCAGCCCAGAAAGAACAAGGGCATTTTAAATAAACTGTCACCTCAGCTTTATTCAAAATACTTTATAAGAAAGCAGCTCATTCTGCATATACTACACAAAAATTATCCCCCAAGGGTAGAAGACAGAGACAAAATTGGTCCCAGTGACCCTGCCAGTAACCAATTCTTGAAGCTGTTTGAGCCTCATTAAGAAGGACAAAAAGGAAATGGAGCAGAAGAGAACAAAAAAAAAAAAAAAAGGGGGGGGGGGGGGGAGGGGTGGAAGATCCCTACAGACTCTGCTCTCCAGCACACGCCTGCACCTTGGTGCTTCAGAAGAACCACCACCATAGCTGTTCCTGAAAATGGGACTGACTTACTTCCTGGCAGTACTGTAGAATCCCTTCCTTTGTCCCGATGCAGGTCTTGGTGCCAGAGGGGTCCGATTCCCACTTTCCATTCTGGACGTTCATGTGCATGTTGAGTTTCCCACAGAACATAGCGATCTGAGGCTCTGCCAGCAGCCCAGCGTTTCCATCAGCAGGCACCTGAAAGAAGGGGAAAAAAAAAAGTTTTAATCTCACATCTGACATTTCAGTCCATCCAAAGCAGGAACAGCTCAAGCAAGCCTAAACCAAACTCTGGGCATACCCACCCATGGCAGCAAAGGCTGAAATTGTTTGCTTCAGGCAGATTTGAGAAATGTAAATGCGGTCTTCATAGAAATACAGAACACGGTAGCATAACACAGAGTTTAAAGCTGTAACTAAACTGTTTTGTGGCTCAAAATTTTCTTACCATCAACTTGGGCTAAACACAGAACAATGAGCATACTTAGAGCGTAATTACAGAAATTTAATTTTCCAAACATACTTGGTGTACTGGGAGGGAGAAAAGGTAAAAAAACCACCTCAATGTATCTTTTTCAAGACCCTCTCAAGTTCATTTAAATATTGAGCACATAGTCTGTATTTTATCATGCCTTATAAAAACAGCGAGTTAAAAGCAGCAGCTTCCACCTCGGCTTTGTCTCAACTGAACCTTAAAATGTAGTGGCTGGAATGGTATCTAAACAGGACTGCTAAAGGCCTAGCTCACGGCAAAGTATTGCAGAATACCACCGACACCAAGAAGCACTAAAATACCCAGGGTTAAGACAGGCCACCCAGAGTGGTGGTCCTCACGTCCTGTGGGCACACTGCCCACAACCCCCCAACCCACCCAACTGCCTCCCCCTCTTCCCAACACCCCAGCCCTGTTGGGGTGCAGAGCCAACAATTTCCCAATTAAATGCAATTCTGGAACATCCGTGAGCTTCCCACCTGCATTTATAAACAAATTTAACCCTCCTACCCCCACAAACCTCAACATTGGTTTAAATTCCTCTCATGGGATCATGGGATTAAGGCAAATCAAGAGCTCTTTTTCAGCCCTCTGCCCTCTAGTGTAGCCAGCCTCTGAAGGTATAAGCTGAAAGTACTCGCTTCAGTTGTGCCATCTGAGAAACACAACGCAAAGATAAATCTCTTTGGGTTAGGTTCCTCAAGAGAGAAATCAATGGCTCTTCACTGTCCTCCTGCTCCAAAGGCAAGCCTGTCGCATTTGAGGTACTGCAGAGTATGCAATTAGGTTTAAATATCTATTTTTAACTTCTAATCTTTTAGCTAGAAGGCTTCTCAAGGGGAAAATTAAAAACACGTTAAAAAATAATGAAAGACTCAAGAAACAGAATTACTGTCTTATAAGAGGTATGCAAATCCTGTATCTTAGTTCCCCTACTTGTTTAAACAAACACAAAAAACTTAATGAATTTTATATGCCTACAGTAATTAAAAAAAAAAAAAAATCACACCAAGAAACATTGCAGGAGTCAACATCTAACTACCCTAACCCATTAGCTTAGCATTGTAAGTTAAAATGTCGCAATTAAAACAAGTATTTTGGGGTTTATTTTGAAAAGGAGAGCACATTCATTTTCCTGCCTTCTTTAAGATGTTAACATGTTCCCACAATTTAGCTTAAAAAAAGAATACACGAGGAACACTTCTACCAGCAGAGACTTCCCTTTACTATCTCAATTTCTCTTCTCCTGTGGAACGAGTAAGCTCTGTACAATTTAACAGTCAATCATCACTGTCCTTCCACTCGGTAATTAGAGAATTTTCCAATAACTGGGATGACACCTTGTCTGGCTTGCCTTGATCAGTAAAAACTATCACATGCTTACTCCTTCTAACATCTTCAGAAACTCTGGAAGACATCTTAAATGTGACATATCTGTAACAAGTACTTGCAAAAAATCCTCCAAATTATTTTTTCTCTTTATAGATGCAACAACACTATCAAAATTTCAATAAAAACAGAAGCACGTCATTCCATAGGTGACACATGTGAATGTGAACTCTATTCATAGTCAGCTTCTCCAACTGAGATCTCTATTAAATTAATACAGCACACAGCAGTCAAACTGTAGCACATTTTACATTCTTTTCCACTCAAAATCATGAGTTGTAAATTTATGGAGAACTTGCCTTCTGGCTTCGTAACAGAGAGCTTTTAGGTATTTTTGACTTAGCGAAGACAACAGCTAAAGCTGGGGGAAAAAAAAAGTGGCCGTTTACTTGGAGTGTTATCAATTTAACTCTAACAACATGATAACATATAACTGTCTACTTAAAATCTCATTCCTTTCAGAACAGACATGACATCTCCCAGTTTAATGAAATAACCATGTGTCATGATCACATTTAGCTTTCTGTATTTTGAGCTGACAGGGCCATACTAATGAACTGCTCAGCATAGCACTTCATCTTATTGATTAGGACAGCTAAATGTTTCTAATAATAAAGAAATACTGGAGCAATTAGCAGACACTGTAAACAGAACTAAAGCTTTCAGATCAAGATCATGAATAATTCAAATACTCAACTTCCCAAGCTGAACTCTGTTAGAGTGTCCTTAAAGCAAGGATAGTAGGTTAATGGATTTGTCTGTTATATCTCCAGCTGAGATAAAACACTGAGCCTTGAAATTCACTTTTTGTAAACAGTTGGAGTGGAAATAACACCTTTTTAAAAATTCTGGATCAGGGAAGGGAAGAGACATTACATTATTTAATAACTGAAGGTATGTGCTTACTACCACTGTGTAGTCCTGGTGTTTAAACTGAAAGCCTCCTCACCTTTAGTAATAAGCAGCAATTTTATACATTGCATTTTCAGCATGGTACCTGTAAAACTTGCAGTGACATTGCAAAGTTTTAACAGGAAAACAGACTCATTGTTGAGATAGCCTTTGTGCTGTCTCCCTGCTCATTCTGTAAGATATGCGTCTAAGCCAAGATTTTTGCCATCTGATATTTAATTTCTGAGGAAAGCAAGAACTTGATCTGCTATGGCACTTTTTCTGATTGAAAACTGGCAGGTTCCTGCTTCTCAAGAAATTCCTCTTGCTGCACAATCCACAGAAACAGCCGATGTTGACGGAGGCTTTTCTGCAGAGATGATGGTCAAAACACAGCAGTCAAGCCTCAGAGCATTTTTGCTGCGAGGGTAAAGGAGGGGGGCATTAGCAGTTCTGACCTTGACCTTACTTGTCCTAGATTTAGAGCTTCTGCTGGGCCTTTTGACGACACCTGAGCAAGATACTCCTATGAAGAGTATATGACAAAGATTTCCTTTTACTCCATTTTGCAAGCATCAGCTTCACAGCATTGTTATTTCTGTTTTCCCCAAGAGTGAACACTGCAAACACAGTGACTAACAGCGATTCTAATGTTAAAAAAAGGAAAACATTTTTCAGGTCATTGGCCAAAAACCTGCAACTACTACTTTAAGCTATATATTCCAGCACCTAAAGGGGGCCTACAAGAAAGCTAGAGAGGGACTTTTTACAAGGGCATGTAGTGACAGGACGAGGGGTAACAGTTTTAAACTGAAAGAGGGTAGATTTAGATTAGACATAAGGAAGGAATTCTTCGCTGTGAGGGTGGTGAGACACTGGCACAGGTTGCCCAGAGAAGCTGTGGTTGCCCCCTCCCTGGAAGGGTTCAAGACCAGGTTGGACAGGGCTTTGAGCAACCCAAACCATTCTATGATTCTACAATTGCACTGTACTCTTCTACATACTGTTTTCCTCTTCAATTATTTGGACTACAAAAAAATTCACAGGAAAAAGCCAAAACCATTAAGTTAAAAATTCATTCTTTGTCCAGAATAATTGTTATTTAGCATAATTAGTTAAGAAGAATATTTATGATGCCACATTTTCTGGTTTCTTCCCACTTCTCTATGCAGCCCTCCACAGCAACATGCAGACTTCTGTTAATTTTACCAGAGTGAAGCAGCAAATGAAAACTTCGTAGCAAGATGCACCATGCTGTGTCCCTCTTGTCAGTGCTCCACCACTGAACACAAGAGCATTCCCAAGGCACCTGCTGAAAAGGGTGCCTGAAAGAAATCAGTCCTCATAGCCTTGATTTTATGGAATCTGTTTTAATGCAGGGGACATTCCTAAATTAAGAACAATGAATTAAGCAATGAATTCAATAAAGCATTGTTGTCATTTAGTTAGTAAGGCTGATGGATATGAGAGGAGAATTATATTCCCTGCCAAGCAAAATTATCTGCATTACAATGCTAATAAATAATCTAGAGTAACAATCTATACAGACAAACAGCTTCTATGCAGTAACGCTGAACAACGTAAAGCTACAGTCCACTTTGTTACAATAACGCCTGTAGTGGCAAATCTCTCCTTGACTAATCCTAAAACTCTCTCGGGCAGATTAGTCTCCCAAAGACTAACTCATGCGACACAAATTACATTAACAGCAACTATTTGCTTTATTAGTATTCTGCAAAAGTAAAAACTCCAAGTGCATTAATGAAAATGTAATCACATGTTATTTTGTCTGCTTTGCATATGACCTCAAAGTAGTAGCATGTGCTTTTTTTCCTGCCTCTTGGCAAATCATTAAATAACAGTTAGACCAATTAGCACGCTGTCTCAAGGTAAATCCAAAAGTTATAATTCAGTTTTCACAGTATATCCAGTTTTCAAAGACCAAATAAAAACACTACTCATCACTTTTACAAGGCATCTGGATCAGAGATCAATTTCTATAATAGGAACTACCTAAATTTGAAAAATGGCAACGACAGGATTCTGAAAAAAAATTACTTCAGTTGACTGACTGTATGCTATTTAGAGCTGTGTGTAAATACATTAGTCTAACACGTCACAAGACTTTCAAGCAGCAGCCTGACATTTCTGATATAGAAAACAAAACTATGAAATTATTACAGATTTTTCAATTATTAACTTTCAAAAGTGCGTAAGGGTACAAGTTCTGAAAGAAAGGATGCATGGCCACAGCAACGCTCAGTGCTGACAGCAGGTTCTCCCTTAAAGCATTTCAGAGGCCTGTCTTCTAGCCACAAGACTCATTTCATCTCCAGTTGTGTGTATCTGCCTACATGCTCCTCTGCTATGTTTCCTTCTTACGAGCAGCTTTATGCTGAAACACTTAAAATGTTATTTGACAGTAAAGAAATTTAAAATACATTAAAAGACTAAGATGTAGGGAATCTGTTTCCTTCCCACATTAGAAAGTAGTACAGAGATGTCTCTGCTTTCTTCCCTTCCAGCCCTGGTAATTTAACACCTGTATTTGAGGAGAGGTGCAAAGGGTCTTTAAGTGTATCCATGCACTCCATATCCACACAGCATGCTGGATGCCATGCATACAATTTCCATGACACCCAAAAAGGATTTTGATAGACAAGTACAGAGGACTGAAATAAATTTATCTAATTACAAAATTTTAAAAAGGAATACTTTACCTTAAAAAATAAAATGGAGTTTTTTTAGTTCATTACCATTTCATCTTAACATCAAAAGGCCTTTTCCTAACACACACAGTAATTTAAGACAGAAGGCATATCTCTCTTCCCACCCACTCTGTCATTGCTTTCTGCAGTTACAAATGTAATTAGTGTATTTGCTAACAGTTCTTCATAATCCATATTTCAACAACAAGTGTTGGCTTTGTTCACAACTAAGGTTATACCCAGAAAACATAGGCTGCAAGGTTTTACCCTCAAGATGTTTTCCATCAAGGGACCAAAGTAACAGAACTTCACTCCAGATAGCTCCGATATTAATTTATAATTAAGGACCACAACATAGTACGAAACAAACATCAGACCTCATATGTGCTATTATTAAACATCCAAGCATCAAAAAAAACATTCTCCAGAGGTCCCCAAGACAGCTGCTATGATTTAGGTTGTTTTATTCTGCAAACACTAACCCCAAGCCACTTTCGTGAGCCTTCAAAGGGTATTTAATTTGTATTAATTGCCTCATTTGCAATTACTTTCAAGGAAAGGACATTCAGTAACAACCTCCGTATCTACAACTTACTCAATAACAACAAACGCCCTCCTTATTTTAGATGATTAAAATAATCCCTCCCTGGTTTCTATTTTTAATGCTAGCACCAGTTCCAGCCCTTCAACCAAGAAGTCAATGACTAGTTTTAAGGTTTAACAAACTTGTGCTGACAACAAAAATCAAGAGGGTTCAAATATTATGAAGAATTAAGCATACCCAAGTAACGCACAAACCACCCTTCCAACCCATGCCTGTGCTTCCTCTAAATTTTATATCACATTCAGGTTGAAATTTGAGGTTTCTTTCTACGTAAAGAGGCACTGATTTGCATGCAAAGCCGTTTGCTTGCTCTATGACTATTAACAAAATGAAAGAAATTCCATCTTTGAAGTGGGGCTGCTCATAGCTTTTTTTCCTATAAAGAACAAAGGTAAAAATAAAATGAATATAAAAAGGACTCTCTGCTTGGCCTTGCACATTTAGTGAGCAAAACATGAAATAACCTTGTTATCTGCAATGGAAACACTGAGTTTCTTCCACTGGACTATGTCTGGTCTGCTGCAGCCTACAAGTGAAGATCACTGCTCAATTCCTGAAGTCTACAGTTCAAGACAGGCAAATGCCATGCTAATACAGGCTCGTGTCACCAGACACAAATCCATGGTTTCTTGCCTCTTGATTAACCAACAACTTTACAGCAGAGTATAACAGAATACACACTGCCACCCTTCCTATTTAAGCCACAAAATACTAGTTCTCCTCCTAGTTTCATTAAGTATCTAACAAACAAATGCTTTAAAGACTGTTTATATTTAAAAACCTGCTTATGCAGACAAGTAATGAAAAAAACCTCTTCCTTTCTTATAAATGCAATCAAGAAAAAAAAAAATCCAAATTAGAAAAAGGAAGAAATATCAAATTATCATCTCCCCACAACTTCAAGATGGCTGTTTGTAAAAACCAAGGCAAATTTCCCATCTCCCAACTTCTCCTTAGAGATGAACAGTGTCGCAAGAGTAAGAGGTTGTCAAAATCAACATGAATAATTTAGAAATAGTGTTTTATTGTATAATGTTGATATAGAAACAGCAGCAGCAATTACTGTTGTCAACAGTCTACAGAAACAGGCCAAAAAACATTTTACCGATTACTCAGTAAAACTGCTCAGTATAGTTGCTCCCTCCCGGAAGACAAATGTTTCTGGCAAACAATACAGAGAAGGTCCATGCCCCTAAACTACAGAAAACCCTGGGAAGCCCTGCATCTCCAAAAGCCATCAGCTTTGGAGAAGCTCAAGTGCTCTGTGAACTAAAAGGCACCTGAAATTTGGTTGAGAAACATATTCCATTGAAAAGCTCCTGGAAAATGAGACATGTTTATTTTCCCTGACCATAACCTAACTGAAGCGTAAATACTTGTGTGCAGTCTTCCTGGACTGCTTCATAAATAGCAGTGCCAAAAAGACACCACAACAGCACACTGCCCATTTCTTTACAGCACCTCAAGGATCGCTTGCTCCACAATATATTACAAGCAAGTCTGCCTCTGAAGCTGCAGAGGAAGCAATAGTTTTCTCAAAACCATTCTCCTCACTCAAATTCTTCACAAGGACCTGAGGCACGTTGTATTTATTCTATACGTCTTAACACTTCCCTCACACCATGCCCCGAGTATCAGCAGGATGCTAACCAAACCCAGGCCCTGGTATCTGTCTACCCAGAAACCAAAATAAGTATTAGAAAAAACAAAACAAAAATATGCCAAGACTAAGTCCTGACTTTACAAGGGTATTAGATGGTGCAACTGGGACCTAAGTGCTCCTCTCCCCAAACTCCTGAGTGACATAGCAACCAAGTGCTTACAAACAGATATTTGAAAGACTTCAGCAGAAACTTTGCTGTCACATCTGTAATGAAGAACAGACCTGCATGTGCACATGCGAAAGCACACACAAGAGAGGAGGGATTTCCCCAGCCAGGGCCCCTGGAAACACTAACAAGCAATGAAAAGAACCACAAGAGCAGCAAAAGCCCAGCTCATGTGCAGAGCCTGTCCAGCTTCACCATGCAAACATTTCCATGTACCCATGAGAGACACTGAAGAGTAAAATTTAGCTACAAAAATCAGTATCTCTGAACGTGGTCATAAATGTGAAGAAAGCATCAGGGCAGGGGGAAGTGGCAGTATTCCTAGCAAGTCAGATAAGATACATTTTTGTGTCAGTTACATGAACGTAATAAAAAGACAACTGTCTACAACCAAGCGTAGTATCGAGTGTCTTACCTACTGCCAACACTAACAACCCCCCTACCAGCAACACGGCTGCTTCCAAAAAAAACCCCTAAAACCCACACTCCCTCAATCTTCAAGTTGAGTACCTGAATTTAAGAAGATGTGAAGGTCCCTGAATGCACGTCCAGAGGAGGGCAACAAAGCTGGTGAAAGGGTTGGAAGACGTGTCTTATGAGGAGCAGCTAAAGACTTTGGGTTTGACTAGTTTGGAGAAAAGGAGGCCGAGAGGTGACCTCATTGCTCTCTACAGCTCCCTGAGGAGGGGAAGGGGAGAGGGGGGTGCTGAGCTCCCTGGTACCCAGTGACAGAATACATGGGAATGGCTCAAAGCTGCACCAGAGGAGGTTCAGACTGGACATTAGGAAGCATTTCTTTACCGAGAGAGTGGCCAAACACTGGAACAGGAATCCTGGAGATGTGGTCAATGCCCCAAGCCTGACAGTGTTTAAGAGGCATTTGGACAATGAACTTAACAACATGCTTTAACTTGGTCAGCCCTGAATTGCTCAGGCAGTTGGGACTAGATGGTCATTGTAGGGCCCTTCCTACTGAAATGGTCTATTCTATTATAACCTCTACGTAACTTTGGTCACAACCAGACCAGCTGCACAAGCGTTTTGATGCAAGTGATGATGTGCATCACCAAAGGTGGGGGGAAACAACTGAGGGAACAAGCACAACACAGACAGACCCAACCAGGTCTCTTCTGCAGTCATCTTAAGAGTCCAGTCAAATTTATGGATTTTACAGTTAGCCATCAATATAACAGTAACTGAAAACTCTCATGCCTACCAGGTCTCCCCAGACCGTTGATACCTCCACGTGGTTTATTTACATTTTATTATAAAAACTGCTGTTTTGGCAGGAAAATAAATGATGACAAGTGGGTTGACCAAAATTATCTAAGACTTAAATGACTTCCAGGAAGCATTGAATCTAGTGCAGCACCAACTTACACTTCACTGGGGGCGGGGGGCGGGCAGGGGGAATCAAAATCAATATTTTTACAAGCTGAATTTAAAAATGCATTAAGAAGTTGGAAATAAAAATTAAAAAGGGGGGGAGGAGGGGAAGGGAGAGGAAAAAAAAAAGGCAGTCTTGCTCTCAAGCTGTTCGTTTAGATTTTGAAAGTCTCTGGTCATTTACATGGCTATATAACATGTTGACTAATAGCAGCTGGGTAAACATGAAACTAAAACAATTCCTGTGAGAATTAAATATTTCCTATCTCATTTGGAAAAAAAAAAAAAAAAAAAAGAAAAAAGAAAAAGATGCAATCCAGCAGGTGTGCACATCTGACAGAAGTAGTGTTTAATGATACCAATAAATATAAGTGTTATGATTTCTTTTGGTTTGTCTACACATACAGAAATGCTGTGATACTGCATTTACATCTCATCACCTGAAAGCCTATCGTTACCTCAAAACAAATATAATGCTGGTTTACAGAACTGAATTAAGGTTTTGTACTGAAATACATTAATTGTAAACCATCTAATTCCAGCATGGTGTTTTCTATTCCAATGCTCAGAGCCAGCATCATTTATTTTATCTTTAATTCAGAAGCATTTTGAAGGAAGAAAGGAAGTTACTTGAATCATCTCTTCACCACTGTTTTTATTCTTTTTAGATCCTATATGAGATGCTCATATGGGCAAATCACAGACTTTGAAATCATGTTGTCATCTGTTCTGGGACTGTACTGTAAACAAGCACTTCTGTTTAAATGTTTGAGCTTGTAACTTTTTATTATTTGTTTATTTAGAAATTAAAAAACAGAGTATGAAAACCATAATACTCAAGGTGCACTTCCCTGCACGACTCTCATATGACTGATTTATTACACAGTGCTAACATCCTGTATTTTTGACAATATAGTAATTAGACAAAGTGAGTTAAAATATATAAGGCACCGGAGTTTTCCTGAAATAAACTTCCTTGAAAAAGAGACATCAGATTTTTCAAATTTGGAAAATCCTGCAGGCTTATATAATTTTCCTATTGCAGAAAGACAACACTAAACTACTGAACTCGTTACTTTAAACCTACAGAATTATTACTGCAGTGGAGGGAATGCAGGGTGCATTTCGTAAGTTCCGCCAAGGAGGAATAGAAGCTGCAACCCATCTGCTCAGCTGATTTTTCTTGTGTTACAGTCTGACTGAACAAACCCTTATCTACCCGACCAGAGAAATCCACCATGGCCAGAAGAGCTGAAATTTTGCTTGTGAAACAGGACCTCCACCCTGCATTAACTGAATTTCAAAGGAAGCTGCAAGGTTGATATTTTGTTCTCATTATTATTTCTTTTGCATGCAGTTCATTATCCGCCCACAATACAGGCACAACCTAACACTTCTAAAGTAACCCCATGGACCATGTTGCTTATCTTACTCTTCAAACTATGCAGAATGGTATCCTCCTCTGCTGCCATTTGGCTGAACCACAATCATCTGAACTGAGCCATGTGAAGTCTGATGTAACTCACTAGTTTTAACAAGAAGTGTCTCAGCTATTTTGTACTGTTACAACACTCCATGCATATGCCAAAGTCTCCTCTCATCTTCATTTGGTGCAGAACTATTTTCTGACCAGGCAGCAAGTGTGTGACTCAGTCTTGTCTGCAAGTTGTCTGACTGGTTGGCTTACTAAAATAATAATAATTATTATTATTAATAAAAACAATGTCCAAATTTCATTCCACAATGTGAAGATTAATTAACAAGGTATTTCTAGCATTCATGGACTTTAACCAGTAATGTTTGCAAGGTGAGGACTCACTGACTGCTACAAGGAAAAGAACATCCATAAGACCCTTGCTGACATATTATTTATGCTACCCAAGACGCCAACACATCTCTAATTAGACTAACCTTTTTTTAGCTCACAAAAACACCAATATGAGCAAGCCAGAAGGAACTAATCTGTCAACTCTAGGATTAAACAACATAGTGAATTACCTGGATTACTTTTAAGGCATGTACAGAAGCCTGATGTTAGTTGCCACACAACAGAGTCAAATAGATGGCTGACAGATTTTGAGTTGAATTGAAGGTCCATTTCTTCAAGCCTTCTTCCATATAAATGTATGAAATACTATCTCTCCACAACAGCAATACTGTGGTAAGGAAATTAATACATCATTACTAGACATCCCATGCTGAAACAGATCCTACTCTGCATCTGTTTTTAGGGTACTCAAGTCACTTGTTACTAAAAAAAAAAAATTAAAAACCCCCACACAAACCCTACTGTCCCACTAGGCACAAGCTTTTTCTATATCACTCTGCACCCAGCTGTTCTGTCTTGAGCAGCTACTCTATGTTCAGTACAGGTCTTTGTAATAAAAATTTTAGGTATTATGATTTTTTTCATAATAATAGTGTTGCACTTTCTGTCCTTCAACCTCTGATGCTATGCCCAACTCTCATGGACTCCAAGATGAAGCCATTTCTCTGTCTCTGCTTTCTGGCTCTAGTAGGCTTATTTAATTTCATTCACCACACTGAAAACAAGTCCATCATTATTGCATACATAAAATATTAATGATAAAAACCTAAAAAATAAAGAAACAGACCTGCTGAAGTGCTTAAGAGAAAAAAAGGTAAAGGATTCTACAATCTGAGGAAGAATTAAAATATTCCATCATTGCCTCAACTGGCCACATTTCAGGTCTCCCCTTTACAGTTTGTGCTTTTCATGTTCTTTTACTTATTAAATGCTACTGTGCTGTGCATGCCATACACATGAACTTCATGACATTGTGCTAATGGTCAAAACCAAGAACATCCCCATTCCTAGAATTTGCAAGCAAGAAACAGGGGGAAGGAAAAAGAACAAGCAGATGAAGACAGAGGGAAGACCTCACAGACAAATCCCAACAACTTTGTTCAGCAGGCTGGGAAACAGTAGTATGTGATGGGTCAGAGCACAAATTCTCCCTTTAGCAGGGATCAGTCACTCAACAGGTTCATATGTACCTTCTGCACAGTCGTGATAGACTTACAAGGGGAATCATATAAGCCAGGAGTCTTAATCTTATAAACTGAAAGAGTTACTGGCTTGACCACACAAGCCAGTTTTTCTACAGAACACAATTCTTCAGCCTGAAAAACTAAGCAAAACCACCCAAAATTAGACTTAAGGGGAACTGGAGAGAAAGATAATTATGGTAAGACTACAACTTTCTGAAACCATTATGCAATTCAAGAATGCAAAAAAAAGCAACTAATACGTAGGAAGCAAAATGGGACAAAAAAAAAAAACCTGCCAGACACACTGCCCAATACAAGAAGGCCAATGCTATGGAAGTATATGAATTTTTCTGATTCAAGCTTTTAAACTTTCAAACACTACCTGTGATACCTTACAGCATCTGTTCTCTGTGTCTAAAATATAAAATATAAGTTTAAAGACACAGCCTTCATCAGAGTTCTTCAAATGGCCTCTACAAAAAGCATTACTGACTTCAGTATTTTGAATGTTAACACAGAAAACAAAGCTGAGTACCCTGTTGATGTTCTCACACTCCTATTCACAATGCATATTACCACTATGGGTTCTGAATTTTTGATCTTACTGAGCACTATGGAGTACTATGACCTACAGCACATGGCAGTACCATGACTGTTGCTTAGGTCTGTGCAGGACACTAGATCATGTAAATCCAAGGACTTTCTTCCAGCATGGTATTCTTATAACTTTCTAATAACGCAGAAATAGGCATCTCACGCAAGTTTCATCATGCAAAACTTTGAAACATGAGAAAAATTGTGCCAGACAGCTCTTGCTCTTCCACAAGAAGATGTGCTGTTACTATGGTTAACAAGCTTGCACAAACATCTCCCAATGAGACAAGGATAGGGAAGGTACCTGACTGAAGAGGCAAACCAGAAGCCAAATTCAAAATGGGAGTTTCTCTTAACTTATATAGTTGGGTTTTTTTTAACTATACTAAGGACTCCAAGAGCCGTCTGCTGGGTCCACTCACTAACAGGAGCTGCTCTCAATCTTGACAACAGTGAGAACAGAAGAGATGCTCACATGCATTTGATTTGAAGGCTCATAAGAAGTATTACATTCAAAAGGAACATCCTTAAAGACTTTCCAATTCATACTAATTGAATTTAACAGACTTTTATGAAAGAGGTTAATATGAACTTTAAGGCACTTTCAGATCCTCAACTGATGCAGATAACAATAGTTAACAGTGAATAATCTCATTTATCAGATATGAGAGAACGGATCCAAATAAGACAACATAATAAAGATGAAGTGCTGTTTCTTTGCCAGTAAGTAGACTAAAATCATGCACAGATTATTAAGTATAAAAAAAACCCAAAGCATTAGCCCTCTCCTTGCAGAGGGGAGGGAAAGGAGGCGGGAATCTCCAGCTTCTTTAATCATGTTGAAACCACATACTTCAAGACAAAAACACAGTAATTTTTCAATACCTCCATTATATTATTGCTATTTTGAACACAGAAATCATTCAAACAGTGGCTTACTTGTCAGGATTTTTTATCTATCTTAAATGAATAATCTGGAAAATTAATGCAACATCTTGCTTTTTTAAAAACTAATCAGCTATAGCATCCTGATAACCATCACCACAAATGAAGAAACAATACTATATGTTCCCACCTCCCACTTCTTGTTTTATTGAGATGTAATGAGTGAAAGTTGTCACATACTCTCCAACCACGGGGCGGGGGGTGGGGGGGGTGGGGAGTGGGAAAAAGTATTTTGTTACTGAGCCTGGAGCTCTGCTACATAAAGTCCTACTGAACAGTAATGACGACTCATAAGTGGAGTACAGGAAGCCTTATTTCTACTTATGAGCACAATGGCTGTCAATTTTTATTTAAGACTAGCTAGATCACAACATGCCGTGAAAGCAGAAACAACGTTTATTTGACTTCACTTGATGCAACGCCTAAGGACTATAAGCAGGGGTGCTGACGCCCCATCAGGAATTTGACCAGAGTACTAAGTGTAGAGCGCAAGCTCCACACAAGCTATCCATGATCCAAATACTACAGAGCAGCAACACATAAATTATTTCTCCTTCAATTCTCCTCATAGACTTACTTGCAGATATTAAAAATTGTGTATGACCTACAATGACAAAACAATTGCCCCAAGCTGCAGCACAGCCTCATCTCCAGATGTTTCTTCCCCTTCTGAAGAATGTGCTTTGTGAAAGTTGCACATATTTGTTTTCACACTCTCAATTTTGGGGCAAGAAATCTTCAAATCTGTTATGTCTTACACAACTAGCTTTCACTTCTCTTGATGAAAGGTTGAAAGAAACTACCACTAAAAATACAGCACAAAATACAGCTGACATCAGGTATTACCTTAAACCCCTGCTCTTATTCTATGTACCTGATAAGATATTCTAGAGTAGCCTAAAGCTGCCTTCCTATTTCTCACCTTCAGAAGACTTCATATTCTCCTTCCCCTTTCCAGCTCTGTTCAGTTGCTGAAAGAAGCAGCATCTCAGAATACCAGCCACAATAATTTTGTCAAAATTCCTTGAATATGCCAAGGGGTAAAGTAAGAGAAAAGTAAAAAGATGACCTGACAGTGCATCACAGCTTAAATGCCCAAGGAGGGAAGTCTCCAGCTTCATGTCAGCATTGGGACCATGTCAAGCACTACCTTCATACAGAAAGCCATCAAGAATTGCTTAGTGCTTTCATTCCAAGCTAGCTGAAAAGGTCAGAGATTCACACTGGAGTTTAGGGTCCTTCTCCTTCCAAGTGATAACCACTCCTTTCCAGCAAGAGACAAGCTTGACAGTGAGCTATAATAAGCAAGCAGCCTTCAGCTCTCCCATTCCTGCTCATGAGCTCAGGAAGACGGGCACAACTTTCCAGCATTTGCCAAGATGTCAGGAGAGCTCAGCCTAAAATGGCAGAGTGGCAGCACAGTGTTCAGCTCCAGAAGTCCAGGAGGCAAGCAGAAGACACAGCTACTGCCTTACTTGCACCCAGCCTAGGCTTAGCCAAGCTAAGCATTCATCATCATATGTTTAGTCTGAGATGATGAGGTACTCCACACCATGCAGGATCTGAAACTGAGGATTTAATGAAAATAAAGAAATTCGTAGTATTACAGTGCCACTGTGTACATGCATATCAATAGGTCTTTATTGACAGTATAGCTCTGTATCAGCAAATCACACAAAAGCACATTACTTTGAAAATGGAATAATTTTAGAGTCCCTCAACTCATTCCAACCAACAGCACAGTCTTCCCTTTTGCTGACATGGTCACATTATCTTTCATCCTCACTCTCTAGGGTCAGCCAGTGTACATTATGTGGTACTTCCCTCTGCTAATGTAATAGAGAGTATCATCCATTAACATCAGTATTGTTTTTTACTTGCATTGTTTACAACCACGCGGAGAGCTGAAGTTGTTTCAAGGTAACCAAGAGTATCATCAGAAGAACACATACTTAGTTTTAGATATACCTCTGTTCTCTTTTGTTACATAAAGGCAGAAAATAAGCATAAAATTTGAACAAGCAAAATAAGGTTAAGGGACAGTATGATAACAGTCAAGGACTACTAATATTTCAGACAAGCTGTAAGAATAATCACTTGATGTAATTCCTCTGCTCTAGATGCACTCATCGAGGATCGCACAGCCTTTAGCACAGACCTCAGGCAGTCACTTGGTCTCACATACTGACCCTCCGAACAGACCAGCTTCCTGAGGGAAGGCTCAGCGCCTACTGCGGGCACCAGCAAACCCTTACTTATTTCCCTTAAAAAAATTATATACTTTGACATAAAACATCCTTTTATTTTCAAATGTGAAAAGCATACAAAGTAGAGTAATGTCTACCTCACGTGATTAATTTCAGAAGTGCTTTAATACATATCAACATATTAAAAGGTTTTGGAAAGGTGAACTCAATTGTGTCAAATCACAATAAAAACCATTTGCTACATTCCAGAAGTATAGCAATGAGTTCATCCTGGGCTCCAAAGACCATTAAGTATATGTAAACTATCACATAGGGATTCTTCCTCCCCTCACCATCTCTTGACCTTGGCAAACATCTGTCCACCTTACTGATTTCCAAATGCGAACGACTGTGAGAGTTTTAGTTCTTCTACAACAATTTATCATTTTTTAATAGGAAAAACAGAATTATTGTTCTCACCAGGTGTGTCCTTACACAGTCATAATGAACTGGATTTCATATCCATGCCTTTCACCATCTCAGTAAATCTTCTGGATATGTTTGCCTGACAAGTTTAGAGTCTACAACACACATTTCTTCCCACACCATACAGCAGAATAATTAAATGCAGGTTTGTTTTAAATGTCAAGTCATCAGTTCTTAGCCTTTTCAAACAAGCAGGAGATTTTTATAAGATTTTTCCTGATGTCTGCAAGGTTTCAGAGTGGTTGTGTCACCAGATCTTTTTGGCCCATTTTCACAGGACTTGAAAAACCTCTCTTCTTCACAGAAATACTACATTCTGTCTCTAGCTCAGGCAACTTCATAAGATACAAGCTGTCCAAACACACATCTACCCACTCTTGATTCTAAACTTTTTATTAAAATCTGTCAAAAGCAATTAGCCTGAATAAATAGACGCTGTAAATCCATTTGAATGATCACACAATGGGTGGGTATGATTATACATACAGCAACATTTGAAGAAACTGAAAACTTTGATTTCCTGCACTAAGGATTGCATAAAATAACAAGGTACAGGAATGGCAATATGAAGATGTTTTCAGAGGCAGCTATAAGGGAGGGACAAAACCACCACTAAGTTTCTTTTCTAAGTTCAGGACCATTCAGGATGCTGGCAAAGTACTTCTGTATCAAGGAAAATGGAAGAAGCTTTAGTCAGAAATGTCCAAACAACCTTCTGAATCACTGAAAAGCCACCACTGCCACTGAGGAGACTGAATTAAAGACCTGTGAGAGTTTAGATCATACTTTCTGTGGTTGTGTATTACCAAAGTATGTTGAAAATCTAGGTCAGAGCTGTAAGGGGGAAAAGACCTAGAAATGCTCCTACAGTCAGATTCCCCAAAAGGATGTCTTTGCTGCTCCCCCAAAACAACATTATATTTTACTAGAAAAATTAAGTAGTCATTTTTAAAAATCCAGATAGCACAAAGTGTCAGGGCCACTGCAGAGGCCAGCACCATGGCAGGCAGAACACAGTGCCTGCAGGGAGCTCAGCCACGCCGCGCTCACCCCACCCTCCCTCCCAGGAGGGGCATCCCTTAGGGATGCAGCTACACAGACAGACTGCATTAATTCTCAAATGTTATTTCACAGTACAGTAAGTACATTACTCTGCTTTCTATATTAAGGCGTCAAGCTTGCTAAAAATAATCAGTGCCTTCACCCCATCAGGACTTGCCCAATGTTGGCATCGCTTCACACAAAATGCACCACTGAAGAAGGCAGAAACTTTAAGCATAGGGGTTTAAAGATCTTTAAAAACTATTTCTGTAAATCCAGATTTGGTGATATGGATCTATTTTTACTGTACTATCTGTATATTAAATAGTTTGCAAAGTCTGCCGGGGGGGGGGAGGAGGGGGAAATCAAAGTTACAATGCAATTTACTATTGCTAAAATTTGATGTGGAAAGCACCTGAGAGTTAACAGCAAACAATCATAAGAAGCCAACACCCAAATCAATTTTGACTGCCAAAGAGCTTCTTCAGACCACCATTCAAGCACTTGTTCCCTCATTCTTTACTGTACTGAAAAGAGTACATGGCTACAAAACCTGCATTGTCCCGGCTGCCATTCAGTCTTTCACAAATCCCAGGTCTCCAACACAATACAAATAAACCCAAGCATTTACTCTTGGAAGGGATCAGTGTTACATGGCTGCTGTTCTCATTCTGAACCTGCACATGCAATTTGTTTATTACATTATCATATAAAAAAATGCATGTGTGCGAATGAAGGGTAAGAAGTTTGTCCTCCCTCTTTGCACAGGACAGTTTATAATGAATGTGAAGTGAAACCTTATACCACAACAGGACATTTATTTTCTTGTCATTAGTAAAATGAGACCAGCTGTAACAAAAATACTCCCTGCAACAACAGGTCCCTTCAGAAGAAACCAATTCAGGCTCTTCTCAGAAAGTAAATGCAATAAAGAGTGGGACATGACTGAGGGGACATTAGGGGAGGGCAAGGGAAGGGGAAAGAAAAGGACTCCCAGTTTTTTCCCCTTCTAGTCCACTCCACATTCAAGCCTTATCCAGGCAGTTCTGTTGACTCTTGAAAGGTGAAAAAGTAAGATTAGAGCACCACAGAAAGCATTTGCCACTAATCAATCCAAAATACTGCATTCGGTTTTGGAAACCATTTGTTACAAACAAACACACCGAGGCAGAGCAAACACAAAGACAGTATCAATTGAAATGTTTACCAAGCTTCAAGGAATACAAAAGTAAATGCAAGACCTACAATGAAGTGGGCTGTCAAGAGCCAGTTTCAGGAACTATAATTGGACTCCATGGCAAAAATGGCTCATCTATGTTCCATTCAATTTTTTTTTTTTTTTCCCAAATCAACCGTCACAATCAAGAGGTCAGAAAGGAACATCAGATTTTCATCAATACTGACATGTTCCTGCATTAATTCAACTATCAAAGCTGACTTTAATACAAGTAACCGAAATAATTAGCTTCACAAACTGAGCATTTAATTTTCACAAACTCACTGAGACCATGAAACCAAACCTAGTTTGGAATTGCCAGCAATTAAATTCTTGCTTTAAATTTTTAAGAAAAAGCACATCACACAAACAACAGCTCCACAAAACACCCACAGAAAACATTTTATTCAAAATTCTCAGTTGTTTTCTTGGATCTGTAGTCTCCCTCCATATCCTCCTTAGCTGATCTAAGAAAGTTATAATTACTTTAAATAACAGATTTAAGAATCAAAGGCAATATTACTCCTTATTAAAAAAAAAAAAAAAAAAAAAAAAAAAATCGATACATATGCTGTCTAGAATACCCATCTCTGAGCTTTGGGCAGGGAAGACAGAAGAAGAGGTAGACAAAAAGGAAGGAAAACAGACAACCTTTTATTTTTCTTGCACAAATAAGGCTGCTGTAGCATACAGACTGGTACAGCAATGACAACTCCATCTCCTACACCAGCTAAACCCACTGAGGAATAGACACCTCTAGCCAGTTTGCCAAAGACATAAGTTAAAGAGTAGAAGGTGGAATTATTTTCTCACAAACCAAACAGTAACCTCAGGATAGTCTCCCACAGGTGAAGTGTGAAACACCCCTTTCCCAAGCAGATGAACACACCAGTGAGGAACATCCCTCACCTCCCTGGAGTAGAACAGTGCTTCCCCACAAAACCAGCTGCCACTGAAGCTACTTATAAACTGCTTATAAACCAAAGCACTCACCTCAAGACAGACCAACTCCAACTGGATTTTCTGCTGACTTCTTGTTTTGAAGAACGATATCACCTACTAGACAAACCCAGGGGCTGATAGCTTCTTTAAAGCGAGACAGTGATGAACTGGGCCACCAACCCAGCCATGGAGCCTGCTGTCCTTCCACTAGCAGGGTGAAGGGCTGAGACAACCCATTTTGAGCAACTATACAGATGTAACTGAAGTACATGTACATATGGATCACACAGGTTATTGGGTTGGGGTTTTTTTTGTTTGTTGTTGGGGGTTTTTTTGTTGTGTTTTTTTTTGGGGGGGGGGGTTGGTTGTTGTTTTTTGGGGGGGGGTTGGTTTTTTTTGTTTGTTTGTTTTTACAGAAATATTATCCCATGTTCTAATTCTCCATTCAGTTTACCACAAACAAATTACAAAAAGCAAAAAATAAAACTTGTCTGTGGTCCGACAGGCATCAAAACACTTGGCGTAAGCTACAGGATGCAAACGTAACAAGAGCTCACAGAGCAACATTTGATCTGGTCGCACCAAGGCCAAATCGATTAAGAGGCATCCGCAAGCTCCTGAGCTGGCAGCACAGAAGACAGAGAAGACATAGCACAGCAACACACTGCAAGAGTCTGTGCAAAACCCATCCGTCATCAAAATTGACATATAGTAGCGGCCTAATTAACACCAACTTGCAGCAAGTACAATACATAGAAGAAAAAACAATTATGTCTCACACAGTGAAAACACAACCTTGAAATAATTAGGAATCAGAAAACTGAAGCCAAACCCGAAGCAATGAAGCAAGCTAACCTCTGTGTCTGTTTATAACACCACCCCAACCTCGCCCCAGCATTGTTGCACTGCAAGCATGGCACTGTGCAAGCTGCAGGCTGCATCAGCTGCTAACTGCACACGTGGCACCTCGGCATCAAACCTGGGTTCACCTGGCCACCCCACAACCGAAACAAAAGGAGCCTGGGTCCATCTCCAAGCAGCCATCATGATGTTTCCCCATCCTGAAATCTCCACTTGCATCAAACATTTTTGGCAGTAATCCTGTGTGTTACCACCTGAGATTTCAGCAAAAACACAAGGTGTTCAAAAAACTGGAATGTTCTATGCAGCACCGATTAATATGCAGACTCTAGGCTTATATTCTTATGGAAGAGGGAATGTGCAGGAAATCAATTAAACCCACCAAATTAATCTGAGGACAGTCTTCCAGACAGTGATACAACTAGCTGGCTGTGATCATCATCCCTTAACACAATGGCATAAACTGTAAGTACTTATAGAACCACAGAATCGTTTAGGTTGGTAAAGGTCTTTAAAATCAAGTCCGACCATTAACCTCACACTGGCAGGTCCACCACTAAACCATGTCCTCAGCACCACATCTACATGTCTTTTAAGTACCTCCAGAGCTGGCGACTCAACCCTGGGCAGCCTGTTCCAATGCTTGACAACCCTTTTGGTGAAGAAATTTTTCCTAATACCCAATCTTAACCTCCCCTGGTGCAACCTGAGGCCATTTGCTCTTGTCCTATCACTTATTACTTGAGAGAAGAGCCCAACACCCACCTCGCTACAACCTCCTTTCAGGTTGTTGTAGAGAACAGTAAGATCTCCCCTCAGCCTCCTTTTCTCCAGGCTAAACAACCCCAGTCATCCCACCAAGTTTCCATAATGGCAACTTTGTCAACAGTTTTGCTGCTGTACAATGGCTTCCAGCTCCTTATTTGCTGCCCATGCTGCATGCACCAGTGTATGTGCACTTCAGTTGGGCTATTGATCCCACCACCTTTTTTGGGGGAAAAGCCCTAATTCCTACATGACCATTCTCAGGTGCTTCCATGGTTTCTAACACATCAATAGCCCTTGTGTCTTTGCTGCTGCATGGATCTCCACCCCTTACCTCCAGTGAGAAGAAAGACTAAAAGACCTTGCTACTACACTGTCCCTCAAACATTGGCGTGTTGCCCCCACGCTTGTCTCAAGTGAGCCTGGCTTTATCCCTTTCCCCCTTCAAATCTAGTTTAAAGCTCTTTCAATGAGCCCTGGTAACTCCTGTGCAAAGATCCTTTTCCCCTCTTTGAGACAGGTGTACCCCATCTATCACCAGCAGGCCTGGTATCATGTGAACTGGCCCATGATCAAAAACCCCAAAATTCTGCCAGTGACACCAGGCTCAGAGCCAGATACTGATCTGTTCCTTCCCTCATCATTCACTCCCTGCAACTGAAAGAACAGAGGAAAACACTACTTGTGCTCCTGATCCCTTAACCAGTTGTCCCCAAGGCCCTGAACTCTTCCAACTGCGCTTGGACTTCTTGTCACAACTTTATCACTGCCTGCCTGAAAATCAATAATGGATAATAATCTGAGGGCTGTACGAGGGTGAGAAGCTTTCTCTTCACATCTTTACCCTGGGCCCCAGGGCGGCAGCAGACACCCCTAAGAAGTGGTCAGGCCTGCATATTCGGCCTTCCGTTCCCTTCAGAAGGGAGTCTCCTATGACAGTGACCCATCTTTTTTTCTTTAAGGAAACAGTTTTGACACAGGGTGCAGGCCCATTTAGCCTTGCCGACACCTCCAAGCTAGATGAACCACTGTCCTCGTTATTGTTTGGTTCCACCCGCAGAACCTCCTACCTACTGTGCAAGGGCCCCTGGGAGGGTGGGTCAGTCCCTGAGGAGACACTGCTGCACTGGGCAGGAACTGGCCGCCATTCCCCCAGGGCTGCTCCCCTCAGCGACTGAGGCAATCGTTTATAAACGCTGATCCTCTTACAGCAAGGATCCACCCAGTCTCTCACATTTACTTAAGGCTCCCTTCTCCCCAGAACATTTTTCCAGTCCTTCTTCCCCAAATATTGGGCAGGGCGGCGGGAGAGGGATGACGGGGACGTATATTAGAATGGCAACATTATTGGACATTTCTGTGGGAAATACTAGCAGGCACACAGAAATTCACAGTAAACAAGCAGCCTCTTTACCCTCTTGTCCAGATGCAACACTGACTACTGCCCTAAAAATGATAACTGGAAGCAACTACTTTGTTTGGGTTTTTTTTTTTGTACCTATGGCATTGAAAGTGAAGTCAGTGACAGAAAAAAGCCTGATTTTGGCTGCTCTTTTTAGTACTAGTCCCGACTATAAACATGATTCCAACACTTTATTTTTATCCCAATTCAACAGAAATCATACAGATACAGCAGCAATAATACCAGTTCTTCCAAGAACGATGATCCACAAAAGCCAGGCAGTCATATAAACCACCATCCACTTCGAGGAACAGAATCATTCTTGAGTGCTCAGTAGACAAAAAACATCAAACAGCTCCTAGCACTTCTCATTTACACTCATTTTAACTTCAGCTATGGCAGAATAATAAAATTACTAATAATGCCTACCATACAAGTGTTGGCTAGTTAAAACCTCAAGACTTAAACCACATTGTGTTCTTCCTTCTTGCACAATTGCTACATCCCACAGGACCCCAAAGCTCCCAACCTTAAGCACAGCATATACCCTTACACACAACAATGCTGTGTTTATTTTCAGGGCAGTTTCCCCCCATTTCAGGATGAACTTTGCACAGCAGAAGTGCAGAAAAGGACGACTCCCAGGCTGGCAGGACCCTTCAAAGATGACATGCTTATTTACCCCACACCCCAAAAACTAGCCGCCTGTGCTCTCTACTATCCTATATGGCTTGCATATGATGCTCTTTACTCCCCTGATCAGCAGAGTGCTCCAAAGCGGCACATGCACATCAGACAGACTGGGACCACCTCAGACCCACACACCTTGCTCTGCCACCAGGCCTGTATCTATCAGAGTATGTGTCTGATGCTATTTGCCTCACTCAACGTCATCATAAGTATGCAGCGATACCCTCAATAAATCACAAGTGCAGAAGCTGCAAACACACAGTCTCATGTGACACATTAAAGCCTGAAATTAAATAGGAAGTGTTTTCATGTTAGACAAAGTGCTGAGATTCCACCATATTTAGATTTAGGAGTTCCGCTATCGAGTCAAACATTTCCTCTGTATCATCAAATTTCAGATCTGTTTTTTCTGTATCCTGAATCACAAATAACTTCAGCCTAGGTTTCACTACGCTATTCAAATCCAACTGGGGCAGACGGACAGTAGCACAAACTTACATATAAACCAATCATGACTACTGCATAAAGCTCTTGCCTCAGTCTCTTCATCCTTGCAGTAACACATCAGTGCCTATCAATATCAGACCTTCATAACTTCACGCTATTCATGCAACAGCAACTATATGAACTTGAACTTGCAAAATTTCTGCTCCCATGAATTAGTGGAGACCAAAGATCACTGTCTAGAGAACCAATATGAGACCAGAGCCAGTTGCCTAGCTTTCAACATTAAAGAGTTAAGATATCTCTCTCCAAGACAGGCAGAACATTTGAATTTTCATCTCATCCTCATTCAAGAACGGCAACTTGACATTTGTTTTTTGTCAGCTACCTCCACACATTTCCCCTCTGCTGCCAACCTAACACACTGCAACAGCAACTCCAGCAAACATCTGAAAACCATGAGTAAAAGTAATGCTTTGCTGAGAATATTACTTCACCTATTAAGGTTTATTACACTTCTGGAAACATTGCTTTCTTTTTGCAGAAGAAAAGCCTGACACTCAGATGTGAGCTGCCATATCCAGCTGTTGCTCTTCATACTGTTACAGCTCCTATCTTTTCTCATTTCTAAGGCCCTGACATACAGCAGAGCCCAGCCTAGGAGCACCTCTGTCAATCCAATTTATTTGCAAATACAGGGAAGACAGAACATCTCTTCCAGCAATAACAAAGACAGAGGAAGAACACGCTAGAAATCAGTGCTACAATAGCTAGAGACATGTGCATGATGTACACACTCACAGTTTCTGTAAGCACATTTGGCTTCAAGATATACAAAATATATAGTCAAAGCAGTATATTATTTAATTATATTTGGTCATTTATTCCTTCTGCAAAACCAGATTTACAATTGGCACCTGTTTAACTTCACTGTTTTAAGTATCTACAATTGGTACACCTGATTTAATTAGCAAAGAAATATTCTGCATTCAGAGAACAGATTCCACCTAATGCACATTTATACCTTATTCCCAGCAGACTAAAAAGTGAAACTATAGGTGATTAAGGAAAAATCAGCATATTTACCAGTGAAACATCAAACCGGGACTATCACCTAGATGACAATAACTGTCCATGGTTTACTCTTATGGCATTACGTATTTTGATCATTTTTGCACTTCCAAGCATCGTGTTAGGAAATACCTACAGCAGCTGCTGAAGGAAGACACTGATGTTCTGTCTAAACTTCTCCTTTCAAGACCTTTGTAAAATTTTTATGCAGTGATACAAAACACTTCAATAAGGGGGCATGAGCAAGTTGTTTATTAGAAGTTTTTGAAGTTACAGAAACCACGATAGATACATTCCTTCTTAATTTATTAAGCAAATATATAAAAATCTAAATGACAGCTGGAAACTCCTAACAGATTGTTAGTTTAAAAAAAATACAAGCACAGATAAGTAGCATTTTAATTAATTTACTAAAAATTCTAAAAAATACATGATGCCAGAGCATTATCATCATCAACTTATGATCCACTATTATCATGCAAGCCACCTGAGTATCTGACCATAAACTAATTTAATTAGAAATGGGCAATTTTAATAAAAAAATTAAGAACTACCTCAACTCAACACCTAAGCTGTGCTGCTAAACCTGTGTTGTTCTTATGAAGTAAAAGAAAAATGCTGATAAATCATTCAGATGCTCAGTGAAAAAGACATAACAGCACAGTATCTACCTGGACTTGTGCAGAGCATTTGACACTGTCCCACACAACATCCTTGTCTCTAAATTGGAGAGACATGGGCTTGACAGATGGACCACTTAATGGATAAGGAATTGGAATTGGCTAGATGGTTGCACTCAAAGAGTTCCAGTCAACAGCTCAATGTCCAAGTGGAGAGCAGTGACAAGAGACATCCCTCAGGGGCTGGTACTGGGGCCAATACTGTTTAACATCTTTGTTGGCTACATGGACTGTGGGATTGAGGGCACTCTCAGTGAGTTTGCTGACACCAAGCTGTGTGGTACAGTTGACACGCTGAAGGGAAGGGATGCCATCCAGAGGGACCTGGACAGGCTGGAGAAGTGAGCCCGTGCAAACCTCATGAAGTTCAACAAGGCCAAGTGCAAGGTCCTGCAGATGGGTCAGGGCAATCCCAAGCACACATACAGGCTGGATAAGGAATGGATTGAGAGCAGCCCTGTGGAAAATGACTTGGGGGTATTAGTGGATGGAAAACTGGCTATGAGCCAGCAATAGGTGCTCACAGCCCAGAAAGCCAACCATGCCCTGGGCTGCATCAAGAGAAACGTGGCCAGCAGGTCAAGGGAGGTGATCCTCCCCCTCTGCTTCACTCTCATGAGACCCCACCTGCAGTACCCCCAGCTCTGGGGCCCCCAACATAAGAAGGACATGGACTTGATCGAGCAGATCCAGAGAAGACCATGAAGATGGGGCTGGAACACCTCCCTTATGAGGAAAGGCTGAGAGAGTTGGGGTTGTTCAGCCTGGAGGAGGCTCTGGGGAGACCTGATAGCGGTCTTCTAGTGCTTAAAGGGGGCTACAAGAAAGATGAGGAGGGATGCTTTGTCAGGGAGTGTAGTGATAGGATGAGGGGTAATGGTTCTAAACTGAAAAGGGGTAGATTTAGGTCAGATGTAAGGAAGAAATTCTTTACTATGAGGGTGGTAAGACACTGGAACAGGTTGCCCAGAGAAGCTGTAGCTGCCCCCTCCCTGGAAGTGTTCAAGGCCAGGTTGGACGGGGCTTGGAGCAACCTGGTTTAGCGGAAAGCATTCCTCCCTGTGGCAGAGGGCTTGGAACTAGAAGATCTTTAAGGTCTCTTTCAATCCAAACCGTTCTGTGATTGGATAGTAATTTGCCAGCATCACAACTTTCAGCAAAAGAGCGTGAAAATACAGATATACATCTGTAAAGGCTTCCAAGAGTGTACATAAAGTCAGAGTGAGTTATTTTTCTGATTGGATAACACTTTAATTTTCTTGAGACGCTTTTGTTTGTTGGGTTTCTCATTGAGAGCTGGAACATTCAACCCTACATGTGTACAGTCACTCTTCTTATCATTTTGCCTGATGCTGACATTGTATTTGCTTGCCCAGACAAACTATCATAGCGAGAAAAAAAGTCACATCTCAGTATTACCTGAGCTGCTACACTCCACCTTTGATTTTATTAGTCTGGAGGTAAACTTTAGGATAATATTAGCAGGATTAAATTTAATGTACTATTTATTAAAGGGCGGGGGGGGGGGGGGGGGGGGTGTAATATAACCCATAACCCCAAGCTTACATTTTCTACTCAAGCAAGCAAATATAAATTCAGACACACTAATGAATCCTGTCCATCTGACTCTCCCCTCAGACAGGCACTCTACAGCTAGCCATAATTAGTATTATTTATCTTTAGTATGCATACATGTCAACACACAAGCACAAACAGTTTGCAACCCCAGAAGACCACAATGCTATTTCAGTTTGGATTTCACCTACAATAGGCTTTATATTTCCACTCTACGGTCATTACCCCTTTTAACATGGGTCATCTTATTTTCACGTCTATGAAGCTGCTAACAACTTCAACAAATAGGTAACAACACAGGTGATAACTTGGAAAGAATTTTTAAAAAGAAAAAAAAAAAAAAAAGAAAAAAAAAAAAAAACCCACACTAAAACTTGAGCTAGCCTCCATACTTTAAGTGAGCAGTAATTTCTCTGAACGTCATTAGTGATTCCAAATCATCAGCACTTAGAAAAAAACAACCAACCAAAACCACATACTCAGGTCAGGTTGCCAGCTTTAGCCTGAATCCAAACATAACATAAAAACCACAACAAAATGTTCTTAAAACATCCACTTGGGAGTCAGAAGAGAAAGCAGCAGGTACCCCAAAGGAGGCAGGAAATTGTTCCTTGCTCTTGCACTGCTCCTTTAAATGTTGAACACAACGACAAACCCCTTGAGATTAGGAAGGGATGCTTGGGGAGCCTGGGTCCCAGCCACAAGCCCACTCAGCACATTTCCCCAGTGCCAATCCGTTCTCAAGAGCGGATGTGACCATGCCCTCAGAGGAATGTGCTTGTAGATTACACAGAGGAGTCACCATGTGCTTTGTAAGAGATATGATTGCTTTAATCGGTCTTTCCCAAATAACCGCATACCATTTTTTGTACCTATAAAAAGTAAAGAGGTGCAAGAAAACGTTCTCTTCAAGCTGACCTTTTCTCTTTTCGAACACTATTTAAGACTATATCCCCCACCCCCTTCATTTAGAGCCTTAACAGAAGGACAGTGCTGTGTAACCACAGCTTCTGACCACGGACAAGGTGGCCCCAGTGCCTTTACTAGACAGCTGACACTGGGAGACAGGAGAGGCAGCAATTTCTTGCATTACACCAACCAGCCACAGGGAAGTTTCCAAAGCAGTTCGATACTCACATTTTTCTCTTCAGAGTGCACTGTTACATTTCTGACTATGGTTCAGTGACTACGCTACCTTTGACAAACCGAGTGTCCCTACAAGCTGTCACGGCTGAAAGAGATTGTCCCTCCTGCCACCTCTGCTACTACAACTACATTAGATGTAGAGGGAACCTGAAGAGCAGAACGGCTGCATTTCCACCAGTCCTCGGTGCACGTCACTTCCAATCACACCTAGTCCAGTTATGTGGCATAGGCATGCATAAGGGGCCAGCTCATTTCAGGTGTGTTCCTGGAGAACACATTCTGGTTGGGTTCCAACATAGAAGACAGCCCACATGATTCAAAGGCCACCCTGCAGCCCAGCAAGTTTGTATACCAGCACCTTCCCCTCATGCCTGCTTGTGATTTGAACATAAATGCTAGTATAGACACAGCATAAAGCCATGAACTTTAATCAAAAGGGAACACCAAAATCACACTAATTTTCTTGAAATCAAAGCACTGCACCAACCCCACTCAGTACCATAGCACAAGCCTACTCCATCCTCTACACTCACTGTGATATTTTCCTCTTCAAGGCTTAACATGCCTTTTCAACAGGTTTATCAGCTGATAGCAGCACGTGCCACATAGCCAGACAAGGCTCAGCACCACTGCTTCCACCTCCCAAGAGGCTCTAAAAATAGGTGCACAAAATGCACATCTTAGTCCAAAAGAGCTAGGCTTACGGAAACTGATCTTTTTTCTTTGCTTACTTTTGCGAAGTTATTGGAAATAGTCCACAGAACCTAACAGACCTGCTGGTAAACCAACAACCACTGCATCGTTGTGTAAACCCATTCAGAACTGGTATCTGTTGGGAGGAAAAAAGTTTCCCCTCAAAGCCATAACTGTTCAAAACTATTGAGGGCGCCTCACCTCCTAAAGGTATGGGCAAAGTTGACAAAAAGATGCAGCTAGTAGGGGAACTGCAGTGCCTTGACAGAGCCTGCTCTGTGGTCCAGCACTGCGCACTTCCCCAGAAGGGGATCAGTAGACACTCGCTCACCCCCACTTCAGAACAACATAATCTTAAGAGTTAAGCTTCATTGAGAGAGTATTGTTTCCTTCTGACACCTCAGAAAAATTATCTGTGTGGGAACTGTATGTGCTCACACACGTAGAAGGGAAAACAACAACCCGCGTCAAGTACACCCACAAGCTATCACAAACCAAAAACTAAAGCAGGTTGGCAGATGCCACTCCTGCAGAGGGCTCAAGAGAGGTGCTTCTGGAAGACAGTCATGGCACGTAGCAGAAACCCATGGCTCGCACTGCAGCTCTGAGGCTGAGGACTGAAGAAGGGAGGCAGAGACCAAGTAGCGGAGGTGGCAGGCCTTAGCAGTCACGGTGCAGAAGACACACCAAGCAGACAGAACACAAGTTAGTAAGACTTTCCAGCATCAAAGCCAATGCAGACTTGTACTGAGCATCACCTTTCCTAGTGATAATTACTGCAAGCAAAGCATGTAATTTTAATGCATCTTTCCCATCTCCTCCCATCATTGTGAACTGGGAAGAGAGAGAAACCCACCCTGAGATACGGGTGTGTCCACTAGCCCAGCATTAACAAAATATTTGCTGTATGTGCACCTCCAAGCACAACCGGGCTACATCAAACTGTTTCAGGCAACCAAACCCATTCTCTAACTCATAATTAGTTCTACAGAAAACTCCAGCTACTGCATGTGTTAGCGGGGAAAGGGATTAGGGATTTGTGTACATGGGTGTAACAAGTCACCTGAAAAAAAAAAAAAAAAAAAAAAAAACAAAGCAACAAATCAAGAACAGTAAAAACCACCATTACATACAAGCATACCTTTTTATTAAAAAGAAATAAACCTGTGTGTATAACAAATGCAGGATCTCTATCCACATCAACAAAACAAGCAAGCCTATTTCTTCACACAACTTATACTATCCCTTGCATTAGCATGGAAACCAACTACAAAATTAAAAAATTACTGAAGATTGAAGGGACAGTAGAACCTTACTGAGATGAAGCATTCATTCCAAATGACAAGCTCTCCTTCATTAATATTGTATTTTTAGCTACATCTAAACAAAAGTTCATTTTTACAACACTGCTGTGGTATACTCTAAGTGATCAATTCCTCAAAAAATCCCAGCTGCCTGTTGCAAGTGCCAACGATCCAGCAATTATGATAAGCATTTCTGAACACCTAATCACAACAATGCAAGCTGTAGAACCGCATTATTTACTCTGTTCTGCAAACACAAATTCGTAACCAGTGTGATGCTTTTGAAAACAAAGCCATTATATCCTTTCCACTTCTTGGGAGGTTTGGTTTTTTTTTTTTTTGTTGAGTTTTTTTAAAAAAAGGTATATTGAAACTCATGCAATTAACTTGTCAACTGCTGGTTTACAAGCCACTTGTCCATTATTGTCACTTGTAATGGAATCTAGCTTGCACACTTAAACCAAATCTAGGCATTGCACATAACCAACACCACATACTATACATAAACCTGGTTAAGACTGAAATCAAAAAGACCAACAAAACATTTACTACTCTGGGCACCAGAAACACTTTTTAATACAATACACGTGCTCCAACAAAGATGGAAAATCAGTGTAGAAAGTTTCAAGAGTATTTTTGAACTATGTCAAGAGAGTTACTGAGGGTTGGGTAAAAAAGCAAAAAAACCCCAACCAAACAAAAAACAAAAACACACACACAAAAAAAAAAAAAACACCAAAACAAAAATTCATAAGTTTACTTGTTTTGTTTTGTTTTTTGTTTTGGTTTGGTTTTTTTTGTTTGTTTGTTTTTTTGTTTTGATTTTTGTTTTTGTTTTTTTAATTAAGAAACTTCTGAAGTATCATTTCAGGTCTGAGAGAAGACAGAGTAGGGGAAAGTTTCTAAGCAGACAGAAACAAACAACTAGCACAGATTTGTACAAATAGATTAAAAAGACATAGGAAGTTTCAGTTTAACTCTGTAGGTGCTCAACACCTGTTTCACTTCTAGGGTCTTTGTATCTTCTGTTCTTGACCAGTCATAACTCAATGTTACCAACTACAGGGATAAACCCTCTCTGAAAGACATAAGGGTGTAGCCAGAATATCAAACTTGCAATTAGTAACACCCACCCCCTTCCCACCTCCAGTTTAAACAAAGTCTCCAAAGTAACATTTCTAGAAACAATAAACATTATTTTAAAGGAAGTTCTTTAGAGAGCTGTGCCTTCCCCAGTTTCCTAAAGGAAAAGGTAAAAATCATACATAGCAAAGCATCTTACAGACTTAGAGCCACATCTCAACACGGCAGGCAGGCTACCCACAGCCTGCGTGCCCTTCTTGCCTCAGATGCATTTTCTCTTTTCAAAGAACAAGCAGAATGAGAAGTGGGATGTGGCACACTCAATGAAAAAACCTTCAGTGTCCTCAACATTGTACCAATTTAGACGCCAGAAGTGATTTGAGTATATAGGACTGAAAATGCAGAGATGCTTCCCAAAGGAATTTTTATGTGCTTTTTTATGACATGTAATTGAAGTCATGGGAACGGTTGGCTAAAAATACCTTCCCCTTTCTCTTCTGAATGTTTTGACTCCAAAACATCCATTGGTTCTGGATTTCTGTACCACCTGGTTTAACAAGTAAACTTAGTAGCCTACAACATATACTGTTAATTCGAAGAAAGCAGTAGAAGGTTGAACCTGTAAGGTATGTGTTACCAAAACCTATAGGCGTTTTCATTAGGAAATAGCTAAACCACCTAGAGATTAATTAGCAATTGTAAGGCTTTCTCCCTGTCCTTCCAATTGATTCTTGGAAGAGATTTGCTAGCTTTCCAAAAACACTTAGTTGCTTATTGCCTCTCCCATCAACTCAGGAAAACCATTCAGCCTGGTTTTTACAACATACACTGCAGAGCAGTATATAAGGTCTTCCTGGTTTTCTTCCCTTGCAGATCACCTTCAGGCAGACCAGCAATTTGGCTGATTACATGATTAAAATGAGTCTTTGAATTAGGAAGCCAGCAACACCAGATGTTTCTCAAAGTAAGATAGCTTGAATGAGAATTGGGGGGGGGGGGGGGGGGGAGGGGGGTGTTTCTTGATGGGATTTGGTTTTTAGTTTGTTTCTTTTTTTTTTTTTTTTTTCTTATATGAACCTTATACTGCATTGTTTCTCCTGAAATAATAAAAACTGTAAGAGCAAGACACAAGCAGCTGAATACCGAAAAAGACCTGACAGAGACAGCACTCAAAGACAAATCTAACAAGAATTACGAAAGAGTTTGACTGCACAGTAAATAAGAACAGGGATTTTCATTCATGTGGAAGACAGATACCCAAAAGCCCCTCAAGCCCCGGAGGGACAGTTCCTGACAACACACATGGCCAGGACTGGCAGGAGCGCCACAGGGGATCAGCACCAGCTCCACACTGCTTGGCAAGGGCAGGGAAAACCCAAGGGGTCTCTCCCAGCCACACTTTCATAAAGGGCAAAGTAAAGGCAAGAATTAGAAGCAAATCTTAAGACTTCTGACAAGCACATTACAAACAAAACAAATGAGTCCCCAATGGAGTAGCAAGATAAGCAAAGAAACCCACAATTACTTCCGTTTTCTTTCATCCCCCTGGACAAGCTCATACCTTCCCAGAAGCCTAATTCCAGGGAGAGCCCCTGGCAGCCAAGGTAAGGGTATCGTACTGAAATTTAACTTGCATATTTCTGATGTGCTCAATTCCTCAAATTTTAAATATTTTCCTTATCCAAATTATTCTCTGTAATTACAAAGCAGTAAGTAATGGATATAAACAAAGTCTCCGCTCCAGTTTAAACACAACATTCCCCAAATAATCTTGTGGCCTTTTACACCAGCCTCAGCTGTTAAGAAACACTGGGGAGCTATCACTCTTAGGATACATTATTTAGTGATCATCCTCCCAAGGTTATTTTTCTTTTGCAGGCTCAGTCATTTAAAAAATGAGAAGACTTGAAAAACACATAAGTATTCCTTATCTGTTAAGGCCATTTACAACTTGAGCCAATTCCTTAAAAACTGCTTCAGTCTTTCTGTAAAAAGTCCGTTTTGGAGAGCCACAGAGCTGGGCTGAATGCATGGAGCAAAGATAACTGTAAGCAGATACAATTCAAACTTGCTCAGCACTATCCAGCAGCATGGGAAATAATCCCAACCAGCCCTGCCTGCCAGCATCCAGCTCCAGGGTCTTTTGTTTCAGCAGGACTGATAAAAAAAACTAAACTTTTCAAAGGGCTCAGAAAACTTACCACTTACTTTTTATCACAATTTAACACTAAGAACAGACACATTCCAGCTGTTTCCTTGAATAGTTCTGCAAATATTCATGCATTTTTAACTGTAAAATCCCAAACCTTACTAAGCAGTTTGTCACAGAAAATGCCAATTCACAGCAAGTTTGAAAAAAAAAAAAAAAAAAATCAAGTTTAAGGCTTAATTATATTTTGATAACACCAAAACTCATATCCTAAAGCCAACAAGCAAATAACGTATGCTGTATTTACAAACAGTGGTATTGTCTACAAAACCTTGTATGACCAGACACCACTGTATTCCCCTCAGGGAGTCTGTTTAAAGGCACTGGGAGTTCCTCACCAGTACAGAATTTAAATCCCACACTTTGAACAGACAGCATCTGATCTGACCTCCTGCACATCACACACTATTACGTTTCTCCTGTTTACCATGATGAAGCCCCACATCTTATATTTACCTCTTTGGAAAATTAGATGCACAGTCTTCACATCTGGAGGCAAAAACGTACTTCCCTTCTCAGCTTGTCCCAAAGCCCATACTGTCAAAAACACGTCCCTGGTTTCCTATCTGAATGCCTGCCAGACAGCAGTACTTGGCATGCCTTTCCTTGCCCGGTATTTCCTCTTTGTGGAGACAACTAAGGCACTGTTCACTCTTCCTTTTGATAAACTACAGATTGTTTTCCTCATCTGGTTTTACCTCCAGAGCTAGAAATAAAAAGCATTTCTTTTTTCTTTTAAATTACCTATCCATCAGAGCCACTAATTCCTATCCCAACCCTTTCTCCTCTAAGCTCTTCTCGGAGAGGACAAGCTCAGCTCTCCAAAACCACATCTAGTACACAACAAGGTAACCTCAAATCCATGCTCAGTTTACCTAAACTCACCACATAGCAAAGCCTCACTGCTTAGTTGCAGGGGTATGGAGGCAGAGGGAGGTCCAGGCAGAAGAGGAGCCCGTGGCAGGGAGGAAACCCTGTGGAGCACAAGGTGGGCCCCCCTGACTTCACCCAGCGCTAATCCTTCCCATGGCCCATTTTCAGTAGGCGATCCAGACCTTAACATCCCTCTTTAAAATGAGGAAGCCACTTAATTATCAGGCTCAATGGCAAACACCAGTTTTACAGCAACAACAGAAAACTCTGATTCCTACCTGCTACTGTCGAGTCTCACAAATCAACAGCACCGTAAGTCACATTTTGTCTTTCTGCTTATAAAAGTAGTACATAACAGCCTTTTGTTAATCAAGTTTTCTTTGAAGTGACAGATTAATTAAAGCTTTCTTCCTCTTATCAGTTAATAAATACAATTTCCTTAAAACACATTACAAACATTTATGCATGCATTTACATTCAAGCAAGTGCAGCCCCACTCAAATGGAAGGGGACAGTTCAGACAAACCAAGCAACTTACGTCAGCCTCAATTTTCAGAGTCTGGGTCTTGACCTTCAGTATTTTTACCCACTGCCCACAGAACTTTTGTTAAACAGGAACTTAGTAGTTTAGAATTTGTATTGTAGCTATGAATTATTCTAAAAGTGTTTGACAAATCCTAAATCTCATTTAAGTATGTCTTCAGAAATAGTTTAAACTGTGATTTCAAAGTGAAAAGCTTTGATTTAATTTCACCCTGCTGTTTATCAGAGATTACATTTTCTCTCCAAGCTCATCTGTTCATGTGATTTTCTTGCAAACACCTTCAGAAAGGCGTTCGCTCCTCTGACCAAAGGAAAATCCCCCCATAATCAAAGCAGGGACTTAATGAAGCCTGTCGGCCATGGCAAGCCAACAGCTCAGTTCATGGTGCCAAAGCAAACGGACACCACAACCCTCCCTCCCCAACTGCACAGAAGGAGCCACCCATCGCAGGCTCCCACCCCTCTCCCGCCGACCCATCTCATCTTGGCTGTTCACCAAAATAAAAGTTTGTGACCCAACCAGGCAAGCGCCGATTTCTATCGGAGTTGTCTGCTCAGCCTGGATCAAAACAGGCCCAAGAGGCTAGCAGTGAAAGGTGAAAAACACTTCACCTCAACAGCTCAGAGATGCTGTCATGATTACAAAGAACACCTGGCACGTGGAAAAAGAGAAACTGTTTTTTCAGGCATTAAGGTTAGCAGGAAAAAGAAAAAAATTCCCCACAATTTACAATATTACCACTATACGAGAAACAAAAGAAGACAATGCCAAAGTTGAAACAAATCTAAACAAAGGTGAGACTGTCTGTGTCTAGGTCCCCTTGCGGACCTTCAGAAGTCTTCAAAACTCCTTCAAACACGCAAATTTGTTCTGGGTCTCTTATTTGCTCTTTAACTTTTTAGGCTTTCCAACTCACCTTCTTACTCTCCTGCACAAAATATAAACAATAAATTCTAAGTTTGGGGGGCTTTTTGTTTCGCCTTTTTTTTTAACGATGTAAAGCTGACATTCTCATGATAAGTCATATTCTTCTGGATGCTGGAATTACAGACAAGTTCTCATCTGCAAATTGCTTGAAACGAAGTTCTAGGAGTTAAGCAACACCAAAATAACGACAACGTGGAGTTCCAAAATTCTCAGTTTAAAAGTTTGTTGTTAAGCAACTTCAGATCAATAGTATCCCTCTAAGATTTAATGGAAACAATGACAGAATTGGCAAAAGGAAAGAGCAATGAAATTAGGATGCTGAAAGATGTGTCATTAAAAGCAAATTTATTCCACTTCATAGTTAAAACTGGGCAGAGGATAGACAAGGCACACATAGCAAAGCTACAAAAGAACATCAAACAAGCTGTTGAGTGGTTTTGAAGCTTAACTCATGCTACAGGTTACTAATGCTATGCATGTACAAAAACCTTTAATTTCCGTATTCTAAGTATTCATTAATTAAACTATGATCAACATTTAGTACCTTTAAATTTACAACACCTATAAAGAAAAAATATTCAAAATAATGAATGTCATTTTAATGCAACAAAAAGACAGTGGCTTTAACAGCTTTGTCTTCCTCAGTTTACCTTTCCCTAGATAATACTGTATTTTTCACTGTTTACATAAGCAAACAAACAGGCAGTATATAGGATTTAAGGGCTTCTTTTTCAAGAAAAAACAACCCTAAAAGCCATGACTTAGTTTATGAGGAGCTTCAAGAATGAAATAGAACCTTTAACAATAATACATCAAAAAACAACTCTCTATGTCTTCAGGCGAGACACAGAGAACAAATGTAGTTTTTCAAGTTATGTTTCAAATTATAAGCAGAATGCAATAAAACTGCTGTATCAGCTCAATACTCCATATTCCAGATCCAAAACTCCAGCTACAAATAAATTTAGATAACTAAGCATAGAAAGAAGAACAAGTTATCTGGTTGTCTCAAAACAATATCATGATAACTGACAAAGCAGGTAGTGGTGAGGGGAAAAAAAAAAAATCAGCCCTTTGCAGAGACCATAATTTAGAGAAAAATCAATTTTACAGGGTCAGAGCTTCAGAATGAGCAATTAAAAATGTGCTGATAAGGCAAGAACTTTGCTGCAGGCACAAAGACAACGTGATAACACAGCATGGAGATTTGAAATCAACTCCAAAATCCTGCCCCACGTCTGTTTTTTTTCCTAGGTGTGTCAACTGAATATTCTAAATTTCAGAAGTGGATAAGGAAGCAATTTTCACCTTTACAACAAGAAAAAAAAAATAATGGTGTATTTCAAAACTATTAGCACCAAACAACTATATTACCTACATTTGAGCTGTGTATGTGTAAACTCCTGTTTCATAGTTTCAAAAACCTCAAAGTCCAATATTAATACAGTTCCCAAACAATATAGGGTTTTACTCCCCCTCCCCCCATCTCAAACTCCTATTAGACATGCACTTTGTTTTACTAGCTGCAATTTCAAACAAACATACAAACTGCCATACTGAATCACACTGGTAGCCTGATCTGAAAAGGAACAATTTTTAAATGCTTTTACTAACAGGTACAACCAGTTTTGCCCCATTCCTATCATATGTTATCTGCTATGGTTGAATAGATAAGCCCTGCTCTAGGGGAAGACGAGAACAGAGAATTCCTACCTGGATTAGCTCAAAATGGGTCAGTGGGAACTGAATGGAGTTATCCATCCCTGAAGGCAGCTCCTTGGGGATTTCTGCCTTTTGCAGTGAGTGACTGGACACTAACTTTAACAGTCAGGAACCAAAGAGGGGTCAGGTGTGCAAAGGCTGTTCACGACCCACTGCAGGTCACCCAAGGGATGCAAAGGGACTAACACCTTAATTAAATGCTATTAGACAAACTTCAGCAAATGTGGTTTCAGAAGTTGGCGCTCTTCCCCAAAAAAAACTGCCTGCTCTATTAGCTGGGCCAATTTGAAAGCTTGTGGCCATTTTCTGACTCCAAAGCATCTGCCAGAAGATGACACCTACCAAACCTACCAAAAAAGGCACAGCTTGTTTCTTTCAATACAGCACAGGATCGCAAAACCAGCCCAGAGAGGGGTCAAAAAGCACTGAAAAGGCTGAGCTTACAGAGTGGTGGCCACTGGTGGAAGTAGGAAGAGCAGCTTTCAGCAGCCAGCTCCTGTGCTAGGTCGGCTGCCAGCCAAACAGTGTTTAACTACCACCCAAGAAGAGCAACTGGATTACAAACCCACAAAGCACACTGGTTCACGTGCTCCTCCGTTTTAAAGCTCAGCTATCTCACAGTCCATGGAATGTCATCAGCTGACCAGAAGGGTTACTTCTTTCGGCAAGCCTTGTAAACCACTGCAATCTATGCTTACCCTTTAATATTAAGTCCTCAAGAGAAGATGATCAAGTTCTCCTGAACTTACTGGGAGGACCATCAAGAAAATACAGCAAGTCAGAAGTCTGGGATCTCCGCTGAAGAAGTCACAGCACTTAAAAGATGCTACATGGGGAGCTACAGTAAAGAAACCAGCAATACCAGTATCTATCGCTCTCTCCTGTTTCTGTTAATCAATGCAGGGCAAGAAACCTGAAACACTTGACTGCGCAATAGTGGTGTCCTTAGTGTCAGTAGCTGGTTTAAGGTTTTCCACCCTTCTAAAAAGCATCACTTATTTTAATATATTTACAGTCATTCACCGAGATGTGCTTGTCACCTGGAAAGCACGTTTTGTGAGCCACTACAAGATACTGGCATTAATTACACACTGTGGAATGCATTTCCCCTTACCCACATTTCCATCATGTAAAATTTTGTTTTGTAATTATTTGAATCATTGTCAAGTATTTGTTCTGCTACAAACTGCAGTATGAAAACAATCCTACAACCTCCATATAGCAAGGAGCTTAAGGTGTGGTGTTCTTTTTTTAATACACTCATATGTACACACACACACACACACACACAAAAATTGGCTGTCATTCAAACTGAACCCCTTGAACAGAGGCTACTATCCCCATTTATTTTGTTTCTCTTTTGTTATATGACTAAATTCTCACAAAATAAGGTAGCTGTTTTTGGTAACTGGAGGCATCTCCACAGCTTCTGGAATCTACAGCCGAACACAAGATTTAATAATCAGGTAGCTCTCAAAGTTTTTTAATCAAAATGAATAGAAAAAAAAAAAAAGGCAAATACCCAGGTTTCAGAACCAATGTCACAGCACAATCAAGGGCAGAAAAGCGACTTATTTAAGGCTGAAGATTCAAAACTACACACCAGCTATTCGTTACTGGTTGATATTCTCAGTTGGGCTGGATCACCAAAAGGGATGGAAAAATGTATTTTCAAAAACTCAACTGTAGGCATTTCTGAAGGAGAGCCAGGGAAGGAGGGCAGATTCCAGATCTAGTTGTGAGAACCAGGGCTCATGAGACTGACTGAATTCAGTTTTAAACAAAAAAAAAAAAAAAAAACCAAAACAAAACAGGCCAGTAAAAGTTCAACTTGTCTTAAGAGGAGTCCTTTGTCACCAAATTATTCCAGTCGAAATAGCATTATCAACATTGCTCTTGGCAATCCTCAGCTTGGCAGATACTGTTGTAAACTCTCATCACAAGAGTACGCTCTAACAGTTAACCAAGCTTACAGAAAGTCATTCGGTATTTTTTCAATTTGCTTTACTTTTAATCTTCTTACACCACGGGATTTTTTTTGAAATCCCCAGAATTTAAATCCAATAACACACAGCTCCAGACTTACGTGTTAAAGCCACACCAGACAGCTCACCTAACAACTTCAATTAACCTATTGCCATATGTAAACCCAATCATATTTTTATAAGTAGCAGTCTGTAACTTCATCCTTTCATTGCCAGGATATAAGGAGGTATGTAAGTGACTATTGGTTTAATAAACCTATACACTAATATAATGTACATACACAGATGTATGCATATGGTGATTTCCATGATATGTAATGATTTAAATATGCAAATATAATGGGGATTTCAATGTATATTTGCATACATTATACTGACACATCAGGTGATTTTAATGCATTATGTATACGTACATAGGGGTATACATATATATGGACATTTGACAGTTATGAATATTTTATTAAACCCAAATACCATTTTTTCAACTGGTTATTACATACATTTTTTTGAATATGTGACAGATGTCAAAACAACATTTATTCAGAGTATTCGGGATTAAGGATGTATATTAAGCCTAGAGATACTACCTTAAAAATAGACAAATAACAGCTTGGAGACATGTTTCAACACAGAGGTGAACCAAACAAACTGTGGATGGAGCTGATTGCCCAGCAAGGTTGCACAAGCGCTGTCCTTGGAGCTCCATTTTCAAGACCCACCTGCAGAAAGCCCTAAGCAGCCTGGTCTGATCCCAGAGCTGGCCCTGCTTTGGGCAGGGCATCAGACCAGAGACCTCCCAGGGGATCCTGCAATCCCATCTACTAATTTCTTGACCAAGTCTCCACACCCAGCTGCTTGTGTTAATTATTTTACTGAGTCATTAAAAAAAAAAAAAATATTCTGCTCAGAAAACCAGCTGCCAGTTCATCAAGCAGTTACATTAAGTTGCTACGCTCTTAAGCTATTTAGCCAAGCTTTGTATTGGAACAGGACTTCCAATTAAAAGAAATTGTCATACCTTTTCTTCATACAACTCATAAACCAAACTGTTTATTACCCTTTACAATTTATTAAACACATGCAAAGAGAAAGTCCTGAAAAGCCAAAGATCATCTATACTTCTTGTAGGTTTGTCATACGATTCAACACAGATCAATAAAAAACAATTAAGAAATATCATTTGCATCTGTCACACAAACAGCTAATGGGGAAAAAAAGAAAAAAGAAAAACACCTAAAAATACCAAAATCCTGTCAGCTCCCTCATGTTTTCTATATACATGTTTTGTGAAGAAGCACAGTAGCTGATCACTTCCCCTCACCCCCCCAGAAAGGGCATTTAAACAGAACGCAAGTCTCAAAATTGCCTGTTGGTCATTAATCAAACAGAAGACAAATGAGGAGGGCAAGAGAGAAGCTCCTTTTTTATGCTTCTAATTTGTCCACCTGACTGCCAAGGATCCTGAGAGCATACCAGAACCCACAGCGCTTGCCCTGCTCCACTCACCCATGCGGCCGCCCACCCCAACACAGCAGCATTTTAAAGAACTGCAAAAAGGGACTCTTCAACAAATGCAAAGCCTTTGCCAGAGGAGTTCAGGAACAAAACTGATGGGAAGTTGAACTGAAAACCTGTAATGAAAACGAAGGAAAAGCTTTGTTCCCCTTCCCATGTTGCAAAGTAATTTCTAAAGGTCTGCTTGAAAACTAAACCAAGAACAAACAAATATTTGGGATCTTCCAGTGGGGGAAAAAAAAAAAAAAAAAAAAAAAAAAAAAAAAAAAAAGAGAGCAAAAATAGAACCTGCAAAGCACTGCATGACCCAGTTTAGAAAAAAAGGCTGTCAGGAAATATACTTTTTGTCAACTAACCTTCTGAGGGCCAGCTTGTATGATATCAATGCCTTAACAACTTCAGTCAGCTGGTGAAAGAGTCTCACTTATAAACATGGAGCTAGAGCAGCAAGCAGAACAGGCACGGCAGAAATCCTGATAACCTCAGTGTGCTAATTAGAAGAAATCTTGATGTATAAACCAGGATCATCCACGCACATTCCCAAGGATAGTTACTGTGTTGCATTTATCTATTGAAATCAGACAATTAATGGAAAGATTTTAAATAGAAAAATAGCTACTGAAGAACACGACAGTTTTGCAAATTATGAGAGCTCCTGGCCAGTGGATTTCCTAACCCCAGCAAGTATGATTCACATGAGTGGCAAAAGCAACATGCTAAGCAACCACAACATCACCAGCTCATCACTAGGGAGTATTTCCTTTAAAGCTGCATAAATAAATATTAATCTACCTGTAATTTTAGAAAGGAATTCTTCCTATGTAACACAGAAAGAATTTGTTTTGTTCTTGGTTCCCCTCTTCCTTATACCATTCTCTGTGAAAGCGAGGTACTGGTTCTCTGCTGCCTTCCAGAAAGCATTTGTTAAAATGGCAGTAAAAATGTTCCATTTCAGAAAAAGAGATCTAAAGAGAATCTAATTCAAACATCAGAATTTCATACTTCAGCATATGAAGACAGTTCAAGTGCCGTAAATGCATGCATGCAATTCTTATTCTGAAATATTTTAGTATTAGAAAAAGAGTCACTTGTTCAAAATATCAACCTTAGGTATTAAGACTGACAAATGCTTAATCGCAAGACTACCGGATGTTAAAACCTACCCCACTACCAAACATTTAAAAAAAAAAAGAAGAAATGCAAAGTCTCATATATTCATCTGGAATGACAGAAAAAGATCGAAAGCTTCTGCAGAAACGCCTGTTTAAGCAAACGTTTCGAAGCAAAGTATGTCTCTGAAAATTCTGGCTATCACTAAGGCAGACACCATTGCAGAGGTTTCTGAACACAGACTCTCCCCTCAACAGTTCTGGTGCAAAATCCAAGCCCCCCTCTCTTGCAAGCGCCTTTACAGTGGCAATACCTACAGAACTATCTGTAAGGCCAGGGCTACAGGGACCCCACAGAAATGCCCATCCCCCCGCGGTCTATCCTGAAGCATGGCCTGAATCATAAAACCTCATTTTTTACTTCAGCTATGCACCCGAGGCAGAGATTTCCTTCTGTTACATTCAGACAACAAACGGTTGCATCAAGCCGATAAAACCCAAGTGAGTTTTGTAACTGGAAGCTTTAAACCTCTGAGCGTATTTACAATTGCTCGGCTGGGTATAGGCTGCTCAACGCCGGCAAGATGACACCTCGAAGCAAGAGCCTGTGGCTGGCAGCCCTGGCGATGGGGACAGAGCGCTGCCTCCCCTCGCCCATCGCGTACCAGGGTCCCTCCCGGGAAGGGCACCTGAGCCGCAGGCCCGCGCCCCCTCGCCCAAGGGGGAGCGCAAGCTTCAACCTCTGCTTTCAGGCTCAAGGTTGGCATTCACCTCACCCCCACCCACCCCTGAGCCCCCTTGGAAGAAGGGGCGGGGGATTAATACTCGAGGAGGACAAAAGCTGAGGTCTCAAGGCCAAGGTCTGGCAACCAGGGACCGAAGGAGACCGGGTGATGACCCTCCCCTCCCACACCTTTTTTCGATGGGGGGAGCGGGAGCACCGACACCCAGCCGTGTCTGCTCCTCCTCCTCCTCCTCCTCCTTCGAGGTCCGGGCTTGCGCAGCCCCCCGGGGGCCTTCCCGGCTCCCCCCAACCCCGGCAGGAGCCGCGGTGCGCTCACACCTCGACTGGTACTGGGGGGGGGGGGGGGGGCGCGGTGGGGTACGGGGGAGACCCCCATCCCACACACACACACGCTCCCAGCCGCACCCCGAGGGGGGCCCGGCGGAGGGCGCCGCCAGGCCGGGGGCGGGCGGAACCGCCCCGGGGGAGGGGAGGGCAGGGGCGGCCGCGGAGGGGCGCGGGCTGCCGGCGGCCGCAGCGCGCACGGCGGTGCCTCTCTGCTGCACTGCAGAGGCGCCATCTTCTCGCGTCTCCGCGCCGCTCGGCACCGGCCCGCCCGCGGGGGGGGGGGGGGGGCGGAGGGGGGGCCCGGCTCGGCTCCGGCCGCCGCCCCCCTCCCCACGCACCCCCCGCAGCGCCCGCCCGCGGGGAGCGCCCCACCGCCGCCCCACACACCTGCGCGTGGGTGCGCCACGGCGGAGGCGCTGCCCTGCCCTGCCCTCCGCCGGCAGCACCCTCGCCGGGGGCGGCGGTGCCCGCAGCCCGGCTCCGCGCCCCCGGCTCCCGCCCCGCGGGGAGATGCCGCCGGGACCCCTCTTCCCCCCGCGCCCGCAGCGCGCCCACAGGCAGGGAAAGTTTCCCTTCCCCAGCCCCCGGTGGAGAAACCCTCGGGGCGCGGCCGGCGCCCCCGCGGGACACGCTCGACTCCCCCCTCCCCAACCCGGCCCGGGCCGCCGGCTGGTAGCGCCGCCGCCCCTCCCCGCCGCCGCCGCCGCCCCCCGCGCCAGACGGCTCCGCGGGCGGCGGCCGAAGTTAACGGGGAAGCGCCCCGGCAGCAGCAGCAGCGAAGGGAGCCGGTCCCGGCAGCAAGGACAGCCCGGCCGCCCGCCGCGGACACGCGTGGCGGGGGCGGGGGACACGCCAGCCCCGGCGGCTCCTAGCCCGCTCCCTCCTCGCCGCCTCCGCCCCCTCCCCGGCTCGCTGCCCCACTCGGCGGGAGCGGCCCTATTGTTCGGCGACAGCAGCCGGGAAAGGAGCACCCCCCACCCCCGCCGCCCGGCTGCGTGACGGGCGCCGACGACCCCCGCCCGCCGCGGCCGATCCCACGCCGCAGGAGCGGCTGAGGGCAGACAAAGCCTGGGAGAAACGGAGGAGGACGGCGGGGAAGCCCCCGCCCGGCCGCCACCTGCCCCCCCCCCCGCTTACCTCGAGAGCCCGAGCGGCGCCGGAGGCCAGCAGCAGCAGGAGGGCTAAGTGGGGCAGCATCGCGGCGGGAGGGGGGGGGGGGAAGGGAGGGAGGGAGGAAGGAAGGGAAAAGAGGGAGACGCGGCGGGGTCCGGCTGTAAATCCGCGGCGCCGCGCCGCTGCCGGAGAGAGCGACTGAGCTGCGGCGGCACCAGCCGAGCGCCGCGGCGGGGCCGGTCAGCTGATGGCCCGGCCCGCCCCCGAGCGGGCGGTGCCGCCCGGCCCGGCCCTCCCCGGCCCCGGCCCGGCCCGGCCCGGCCCCCCCCCCCCCCCGCCCGCCGGGACCCCTACCGGCGGCGCCCGGGCGGTGCAGCGCTGGCGGCCCGGTCTGCCCCGTCTCCGCCGCCCCGGGGTTAGGCCTGACCCGGGCCGGCCTGAAACCGGTGAGGGGGGTTGCCCTCGTACCGGCGGTTCGCAGCCGGCAGCGCCCATCCCCTCCGCGGCCGCTGCGGCGCCGTCGGCAGCCGGTGCCCACCCGCCGCGGCGCCCTGAGGCCTCCGTGCGCCGTCACCCCTCTGGGCTGTGCTGCACAAAAACGCAGCCCCCGGCATTGCAGGGCGTTCACCAAAAAAAAAAAAAAAAAAAAAGAAACCAAAACCCCACACCCAAATCCAAGCGTATGCGTGATACAGAGGCTACTTAAATTCTGTCCTGTCTAGCACGGTTGCGCACCGTTCGGGGATCTTCCGTTCCCGTGCGGGCGGAGGGGATGCGCGGCGCTTGGCCCAGAGATGGTACCTGAAGCCCCGGTGTGCGCTCCTGCTGCCCCAGCCTCCGCCCCGGGGAGACGGCCGTGGCCTCCGCGGCATTCGCTGCTAATGGCAAGATCCAGGCGAAATTTGTGAGAGTGCCATCAGTGACAAAGGCACGCGGAACACCAGCAGAGCTGAGGCTTATGGCGGTCAAACGAAGAAGAAATCGAATTAAAATGTAGGGCTTTGTCAAATAGCTTGTAATCAGGGGGCCAAAGCAAACTTACTTTCTTGCTTTCTCAACAGCATTGTAATGATTGGCGTAGTAAACCTGTAAGGAGAGCTAAAAATGAGTATTTGGAGAGTTTTGTGTTGAAAAAGCTGCTGTTGTAGCCGAAGTTCAGCATGACGCCTGCCGCATTCTGCCTCTGACTTGCGGACTCTGTGGCAGCGTCTCAGCTCCCACCCAGGCTCCCAAGGCAGCGGCCACCGGAGCCACCCCGTAACGGGGACCTGCAGCCAGGCCACGGCGGGGCCGGGCATCTCCCCGGTGTACGGCTTGGTATGGGAGCCGGGGCTGCGCTGTCCCCGCTACCGCTCTCGCACTCCTGTCGCAGCCAGGACGGAAATCCACCGCGGCGCTTGGCCACAGCCGCGTCCGGACGCAGAGGGATGCTTCCCAGGAGAGAGCAACCTGGGCTGCTGCCGCGTCAGGCAGGCGGCGGCGTGCCGTGAGAGACCACGGTGCCACGGTGTTTCTCCCACTCAGCCAGGCCCTAGAGTTGGAAGACCGCTCTCAGGCAAATATGAACCTTCTCGTAGAAAGGAATGAACTGGAGATGTATGAAGGCTTTGGTGAATTGCTTGAGTCACGCTCACTGAATTTGAGAGATCTCTGACAAGCAGGTAACAGATGAGGCTCCTCCCTCCCTCAGGAACATACAGATGGGAAGTATATCCAACAGGTGCAATTAGTTGGTGCTTTTAAGAAACACACACCCATGACACAACACAACCTGTAAATTAAAATGAGTTAAAGAACAACAATGGCAGGCTTAGCGATGTTAATTTAATACTGTTATCTGCTTGTTAGGATAATGATCACATGTCTTTGAGGGGTTAGAGAAGGATTTGCTGTGCAAATGTTTCTACCGCGTTGGCTTCTAAACTCAGCCATTGGAAAGGCAGTGCCATGGTTGCAAATAAGCAACATTCTGCTAAAGCTGATGGAGGTCATTCAAAAACAATTCTTTCCAGAAACAATGGAGGCAATCAGAAGGAAGCTCTTTGCAAGTTATGGAAAAAAAAAAAAAAAAATTAGGCTTCCAGATGGGATGGATGGAAGACCAAAATAGATTCATGTAGCCCTTTTATTATAAATTGGCTTGGTAATTCTTTGTAATCACTTCTTCCTAGTGCTAAAATCAAACAGTATTTCAACTGCTGCTTCTCTGGATGAACCAAGCCCTCCTCCTTCCTCAGGGTAGGCAGGCAGTCAGGCTGGAGGTCTCTCTTGCCTGTGGCTAGGAGTGGTGCAGACCAGTGGGATTGCACACCTTGGGGGAGGGCAGGGATGGCTCAAGTGAAGAGGTGGGGAAAAGTCAAAGGCACCGGAAGACCTCTATGAGATAGGTGTTGTTTACAGCCACTAAAAAACAGAGACAATATCTAAAAATCAGTGACAATATTTGCTAAGATTCTGAAGTTAGCCACACTGGAAGGTCATAACTAATGACTCTTTTGAAAGCTGTTTGTAAGGTCTACAAAATTTGGAGATGGCCTGCTGATAGGAAAAAAAAAATCAGAGATTGTGTCCTATTTTCAACTCTATGTCTTCTCTCAGGATCTGTATAGAAGGTCCAATACATTTTTTGCTTTGCTTTCTTTACTGCCATTTTTGTATAGGAATTCAGTCTTACCAGACCTTGGAAGCTGTCATAGCTGGAGTATAAGCTGAAGCTCACTACCACCTCACAACAGGGTGAATAATGGAAATCGCCTTCCTGAAGAAGAAAGCAGCACAGGTTGGATCACAAAATGATAGGGCTTACATTCGAATCTAATAAAATGCTTTCAGCAAGTAATCCCAAATTATGTTCAGATGTGATTTTCCCTTTAATTGCCAAGCTTTGTTATTCAGTCTTAATGTGGTAACTTTCAAAGTGATGACCAAACATGCATGTCAAGTTTCATTTTTTAGCCACTTCTGTGCTCTGCTTGTGTATCTTTGTGTGCAAATGATGTCTAATATTATTTTACAGCCTTTTCATTTTAATACATTACGTATATGGAAATGCTGTTCAGTCATACAATTTCTCATTGAACACTCATGAAGCAAGTGGACCTTATCCACAAATGCAGATATTACTCTACAATAGGCAATAAAACACCTCAGCCTGCTTCATAAACTAATGAATTTCAATGGTAAATAAGTGAATGGATATTTTACTTTATCTACGTGTTGTCACACTTACCAAAGCAGCACATTGTCAGGTCAGATGTATACTTTGTCCTGGAAAAGAGTCTGTTCTTTTGGTGAAGAGGAGAGGGAATTTTTTAATTCACCAGCCCCTCTCTGAAAATAATAGCCAACTGAAGGTGTTTGCTGGGGGAAACAAAAGCAGTGTCACAACCCTTTGAACATTCTGCAGTTACTTTTAAGCAATAAACTTCCACTTGATGCTCCCATGGATGTCTCAGAAGAGAGCTGTAATGGGAGGACACGTCTGTGGTTTCTGAAGGGGGACAGGCAGCCTGTGACATGGACACAGTGTTGGCATTGCCAAATATCTCCAAATATGTGCAGGAGGTTTTATAAAATACTTGCAGTTTACCAATGTTCACTTAATTGCTGATTGTGGAAGCTTATTTCATTCACACCAACAACATTAGTGTTATTAGTCCAACTGTATTTTATTCATATTGATTCCTCAGACAGTTTCTTTCGGTACGATGCTACAGCCAGTGCTTTCACAGAGATGATTTCCCCATTTGTTCTCAACTCTGAGCAGAGGGCTCCAAGTTGGCAAACTTAAGTTTTGGTCCAGACTTTGATGCTGACTCACCATCTCCTTCTGGAGTTGCTTCGCTTCAGTGCTCACCATTTTCTGTACCGGAGATAATACCGTTCCCCTGCCTTTGTGATTCATGTAGGGGACAGAACAAAGCGCTAGGGTTAGTAATTCTGAATGAATCTCTGCAAGTTAAAGATTTGGATCCTACTGAGCTGGCACCCTCTGTGTTAGTCCCAGTCAAGGCGTTTTTCTGTACTCCAAAAACTACTACAGCGTAAATTACCAGATTTATTTCAGACAACTCCAGTAGGAATTTGTATTTTCCAATAGCACAGAATTAATTTTAATGGAAAACCTTTAGGTTTTACGCTACACTTTGAACCACTGCAGGTGTAATTAATCAGCTCACTGTCTTGCAAGTGTCCTCTAGAGACATTTTTTTCCTTTGGAGTCAGCCTGCAGCCCTGAGAAAGAGGCTGCCTAAATATTAATCCAAAATAGGAAGAGAGAGATTGTACCTAATCAACCCCACACAAGTACGTGCTGTTAGCACCAACAATGGGTGCGGATATGATTTCAAATACTGAACAGTTGATCCTTGTCTGAATTCTGCAGAGCACCTTCAGTTTTTGGCTCCCACAGATGCAGTACACAGTTAGGTAGCCAGTAGCCATAGCGACCTACTCAAATGCAAATGATTTGTTCTGCATAGCACAGGAGTATTAAGAGTTGATGATATCTACTGGAACAGGTACACAATACAAATGGCAGAGCCAAGTGAATAATGAAATCACAGTCCAAAATCCCAGGAGTGCTCAGCCAAGGAAATGAAATGGAGATGCAAACAACAATAATTGCTCCGGTGATTGGGATGTGAACATACATGGACATCACGCTGTACCAAACAAATACGGTGTATTATGGCTTCTCCCTTTGTTGACAGAAGCTGTTGTTGCTTGCTGATGGTGTCAGTAAAGAGATCATCAGGATGGCTGCTTCTTCATTTGATTCTGTATCAAATGATTTTGTTTACCCAATGTCCTGGGTTGACTAAGTGGTGGAGTTTTTTGGTGGCAGGGGAGGGGGCTATCGGGGCGGCCCCCTGTGAGAAGCTTCTCGAAGCTCCCCCAGCTCCAAGTCAGCTCCACCTCTGTTTGGGAAATTGAGCCAATCAGCTGCGCCTCTGCAATAACATATTTAAGAAGGGACGTGGTGACAGGCAGTCGGACTTGTGAGGAGGAGTTGCTGCAGCTGCGTGAACACCAAGGTCAGTGGAGGAACGGAGGAAGAAAGGAGGGGGGAGGTGTGCCGGAGCAGAGACCCCCCTGTATCCTGTGGTGAGACGGCAGGGCGTTCCCCCCTGCCACCCATGAAGATCTACGGTGGAGCAGACATTGATTTATGGCCTGTGGCTCCTGCTTGGTATAATCAAGGTGCTGTGCCCAAAGAAGGCCGGGGTCCCATGGGAAAAGGTAGCCCCACTGATGTAATTCAGCACTGGGAGGATTGCAGCATGCGGGGGAGTCCCACGCCGGAGCAGCTCGGGAAGGGCTGCAGCCGTGAGAGGGAATCCAGTCAGAGGAAGTTAGTGACCCATGACGGAGCAGTGTGGGGAGCGCTGCGGCCCGTGGGAGGAATTCATGTCAGAGAAAGTTTGTGGAGGACTGTCTCCTGTGAGAGGGGGACCACGATGGAGCAGGAGGAACAAGTTCCGGACACTCCCCTCACCGAAGATGAAGAAAGTGGCAGCGCTGACTGCACCCCCCATTCCCTGCCCCTGCGCCACTGGGGGAGGAGGTAGAGATATCAGGAGCAGAGCTGAGCCCGGGAAGAAGGGAGGGGTGGGGGGAAGGTGTTCTCAAGATGTGGCAATGCTTCTCACTGTCCTACTCTGTTATGTGTTGTGTCTGTAATAAATGTATGGGTTTTTTTCTTCCCCTAACGAGTCTGCCTTTTGCTCGTGATCATAAAAGGGGGATTTTTCCCCATCCCAGTCCTATCTTGAACCCCAAGCCTGGCTCTCTGTCCCTTCTCATTGCCGGAGGGGAAGGGAGAGAGAGCTGCTGCATTGTGGTTGGCTGCCGACCAGGCCTAAACCACGACACCCAATTACTACATAATGAAAATATTCCTAGCAGAATCAGGGTTTAACATCTATTCCTTTTTTTTTTTCCACTGAGTACACTGAATCTTTGTAGGTATTTTTGGCCTCATGCCTCATGTGGACAATTTAGTAGTAAAGAATTGCAGGTGCAGGCTTTCTGGTGTTAATTTTCCTCCCTGTCCTATATGAAAACAACTCAATACTAATATGCTTCTCCCAACAAATAAAAAAGTTACTCTACAGTACAGCAGGCCAATTTCAGACAAGTCATGTTTGGCGTTGCTCAGAGAACAATCAGCATTTCTGAATGATTAAAGCAAACCCCTGAGAGCATCTAACTCCACAGGAATTCCAGAGCAACTACGAAAATGACACTTAGCTATTTGCACCTCTGTAACTGAAAGTTATGACGTGCTTTTGCATGTCACAAAGGTCACCAAATGAGATGGTCCTCTCAGCCTCTTTTCAGCAGCTTGTTCTACTGTGATTTGTCCTCCCAGATAAAACAGCTTTGCAGTTTGTGGTGTGAATATCCCAAATCATAAATATTTAACACAAATAGAGGCAACCAACAGGATATTTTTTGATTTCTCTCAATATCTGAGTGCACTAGTAAGCTTTCTTAGCACTATTCAAAAGTTATTAAGTAAATTTTTTTGCTGTCAGATATTTACTTTTTAAATCCCCTCCTGTGTTTCCCCAGTGCTTTGCCCACCTCTCCACAGACACAGGTCTTGAGCTTTGTCCGCCTTAGGCTCCCTTCCACGAGATCTAACTCTCCTGTAGCTTTGCCCAGAATTGTCCTGATGTCCAACATCTGTCCAGCTCTCCCCAAAGACCAGGAATCCCCAAACACTCCTCTTAGCTTTTGGGGTCTTTTTACCTCCTCTTCCACAGAATGAGATTGAACATATTAATGCACACCTTGTTTCCCTTACAGGCTTTGTACCTGGGAGAAGAGTGCTGCTGATAAATCAACCAACTGTACTCAGAGGTAGTGAAGTCATTAAATAAAAACTTTGGTATTTTTGAATCATCTTACACTTTTTCCATGACACGCGAGCCTTCTATGGATGTCTGTATGGAACACCCAAGATAAAGAAGAGGTCTCTAGCTGGGCAAAAGGAGCTGTCTGTATGAAGTCAGACATGGCGCTTTGCTTCAACACTGTCTTGGAGCTGAAATAAAAAATAGAAACAGGAAATTTAGCAGATGGTGTATGTATGTATATATATACACACATAAAATGTATCTTAGATTCCGAGTTCAGTTAACTGAAGACATTTGTACAGAATGAGAAAATATATTGTTATTTTGATTCTTTCAGCATAGTGTCACAGATCCTAAAATACCTGTTTAATTGCTAACACAGCAGGTCAGGATGCTCAAAGACCCATCTTTACACCTGTTGCTAGAAACACAATGCTCGACTCGATTCTGAAAGTCCAATCTAGTTTGCAATAGTGAAATTAAAACCAATACATTTAAGAACAGTAGCAGACCCTACTTAATACAGAACAGCTGTTTGTCGAGAAAATTTAACAAAAGTATCCCCCATTCCTCAACTTGCTTATAGAAGGCTTAACCCATCGCATAATCTAGCATTTCCCCAACTGTCCCTGAAGAAAAAATATAGTAGCTTTTCTGAAGGCTGTGAAAATCTGAAGCAGTCAACAGAGAATGTTCAGAGGAAGTAAAGTCTGAGGCCTTTACATTATAAAATGACAAATTCAGCTAGAACACAACCCCACTGATATTCAGCAGGCGAGAAGGAAGTCTCTCAAGCTGTAAGCCTGCACTTCAAATGTGGACAAAAAGCACCCAGTCCAAGAAACTGTTGCACAGGTGCAGTGACTTCAGCAGCAGCTGCATGTGTAGGTGCCACAGGTTTCTATCTCTTCACTCCCTATGCAGCCATTTGAAAGACTAAAAGCATTACCTGAAAGACTGTGGCTCCAGCTGGAGGGATGGAAATGGGAGCTATAAATAACAGCGACGCTGATGTAGCCCCAGATGCTCTCTCTGTAAGCGGCTGGGGCTTTCACTCTGACAGTTGCCATCACCCTCCACAGCGCCAGTACGTTTGCATTCCCAGTGCCATGCTGCAGCAGCATTTGTGGTGGGAGGAGTGGGAGGCAGAGGCTAAAGCATGCATCTGTAACTCTATTAGCTCTCCTTTTGTAAATTCATATTAGGAGACTGTGAAAGGCTGTCATGGAGTAGCCTGTACAGTACCTATATGTGCAAAGTTGTTATTAAAGAGGAAACAAAGTGGAAAGAAAAAAGAAATCCCCCTTCGTTCCCATTACTAAAATCTGGTAGTTTTTTCACTCGAGATCTGCAGTTCAAGCCACATGGTAGACCTGGAAATAAAGGAAACATATTCATTTTAAATTCAAAGTACTGCCTCTTGTTGGCTTCCTATATTTTTATATGCTGCAGAGATTGCTAATGTCTCCGATGGTTATCATCCAGAGGTAAATTTATTTTGCAGAATAAAATGTAAGAAGGGGGAAGAGGAGGAAGCTTCAAAATATTACATCTTTTGCTGAGTCCTGTTATGGACCCTCCCCGCAGCTGTAATTCACATTTGCCAGGCGAGCTGACTCAGTGTCCTCAGAAATTTGCACGCAACTGTGGAATGCAAGGCATTTTCTCATATATTAGCTGGTGTTCAAAATAACATGTCTAGGCTAATATGCATGCATGAGAAAGTACAGATCATATTGCTTGGAGACACAGTTGATATTATTCTGGGACAAGGACTGGTATCATCTCACGTGGCCTTGAAAATTGGCTGCAGGGTAGCTATCAGGATTTTGGTATCGCAGACTGTGAACACAAAGCATAGTGCACAGTGCAGCTATGCAGATCAGGTGATCATCAAAATATAAATTAACTCTTCTAAGAGATTAATTTCTGTGGAGTCTCATAGTAAAACTGAAATCACTGATGAGAGGCCAGGAGCATAATAAAGCAGCTGCACAACAGCACAGGAACAGACTTGCTCAGTCCATCTAGGAATTGCAACCATCTTTTATAAAATGCTCGCAGTATTAGAAGCAGGAAAGTTTGATCACAAGCACATAAATCAGTGACTGCAGGAGCTTTGTAATGGTTGGTTTTGTGTTGAAGAAAGGGGGGCTGGGGGGACGGTGGGAATTGCAATGAAGAACTGCAGACTGTTCTGTATACAAGAATAATACCATCCTCAGATCCTCTGTGTTTTGTAATCACCCTGCAATTTCTGTCACCAAAAGGATTTTAAAATGTTTGTTCAAGTTGATTTGGCATACATATGCCTTATTCCTTTACATAAAAAAAAAAAAAAAAAAAAAGAAAAGAAAAGGCCATATCTTTCCCTGACTTACAGCAGAGACACAAAACCATATCAAGAGTAGGAGAGCAGGTGAAATGTCCTTCCCCCATAGCCGGATTTGTGAAAAGTGCTCCCTGGTACAGGCAAGGTTGGTTCCATTGAAAAGGGCTGTAAAGAATAGACTTTGCATACTGGCAAGCTAAAGCAAGGCTTCCCTCGTCAGCTGTCAGCACACGGCTCCGGCGTTACAAACCTCCCGGCGGGGTGCAGAGGGCTCGTACCCGCTGCGCCTCCTGCCCCCGCAGCCAGCGGGGCCGGAGGGGCTGCGGGGCTGCCCCCTCCCTGCTTTTGGGCTGGGGCTGACCCCAGGCGCCCAGCTCTCCTGCAGCTCACACGGCCTGTTTGTTCAGGCACCCGTCGGCAGAGGTGTGAACGTCAAAATACTCATCGTAACAGAGATGCTGACATTATTTTTTGCATTTTTCTAATGAGCTACTGGTGAAGCATTGAAAGTGATGTGGCTGCTTTTATATTAGCATGGAAATATGCGGAGTTAAAAAGGATTGGTGTCATGTTAGACATTTCAAGAACCATCTCTTTTTTTTTTTTTCAAATTATCAACATAATGCAGTAGAGAGAACAGATTCTGACACCTGCATATGAAAGCCTATCTTTGTACACAAAAGAAGACCTCCCTGGGAACTAACTCTCCGTTCATTTTATTGTGAGCTACTGCACTACATAATCATAGAGGGAATCAGATCAAGCTGTAAAAGCTAATATCCAGTTGAAGCTCGCTAAGTTCTATTTTCAAAAGCAATTCATTTGAAATTGACTTAATTTAATTTAAAGTCACTTTTGAAAATGTGAGAAATTACTCTGAAATCACTGAAGTTATTTCAAATACATCACCTAACATATTTTTCACTTACACATTCATTGCTCCAAATGGATCCTCAATTGTTTTTCAAATTAAAAAAACAAAGCCACATTTTTGAAAAGGTGGCAGGGGGTTGTACAGCACAGCTGAGGTGGCAAATATATCTGCCATTTGGTCTGAATTTTGAACATAATACATCCAGGAAACCTCATACAAATCCAGTTTTCAGTGACAGAAGGAGAAATTCTTACAGTCGAGAAAATTAATGAAAAGTTCTACTGGAATTAGGAGCATTTTGAAACATAATGAGCAAATATTTCTACCATGGTAGCCATGCAGTATATCTATTATACCATTGCTATAAATCTAAATATATTGAAAATAATAAACAGATAAAAATACTGATGTTTAGACTCTGAAGTCTCAAATGAAAGACAAATTTTGAAGGAAATTAAGCAGATAAATCCAACACTAGTGGGCCCAGCACCTAAATTGTTCCATTTGGTTTCTTATGCTTTTTACACCAAATGTAGTACACCTCTTACTGTCACACTGTGAAAGTAACTGTTCTTTCCTCCTCCTCCTAGCACTTAAACATTATACCTATACCTGGAAATTATTTCTATACATAACTATATTAAATATATATATCGTATACACTTATATAAATATATATATAATATGATACACTCACTGTGGTGTATTTTATAGCTATGTATCTGTTAAGGTAGTTATTAATGTAACTATATATCTAGATGAGAAAAACAGTCCTGACCCCCATTAATCATGTGGGCTGGTGAAAGCAATGCATCAGCCTTGCAGCAGCATTGGCGACATTCAAAACTGGCTGAACCATCACTGATCACTTAATCTTACGAAAAACGTTTAAGAAGGCAGAACATTTGCTGTTCTTATTACATGCTCATGAGCTGATCCAGGTCTCATTCTGATCAGCAAAAGCCTTTCTATTAACTAGAAGATACCAGACAGAATTTGAAGGGAACAATCCTACAGTTGCCGGTTCATGCCAAGAAATACTGAGGATATTCTGGTGCAATTCCACAGCCATTTAAACCAACCTGTGTGAGGCTCACCCGTACCCCTGCCTTCAGCCAGGCTTCTCCACCTTCTGTCTGACTCCAGCACCGGTATGTAGGTAATGAGTCCACTCAGAACCAGTTTGGCCAAAACACGCACATGTTTTTTTGGTGAGATATGTTTGTGCTGTCATCTCAACCTATGTAGGCTTAAATTATCGTGGAACCACAGCCTCATTCTTCAGGAAATGTCCCGAGTCTGGTGTGAAAGAGGCATTAAAAATCAGTGTGCTTACTTTAGCAAAATACATATGTCCACATACATATCTATGAATACAGACATACAGGTATAAATGGGAATTACCATAATTAAGGATGTTTTTTTCTGTTCTTGCAGAACGGCATCATCAACTGTCTTTAGTTGGATGTTAATGGTATACCGCTCAAGCTCAAACAGAAGTTACCTAAATTCCTTCAGATATCTGCATCCAAAAAAGAAAAAAGGAAAGGAGTGATATGTACCAGCAAGGATGCAAATGGCTGGTATATTCCCAACACATTTCAGGTAAACTTTGTGAAATACATAACATGTCACAACAGCAGTTTGAATTAAGCAACAGCATCCATAGGAAGTATTTGACTTATTCTGTGGTATGTCTCTGTCTGTGCAGACAAGGCACCCATGCTAAGGAAAAAATGTGGACTGAAAATACAGTGACATAATTAATTAAATGCTTTTTTACTTAATTTCTTCAAAATTATACCTAGGCAGCATTTAGTCAAAAACGACGTTTAAGTTGTGCTTTTCAAAATGGTTCAGATTTTACATAGTTCTACTCCCAAGTGAAAATCAGTAGGAGTTTTACTGCTGACTTCCACAGAATATAAACCAATGCTGAGCACTTCTGAAAATAGCTTTCCATCTGTATATTTATTTAAATGAATAGGGACAGTTAGTAGAAATAGGAACTGGAAAGATCAGGCTTTTAATTTTAAAAGTTAAAGTTAAATATAGGCTACTACATTAGAAAACTAAAACACAAGAAACACCCAGATGAACTTTAGTACTTTTTGCTCTTGTTTATGGCAGGAATGGATGGCAAACAGCTCCATTGCCCCAGGTGACACAGCCCCGGGATTTCTGAGGTCATTAGACACCATTGACTCTTTAGTAACGGCATTTTATGCTTCCAGTGGGCAGATGAGGACTCTAACAGAGCCATCTATAAGTTAGTCCTGGGTAGTCAACCTCCCCTAAAAGAAATTATTGTATCAACCAAGGTAGTCAAACCCACCCCTTTCTACATTCAGGTAGATTTCTACTTCCCATTTTCCCAAAGCAGCCCTTTTTTTTTGCAGCTAAATGTGGTTGCTTTCTTTAAAGGAATAGTCATTCATGACAAACAAATGTCTGTTGGCTCTGAGCCAGCACAACATTTACTGTAGTCAATATTTAACATATGAATAATCCTTCTGACTGCGGCGAGGCTGCTTGTGTGCTTGAAGTTAAACAGTTATACAAGCACTTCGTTGGCTCAAGGCTTGTGACTACTAGAGAAGCTAGCAGAGTTCATGGTAAGATGTGATAATACTGCTTTTTGGTATTTTGCATCCTCTAAGATTTGGTCCCTTTAGGCCTTTCTGACCTCACTGTGCTTTCAGAGGGCTTCACTGCTTGAAAGGTCATCCTGGATTCTTGCTCCATTGTGTATCACCATGGACAAGAGATCTAGTGGGCTGGAAGATGAGCTGATACATATTGGCAGGTGCCTTATCAGCTGCAAATTTAGCTCTCGAAGGCCCCATTTTGAACAGCAGAGCAGTGCAGGAAGGAGTACCTATGATACTACTCCTGGGGAGTAGTAAGAAGCAGCTGTGTCTAAGGGAGATGATTCTTTATCTCCTTCTTGCCTAGAGAGCAAGACAGGTTGCTGCAGCTCTTCAACCAACACTGGTATCTCTTGCTTTCAAATTCTGAGTAGGAAAAGTAGTAAACCCCAAACCAAAGACTTCAAAGCCAGTGCAAGATGGCCGCAGGAAATCTTCTCAGTAACACCTAGATAACAAAAGCCAAGTACAGTCACAGTCTCCTGATTTCTGAGTCTTAAGCTTAAAATACACCAGGCAATAGAGGAATTAACACCTTTTCTATTTATTTTCTCTAACGTTTACTTTTTTTTCAGTCATAACTTTACATTTAAGTATTGCTTTGGTTTCTTGGTTTTGTTTGGGTTTTTTGTGTTTTTTGTTTGTTTTTGTTTTTCAGTGAGAAGTTCTTGTTGAAATTCATCTTTTTCAAAGAGAGAGAAAGCCAGAGACTAAGAGTCTATCCTTAAGTTTTCATTGGATCTCAATGGTGGAAGAAGAGAGTCAAAGCTACTCAGTGACATTTAAGACACGAGAGGTCAAACTGGGTCTCTGTTCCATGCAAAGTAGGATGGTAATTGTTATTGCCCATGGCTTTGCAGATATTCTTCTATTTGTTGTGTGTCAGCAATTATCTACTTAGAAAAATCATATTTTCTCTGTTTATATTTGGAATGCAGATTCCAGTTCCAATTTTGGTAAGACATTTTCTGATTTTACTTGGGGTTGTTTTTTGTTCTGTGTAATCTCTGACTTCATGAGTATTCAAACATTCATTTAAATACAAGATTATTCAAATTCATTAAAGTCTTGCATATTTTAAGAGTTTTTTCTGATCAGAGGTTTGAAATCTTTGGTGTACTGTTGTATTACCCAATTCAGATTTAAGTATGTCCTTTACTGATTTGCTGACCCAGGTGGCACCTCTGGTGTTAACGTTTTGGGATTTTTTTTTCTTCTTTTCTTTCAATAGGTCTTTAAAAAGAAATCAGGAAGTCAGGAAAAAAGGAAATAGTACTAAAGATGAGATAAGCTTCTCTTCCCATGGCACTCAGAACTTGATGATTCCATGTTTTGAGCATATTGGGTTGTACTTGCGATCTCAGAAAATCAGTGAAGCTCATTCCAAAATCAAGGTCTGCAGAATGGAATTAGTTTTGTGGGTTTGTTTTTTTTTTTTGCTTTGTTTTCTAGATTCTGTATAGAACCAATAATGCTTTCAGGTTAGTGCTAATAATTGATCTCTACCACCAAAGTACAGAAAGCCTCACATCTAATGCTTCACATGGAATATTTCTGCCCTAAAGTTGACTTAATTCAATCTGAAACTATCTTAGTCAAAGCCGTTAGATCTATAACAGACAACCCCAATGAGAAGACGCAAAAGAAATTACAAGGGTGAAATATGAATATTGTCGTGGTTTGGGCCTGGTTGGCAGCCAACCACACAGGAAAAGCTGCTCATTCCATGGATGCTGGAAGTGAGTCTGGCTCGGAGCGGAACAGGTTACGGATTCAGGATCGAGAGCTGCAGGAGATCTCACAGGGGGCTGCCCCAATAGCCCCCTCCCCTGCCACCAAAAAACTCCACCACTCACTCAACCCAGGACATTATTGATACAGATTTTCATCACACTGACTTTCCACAGAATTAGGTTCTAGAACTTGTCCTTCAACCCAACATACATTAAAAGTTACCCCAGTGCTCCTTGGGGTTGGAGCTGAAGTCTGTGGTTGACAAGCCTGCTTCATCCTCAGCAGCGTTCTGCCATGTGAGTACCACCATGTTTAGGCAAGAGACAGATCTCAGAGGCCGCTCTGAATTTGTTAATGGAGATTCCTCAGACACTCTTAAGACTTTATTCCAAGTGCTAGGAGAATTTCTCTGACCTGCCTTCATTGCTATATACCAACCAGTAACACATTCAAACACATAAATCATTCCTAAAACCCCCACAAGTGCCTGCACAGTTTGCAGCCTGCAGAAAGAATCACATTTTGTCTTTGTACTTATCCTAAGGAAAACAGTATATAAGCACAGCAGAGTAGAAGAAAAAGCTGTCTTTCACTAAAGAATTGTTCATTTCCTCTCATCAGTGTCACTGGAATCACTACAAGTGGATGTGTTTACTGACCTCTGTTGACTAGGTAGCAGTGCTATGTAAACCTCTTCACAAATCAAATTGTTTATCTATGCGTGTCATTTCTGGCCGTACTGTGGAGTGTTTCTCAGTCTTTTGCTGGGTGTACTTTTCTAATGTCTCCTATAATGTGTGGTAAGTTATAAGCAGAGCTGGAAACTTCTGCACTGCTGGATCTACAACACAATCTGTTATTGTTTCAGGATGTGATTTAATAGAAGTTCTGCTCATCTAGTCTCATGCACGCATCTGCCAAAATGTTCAATTTAAGTAAATTGTGTTAGGAATGAAGTCACACTGTCATACAATATAATAATGGAAAGTGGCTGATTACATTTTGTACTATAAAGAGCTGGGTCTCATCATAGAAGGAGATTCAGTGCCTTTTAAGAAAAAAAAAAAAAAAGACTGGCTGAAGTAATGACATTTAAACACTATTTGTCAAGTAAGAAAATATTGGAGCATATCTTTTTAGGCTCAAGTCCACGTTAATCTCAATGTTAAAAAAAAAAAAAAAGAGCTTATCAACGTAAGCAGACCCTCCCTTTTTCAGAACACCAAATTGAAGACAATCTTGTACACTAAATTTCTAAAAAAAAAGACATAAACATAACAAAAAAATCCACTACCAAAAGATGCCCAAGCACACACAGAGAGTTAAAATCAAAGGAAGTTAATGTTGGCATGAGCCAGTAAACATCAAAGGGAGATATGATAGATTCATGCCAATAAATTGGTAGTGACGCAAGAGGTTTATGAGCCTTGGCAGTCCTGTTGGCCCAGACATTTTTGCAGGCATAACAAACTGAAGATATTATCTGTTACTGTTACTGAGATATGATTTAGAGTGATATGATTTTTTTTTTTCTTTAGGGCAGACTGAGTTCACACTGAAGCAAGTGCTGTGTTGAGCTAAATAACAGAAATGAACAGAAAAACAGAAGCAAGCCAAGAATAATGAGTATATTTCATAACTAATGAATCTTTTAAAATCAGTGCTTTGAACAGTCCTCCTGCTTTCTAGATATTCCCAGCCTCGGTTAGTTGGATCTAACTTTGTAAATCATATTTAGCTGTGATGCTAAAAGTTGTGCATATTAAAATAAATCAAAATGGATAAATGCAGTTGGCAAAAAGAACAAGGTCTTGTCAATAAAAGTGAAAATGTCAATCCAAAGGGCTATGGAGTACCTTTGTTTTGCCACTTTTGGCATTTGTATTGACATCCAGAGATTTGTGGAGACATTTCTGACTGCTTGCTGAAGACGTTGGAGGGCAAACCCAATCATATTTGTGAGGAGGAGTGCAGCCAAATAGGAAATGACCGAGTCAACCAAAAGAATGTCATCTCAGAGTTTTGATTCAGGAAAGCATTTAAGGAAGTGTATAACTCCAAGCTCTTAAATAAACCCACTGAAAGGAATAGCAACTGCTCACAAGTAGGTGCCTATCCCTGATCAATGAAACAATGAGGTTTGCTAGGCTCAGTAAGACTGCATCTTGGAGGAGAGGCAGTTAAATCCCCTTTCCCTCCTTGAGATTGTAAAAATACAACTATTTTAGTAAAAGTCCCCCTAAGCTCCTGCGGTTAATAAAACAGATGTAACATCTTTGAAATTTTTATAAGGAACTTTCTCCTTACAAAAACTTTTTAAGTTGCATGGCTTATCTGGTTATTAGGTTTATTTAGATCAGCAGCATACTGAAATGATCCTGCAGAGAGTTTAGCATCAATTGCAAAGTCCGGCTGAAAACCTGAAGTTCCTATCCTGGCAAATGGAAGTTGTGGGTGGGCAGTCCTCTATCCAGTCCGGTCATAGACCTTCGTCGATTTGGCAAGTCTTTATTTGAGGCAGCACCATCTGTACCATAAAGTTTTGCTGTGGTTGAGTGTTGAAGTGGAAACTGATCTTTTAGGGCATTCTAAAAATGGGCATATTTCATTGTTGCTGTGAGTACATGATAAATGCTTCTAGAGAATGTAAATGTTTTATAGGTTGTTCCAGTACCAGAATGGCACATTTAATGAACTGCTGACTGCAAAGTACATCAGAAGTTCAATATTCAGAGTGAGAACCTCTGGATTTCAATCTTTCTCTTTTTCTCTCTCTCTCTTTTTTTTTTTTTTTTTTTTTTTTAAGGTTACAAGGGACAGTAGTAGAGTTGTGGTATCTATCAGAGGCATATGCATTGTAGGAATACATTTCACTCTGTCAGGTTCTGACATGCATTCTTTTTGAAGGTGATTATTGATTTTCTGCCTCCACACAAAGAAATGACTCAAAAAAAACCCCAACCTGAGAATATAAATCATGGCTTAAGGAAAAAAATGAAACCCCCAATCCTGCTTTTTTAAAAAATGTATATATGTTAAAATAGGAATGGAGAAGGAAATAATAAGGCAAATATTTTTTACAGAAAGAAGTGTTGCTCTGAAATAACACTACTCGTGAATTAATTAGCTTGTAGAAGACTTGAACGTTATCAGATGTGGCAAACCAAGGCTTCTTAAGATATAATTTTCTTTAGGTGGATACTAAGTGTTTGTGTTTAACATGCTCTCTCTCTCTCTGACATCACACAAATGATAATCATCTTTGCTGTGGACTGTGACTTTGGAAATGAAAGAAAACGTATAGATATAGAGTGATAAAATTTATATTTTACTGTCTGTCATAAGGATTTACAAACATGGCAGCCTGGCATGTGTTAACATGAATTGTGTCTGTACTTTGCTGTGGGTTTTGTGTTACAGTCTCATCTCAGTAGCAGCTGTACTTGAAAATTATCATGAAAAACTGTACAAGAAGTCATCATTTTGACCCTGTGGATTTATATGTTTGGGGAAATAGCATTTTCACATTATTGTTAATATTTTTCTATACTGCAGATTATATTTGTTTGTTTTGTCTTACCTCCATCCAAAAATGTAACCAAAAATATATAAGAGATCTAGTGGAAAAAATATTCCAACTGAAAGAGAAGAGCACTCAAATGTTCGTTTTTTTGCCAGTAGCCATCAAGGACAATATAGTTCTACAATATGATGAGATGTTTGCTTTCTCTTGGCATATAATTTAGATCCTTGGTACCAAAGAAAGGTAGAAAAGAATTAGGAGCAAGTAGAAGGTTGAAATCAGAAGGAAGTTGAGAAACTAAGATGGAGCATGGAATGCAGATGGAAGAAAGGTACACGAGGGAGGCAGAATAGGTGGGAGGAAGAAATGAGTAAGAAATAAAAAAATAGAAACAGCAGGAATAAAACCTGGAAAGGCAAAGACAAGAAAAAGGTGGGATGGAGAAGGCTGGATGGTATGGAAAATGCCCTCTTAATCCTTTGAGGCTTTTCTTTCAGGTCAAGATAGGAGAACCCCAGTAGGAAACACATGAAATTTGTGCCTTTTCAGATTTCACTGAGAAGAGAAATTCCCACGCTATTTTGGCAATCTTTTTAGACGCTAAATTTGCTTAAAAATATTTCCCTGCCCCTTACTCCCAAAGAAAATGTCAGCTGAGAGGAAAATAAAAGTCTCATCCCATACTGCTGGTAGTCAGGAAGTGTAAAAGTAACAGGGATGACTCATATCACGTACATCAGGCACACTGAAAACAGGAGATAGGAACAGCAAAATAGGAAGATGAGTGTCTCGTGGTCTATTTGAAGTGCTTTAAATCTGTAGTTTGTAAAACAGCAGGTGGGAATAGGTGTCTAGAAATAACTAGCCAATGGATAAAATACCAATTGATTTTTTTCCCCCCCAAATCATATATGACTTTAAGGATAAAATGCAGCTATTTTGGTACAGAGGTCCACAAAAACTACCAATAAAAAGTTCCAAACCTCAAACTATTAAAAACATAACTGACTGCCACCTCTCTCCTGGACATTGAAAGTTTTTCTTCTCCAGGCAAATACTAAACTGCTTGTCTACCACAAGGCAATATTTTTTTCTCATACAAATGCCCACAACATTGGTATTTATATCACTTTTGTCCTGATAAAGAATGGCAGATCTAGGTTTTGGGGCAGGTCCCAGAGAAACATGCACTGGCCAGTGAGAGTAGGCAGAGCTCTGCGGGTGATGCTAGACCATGGGAAAATAGCATCTGAAGCAACACTAAGGCTATCCACCTTATTTGCTCTTACCACTTCAGATTTAAGAGAAATTACCATTACTTACTCATTCTTTTTACACGTAAGAGGCAGTCCCCTTACTCAGCCAGCAGGAGTAATACCAACTTATGACAGAATTTTCCAGCCTGGTGCTATACCACGTCCTTCCTGCAATGGTACAGATATAGTCAGCATGTTATTGAATCCACACAAGCACTATTCTGAAATAAGTGCTCCTTACAAGCAAGAAGAGCTAGCACATTCACTGTGTCATACATCTGCTTGTGTTCAACCCTATCTATTTTGTGAATCCCCAAATGAAAATAACTATAGAATAACCTACACTGGAAGGGACGTGTTGAGCATGCACTCAGTTGAATTGTCCGCACTGTAAATAAAGCCATTAACAGTCTTGGCCGTGGCATCGATCCCTGCAGCATGCCACTAGTAATCAGCTGCCAGCTGGATTTTGTACTACTGATCACCACCCCTTGAGCCCAGCAGTTCAGCCAAATTTCCACCACCTTACTGTCCACTTATTCTGTCCAGATCTCACCAGTTTGGCAGCAAGAATACTGCAGGAAGCAGTGTCAAAGGCCTCGCTAAAGTTAAGGTATACAACACCCACTGCTCTTGCTTTCATTGTGCAGCCAGTGATCTCGTCATAGAGAGCAGGCAGGCTGGTCCGGCATGATAACAAAATAGTTTTTCTTCAAATAATCTTTGCTTCCTCTCTTCTTCTGGGATGTAAACTAAACAGAAAAACATACAAATCCTGGATGTAAATTTGCCCAGTAAATGTGCATGCAATGCATTATTACAGGCATACATTACTGTAACACCCAAAGTCTCAAGTTCAGACCCAGGGGACTATTACAGAGAGATGAAAGTATACTGTTTGCTCAAAGAGAGTTTACAGTCAAGGACCAAATCCTAACATAAATGACTCGTGATTTCCTGTTACCAGTTGAATACTATTTCTCTTGGGAATGATTGTGCAAAGTATTTCTTGCTAATAAAAGGTAGTTGTTTAAGAGTCAGCTTACAGTTTTGTTTATCTAAGAATTCACAAAGCTAATAACCTTAGAAAGAATTATCAAAAGCTACATTCCCACTGTATGTTACAATCAAGGGTATAGTGGTGCACATTTTTGCATACCTATGCAGTAAACATTGTTGGGCAACAGAAACTTGTATTTGAGAGACTAAGGCTTATACTTCAGCTAAAGATGCTTGCCCAAGCTTTCCAAAACACAGAACTTTCAACAATGTCTTTCACACCCGCAAGCAGTGCTTTAGAGAAGAACAGGTTGTTTATCTGTATGATAGATGCGTTCTGCCCTGTGATGAACACAAATCATTACCATTACTAATCAAGAATGATCTCCAGAGTACAGGTAGTGATTTCTTTCTGCAGAGGTTTTTGTTGGCTCCACTGGCTTCTAGGGAACTCAGCAGCTACATGAATGCTGAGAATCCACTGCAAATCCATCATAGTTGAAAAATTCATTGTAAGATAGCAATAAAACCAAAAAGAGTTATTTCCTTATTTTTCTCCCAGTTCATTCAGAGAACATCCAAAATACAGCAAACCCTGTACAGAAAATTAGATAAACTTGTTTCAGATGACTTGTCCCTGTAAATCATCTTGGACCTCAACAACAGAAGTGGGCACGAAAACCTTCCTGAGTTTTCATGGACACTAAAGTACTGCAAAAAAATTTTGGTCCAATTTCAGCAGAAATGTTTCTGGGTCTGTTTTGTCCAGATCATTCCTTATTTACACAAGTTTGGCTAGGTCAAAGGTAAATTACTTTCAACTATGTCTGATTCTACTTTAAAAGTTTCATAAAGTTTCTGTTGCCTGAGCTGGGGAGATGCATCACACAAAATCATCTGTCAGGACAGACTGACAGAAATCTGAGTCCATTCATAAGTCCTGACTCAGGCACAAACAAAAATAGGGCAAACTCCAGCGCCTTCTTAAAACTGAGATGTTCAGGATACTTGTTGCATCCCAGATCTCTGTCATGCAGCCTGGACAGACGAGGCATTGCACTGGCCTCCACACAATATAACTGCCTACCAGTGGAGGTTCTAATTTTAAACCTTTCTTGGAGATGGGAGCAGGCGTTATATCTGAGCTGCAGCAGGAGGAATGGTAGACAGGGCCTGGCAGGTGTCTCCCCAGCTCAGGCTCCTCCAGCATGCAGGATGAACATGGCAGTGGTACTGCACACAACTTCCCAGCCCCCTCCTTTTAAGCACAGCAACACCACTGGGATGCTTGCAGAGCCGAATGCAGAGCTTCGCCAAATGGAGACAACCGCACTAGCCAGCCCTCTGGAGGGGGTTCTGCGCTGGTTTGAGTGGAAACTGGATTGAAACATTTTAGTTTTCAAAAAAAAGTGAGGGACAAGTGACTGCACTACTGTAAGGGAGCAGTGACAGATTGGGTCATGGGTTTTCCTTCTAAAGTTTTCTAAATTCAGTTTGCAAAATGATAGTCTAGAAGTACACATCAAGCAAGTTCGGTTCTTCTGTAGACAAAACTGAAGTAGCAGGGCACACTGAATCAAGCCTTTTCCTGGGTTATACCTCAAATAAAGTGCTTATAAGCCTGTTGTAATAGGGGGGAATATGAAAAATTATTCACTGTCAACAAAGGCTAGAAACAAAACACTGCAAGAACAGGGCAGATGGTTAGATAAGAGTTTCTCATGTAACGTTGCCTTATGTAAAAGCGTCCTCCTCTGTCCTCCAGCATCAACAGGAAACAGTTGCGTGTCCTTCAGCAGGGCTTGAATACATTTTTATAGTACTATCCTCTGTTGGTGCTTTTAGATTTAAATCATATGCAAAGCTGAGTGCTCTACAATGATTAGGAGAATTTTCTTTTGAGTTTCTAGGTTCACTTCATTCCAGAACAGGAAGCCGTTTTATTTACTTGCTTAATACAGCATCAGCATGATGAGCAGGATAGCTTTCTAGCTGCAAATGAAAAGGTTCGGAGATTAGCACTTTCCCCCAGTGGATGTTATGGCTCATATACCAAACAGCCCTGAATGGAGATGCTGGAGGTGTTTCAGGCCTTAAAACTGTAAAACTGTGTGTTAACTCAGATGAGTCTTGTATTTTATTACTACAGATAAAACATACAATTTAATTAAACGTGCACCTATAAAATGTAAGGTTCAGTTAACTGTTGGCTTTATTTTAATACAACCTACATAGGTAACTAATGGTAATGTTATGTAAAGAATGAATAGCTTTTCAAGTCATAAAACACCTTGGAGCTATGTTGTTTTCTCAATTTATAACAGCTCAAATTTCGAGCTCAGTTTCTGCTCACATAATCACTTAACCATTCACCTTCTATGTTCTCCCTCCCTTGTCTATACAGTTTATCTTTAGAAACTACAATAGATCCATTACCACAGCTGTTTTCTGTACCATAAATGTAAGTGAATTTCAACCTGTATGCGTCTAAACCCAAGGCTGAATTTTAAATAGCGGAGATACAATATTTAAAGGTATGCATATATAGTGTTATAGTCAGAACATCAAGAGCAGCAGAGGTGATCAAAGTAAATTTGGGTATGCTCTTTACGTGGGTGCATATTTGAAAGTCAAAGGAATGGAGTCACAGGACGTTGTTTTCTTATGTGTAACCAGATGCCTCAAGGATTCATCTTTTACTCTGGTACACAGTAATTTTATTTTTTTTGATCAACAAGACTGAGTAGGGTGCTTTTCATCCTGATGCTGATATGACTTATAACTTCTGCTGTCAAAATAAAATCTAAAGCATTACTGCTGTGCAAACATATATTTGTATCCACTTATCAAGGTCAAGAGACCTCATCTTCAGCTAGGATAAACAGAAGAAAATGAAAATGCTACAGTTGTTCTGAATTAGATCAACTGATAAGCCATCCAAGATCACCTTACACCAAACACCTGTACACATCTACCATACATTTAAAGTTCCTTTCCTGAAAACAAGAAACACAGGCTTCCTTTCTCTAAGACATTGATTTTCTTTGGTAAGGTAGCCTTAGGATATCCCCTTTTCAGATGCTCATTCTTCAGCCATTTCTCCTCAGAAGTAAGAGTGATATTTCAACTTCAATAAATAATATTGGAGGGTTTTTTGAGAAAACAACAGTTAGCCTAAATTCTCCCAGGTTCAGTTGGCCATACTGAGCACCATCTTTTCTGTAAAACAGGAACAAAACTAAAGCAACTCTACTCCTTGAGGCAATGGAGTACATTGGGTGACAAGAGCAGTTTATGCTGTACATCCTTTTGTCTGATTTCGGATGCTTCATTAGCATTCTTAGTAGGCAGCTTCTCTGAAGCACACCTTTCTTCTTTCGCTTTTCTGATCATTGCTCCCCCCCTCATGCCTGGCTGGTTCGCAGAAACCCTCAGCACACAGATGATCAGCAAAGAGCTGTAAGTGCCAAGAGCAACAGAAACAGAAAGTTCAGGTAGCACAGTACAGAAACACTAGTTTTGGGGAGAGGAGAGAGCAAGGGCAAGTCAGAAAATGCGGTGCTCTGCCTCTCTGGGGTTTGGAGCACGAAAACTCCCCTCCTGCAGCCTGCTTGCTCAGGACCAGGTCAGGCAATTCCACCTTGCACATCATTATGGATTACTGGTGTAACACCAGGGACCTTAGTGCCCAGAGGAAAGCTCAGCACTGCATCTTTATGTTCCCTTCTGGGGAGTTTTTGCTGGCCAAACAGGTGCATGGTACCAATCCCCTCCTGCACTGCTTGGAGCTCACTCTGAGCTGGTGTTACCCTCGCCCCCCCTGCCTCCTTAAGGTGCTCTATTTTTAGGAAGTTATTCTGACATGTGGCAGGGTTGCCTAAAGGTATGTCTCTCCCTTTGTGTCATGCAGAGGTGAGCCATAGTAGAGACATAAGGCAGTTGTGGAATTGGCCTTTTGTCCAGATTTATGAACTGTAATTACAACAACATCCATTCCTTTGGCTTTTATATATTTGTTTCTCTCTGGTTTACAACACTTTTTGCTAATGGATTAATGCTGATGGACTCAAAGGATGGCTCATTTTTCTCCTCTGCAGCCCCTCAGATTTCTAGTTAATTAACATATTTAATTAAGTTAATCAGAAATAGACTTAATACAGCTTACATGATAAAAGAGGTATTACTGCATTAATGAAAACATGAATGACATTTGATGGATGTTAAAGATTATTTCTATCTTGTAGAAAGACCAGTCATCAAATGATCTGCCTTGTGACAGCAATAAAAATCTGGATCTTTACAATGTGGGAATTTATCATTCCTTACCTGTTACTCTGAAGGCATGACAAAATCTTTACCCAATCAAAATCATTGGTCAATTTTGAAAGTTATGTCTAGAACCATAAAGAAATTTTTAAAAAAACACACTTTTGTGATAAGCTGAAAAAAGTCTCATGAATATTTCCACTGAATTTTGGTTAGTGAAAAAATATAAAGACAAAACCTGCTTTCTATCAGTGCTTTATAAATGTTTCATTTCAAACTTGTGAGAACAGCTTTTATTGATTTATCTTCCCTCTTGTATGCCTTCCAAACCAACCATCCACACACACACATAGGGTTAAGGAAACAATTGTTGTATTGGACAAAATCATTGTTTTTCTTGCCCTCTGCTTCCCATTCCTCACCAGGCCCTCCCTATCTGCCACTTTCCAAGTGGCAAGTGATGAGGGAATTAAAACCAACCTGAATAAAGAGTAGATAGATTTTTCCACCTGAACTGAAAACAGTTTGTTAGAATGATCCCAAAGGAGAAAAGAAATCCATGTGAAAAGCAATCTTTTCTCCCTCAGTGTTTCACATGGCAAAGCAACATTTTCAAACAGTTCAGTCCTAGCATGTTTGCGTGTGTATATTTAGAAATAGACTCAACATTTGGTCTCCTGCTGTCACTTCTCTCCAGAGCTTCAGGTTTTTGTTAGAGAGATAGTAAGGCACAATACCCAGGAACAGGTAGCACCTGCAATGATCATAACCATTTATTTAAGTGAAAAGGAACATTTTGTGCTGTGTTTAAGTGGGATGGCAGAATTTTTACTCCTAAATTTGGCTTAGGCTTTTGTTTGAAAGTCAATAATATTCTATTCACTTTTGCTGTAATTTAGTGGTTTAGTTTTTGAAACTGCAGTTTGAAAATTGAAGACATACACTTGTTTTCACGGGACCAGAGAAGGCTAGCACCGAAATCTTCAAATCTTCATGCTTTTAGAATATGGTCAAACTTGCTCCTGTCTGTGAGGTGCCCAGAGTACACAGTCTATGTCCATCCTTAATGATAGGATACCCAACTAACATTTTTAGTTTATTTTGCAAAGAACAGACTAACCTCTTTTCTTTTGGACAGAATTTAATCAGCAAGAGAGGGACTATATTTTCTGAAAGCTCTAGCATAAAGTTAATAAAATTCAGCATAAAAATGCCTTCTTGGTGCTTCTATCTGGATCTCAACAGCTCTGTGTTTCTACTAGATTTTTTTTGTCTTTTTCCTATTATCTTATTCTTCATCTCTCTTACATACAGAAGAGCAACGAGGATGCTGCTTGAAGGCAACCATTTTCAACAAGAGTTCCTGAGTCAAATATTTATAGAAGCCCTAATGAGGTCATACTCAAAGAACTGCATCTTACTCTGCTATCCCTTTTAGATATATATTAGGCACTTCATAAACATTTGCATGAAGAGGCAGATCACGAGTCTGTTACTGTAAAACCATATACTGAAAATGTCCAAAGATCTAAGGCCTTTCTAGCAACATCTCTCTCTTCTATTTGGTCCATAACAGAGATGTGCAGAAGCTAGGTTTATTTTCAGTTGGACAGTGGGAGAAGCAAAAAGTCGCATACACATATAATTCAGATAAAATTTAAGATCTTTGCTTTACAGGAATGAAAATCTTCCACAATACATTAAATTTCATTCAAAATATGCCACTTAACTCTGTTTGAATCTCTAGATGGCCGGGGATGGTACCACCGAACTCTGTATTGTTCAGAAGCACAGGGTTAGAGATTTCAGATGGAAATTTGAGGCACTGGAGGGAAATGCATCATTATCATTCTCCTCAGGTCTGTGAATTTATTTCCTCAGTTTTCCATTTCTATCTCTCCCTCTTCCCACCCACCCAGAGCAAACTATTTTGATTTGGCTGTAACGCACAGCTCATTTGGGATAACAAAACCCAGGTATTTCCCCAGATTTATTCTTCACTGGAAAACATTCAGCATCTCCTGGTGAGCAGTGTGCCAAGAGGGGCCTCCTTGTCAGACTCAGCATGGCATGCTCAGATTCAGAAGTAAAAATACTAAAAGCCCTGATTTTATGGCTACAGATCAGCTTAAGGATCAGGAGACAGCAGATGCAGCATATGCCTCAGTTTGTGTTCCCAATACAGGCTAAATAAAATTTTAAAAAAGCGAGCGTGGTGGCTGTGTGGCAGCCAGCCTGCCAGTCAGTGCAAATGGGCTGATTTATCCAGGTTGAGACTCTCACCAGGGGAAACAGCCCAAATTTATACACATGGGAAGAATGGCCATCCCCTGCCCGGGGTGGAAAAGGGGCTCGTGTAGCAAAACTCGTCCTCTCTCACATGAACTGTATGCTTTTAAGAAGGTTCACGATGTTTTTGCCATGGGACGCCGATTCAGACAGGAGTTTCCCTCGGGAGCTCAGCGCAGTCTTTCTGGAACCAGCCTGCACAGGAAGGGCGAATGCTGTCTGCGGGGCTGTTGGGCAGCCCCACCTTCACCATTTCTGAACACCCCCGCCCCGGGCACTCCTGCCTGCCCCTCCTCATTCCTGCTCATCTTCGGGGACCAGCCAAGAACAGATGTGGCAGCTCTAGGCTTCTCCCTGGCAGCCTGAGTCTCCCCTCCACCCCACGGCATGGCACTGGCAGAGGTGGACATTCTGCTTGGGTGGAGGAACGGGACCTCAACACCCTCCGTGACAGCATGGCCCAGCTATCCCAGGGCTGTGCCACGCTGGAGGGGAACCACGCTCACCACAGCGGTAGCCTCAGGAGAGGCTTTCTTGGTCCTGCCTGGTATCCTTTCTGACACCCGTCCTGGTGGGATACGAGGCTCTAAAGGGCTCATGAGCTAGCAGCCGGGGACCACAGTCTGGGCAAAGGCAGGAGCAGGCTCTCCTCAGGACCCGGGTCTCTGCTTGGAGGCCAGCCAGAGTGTCTCAGCTTTGAGGGCCTGGGTATCTGCTTTTCCGTGGGGATCCTGGCTGTTTAGGACAGGCAGCGGCCAGCACAGGAGACACACCGCAGCACGGCCCTGGGCACTGCTCCCCAGCCCCGCCGCTTGCAGGTGAGGAGGGAGGGCAGGAAAGGTTTGCGGTGGGCGGGCAGCGGGGGGAAAGCGCGAACCCAAGAGCAGCAGCAGAGGGTGGGGGTAGCTGGGGGGGCTTTGGGGCCAGGGGGGTGGCCTGGGGATGCTTCGCTGGGGCGCAGCTGGTGCTTCCTGGGGGCTGCGTGATAGACACCCAGAGCACTCAAGCCAAGGTAGCTCTTAATAGTTTAATAGAACAGCAAAGATGTTATCAAAACTATATTTCTAAATCCATCGCTCCCTGCTTTCCACTGTTGGGGTGCATATCTAAGTATACATCGCACTACCAGTAATCTCAAAGCAATTAGTGTCTGCCCATCGATATTAACAACACGCCTGCCTGTAATAGCAATTATGTCTTGTCTATGAGACATCTCAGATGATTACATGCCTAGAATGCTTTGCCAAGTAATTCCATAAAATAAATGCCCTGGCTAAGGTTTCCTAGACAAGACACACTAATCTTCCATTATTTTTCATGGACAATGTATGGTGTACCTAGACTGAAAACCCAAACCCCTGTGGCTGTGCTACAAAGTAGCAGTTTTGAACTTCAGTGGAGTGCTGACAGTAAATACAAAGTTACATGCAAGGCCTGAGCAGCAGCCACAATATTGTGAAGGCAGTCTTCATTTCATTAAAACAAAATTTTAAGTAGAAAAGTACATTTTGCAGCTGCTAACTAACATAGAATTTTCCAAAAGTTTTTCTTAGGTTGAGAATTAAAAAGTACGTAAGAACAAAAGTCAACAGTCACATAGAACCATAGAATGGTTTGGGTTGGAAGAGATCTTTAAAGATCACCTAGTTCCAAACCCCTGCCCTGGGCAGGGACACCTTCCACCAGACCAGGTTGCTCCAAGCCCCGTCCAACGCAGCCTGGAACCCTCCCAGGGAGGGGGCAGCCACAGCTTCTCTGGGCACCCTGTGCCAGTGTCTCACCACCCTCATTGTAAAAAATGTTTTCCTTTATCCGATCAACCATCTAAATCAACCATCTTATTGTTTAAAACCATTACACCTTGTCCTATCACTACAGGACCTGGTAAAAAGTCTCTCTCCATCTTTATTTTAAGTCCCCTTCATATATTGAAAGACTTCAATAAGGTCTTCCTGGAGCCTTCTCTTCTCCAGACTGAACAATCCCAACTCTCTCAGCCTTTCTTACTAGAAGAGGTGTTCTGACCATTTTTGTGGCCTTCCTCTGGACCTGAACTAACAGGTCCATGTCTTTCTTGTGCTGGGGGCCCCAGAGGTACAGTACTGCAGGTAGGATCTCACAAAAGTGGAGTGGAGGGGGAGAATCACCTCCCTCAACCTGCTGGCCATGTTTCTTTCTGTGTAGCTTTTTTCAGCTCCTCCTTGTTATGTGACAACAGCCCAAGAATATACTTTTCCCTTTATCATCTCACATAGTGCTGAGTAAGTGTTCACAGCAAAATAAGAACAAGATAAGCTTCAGGGCTATTTTTCTTTTGCTTGCAAGCTTCTTCCAGAATCCTCCATTGTCCCTTTCAAAGTAGATTTCTAAGTTTTAGAAAAACAAAACTGAGGATATTAAATTTTTACCAGACTACCTCTAGAAAAATACCAATGTTATTTTTATTACATTCATGACAAATACTTGGTGCATGTCAGCACATAAGTGCTCCTGCTGCAAGCACTCGTCAGCTTTCACTGAGAATATCCACACGGGAACTATCAAATCCAAAAGCCTATTTGGGCCCCTGGAAAGTATTTTCACAGAAGATGTTGAGGCAATTTTGGACTCTAATGGTTAAAACAGATTTAACTTTGTCATAAACCCCTTGAGGCAAACTATACTGGCCACAGAGCAGGGACAATGACTGCTAACAAGACAAAACACTAAAGAAAGTAACATTTACTTTTTGAATAGTATTGTGAAATTTAGGAAATTCTTACTCAGAAGATTGAAGATAATGTACTGCCTATGGGTTATAATGAGGGCCTCATGGTAATCAGGATGTTTATCAGGGTGTGGTAAACAAACCATCCTTGAACCCATGAAGACAAATACCCGTGTATTTATAATACAAAATAGGAATGTTACCACCTAATAAGTTGTAGGGAAAAAAATTAAAGAATCAAGTGCATGTAAAAGAAAATAAGAAAACAGTCTATTGCTTTAAAACTCACTGGATCAAATGCATTACTGATATAACTTAATTAAGATCAACTGAGTCATATCATGAATGGAATGGTTAATTGAACAGAAATGATGAGGAAAAGTTAGGTCTCTGTTTTTTTAACAGAAGGAAAAAGCAGGTTATCCTAAGTAAAAATGTATAGAAGAGTTTAATAGTGGGAAAAGCTTATGCCTTCTTTTTGTTGAATGAATAGGAAAACAGACTAATTCTGAGAGCTGGTCACGATACAATCTGCTTGCTTACACTTCACAAACCTTGCATCCACAGGATCCTTGATGAGGACTCATTAGGCAGCTTCTCCACTCCAGTGTATTCCAAAGCAAAGCAAAATAGAGTTGCTTGGAGTCTAGCTGCACTGAAGCTGCTCAACTAGAAACCACCCTCTTATTGTAAAAGGTTATAACCCATAATGAATCATTTCAGTAATGCGATCATGAGTTACTGATCATGAATTACATCATAATAATTCTATGCCCAATGTCTGAAAACTTAGGTCATGAGAAAAGTAAAAGTAAAGTGGAAGAGGCAGGAGCTGAGCAGCTACTCAGACTCTCTTTCCTTTCTTAAAGCAGAAATGAACAGCTTTGTGAATGTTGGAGAGATGTAGCATAAAAAAGCTTTTGTATGACTCATCATTGTATGATACTCATCACAAGTGTGAATAATTTCTTAATAAGCAGTGACAAATCAGAGCAATACAAGTAAGAATCTAACAGCTGCACCAAGCATAAAATCTCTTTACCTTGCACGGCATACAATTCAGCAGAACAAACAGATTCTGGTGTGTACAGTCCTTGAATCTATTATGTCTCAACCTATCTGCTAGTGCAAGAGCATACACGGGGACCTGAGGTATTTTTCCTCTTCTGTCAGTACACTGGTTACTCACATAGATGGTAGGACACATGGTAGGTAGGAGGCTCTTCTGAGCTGTTTCATCCCTGCCCTGCACAGGAGGAGTACACACAAGTCAGATTATCATGAGCCCTGTGCTGATCCAAACCTTCAGCAATAGGAAGATAAGGGCAAGCTGGGAAAATCATGTTGCACAAGTGATAGCATCATTCCAACAGACCTCCACTCTTTAATTCCTAATCTATTAATATTAAACATTTCTAAGTGCGTAACAAATGAAATTGTTATTTGCAAAGTCTTTTTTTCCAGTTAAGCAATTTAATACATCAATGAATTAGCAAACAGAAGGAAACAGAAAATAAATTAGACCATCACACTTGTGTTTACATTAAATGGTCACTTGTATTAATGTTTATAGCTGGTTTATCTAAGGGCAACATCTTATGATTCATTATTCATCAATATTTATTAACATTTTGTCCTTTAATTTTGACAGAGTTTTGCCCACAATGTAACTTGAGTACAATTTTTGAAGGATGTTTTGAGAACATTAAGGAGCTGAAACAGGAGACGACCATTGACAAGGGAAGAGTATGTTATAGAGAATATGTGTCCCTATGTTTGTAAATAAAAACACACAGTTAAATACCAATAGAAGTTATTTTATCTACTGCCATTAAATCAACCATAAAGTCAATCCTTCCTTGCACCTCCTGAAAGCCCATACTCCAGTAGACACTCTCAGAAGGCACCTGACAACTACTGGCAGATCTGGATGTGTTAAGAGTCTGTAGTAGTGGCTGAAGGCTTGGTAGAAAAGGTGGATGCTGCTACTACCCTTTGTTATATAGAATATCAAAACTTCCATTCTGCTAGGGCTTGTTCAGCCTGTTTACTTCAAGAGAATGGTCTGATCACCAGGATAATGGCTGTCATCCATGAGTGAAGAAAGGAAAAGGATCCTTCATCTGTGGGGACTTTCAAGATCTGCCTGCAGAAAACCATGAGCAGCCTGGCCTGATTCCAGAGCTGGTCCTGCTTTGGGAAGGAGGATGAACAAGAGACCTCCTGGGGGCCCTTCCTACTGAAGAGGTTCCATGAAAAAGGAAGCATAGGAACAAGGAGCCATAATCCCTATCCCTTTTACTGGAACTGTGAAGGATCCGAGAAAGCAAATAATATGACTACCTGTATGTCCAAAATAGTCATCCCAGAGAAAATGAGGAGGACAGCTCATGTTCCAGTGTATACTACCAAAGACTTTCCATACTTAGCAGTTAAAACTTGCAACAGAATACAAAAAAACTTCTATTGAGTTTTAAAAGTTATTTTTAACCCTTGATCTGTACTTTCAAGGAAACAAAGAAATCTACTATCAAACACATGTATTGGATTTGAGATCCTAACTGGAGGAAGACATGGAGCCACAAGTAAACCTGAGAGCCCTAAAGAGACAGAATTTCTGAGAGGCCTTCATCTCAATTTTCTTTACTATTACAATTAGACAGAATACAGACTGAGGAGCTGTACAGTTTTTGGATCCCCTCCATGGTACCCAGTTCTTCATACTGCAGCATGTGAGAAGTCAGCACATACCACTACTCTACTGAGGTCAAGTTTCTAGAAATTCACTATGGCAGTATACAAATTGTGGGCTCACTGCAGTCTCAGTGCTTGACAAGAAAACAAAACAAAAAAAGTTGTGTTACTTCCTCTCACTTGCAAAGCTTATTTTTTAATGCAAAACAGCATTCATGGCTAGTCTGTATAGGTAAATAGGAACAGAAGCTTTATAATCCCAATTTTAGGTTGCATAGAATAGCTTTTGGGTAGCTAAATTACGTTCCAAAGTGCTAAACATTGCTATGTTTTTCTTATACAGAGGCTTCTTAATTGGATTCCCTGTACTACAGTAGCCTCGCTCTGGAGTCAGAGGTGACTGCTGTTAGAACATCAGAAAAAAAGCAGTTTTTCTATATAATATATAGTACCTCAGTGATCTTTTTGGTGGAATGAGATATAAAAAGGCCTATTTAACTGACTCATACAATGTCTGATAGCTGAAGCTAGAGAAATTCAAGCAAAAAAAAAAGCACATCTCACTAGTAGAAGGGTATTTATTCTCTACCCAAACAAATCTATAAATCAACATTAAATGCTTAGAAGATATGTTCAGGAAGAATGTAAGGGTTTGATGCAAAAACCATTCAGTAAAGTTATGGACTGAGCTCTGCAAGATGGAAAATTATTCCAGTAATGCCTTCCAGGGCATTAGTCATTTTGCTAGCAGCAGTGTTACCACCACCAGGCCACTACCATTAAAACCTGCAGGAAACAGAACTTCAACTAGAAACCAATAATCAGGCCTTTTCCTCACAGAATGATCTATTTTTCAGAACCTACTCTGTGAAACAAATAGATCAAATCCCCTCTTGTTTGATCCTTTCTAAAGCCTCTTTTACTCATAAGGGGTCCATTCCCATTCACTCTGTGAACATCTCCAGGTAGATCTCCTAGCCAAGGAGTACAAATATCCCTCCTCTACTCTTTTTGTCTTCTTTTTTACAGGGCTGTGTGCTGGCTTTTTAATTGAGATCCAGGCTCCCTGCAGCCTGCCCCCTTGCTCCATAAATGTTTGTCTGGGCAGCCTCTTATTATTCACAGCTTTGGGTAAGTCCATCTCCATTAGTGGATATTAAGCCATGAACAGGAACGTGAACAACTGTTGTATGGATTCTGTGTTCTTAAAATAGTATTTAAACATATTTTGTCACTTTTTTGTGCTCTTTGTGTGCTAAGATTAAATTCTGACTTTGGGACAGAATTCTGTCCTTGCTTGCCCTGTTGTAGAGAATTTTGACTGTGTCTTGATATTTTTGTAAAATAATCACTGTGTAAGTATGAAAGATACCAAACCCTCTTTTGACTCAGCATAAAACCACTGCTCTCTGAAAGCTCTTCTATGCCTGGATGAGACATTATGACAGTAAGAAAAATTCTTTAAAGTTATCACAACACTGGGCCTCACAGAAATCATGCACTTGTACTTAACTTTGAAGAACTCAGTCTGTTTGCCTCTGTTTCCTAATGTAAAAACTAGAGATACTTGGTACAGACTTCCATATTCTGTTAGAAAGGCAGTCTGCAATGTTTTATTTAATTCTTTTATGTTCCCACTTTCTTCAAGAGTACTTCTTGCTGTCCCATTTCTTCTGAATATAGAAAAGCTGTAATTCAAACTCAGTGGCTATGCTTCAAGTTTCCTAGTTCATATAGCATAAGGTGAAAGTTAGAGACCTTGTGGACATGTTTTTATTAAAACTGCTAATGTTATAGGTCCTAGACAACATGCAATTTTAGGATAAAAGACCAAAGCAGAGATTTTTCAGGACATAAACATATACATATAATTTCTTAAGTAGTGGACTGAGGTAGCCCCAAGTCTTCCCATCTCCACTATCAGTTCCTGTTCATGCATCATGGTTTATCACCATCTCAGATACATCTGTGCAATATGAGATCATGTTGTAATCCTGGTAAGCAAAGCAATCCGATTTTTACAGACGAAAAGCCCTTTCTGGTGCTGGTCTGCAACCAGTTGCAATGGCATGCCTGAAAGGGCAGTCAACTTCAAGAGAGTACAGAGGGGAAGGGAGGGCTTAAGCCTCTTAAAACTACTTTTCCTCTAGAGAAAATGTAGTTTTAAAAGATGTGATTCAATCTGAATACCTCACATATCATCTCTCCAATGCTATGATTCATCTGAAAACCTTTAAAGTAGGAAGGTAAAATTAGAGTTTAGAAACGTCCAGTTCAATAACGGTGTTTACAGTAGATGCAAGCCACCTCCTTTATCCCCATTTCTGTATCCAGTATAGCTGCTGATTTAGCAAAGTAATTAAACCATGCCTAATTTTAAGCATGTGAGGAGTCCCATTGGGTTCAAAGAGATTATTCATATGCTTAAGTACATTGCTGAATCAGTGCTGAAATGAAAATAGTTACATAATTACAGGATTATATGAACATAGAGTTGCAAATGTGATGTTTAAAAGAGAAAGGCTAATTTACAGGATGATAGGAACATTTAATTGCAGTTTAGAGATGGAAGGAAATCCACAACCATAAATGATGATACAAAACACAGCATGTCTTTTACAATCACTGTGGCATCTTTAGCTTGGAAAGCTTAAACTGAAAACCTAAGCAGGTGTATGAACAGCACAGTGCTGCAAACAAATTTTCACATACAGCCTTTGCATATTCCATTCTGTACCTGTACACTTCTATATAAAATATCTGCTTTTCAACATTCTTGGGTTTTTACTCTAACCCAGCACCAGTTTCACTGCATTGTAATACTCTGGTTGTAATTCTGAATTGTTTCACAAGCCATTCCATTATCCCAGCTATAGGAGCAGACTACTCGGATAAATTGCCATTTATTTTTATTTTTTTTTTTAATTTAATCATCTATCACTGATTAAACCTAGCTTCAGTGTCCATACCCACAGATTTTAGGGGCTTACTATCCAGAGTAGGACCCAGAGCTAAGCACCAAATCTACCAACAGTAGAAGGCAGCCCTGCCTTGCAAGTAGGGACTATCTCATGTTGCAGTGCTGGGTGACACAGGTGCCCCCCACTGCCCCCAACACCCTTCTCTTATAGGTTTCCACTTTTTCTTCCTAGAGGGAAAGACAAGTTGCTCATGAAGACTCTGAGCATTCTCTATGGCAGATGGCAACATGATGTGGTGAGACAAAACCTTCGTGCTAACTGCTTCAGGCCTGCACAGCCTCTAAGAAGTGAAGGTAGATGCATCATCTGCTGATCCACTATAAGTTGCCCTGTTTGCAGTTCAGAGCTTTCAAAGGTGGTCTAAAAATCGGAACAGAAAACCTTTGTGTGCCTGAGTCCTGTCCTGGATTTCACATCCCTGAACTGTGACTATAGAGAGGTTTCTTGCTCTCTTCCGTTTATAACCCACAAGCAGCTTCTGAAGGGAGAGTTCTACAATTGTCTGTTGAAAGAATGGGCCTGGCCCATATTCTGAGTCATCTAGTTGGCCACATGCTGTTCACAGTTATATCTAGTTAAGTCAGTGAGGTTGCACCAATGTAAGCCTACAAGTTGCCCTTAGCTGTTCTGTTGTGCATGCCCAGCTTCCTCAGCTGAATACCTGGTGACTACAGAGGAGGTCAGCAATGTCTAACAATATTAATGAAACTGGAAGCTGTAAATGTATGTAACAGGTTTGTAAAGCTTTGTTCACATGTCTGTTTCCATCCTCTTTAAATTTCTCACCACTGCATAACACTGACACCATTCTACCAGATACATCAATTTTTCAAGGGGTGGCAGTTCCAATGCAGACAGGCCACTGCTCTGCTTTGCAAATCAATACAGCTTGGAATGAATCTCAATCATCCATGTCTGTGTGAGGACACAAAAAGACAGGCAAAGCCCACAAGAAAATCCAGTGCATTAAGAGGAAGTAATTGAGACACTCCTTTGTTAGTTTGGTTAGCAGGCGGAACAAGTTTGGGGTAGTTTTATGAGAAAGCCTGATGTGTGATACTTATTTTTATTTGCTCTTCAATTCATTTGAGTGCTTGCTCTAAAAGAACACAGGGCTATCAAATCAGCCCAAAACAGTAAACCAGTAACAACTTCACAATAAAGACTTGAAAACCACGTCAATGTGAAATATACTTGCAGAAAATCTTGGTAGTGTTAACCTATATCATGCCTCACAAGATGGATTCCCAAACATATAAACTTGTAGAAATACCGGCAAAGACCACCAAGATCAACTGAAGTTGAGACAACTGTTTTCTGTGGTAAAGCACTAATGCTCAAAGCTTGATGACAGACACAGTATATCGTGCTTTGTGCTTTACCTGTTAGAGGAGCACAGTGTTTGTTGATTTTCCACCATTTCAATCAAAGTTTTTGAAGGACAAAAGCCTGTTCTTAGAAGACAGAAACAATTTACTAAATTTCAGAGTACAAACCTGGCACTGAAGGTTGTGCTTTCATAGTCCTTGTTACACTGTTGTGACTTTAGTACATCCTCTGCTCCTGAGATGGAGGATCACATTCATGTCTGGGAGTTTCTGGAGTTACAGACTTATGACTGTGCTGTAAGAGTAAATCCCTGTGCTCGATACTCTGTCTTCACCTCACTGTGTTGTGAAAGAATTGATGATTGAGGGTGCATTTAATCTGGTCAATGTAATCCCAGTATCAGAAGTAGTTGTGGGCACTTATCTCTACTGAAGAGTATTTTTCCTCGGGTATGTGCAAAAAGGTCTGCCAGCTTTTCCTGGTGGACTTCAACTCCTGAGGTAAGTCTGAGAATCTGCGTGTAGGTGACTTTTTTGCTGTACCTCTCCTCTGAACTGGTGGTCCAAAGTGGTCAGTTTTGTTACGAATAAATTGCCCATTATGCTTGCAGAGAAATCAAAGCCAGACTCGAGCAGCAGGGGTTTCTCAGCGGGGGAGGACTGTGGCTGTGGGGGGCCACTCAGCCCAGGCTGTCTGCCAGAACCCCACGGCAGCTCCCTGAAACAGCTGGGCTTTTCTCTGGGCACCCATGCACACGTACCAAGATCTTTATCTGAATGTGACAAGACCCCTGCTTACATTTTAAATTTGCACCCAAACCAAGAAGTCTTAAAGCAGCCTAACCTGCACCAAAACAAGATCTGGGGGAGTCCAAAGGAAGTGATTTTCAATTTTAAAAGAATCCCTAATCAATCGATACTCTCCCCAACAGAAACACAGCGGCAGCACCCTCGTCCTGATTACAGGAATTACTACTCAGGCAGCTGAGTAAAAAAGAAACAAAATGGCATTGTCGGGTCAGTCAGGAAACAAGGGGAACGTTTTGAGATCAGTCTCAGCTAACCTCCACAGCTCAAGTTTAAAGGACTGAATAACAATCCCCTGCAGCCTGAGGTCTGCAAGCACTGAATAGAATTTAAAAATGAAAAATAGTTCACTTGAATTGCTTCAAGCAAGCAGGTTTTTTTTGTTTTTTTTTTTTTTTTTAAAAAAAAAAAAAAGTTGTAATGTTTCTGTTTCATGAGAAAAGAAAAACACAATTTAATAAGCTTCACTTATGAAGTAAGTGTGATTTCCACATTGTGAAGCCAAGTGTCACATCATGAGCCAAGTGTACTCTGTCTTCATAGGTGGGCTCTGATGTCAAATATTCCCTTAGGACATTGTCACTGTTCTGCTGTCCCAGAAACATTCATCCCAATAAGAACCTTAGCAGCTTGGTGTTTTAAAAGCAAGTTGCAAAGGGGTTTTGATTTTTTTTTCCCCTAATTATTTTCTAAAAGTTAAAAACATATGCTAGATCTTTATGCAGTAAGAAAACACACCCTTTTAGTCTTTCAATTTTTTCTAATGCTACCATTTTTTAAAATTAGAGAATTATTAAAGCAGTTGGCAAATTACAAACAAATCTTTCAAATCTACATATGTTAAGCCAAGAATATGTACAAACATCACAACCTTGCAATTCCTTGCTTTATTTCAGTAAACTCTGTTTAAAAGCTTCTTACATGTTTTAAATAATTGGCTAAAATAGTTGTGGAACAGTCCTAGTTCCTTTGTGCAGCCAGATATACTGGAAGTAATTTCTATGACAAAAGTATTAGCTGAAGGAAGAAAAGGAAATTCATCACTCAAAATTTTCTTGCTCTAACTTGGAAATACCCTTGGTACATAATCCCATCATCAAATATCAGCGATCTGATTACTGAACATCAAAGGTTCAACATAAATTACCTTCCTTCTGCGTAAGAGTTAGGTTTTCTGCTCTGGGATTAGGATAAATTGTTTTTAGAAAAAAGAACAAATAAGCTTTGCAAAAAAGCCTGGTATTTCCATTTTTAGTGAGCTCTCCTCAACCTCATGAGAATGAGCCTGCAGAACACCGACTGCAAAAGCATTTAACTGATTATCAGTGAAACCGTTCTAACTTTGCAATTACCTTTGATTAGCAAAGGGCACTTAAGAAACCATGATCACCAACTTTGCTTAGACATTTTGCTCTAGATATCAGCATGAGAGAAGTGAGCAGTGCACCAGGAGCTGAAGGGTAGCAAGGGAAAGCACTGATAAAAATGCTAGTCCTTATAGCACTTCTAAATTTGTAGGCTGTAGGTAGGCTGGTTTTCTCCATTTTTATATATCTATTTTAAGAGAAGTTTAAAATCTTCATGAAGTAAGACCTGATGAGAAGTAAATAAAGCCCTTTATCATCTCTGGCTACATCCTGTCCCCTTAATCATACTTCCATTTCCAGTACACATCTGTCAAAGATCAGCTGCTATCTCAGCAGATAAAAAAACAGGCTCCCAAAACTGACACAAATGGGCTAATCACACAGGTTCTCTGTATTTGTGGGCGCCAGTGAATTTTCATACCTAGCTTCAAGCGGTGGATTAGCCGTGGTTGCTGCAGGGTGGTGGCAGACCAGGCATCGACAGCCAGCAACATCCCAGAGCGATATCCCAGGGCCAGTGCAACCTGAGCATTTTCCAGGAAGAACAGATGAAGCTTGTGACAAGGCTCCCCTCAGCAAGATGCATCTCAGAAGCCAGGAGCTCTCCCTCTAGCAATTCACAGAGTCCATCTTCCCTTGTTTTTGACAAGCTATCAGCATTCTTTTGGCCTTGTATTATATTTGGCTGCACGGCAGCATCTTTGGGAGTTACAGTGAAGCTCTGAGCACATCTTGTCAGGAAATAAATGGTGCATAAAATGCCATAAAACCTTTGATGAACATGCTGGTGGTCCATGCAGCAGACCCATCTGAGCAGCAGGTGAGAGCCATGAAGGATCTTGGAATTCTAGCTGGAGGCTGGCCAACGGAGTTATTCCCTTCAGCCTGCAGGCCTCGGGGAGTCTGAGGAAGCCAAGGCTCTGCAGGGGCAAGGGAAAACCTGGAGCTTCTTCTAGCTGTCCCTGACTGCACTTCAGGGACACTGTTCACATCCTTGTCTTTCAGGACAAGTGATATAATTTACAGCTGAAAGAATATAGTGTATCATCAGAGTAGAGATTACATACTGCTGTAATACACTTCTAGGTCAGCTCTATGATGTATTTTGGGCTATCCTCCCCAGCCCTCACCCCAAAGCCCAAATTGAGATTCCTTCACTGAAGCTTTCATGATTCCCTCCTCATTTCTTTCTTCTATCAAGCCACATGTTGAAGCAGATTTTCTTATCAGCAGAAAGTAGCATTCTTCAATAATCCAGTTTACTTTGGATTTAATTTAGGTAGATCTTCCAACAGCTCCAAATAGCTCACTCTTATTCACCCCATCTCTCAAAATTTGGGTGAGGTCTGCTATTCCAAGTCTTCTTGCAAAATTATAGTGTGATTTGTAGTTGAGTTTTTTTAATTCCCTGCCCTCTGTGCCACTGGAGGGAGGAGGTAGAGATATCTGGAGCAAAGCTGAGCCCAGGAAGAAGGGAGGGATGAGGGGAAAGTGTCTTCAAGATGTGATAATACTTCTCACTGTCCTACTTTGTCTGTTAAATGTTGGTTTTGTTACTATCTCTATTAAGCTTATGTTATATTTTTCTTTCCCTAACAAGTCTGTCTTTTTCCTGTGACCGTAATGGGTGATTCATCCCTCCCTGTCCTTATCTTGAACCCCAAGCCTTTCCTTATTTTCTCTTTCCCAGCACTGGTGGGGGGGGGGGGGGGGGGGAGCGAGCACCTGCATGGTGCTCAGTTGCCCTCTGAGTTCAAACCACAACAAAACTAACTTGATTTTTTCAGGCACGCGTGGTCACAGAGCAGAAGGTATACATGCATGGTGAGTTAGTTCATGCAAGCTGAAAATGGGTAGCATGAATTTTTCCTTCCTCAAAAGTACCCAGCAACTTTACTCAGTCTGTGTCAACCCTAATTCTATGCAGATTAGATTTTCTTTGTTGCAGCTTATAAGGAATTAACAGTTAAGCCAAGAGAAACAAAGAAAGAAAAATACTATTATGGTTACATTACATCCTTCAACTTACTCTTTTAGGAGGCTGAGTATACATATTTGAAGGAATAATTTTCAGAACATTAAGTACAATGCTTTCCCCAAAGAAAACATTCTTGCCTGATCACCTCTAGAAATAGCTGATATCGGAGGCTATGAGAGAAAATTGCCGTGGATCAAGTTAAAGTAGGATTTGAAACCAGTCCAGCTAGACTAGTAAAAAGGCTATATATTCACCCTCATACTGAATTAAAGCAGATTTTTTTTTTTTTAATACAAAATAATGGGTTGAAAAGTCTTTGCTCCTCAGCAAGGAGGGATCAACAAATCAGAAACACTAAATGCAGAACACTTCCTTGAATTTATGAAGTAGATTTTCTGTGCAATATGTTAGGTGCAAAGTGGCATATAAAAACACATTGCTTTGTGCAAGGCTGTTTGTAATTCTGAGCCTTTTTTTACATTATGGTATTTGGGAAAAAAATCCAGTAGATTAACTGTAAAAATGTGTAAGAAGGGTTAACACAGTAATTAAATACTTCTTTTAGGTGTTGTTTTATAGGCTTCTTCCTCTCTTCAGTTTTATGAGCACTGCTGGAGAAGGTGGATTATGATTTTGTTACTTTCCAGCATCTCAGTGTTTCCCTTTCCCCCAGGATCATTTTATTTGCAATGAGAATTCATGAGAGAAAGCCCTCAGTAAAGCTAACATTTTCAAATGTGCAGTTTTGGATCCTACAAGGCCTTCAGCAGGCAACTTGCTTCCCTGCTGAGCTCGGGAGGAAAGCTGCAGACATGGTCAGTGGGAAGATTAATGTTCCAAGAGACTTCTTTTAAAAAAGAACGTGGTAAGATATTGGCACACATTTTGTATCTGTTTGGTTTGACAATTAAGATACACCAAATAAAAGCTTATTGAACCATATGCTTAAACTAAAGAATTTAGTGTTAGGAAAACTTGATATTATTTCAACTGAGAAAGCATATCCATCTCTATCACTGCGTTCCATGCATGCACATGCAGGACACAGATCTAATCAGTGGTTGAAGTCATGCTGAGTCAAACAGACTAAAATATTACATTTATTAGATTTCATGGCTGTAGCAAAGGTTCATTTTTCTGGGGAGCTATTTATAACATCTTATAATGAAGCCAAGAGGTTCCCTTCTCTATGATTATACAAATATTCCTTCAGAAGAATTAAATACTCTGGATTATAACTTGGAAACACTGAGCTCTGCTGTGTTTGATGGCAAGCCTGGCTCTGAATACTGTGTTTTCGTGTATCAGTGGAATAGCTACATCAGTCACATTTGTAACTCCGGCTGCCTTTAGGGTTTTGCAGAGTTGGCTTCATGGTTCCATTAAACAGAAGCTGTGGGTTTTTAGGTGTCTAACAGCCACTTGAAAGTCAATTTGTAGTTGTTTATGTCTATTTCACTAGAGCTGCTCCTCATGGTATTAGCCAAAGGCACAGCAGCAAACATGTAGCACATTTCAAGTGGCCCATGAAAGGGGGGGTGATGGGAAGCTTTACAGGCTGTTTCTAGCAATCCTGAATTTCCACTTGGCAGGACTTGGATGCACACAGAGGAATTCACTTGGATGTGGGGCAAAAATCATTAAGAGCTGTACTGGCTTAGGATTCCCTGGAAGATCATAAAAATAAATTGGTGTCCTGGATTTATTCCTAAGATTCAGTCTGTTTTCCCCAATGATGTATTTCAAGACTTACACATTATTCTCCTTACGGTTGTCTAGCCACTCCCGTTTTACATTTACTACATTTTATCTTTTAAGGATGAATTAAAACCAGCAGCTCTGCCACCTCCCTTGCCTGTAAAATAAAACCCCAAACATAGTTATAACTGCTTTTATCTTCCGAGTTTTACTTATCATATCCTTTTCATTCTCCAACAAGACACTGCTGTTGCCAAGTCTGGGGTGACACTATATTCAGTCCTGTTATCATGAGACTTCATGCTTGTAAAATTTACCACAACATCCATTTTACTTCTTGCCAAAGAAATACACTCTAGTATACAAGCTGGCTGTAATTTTAAGTTACCTTCCTTGTCTATTTGGTGTCAAGTAAACTTAAAATGGAATTAGTATAAACAGATGTAATGATTCCTCTGAGCTTGTGGAGAGGACAAAAAACACCTAAGGTAAGAAGCAAGGATTGACCAATTCACTTTATAAAGTAAAACTCACAATTATGAACAAGTTACTTTAGCTTGAAATTATCCTTCAGTCTCTTTCCGGGCCATATTTGGCTATTTGATGTTTGAATTTCATGGAACACCAAGTGCATTAACTGTATTTTGTGTCTTTCAACATCACCCACACAGTCCATGTGGGACACCATGTAACACTGACCTAACAGTGAGGAGGAGATAATTTTGCATCTCAAGAGAAGGATGTCTCAAACCAGTATTAAGTAAACTTAGATGCATGGGGACCCCCCTGAATCCATCAGTCTACAGGCCCTACTGATTGGAACTACGTCCAGGTGGGAAGAACCAGGAGCATCTGCTGAGCTCTAGGTTTGGATGCACACCCCACTCGCATCTCGTGTTCATCATGTGTGTTAGACTTCAGTGTAGATCACTGAGAAGAGTTTAGTGTGTTCATGAGGACAAGGAGAACAATTCCGTGCTCCCTCACCTCCTCCCACCCTCCCATTTTGCGTGGGGAGTAAGATTTGAGGGTGAACTGCAGAGCACAGCTGTACCACCATATCAACATAGTTTTAATCTGCCTCTAGTTATAAATAGATTAACACATCAGAGTCACACAACCTCCTCCTACTATCACCTCCCACAAAAAAAGGTTGATCAAAATAAAATAAGAAAAGGTCACAGCACTGAAAAGACAGAAGCAAATTTTTGCATACATAATAAGAATATCCCAAGTGAATTAACATGAAATAGAAGTATATTTAATGTAGCACTGTGGTACACACAATGAAAGAGAAGGCAAATCAGCTGTTAATTAGCCGTCTTTTATCATTCCTGAAGACAGCATCTAGCATCAGTCAAAACCTGGGATAACAGCTCAAGAGTATATCAAAATAAGCATCACCTATGCCATACTCAATTTCTGCTCTGTTTGCTGAATACTTCAACTCAGAATCCAGATGTTAGAACAGTAAACCTCACCATCTCATTTCCAGCAACTAGAAGCTTGGCAGCTAATAAAACAGTGGCATTCATGCCCAAGTGAATCGTTATACCAAGATTAAGGGATACTATCACAATGTTGCTGAAGTTTGATCTTGGGAGTATTCAAAAGCAAACTTTTATCTGTCCTCTAAGATGGACTCAGATTGTCTAAATTAAACTCCTGCTTTTAACCTGCTTCTAGAAGATCCAGCCTCTAAGATTATTTTGAGTAATTTCTTATCTTGGATGCAATGTGTCATTTTCTTTAATGGCTGTTCTACTGAAGGGTTGGTCTTTCCTCCAGGTACTTGCAGTTCCAAGTTCTCTTCAATATTTAATAGTGCTTGAAGTTTAAACCAGTGTTTTCTTTTTTTCAAAAGCCTTATTTGCACTGGGCAGGTAAACTTCAAGTTCAGGTTCAACGTTTGATGGTTGAAGGGGAAAAAAAATTAGGGAGAACTTCCACAGTGCCAGGTCAACATCCAAGCATATACTTTGAGTAGATGCTTAAGTCTCATTAAGCTTTGTTTGTCTGTGTAGATTTCCTAGTTAAGTCCCACAAGCCAGCATACTGGCTTCTTCACTTCTGCTTCCAAGATAACACGTCAGGAAGTACATTTGATCAATACATCATACCAGCTTTGCATTTAGAAAGTCTTCCTGAAACCATCCTTTGCATGCACTGTGAGAATTAAAGCCGTGTGACAAGTCTTCTTTAACCAGTGTCTAGGAAAAGAGCCACCCACTCACCCACAAACACAAACAAACAAAAAAAAAAAAAAAAAAAAAAAAACCAAACCAAAACCCAAACACAAACTTGTGATGCTACACACTTATTCAACACAAAGATGTAAAGATGGAAATTTTTTTTTAGAGAACAGATTTTTCCTCCAGCTATACAGAGGAATCCTTAGTTTTTATTCTAGGATAGAATTGAGACTCACATCTTTTTAAACATAGCTATGATTATCAGCACTGTGTATAGGCAGTCTTTAAAGAGTTTATTCCCATTTATTGAAGTACTGCAATGGTTACTTGCATTACAGTAGTTTCTTTGCCTCTTTCATTGAGTCACATAATATTTTGATGTACAATTGTTAGAAGTGAAATCTTGGTACTTTCACATTTTACACTTATGCACTGTGCTGGTTTTGGCTGGAATAGACTTAATTTTCTTCATGGTAGCTGGTATGGGGCTGTGTTTTTGGATTTCTGCTGAAACCAGTGTTGATAACACAGGGATGTTTTCCTTACTGCTGAGCAGTGCTTGCACAGCACCAAGGCCATTTCTGCTCCTCACCCCACCCCACCAGCGAGGAGGCTGGGGGTGCACAAGGAGTTGGGAGGGGACACAGCCAGGACAGCTGACCCCCACTGACCAAAGGGATATTCCACACCATATGATGTCATGCTCAGCATATACTGCTGGGGGAAGAAGGAGGAAGGGGGGGAGGTTCAGAGTGATGGCGTTTGTCTTCCCAAGTCACTGTTAAACATGCTGGAGCCCGGCTGTCCTGGGGATGGCTGAGGCCCCACCTGCCCATGGGGAGTGGTGAGTGAATTCCTTGTTTTGCTTGCTTGTGCACATGGATTTTGCTTTACCTATTAAACTGTCTTTATCTCAACCCATAAGTATTCTCACTTTTACTCTTCCAATTCTCTCCTCCATCTCACTGGAGGGGAGTGAGTGGCTGTGTGGGGCTTGGTTGCCAGCCGGGGTTAAACCACAGCATGTACAAGAGACATCCCACAGCAGGTAAGGGGCTAGACTGGGCCTCATGTGATTAAAGCTGGTTAATGGACTGTGCACCAGATCCCATTTCAAAATGATTTCCAATTAGAAAAAAAAAAAAAGACATTTGAACTAAGTCAGTCTTTCTCTGACAAGTTAGTACCCAGACCAGTCATTATCAAGTGTTGAAACAGTGAAATGCTAAACACAGGGTCATGGAAGTAAAAGGCCACCTTTAACAGGAAAGCACCCCAAAATGATGACCAGAAAGCAGCAGAGGCCCCTCAGAGGGTATCCCCCAGCATTCTGAGACAGCCAGGTAAGTGATCATTCACTTCGCCTGCCTCCTGCCCGCCCCACCTGCCGGGGAGCCGCAGGGGCTGGTGCCAGGGACAGCACCAGAGGAAAAGAGGCAGCCAAAGGAAAAACCCTGCAGGGCCCGAGCCACACTTCTTGCTGCTTCTCCACCAAGCAGCAGGGGTGACTAACTGGGCCTCGGTGGGTCAGGGTGCCTCTGCGGGGGCTGCTGCTGCCGCTGCCTCCTCCACAGTCTGCAGGACTGTGACCCTACCCCTCTGCACTTCAAGGTGCGGGCAGCACTTTGACAGTAATAAGATGGATACTCTTGGCTGCTCACACATTTTCCGGAATAGCAACTCATTCCCGACCGGTACAGCAAACTCAATAAGTATGAATTTCACGTCTCCAGAAGATTTAACTTCTATTAATACAAACTACATCCCAAACTCATGTATTCCAGTAGTCATTTAGTAGAGCTCTCTGGACAACCAGCTGTTTGTCAAGAATGAGAGGAAAGATATAGTCTTAAAGTACACTATAGCAGGCATGGCCTGGTACTTTTGAGGTGTTTTAGCAGTAAGAGGTTTGGCTAGTTATAGGATAACATATATTGAGAACATCTGGCATCTCTAAGGAAATATTTGGTATTTCTCCTAACTGATCTCATAATTAGATCTCATTCTTACATGAAATAAAATTAAAACCACTAACCAGTAAGCATAAATAAAATCAATCCTGCTGAATACCAGCTGAGACAAGGATGCCTCCTCTTTGTCTTCCAGGCAATGCCCCACAATACACTGACAGTCCTTGTATTGCTCTTTCTTATTCATGGGTAAGCCCCACTGTGAACAGTGGTTTTTCCTCCATGGAGCAGGTCAATAAAATTACTATCCACACCTTTTCTACTTGAATGAACATGCTATTGCCTCCAGAATTATAAGGTTGAAGGATTAAACCTAAGAAATGGTTGTTACTCTTAATCTAATACATACCACAAACACCAAAAAAGCAGTCATCACACAGTAACTGACTTCCTGAAACATGGGAGTTCTGAAATCTTTACACCAGCTCCTGGCTGATCAGAATAATAATAAATGGAAGAGGCAAGAGTTCCTTCATTGCTACTGTTAATAAATGTAACATTTTAAAATATACATATTTGGAGACCTGCTCATGTTTCATCCTTGAAACCCGGAACAACAATTCCATTTACTATAGAGAGATTAGACATTCAAGAAATGTGAAGTGCCAGGAAATGAATCCAGAGTTTACTTTAATAGATTCATTGTTACCTGCAGACACAGACTAAACAAACATTTCCTTCAGCAATAAAGTCAATAGCAGCCTTTCCAGCTGCTGTAATGACTGCCTTTTTTGACATCTCAGTTGATAGTTGTCTGCTCCATATTAGTTTGTTGAACTGACAGCGACACAATAAGAGGGAAAACTGAGAGAGTTTTAATCTCCACACTCTAAACAGATGAGCAGTTTCCTCACACATTCCTGGTATAATTAAGAAGTTATATCAAACCAAATGTGATTATCAGACAGGGAGCCGAGCTACCCAGCACTTCAGAGATCTGTAGGGCAGACGCGGGCAGTGGCCGAGGACTTGCCCCTGCTCAGGTGCACAGGTCCCTGCTGCAGCCTGCGATGGGGTGCAGCGCTGGAGCTCTGCAGAGGCTGTCAGAGTTTCGCCACATGGTAGATATTTACCTATAAAAATGAGCTGTGAGTGGATTGAGGATATTCAGGGGCAATATTAGGCAGTTGAAGAATTAAGAAAGGAGGGAAAGAAGCATACATCTTCCTGCCATGTGTTTTGCAAGATACTACTGTATTTGTTCCAGTTATCCCTCCCTCTGATTTTGTTTGCTCTCATTTTTGTCACTAGCATTGTTTATATCAGAAATGCAGAAGCATGATAAAGAAATTACAGAAAATGGTACTGACAACAAAAAACCTCTACTTTTCCTATTCCTTGAACCTTTTCTTCCCCATATATGTTGGGGAGGTGTCCTGGTTTGAGCCCAGAGGGCAACTGAGCACCACGCACCTGTTCACTCCCCTCTTAGCCCCTCACGAACGGGAAGAAGAAAATGAAGCAAAAGGCTCAGGAATCAAAATAAGGTCAAGGAGGGATGTCTGTTGCATTACAGTCATTGGCAAAAGACAGACTTATTAGGGGAAGAAAAAAAAAGAACTTCACTTTAATTCAAACACTAACAAAAGACAACACTTAACAGACAAGGTGGGACAGAGAGAAACACCACCACATCCAAAAACACCTCCTCCCACCCCTCCCTTCTTCCCGGGCTCAGCTCTTCTCCCAATGTCTCTACCTCCTCCCCCAGCAGCGCAGGGAGCAGGGGATGGGGGTTACAGTCAGCTCGACGCTCCTTCCTCCTTGGGAGGTGGGGTGAACACTATAGGTCTAAAGCTAAATGAATGACTTAAGATATTAGTGTGGAAATAAGAAGTCTTAATGGATACCATAGCCAAAGTGTATATGGCTGAGGAACTCCAGAAACAAAAGTGTTGATCAGCAGTATGCTATCAGTGCCACCGCTCCAGCAAAAGATCAGATTTAAAAATCATTTCTTGCTTCCTTGGAACTGGAAACAAGAACTTCACCAGTCTGAGTCATTACAGCAGTGCCAGAGAACCACCACAACTTATAGATACATATACACACACCCCTCTTCAGCTGATTTCTTTGCTGTCACAACAGCACAGCTCAATGAATGTCATCCAGAGCTATAGGGCATGCTAAGAACAATTCCTGAAGTTGCCATAATTCCTTGTGGTTTAAAGATTATTTTTTATCACTCACATAATAAAAGCATTTTGTCTGCATTGAAACAGCCAAAAGAGATTTACATTGCTTTTCTTGTCTTTCACTTTAAATTTCAAGAACTGCAGATCTCTTATCAAGGCATATTCCCCAATAACATGCAGGAAGAAGCCAGAATACTCCCCTCTGTTAACTGTGGTATTTTAGGTATGAATCAGTAACAAATCCACAAACATCCAGTATCATTTGGGTAACCTACCTGATACTTCAGAAGATGCATACATCCATCAGTCCTAGGTCATCTCTGCCAGCCCCACACTATTCTTCCGAGGAACCTGAAGGAGCTGAAATAACATGAGGACTGATATTTAAGCAACTGAATCCCACCACAGAGCTTTAGACTACACACTTAATCTAGGATCCATCTGCAGGCAATGAAGAGAATGAGATGTCTTCAGCAGGTGATTTATCTAACTTAACAGCCATCTAACTTCTAACAGCTATCCTGTAATGGGTATTTTTTTCTTCAAGAGCTCAGTCTCAGCCTAAACAAGGCATTCGTTACAAGAGATGTGCCAATACTTGCTATTGCTATGAAGCTCGGTAAATTTCATATTTATCTACCTTAAAGTTAGAAAAGAAAAAAGCCTATGTAAAAAAAGCCCAGACCTTCAAAAACCAGGGCATACTTCCTTTTCAGATAATTTTATTTTTTATAGGCAGTATTGTCCTCTTTCTAGCAAAGTATTTAAGTCAGAGAACAATGATAGCATAGGCTATGAGACATCTGATACACATAATCACTTCTGTGGTCTGGTTTCCCTTCTCATCAATGTAGTTCAGGCAACATGACAGATGCAGCTTTTATTTGTTTTCCTGGTTACTTTAATGGCATCAGGGTAACTTGCTGCCTGCATGAAGGCCATTCATTGACCTTTTAAAAAAAACACAAAGTGGCAAATTGACAGTGGTCTGAACAAAAGGCAGGAACCAATTATTGTGCTACCAAGTATCAAATTATATTTTTGTTATCACGCATCCCTGGGTATGTAAACCTCAATTTTTGTGGAGAATTTCAAACTAAGAAAAGAAACAAAAATCCCTGTTTGCTCAGTGCATATATATATATACACACACACCAGAGAGAGGACCTGCCACAGACCCGAAATCTATGGCAATTTTTGAAATCAAAGCCAATATTCATAAATTGGAGGTGTACTAGTAAACCAGACCTATCCGTGGCTATCCCCTGGCTCTGGGGCCAGGAGCCACGGTGCACCCTGAGCCCCAGCTCCCCCACGGAGCCTGGCTGTGGGCAGGCTGCTGATGGGCTCCCCGGTCCACGCTAACTCCCACAGTCCCACAGCCAGGAGCTGTTCATGGGGGCTGGTGTGAGGCTCAGTGCCCCCCTAGCCACCACACTGAAGGAAAGGCTGCAGAGGTGGAGAGCACCCAAAGTGCCGGCGTTGAGCCCTGGTGCTGGCTCCCCACGAGAGCCAGGCATCCGCAACAGGAGTAAGGGAGCTGTTGCAGGAGCATCTGGAAATAGAGCAGCGAGATTCTCCTGGGGAAGATGAGGATCCAGATGTACAAATGGTAGAGAGCTATATTCCGGGGAAACGGGAGGTTCTTCACAGCCCGAGACTCAGCTGGGTGCTACCCAAAATCTGCATCAGTATTCAGACATGCAGTGATGTCTACAACTGAAGGGAAGCCAGCAAAAAGGACCACAGATACTGCCTGTGCTCAGAGGTCACAAATGAGATCAAGTAAATTAAGTTTTGTATGAAATCTCTGACTGCATTGAAGCAAGACCCATGTCTCTCTTCAATATTTTCTAGAAGTGCTAGTATCTCAAGAACACCTTGGGTTGTTTTAAGCCTTTTCATGGTCTTTCTATAGCTGCTTCTCCTGTTCATTAATAATCCCAAAGATGGGCAACTCTTGCTATATGTGAACATGAGTATACTAACCAAAGCCACAAAAGATTTTTATATGTGTGAGCGAAACTGACTGAACTTCTTCTCACTGAGACTGGGATCTGGAGGCAAATGATGACTATTAGACTAAAGAAGTGCTGCAAGTATTTATCAGAGATGATGTTTTATTTAACCAAGGAACAGTTAAGAAAGAGTCAGTGTTATTTTACAGTACTTTATCCCAGAATTCACAGAAACTTTGTCTTCTTTAATTCCAAAACATCAATCAGTTCTGCAGTGTCCCATGAAGAGGATGCCTTCTTCTGCTATAAATGTGAAATCTTATTCAGAAAAGAGGCCCAGTTATTTATTTTAGAGAGAAAATACAAAGCAAAGGCTTGACATAAGAGCTCAAGGTTCCTTGGGCTGCTTATTTAAAACAAGGCTGCTTATTTAAAACAAGTATAAAGCAAGAATACAAAAATACCTATGTTTGGAGTACAACTCCAGGGAGGTCAGAGAACAGCAGGATCACTTCAAATAGTGTTCCCTCTTTATATGTGCCTTTGAAAATGTAGTAAAGATGTCCTGTATCCTCTCTCTTTCTCAAGCAGCTGAGGGAACCATTTTGGGTCATGGCTTCTCAGGTTTTCGACATCCCTTATTAAGTAAGTTGAGACATGGAGATATATTTATAGTGATACCACTCTTATAGGTTCCAAATTATTTCTTTATCACATAATCATTTATGGCTAAAAAAACCCAGATGTTGAAATAAAATAATTCTGTATACAGCATTGTGAATATAAATGTACACTTTGATCACTACCTGACAGAATGGATTTTCTCTCTGAGAGTAATTTGGGTATTAGACTTATTTGTGCTTGCCCACCATCATGCCTATAATAAGTTAAGCTGCTTAATATGATTAGCTTCCGAAATGGAATTACAAAATTACTGAATCAGAGAGGATGGGAGAAAATGAGGAAATAAAGTTTTCCTTACTGCTGAGTACTGCAAATGTTGTGTGTCATTTTGGCTATGGAAATCTGAGTTTTGTCTTGTTTTAATTTATGGCACATAACAGAAGTCACACAAACAGTCTTTTCTTCAGACAACAGTTTAAGTGATAGGGCATCAGAAGCTCAAATTCAGATTTAGTTTCTGAGAAAATAATTCACACAGCACATCAGCTCTACCAGAGGCTAGAGCCTCTGTCTGTACAGAGATCGAAGACTGTCAGAGCCTAGGCTGCTGAGATGTTCTAACAAGGTCCGTGTTCTCTGGATCCACAGAGATAAATCTGAGACCTGGCTTTTCTCCCCAGTTTAGCATGAACTACGTACGATCTTGTTGTCTGCCTGCCCTTCTGTTGAGAGGTCAAGAGCCATGACTGTCCCTGTTTCCCCAAAGAAGCAACATTCTCTTCATGAAAGGACAAACAAGTTATAGTGCAGTGTTCAGCTTGATGCAGTTTCAGAAATTCCAAACATGAAATTTATGTACTTTAAAGAAAAAGAAAAGACTTTCAGGTTTGATAATCAGAAAATAAAAAAGAAGGAACATTATTAACTATAGCTACTTCCACTGGAAGCAGTGGTATTAATGTTGTCAAAACAAGGAATTGATCTTCTAGTCATTAAAAAGTTGCAAAAGTAGCTTGCAAAAGTGTAAGGAGTGTCCTGTTCAGCTGAGTTTTTAGCGGTTTAACTTCAACACAGCATAAGCCATTAAGTGATGTTTGGGTTAGTGAGGATCTAAAAGAGGAGGATGTTGGCTTCTTCCCTAATGTTACCTGGAAGGTGGTCTTTGGCATGGAAAGGATGGGGCAGATCTGGACTGGGAAGGCATTTAGCTGCAGGGACGTCAGCTGAGCTGTGCGTGGTTGTGCAGGTCAGGCCCTGGTTCCTGCATTCAGAAACGAGGAAGCACACTTTTTTCTTTTGAAGGAAACCAGTTCTGAGAAAAGGCACAAAACTAGCAGCAACACAAACTTGTTGAATCCCAGGGAAGAAAGTTTTATGCAAATACAAGTCATGTTTTACTTAGAATTAAGCTTCTGGACTTATTCACTCCCTGATTAATCTGTGTGAAGAATTATGTCAATTAAATGTAATAGACTGTAAGAGAGAACTTTCCTGTCACAGTGTTTTATCTTGGGGCTGCTTGTGGCAGAAGCATTTCAAGTATCTGCAATCTTTTCAAAAATTTGTGTTTATTTATTCAAGACAGATATAATTATTGCAGTCTGTTTGCACAGTTTTATTGGAAATTCTTTTGAAAATCATAATGGGAGGGAGAAGAAAAGATGACCTTTCACCAAAAGCTAGAAGAACCTGAAAAAACTTACTTATCACTACATAAAAGGAATACACTCTCCAAGAGATGTCTGCAAGCTGGCCTCCCACTGCTTTGAGCCTAATTTGGTTGGAGATAAATAGAAAAATAGTGGCCCTTGAAAACTCAGAATTGCACTGCAAAAATCTAGTTTAATGTTAACATGGACCTTCAGGTGCCATTGCCACAGTCAGATGTTTAGAAGTATTGATTTTCTTGTACTGATGATAAAATGTTATGAGAGTATTTGTCCAGTGAGTGCTTAGTGGCTTTTTTTTCCAAAGTTAAGTACATTATCTCATCTGTTTCAGAACATTTTTCTTTCAGAGAAACCGTATGACATTAGACTGCTGTGAGCATGACTGCCTGCCAAGTCTCCTTTGTCTCTTCAATATTTAATTACAAGTCCAAAGAATGACACAAATGTAGGAAACTGTATTCTGAAAAGCTGTGCTTAGTGCAACTCATTTTTCTCAGCAAGGAGAACAACAGAGTCAGAGCAAGATTTTTGGCCAAGCCAAACAATTAAAACATTTTTGCATGAATATTCATTCATATTTTCTAGGACTTCAGCTGGTTACACTGGTTCTGCCTGCCTTCCACAAATTTCAGATTTCTCGTTGGGAACATTCACCTTGGAAATGAGGTCCTATAGGACTTAATGCCAACCTGCATAGCCAAGTGACCCATGTGGCATGACTGCAGTTGTAACTCCACCTCCGCATTTTTACCTCACTCTGATCTCTCCTCTCCACCAAACTGCTGAGATCTGCTCCTGGAGCAACCTCACTCTTGTCACCACTTTGGCCGTGCTCTTGGCATGGGTGTGGTGCGTATTCACTGTGCTGATACAATGGATCTGAATGAGTTCAGGTATGTCCTGGTCTTCTCTACACTAATCCCTGTACAGTGTGGTATAACTCAAAGAATTGTTTTGAAAAGCAGGATCAAGCCATTTTTACATATGGAGAAATTACTTGAGAACAAACCATCCATATGAATTGCCCTGTTATATTTGGAAGCTTATAATCAGGTGATGCACCAGTCCAGTCCCTTAGCTGATCACCTTCCTTGAGGGAAGATGAATTTTTAGCATCTGTCAGAGCCCTCATAATTCTTCCCTGTTTCTGTTCTCTGGACCATCAAGGAATGAGTTTCTGCAGGTTCAAAGGAACCAGAATCTAGAGGCCTTTTTCCCACCTTTCTACCCGTTTCTTCAGACTCTTTGGGTGACTTAAGCCAACACAGTTATGTGGCAAACCATTTGACAGTGCTAATACACAGTTACAGGGCAATCCCCAGCTCACTAGGGTATATGTTCCACAGAATACAGTTTTATTATTATTTGCCCTGCCATCATTTATTCAGAATGCTTTGGTTCTGAAGGAAAACTAGGGACAATAACAAATTAAAATAATGACATAGAGATAAAGAAAAGAGGAAAAAAAACCGCCCCAGTAGGACTCTTAAGGTCAAGCAAAACAAGGATATCTCTAGTTACCCTCCAAGCGATTCTCCCAAAAGGCCCACGGAGCTGTACCATCTTCTGTTAAACCACCTATCTTTGCCCTTTTTATAGTCCTGAATAGTAATTTATTCCTGGATTGGCTGAAATATTAAGTCCCTGGTGTTGTCACTATGATGCTTAGGCAGAACATGGCGCAAATGTAGAACAACTGCTTGTGTGTGCAGCTGTGTGTCAGAAGTGTTGAAAAGGAGGTAAGTGTTTTTTGAGGAGCCACACAACTGTACTGATCTCAAGTGAAACCTTTAATTTTACACTTTAAACATGGGCAGCCTAGGCAAGCCTTTTTAGACCCAGGCCCTCCCAGCCTTCTAACACTCCTATGGGTGAGAAATGTCCATCCTGGAGGGACTGTCCTGAGGCAAGACGGGGCTCTGAGGAAGCTTTAAGGGAGCTTGCAGAACATCGTTCAGTTTTTGCTGGGAACATTATTTCCTCTGCAAAACTCTTTCACCATCTATAACTCAGGGCTGGGGAATTCACAGTTATTTTTCTGTCAAAAGCAGTTTTTTAAAATTGTCAGAATCATTCTGTCTTCATTAGTACCCACAGCAGATTTCTACAGAGAGCTATCCACCATTGTGGTTAAAGGCACAGGTCTGTTCTACTTTGCAAAGACCTCTGTATGGTCTGTCTTTCATGAATACACATCTACCTCCACAGCCCCTTTTCCCTGGTTGTTATGGGTAGAACAGATGATGTGAGTGGCAGTCTCCTAAAAGCTTTCTGGCCACCAGACAGGGGCACACCACTCCATTAATCTATTCAAGTTCTTTAAGGGCCTCACCAGAACCATACCTGAACCACTTGCTGACTTTAAGTGGTTCTGTTTTACAGTGCCCCTGTGTTACAAAGAAATGTCATCCCTACCTTACAGACAGGGAACTGAAGCACAGCAAAGATTAGATGTTAAAAATCACAGCTGCAGCAGAGTTATGAGCAAAAGCAAAGTACATCCTAGGTGAGTGTCCTATTCATTCAACTGTCCTATTAAGAGTTATATATTTGGAGAGGAAAATGAGGGTAAAATAATGAGGGAAGGAGACATTAATCGAAAGAAAGGAGCCACGGGAAAGAAAGATTTATCATCAACTGATTTTACTGTGTAATCAGGCAATTGCTCTCCCTTTTGACTGCCTGAGTGTGTCCTCTGTCGCATAACGAAAATGGCATTTGGGGTAAGATTCCATATTCCATTAACTGGTGCTGCAAGTGTGGGATGTATGGGAACAAGAAGGGCCACTGGATGAGGGTGCAGTATCTGCTATGACCCAGGACCCCAGGGAAAGCAGAAAAGAGAAAAGCAGGATGGTGAGAAGAAAACTTCTGGTTAGTGGTCTGGGAATGCGTCCTCTAAATAGGTTGAATGCTGATCACTGGCCAGCTGCTTTTAAACACTGCAAGCGTATGCAGCTCCGTGTACTGCTTACTCAAGCTGAGGCACCTGGAGTCAGATTTTTGTTCTGAGGAAATGGCTCAGAGCTTCAGGCACACGAGTTTCAGAAATGCAGGCCAAACTCAGTTTGAATATATAAAAAAAAAAATAATAGGAAAATAATAAAAGGAAAGCCAGCCGCTGTGCAAAGTAAGCTAGAGCCACTGTCCCATGGGTATCTCATAAATAGGGTTATCAACAGATACTCACCTTTGGGAAGCTGTTTGAAACTCAAACAAAGGCTGTATTTAAATAATTATAGAAACTATACTTTTATAGACTATTTCTGCTCCCATTTTAATCAAGTTTTCTATTGCAATAAAACCAAAAATCTAGACATTTAACTACCATCTCCCAAGACAATGCTATTATTATAAAAGAGAAGCAGATTTAGAGAGTTAATAATAAAGTATAGATTATGTTTTCTTGAGCAAAAAGCATCACTTCATAATATATTGCTCGCAATAAAGAATAAGCCTCACATCTCGTGCAGCAATATTAATTACTTAGGAGAGAGAATGAAAGAAATCACATCAGATTAAGATTCTTCTGAATCACAGCAGAGAAGATAGAGTGTATCTTCTGAATAAACAGATTATGTTACAGGCAGTAAAATTAGCAGGCAATCTTCAGTGATGCCTGCCTCTAACAGTTCTCCATATGACTTCTTGTGGGCAGGCCCAGGGGAGAACAACTGATGGCAGAATGATTATTTCAGCTTCCCGTGTTATTATTCTGCAGATTTTCTCAGGGCGAGGGGATATTAACTATTCCACCTCTTCTCTGCGCTGCAGCGAAATTAGGCTTCACATCAGCATGTAATGTACATGTAACAAATAATTGCTTACCGCAAAAGCTTTTTGATCTGAAACTATGAGAAATGGCATGTAGAACAGAAAGGACTTTGTGTATTACTGCTGGAGAAAGGATGCATTTCAAATAATTGATGTACAATGAGATTGCCATCAAGAAAGCAGTGTAATAACCAGAGGTCTTCATACATGAAAACCACACTTTACATATTGCAGTGAGTATTTCCACTGATTTTGGTGGACTCAGACGTTCTCCCGTCCAGACCAGGATGGAGTCCTCGACAGTGCAGGGCAGCACAAGCCAGTTTCACCAGGGCTGGGCCATTCTCCTGCTCTTCAGCTAATGCTGCCTTTTGGAAGCTAGTTCTTTAATTAACCTATACACATCTCATCCCTAATGGAAACAAGGTTTGTGAAGGCCCTGGGCTCTAGAGGAATTTGTTGCAGGCTGCCTCTGAAGAGAGCTCTGTTTTCTGCCAGGGTGGCAAGAAAACTAATAATGCCCATGGCACCAGAGCCTGCCAATCTGCATGTGTCCGCCTAAGCCCCTCCTGAATTCACCAGCAACCCAGTAGTTACCCCAGCATCATGCTTCTGAATGTCTTGACCTTGACTTAATACTCTTCTCCAGCCTGCTGAGGAGGGCGAGCAACAGATCAGAAATCCTCAGAGGGGCCCATGTTGCTTGAGACATGTCCTATGTAGGCTGGAGCACCTGAGGGACTGCTGGTGGTGGGGCAATGGCCCAGTGCTGGGGTGGTGGGAGGTGGGAGAGATGAAGGACCCCTCCACAGGCTGCTCTTGGAGAATGGGGTGCTTCATGGGGAGTGGGGGCACTGGTAGGAGCATGAGAAGGCAAGCAGCCCCAGTAGTAATGCCAGCTCAGTGGTAGGGAGCAGAAATACTGGCCCCAGAGCTATCGTGTATCAGGGTTGGGGAGATGAGTACCATACCACCAGCCTAGCCTGGATGCCAAAAACTCTTGCCCACACACGTCTAGTCAAGGGAAGCCATCATTAACAGGTTACTTGTAAGAATCTTTCCCATCCTAGAAACCCTGTGGGGAATCCATATTAAAAAAAAAAAAAAAAAAGAAAGAAAAAAAGGTTCTGAAATACTGTCTCCTTAAAATGTAGTGAGGTTACACCACCTCACGCCTATGTGGCATTCATGGAAATGTCTCTGCTTCTTTTTGTCAGCTGAAAAATGATTTGCTTTGCCAAGCTCTGCAGAGATCCTGAAATGCACTGTTGCTATTTGTTAACAATAACGGAGTCAAGCATGAGAGAAGGTCTTCATCCTCTAAACTTTAGAGGTGCTTTTTTAAAGTCATGGAGTTAACTGCCCTTCCTAGAAAGATGACTAAAATAAATGTACCAGGATTTTATTCAGAGCTGGTGGGTAGACTATGTTGTATGCTGTCTGTTCTCTGCCCTGCAAAAAGCACTCCTTCCGTGCCCTTATGGTGGGCAAGGCTTGCCCATGCCCATTCATGTCACACTGTTTCTGTTGAGAACTCCTACTTAGCCTAGGTGTTTCTCCAGAGTTTCATACAACAGAGAAACAGCAGCTTCCTAGAGGTAATGACATAACGTCTTGCCCTTTTGGAATTACCACCTAATAAGAAAATAAGAACTTACCCAACGTCTGAAAAATGGGTAAAATATTTAAAATATGGTTAAAAAATTTTTTTAAATGGGTAAAATATTTTTCTTTTTTTTTTTTTCCTTTTTTTTTTTAATTTATGTTTCAATACTGACTAAGGTTTATATTGTGCTTGCAGTGGTGCCCTACCTTGTACCTGGGGGGCAAGATCTCATCCAGTATGTACCAACCCAAAACCACTGGAGGCTGAGCTGGCTCTGGAAGAAGAGATAACCATGTCAATTTGCACTCCAAACAAGGCAAGCACCTCTCTGGAGGAATGGAGAAATTTTGTCTGCTCCACTACCTGCCTTGTCCCCTAGCACCACCGTGCCTCAACAAACTCCTCACAGCACTCTCTGGGAATGGGGAGCTTACGGAAAAAAAAACCACAATAAATTGCTATTAGTGATAACAAATATGGCCCTTTATTTCTGAAATTCTGTGATCATTTCTAGTCATTTCTTCACTGTTTCTACTAGAAGAGTCAAACAACCTTTAAGGCAATGAGATGGCTTTTGTGCTAGCTTGGGTTTTTTTTTAGGTTTGTGTCTGCAAGGTCCCCAACAGGGGAGAGCGCTCTGCCTTGGAGAGTAATGTATGAGGGGTGTACAGAGTTTCCTTGCCTTTCTGAGAAGCATTTACAACTAAATGGTAGACAGTACATGCGAAGCAGTACAAATTTCCTTTGTTGTAACTATGGTATAAGGTACTTAATTCCCATAGATTTACTCCTACCTAGGAAGAACAGTGTGATGTAGTCAAAGGAGGCACCCTCATGCCAATGGAAACCCTAATTATATGTTGGGAAGTAGAGAAAAGGGGACAAAAAATCTCAGTTACTAATCAGTTGCTGGAACAAAATGGGAATGTCTCAGCTCAAGATGAAGCATCAAATCAGAAAGAAGATATTTGATGGCATGGAGAACTGAATGCTGGATGATGGGTAGTCCCCAAATCACAAATCAGTGGTCCCTGCTCTGCAGGACAGGAGGGCTCTGACAGAGCAAATAGGTGGTGGGTGTTGTTTCTTCTTGGGATTGCTACGATTTGGGCTTGGGCACCCATGAGTAGGCTGCTTGGTGGCAGCAAATGAGCACAGGTCTTACTGTATAATATTTCCACCTGCAAGGTTTTTTCCGGTATTTGTTTATGGTTGCTTTGATGCAACACAATGAAGGACAGTATCTGTGGCTGATCTAGTTGTCTTGTGTTGGGATTTCACCTGTCAGCCCGTTCACCATCCACTCTCAAAAAAGAGAAACAAAGGGCTCAAAGCTGCTCACCCTACTGAGAGGAAGAATTACACTCAAATCAGAAGAGTTGGGGCCAAGGGACTTTTACTCGTGTACTCATACTTTTGCTCAATAGGCGGCTTTCAGAGGAAAGGGAGAGGGAATTGATGTGTGAAAATCAACTACGGTCATAAAAAGATAATTTGCCAAACTACCTGCTGACTCCTGTCTCATTAAACTCACATTTCTGGCAATGTTTCGTGAAGAAGCTGGCGTATCCCAGCTGGATGTGAGGTGCCAGCAGGCAGGGATGGAGGCAGTCCAAGGCGAGGGGCTGGCGGGGGCACTCAGCCCGCCCCACGGCTCTGCGACGGCAGAGCAGGCCGGCTGCACCATGTCCCCCTGCCCCACCGTCCCCACCACACAGGGTCCCCCCCCAACGCAGATGCCGATGGCACCGTCACAAAGCGCGAGGTGCTGTGGTGCTGCACCTTGTTGCAACAGGGCAGCCATCAGGATCCATCCCGTCTGGTGCATAAAAGCTGAACTTACAGCTTCGGTTCAGGTTTAAATGGGAAGGGAGCTCTTCCTTTCTTCGGCTCAGTTGAGATTTTTAAAAGACTGTATCTTCCTTATGTGAAAGATGGGTATTTGCCTATTTTTTGAAGCTGTGAGCTAGCTAATTATCTCACTGAAAAATTGCAGGGTGGGGGGGGAGTGACTCCTGTTGTTTGCAGAGTGTGGTTGAGGAAAGTTGCTATCAATATTAAAACAAACAACCTTGACTTTTATATCCACTTGATTTTGCACTTAGATAACTAGGACTGGTTATTAGCTTAGCCTGTGTTAAAACATCTTTTTTCTCCTTCCTTTTTTTCAGCAACCTTTATTTAAGCCTGGAGATTTCCTGGACTGAAATATGAACGCCCGCACAATAAATCTGAATTTTCTGGAAAGCTCTGCAAAGATGCAGTAAATATCTTTCAAAGATAAAATTAATTTACCACAAGGAGCAGGCAATAGGCAGCATTTGAGCTGAAGACCTCTCTGCCCGTTCCCAGACCCATCAGGCCTGTGGGGTGTGCAGGCAGCCACGTGGCAGGCGGCAGCCTTCCCGCCTGTGACTCTTGCATGGTGGTTTCAACAGGTCTGCTCAAAATCTGCCAAAAAAACCTCTCTGGGCGGATAAGGAAGACACAGGAAAAACCCTTGGAAACTTGGAGACAAGGTCATCTTAGTCCAAGCAGGCTACAAACCCAGAGTAGGTGGAAAGCTTTCCTGTGTCACAATGATTTCCTTACTTTTGCCTCCAGATCTTTAAAGTTTATTCAACATTCAACAACTGTGGAAAGCAAAGGGGGAAAAAATCCCCTTCTTTTCCCAAAACCACAGGCCAGCTGCTCATTTCAGGGTAAACAAGCCAAAATAAAAACTGTCCTATCCAGCCGGTATTTACCCTTATCAAGCTATTTAGCTTTTTACCAACTTACCAGTAACAACACGAGTAACAGCAGCAGCAAAGAGGCGGGGGCAAGGGGCGCACAGCCGCGGTCGCGGCGCGCCGTGCAGCCCCTCCAGAGCCTCGCGTTCCTCCCCGGTGCGGGTCCGACTGCTGTGCCCTCTCTGCTGCCCTCCCAGGTGTACAGCGTGTGAAATCCACACCCCACGTTGCCACGCAGACCTCACCTGAAGTCTTGCCAGAACATTTCAATGAACGACGCTAGCAAGACACTTTAACTGTCGACTTTGTATTCAATATTTCTGTGGGCAAAACCGAGTATTTTGTCATGACCGGTTACATTTCTAAGTTCAAGTCTTCACTCAGACCCTAGCTAGATGTTGAGCAATTTTCTTCATGAATTACAGACGAGCAAGTCATACATAAAGGAAACCATTAAAAACACTCAAACTATTTTGTGATTGCATTGTCCCTAATAAATAGAGACTATGAAAAGGTATTATGTTCAGTATCAATTATTCATATTTCCAACAAGGAACTGACACATCCTCAAGTTATGACTTCCATCCACACTGGATATAAAATACCATTTTCACTATGATTGGAATGGCTGTTGCTGGCTGTCAATTAAAATATATATCATTTACCAGGCAAGAGAAGCTGACACCACCAGGAAGAAATAACACTTGACAGCCACTTGGGAAATATATAGGCAAGAGGAGACTGAAAATTGCTGAAGATCTTTATCTACAGCTTTTTACTTTTAAATACTGACCTCCAAGATGTGAAGAACAGAAAGATTTATCGGCACTTGAAAATTTCCCTTACCTCCTGTTGTTCTGTTTCCTTTTCATAACCAGGATAAATGAAAAATTTCTAAATTATATATTACATTATACATATTTTAAGGAAGCAGCACCAAAGTCACTCCCGCTGCCCAAGCATGAGAAATTCCCCTCAGCAGAAATCCTTGGCTGTCATTTTCCAACCCTTGTACCCAGGGTGGACTGGAGCTAATTACCTAAAGTGAGGAAGTCTTCAGGTGAAGCCCAGGGAAGATTTATCACTTTGTTTATTTAGCTCTTAGATCCGCTGGAATTGGCCTTTCATAGCAATATATCATTCATACAGGAAGGAGGATTTTTTTTTCAGAAGCTGGGAAGTCAAGTAAAATATTCTCAACTTTCGAGTAGGTACCCAGACATGGACAGTTTACACAAAGTAACTATACTGTCTCAAAACTTAACAGTCTAGAGATTGCAGAATAGGCGGATAATTGCCTAACAGTTTCCAAGGCTGGATGCAGATGCTCAGAGCTGTGTCCCTTCCCTCCGTCTGCTCTGTCACCAGGCTCTGCAGGAGGGCAAGGGTAGGCAGAGCTACTGCCAGAGGTCAGTCTCAACTCCTCTTTCTTACTCCTGGGGCATGGAAGAAGCAAATGGCAGAGACTTAATTGTCCTTTTCAATTGCAAAGGTTGAAAATACCAGCTCATCAATTGATATAAAATGAGTAAGTGTATTTCTGGATGTAGATCCCTCTTTGCTTAATCCAACTTCATCATGAGCACAGGCCTTATGTGAGGGTCATGGTGAACAGGGCACCAGGAAACCAGACACTTTGCTCTGCCTAGACCACAATTATTCTTCTGTTGCAGACAGAACTGATCATTGTTGTCATATTTCATTTATGAAAACTCATCAGGTACCTTGACGATCATGATCAAAGTAAGTCTACTATCCATGGGTGGCGAAGTGGTTTAAAACTTCAGTGAATCTTGAGCTCCAACTAGTGGGGTGCTTTGTTTTCCCTCGCTTCCCATAAGCCAAGATCTAAGCTCTGAATCAGTCCTTTTTATTATTCTTATTCATGTCAGAAGGATCACTGTCCATACTTACCACTGAGTAGATCAGGCTTAAAAAGGAACTTCTCTGCACTCAGCAGCTAAATATATATATATCTATATAAATATATAATATTATATATATATATAAAATATACATTGGGCTCCTGATCTTTTTTTTAATTAATATGACCGGTGTGGAAGAGATAGGAACATTGGGATGCTACTTTCCTGGCATTAAAGATAAGCATCAGTAAACCTACATGCTTATGTTGCAACTTTTCCCAGGCTTCTTGACTATCAGGTCAATCTTACCTTTCCACAGGACTCCGATCCTTCAGACATATGGCATCCCCTCTCTGCACTACACCACTAGTCACAGCTTGTCCTCCATTTCACTCACAGAAGCTGACCAGAAATTATAATCAGCAATAAGCACCAGCAACCAAATGTGGATTTCAATGATAGATTTTTCAATGACAGTAAGTATTGGCTCTCGCCAAGCTGACTTACTGCCATGTCCTCCCTTGGTTTCACCACCCTGCTGTGCCGCAAACCAAGCCCAGCAGCACCAGGGAGCAGCTGCTGGTACACTGGGGCGTGGGGACTCATGACTGGGGAGAGGGAGCCCTCACTAGCAGGGAAGGCTCACTGAGCTGCCCTAGTCTGATCGTATCACATAGTGAGAGCTGGTGGAAACTGTGTTTTACTTTACCGGTTGCTCAGATGTGCCAGGGACCATTTATACCTCACTATAGTCTCTTGCAGATTATGAAGATGGATGTACAGTGATAGCATAGCTGTGGCAGACCTCTTAAACACAGGTTCACAGTTTGTCACTAAGAAGCCCAAATCCATCAGCCAGCTGGGATGGTTTATCTCCAAGTTCATCCATTGTCCTGGTTTCGGCTGGGATAAAGTTAATTTTAGTTCTTAACAGCTAGAATGATGCTGTACTTTGTATCCAGCATGGGGTTTGGTATGAGAAGAATGCTGACAACACACTGGTGTTTTCAGTTGTCACTAAGAGATCAAGGACTCTTGACTCCCCATGTCCTGCCCGTGCGCAGGTGCACAAGGAGCTGGGAGGGAGCACGGCCAGAGCACCGGACCCAAACTGGCCAATGAAATATTCCATATCATGAAACATTGTGCTCAGTATATAGAGGAGGACCAGCCAGGAGTTCTCTTTCTCACTTCTGGGATTACAGTTGTGGGATCTTGGTATTTTGGGTTTGCTAGCCAGGAACAGGCTGGGTATCAGTCAGCAGGTGGTAAGCAATTGCATTGTGCATTACCGATTTATATTTTCTATTATTGTTATTTATTTTAATTTTATTAAAAATATTAAACTTTTTATCTCAACCTATAAGGCTCCTTTTACCCCTCCAATTACATCCCCCATCTTCTGGGTGAGGGAGGGTGAGTGAGTGGCTGCATGGTGTTTGGCTGCTGGCTGAGTTCAAACCATGATGATTACTATGTGTACACGTTCCCAATCCTGAATCAGATGGCTGATCCCCCACCTTGCACCTCAGAGGAAGAGCACCACCACACGAGGAACAGCAATGCAGCACCTATGTGTTTATTTTCATTCCTAAATCTCAAGGATTTACCTGATGAGGTCTCAGCTGATGCACAGTAGTGGAGACTGCACTACCACAGCACTTCTTTGATGAATGCCCACAAGAATTCTGCCTTGTTTTTTAAACACAAACATGATGATGATGATAATTGACAAGGGCAGCCTCAATTGATTTCATAAATTCTTGTTATATGAGGTAGCAGGTGCAGAAGCAAGCTTGTCTCTTAGCTGTCAATAAATGGCAGGTACCTTGGTATCCCTTTATGCCTTGGCAAGTAATCAGCCACCCCAAGCCCATTACCACAACGAAGCAGCTCACTGCTATGATACTCAGCCTCAAACAAGGGCCAGTCACAAGTATACAGATTTATTCCATGTGTACGTTCTGCATATCCCTCCATACAATCTATCCAAGCTGTAGTTGTAGAGTTACTGTTCAAGTCTCAGGGTATAAGGAGAGAGTTTAGTCCCACTACATAGGTTCACTGGATTCCCAGCCACAGATTAACATTTTGTTTAATTAAGCACAGCCTGGTCACCAACAAGTTACTGCCTGTATAAGACCAAGGGACATATCTAAAAATTAAACCAGGAAGTGTATTATACTTCAACAAAAAGGGTAAAAACAACTTCCCAGCTGAGCAATTGTTCATAAAGGTCCAGATGCAAAGCAGGTGGCTATAGGTACCAAAATCACAAAGCAGCCCCAGAGAACGTTTGGGCTTTGCAGTGGCACAGATGCCCATAACACACCCTCCCCTCCTGTTAAAGATGATCTACAGTGAAGGAGAACAGAAACATTCAGAAAAGAGGAGACAGGCCATCAACTTGATAGCTGTCAATATACAGGGAAAAAGACATCCCTCAGAGCTGAGCTAAACCATAAAGCAGATGTGGGCATGACTTATTTTTCCATTTCCCCTTCCTCTTTAAACTTAGTGACCACATCTGGGTTTTTGGAAACAGAGTGATGCTTCATCATAAGCAGAGCTTGGGCTGAGGATGATCTCAGGATTGCTGCTGAACAGCTGGCCTTCCTCCTCTGCAGAGGAGGCAATGTTTAAAACCTGGGTACAGATGACTTGCAGAGCCCAGCCTCCCCAGGCAGCTCCTACCATGGTGATGCTGGGGGGGCAGGGGAAGGGGTCTGCTTGGAAAATGTTTCCCTGTGATCAGCGCTCTTTGGAAAAACTCTTTGGCAAGCAGCAGTAAAGTAAGGACACAGCCCTGAGGGATCTTGAGGGAGCACGTAAAATAAGAGCAATGAGATAAGTCACCAGTAAATATGCTAGCATATAAAAAAGATGGGGCAATTTGGGTAAACTGGCAAAAGGTAGTACCTGTCTCCAGATTAGATCCTGTAATGGAGAACTTCCCGTCAATACAACATGGGATCTACTGAGAGAAATTTGGGGATTGCTTACTGGCCATGAAAGAATGGTTTTGCCCGTGTTCCCGGAAATGAACATATCATGGATGGGTTGCGAAGGTTATGGGCTAAGATGACCAGCTTGGCATTAATGCAAGAAAGGAGGACTGCCTTGAAGCCTCTCCCCCAGCAGGTTTCCTGCGAGTGAGCAGAGGGGTCAGGCGAAGTCTCAGGCCTGGGGAAAACCAGCATTACACAGTTCCCACTTCAGCCCCCCTCCTGAAGGCTTCAGCTGTTTAAAATCAGCTGCCTTTGCTGGAAGCAGTCCAGATCGCTTCCATGAAGGAACTGGCTCCATATGCCAGGCTGACAAAAAAACCCCTCACTTTCTTCAGAAACACCTAAGTCTTTGGCTTTCCTTTTGTTTCTGTTGGCTCTAGTCCATTCTTAGTCATCACTGTGATAGCAATGGCATTCAAAGCCTGCCCTTTCCTACTCTCCACAAAGGATGCAAAGTACTAATAGTGCACAGCATAACAAAATTAATTAACATTTTCCATTTCCAGTGCTGTGTAAATATTGACCACCTAATCTTCACAGCAAACCGGGCAGACAAACATTTCTGCTTCAGTTATTGCCTCCAGCACCTTGAGTTATGTGATCCTCGAGCTGGAGCTCTGTGGATGCTTCTCTGGGCTGTTCTCCCGACTGCACGGCAGCTCTTCAGCACGCTCCGTGCTCGCCGCTTTCGCTCTTCCTGCACTGACAGTCACCGCGACAGCACCAGTCAGCCGTCCTCTGAGGGTGATACAAAATCAAAAAGTCTTGACCATTTTGTTTTTTCCTCATCTCCCTCCCTTCTGTAAAGTGAGGGACTACAGCCTCTCCTTTCTGCAGCCCTCTGTTCATCTCTTTCAGCGGCAGGACTGAGTGGGAGGGGTGTTTTTACAATGGGTGCACAACAATCCCGGCTGGGACCGGGGCTGTTTTTCAGACCTCAGACATTGCTGCAACATAAAAACCACCATTAGGCTGTGTGTACCCACTGGAAAGTAATAATAGGGAGCACTTGATAAAAGGTCGAGGCTGTTATTTTCTCAAGGTGTTTTGTCCAAGCACTGACATTTTAGTGAAACTGAAGAAATATATTCAATTTCCCTTAATTCCTTTGTGCAATTTCTGCCTCAGGGTGTTACATAATATTACTGTGTGCTCTTAAATACCTGTTGAGTTTTATTTCAAGGTAACTAAAATAATTATTTTTCTAGTTACTAAAGCATTTGGAGAGCTTCCAGGACAAAAGTGAATACAGAAATGCTAAACATCTACTATTCTAATAGACAGACATCAGTGCTTTATGAACTATCCCATCACATCCAAAAAATATCACTGTGATTTCACAAAGGGTCTTGAGAACATTTGCTTGAAATTGAAAGACCCTATTTCTACTATACTAAGAACACTGTTAATATCTATCCAGGTGCTCTATGGAGCAATCTCATCTTTTCTTTGTGGCACTACTGAAAATCTGGTCTATACACTGGCAAAACTTCATCTTTCAAAGTTACCAACACTAAAGAAGCAAACCGCTACATTTTTCATTAATTAAAAAAGGTTTATAATAGCATTAACGATCCTTTCATTGGAGTGTGTCATTTAGGTAATGGCGGCTTAGCACATTAACTTCCTTTGGCTTTGCCTTGGCCTTTTAACTCCTCCAACTGATTATTACCTAATTTGTAAAGTCTCCCAAATGGGTCATTAGCTCTTAAATAGATTTCTCCTGCTGTTTGGTATATACCCTAGAAACAGTAGGCTGTCAGAGAGATAACTGGTTTCGAAGTAGCTCCTTCTGGGGAAAAAAAAAAAAAAAGTTAAAGAAATGCCAGATTAAATTAAGTTTGTGAAATGAATCATGGCTTGAAATATCCCCAATACATGATTAACTAAGACATCACACGGAATTTTTTTTTTCCACAAAAGAGGACTGGCATCAGAGCATATGCAAGCATATGTGCCTTTGTAAGCACCTGTAACTCCTGCTGCTTCCAGTCCGCAACAGCAATCGTGCAGCCAGGCAGCCATCTAATGTGCTAAACTAGGAAACCAAGGAGAAAGGCCCATGGGACCAGGTCCTGTACTCCTGACATGGTGACCTTGGCTCTCCGCCTCCCCAGCTCAGCCCAGAAATCGTGAACCAAAGGCAGAGCTACCTGAGGCCACAAGAAAATCAGCAGCATTTGGTCCAAGTACTGCCCAGGGCAACTCTACATTCACTGACCAGATTAGTGATAATATCCACTGCCAAACAAGAAAAGCAAACAATCACTTGGCGCTTCTTTGACATAGATTACATTTCGTATTTTTTTTCTGACTTTACAATATGATGTATGGCATGAGACTGAAATAAGTCAGTGTGACTAAGTAAAAACTCTTTGTACTAACCCACTCATCTGCAAGCTATTCATGTGAAACAGAATAAACGACTACTGGCCGGCAATATCTGCACTGCAGGAACCTTGAATACAGAGGTGTTGAACAAATTACATGTTTCCACAGAAAGAAAATAACACTTAAGGTATAACAACACTTAAACTTTTTCAACTAAGCTAATATAACTTCACTATTAGCAAATGCTTCCATTTGTTTATGCAGCAACTTATTTGTTCTATTCTTTTACTTTCAGACATCTTTCAGACTCCCTCCTCCTCTCTGGCTCTCTCAGATTTAGTATTTTCAATACAAACATCATGTCTTTCTGAAAATAGGCTACTCTGTACTAGTTTCACCTGTTTTGATGAAAGAGCAACACATTTATGTTTTATGCCCTTAGCAAGGACAAGAGATGTGATGCCCTTTGAGATTAAAATTATTGTCTGGTATGGCCCAATATATGTGGATTTGCAGAACGTTAACTGACACACTAAAATTAATATCCTCACTAGTGTTTTCATAGCAAACAATCAGCTCTCTATCACTGTGAAATTCTCAATTTCCTATTTCCATAATTTTCCCCTGGCATAAGTCATGTATCCATTATAGGTACTTCAGTTACTATGACCTGCATGCAGTATCATCAGAGGCAACATGCAATCGCAAAGTTGAAAAGCAGAGGACTCTGTGATCAAAGACTTTTTGTTATTTTCCAGAAATGCCTTTTTATTCAAGGAATCTGCTTCATAACTTGTTCTGACAAATGTCATGTCTGGAGAAATTCTTCCTCTAATGAAAGATTTATGATCTATAGGATAGTTTTCTTTCTCTGTATTTTTCAGGAGACTGGATTTATCAAATACAAACTACTCTTTGATTTGTGCATCTGCATGTTCAGCACAAAGAAATGAAATACAAGAATGGGAAAAATGACAATAGTCTTTATCTATAGGTAACTTTTTGGCACACAAGTATCATCTGGTGCAATCAACTGGAAAGTGCTGAGGTATTAGCATAGAATGATGTGGTAGGAACAGGACTTCCCACAGAGGAACTATTCTTATTCTGTTCTTCATGCTAGCCACCATGTTGGCAGGCACATCAATACCCCAGCAGACGGTTTTGATCACGGACTGCCAAAACACCATGTGCACGAGGTTACCCTTCATGGGAGGATTCCAACTGAGGAACATCTGCCTCCTGAGAGGTCAGAGTACCAGCTGAAATGTCACAGGACATAGCCCAAAGCAGAAGTAACTGTAAGGATAACCTAGTTCAGGACTTGTCACCTCTGAACAGCAAAGCAGAAATGAAAATATAACTCTCCTTCCTTGGAGAAGACTACAAGGAACCAGCAGCAACCGAAACCTGTGACACAGCTCAGTTTTCCTCTGACTAGGTTACAAATGCCTAGGTAGCTAATGGGCCTGTGACTCAAGGTTCAGCTTGGCCAAGGGCCACAACACAGATCTTCTAAATTTGCATTGGTGAGGACTGAGGCCATTTGAGCTTTCAAGTGGGGTTTCAAGAAGAGAAGCTTAGCCAGCCTGGAAAGGACAAATACAACTATGACATCTGAGCAAGAACAGTCAACAAGGTCTTGTTTACAAGAAGTCCTATGAATAACTTCTGTGCTCAAAGTTAAAAGGTTGTTTGAGTTCCTCCCTGAATAAGGACTGAACACCAAAAACATCAGACTTAGAGGGTGATGAGTTTGTCAGCTGACTTCACTGGGATATGGTACCACCTTTTGCAAGCTGCTTTTTTATTCATTAATACACTGATGCAGCACCTGGAAAGAAGATGAGGGCTATGCTGGAAAACATTTATATGCGTTCTGATCTCCAGGAATCAGCAGTAACCTGCAGTCTCTCCTTCTGAAATGGTCGCGATGCCATAGCTGTCCTCAATTCTAGGTGCCATATTTTTGTCACCTGCCGCTGTTCTGGCTGTAGCATTCTCAAATGGCCGAGCCACGCAAATCAAACTAGGGACATTCAGAACTTTTAAATCCCCAAAGAGAACCATTTTCTTTGTGGTTTGCATACAAAACTGAGAAAAATACTAGTCTTACCGCCGAAGGATGATGCTTTACGTAATGGGATGCTCTATTCTGAAGTCAAATAGCTGCTTCTGAATTGCAGTTAGCCCCATAAGTATATGTAACATTCTAAATCATAAAGGTCTGTACTTTACATAGTAGAGATTAAGTAATGCTGAACAATATGCATGACAAATGCAAGAAGTATTACTTGGAGACTTAGTTTTAAAATGCCCAAGACAACATTCAAAAGTAATCTGATGCTCACAATCTCTGTGCTCATCTCTTTGGTTAGGCTGAGTATCATTATTACTGGTAAATAATATGTATTTTATTTAAAAAAATAGTCTTTAAGCAATCCAGTTGAATACAAATCTATGATGTTTTAATATTTGGTTTGTATTTCTTCTCCCACTTGTGAGTATTCCCGATTTGTTATTTTTAAAAAAAAAAAATCAAAGTATCATTTGCTGATAAAAAAGGCATTGTAGCATATTTCCAGCGTATACAATATTTAAATCCAGGTAGAAGTAAATCAGCTATAAATTAGTGTATTTCACATATAAAAACGCATTTTATGTTTACATTTTAGGCCACAAACTATAGTCTCAAACTGTTTAAAAGTAGGCACTTAAAACAACCTGCACTTGGTCAAATATAATATCCATCATTTTTTGGTTGCTGAATAATTCCAACAGTACTTCTCTCTGTAATATGCTTATCAAACCATATGCACAGCTGATCATTGGGTATTATCAGTCTGAAGTAGAAACTGAAAATAACTTCACTCTTCCTTGTTCTTCCTTATTCACCTCGTTTCAAAGGTGAAACACATACTTGAAGACAAGAGTTGGAGTTGGAGTTTTTGCCCAGAATAAGCCACAGCAGCTGCCTCTTGTGCTTTTGAAATGGCTTGTTGAACCATTTGCACCACTTGCACGTTCTTACATGGGAAGACCCCTGCTCCCACATGTGGTAACGGGCTGCCGCTGAAGCTATGCATTGATGCTACGCACTACTCTTCAGGCACTAACTTACAGGAACTGTTTCTTTGGTCATGTGTTGTTTAATCATGAAACATGATGGTCCGGAGTGGACAGTATTTTTCTTCATCCTGAGCCATGGCAACCCTCCTAGGTTATTTCAACACCTGGCCACATGTGCTGATGCAGACCCCATCCTATTTGTCCCTGAGCCAATAATATTTGTCCCAATGGTGATGGCTGTTTCAACAGGCAGTTAGTATCCGTGTGAAGCCGTGTAATTATTTCCCTGAATATCCAGGGTATGGAGGGGGTGGGGGGTACTGTATCGAAGTCTGTGGGGTTGGAGTATAAGGTGGAGGTAGGTCAGCTGGGTACTCCATTTCATATTCGTAACTGTATGGTGGTGGAGCCACTGAAATGGGAGAAAAAAGAAGACAGCGTAAAAAATCTTTCTTTCAGATGCAGGCCCCAAAGCATTTTTTAGCTGACATTCTGACTTCCATACAACAGATGTAAATGGCAATGTGTTCACTTTTTTTTTTCAGACTGTCATCGCACAGCCACTTTATGTCAACGCAAGTCCTTGCTTATTGCCCTTTCCTCCACTGCTTAGCTGTGTGGCAACCAACACGTTGTGCTGGTAGCGGTGTTTGAGTGGCCATATCATAGCAGATGATACCAGGGTGATGTGGCAGAGCTAAACTTTTTCAGGGGAGGAAGAGTGGGTTTTTATCAGATCCATTCCCTTCCACCTTCTTCAGCAGCAACACAGATTTGTGTCATCTCAAAATGATGGGGTAGCTGGGGCTTCTGCTGATCTCCACAGACCTCTCCAACACCCCCTGGATCCCCAGGAGATGTGTGACATGTCATGCTATGCCAAACACAGCAGCATCACACCTCCCAGGGCAAATGCCAGCCATCTTTCCCGGATGTTCCCAGGCCTCTGGCCAAGGAAGAACAAAGCTTTCGCCTTGTTCACCCCAATGGAGACATCTGAGAGCCCAGCATTTGTAAACTGGGTCAGGCATTTAGGAAACAGCAATAAAACTCACAAACAGCTGAAAACATTTTCCCAATTACTTCTACTAACCTTAGAGAAGAAGGATTAATTCAGTGATCAAAAAGACAGTAAATTCTGCAGAATGATAGCATGGTAGAAACTGAAGGCTCCATATCAAGACCCCACTAAAGTAGTCTCTACAAATTTTAAGGTCCAGAGTCTGTTCATGTCTCTCTCTATGACTCCACAGATGCTTTCCTATCCCCTCCCTGGATATCTCAAGGAGACTGGCAGTGAAACAGCACTTTAATAGAGAGGAAACAGAAACCTAGGATGTTTGTGATGGGGGGAATAGACTCAAATCCCAGAGTGCCATGAAAAGCACTCCCCGCTCCCTGAAAACCTGGTTGTTGCTGTGGCTGAGGCCAAAGGAGGGGCATCCCCTCTCTTGCCACTGCTGTCCAAAACAGGTAATGGCAGGGCGGAGGGCTGGTCACAAACCCTGCAGCCAAAGTCAGGTCATTCATTACTCCAGAAGTGTTCATGGCAGTGGGTAACACAGGAATCATTTCAGAGCTTCTCCATCCTCCAAAAACGGCAGCTGCTGAGAGGAAGAACTGCTCAAACTAATGTTTGCACCAGGCACTGGGATCGTGCAGAGTCAAACTGCCTGGAGGTGGAGAGATAGGGCTGAGTCATTGCAGGAGCAGACTTGGGGAGGAAAAGGCTACAGCCCCAGAGTCTTCATTTCACTCGTTTTTACAGCTTGCAGTGACTGTTAGATTCTGAAGTAGCTCTTTAGCAATTCATGGTTGAGAATATTGCAGTTTTCTTTCATTACTCATCTTTCTATGCAAAACAATGTTGCAACAATAAGGATGATTATAGATGGTTTTAGTTTAACTGGAAAGTAAGTTTGTGAGGGAGAAAACAGAGACTGAGAGCAGTGAATGTGTAAAGGAACACATAATGAATGTTGCATAGCTTGCCTATAAGTATACATAATGCACCTGGGGTTTGCTGCAACCTTTGCGACAGAAGGGAATATAAAGGCAGGGGATCTCTAAGAGTGGGATGAAGAGACTTCATCCATGAAACACCATTGTCTTTTATTACAGTGAACTCGCAAGTTATCCCAAGGCAATCACTCCTGGATTTGTAATTAAACAATGTCACTGAAGCAGAGACATAGCTGGATTGCATAAACACAGTTATGCTGCTTCCAGGGTCAGCTCTGGTCTTCAACAGCGTGGCCACTTTCACATGGTGCAGAGTCCAGACCTTGCAAACCCCAGCTGGCTCGGAGCAGATCCACCTTTGGTGCTCCTGTGCCCCAATCCTCGACTGGCATGAGTGGACAAGTGTGGAGCAGGGAGCGTCTCTGCACAGAGCTACCTCAGGTACAGGCTGATGTACCAGCTCTCACTCCCTTTGGGCACAACTGCAACTGAAGTAGACCTATGAGAGGCCCCTGGGGTGCCCCAGAGCCTGTGACAGCTTTTTAGCTCAGTGCCAGATCCAGCTTAGGCTCTGTGCCTCCCCTGGTGCTGCCCTGCACCCAAAAAAACATTACACCAAAACAATGTTAACCCAGAAGATACACCTGCACTGAGCATGTCCAGCACTCGGCTACCTTTGACCAAGGCCCGAGGGGCATCTCTGCACCGTGCTCCAAGTTCCTGTCAGTTCAGGCATGGTGCTGGGCGGGTGCTGAGAGCCACCTTGGATCCAGCACCCCCCGCCAGACAGCAGTCCCCCCTGGCACACACAGCAGAGAACACCCTGAAAAGACGCCCGTGTGCCTTAGTAGAAGTCATCTGGGATCCTGCAGCATCCAGCAGGGCTTGTGAGCTCTGGTCCAGTACCAGCCAGCTCAGGCTGCATTAGACCCCACACGGCACCACTCAAAGCCTTTGCGTTATGATCCACAGACTTCATTGTCCAGGTTTCCCCCTCTCTGTGGTATGCCGGGCCCGCATTGTATCAGACAATGAAAGGGAGCTGACTGCATGTGAACGAGAGCAAATAGAAGAACCAGAACACAAAAGCAGAACGACTGATCCGTCGCCAGAGAGCCTCTGGCACAGGGAGAAGGTCTATCCTGCACAATGCAGCACTGCCCTGAGCGAGGTCTCAACATGCTGCTGTGGGCACCGCGAGCCATACAGCTGTGTGAACATGGTGCCTGGCCAGATCTCATTAGCCCACGGAGTAGCTGAATAACTTATCCCAGGCAGAGTGCTGCGCTGACGAGCGCTGCGCACGCTGAGCTGCCTCGCGCTTCTCAGCAGAGAGTCGTGCTGTTCCCCTCCGGTCTGAGAAGAGCCTCCTGCTGCATTCACATACCCCATTTACTGCGGAGCCACTAACTATCCAACGATACGCTCCTACCATGAACACAGGCACTCTTGCAAGGGTGTCATTTCGCTTCCTTACCTGGGTACGTGCTGATAGTGTTGATGTGCGTAGTTCGGATGACCCCTACTCGAGTCCCACGGTTGTTCTTCATGCACATGCAGATACAGATGGCAATCCCAGCAATCACTCCCATTATAAATACTATACCGAAAACAATTCCAGCTATCGCCGTGCCTCTGCGAGGGGAATGGAAACATGCAGTCAGTCTTAGCCAAATAATGTTTAGAAAACAAAAATTATTTTCTCAGGAGTGGCCCCCACTTGAGAAAAAAAAGTGCATATTGATTACTGAAAATGCTGCATTTTTTGATCCATCAGGGCATGTGAATAGAAGAAACTGAAGATCTCCAATGACAAACTCTCTCAAAGTCGCCTTTGCAATCGCGCCAGATCATTCTGCTGATTTACCGTATATTAAATCCTACCATTCCAGGGCCATCTGAACTTAACAACTTTTAAATATTACCAAGAATAACTTCTTCCCTTTCCTGACATCACACAAGACTTTTTCTTCCTAAAGGCATTGGTATTATTTTCTTTTGAAAAGAAAGAGTAAGTTATCCCCAGTAATACATTCCAGAAGCGTCCCAAAACGCCTGCATGCTCTACTTCCACAGGAACGGTTTTGTCATTGTTTTATCTTAGGTCAAAAAGTCCTTCTGCTGTGCCTCTGAGCCCACAGAAAGGAGAACCTCCTCTTCTTGAGGATGAGCAGCACGAAGCAAAGCGAATGCCCACTCTTTCACACATCTGCTGCTGCAGCCAGCACAAGCATTTGAGGCTTAAATGATTTCTTTTATAATGGTCTAGAGGAAAAAATTTAGAGCAGCCCCTTAAGTAATGAATCAGACTTTCCTTTAAATTATACAGAGAAAGGAAAGGAAGCCTTATTGCACTGAGACATGGGAGAAAAACCTTAGCGAGAGTGCCAAGAGGCACTGAAGAACTCCCAATAATACTGAGGGCAAAATCAGCCTTTCTGATGAACCCTAGTTCACTCAGGTTTGTTGTCAGGCACAGGCAGTGAAACATATGTTATATGAAAGATGGTATTTATAGCCTACCCCTTCATGAAAAAACCCAGTGACTTGCCAGAAATATTCTTATTCCGTGCATCTCTTCATCTTCCAGCAAAGATTTCAGATAGCAACCTTGCTGGCAACTTTTTTACTGGATATTTTAATCAATCCAAACTGATAGTTTGTCAACATGAATAGGCCCTGCTAGGTATTATTGCAATGTAGAGAATAAAACTGGCACTACAATACTACAAAGACAAATATTTAAAGGAGTCTAAATCATAGTTTGGCTTCCCCATACAAGTGTGAGAACACATAGCAGGCCTGATTTTCAAAATTCTGATAGCCTATTGGCTTCCAAAGGGTCAGCAAGAGTCAGGAGGGACTCAATATTTGAAAAATCAGACCTATTTAGGAACCTACATATGAATTTAAGAGCTTTTTTTGAGGCCCCAACTATTCAGGAATTTGCCAAGATCTGCAGTACAATTACTGAACTGTATAGCATAAGTAAACACAGACAAATTGCTGTCTCACTAAAATACACTGCCAGGGAGCTAAATTGCTCTCTGCTGTTATGTAGCCATGAATGAAGACTGTGCAGGAAGAGTAAAGCTGTTAATATTTTGCAGAATATATAAAGGCCTAATTTACAAACCCCTAACCCATGGCAGCAAGCACCTAGTCATAAAACCAGTAGCTCAAAACACTGATGTGATCAAGTGCTTTGGTATTAACCACCATGACTAACTGAGAAACACCTCCCCACCCCCTCCACATCCCCTATAGTTTGCATCTAATAAAAAGAAAGTCTAATGCTCTTGGAAGATATGACCAAAAGACCTCCAGTTTTTCCATCCTGCTTTCTCTGGGAACATTGTCACTACCTTGAGAGCAACTGCCATATGAGAAAACAGTTCAATTCAGGAGACGCTTTAAACACAATACTCTCTTCATTCCAGTAAGTTTTCTTACAATATCACAATTAGAATATTAGGCATAATGCACAGTACCCTTACTACAAACAACAGTGAATTGCTATTGCTTTAGCTACATCCACTTGGTGGATGAACCACTGTGCCCTTCGCTGGAGCACTGCATCACAAAATTGCAGGGAACTTGATTACGCTGAAATAATCCCTCTCCCACGTGGAAGAAGCAGAACCAGCCACTGCTGACCACTAGCCTCTGGCTTTGCATTGCCATTTCTTCTTTGTACACTGTCCACTGCTGCCCAACTCCTGCATCCCAGGTACGCTCTGCCTGTCTGATCTGCTCAAATTCCACAAACCACAACAGTTTCTTGCACTCCTAACCAGCTGCACTCGGAGGAAAACCCAGCCTCCATCCTGGAGGCTGACAGAAGTGAGTAATACACAGCACACGTTACCTTCCCAGTGCTAAATTAAAAGTTCTATATTAATAATGCCCATTTTAAACACAGTTTAAATAGTCTGTCCGAGCTGTTTCCAAAGGCAAATGTGTCCCATTTGTTCCAGAAGTGGCCAGCCAGATGCCATTTGGTCAGCTGCCCTGAATGATGGGTTGCACTCTTCATGTGCCAGTGCCTCCCAGACAGCCCAACCTCATACCCAAAGCCCACTCTCTCCATCTGCATGAACAGCAACTGCTCCAAAGCAATATTGCTCCACTAAATGACAATTCCATGATACTTTACATAAGAAGTAGAAGTATTCAGAAGGAAAAGAAAAAAGATGACAGAAGGTCTGATACCATCTTCAAAATGAGTTTCCACCTTTCCCGAGATATTAAGCGTGCCAGCGTGCTCTGGGTGACAGAGCTGAGATCTGAGGACGCTCGTGCAGTCCTACAGCTTTTCTTAGTGACCCGCTGGGAGTCTTGGCTGACTGACACCGTCTTGTCAAAGAAACAGTGGCAGGGCAAGACACTGCTGTAGAGAGCCCTTGTGTATCTGCCTGCAAAACTCCCAAGTTGGAAAAGGCCTCTCAGTCTAAACACAACTATATTGGAAAGCAAAAACCACATCTGCCAGGCTAGCAAACCCAGGTCAGTAAGCAAAATAAGGAGTGTCCACTACAGCATTCTTCTGCTGGTCCCCATCGTAGGTCCTGTTGGTACAGCCATGAACCAGAAACAAAAATGGTCACTAATGAAAATATTCACCAGCTTGACTTTGCTGACAAAACTAGTAAGTGCAAGTCTTGCTCACAGTTCTGAAATCAGCACAAAAAAGTGGTTTAAATAGCTAGACCCACCGCTGCTTGTGGATTCAGGTTTTCACACTGCAGTAGTAAATTTAGACCACCTATGGATGGTTACACAAAAAGAGCCTGAGATATGGAGCGAAAGATGTAGGTCACTTTTTAAATCTGGTCACAGCCTGAGTACCAGCAGAACAGAGCTTGCTGGTCTTGGTGGGCTTCAGATCAGACCCAGTGCCACGCACATGAAACCGTGCCAGGAATCAAGTGTCAGAATTGAAAAGGATCTGCTTAAGAGGACTTCAGGAGAGGTACTCACCCAAACATATGTAAGAGAATATATATAACGCTGTATCACTCCCTGATGGGGAGTCAAAGTGTAAACCCATCCTGATTCACAGACCTGCAGCCCCTGCCACTCACAGTGGCCCCCAGGAAAACTAGGAGCACTCTGCCTGTGAACATCAGGCTGCACCCTCTCAACACCAAATCCTGGCAGGACGATGGTCATGTAGTAGCTGTTCTGGGCACACAGCACAAAAATAAATGCTTGTTCTTTTTGTGGAAAGCCTATGGTATGACTAGAATGTATGAAGAAAAATACACATATATTTTTTATAAAATGGTGAAGTTTCTATTTGTGCTATTAGGGAATTTCTGAAAATAAATATCCTATAAATAAATGTCCTTTATATTATTTAAAAATGCCTGCTTTGACTCTCTTTCTCTCACCAATATGTTAGACTTCTGTATAGAGACACAGAGGGATACAGCAATTTTTCATGCTATCACCACCCTGAAGCTGTTCAAGGGAATGCCTAAGAGAAAAAGGACACTGTAAACGTAAAAGAAGACCTAGAAACCACACAGCAGAGTCACATAGCAACTAGGAAGTTTGAAATAAGAGGAAAACTTTGAAATGGAACAATTAATGAAGGAAAACATTATGCAAAGTCTTTCACAGAAGTAAAGCCAATGAAGAGAAAAAGACTGCTACAGAAAAACAATGCGCAGAAAAGTAAAGATGGAGAGGGGGATAAGTAATTTTGAAGCTGTGGAAATGTCAAGAGACATTGTCGAGGTCAAAATCAGATATTCAAAGAAGCAGCTTTCCACCTGCCTTTAGCAACACTGTGCTGGAAAGAACAGAAATCTCATTTACAGCTTAACATCTCTGGCCCAGTGGAACCCTGCGCAAAGGATCAGGCCATTTGCTGGGTGGCCCCAAGGCCTTGGCAATGCCGGAGCCGGGCAGGGCTCTTGCCACGCTTGCAGCCGGCGCGGCTGAGGTGCCTGGGGACAGAGAACCCGTCCCCCGGGGGAACCGGTAACTTGGGTGCGTTACAGCAGCAGCAAGAGCAGTCACCCGCGGTGGCTCCAGCCTGCGATGGCTAGGGCCGAGATGACTGGAGAAAAGGAGAGACTGAAGAGCATCCCTGCTCCTTCAAGCCTTAATGAGTGGGCATGTGCCTCTTAACCCTCTAGAAGGCTACTACTTTGGGAATTAGTCAAGCAAAGAGGATGTCAAACTTGCTCAAGATGAGTATCACCTGTGGTCATCTGCACTTTGGGGACATCGGATTTTGGAGGCCTAAGAATCTTATGGCTCAACAGATTATTGTTTCCTAAAGGAAGAATGATTACTGACTAGGCATCAATTTTAAATGCATTGCCAAAATCTGGGAGCCAAGTATACACAGCCTGCGCTGCTGTACGGCAGGGACTTTGCAGCCTGTTGGTCTCTGGTTTTCCTTCTTAAGTTCAGCCCTAACATCTCGTGTGGTATGGTGTGGAGCACTAAGCTTTGCCCAGGGGCCTGGTTTATTAGTACAAAACTACAAAGAAAAGTAAAAAAAAACTTTCAGTGAGCTTTTCCAGAAAGCCCAAAGACTGTAATGCAAAATGTTTTAATCCCACCATCACTGAGACAGTCCCTCCTGAGTCTCCCCTCTCTGCCTGTTTCCTACCCAGGGATCCCCAGAAAAGTGTATGTCCCAAAAAACCGCCTGCATCACTGCAGCCAAAGGATGCTGCAGAGCATGCCCCCCTGGCTTCTTCCTGACTCTGAGGTGTCCTCAGCATGGGGGCACGCACAGGTCTGGCTCCAGTTATGGGTCAGGGCAAACCAGGTGAAGCACAGGGGGACAGATGCCTGCCAGCCTCTCCTCGCTGCACCAGAGACCCCCAGCCACGTCCCTGCACCCCAGTGCTGTTTCAGCCTTCCCTGAAAACCCTCCTGCGGAGGCTTGGGCTGCCCTCCCCCCCTCACATTTGCACTTACGCCTCCACACCTGCACCGCCTCGGTGTGCCAGGACAGCCCCAGCTGCTGGCACCATTCTCCTCCGAGGATGCTGCGGGGACAGTTTCCATTTGCACGTCCTCCCGTGTACCCACCTGGCAGCACCCCTTGCCCCCCGGGTGCCGCCCAGCGCACTGCTGGCTGTCCCCATGCCCCCAGCGCTTCAGCTTTGGGTTGTATGACCCTCACACTCCTGCCCTTTTTGCATTTGAATCTCTGGATTCCTGTTTTCCTTTAGCCCTTCCCCTCCCTGGAACACTTTTAAAGGCTTTCTTAAACTGGAGAAGACACTAGGGGCAAGTAGCCAAAAAGACGCCTTGGGAAGAGCACAGAGAGAAAGAGAAAAGGGAGAAAACTTTCCCTCCTGGCCTCCTTCAATGTCTTCAGCCCAGCAACTTTCTGACCCAGACAGGTTGGTTTGTTTTTTAACTGTTTCATTCAGTGGATTTCTCCTCCGCAAACCTGCCCAGCCTCATTCTGAGCTCCTGTAAATTTTAGCATCCACGGCCTCATGTGGAAAATAACTCCCCAGCTTCATTATGTACCTGAAGAACTGTCTCCTCTGGTCTATTTTGAACTGACCAGCCAGTAATTTCACCCGAGCCCCCCAGCTCTCAGCTCGCCAGCTACCCCTCCTGCACTGCCTGTCATTTCACAGGCCATCAGCATCACGCCGGGCAGCCAACTCCTCCCCACCCCGCGGGAGCCCGGTCCTGCTCGGCTGTCCTGCACAGAGGGAACGCTCCACACCGCCGATCACCCCCACCGCCCCTCCTTGCACTTGTTCTTACTCTCTTCCGTTGCCTTCTGACAGCTGCTGCATCAGCATGTACAACACAGAGGTACAATAACATCTGCTGTTTTCTTCTCTATTTTCTTCTTAAATAATCCACGGTATTAGATCTGTTTTTTTCCTGACTGCCAAACAGTCAGGAACTAAGGTTTTATGGCACTATCTGCCATAACACCAAGTCTCATTTCTGAGAGGTCATGTCAGCCCAGAGCCTGTCAGTTCATGGGGGATTTTGGGTTGTTTTTCCCCTGTATGCATTACGTGGTGTTTATGATTTCCTGCCATGGTGCTTGGACTTGTGTCCTCTACTGGAGGACACAGGCTAAAGCTAGCACAGGTGAACTTAAACCACCAGTTTTTCCAAAGCCCAGCTCACTCTGTAATACTGTATCAATTTAGAAACTATCACTGCAGAAGTGACAGAACTCCACACCAGAAATGCATTTATATTGGCATAAAAGTCTTTTCATCCTGTAATAGCTCACGTTAGCAATTTTACAGCAATTTGACTGAGTATGGCAAGAAGTTGTTAGAAGCATGTGAAGATCAGTATTCCCACCCTGCCTTTGCTGTATTTCATTACCATATTAGTGCAAGAAAGACGTGCCGTTCTCACTTTGCTCAGCTGATCTCTTCCATCTCATCATCTTTCCTAATTTCCAGTACTTTTTTAGTTCTCCAATTAATTTATTGCCAACTCTCTGTATCTATGATTTGCTGGCACTGCAATACTAGAATAATATTAATAATAATGCATGCAATGCATTCTAGAATACTGCTGCAAATACTAATAAATAATCTTTTTTTCTTTTTCCCCTTTTAGGCATTCAAAAATAAGCTGATCGGGGATTTTCTAAAACTCATTCTCTGAGATAAAATAAAATTAAAAGAAAATCAATGATCTTTGATGTTCTGATCCAGCCACTGATATTTTGAAAAAAAGTACTCTCTGAACTCTTAATCAGACCTGATGTTACCTGGAGGCAAGAGGTGTTGGGCTATTCATTTAATGTGGTTGGCAAACACTGGTTTACTCAGACAGACAGCAGAAGTGCAGCAGCGTTGGGTACCACTTTCCCCTGCCTCTTGGAGCAGGCAGACCCATTCTGGGGGGTTTGCCTCTCTCTACGCTTGTCCCTTTATCTTCATAAGGACAAAACCACGTAGTGAGTGATCTTCTAAGAGACTGGCTTTGCCGTCCAAGGCATTTTGGCTTTACAGACAGGGTACCTTGAAAGCCCTATGGCAAAAGCTGATGGAGGAGCAACCGAATCAGCTGGGGAACCCATGGCTGACCCAGCAGGCTTCTCACCACAAAGTTTTACAGCCCTGGAATGCAGACACCAGTGTAGTGTAGACTGAAAGCCATCCAACTAGGGAATCAGTTAAATAGTCAGCTAGCTGCTACCTCCTCTTTTAAATGAAATAATTAGTTTACGGAGTGGTAACTCAAATGGAACAGGCTTGCCTTTGAGGCTTTACTTTGCAAGTTGTACTTAGACAAAATTCCAACCAGTACTTCCTTTAAATACATGTTTTACCGCAGGGAGGAAGGAGATGATTGCCTGCTTCCGTAAACAAATCCCGCCTGCCTGTTAAAACTGGGTACAGACTGTACTTGGACAGTACTTCCCTTCTTCTGCTCCTACTCTGTTGTATTTAAGGTGTGTTGTTAACGATTAATTCCTTCCAAATAGTTTCCCCTGTGACGTTCCCTCTCTACCTTGCTATATTTTCAAGGTTATTAACTCAAGCACCAAAATATCCTGAATAGCAGCTGTACAATGAAAAGGTACTGGGTAATCCTCCCAAATCCTGCCCTCCCACCTTACAGCTCCTTGTGGACACGTCATCCCTTTGAGACTGCTCCATATTGTTAAACTACATAATCCTGCAAAGGGTTAAAGGATAGTACATTCTGTCTTTTAGTTACTGCCAGTGCCTGAGCAATAGGATACTTTCTGCAGCTTGTTAAAAGGCTGCTGAGCCACTGAAGTGTAACTGTGGCACACTTGCAAAACCAGAGAGAAAATCACATAAACTGCAAAGCAAAAGGATACATAATTACAGCTTGCTCTGCTTTGGGCTATCATTGGACAGACTTTCCGGACAATTTGCCTTTTGAGAAATATGTAGACATTTTATGCTTACTTTCTTTATGCCAAACTATGTGCTCTTCTCCCCACCACACCATCAGAGGTGCTGTGCAGTGCTTCAAAGTGCTCCTGGAAAGGCCAACGTAGCTGCTCCAGTAAAGGGAGAGTAGAGGAGAGCTCTTCCTCTAGCTGGCTCCCAGTCTGCTTCCCTTGCCTGTGTACGAGAGGCCTGAGATCCTTCTGTGGCCCTAGACAGAGGTGGTGGAGGGAGGGATGGCATCGCTTTCACCCTGCTTAAGACTCAGTGCAGGGCTGGCTCAGAAATAATTTTATGGACAGAGGGAACGATGCATGAAAATATATCTGGGAGGTGCACACCGCAATATAGCAAGCACAATACTTAATACAGTGGTGTGATTAACTGATCATGGCTATGCAAATACATGTTGATCAGTCCCAGCCTGTCCAGCATTTTCATCAGACTAATACATGCATGCATGCAGATGCTGGTTTTGAAACATTGAATCTATCTGTCTGGCAGTTCAAAAATTTCAGAACATTGCCAGAATGTGAAAAAAAACCCTCACTAACAGTGCATATTTAAATTAAAACAAGAGATTAAAAAAAGTCAGAAATACAGAAACAACTGGGGAGGTGGGGGGGTGGGGGAAGAAAGCTTTTTTTTGACCTTTCATGTGAAAGAATTCTGATTAAGATATTGCAAGGTTTCCCACTACTACTTTCCACCCTCATGCTGTCTTGCTGCTTCTCTGTCCTTGTTTTGCAGCAGCTCTTCTGGCCCAACCTTTCCCTCTCAGACATCCTGTGCTGCTCTCTGCAGTCATGACCTGCCCTCGCCCTGTAATATGCTTCACATGCTTCCCTGGAAGGGAAACAGAAGCCATAATGCAATTTCCACTTTCCAAATTATTCCTCATTGGGTTCACGAATCCAAGGCCCAACCTGACGTTGACTTAAAAAGAAAATTATGGCACAGTTGTACCTAATGTAGCCTTTGCTTTAATTTATGGATTTTAATTCTTTTTATGCCTGCAGTTTACGTTGCTGGCTGAGCCTGCCATTTAAAACACTTTCAAAATCAACAGCAGTGGGAGAGGCTGAAATTGCTGCCCAACTTCCAGCCCTTTGAGCATCAAAGCACAAGAGGTCAGGACAATATGGTGGGCTTCCAAAAAGACCACAAAGTTAGTAACCCCCAGTAATAGGTCACTTTTGGCAGCCGGGTTACTGGGTATAAACACTTAGGAGAATCCCAGGAATATTATCTTTCTGGTAATTCTTAACATATTCTTTCTGACAGTGATTTTATTTATACCCGCTGCTGCAAATGCTTGACTTTGCACACTGCATGAGCTCAGTGCAGGAGAATCCTGCAGCTCCCCCCACCCCGGGGAAGCTCTTGCTGTAGGAGTCTGATGTTACTATTGTGACTTCTGGAGCTCTTGCCTGTCAGATCCTGAAATCTCTGAGCTACTGGCAGTCAAACCCGCCTAGCTTTACCAAGGCAAGCATCTAGATTGTATTTTTACCCAGCCGGAAGCCAAGCCTGTCAAGTCACAGTTGCCATGATAGCTGGGCACCTTTTAGCCTGCCTGCTGCCTGTTTTGTGCCTGTAACAAACCCTGGAGCCAGCCATACGTGATGTCATTTTGATGTGCCAGGGAACATCCTGCACAGGGCTGGTTTCTGGCCAATGAAACAAGTGAGCAGACTCTAAGGGAAAGGGCCAAAAGACAGAGCTCTTAACCCTTGGTCCATAAGGCAGAGGAACACCAAAGCAAGATGGAGGTGACCCACAGATTAATTAATTTTAAAAGAGAAAGAACCGCCATAGCTGTAATTAAAAAGAGCAGTTCCTCATGATTTCTAAGGCAATGGGCTAACAGAGAAGTAAATGCTACTCATGGAAACCAAAGGAGAGCTTTGCTAAGCTCCAGGACATCTTCTGTGTCCTCCCTTCATTTTCTTGCTGTTGGCCTTCAGGTCTGTCTTCATAGTTTCACACCACTCTGCCTGTTCTGATCAACTTCATTTGCAAAGTTTTGCACGGTGAAGTCTGGACCTTGCTGTATTTAATTTTTCCACATAAGACTGTCTCCTTCTCAACAGCCTTGTGTGTGCCATCCAGCCACTACCCCAAGCACTGTGGCACCAGCTGTAGCTGCTGGCCCAGCTGTGAGCCAACCACCCTCTGCTGCCACACTTCCTTTAGCTGGAACAAAGGAACCGGTGAAAGAGGATGAACTGGTTTTTGGCAGGAAACCCTTTACACCTTAACATGACAACCACACCTTTCTACTGCAGTTCCTGAAAAATAAACAACAAAAACAACAACAAAAATAGTAGTTGCACCCTCCTCTCTGTGTTTCATCTGGGTGGCAGGGTGAAAGAGGACAGGCATCAGGATGACCTTCCTCAGCTGTTGAGAGCTGGGACCTGATTGCCGGACAAGGCATCCTCCAGGCTTTTCAGAGAAGTGATTGTGCTGGCACAGCAGAGACCACGGCCGGGTGGCTCAGAAGGGCAGTGCTGGAGCAGACTTTGTCTCCCCGTTCCCGGTGGCAGCAGAACCTCATACCAAACTCAGCTGGTTGTGTATCTCTGCCTGAAACTCAAGGACTGAGTGAATCAAGGTAAAACCATGTTATTTCCCTGGCAGTTAAATCCTTCCCATGACAGGGTTGTCTTTTAGAAGCAAATTGCCACTGAATATAACTCTAAGACAACGTTACTATTTGGTTTGCTAATGAGAAACCTGTTGGTATCATGCAGACATGGCTCTGGGACCCTGGACGTTCCAGGTTCCCCTTAGGGACTCTCGAAGAAGGCCATGGTTCAAGCGTTCAGTCTCAAAATACTCTAACAGAGGCAAAAGCCCAAACTTGGTATCTTGCTTTCAGTCCATGCTTCACATAAAATTGCATGTTGCTGACTCAAGATCTCCTTCCAAATTATGGAAAAGTTGAGAACAACAGAAACATTTTTTTCCTTCTTGGTGGTCAGCTCTGAAGACAGAAGTTGCCAATCTAGTATCTTATGTAAATTGCTAAGTAAGACATATTTTTAATATTGAAAGATTTCTGCCTAGATGCAATATAGCTCCTAAATAAACACTTGGTGAATCATTGCAAAGAAGTGCACTATCAGCTCCTGACAGAGGCAGCACAAGCCAAATATGAGCTTTCAGAGGAATGAAGGCCACAGAGTGCAGAGGGAGAAGCCACCAAGCAAATGCCACAAACCAGATATTACAAAACCAACTGCAGCTCTTTCCTGGGTGAATTGAAATGCAAGAGCCTCATAGAGATCCTCATCCCTGAAATGCTCACTGTTCATTCAGCCCATTTTTCAGGAGTCCATCATTCTCCCTCAAGGGGGATCACAGATCTTCCTTTGGCACCCTAGGATATATCCTTGTCACCTATTTAAAAGTTGCATGGGACCACAGGTCATCCAGAGTAACTTTTTTTCAGGAACACACTGTTTCTTCATAAATTGCCTCTCTCTGAAGTAAGTACTCTCTTGGGAGAGATCAGTAGACACCTGAACGCAGCAATGCCAGGAGTTCAAACCACATTCATCCACAACATCACTGGAAAAGCATCTGAAGAGTATAAAAAAATTGGAGGCTCTGGCTCCCGCCTGCACTGCCTGGAAAGACCAGCAATGCTCCTCCTCCTTTTAATGGAACGTTGCATGGGCACCAGCACCCTGAGGGAGGGAGCACCAGGACCCACCTGCTGACACAGTGTCAGGGCTGGTGCCAGTTACCCAGTGGCCACATCTGCAACTAGAAAGCAGCTTTGATGGTGAAAAGCCCAGCCCCTTCCAGTCCCTGCTAAGCTCAAGCATGTGACACACAATTCATGGTCTCCTTCCAGCCAATAGTATTGTTTCAGCTGTACTTTTTCACTGACATTAGTAAACTATAAATTACTCCTGGAGCAGAATCTTATTAACTCTTCTTCTTTTTTTTTTTTTTTTTAACTCTTGGAGATTGAGGAGGATGGAGAGATTTTGGCATTTTACGCAACAAAGAGGAAGAAGATTGACACCTTTTTCACAACAGCAACAAAGTGAAAATAACAGAATGAGACAAAGCAATAAAATATCTGAAAATGAACAAATGCCTGCAAGCAACACTACTTTATGGTCCTGAAAAAAAGATTTCTGACTTCTTCAGAAATCTGATTCTCAAAACATAAACTGTGGCCCCAAAATGCATTTACGATTTATTAAACTTCAACTCAAATTGGAAGATTTCACTGCTTTTAGAATTCTATCTGTTAGACAGACAATGAAAAAGATGTAGGATCTTGAATAAAGATGTAGGATCTTGATATTGAATAATCTGAAGTGGTTCCTGGAAGATCTGAGTGAAAAAGTCTGGATAAAAAGACTAAAAACCCAGCATCATAAATTATTTGATTCCATTTTAAAAAGAAAATCATAAATTATAAGCATTGCCTGAGTAACAATGCAATAGCTTTTTAAAAAGGCAGTGCTAGTTAGTACTGTATATTTTGAGCCTAAATAAATCTATCTGGGCTTTGAATTACCCAGCATAGGGATTTTTCCCTCATATCTTCCAATAAAAATAAGACACTGAGAGTTTAATTTTAGAAATTCTGGAACAGAGTGAAAGAAAAAAAAATGTTTTTCATCTTCTCTTTCCATCTACTTTTTCTAACGTACTTGAATATTCAACTCTTACCCCTGTGAAAGCAGTAAAAAAGCCTCTTCTGCATTCTTTTTTGCATCAGATTTATAGCACCAATTCCATTTTTCTTTCTCATTCTCTCTTCCCAGGTGCTGCATCAGAGCTTTTGAGGACCACAAAGACCCACTGAATCTAAGCCAGTGGATGTTCTGGCTCTAAGTCCCAATTTGCAAAAACCTAAAATGAACTTGAAAGTATTTACATAAGTCTTTGCAGGATTCAAACCTTATTATGTAGCATAAGCAAATTATGGTTTTAGTGGTTTGGAATACCCTCATTAAGCATGCATGAAGTGCCATTTACAAATATAAAAGGAGTTAAGTGCTTGGATATATGAATCATTTTATGTTTCTGGAGAAAAGCACTATGAGTCAGAAAACTAAAAAAACCTGAAAATTAAACTGCAGTTACAAAAACATGCTGTGGCTCTTACAGGTTCCATAAAATGATGAAAGTCACTTTATCTGAAGGCAGCTATGCTGAGGATGCAGAAGTCACTGCACGATAAAAATGTGTGCACACGCTACATTAAGTAACGTTGAGCTAGATTTGACCGCTTCCACCTCAGGAGCTGTTTGGGGGCTGGAGAAGAGCCAGTTGCTGATGAATCAGCAATAACTTCCCTTGCAAGTGCATGAAATCCTTGCTCATCTGCCTGCATGGCCTGGACGCAGGACAGGGAAACCCCACCGAGCAGCAGGGATAGCAGACTGAGGATCCAGTCCCTTCCTCCCCTTTCCCAGGAGACAGGACATTGCTTATTCCCGTAGAGCTGAGCAGAAGAGCCACCCCTTTGCCCTGGTCCCTTCCTCACAGTTTGGGTGTCACTTTAACCTTGCTTTTTACACCAATGAGATGGAGCAAATAAAGTGCCCTGATTTCTTTAGGCACAGAGCCCAATGCCGTTTCCCTCTCCCACAGGGAAGGTGAGAAGCACTTTCCCCAAGGGCCTCACTTGGAAACCTCAGGAATGAGCTTAAACACATGCTTAGATTTAAATATCACACTCCCAATGAAGTCAACAGACTTCATGTGCTTTGCCAAATAAAAGCCTAAATCCGCTGTCTGCCAGACAATTAAAATGTTGTCCTTCCACTTTAGTTTTGCCTAAGGTAACAGCTCTGACGCTCGCTGGACTATCTGAAAAGAAACGCTCTGCTCCCTCATCTCAGAAATGCGAGGCAGTCTGGCAGAAGGCTCTCCCGTGTTGAGATTATCACATTTGACAGTAGTTAAACACAACCGGGAACACCAAAGCGCAGCCAGCCTTCAGGTGTCCTTTGCCATACTGCACGCTCTAGTAAGTTCATGCTCTTTCACAGGGCTGAGTGTTCCTCATGGCTCTGTGAAACAACGCCATCCACAAGCCAGAAGGGCTCATATCCATGCAAATATCTCTGGCAGCAAAAACAGAGATGTAGCGACAATCTGAGCTATTTTGACAGAACAATCTGTAAACATAACATTTTGCGAAGTTTTCCTTGAGGCTCTAAGTACTGCTGTTATGTCACGACCCGTTACTAATCTCAACTTTACACCGTTTTGCAACAGTGTGAAGGAAGTGACTGAATGCCGTTATATGGCTTGCAAAATATTCAACATCAAAAGCATCCACAACTACTAAACCACATATTAATACAGTTTTCATTAAGATATATGCTCATAGAGTCAATTTTTTTTTCCAAGTGTCACAGCCCATTACAGTCATTTCAGACATATGTGCAACTGTTGGAAAGAGCAGACGGGTTGGTCAACTGAATGGTGAAGCAACACAGAAAATGTTTCCCTGGGAAAACAGACCGAATTCTGTCCCTTGGCGTAAGAGAACCACGTACTCCATTGATTAAACAAGAATGACAGTCTTGAATGAAAAAATGTATTTTAGCCTACAAAGTTAACTAATATACTGAACAGGAACACTGTGAGACATGAAAGGACATATACCCTGCCACACAGCAGCTCCCCGAAATGACTCATCTGGAGACACCATCACTTAGAAGGGATCAAAAAAGCTACTTCACAGTTTTATATCAAAATGGCATATGCAGGGTCAATTTAGAGATTTATTACTAGAATTAACACACTTGTAGAGGAAGCTTGCAAAAGAAAAGATTTTCAATGATCAAAAGAGTATGGCTCCGGAACAGCTTTCCAGTAGATGCAGCAGGGGTTAGCTACTTGAGAGGTGTGAATATTGAGCTTGGCACATTTAGGAAAGCAATCATGTAATGGGTTGCCTGTGATACCAGGAGCTGGGTCGCAGTGACCCAGGAGTGCAACACAAGCAGAAGTTCTGAATTCAGAGCTAAGCTGCAGTAAGTATATTTAAAAAAAAAAAAAAAAAAAATAAAAAATGCAAAGACATCAAAAGGACTCGCATCTCTCAGTCAGTGCTAAGTCACCAAAGCTCTGGGAAAGCTCTGGGCTCAGAGACTGAGAAGGGGCTCTAATTAGCAACTTCCATTCCAAACTTCCCTAAATTTTCAATTCTTTTCTTTCTGAAGCAGCTGCATGCATCAACTGTTCCTGTGAAAAACACAGGAACACTCTTATATAGAACAAACATTTACTCCAGCAGAGATATTTTTATCCCATCAGGACAAATGGAGATGAGATAGTACCCTCGGACAGGTCTCGTGGCATTCTTGGTTGCCTGCCTGATGGTACCAGAAGCATGTCACAGATCAGCCAGTCTGAACTGCCAACTCAATTAAACTAATTGTTCTGTACAGCAAATTTTCTGAGGTACAAAGTAGGATTATGCTTCCCAACTCTGGGGAAGACAAGTGGTAAATGAAAGAAGAACAGTGATGTGAAGCAAAAAGGCAGATGGTACAATAAGGCAAAGAAAGTAAAAAATGGGAATCTAAGAGCAACCTCATTGAAGGAACAGAGACACTAATAAAAGAAAGAATTAATTGGTTCTCTCTGTGCCTCTGAGGATCTCTCCTTGTGCCTTTCAAGCTTCAAAGGCTACTCACACTCAAATGGGACAAATTGAATGCAAAGGTCCTGACTCAACAAAACACTTCATCACTTCGAGTTGAACATACGTTTAAATGCTTTGTGGCACTGGGACTCCAGTGCTTAAGGGGAATGAGGAAAGCAGGAACAGAAAAATAAGTGGCAGTATGTTGGACTTGGCAGAAGTAGCAGAACACACTGCGTCTAATATGTGACAAGAGCTGAAAAGGAAGGAAGGAGGCTGGGAACAGAGTTAAGAATTAACAGGGTTTTAAGTACCAACAGCCTAGACGACATTATGTCTGAGAAGGTCTAATCCTGAAGTTAAGTGAAGCTCATGAAGTGCACTGATTTCTCTAAAATGGATCAGTTTTACGAGCAGCGGTGCTGCGTTTGGACTGCGCCTCGCTTTTCAAACAGTGGCCTTGCTGCTTCTCACCCTTTATGTCAATAGTGAACATTTCAACTAGAGTGAAGGTTTGGGACAGGCACGCTTCAGGAACAGGGCAGCAATGGCACACACATTGTGGGAATTAGTGAGGATGGAGGTGAAGGCAGTGTCCAAATTCAAGCTGCCCGACATGAGAGCATCCAGAAATACGAGAGAAGCACCAGAAATACATGGCTGTATCACCTGGCATGTACAGACTCCCATTACAGAATGAGATCCTGTCATGGGAAGCCACTATGTTTTGGCCAAATGATGAAGATTCATCCAGGCACAAATTGCAAAAAGGGCAATGGAGAATGAGAACAGCAGTTGAGTAAAGTGCCAGATGCATTAATTATCAAATCAGCCACTGATATTTGAGGAAATTTAATCACTGCACAAAAGCAAAGCACCACCAGGAACAGTAAAGAAAAATTTTAAGACTTCGAAAAAAGGAGAGCAAAACATTACTGAGTATAATGAAGAAACTAGAGAAAACGGGAAAATATGAAGGCGTTTTATCATACAGCTTGCATTTTCAGATTTTTGCAATGGCTGGCTTACACTTTTTTGTAGTTTCACTATTTCATTCCTGGCTGTGTATGTCTGCCTGAACAAAAAACATGACTTAACAATCAGGTAAATGCATTTTTATCTGTCTGTCTTTAATACTACCCTCTTGCCTACAGCACTGAATAGAAGGTGAAGGCGATACGAAAGCCATAAAGCAAGGGAATACAGTGACCAGTGTATATGACTTAATGGTGTAATTTAATGGATGTATTTCCTGCCATAAATATGCACTTGTGCCTTTCTTATGACCTGCCAGCTTGTAAGTAATGAAGTATGTGATCTTCTAGCTACTCGATTATTGTAACGTTTATGTAGTTCGGTTTTGTTTAGGGATTATTTAATAATCCTTTTTCCCATCCTGCTTTATCACATAGATAGTTACGACGATAGTTACAAAGAAAGAGTTTTACAGGTTTTTTCTGATCAGAGAACTCATGTGGATGAAGTAACATACATGCTTGCATGTTTTATAAGACCTTAATTTCAAAAATCAGGGTATCACTTGATTTTCAGCCTTCATCTCCTGCACTCACCAAAGATGACAAAGCTTTAACAAGACTGCATCAATGACAAACCATTATTTTTAGGAAGCAATTTGCATTTTTTAAAATGAATATAAGAAAGTAAAATAAAAAGTAGTATCTGTATTTCTAACATCCAGGATGTTTACTTCAGAACTACTGTTCACTACATGCCTCATAGTACAGTCACCACAGTAAGATACAAACATTGCAGCTTCCACAGAAATAGCACAAAGTATCCAAGGAATCATTTCAGTTCCACCGTGCTTTTGCTTTCCTTTATCAGCAACTTACCTTGAAAGGTGTTTCATCTATTTCAAAATGTTTTTACAACCCCCTCATTTCTTTAATGGGCTTGGGGATTATGAACAGACCCTCCCACCAAAAGGGAATAAGATAATGCTCAGATAAACATCTGTTTAGAGACTGAAGGTTGTGCTAGACCCATTACCTGATTATGGATGGTCTGGAAACCCTGTTGTAAACACTAACTTTTGGGAGGCTGAGAAACAGATAAATTAAATCCTTTCATTTCAAAACAGCAATTTGACAAAGTGCTTTTCCCTATTTCGTCCCCTTCAAAAACAGGGTCCAGGAGATTTTAGAGAAAAAGGTTTTCACTACTAATGAAAGGCTTAGCTGAAAGCTCCTATGATTTAAACCACGGTGTTCCTTTCTTCCTATTTAATGGTCAAAGTGAACAGCCATGTTTTAATTTTGCCTTTTCCTCATTTACTAATTGCATAGAAAGCTGTTTCATTTAGCTTATTTAGTTCCTTACAAAATTAAACTCAACAAAAACAAAATGTAAATCATGCTCAATCATTGACAATTTAGACTAGCAGCAAGCAGTTAGGTCTGGTTTGAAGTGAGAAACAGTTTAAATGCATATCCAATACAGAAGTCATGATCAAATATTCTGCTTTTCCCAGCCTTACAGCTGTGCTGGATTTCCAGAGATGCACAACAAAATTAGGGTTTTGACTGCCTTTGTACCATGCTTATGATCCCATTACTCAACCTCCAGCCTCAGGCAAACAAGCCATCGTTGGGTTTGGGAAAGCAGGAGGCAGGGAGAGAGAAGATCTCTTTCACAGGTTCCTAAAGAGCCTCACCTTTTTTTAATTAATCAACACCATGCATGTGTGACAATATTCACAGTATGGAAAATAGATTCTCCTTTCTTTCCAGAGGACAAAAAAGTTGTTTCAGATCCCCAGCTGGCTTGAGAGAGTATAAGTGTATGAAAGTTGACAAATATTAATGCAGATACTCACCAGCCAAGGACCTAGCTCAGAGAGTTTCAGAATAATTTCTCCTCAGTAGCATTCAAATGACCCTTACCGTACTTCCTCTGTGTAAAACTATGGTCAGTGAGAGAAGAAACAGTTTCTCCAACTCCTACAGCACTGTACCGAGCAGGTACCCACACTGCAGCCCATTAAGGAGTGCACACTGGAGTAGGGAAGAAGCGCAGGGAGGAAGAAGCAGTGGAGATGAGCTGTTATGGACAGACCACACCTCCTGTTCCCCATCCCTGCTGTGCTGCTCAGGGTGGGGAGGCAGAGGAGTTGGGGATGATGGAGTGAAGTTGAGCCTGAGATAAAGCCCACTGTATTGAATTGGCAATAAATTGAATTAATTTTGCTCTGGTCGAGTCTATTTTGCCCATGATGGTAATTGGTAGGTGATCTCTCTGTCCTCATCTCAACCCCCAGGGTTTGCCATCTTATTTCTCTCCCTGTCATGTTCAGGAGGAGTGAGAGAGCAGCTGGGTAGGCATCTGGCAGCCATCCAAGGTCAAAGCATCACAATCAGACAAATAATCTAGAGCCCTAAATCTAATATTCTTCAATGATTCAGGCTATCAGAGATCGATGTTCCAAGATATCAAAGCACCCAGCACCTATGCCAGGAGGAGTCAGATTTTTAGCTGATTAGAAGGGAGGAACTATCTTGGAACCCTCCAGGGCTGGCTGTTAGCTGTCCACTCCACCTCCTCCCCAGCAATTCCCACCCACGCTGCAGGGACTGTTTGAGATTTCTGCTAATTACTTACTCAACTGCCACAAATTACAGCCTGATGTATTAAGAAAACACAAAACTGGAGCTAGGTTACCTTAACTGTATGAAGCTTGACTGCCAGTTGAGGGCTGGGGGGTTAGCTTTTCATTGCAAGTCTGGGATTTTTTTTTGTTTGTTTTGGTCATGTTAATGTGACCTCTGAATCAGGGCAGTAGAAAGTTTTGCTTCTTCCAAATTTTTCTGCTTGGTGAGAACAAATACAAAGCAATTCACTATAGAGATATCAGAACTGGCACAGACCAGCAAAGAATACGTTATATTTAAAAATGTAATACACAAGTGCTCAGAGGTTAAGCTCACCTATTCTGGTCTCAAGCTGACATGACATAAAATCAGAGGTAGAACAGCTTTTGTGAACTGAGCTGAGGGAACAGGCCATTCATTAAAATGTCATACTGAAATACTGGAGATAAGTGACAATAGTTTAAATAAAAAGCAAAAAATAGAATAAGGGCCAAAAAAATTCCCTATTTAGCAGTCAAATAACATTTAAAAAGACATGATAGTAGCTGGTTAACCATCATTTCATGAAAAAAAAAAAAAACAAAAATCTCCATGATGGAAAGAAAAAAATAAAGACAAGCCCAACACTACAAAAGAAACAGAAACACATTCTCTGTCTAAGGCTAAACTCAGCAAACACACCTCTCACAAATACCTGTGCCCACCCTACTGACCTTCCACAGTGAAACCTTGGGTGCTTTTTTTAGTATGTGTGCAGCATCCTATTATGTGGAGCTGCAAGGAAATTAGTCAGTGCTAGAAGGGCAAAGCTGGGAAATGCAGCCAAGAAAATCATAGCCTAGAAGTTACAGTGGTGTCAGAAAGAAGATTTGCTGCTGTCCTGGATCTAATAGGGAGAAGTAGATGATATTTAGTCCCTTCCTGCCCTACCAGTCTCCACTCCTGGGGACAGGATTTGAGTAAGTTTGACTGAGGCAATGAAATAAAATGGAGATGTCATGCTAGAAGGTTTAGCATGGTTGGACAAACTAGAGGTCACAGGCTGGATTTTGCCTCCAGTGCCTGTCTTCTCTTCAATATCTGAAAAGACAAATGTATACATTCACTCCCATGTAGTGGGTTTGCTTTGCCAAGATAAACAGTAGAAATCACATTTTTTAAGTTGTGGAAGTTGATGCTGGTATCCCTAATTGGGTTTTACAAATCTTGTTTAGGACAGAAAATTAGCTTTATAAAAGCACTCCTGTAAGGTAAGTAAACAACAACCAACCCTGTTTTACAAAAGAAGAGGATGCACAGGAAGTTGAATTGCAGCAATTCCTGAAAAAGAGCCAGGGATTTCCAGTCCTCATACACATTAGCTGCTACCCACAAGCATCTATTTCCCTATTGCAAAATAAAGCTTTGTCATTTCCAAGTGTTTCACTGGATTGATGTGGAGATACCGAAAAACAGTGCTAGAGGCTTCCTCAACAGTCAGAGCACAAAGATCCGTACAGAAATGCGGAGTTTGAAGCAGGCTGTAGGATCCTTTCCTTTCCTTTAGCATATGCATTCAAAGGGTCTAACACATAAAGAATGTACTCCAGAAGTTGGTGATGAGCTGAAGAGCCCTCCAGTGATTCAGTCTGACACTAGGCTTGAATTTCCTTCACTATCTGCCAGGAGTTCTCACTCAAAGAGGCTGGCAGTCATAAACAGATGTACAGCAGTTTGTGGTTACCAGCAAATTTTCATGATCCATTAGTTTGGATCTGGGCTAAATATGAACAGAAACTGAAGAAGTTATGGGCCGGGACACTGACGTATAAGCAAGGGTGGCAGTAAATGGAAAAGTGAAGGCCCAGAATGTACTATGGGTAGTTTCACTGTCATCCAGGCATCTTTATTCAAAAACAGACTTTGGGTTTATTGGGTACTTCTCCTGCCTCAGGTGCTGTGGCAAACAGGATGTTTACTGAAACACTAACCCTTGATGTGCTCAGTACATAAGCACTGAGAGCTGCAGATAAGCTGTGTGTAGCTGCCAGAAATAGTAAACCTCAGGCATTGTCACATCCTGCTCAGAAGAGGGAGACAAGTAACTTAGATTCCTAAGTCCCCAATGGAGTGGACAATGGTGAGATACGTCTCAAAGTCCAGACATCAAGGTACTAACTGGATACACAGTAATTGGTTAAGTATATTAACAAATCATGGCAAGCAATATAGTATGTCTTGTGCTACCTAATGACAATAAGGAAAAAAGAAGGGAGATAGAGATAGAGGTAGAAATAGAGATCACTGGTCCGGGTTCCTGCGTTGGTTCCATCCGAGTTCATCAGGGATGCATCCGTCTTCTTCACTTCCTCTTCTTTGCTTTCTCTTTTCACTCCTTGCCCTGCCTCAATTTACACACGCTTTCCTTGGGTCCCTCCCCTAGGTTGACCAACTTATCTACATATCACATGTATGGGGAGGAGGAAGGCGCTTTGTGGGATGATGTAACTAGCATGATCTTATTGATCTCCATTAGCATATTCAGGGGTGTCAACTTTAATAAACATTTTGTGGATAATGAAGCAAAGGTCATTCACCAGACAGATGACCCTTGAAACTTTACAAGATGCACCAGGCCAGAACCCTCCTGTCTCCACAGGGCTCCCTCCCCCCGCCGCACCCTGTGCTATCCAGGCCGCTCTATCAGCTCCAGCCTCCACATTGTTCATCCCCTGACTATTGTTTCATTACTTGTGAGTGTCTGCTGAGACACTCCTGGGCTTGGAGAGCCTCTGCTTCTCCCCCCCCCCCCCCCCCCCAATCTTTAACAATTCTTGTTTCTCATCCTTCTTTTTTTCAATCCTGTTTTCAGGGAGCTACAAATCATCTCTCACAGGCATTTCCCCTCTTTTGTACAGTAACCCTTAGGTTTTTCCTCCTGACTGGAGGATGAACAGAAAGAGTGAATCGAAGGCAAAGAGTTATGCTATAGGTTTGCTCGTTGTGTAGAAGGGGAAAAAAGGCTTCCAGTCTTCCTGAGGTCCAGGTAATTACAGAATACTTCTTTTACTTGGCACTAAATCATGAGGCAAGAAGCTGGGTGGAATGGAATCACTCTCTAGGAGAAAAGACATAGGTATTCTCACCTATCTGTTAATAAACAGGGGAAAGATCTGGTAGCACATCTCATTCTTCACAGTGTTTTGCACTCTAGCTTGGGCATTTACATTCATGTGAAACAACAGTAAAAAGTCTGCAAATTAGAAGGGTAGGAGTTTACACTCACTTTGCTCCTGTATAAATGTGCAAGATGAAAAGCAGCGAAGAGGGGAGAAAAAGTGTATCATGCATTCATGGTAGAAGTGGTAGGAAAAAGAAGATTGCAATGCTTCCATTAAAACCTCATGGCAGACTGCAGAAGAACCTTTTAAGTACACCACTGAGTCAATACTATGCTGGGACCTCATCATCCCCTATGGGCTATGCATGGCCCTAAACCTCTGTCAATCTCTGTGATGCTCCTTCTTTCATTAGCTGGTGCTGTAGCAGAAGCTGAGTTATTTGATAAGCAGCCTGCATTTCTCAGAGCATCATTACACACTCAGACCTTAGAACCAGGAGTGAAATGGTGGCACAAATGTAATACAAGAAGACAGTACCTGCTCCCTTGGGAATCTTAATGGCAGTGCTGTGCACTTTTGAACCAGGCAGAAAAGTCAATAAGGCATATAATAAAATATAAGTGAGCTTTTGTAGAACAAGTGTGATCAAAATCCCCACCAATGTGCTTCCCCCTTTCCAACATTTCAGTGCTTTTCATCTTTGTGTCAACCTCCCTATGTTTCAAATAAACCAGGACCTATTAATGCATTTTCTTTCATTTCAGGAACTGGGCAGGTTCTTGGCTCAGGACTTGGTGATTGGAAACAGTTATTTTGCCTCAGCATTGAGTCTGCATGAACATAAAGTGCTTTGGAAGCCATGATGGCATTGGCAATATAATTCTTTCAATGCTATCTACATGGTGTAAATCCAACTCTTTTTGAAATTCATTGCCTGCCAGGCAAAACTATTCATGTATAATACATATCTTGGAGTTGGACACAAGATTACTGACGTTGTATTATTCCCTATTTCCTCTGTCATGGAAGCTTTGCATTCCTGGCAAACAGAAAAACAGTATCTTGTATCTCTCATAAAGAAAGACCTCTCAACTATGTTTTTATTTACCGTTTCTGAGGACTGACTCAAAGTTTGACATCAGTATAAGAGTTACTGCTGTTCTTCCTTTTCATAAAATTTTGAATTTGTTTACATTGTTCATAAACTATCTTCAAAATGACATTAAGAGAGAGCATGCTTTACAATAAGCATAACCACAGTACAAGTAACAGCATGTGTTATAAAGAAGGTATGTAACAGTCATTCTTGGGGTAATACTAGCTGTAACAAAATAAAAAATGAAGCAACTCTGAGGTAAGCCTGCAATTTTCCTCTGAAAGCCATAAGTCTACATTCTGCTAATATTCTTCACATTTTTACAAGGAAAGGCAGTGTCACAATTGAGCTTTGTTTTATCACCTTTTTGAACCGAAGCTTCTCATTAACTACCTTAAAAACAAATATTTCTTCCCAGGAAGAAATATGTGCATATGTACTGTTTTGCATATATGTGGTAAGGGCAGTGCATCCTGGACACAACAGTGCTGCAGATGTTCAGGAAAAATTACTTCAAACTATGGCAGGCTAACTGTCCCTGTGCCTGCTCATGAGGTTTGCAGACTACGGAAATTTTTGCCTTACTGTGTACAGTTCTTACCCCTGAGCAGAGATCATGTGTCTGAGCCATGGGGTGTTTGCAGTGGAAATCCTCCTGGTTATGGGAAGTCCCAGGACCTGGCATCAGCTCTGCACTAAGCTGACCTACCCCGTCCTTCATCTCCACAAGCATGACAGAAGAATGGCCAAAGATGGCTTTGACAGATCACAGAATCATAGAATGGTCTGGATTGGAAGGTACATTTAAGGGTCATCTACTCCAATCCCCCCTGCAATAAGCAGGGACATCTTCAACTAGATCAGGCTGCTGACAGCCCTGTCCTACCTGGCCCTGAATGTTTCCAGGGATGGGGCATCTACCTCCTCTCTGGGCAACCTCTTCCAGTGTTTCACTACCCTAATTGTAAAAAATGTCTTCCTTATACCTAGTCTGAATCTACCCACTTTTAGTTTAAAATAATTCCAATAATTTCTAGCAGTGGGTCAAATGTAGGAGAGACTCAGCCTTTAAGATAAAGAGAACCTGTAACCATGTTCTTCTGAGTCGTCCCACTGGCCACTTGGGAGTGTGACTATTCACCTGATCAAATTTACTTTTAAGGTGTTTCCAAGAAGGTGCTTTTGAGGAAGTTGATACGATTTAAACTCTTGGCTTTGTACTATGATACTGTGAGCATGATAAATATGTAGAATTAATCTGTGGAGCAGAAGTCAAGCTAGCAAGGACTGCTGGCATGGACCTACCAGGCATTCAACTCTCTGACCCAGGTGTATCGGGTTCTCCCCCACTGTTAATCACACTCGAGTCAATATTTCTTTCAAGGCTTATATGGAGTACAATGATAGTACAAGGAGTACAATGACAACATTTGTACCAGCAAATTATGCAAAATATCATGTGACAATTTCTTGGCAGTTTTAAAATAACGAAATAGAGCTGAGAGGTCTTTAGGATAGCTTTCCATTAGTTACAATATGTCCATTGATGGAGGGAAGTATTTGGTTTTCCCATCTCACCACTGTGATTTTTTAAAACAGAGTAATTGTCCAAGTCCAGTCTGCTTTCACTTCAGAATCTCAAATGACAGGGCTCAAAGATTTCCTTGTTGCTTTGTTTAAGTTCTTTCTTTCACTACACCTCCCTCCTCCGGGTTTATATCCCTGTGCATAGGTGTTTGCTCAGTTAAAGCCTATGACAGAAAGATGATATAGCTCTCCCATGGGAGCTCTGAGTGAGGGCAATCTTGGGTCCATATATCACAGCTGTGGAGGACTGCGTCTGCACCGCAGCAGCAGCACATAGGGTGAATTTGCAAGCTGCAACGGTGCTGCACAACCTGGAAGCTCCTGGGCTCAGTTTTGTGAGGTTCCTGGGGTAATGGGGTTAAAGAAGACAGGAGGGCATTCAGCATCTGAAAGCATCTGTTCCCTTATAGGGATGGGCTGCAAAAAAAGCCACTGCTGACAGAAGCGCCTGACACCTCTGCAACACCTCTGAAAACTCAGTTTCAGGCGGAGAGCCTCTGGAGCTGTTCCAGAAAGTGACTCAGTTTTTCAAAGTGCAAAGCAGCAAAGCGAGTGCTGCTACAGCAGAGCTGGTACCCCCCAGCCATGTTACCTGAGCTGTGGCTGTGCTCTTGGCTGCAGGAATCAAACTTTTCAAAGGAAAACAGTCAAGTGCAATGGATTTGTGGAGAAGGCCAGCCATAGAACCCTGAGCAGCAGCTTGCATCAGTGCAGAGTGAGCACACAGTTTTATCTATCTGGCATAGTTATGTTTTCTTCTCTCTTTGTCAGGACCTAAACAACTTGCCTTGGGGAACAAGCATGAAAGAAAACAGTGGAGAAGATGGAGACCAGGGCAGTCTGCAGGAAGACACAAACATGATTGCCAGAAGAGGAGAAAAGAACTTCTCTTACATGCGTAAATTATTTTCCATTTTATTCAGAAGTAAATTTAGTCTTGTATCAGAAATCACTTTAATGACGTGACAGTCTCCCCTACCGTTTCCTTCTGAGCAGCCATTCATGATTATTTTCGTTCTGCTGGTTTCCACATTTGACCAGGCTGATCTCCTGCCAAGGCCTGCTGCTGAGCTGCCCATCCCTCTGATCCACACAGGACCGCTACCACTCTTGCCTCTCATCTCACGATCAGGAGCATGAGGGTGGCCTGGACCATCAGCCCTGGGAGAAGCCAATTTCAAAGTGTACCAGTCAAAGGGAGACATGCCACTGCCAAGAAGAATCAGCAACAAATCACACTCCATTGCCTTTCACATGTAACCGTTTCAAGACTCCAGAGAAAGAAAAAACCTCTCCTTCTTGCCATGTCCAGTAGGACATTTCTTACTGATGACCCAGGCTGAAATAAAACACCAGGACCTATGCCAGCGCATGCAGTAGAAGCAGATGCAAACCATGCACTGTTCTTCCAGGGATAAGGTGACACAAAACCCAGAAATTCAAGACCAGAATTTTCCATTTAAAAATTATGCCAAGATTTGTAAACCTGATGCAACATCAGGATTTTTACCATTCTGATTCATAAATCAGTGATTTCCATCCCAAGGGTAAAGAAAGGATTTATATTTGAAAGAGTATTTAGGATTTATTGGCAAGATTTGTACTGTAAAGGCATGGAAGGATTTGTAAATCTAATTTCTCACTTGTAAAAGCTTTTGAGGATTTTTCTGTGGTAAATCCAATTAGTGTAATTTTAATGTAATGATTAAAAATCAGGCAACCCTGCCCCCCAAATTTCAAAGCATGTCACATCCTCACATCAGTGAGAGCCACTAGAATAGTAAGGGTGCCCCGGCCATTAAGCGGGCTTGTCTGGAAAAGCCTCAGCTGCCTACCACGGAGACAGGGGAGACAATGAGCACAGCTTCCAGCCAGACAGATGCTGGAACAGAAGAAACATTGATGGCATGGAGGTCTTCAACTTTTTTCTCAGTAGCTTCTTTGCTTGCTCATCACCATCCCTCCTGACCCACGGCAGGGAAAGAGCCAGAGCTCTTAGCCCCAGAGAGGCTGACAGGAGACCACCTCCTCCTTCGGACACTGCTGTGCGCCCTCCTAGCTCATCCAGGGCAGCAGATATAAGGGGAGGATAGGATCTGGTGGGTGATCAACCCACAGTTTGGGCCAACTGCCTGAGGACCGTGGCAGCCTCCAGGCTGATGAACCCAAGGACACCTCCTGACACCGACCCTGGTGGACCTCTCTTCTGCATCTATCCCTGTCTGGGCCACGGCACCCCCAAGCACGCAAAGTGACAGCTCATTTCACAGTGTTCAGAGCTTCCCACTGGCACATCTTCATGCCGGAGATGCTTGTGCTCCAGTAAGGACGCTACCATCAAGCTTACTGATACCTAAGAAACCAAGGTCTGAACACTGCTAACCCTTGAAACCCCAGCCTTCCAAAGCTGGAGAAAGTATGCTGCATTATCTCTAAAGGGTTTATTTTGAGGACCTAAACTAATTTAGATTGTAAATAGATTTAGGTTTTGAAACTCTTCTGGACTCAGGTGCCCCGGGGCGGGCGGGCGGGGGCTGTGAGGGGAGGCCGGGGCCGCCCCGGGCCGGACACAGCCGGTTCCAGCCGGCTCCAACCCACCCACCGCAGGGCACGGGTGGGCCCCGCGGGGAGGGAGGGCAGAACGGTGCCCGGCTGGGAGGGAAGAAGGGTGAGGAACGGCCCTGGGAGCCCCGAGGGGAGAGGGGGAGGAGGTGCCCCGGGCAGCCCAGCGGGGAACCCCCGAAACCCCTGGAGAGACCCTGGTGGAGCAGGTATCCACAGTGCAGTCATGGAGGACCCCATGCTGGAGCAAAATATGCCCTGAAGGATGCTCTAGCCCATGGGAAGGTCCCATGTTAGAGCAGGTTTGTCCTGAAAGACTGCAGTCCATGGAGAGCCCACACCGGAGCAGGGGAAAAGTGTGCGGAGAAGGAGTGGCAGAGAGGAGCTGCTATGGGCTGACTGCAATCCTTCATTCCCCAAAATTCTCCTTCGCTGCTTGGAGGAGGGGGATGGCAGAGGAGGTGGGGATGAAGGAGTGAAGTTGAGCTGGGGAAAAGGAAGGGTGGTAGGGGTAAGGTGTTTTAGTTTTTGTCCTTGTTTAGTACTGCCCAACTCTATTCTAAGTGGCAAGAAATTAATATTCCCCAGATCAAGTCTGTTTTGCCCGTGATGGTAATTGGTAAGTGATCTACCTGTTCCCATGTTGACCCATGAACTTTTTCATCTTATTTACTTCTACCTGTCCACCTGTTGAAGAGAGAGGGTGCGAGAGCAGCTGGGTGGGTGTCTGGCAGCCGCCAAGGTCAACCCACCACAGAAACACAGGAGATGTTGGGACAATTCAGGCTGCTGAGGTAGCAGCACCCATGCCATCCTTTTTCCGTGACAAAAGTTTCACATTTTGTAATTCTTCCTTGCCAGTCTGTCAGTATTTTTACTTGTTAACCTAATTATGAGTTTTTAGAGAAAAAGCATTTTAGAGAAAAACAAGCACCACCCTGTTCCTGATGTTTGACACAGCTAATGCAAGACAAAAGAATTCCAAGTTCTTAATTATCCACAAGAAATTACAGTAACGTTAAAACCAGCCAATATCACATATGCAACTGGATTTTAACCAGTCTGTTTATTGCATCCAAATTTGCCAATCAGTTTCTAAGTCTCCTGTGTCAGCAACTAGAACAGCCTGTTTCTTTTCAAACAATGAAAACGACTTTTAAAGAAACCAAATTCCAGCGTTAGGGCCAACTGTCTGCAGGGTAAAATCAGGAACTGACTCCATTAGCTGTGACAGATCCTGCCAATCTGCATCTGGTAGAGAGTTACACAGAGATGCAGTTAGTGGAGCAAGGGACCAGATATCAGGAGAAATGAGTTGTGAGTGGTAATATAATTCCATCCCTTGCTCATTTAAAATGTTTAGACAACTCACTTCATCTCATGGAGCCTCACTGCAAACACAGGGTGAGGGGAGAGAAATAATTTTCTGCTGCTTCCGAAAGGAGCTGTAAAGCAGTATCTGGTTCCTCACAGCTTTGGGATTGCAGGCAATATAAAATGTGGAGGTAATTCTGATTTAATTTCACTCTTAAATTCTGTCAAAGTGCATCCAGTAAACAGGGAATATTCTTTATTATGACTAACAGTACCACAGGGTTTCCACCAAGACTATGAACCTACTCAGCCAGGAAAAAACAGAAAATAAAAAAGACTATACACACATACGCTCACAGATTTGGGAATATTTGATTCCTTCAATCCGTTTATAGGCCAAGCCGATGACAGCTTGCCCAAGGCTGCCCGGGACGTCAGTGCCAGAGCCAAGAATTTATCTGTGATTTCACTAGTCCTAATCCAGAACTTCTACCTGAATTCTCTCCTTGATACTTTCACAAAACGAACCAAGAGGGAGGAAATCCCAGTATTAGCTGAGATAATTCTGATGAATCACAAAAACTACAGTCTGGTTGGAACACATGTTTCTCTCCCACACATCAGAAACAGGGATGATGCAGATAATCCCCAACAAACCACTGGCTTGGTGAAACAATTAATTACTGACCTTATAAAGGTTTAACAGGATAAAAAATCCTGGTAATCGAACAGCACAATGTACAATTAAGTTTTATCTTTCAACAAGAAAACCTCATTTGTACTAAAATATTGGGTGATTTATATTTTCTGTTTCAACAGATCATTTAAGATTTAACAGATTGCTGAATAAATTGTTTAAATATGCAAATCATCTGGGCATTTTGCAATATTTCTCCAAGGGCTTTTTCCCAGCAGTTCTCACCAGATCATGCAAATTACTAGTGTTTCAGAAAAGGAAGCATATAATATTTTAACTGACACAGTGTTTATTTCTGCACCAGTTCTTTCACATCTTCCCTCTCGGACAACTAAAAACACATGACCTCCAGGAATCCCCATATTCTGTGGGGCTCATGACAAAATCAAGTATTAGGAGAGACGAAGCACAGGAAATTAAGTGTTTTATGTAGCTAAAATGAGCTGACTCAGGGAATACAAATAATACTAAATTACACTATATAGTCTGCCCTGTACACCTAATTTCCATGATAAATGACGAGCTGTAATGGGCATTCATGCATTCCTTGCACAGCATCCCCAGAACTTCATTTCGCCTCTCCCAGGGTCCTGTGGAGAGGCCGGCAGCCGCCGCTTCCCAGGGCGCGGGGGCAGCTCTGCAAAGGCAGCGCCGGCCGTCGGGCTCGCCACTGCCCCGATGCTGGGGCTGGGGGCAGCTCGCCCACCCGCCTGTGGTTTCCACCGCCACACACTGCTGCAGCCAAACCCCATTTCCATGAAGCACTCCCAACCCGATGCTCAGGGAATCTACCTTTCTACCCCAAAGCCACAAAAAGGAAAGGAGGTTTTCCCTTTCTTTCCCATAATGGTCTCCTGAGACTAACTCTTTAATTACCTTGCTTAACCACCAGCAGCACAAAATCTGAACCTCTTGGCCAGAAAAGGAAAAAAATAAAGAAAAAAGAAGGGGAAAAGAAAGGCAGCTTTTTTCTTAATGAGTCATGCACTGATTTCACTTACCCACTACCTGATGAAAACGGCAATGCTTTTGTAATTGCACTACAGAATAACATTAGACATATTACTTTTTTTTCCTGTTTTCTTAAAGCTCAACCTCTGTACCAACCTAGAGACCACACTCAGTCCCTGCTAGCCAGATGGTTTCCCTCATACACTTCTGCTGAGAAGCAAACCCTGCAGTGGCAGATTTGGGTACACTGGCTTCAGCACACGCGCAGTTCCCCAGTGATCCACTTCAATCAGAATCCAAAAAGAGCGATTCCAGCCCTGCAGTGTGGTGTGAGCTCTGCTACCTCATGCGTTATTTCAGCATGAAGTATTTATAAATTGGAGAATAGGGGCAGGCTCCTTCTTTTAAAAGTGTAATCAATTTTTTTTAAACATATGAGTGCAACTTGTAAGAATCTACAACTCGTTTGAGAACCTGGGTTTAATAGCCCAGTCCCCACACCTCATCCATACAAAAGGAGCCATGATCTCACCTTGTAACTGATTTCTCATTAAAAATAGAACTTAGACTAAGCAGGTATTTTTACATCTTAGGGCTAATTTTGCTTTTCTTTACATTAGCTCTCAATACCACACTTGTATGTTTTTTTGTAGACAATAAAAAGTAACAGCATTTGTATCATAACTATCTTTCTCTTGGCAGCAGTTTGTATTCTGAAATTAAAACAGAGGTCAGGTCACAGTCTGCAGTGACACATGGTCACAAAACTGGTCCTTGTAAAGCCACACGGGTCTGACAGTGGCAAATCTGACAACTCAGGGGCCAAACCAGTATTCCCATAATATAAAGCAGTCGGTAGAAAAAGCCACTGACAGGTAGCTTCCCTCGCTCTACTAGATTACACCTGTAAAATGTAACTCCTGTTCTAGTTGGAAACCAGAAAGTGGGACTTCAAAAAAGCTGCAGGTAAATTGGTCCCCTGTGGGCACTGGGGTCCTCAGTGAGTGCAGCAGTCTTATAGCTTGGAGGACTTGGGGCTGAAGAGCACAAATCTCTGCAAATTAACCTTCTGCTTTGACGTTTTACCCTGCTAACAAATTCTGCAGAAGCAGTTACACAATTGACCTGTTCTCTATAGCACTGACGAAGCTTTACTCTTTTTTTATGCACAGATTTAGAAATATTTACCAGGAGAGAACTAATTGACTCTCAGGAGAACAAACCTAATTTTACTTCCTTTGAAACATCAGGAAAATAATTCCAGATGCATAGTACCTCGCAAGCAGGAATACAGCAGTTGTTACTACTTAGCATTTCTGAAGTAATGTGATTACAGAATAACTAATTACTTTTTAATGGAACATGGAGTGATTTCATATCTATTTTTTGTATTTCCTATTTGGCAAAACAAAGGTTAACTGACCTGCCTTCCACTCAGCCCTAAAACATGTCCTATCATCTGCTAGTGTACGCCTTAATTTATATCTCCTTCAAGCCTGAACTATCAATAGACTTCTACGGAGGTACTGTGTGTGCAGAGATCCTTATAAATGCCAGGACCACTGTGAATCTAGCCCAAGGACCCGAAAGATGTGCGTGGAGCTGAGCAACCGAGCACGCTGAACAGCCACTGCTGGCTGAAGGGAGCACAGCTTTCAGAGGGAATGGGCAACTCCTAGGCGTTGTGGTTTAAACAGACCACAAAAAAAGCTTTAGGCCAGTGACAGAACACTAAAAATTAGCTGTAACTTGGATTGTCTGTGGAATTTTAAATTCCCGTTTTAGAAACTGTACTGTTTAAACATCAGGACCACAGCTAAGTTAGCAGATGTAAATCCTCTGAAACAAGACATTTGCATCCCCCTACTGAAGTGATAATAGGAGAATACTAAAGTGAGTTGCTAAAAAGATTACACTTTTAGTTTATTAAGGGTAGTTGGTCTGACTTTAACCACTTATTTCAGTACAAGGAATCTTCCAGGAAATCAGCCATTTGCTCAAGTTGATAACTTTTTTCCTATCTGGGATCATCACTCTCCTTTGGTCATTCATTCTCACAGAGCATCATCTGCTTCACCGGTGGATACTGCAGTGGAAGGTACTATGTGGGGAACAAAACTCTGTACTTAATCTAGTTCTATGTTGCTGGACATATCCTTACCACCACCAACAAAAAAGGCTCCATTTCACTCAGAGCATCACAGGCTGTGTTAAACCTACGCCATCTGGTGCAGACGCACACAGTAAGTACCTATTTAAACTTAGAGAGCAGATACAGCATGACCTGCAGACCGCAGCAGTAGATATTCATGTCTGAGCAACATTATGTGCTTCCATTATCACCCTGCCTTTTAAATGGAGCGCTAAAGCTGACAGCACATTAGCTATTTTTGCAGGCGTTGTCTCTGTTACACACCATCTTCTTCATGGCAGTGTAACTAATTCACTGGAAACTGTCAGATGTGGACTATAACATCCACTGTCCTGCTTCCTGACATTAAGTGAATAGATTCAAAATGTATCAGCTTTACATCAAAGCACCTCTCTAGGAGCCAAACTCTGCAGCCTTATGTTTACTATACAACTTTGCTGCAGGTTCTAAATGGAGATTATACTGGTTTTTAAATGTGCTGCTTGTGAGCTTGAGACATCCAGAGGAGCTGTAATAAAATATACTTCCATGTCATCAGTTCAGCTGCTATAAGATCAGCAGCAAAAGTATTTGATAGCTTCAGTCCACTTTTTGAACTGAAAGAGATCCAGGTCCCAATAACCATAACTAGGTATTAAGCCACCTTAACTGATGCCAGTCGTGATGCTGCTTGGTCGAGTCAGCAGTTGGACTGAAAAGCAAATGCCATTTCTGCTCAGATGGAGGAGGAGAGGATAGTATTACCACTAGGAAGGCGACAGTCCTCCAATCTCCTCCACCACAGCCCATGAAATAGAGTGTGAAACTTCCCGCTGATTCCATGGGAGCTGAACTGGGACCCAGGTTACAAACCAAATAAATTTTAAAATAAGTTTATTAAAAACGAAACAAGAAGAAACCATCTATATGGGTTACAGCAAATCCATACACTTTCAGCACCATCACTTGTACTTACAAAATAAACAGTATTTTAAACAACACTTTGGCCCTTGGAAGACGATTCAAGAAATGTTACAACATGCCTTAGAATAAAACTACTCTGGTTCCCACTAAACGTGAAGGCTTTCAGAAACTTCTACCAGCATTGGAAAGGTCACTGAGTTTCAGACATAGCTGTTATTTCACAGCAGATGCTTCTTTCTTATGCCCTGTTCCTTGTGAGATCCCGCCCAGTGGGCTACCTGAAACCACAACCCCTCCTGCCTTGCTGACCCCACTAGAGTCAAATGCTTTCTCCTCTTCTCCCTCGCTGCCCTGGTGAGGTGGGGTGGGAGACCTTGTGGATGGGTAGTCACCTCCAGGTGGGTATGGGTGATCCGGGCACACAGAGGAGTGAGCTGCCTTTCCATGCGCTGCTCATGCAGTCAGAGTGCCAGCAACCTGGCAGCAAGGGGAGGTGATTCAGGAAATGGTTTTGGCTGGTTTCTCATATCCCGAAAACAGGCCAGCCTTCCAAAAGGAGAAGGATTAGGTGGATGATGTTCCTCCACAACCGCTTTCAGCTCCCACACTGTGCAGGTCATTTCGCAAGACAGAAGAAACAAGCCTGGGAACTTACATTTGGAGAACAACCTCTGCTACCCCTTTCCTGCCTCTCCTTGAGCACAAAGCACCCCTGGAGGGGGCAGATATGCTGCACCATCACCCCTCATTTCTCATACCTGCCTGCTGAGTTCTGCCACCACCTTTGTGAGCTCCTTCAGACAGACAGCTTACCATGAACTAATGCAACTACGTGAAGTAAACCAAACCAACAACTTCACAGGGCTATTAAATGGCAAGATGCAGGCAACAACTGACTCTCAAGGGAATAATCAAACCCTTTGAGAACTTAAAAAGAAGCAAACCAGTAAATTCACCCTGTCCTTGGGTGGGAGAGGCTTTAAATCAAGGCAGCGTCTTCTTAAAGTTGCTAGATCTGTGCAGTAAACCAGACTCTGGACAAATTTCTAGAGCCCATTCACTGTACAAAGTGGAGTGGTATGGCATTCTGGTTCACAAAGAGATGGAAGAATGCCACAAAGTTTCTACACTGATAATGCACTGTTGTGAGGATTGGGCTCCAACCGTATTTCCACCTGTTTTATTTCAGAGATTAAAATGGCACACATGAACCATGCATCAGCCATCGCTGTGCCCGTGGATCAGAGGCATTTATTAGCAGTCCAGTTCTACAACCTCAACAAGATTCCTGTTGACTTCAAGATAAATCAAGTTGGCATTTTCATGACCACTGGAAATTTATTTTAAGAGTGTAGAAATTAAGACTGAGACAGACATATAAAGGCAGGTTTTTTTTTTTAAAAAGACAGTCTTGAAAATATCTTGCTAAAAATACAATCATTTCACATATTAAATATAACACTGCTATGAAAAATAGGCCAAGTAGCTTAAGAGAATTAATATATTGTTACTAAAACCTATTTCAAACAGGATGGAGTTTATTTTCACTCTATTCTTGACCTTTATTTGAGAAGATGCACTGAAACTCTAAGTATTTTCTAATACATCTGAAGGCACTAATTCAAAGGAGTTTTCAACCTATATACAACTACCAGAGATCACAGCACAATCCAAACCCACTCTTCTTCCCCCATTTAATTCACCATCTTGGACAGCTAAAAAAATAGGAATGAAATCACATCTGACTAAGAATTTATTTACTATATTTCATGGTTTAGCAGAAATAATGTAAAGATGTTAGTGAAAGTATGGAAGGATCAAGCATCAGAGTAATTGAGCAAGCAGAGGATGCAAGGGCTTTTTGAGGTGTGCATGTGTGTTCTCCATTTTAAAAAAAAAAAAAAAAGGAACAGGAAAGAGCCATGGTACTGAGACTAAAAAGTCAGGAATTAAGTGCACTGAAGTCACTGTACACAAACACATGCAGTTTTCCAATACAGGGAGTAAAATTTTGGTCATAGAAATCAGGTGTTCCAAAAGCCAGGGATGATTCCAGAGGAGACCACATGCAGCAAGTCTGAGTCTTTTGAGGCCTCCCAGAACCTTTCCTCTGGAAGGAAGCCTCTGGCTGGATACAGGAAAATGGGATCTGGAATCCCTGAACACTTTTGAACATAGGAGCTGGAAAGCATTTTGTTTTCAATTAGGTTGCATAGATCATTTCTCATTGCATTGTCACTGAATTCCTGAAACACCATCTAATTAGTATGCTGAAATTTTTACTGTTGTTTTTTAACGTGCTAACATCATAGGAGTACACATCTTGTTTGTGTTCCGATAAGTAATGCCACAGAAAACAAGAAAAAAGCACCCCTGCACTGCATGGCTAGTTATTTGTCCTGGCCAGGAGGTACTGTCTCTGCAAGGAGAGGGCACACTCAGTTCTCTGGTCCTTGTGCCTCTGGTTTGAGCTATCCAACTAACATTTCACCTGCTACCAGCTGTGATGAATTTTGATTGTAATCAGTAACAACTGGAATGAGGCTGGCAACATATTTCATGTGAGCTGGTAAACATTTTTTGGCCAACAAAGGCTCAAGCCACTCACAGGTCTGAAATCTCTCATATCAAGACCAGAGAGGGGCTTTTGCACTACTATATGCAATATGCATTAAGAGGCCAAGTTTAAATCTGTAGAGAAGTTACATGCCCTTACACACTGAAAACATCTCCATGGAAGACACATATAAATGTTACAAACACACTGCTCCGTGAAAACCATGTAATTGAAGGCTGTACCATGAAGTATACAAAAGAGAAACAAATTAAGGTCACAGAAACCCCCTTAAATCTGCCATCTGAGAACTTCCAAAGTGCACTTATTTAAAATGTATCTTTCTCACGCACACACATTTAGGACCAGGGATTTTGCAGATACATCCTAGGTCCTGATGGGCATTGGAAAATTTTCAGTGCTACTACTAATCCCTGAAGAACCTCACTTCAAACAACCTTCATTACATGTTAGCTCTTCGCTGCCTCCACTTTTTGACACGTCAGCCACTTCTTAATCCTTTTAACTTCTTAATGAAGGAGTAGTTACACAACGGCATCATCCCGTCGAAGGTCACCGATCTGTCCCTTGAGAGCACTTCCCTGCCACTTGCCAGGGGGAAAAGGGCTGGGATCCTGCTCGCAGGGATGGAACGCCTCTGGGGCAAACACCTCCTGGGAGGATGGGGCTCCCAGCCTGGGAGAAGCAGCAGCAGGCATTTAGGGCTGAGGAGTAACACGGCAGCAATGCACAACCTCCTCTGAAGAGATGCCCTGCTTGCAGCTCGGCTCCCTGGGCAGAGGCAGCAACAGCTCCCACCCAGGGGCTGCAGCCGACCTGCCCCAGGATGGCTGATCCGTGCCCCCACGCATCCCAAACAGCACAAGAGGCACAGCATCATCCCCTCCCGCCGGGAACAGCAGTGATGATGCTGAGCCCACGTGAAGAACAGAAAGGAGAGCTTTTTCCTCTGAACCGCTGTGGTACCACAGTCAACAAGCTGCACTAGCCAAAACTGTTTTTATTTTGGCTCCTGGGCGTGTCTGGAGCTGCCACAGCAGAAGAGCAAATGCCTGGTGAGGGGAGCTCCTCCAAGTGATGGTGGCTGAGGCTTTTGTGTTGCTGCAGTTGTCATGAGGGCTTTCCAAGTTCACTGGCAAGCCAGACAGGTGGGAGAGAGACAGCAAGTAAAACCAGCTGGCTATTTTCTGGGGAAGCAGCAGCTAAAAACCACGAGAACAAAACAGGACTGGAAACACTTGGCTACAAACCAGCGGCCAGTTTGAAGTTCAGCCTCAAGCAACTTCTTAAGTAGGTCAGAGCACAAAACCCAAACCTTAAGATCTAAATTCACAGGGGCAGAAACCTCCTATCGCTGTTTTATGGCACAGGCACCTAGACAGAAAGGTTTATGTTGCTCTCGAGAAGCCAATACGAGGATTTGGTTGACAAAACCAAGGAAAAAGGTACTTCTCACCCCTGAGAAGTAGAGTGCAGGGTATCCTTATGGTGGCAGAGCTGCTGCAACACTCTTCTGGATGGGCCAGAGACAGCCTGAAAGATTTTGTTTGCCAGTTCTGGAGGAAAATCTCACAGCTCTTCTCATGATGGACCATGTTTTCAGCCAGTGTATGTCAGTATAAATCAAGTGATTTGTGATTTGAGGATTTTTCAGTCCCACCTCTGCTCCTGGCAAGATCATGGAGCAGATCCTCATGGAAAATATGCTAGGGCATATGGAAAATAAGGGCATGACTGGTGACAGCCAGCATGGCTTCACTAAGGGCAAATAGTGCCTGACAAATTTGGTGGCCTTCTGCAAAGGGGTTACAGCATTAGTGGATAAGGGTAAATCAACTGACGTCATCTACCTGGACTTGTGCAAAGTATTTGACACTGTCCTGCACAACATCCTCATCTCCAAATTGGAGAGACATGGATTTGATGGAAGGACCACTTGGTGGACAAGGAATTGGCTGGATGGTCACACTCAAAGAGTTGTGGTCAACGGCTCAATGTCCAAGTGGAGAGCAGTGATGAGCGGCATTCCTCAGGCGTTGGTGTTGGGACAGGTGCTGTGTAACATCTTGGTTGGCAACACGGACAGTGGGATTGAGTGCACCCTCAGTGAGTTTGCCAATGACACCAAGCTGTGTGGTGCGGTCGACACAGTAGAGGGAAGGGATGCCATCCAGAGGGACCTTGACAGGCTTGAGATGTGGGCTCGTGCAAACCTCATGAAGTTCAACAGGCCAAGTGCAAGGTCCTGCACATGGGTCAGGGCAATCCCAAGCACAAATACAGTCTGGGTGAGTAGATTGAGAGCAGCCCTGTGGAGAAGGACTTGGAAGTAGCAGTAGATGGAAAACTGGCTGTGACCCAGCAATGTGCGCTCACAGCCCAGAAAGTCAGACACATCATGGGCTGCATCAAGAGAAGCGTGGCCAGCAGGTCAACAGATGGGATTGTCCCCCTCTGCTCTACTCTTGTGAGACCCCACCTGGAGTTCTGTGTTCAGCTCTGGGGGCCCCATCATGAGAAGGACACGGACCTGCTCAAGCAGGCCCAGAGGAGGTTACAAAGATGATCAGGAGGCTGGAGTACCTCCCCTATGAGGACAGGCTGAGAGAGTTTAAATTGTTCAGTCTGGAGAAGAGAAGGCTCTGGGGCAACCTTACTGTGGCCTTACAGTACTTAAAGGCAGCTACAGGAAAGATGGGGCGGGACTCTTTGTCAGGGAGTGTAAAGATAGGACGAAGGGTAATGGTTTTACAGTGACAAACGGTAGATTCAGATTAGATATAAGGAAGAAATTCTTCACTGTGAGGGTGGTGAGACACTGGCACAGGTTGCCCAGAGAAGCTGTGGCTGCCCCCTCCCTGGAAGGGTTCAAGGCCAGGTTGGACGGGGCTTTGAGCAACCTGGGCTGGTGGAAGGTGTCCCTGCCTGTGGCAGGGGGGTTGGAGCTAGATCGTTTTTAAGGTCCTTTCCAACCCAAACTATTCTATGATTCTATGATTTTGCCCAGTTTATTGACAGTTTGTATCTCCTGACACAAACTGAAAAAAAAAGAAGTGATAAAAATATAGCAACAGCTGTAGTGATGCTACTGGTGGTTATGAAGGAGCTGTTAGTTCTGGCAGTTATTAAAGGCATTCAACACAAGTGACAGATAACAGTAATAAATCAGCTGACTTGTTTCATACATCCACACATTCAGTGTTTTTTGTGAGCACAGCAAGTATTCAGTCTGGAAAAACAATGGCATCTCATTGCAAAGCTCTATCAGCAACTGCAACATACATTAAATTATTTACACATAATGAAGCCAAAGTGCAAGCCCTGACTTGAGTCTTAGCTCCTTCAGATTTAAACAACAGCTGCTAACTGGTAACTTGCTTTCCAGTTGCCAGTCTCACAGAGCAGTAATTGCTTTTATATTAGGTAAAAGAGGTACTGCATTTTCCCTCAACTCAAGGGTTTTATCCTGATGGGGTGGCCTTGGGACCCTACTGGGAAGGTGCAAAAGGGCACCCATGCAGCAGGAGCATGTCCTCACCACCTGCAAGGCCTCTGTACCCTCCCCGATGAGGTCCCAGACTCCCCCGGGGGGGCCTCTCTGGCCACCCCCTTAATTGCCAGCCGAAGGCTGAGCACCAGGCTGGACCAATGCACCCAAAGCTGTGCCCTCCCCAGAGGCCCGGCACCATGGGCAGACCATGGGCAGTACAGGGAGGACAAAATACAGGTGTCCACCTGGGACAGGCAGAGGGATCAAGCCGCCACCAAGCAAGCACGCTCAGGGAATCACTCCGATCTACCGAGGTACAGTCTGTCCTTTTCCTTCAATTATGAAGCACAAATGCTATCAACAATTTTCCTTTAAACTCCAGTATATGACGAGGCATAGCAAGACAGTACCAAGCAGCAGTTTTCCAACTCTGACACAACCCTGCTCTCCCCCATGCAGTCCCGGCAGCTAAAAGGTCCTCAGAAAGTGTCCAGGTGCTTTTCTGGATGAGTCAGCAAGCCTCCTCCCCGGGGAGCAACCTCCTCACGTTTCAAGCAACAAGAACTTCCAAGTAATGCAGCTTCTTCATGAAAGAGATGACTCAACCTTTAATGAGAGCCTAACCTAGTTGTTGCAAGTTCCTAGGGTTATCTGGGATCACAAGTATCTCTGCAATGACAGCAAATCTCTGGAAGGAAAATAAACCAAAACTATACAGAAAGTTAACTGATGATGTGTCAAAGGTACCTGACTGTACCTGTATCTGACAGATTTCAAATGACATGGATATAAGATACAGGCATTATATTTCTGGACTCCTAAAAATATCTAATGATGTCATGGACACTCACGAGAGAGCCCAGGGAGAAGCCCTGGGCCAGCAATCACAACAGCTGCCCTGCGGCCCCCCACTGCCCACCTACCTGCCCAAGTGGGATCCCCCAGCAAGGCTTCCCAGCCCTTCGGAGGAGATCACAGGGCTCTTCAGGTGCCTACTGGGTCATCCTTCTGGGTAGCTACTCACAGATATGCAGAAAAAAACCTTCCCTGTAGCAGGTAAAAGACCCTCTCTCCTTTAAACAAGGATCCACAGCTCAAAAAACAAAACAAAGTTGCTTGGTAACTTGCTAAACTGGAGTGATGTAAAGGAGGGCCGTTTCCCTGGCAGTGCACGGGCCAGCTCACGTGCAGAGGTGACTGTTCCCGCTGGATAAACAATACTGATCACCATCTGCTGTGCAAATGCCAGCCTGGAGGTCAGCTTGGAAGCAGCTGCTGTCAGCCTGTGACTGCAGAGGAATACGGGAGAGGGACCCCTCACCTACCAGCTTGCCGACAGCTTCGAAATTTTTGATCAGCCCAGGCCCAAAACAGAACAAATTCTTACTTCTGTGGCTAATGTGAAAAGACTTTCCTAGGTCATCAAATCCATCCCCTGCTAGCACAGGCAGCCACGCCACAGAGGCCATTTCACCCTCACCTACTTCAGAAGAAAGGATGACTGGGGAGGGGAGTGAGGAGCAAGCAGGAAAAAATCTCTCTTGATATGGAATTTTAATGCAAAATAAATTATCTTAGAAGATAGTGACAACATAAGCTTACCAAATACAGACATTAAATACCATAGCTTCCCTCCTCATCTCAGCATGTTATCTTAATTTAGCATTTTATTTGAAACATACAGCAGACATGCCACTATGTTTACAACACCCCTGTCATATAGCAATCCTGAAAGTATCATTGTCAAGCTGACATTTTATTACATTTCTGGAAATATGCTAATTCAATCATTAAGTTTCATTCAATAATTGTGAAGACTCAGGAACAAAGACGCATTGTGCTTTACTTCAGACAATTTTAAATGTTGTTGAAAATGGAAAATGAGGGCCATAACTTTTCATCCATCCCCCATCCCCTTGAAGCTCTATTCTTTCACTCTCCATTGGAATTTAGTATCAAATTATCCGTGCAAGGAGCCACTGGAGGAAAGCAATGTGAGGTAAGCAGATTGGTGATCCTGTCATCCATTTTTATAATTTCAGTTTATGTAAATAGGCCATCTATTTCCAAGCCAAACACAGGGTTACCGCCGTGGACTGAACAAGCAATATTAGCTTTCAGCCATGTAAATATATTAGCTATCATTGGACACAGCCTCACAAAGGTCTTTGGGGACTAGGACCATGCAGCATAGCAAGTGGTTGGCACACTGCAGTGTGGGAGAAGCTGTGCCCTGGAGCAAAGGGAGCAGAGATGTCAGCAAACAGAAAAGCAGACAGAAATAACTTGTCTTAAAAGAATGCAATGTTTGCTTGCACATGACAAAATAGGTTTGTAGGAAGGTTACTAATTTCTAAGTTTAGATTTACAACAAGGCTTGTCACTCACAGCTGAGCACTTTTGTGCTGAACACGGCACACAAGGACTCCTCGCATGCAAGGCCATTCTCCATGCCAAGAGGTTTTCATCTGAATAGGCTTATCCATGGCATATTCAATGTCTATATTCAGACATCAAACTTTGGCTCCATTAAAGCTGACACTCCTGAATATGCTAATGAATATTAACAAGATCATGCCAATAGCATCATCCCATAAAGCACCTTACTCCTCCCCATACATACAATATGTAGGTATGTGGGTCGACCTAAGGGATGGACCCAAGGCAAGTGTGTATAAATTGAGGGGGGGGCAAGGAGTGAAAGCAAGCAAGCAATAGAAAGAAAGAAAAAAGAGGAAGTGAGGAAGATGGATGTATCCCTGACAAACTCAGACAGGACCAACACAGGACCCCAGACCGGTGAGCTCTATTTCTCTATCCTCTCTTTCTTCTTTTTCCCCTTTTCCCTTATTGCCGTTAAGTAACACAAGGCATACTATATCACTTGCCATAATTTGTCATATACTTAGCCAGTTATTGTGTATCCAATTAGTACATTGTGGGAAATTAATAAATGTCTGTGCATGGACTTTGAGACTTGTATCACCATTGTCTGCTCTGTTGGGGATTTACAAATCTAAGTCACTCGTCTCCCTTGTCTGAGTGGGACATGATACCAAGTAATCTGATTTCTGCCCATTACCCACATAATTCACCTTTATTTGTGATAGCTTATACTGCTTTTAGAACTGAGGAGCTCATCACCAGCAGAAGCACACTCTATGTGGATGGCAGACAGGCAATGCCCAGACACTGTTGCTTTGCCTGAAAGAGTATGATGAGTGTAAGACTGAAACAACCGACAATCCTTAAGTATTTTGAAACCCTTTGGAAGATAATATCCTACACAAGTGGAAAGCAAAGATGACTACAAAAAATCCTGTATTCTTTACACAAAATACTGCACTAACCAAGTTCTTGTTACTTTTCCACAAAAATCTCAACGATTCCAAGAGATATATTTCAACAAGGTCTTGTACAAAATACTCGGAGTTGCTTTAGTCCCAACAATGAAAAGTAACGTGTTACATTTACTCTGGCTGTTTATTTTCTCTCCTCTTGGTCTACATTTCCAAAGCAACAGGTGAGGAAAGGCCCAAAAGCTCAGGAATGTGAAGGATTTGCTCCAAACAAAAGAATGAAGAGCTGCTGTCATATACTGTCTAAACACCATCATATTATAAGTGCTACTTATACCTAAATAATTAATTTTGGGTCTCTCCACTGCTTGTCTTCCATTCCTGAATTCTCCTCAGTCTGTTATCAGAGTATTTCTGCTTCTCTTTTCCTCCACAGGTCTACTGCAGAGGCATTGCGACAGGGCCCTGCAGCTCTCCTCCCTCCTCCCTGCCCACCACCCCGGCCAAAGTTCCGGAGGCCTCGCGCGCTCCCGGCAGGGGCTCTCGCGGGCTCCACCGCGCCTTCAACTCCGAACGCCGAGTGCTGCTGATGGGCACCACCAACGTGGCACTTCAGCAGTACAGATACCAGAAGAGGATCTCAACGCCGGCCAGTACTCCAGATGGTTTCAGTGGTGTAGGAAAAGGGCAAAGTAGAATTTCAGGAGAAGATGCATTGTAAGATAACAACTGTGCGTATACGTACACAGATATATATAGACACGTCTATATACACACACGCTTAATGTAGAAAGGATGATAGGCAGTAGCTGTAATCCCCTGCCCTCTCCTTGACAACCTTCCATATCTCTTCAGTTTATGTTACCTTACCCACAGTGTTGCAAACTGCTCCTGGGGGACTCTATCTTCTGAAGTGCAAGGCATCTGTTCGTGAAACAGGTGTCTCCCCTTCCATGGAGGGACATGCCACTCTCTAAGGCTAATGGCTCCCCTCCTGTCCCAAGTGATTATTTCTATTCTCTTACTTTTACTGGGGACAAGAAGGGAGCACCAGTGGTGAGGGGAGGGAAGGGAATGAAGGGGCACTGCTTACATCCAGGCCCTCTTTTACCCTGCTGTTGGAAAGAAAAAAAATCAAATGCACGGGCACAACAGGAATAAGCAGTACATAGTATCAGAGACTAAAACTGCAGTTAATGTGATAGCATAAACACACACATTCGGGACTGGATTTTATTTGTTATTCCTAGTTTACCAACACTGGTGCCCTATGGGCTGTTCAGCAGCTGGAAATAGCTACAAGGCAGCAGTACCGTAATTATACCCTCATTAGATCATCTTGACCACGGACTGTATGAGGGACTGGAGTAAAGACAGCCTGCACAGTCCCTTTACCCTTCAATTGTAGCATAGCAAGTCCACAAGGCACCTAAAAATAAGGTTCACTGCGTCTTGGCTGATGAACAGATGTTTCAACAATAGCTGTAGATCCTTAGTACCTCTTGTGCTTCTGCCAAACTGTACCACAGGCTTCAATAAAGAGAGAGAAGCTGGAACATTCAGCATTAAACCAAGCCTCCCTTGTGAGCAAAAGGAATAACTCCATTTAATGATAGCAGTAAAAATCTCTTATCTGTGTGGATGAGCCAACAGAGGGAGACATGATGATGAAACACCCCTGCCCAGTCTGTGGCATTAGTGCCTCTCCATCCCATACTAAATACTCATGTATGGAGTAAGTCCCAGGAGAAATCTTGTATTTTACAAAACTAATTCATTACAGGAAAGAAAAAGGAGGTTTTTATGATAGTGGAAGAGATTCTGAAAGTAAACATCACAACTTTTTTATTTTTTAAACAAGGAAAAATCACTGAGAAAACTTCATTGAATTTCCAGTTTATATGAACTGTGAAATTTCTATCTACTTGTGGTTATAAATCTCAAAGGAACTTGTGGCTGCCCTGTGAATTAATAGTTCATTTCCTTTAATTTTTAATAGCTCGCTCATATATGCCAAACTTTGTTTCTATCCCTTAAAGAGGCACATTAAGGTTAGAATCAGAGCTTATCTTTCTAGGACAATATTGTTCAAATATTGAATTAGCGCTACAGGTTTTATTTGGATTGGCTGCAATTACACTCTGTGCAGCATCAAATGGCCCTCTTGCACTGCTTCTGACCCAGAAGTATCTTCATCAATAACCTTGCTCTGACTTAGTGTGATATTACTTACTGCAGAATAACCAGTACAAAGCACAACATACTAATCCTCTGAGGATCCCGCGAGCTCAGTGAAATCTCAGAATTAGCTAATAAAACAGAAATTCTCCAACTGGGGCTATGGGAGGCACATACGCGTTGGATGTGCAGGGATTGGATGAGAGAGATGAGGTGGGATTTGTCCTATGTAATGTATCTAGTGACTCTGCAGGAGTGACCCACCTTATGAAGCAGCACTTGAACTGGGAGCAAAGGAGCATGAAGTGGCAGTGAAGGTGGAAGGTACTAGTGATAAAAAAAAAAAAAAAATCTTTTTTCTTCTTACACTTGGATTCAACAAGGTACTTCAGCTTACAACTTGTCCCATTAGAGCCAAGTGCGTGAAATCCCCACTGAAGTAATTAGTTCACTGATTTCAATAGGATGAGAACTCTATCCACTGCATTTACTCACTGCCTTGAAGTTACAAATTCATTTAATTACTTTGCTGAACTGGTGACTAGCAGACTACCTGAGTTCTCTTGAAAGCTTTGGATGTACAGATGATTGAACAAAGATACAAATTCTTACCAAATTCAGTGGTGGACTTGCAAAAGAGAAAAGTGTGTGAGGGGGTACAGAATAACAGATAGAAGGTAAAATTCTTATGAAGGAAGGACAGTCCTCTTGTGATCAACATAATCCCCAGGCTCAGTCTCTTACATCAGTCTTACTAAGTGTTAAGAAAACATTTATCTTTTACATGATCGAACCTTATGGGAAAATCCTACAGGCTTCCAAAACAGACCACTGCAAGTGATAAACACAAAATAATCTCTCCTTTTCACTGAAAAATCTTTTCAAAATAAACACTGCAGTATAAGCAAGCTAATTTCACTGAATTCCTTATGAATGTTTATTTTCCCCCCTTAGAGTTTTCTGTAAGCCACTGAGAGCATTTCAGTGATTTATACCTTAATGCTTCCATTTTCAGGCCAAATTTTAACAATCTTCCATATGATGAAAACCAGATGATTCACAGGGATGTCAACAGCTCAAGTTTTAGCACAAAACTACGCTAGCCTTTTTTCTTATGAACAACTGAACTTGCATGTTTACAAAGACTTCCAGTTTTCACTAAAAGAAGTATTCTAGTTCTCATGGCTACCTACTAAAACAAAAGCCCATAAATTCCCCAAAATGATCAAACAAACAAAAGAACCCAACCCCACTGGTCCCAAACATTTCAAATTAAACACCCAAGAAAACAAGATGTGGGAGACTTGAAGCAGAAGCTATCTTCTGAGAGTCACTGTTTGGCAGGCAAAACAGGTTTTTCCCATTTTGAGCTGCTTGTCACAACACAGGGTCAGAAATGAAAACACAAAGGGCTAAAGAAGAGGCGCCCTGTGTTTCAAGTCTGGTGCTGACAAGGGTTTCCTCTGTAGCCGTCGTCAAGAGCAGATACTGCTCTGGTCATAAATCTGATCGCACATTCTCTGCTAAAGGATATGAACTGGGACAATAGGCATGGAACAAAAAACAACTGGAAGTTCAAACACTTCGCAGAGGTCACATTTTGAATACCAGTTCTCTCTCCAGCAGATTTTGCAATGAAAACATGGTCCTAGATCTCCCTCTAAGCTGCGGTTAATCAACCCCCTGCACAGAGATAGCTGGATGACTCTTGCAGAGGCTTTCCCAGGCTGAAGCACAAATAGCATGCTTCCACAGGTATCCCAGATGTTGAAGAACAAGGATTAAAAAGCTGAACTGCTGTTCACCTCTTAGACAGAATGAAAGGGAAATGGTTTTAGCCTAATTATTAGTCTTGCCCTTACTGATAACACGTTCATAGCCAGACCCCAGCACTCAGCACCTCAGGCTCTGCTCCGCATGCCCATTCTGGAAGACTCTCCTGATCAGAAGCCAAAACTCAAGCCAAATGGAAAAAATGGTTATTGAACCAAGCCTTTGGTGCACCTCTGGCTTCGTATCAGAAGTCATAGAGCCAGAGGCATGAAATGGAAACTGCGAGGTATACTGCAGTTTTACCTATTGTCCCAAAGTCCTTCAATCATGGGAAATTTTTAACATTATGTTGATGAAGAGGAACACAATTTTATTTTAAGCAAAGTACCATACAACTGTAGTGCAGACATAGAACCATCCCCAACCCATATGCTGCTTCACATATTTACTGTGGGATGCCTGAAAGCATCTAATTTTAATTATTTGGTATCTACAGTGAATGCCAAGCTTCCTGATTTTAAATTTTTTTTTTTTTTTATTCACTATGAACTCCAGAGGCTACATCTCTATAGTCCTAACTCTTAAAATGTTAATTCTGTCTTTTGGTGCATTCCTCCTCCATATCCATCCTCCATCCCATATTCTCATATCAAGTGAATCAGCTTAAGGGACATTCTTCCTTTCATGAACAAAAATGGCATTCTCTGAGGTCAGCTGCTTTCCTCAAAAGTACTACTGGATATAAAGTACTTCACATCAACTGCCACAGTTAAGATACACTACACACAGCTTTTTCTTCAGTTTTGCAGGCTGAGACACACACATGATTTTTATGTGAAATGTATTCTCTGCCTCTTTTCCTCCTATTCTGTCTGCCTTCCTTCCTTCCTGGTGACATTGTGCAACCTCTAGCCCTAAAACAAAACACCCAAAAAACTCACCCCCTCCAACATATATTACATTTATGTAAATAACACCTGATACTTTGGTGGTCACTGAACAGGCTGTTGCTTCCTCATTACCTCTGGTAAGATTTTTCCACTTACTCTCCTGCAAATCACCATCCACTACCTGTAATGAGATCACAGTTCTCTAAAGTTTTTATTTACTTTTTCCTCCAGTTACTTTTGAAGCCCTTGGGATCACATATTTTGTTAAATTGCCTTAGAGTAAATCATCCTGAAGATATTTACCAAGAAACTTCATGCGCTTTGCAATGTAATGTAGCATTACTGCATCTCAGCTTTCTTCTTCTGCTTAAGCCAGTATTGCAGTTTATTGTCCCTAAAGACTTACTCAGGAAAACATGGACCAATTACCAGGGCTGAATACTTTTTACATGAGTTTTCTTAAATACTGTGGGCCAAATCTGTGTTTAAATCCCTTAATTTCCAATGAATATTCAAGTGGCCCAACAGTATTCATTTGAAAGAACAGCCAGATTATCTGTCCTCTTTGCTCCATTATTTACCTGGAATCTGGGATTATTTCACATCACAGCTGCTGGCTGTGAAGTGCTGTGGAAGCGCAAAGGCAGCATCCAGAACTACCCTTGACAGCATGCAACTACTGACCTCTCTGCCCAGAGAGCTCCCCTCAGCTCAAGTCACCTGTGGGCAATGAAAAACACAAGGCACAACTTGGTGGAAAAAACTAAACTGGAAATTAGCCCACAGAAAATCGAACAGCCACTGGGATAAGCATGAGGGCCAGACAACCTGGTGCCTCTCAGAAGCAAATACAAAGAGCACCATCAGAAACACACACTCAACACACATTTCTGCAGAAGAAACACCTTTTGTACCAACTCCTACCTCTGAGGAGCTCTGGGGTTTGAAGCTGGAGCTGAAGGCAATAACCAGATGTCTCCAACTCCTCTGAGTGACAGAAAGCAAAATGCTGCCTGTTGGTTAAGGAGATACTGTTGTGGGCAAACCTGGAGCATCTGTCATGGAGAAAACACGCTGCAGTCCTCGCAGCCTGGTAGCAAGCTGCAGAAGCAGATGCAGCACAGGGAAACTGATAAAAGGTCAGTCACAAATGATTTAATAACTTAGAAACTAGCTTCTGAGGAGGTGAGCAGTTTGAGTTTCTTGACTCAACAGGCTCGGAAGATGCTGAAGGCTGGGAAGGGTGCCTCCAAGCTTTCTTCTGGTGGGGAGAAGGTGGGCAGAAAGAAGAGTCTGAGCACTCAAGCATCTCTGTACCTTCTCCTTCATCCCACAGACACAGCTCTGTTGTGTTGCACAAGTCCAAACATAAATCTGTAATTTGCCTAAGAAAAAAAAAATTTTTAGAAGGGCCAACTATTAGGCACTAGATGCCATGCAAATAAACAGGAGGAAATGCATATGCATGAGAGGAAATAATGACATGCTGCAGCTACTGAAAACTAGTAGGAAGGGAAATATATCTGGAACATTAATGCTGTAACAGCTTGCTCTGAAAGAGTATCATGAAGGGGAGGGGGGGGGAGGAGGAAGGATGTGTTGTTTTACATTAGAGATGCTCATGGGATTATAGGTGACTCAGTCACAGACCCTGAACGTTTACAAATTATAAATGTAGTCCAACTAAAGATGGAGTTACTGAAACATCTCTTACAGGCCTTGAAATCCTGATACTAGAGTGGGCTGATAACCCTGCATCTGTTCTTCATGAGTGGAAAGAAAAACAGGCTAATCACAGATGCACACAGCCTGGAGGATGTTTGCTGAAAACCTAATCTGACTAAAGAAAAAAAATTCCCCAGTGTCCTGAAAAGATGATGATTTCTTAAAACAGAAAATTCTAAACCCCTACATGGAATATCTCAATGTTGAGTCTCATTTTAATGAATGAAGAGAGTTAATTAATCACCTAAAAGCTCCAAGCAATTTAAGTATCAATGATCATGATTTAGTCGCACTGACTTTGTTTTAAAATTGGTATATACATTATTGCCTGATGTTTATAGTCTGTTTGCACAACTGTTGGCATATGGGTCTAGAAAGACAAGAGTGAGAGGCATGAAACAAAACAGAGAATTGTTTAAAGAGACCTGCTGCACACCAAAATGCTTTTCTAAAACGGCAAGAGAGTTACACTTGTGAAAAAAAACATCCCAGCGAAGATAAAAGCGCAGAAACTTCAGAAAGACATGCAGGTTTATAAAGAATGGAAAGAGTAGAGAAGTCAGTGGTAAACAAATGAAGAAGCATAGGCAACCTCTAAAGAAGCAGAAGAGCCAATAAAACACTGAGGACTACTAATGGTGTTTAAGACAGTAAAAAGGCACTTCTGAAAGAACCCACGCAGATCAAGTCCGCTGTTTGGTGCAGACGGTAAGATCATAAATGATGACACAGGAAAATAAGGATATTTAAAAAACAGCATTACACAGACATATAGTTTGTTGGATTAGAAATGGTTCTTTGAAAGGTTCCAATACACAGCTGTTAACAGAAAGACATAAGCAGATAGGCTGCTAGTGGCCATTTCCAAATACCAGGCATGATGTCTTCTTCGAATGGAATTTCATTGGTTTGTCATTTGAGGGTGAGGCAACATGAAACTTCTGTGGGAAAAGCTTGCACATAAAAAAAAAAAAAGACCAATATAGTGCCAAATAATGAAAGGAGAAGGTTATTCTTACGGAGCATAAAGTCACAGTAACATCTTTTGCAATGCAACTAAATGTGAGGTAGTAACCCTAGCAAAGAACAGTTTGCAGACTTAAAGCGGCAGACATGCTTTGAAGACCGTGACTTAAGGACTTAGAGATGGAGCAAATTGCTAAATTCATTTATGTCTTCTGTGATCATCACAGATAGTTGCTTCAAAATAGGTACTCAAAAGAGAGATACAGGAAAAAATAATCCTAGCAAGGCTTCTGTCAAAAGCCCTGCTAGCCACACTTCAAGAAGGAAGTGAAAATACTAGAAGGAGCTCAAAGGAAGGCCAAAGAATTGACCCCTGAGCAGGGCAAAGCAAAACAAAGCAAATCTTACATGTGAGGCTGACAGAGTTCACTCAGCTCAGTGATAAGGTTGAGAGCTGTCATGATGACTATTTAGGGCCACATTTCAAACTCAGAGATAAGTTAAGAGCTGCCAGTAGGAATTTCAACCTTCGTTTCCCAGCAAAATTACCCAGCAATGTTAGTAAATTAACTATAGAACAGTTTACCAGGACAGATCGTGGACCCATTAAAGCCTGAAGTTTTCAGAATTACATTACACTTGTTTAAAGAAGTCATGCCCAAAACAGCTTTTAGGGAAAAAAAAAAAAAAAAAAATCTATGACTCAATCACGCAAAACGTCAGGTCAGAGGAGTATAATGATTCCTGACTGGTCTTTGAGTCTGTGAATTGGAGTACTTATCCATAAAAAATTAGAAGAATCAGATGTCTCCTTTGAGACACGTTGTGGCAAATGGCACTTGTAAGAGCCCCTCCAGTGTTCAAAACTATCCAGATACACACAAACTCTTCCATCCTGTCCAAGCCACTCACATTCAGCTCTAATTCAATAGCTGTTTACATTTGTTAAACAAACATACAGAAGACTAGCTGTCAACCTGGCGCTGAAGGAATGGTTTAAACATTTCAGCAGTCGCTCTAAAGAATCCCCTTGTTGATCCTTCCCAAAGCACAGCTCTGACTTTAGGCTAGACAAATGCCAATGATATTCACGTGGAAGTGGGAAATGAAATCCACTTGTTTTATGGGAAGCCTCCTTCTTATAATGTGATATCCTATGCTACTGTGTCCATCACTCCTAACCACGTGAGCTGGAATAAGGTATTCAGAAACAGCATCTCTATCCAAACATGTAAATGGAAAGGTAATTTTGGAATGAGAAAAGAAAAGAAAAAAAAAAAAAAAAAACATCAAAGCAGACATTGCCTAGGTGAGTGGGGGGAAAAAAAAAAAAAAATCACTTGTCATTCTCCAACAGTAATCAATTTTAAGTACATGCTTTTTCATTTCCAGCAGAATGAAAGATTCTGGTATTCTATCATCATTTTATTTACTTTAGCCTAGGAAGTGTCTGATCTGATTTAAAAACTGCAGATCAATTCTGTATTAAAATACCATCACTCTGCCTACTCCTTCAAAGTGCTATAAAATATGCCGAAGTGAACACTGGCATGTTCCCCAGGTACTGTGGCTCAAACAAAACCTGCAACATAGGAGTCTTTTTAGAAAAAGCAACTACCACCTTCCCACTCACTCTTCCCCAAGCACCAAGCAATCCGTATGACATACCTTTTCCTTTTCTGGTTTTAGTTAAGAATATAAACCAAAAATACGTCACAGACTGCATGCTAAAGGTCAAAGAAATTACTGGTGGTTTTGACGAAACAGAAGGTAAGATGTCCTATCCTGAAAAACAACATTTTATGTTTTTTTTAGGTTTGTCCTCACAAGTGAATGTAATACTTACGGGCTGTCACTTAAATTAAGCCCAGAGACTAGAGTCACGTCCACTAGCATACAAACTTCTCTTCTTCCTCACTGATGCAGGGCAAAACAGCTGCGCTGGAGCCCATGTTTTTAATCAACATTTTACTCCTGTATTTTTCTCCAGACAGAAAATATTCATAACCACCCCATTTCACCTGCTGTGGGTTTTTTAAGTACTGTGAAACATGCTATTTATATGTATTAAAGAGTCAGATTACTCTCACCTAGAATCTATTCAATAAATTCCACCAAAAGCCAAAGCACCATTTAACAAAACCAAACAAGTCAATAAAAAGGAGGGAAAAAAAAAGTACTCAAAGCAAGAAAAATCTTAAATCCAAATCATTTGAGTGGTTTTACTTAGGTATTGTAGCAAAGCACTTCAACCAAATCCACATAACTTCTGTTCACAGTCTTTTTCATCTGAAGAACTTGAAACAAAGTTCTCACCACCTCTAAAGCTTACTTCCACAAATTATATTGCTGTACACAAGCTAAGGACATAACCCTCAATTTTAGCAAGTCTCCTGGTATGCTTCAAAAATACATGCAACATGAGACTTTAGAGGAATACCAATGTTTGTTACCAGAAAGGAAAAAACAAAACCAAACCAAAAACAAAAAAACCCAAACCCTGCCACTGTTTATTTCCAAAACACAGTTTCCTGCAACCCAAGTTTACACCAAGTCCACGAACACAGCACATAATTTTTTTTCTAAAGCACAAATATACTTACGAAAGGACATTCCCAATGTAGGCATAATATGAACAGCAGTAGGGTGTAGTCCCATCACAACAGTAAGCTTTGCAGTCATTATCGCACTGAGCCAGACAATCTTCTGCTGAATCAAAATAACATTCATGCGGTCAAACAGCAGCAACGACAAAATGCTGTACAGCACAGCTTTAAAGAAAATGCAATCTAACAGTTTTATACAATCACAGGACTTCACTCGAGGCATGACCTGACCCTGTAATCCTAATGGCAACCCATTCACAGCCATTCTGCATTTCTGTAGGAAGTTCAGAGTTAAGTGCTTTGTGTACGGGTATTTTGTAGCTGGCCGTTATCAGTTCCTTCTTGTATTTAATCATTAAAATTAAAAAAAAAAAAAAAAAAAAAAGAGCAGATTGAAACATCAAGATGCCACAGATCACCTTTTTCCGTTCCGGCAAGGCATCCTGAAGGAAACCCGAGGCCGGGCTGCCTGTCTCGCTGAGCTGCAGGAGAGAAGAAAGCTGTCTGGGAACTGGCTACCTGCCCCTGTCCCGGCCCAGCCCACCCCCGGGGTGCGAATTAGCGCTGCCTGGGGCTCCCTCATCCCCCGCCAGCTGGCAGCGGGTGCCCTCCCCGGGCTCCGGCACCGGGGCCACGGCCGGCGAGGCGCCGCGGTGCCCGGCCCGGGGGCCAGCGGGGCCCTCTGCCCAGCTGCCAAAAACGGCCCTGCCCAGCCAGGGCCACAAACGTGTCCAGCGGCAAGCCTCTGCCCGACAGAGGAACAACGCGAATTGTGAAACAACAGAGCTCTTCGCAATTAAGAAGCATGGAAGAACACATACCCTTTTATTGCTGTGAGAAGCTATTTGAAAGCTGTCAACCTCTTGTGCTGTTGCGACTCAGGGGTCTCAAAGCCCTCACTCAGGTCCCCCCAGGTAAACACCACCATACGGTCTCTGTGTACTGCCACTGCACTGTAAAAATGTCCTCGGGAATCTCACGCTTCCCAGATCTCATCCCCAGCTCTCCTTCCCCACTGCCAGGACCTCAGCTGCAGCCTGGATGAACCCAAACGGGCTCCCCACCTCGCCCTGGGTGACCTCTTTGGTCTCTCACACACACACACACTGTCATGGCAGAGACCTGAAAACAAAGACGACAAACTATGCTTCTTCATTCCTGATACACTGTGGCTCCCGTTCCCCAGCCAGCAGATTATGCTAAGGCTTGTCCCCGCTTCTGCCTTTCACCCACGATGGCCCAACTTTCGGTGTGCCAGGATCGGGGCAATCCTACCTCACCTCCCCTGCCGCCACACCACGCTCCCGCCCCACCTCTGCCTGCAAGTTCCCACCTCGCACCGAGGTTCCTTTGCACACCGACCCTGTAGTGAAGGGCTCGTGCTGCTGATCCATCCCAAAACCTTAACCTTCCTCGTTAGATTTTAGGAGGTCAGCTCTCTGAAACTGCCCGTCGCGCCGTCTCTGCTTGAACACAAGCACCGAGCGAGGGGTGAGGGCCGGAGGGGGCTGTGCAACGCAGCACACGCGTTGGCTCATGCGGCTGGGCCCTAAACCTGTGCAATTAGCCCTGCATTAAAGAAACGCGCATGCAGAAGAAAGCAGAACGACTGACCCATCAGTCTGAAGACCAGCCCCATCAGCAAGTGAACCGGGGCAGCCGGAGGGATGGCGATCTCCAGATGGAGAGGAGAGGCCAGGACTGGCACGGGCCCTGCTGCGAAAGCACAACAATGGGGACCAGGGGTGTGACTGCCAGGCCCACGCGGAGGGTTCCCCACGCCAAGGCTTTTGCCCTGTTACCCTTGCACGGCTCCCCACACCAGCAGCTTCAGGGTTTTGCACCATTACCCGTTTCTGGCATGAGCGCTCGTGTCCCTGGCTCGGCCCCCAACGCACCCGGCAAGCAGAGTCAGCTACAGCGCCGGGGGCTCCCGCTCCCTCACTCACCAAACCCGCAGGTACCGCGGGGTGCCCTGGCCCCGGGCAGGGCCGGGGCTCCTCAGGGCGTCCCTCCCGAGGGGCGCGGGTGGAACCTCCTGCAGCCCGCGGGGGACCCGCACGCAGCGCAGCCTGCCCGACAGCGGTCCGCCGGGACACCCCAGCCAGCCTCCTCCGCCTCCGGCTGCCAAGTTCAGTCACCGGCAACACGGAAAAAGCCCCTCCGCCCGCGTTAAACCGCCGGGCCCTGCCACCCGCGGCGGCTGCCGGCGGGGGGCAGCGCGGGGGCCGCCGCCGGGCCCCGGCCCTCGCCGCCCTCCCAGCCCCGCTCGCCCCCGCTGCTGGCGGCTTCGCGCCTCCCCCCCTGCCCCACCACGCACCCGCCCGGCGCCGCTGACCTGCCAGGAGGAGGAGGAGGAGGAGGAGGACAGGGGGGAGCAGCACCCGCCCGGCGGGGCGCCCCTCGGCCCGGCCGCGCCGCCCCGCTGCCTCCATGCCGGCGGCGGGCGCGGAGCCGCCGACCGCCCCGTCGCGGCGCGGCGCGGAGGCGGGCCGGGGGCGGCGGCGGCGGCGGCGGGCCGGGGTGGGGAGGGAGGGGGGGAGAGAGGGCGGCGGTAGCGGGCGGCGCCGTCGGGGCCGGGCCGGGCCCGCTGCCCCCCCGCCGCGCCGGGGCCGCCCCCGGGCTGGCCCGGCGGCACCGTGGGTGGCGGCGGCGGGGCCGCTCCGTCGCGGCGCGGCCCCTCACGCTTCCCCGCTTCCCGCCGCCTTTGTCCGCCTCGGCCGGTCCGCGGGGGGAGCCCCGAAGGGGTGGGAAAGGCTGCCACCGTCCTCTTCCTCCTCCTCACTCTGCCTTGGTCGGACGCTGTATTCGAGGGGGGGGGGGGCGGGGGGGAGGTTCTGCTGGGATTAAAATCGTTATTGCTTGTACAGCGGGATTAAAACCCGTGATTTGTTTGTAAACACGAGGAGAATCGGTGCGCGGGACGGGGTGCGCTCTGGCACCAGTTTGGCCGCCGGCCGTAGCGGTGGGTGCAGTGACGGCCGGTCCCGGCTCCCCTGCTCGGCCGGCCGCTGCCGCGGGGGCCGCGGCGTGACCGTGCTGCCGGCTGAAAACCCCAAATGTGCCTGTCCATGCTGTTCTGTATTAAAGATTTTCCATGACCAGGCCAGAACCGGCGTCTGTCTTAAGTATTTTTCAAGAGTCGTTTTTGATAACTGTTTAAATGCTGCCATAATTAACTCCGTGCAAGAATTCCCACAGACTGGGCCCAGAGGCCAAAATACTCACCCTGTGGTCTCACAAAACAAAAGCGTTAGCTCTGACTGCATGAAGAGCTGCAAGTCAAGGAATGCCCTTTGAAAGGTTGAAGTATGCACACAAAAATGAGAAACATCCACAGGTGTTTCTGCTCGTAAAGGGCTTCCTGCTGCTGGCAGCTTAGAGGGGAAGGCCGACACAGAAACATACAATGAAATGTTTTTAAATGACTTAGCCATTCTACACTAACGACAACAAAACCCCAAACCACCCAGCCAAATCACTTGAAAGCTGGTTGTTTATCAATGCACAGCTGAGTGTTTGTTTTTTTTGTTGTTGTTTTGGTTGTTTTTTTTTTTTTTTTTTTTAATGCACGTCAGGACCTGACCATCGACAAAGAAAAACAACTTTTCATGTTTTTAACTACCCTGCAGTGCATGTCCCTTAGTTTATGCAGCAGCCTGAATTAAATGTATAAAAGGAAATTTCAGTTATATGTCAGCTGCTGAGAATAAAACTCGGACCAGGTGGGTAACTTACTTTCAAAGGAATTGCATCTGCTCCCTGTGTCTTCATCTGGTCACAGGCCACAGTTCGTCCCTGAACAAAAGCTTGAAAAAGTAATACACTTTTTCCAATAGATAGCATTGGTAGTAAAGGAAAAGAATTTATCAGATAAAGGAGGCTCATATCTGGTAGATAACTCCCAGAAACTCTGATATCTCCAGTTTTAATTTTAATTAATCATCTTTAATCACCATGCCAGCCTGTGTTAGAAAAGCCTTTTGTTGGCATTTATTTTCTGTTCTTTTATTTTTGTTCTTAATTCCTTCCCTTGCAGTCCCCTCTCCTTCATAGCGCTCTCAGCAAGTCACATTTCAGTATTTCATCAAAATGTTGGGTAAAATTGCCCAGTTAGTTGTAAGCCAGGGCAGCACGCTTGACTTCAGTACTGATTTGCACATAACAACCTTATGGACCTTCTGTAGCTGTTACTTTTTTCTGTCAGCAGGGGAGAAGTCCTTTGAACCTCTCTAACAATCCCCAGCTCTAATTATTACTTCCCAAGCACTGTCCTTTGGACAAACAATTGAAAGGTCCATCTGACAAAGGGAAATATACCTTCAAATGAATGTTGAAAATAACCCATGAGAAACTTTCCATCCAAAGTTTTACCTGTTCCTGGGGATTTTTCTTCCCCTTGGAAGACAGGAAGTGTCGTGGAGGTTTGCAAAATCAATTTAGGCAGGTAACAAAGGAAGATTATTTTAAGCAAAATTATTTAACAGATGATAAACTGGAAATTAAGTCCGTTCCAATCAAAATTGACCAACACTCCGACGGACATTAGTAAACCACAGGTTCAGGGTGCCAAGCAAAGTTAAATTACTACACAGCCGAGAGGATCCTAAGCTTGGAATGATGACTCAAAGCATGTAATCACTTACCTATAAGATGAGGGCTCTCCACCTCGAGGAGTTTCCTTAGTGGGCATCCCAAGCCAAGGGCAGAGCCCCTGACTGCAGACCCGCTGCTCCCAGGAGGACAGGCTCAAAATGGCCCTCCGGCGGGGCCCCATTTATACCCTAGTTGAAGCTGATCTGTGGTCATATATGGTTAACAGTCTAGAAGCTTCTTTTGACCAGAGTATTTCACCAGTGGCAGGCCCAGCTCCTGACCGCCGTCATGATGTGACTTTGCCCTGCTGACTGGGCGGCCTGTCCCCCGCATCCCAGCGGCTAGTTTTCCAACAGTCAGGGAGTTTCTAGTGTTGTTGGGGAGCAGGAAGGGGAGGGGGCGTGTGTGCACCTACCAGAGGAGAGGGTGTAGGGAAAAATCACAAAATTAATCCTCTGGCATTGTGTTATCAGCTTTTAACCCACCCCCCCACGAGTAAGCAGGGGTAAGAGAGCCCGGGGCTGTATGGTGCGGCTCCTGTTATGGGTTGTCACGGGCAGGCCCCTGCCCGGGTCAGAAGGGCACCCAGAAGAGGGAGCATAGCCCTGGGCCTGCTCATCATTCCATCTGCCTGCTCTGAAAACGAAGCAATCTTCTGGAAGAAGGCGTGCTCTGAAAACAAAGCAATCTTCTGGAAGAAGGCGTGCTCAACTTGTCTCCTACTCTGCCGTCTTCCCACTGCTCCCAGCATCACGGGAGGACATTTGTAGAAGGCTGAGAAGAGGGAGAATGATGTCAGGGTGGTATCGTCTGGTTGTGCTGGGGTGAGGTCTGGGCCTTCTGGGACCAAAAAGTATTTTGTGTTCTCAGAAAGAGATCTTAAAGGAAGACTTGTTCATAGCAAAGAGCAACAAAAAATTAGAGCTAAGGTCCCAGACACGATGATACTCCTTATAAAACTCCTTATCAGCACCACATGATGGCAAGATCATCTCTTATCGGAAATGTTTTTTGAAAGATGGTTTTGAAAAGTGTGCAGGATTGATAATATTATGTTAAGTGTACAAGCCCTGAAGTGCTAATCTTCAGGCACAGTTCAAGGAGAAAATTCTGCTCCCAGTGCACTAGTGTTTTGAAATTCACTATAATCAGGCATCTCTGTCTCCAGAAGCTTAATTAGCAGTTTAGAAACAGTAATTATCACATGTAGAGCACTAGAGAAAACTTAATAGAGGAAAAGACACATGCTTAGGACAAGCATTTAAACTTTACCTCTAGACTACCTCTAGAGAAATCACTTCAAAACAATTAACAGGATATCTTATATACATACTAATGATGTCTGTTGTTGAACGCAAGGTGCTAACTGGCTCAACATGACGAATTACAAGTCTTCTACATATTTTCCAGAATGTAAGAAGCCGACTAACTTCAGAGAACCTCCAGAAGAGCCTGGACACACTTTGCAGCATCAGGGCAACTGTTGAGCCAGGCAAATCCCTGGTTCTGGAAAGAGGGGTGGCCGGGAGGATGTCTCTTCAGCTCTGCCCTGTGTTGTCCTGTAATGGCGCGAAGGGGTAGTCTCATCGTCTGTGCCTTATCCACCTCTGAGCACCACCTTCTCCTCCTGGCTCTGCAAGATTTGGATGTGTGGTTTTCAGCCAGGAGTGATGCCTCTATATGCTCTAGTACCTGGGAGAAGTGTAAATATCACCCTTATTTTCCTGTAGGTTCCTTGTGTCAATGTCCAGTGACAGGAAGTACAACAGATACACTGTACTTCAGATGGCAAATATAATTTCATTGTACGTTTCATTTAATATCTTCTCTCTTCCTACACCATAAAAGATCAACCAGGATTAGCTGACAGGTGGCATACCCCAACCTCTCCTGAGGTTAATGAAAGGCTTCCCAATGATTCCACTTTTAACAGGACCAGGCTTTTAATTTCTGTTTCCTTTCTGTCTCTCTTTACTTATCTCTCCACTAGTCAAAAAGACTTACTATTTTCTCTTCCTTTAAATGGAGTTCTTTTTGCACTTCTAATCCATTTCATTGCCACTTTGGGATGCTCTTTCTGCTAAATCGTTTTTTGAGGATGGCCTGAATACTAAATGCAATATTTAAAATGGATTTTCAATATCAAAATCTGTCCTCCTTTGACAGAGTGCCATGTCTTTTCCTGACTGCTCCATTAGCATGCATTAGGCCTATTGTAGTATTGGCATATAGTTACAGGTACACTATTAATGACTATAACACAGAAAAATACATGCTTGCTTTCTTTTTCAAAAATGTAGTCTATGATTACATTGCTACTTATCTCCACACAAGCCACTTTATTATCTCCTTCAGGGTTTCTGATTTCTGCCACTATCTTTGATGCTGGAGAATTTATCACAGAGCTCCTAGAAGGCTACGAAACATTCTTGTTCCTCTCTGTGCAGACTGCCAGTCTCTGACACATGAGGAATGTACTCAACACTCCTTCCTGTTGCCGTATAAAGCTCGCAAAAAGCATAATGCAGGAATGCCATTATTCTCAGGCAGCAAACAACATCTTCTATGGCCCCTTCAGTTATATCTACCACGTTAAGGTAGATGTAATCTCTGCAGTATAGTGGTTATGTTCTATAGAATAGAATAATTCTACAGGTAGGAATACATTATTTTTGCAAACTTGTGTAAAAGCTAGTGAAAGCTTTACCTACATTTTGCCTACAGAAAAACTCAAGGCAGCAGAGAAGAAGATAGGGAGATGTTTTTTAATTATTTTCAAGTCAGAAATTTCCCTGTTCATACCGTCTTCAGGCATTTGCCTACAGGAAGGGAAATAGTGGAACACCTTTCATATTATTTCTATTAAGAGCAAGGAGTGTCTCAAAAATGGTGTATCCTTTCTGGTAGAGCACCAGACAGTGATTTGTAAACCTATGCTGACAGCAGGCATCTGCTGAAAGGCTGAGTTTAATTCAGACTTGATAAACACTATTTTAAAAACAGGCACTTGTGTGCTTTATTGGTTTCCTTAATGAAACATTTTGGTTTCCTTAATGAAACATTTCTTTAATAAACTAATCAGTAGTGCTTGGTGAAGCTTAGCAAACAGTAACAACATCTGGGGAAAATTCACTAACCATGGAAGTCTTTTGTTTAGATGTTAGCATTGATGTTTTCTTCTCTTCCAAACCCCATCAGTCCCAAACAATCAATTTTTTTCATAGTTCAGTATGAGAATTCAGAATCTGAGTAATGAAATAGTCTTTCTTAAATATCTATGCTGCTTTTGAGAGTGTATGATTTTACTGGATCAAAAACAGAAATGTAAGAACTGAATCCAAACAAGACTTCTATTTCCTTTTGAAACTAAGCATTATCTATTAAACACTCATGACATAAAATCCGTGGTTGAAATGAGTTAGCTATCAAAATAAAAGGTACTAAGAGAGCTAGCTTATCATCTGACCAATATTTCTCTTTTTTTTTTTTTCTTTTTCTTTTAAACTTCAGGGGTTTTGTTTGGATATTTTTATCCTGCACATAGTTGTAGGGGACAATGGTAAGTTTTTGTGATCAACATTCCTTTTTAGAATGACAGTCAATGAGGAAGGTATGTAAAGGGTTGATCAACAAGCTGGAGACTACCATGCTAAAATGTGGTATCAATGTCCTGGTCACTGTTATTTTTCACATTCCTTCTACAGAGCCTTTTAAATGATCAGCCAAACCTTCAATTACATAGGGAAGCATTGAAATAATATGGAAAACTCTGTACCTCTCAGTGCCAGGAAAAATGATGTACCCCAGAAAGCAATAAAACCCTATAGTTTGTCAGGGGCTATTACCAGCAGCCAAGATTTAGCATTATTCTAATACTTAGTTTTCTGCCTTAGGAAAAATCCGGCAGCCCAGGATTCAGGGAACCATGAATATGATTTAAAGCTCTCCCTCACATTGATTCAGGGATGCTACACCTAATAATTGGGCCTGGAATTTTTAAATTATATAAAATACTTCTAGAAAACAATTAGAAATTACTAAATATTATCTTCTCTTTAATAAAGTCGACTGTTTACAGGTATATATTACTGTGCCATAGACTTCATAGGAAGTGTTGGCCTCTGTCACATTCAATGCAAACAAAGCAAGACCTCTGTAAACATGACAGAGGCTAATGCTAAAGAACTGTTTACAAGAAGGAGGTGAATGTCCCCACTTAAGAAACAACTATCTGTGGCCTTCACGTTTCTGGTCCAAACAGAATGCTTTTTTAAACAGTTTTAAAAAGAATCATTCGGCGCACAGCCACAATGCCTCCACCATTCAGTGCTGAGTGGGATTTTAAAAGCTTATTTTGGGGATAGGTAGATGAAGGTTTCACTGTATCAGAAGTTGGTGGTGGAGGATGCACTGGAGTCCAAAGTACAGCTCTGTCTGGTATGGTACATTTTTTTCTTACAAAGTCTGCTCTATCTTGAGTTTTCCCAATACATCATGTATTATCTCAGTTTGTCTTTGTTAGTTACCACCTATAATAAGAGCAGAATGAAGGGGTGGTAGGAAGGTCTCCGAGTTTCGGGATTTTTCCCCCATCATATAATGAACTTACTGAAATGTTTTTTCCTCAGAAAAGTACAGTGCAAACAGCCAAATGTCACCTTTTTCTGCAGCATCCAGCACATAGGGTGAGTAGCATCAAGTTCCCCACATCAGTGTCCATTGTAATTGCTCATGCTTGGCTGGTATTTGTGACCTTCAGAGAACTATGTCATTGTGAAAAATATTGCTAAATTTACTTTTCTTCTTTGCTAAACAGATCTGTATAGGAAAATGTTTTATAGAAACAAACACCAGACTAAAGATTATTCATTTCAGTCTGATGGTAAACTGGATTACAAATGAATACATTTATTTACTTGAATAAAGATGAAATAGCACGTAGCAGAAGCCAGCTAAGACTGGTGGCAAATGAAGAGCAGCACACTGGGTAGGAGTTGTGGCTTGTTGTATTTAGGAGGGAGGAAATAGTTATTCTGCCAATCCTTTAGTCCCTGGCCTACAGTTACAAGGGTTGAAACGGGTAGTCTTCTGTAGTGCTATGTTCTTACATATTTGCTTGGGCAAAGATAGCTATTTGCTGTTTTTAAAAGGCCATCTTTTGTAGAACATCCTTTTAATCCTCATGGATGCAACAAAACAGACATGGCTCCCAGTGCTTCTGAACATTGCATGACTTGACAGGAACCATTACACTGGAGAAATCTTAACTTTTCTACTTGAAGCCTAAGGGAATATAGACAGCGCTGATCTGAAAGGATGGCAGTCCGACATGCTGCTCATGGAAACGGTGGTGGAACACTGCTATCCCAGCAGATACCCTATGCAAATGGGCCTGGTCATTCCATTCAGTATCCTGTTTCCATGGATTGAAACAGGAGAGTGGTATTTGATAATATTATTTTATTATACTCTCATACAAGAAAGAACCCAGTCCCTGTTAGCTGGACTAAGTGCCTTCCCTTTCAAAATTTTTCTGGCCTCAAATTCTTATATATAAATTGATATGAGGGACAACAGTGGTAAATGAGGACTTGGTGAGGTGGGGAAGAGAGAAACCCTGCTACCATAATCACAATTCTGCAACTATGAAAGGGCTCAAAGCCACATGTCTACTTTTATTAGCTTCAGTATTTGAATTGCTCTAGTCAAAATGCAGTTGCTCTTCCTTGAACAACTTCAGGATGTAGAAGCAACTCTTTGGCTATTACTCTGTCTTATATAAGGATGCTTTCAGAAGTGGCAGTGTGCTTTCATGAAAAACAAAACACAGTGTTCTAAACTTTTCAATTAAAGAAGATGACAAATGTTTTGGAACCGGGTAGAACTCATTCAAGTTGGAGGCAGAGAGAAGGGTCAAGAAAGTACCATCTATATTCAGCAATGTTCCTAATCATCATGGCCAGTGGCGCTGGAATTACTATTCAGACTGTATGCTCATTAGCACCTTGGCAGCTTGCTAGAACTGGCAATAGAAACAAGTGATTTGTATTAATAAACTGCGGGGGAAAATCACATCTTCACAATTACTAGATGTTTTTCAGCTTCCCCAAAAAGCTCAGCTGAACAACTTGTGTCTCCTGTTTTCAATGCTCTGTGCAAGCATCTTTGTATCAGTCCCCATGAAGTAGAGGACAATAGAATAAAAATATTGTCAATATTCTTATGGTGGTGTTCTCCTCCCTGGTGTGTAAGGGAATAAGGTACAGAGACTACATGGCTATTCTAATCCACTATGCAAAGTCAGTGACAGACTCAAGATCTGTATCTAAATGATCCTGAGATCCCCTTTCAAGTGCAGTCATGAATGACATCCCGAGTACAGTACTAGAAATTTTAGACTGGTTTCATCAACAGGTTCTGGTGAGAAGATTAAGACAAAACTGCCCATAACTTGCCATCACACTCTGGCCACACACATAAATGAAAAAAGCTGCTTCAAGAACTATGGCTCTCCTCAGGTTCAAAACGCAGATTGTGTAACCCCATATAAAAACTATGAACATGTTTCTCTTTTTCGTAGTAATACACTAAATGCACACATATGTACATATATATATTATATATTTGTGTGCATATATAAGTATTTTTACATTTATACATACACACAGAGAGATAAATATTGTATATGTATATATAAAAATAGGTAATGAGCCTGTGTTCTGATAAACCCAGTGATTTGGAAGTTTGGTGAAGCTGGAGGAAGGAAACTGAACTGCAGTGCAGAATTTATACATATCACCCGTGTTATAACTGAAGCATGGCTGGATGATGCAGAAAGAGGACGGGGACACAGACTCATGCTATCCTTGTAACATTACTGTTCTGTTGACTAGATGGTGGGTAACCCCAAGCCTTACCCGTGACTTCCAAGTCTCACAAGATGTTTCAGACGAGTGAGTAGTGGTAAGTATCCTCAGTAGCAGACAGCAGGGAAAACCAGAGCTGTTTGGTCTGGTTCTTGGCTGTCTGACCTTTGGGTACAAGAGCAGCACAAGATGCTCGTCGTGGAGAACCAGTGCTTCTGGCTAAGGCTAGGAGGCAATGTCCATAGGAGGCACTGGATTCAGAGGAGGAAACTGCAGTTGTCAAAGACTCTCCCCATGCTCTTCTGTGGTGGCACTGTGTTCTGGACCCTATGTGAGGCGTCCACAGGCTTCTTCCTCAAACCCTGAGATCTGACAGTCTTCAAGTCCTGTGGCTAGAGACAAAGAAAGCAAGGAGATTCAGAAGTAAGTGCCAAAGACTAATAAATGGAAGATTAAAGCTCACCCTTCTGAGAAATGCCCCACAATCATCTCACAATGACTTCTTGCCATGAGAAGGACTCACTGGAATCGAGCTGTAAACACAAATAAAAAACACCATTAATAACAACATGTCTAACAAGTGACAAATGCACCTTCTTTATTCTTTCCAGACACTTGGGTCTTTGGAGGCCCTGCTCTCTCCTACAGAGACCAAGGCTCAGAGGCTTTTGTTTAAGGAGTAATTTTTGAAGAGGAAGACATTTTCTAGAGATTTCGTAGCCAGCTACCATAACAGTTTAGGTGATTCATTTTCAAGCAGTGGCCCACTTTTCATGGTATGCCTTAACTTTGGAGGTGGAAGGTTTTCAGTCTTTTAACATTTTTTTTAAGGTTTCTTTCTTTTGAATTGGGAGGCAGCTTGCACGCAAGGTCACCCTTGCCAGCAGCACAACAGCTGTTAATTGTATTCTGTAGAGTTCGTCATGTGGTGACACAAGATGTGGAACTGAAAAACAAAGGGCTGGAACAGCACAGGCGTATAATCATGAGGGGAGGGGGGCTGTTATAATCAAGCTATATACATTCCATTTTGGAACTGAGAAAATGATCTTTTCAGAGTGATGAAAGACTTGGTAAAATGGATTGTAGGAATTAAACCAAGAGATTACTAACTTAATCAGAAGAGAAGGGATCTCCATGTATATTTAGATTTAACTGCATCTATCCAGAATTATCCTGTTATAATGGATCACACAATGGGTTACCCAATATACAATTAGTAACTATTTTTTATAAGGGGTAGAGAAAAAGCAAGTTCTTCTCTCCTGTATTAATCCATATACACTGGATGTAATAGGGGCAACATTTTATCAAGTATTTCAGTCCCCACCCATAGGGACATTCTTTCTGAAGCTCCTGCTGAGACATCAGAAAGGGTCAGCTTGTGAAAACTGTTGCAGCACAGGATTTGTCCTCACCATGTCATGAAAGCAACATTCTGTGCAGACTTATTCATGGTCCCAGGAAGTTGGGTGATGGAGGAGGAAGGTACATAGGGAAACTGTATCCATGTATTGACGCTGGGTGGCTAAAAATATAGTCAGCTGGAAAATGGTGTCTCTACAGCTCTTCAGCACCTACTTTGTCCATGTGCCAAATTTGATAGGTATGGGAATTTACTAAGAATACATCAATTCAATCATGTAATTCACATAGAGGAGAGCTGCCTCGACTCTTCTATCAGCTCAGGGCAATTCCTGTGAAAACCACTGGCATTCTGTCAATAGAGACAGCTGTAACCAAGCTCAGTCCTGCAAACACCTTACACCACCACCTCCTCTGGAAGAAGCCACCTCATTATGCACCCATGCTCACATTCAGCTCCTTGTATCCCCTTCTCTTGCTCTGGCTTGGGAATCGGCAGGATTGCCTGGTGAGGAGGACTGTGAAACTGCTCTGAGTTAGCCATTGCTTCTTTTTTTAAAAAAAACTTTTCTGTTTGGATGATTTTCTGAGAGCAAAATTGGGCCAAATGTCTATGCAAGGCACAACATATATAACGAGCATATCCTTTCTATTTCTTTTGTTCTGCTTTGTTCTATCTGGAGTCTCTGTCTGTCTAAGATACCAGCCTTCTACATTGTATTCATTATTTCTCTTCCTGTCAGACATTCTCATGATAAAGCACAAGTTTAAAATTCCATTCACATCTTTACAGTGATCAGATGTAATTATTGTAACTGGTTGATTACCAATGAAGGTCACTTCAGGGAAATCAGCTGGAAAACTGAAGCTATGAAAGGTCATTTTTAATCAATTCCTCTTCTGAAAATCTTCTCCAAAGGTCTCTTACTTTTGGTTGTATACTCAGCTAGTAATGCAACACTGGCTAAAAAAAAAAAAAAAAGTAGCAATGAATACAAGTAATCTCAAAGATGTTTCACAGTCTGTGCATAAGTTTACATGTCATTAGTTACAATAAAGTGATTATCAATGAAAATTAGGATTTGCAGACATTTATCACACAATGATTGATATTTTCTCTATTCAGAACAGAAAATACTTCTACCTATCAAAAAGTGGATGTCTTAATTATAACCACTATACTACACCAGCTGGCCACATGCAGTTTTACTAAAACATAAAAAAAAAAAGTTGACACATATGTACATATGTGTTCATAACTATAACTCTCAAAAGAAATATTGCTTTGGCTTCCTGAAGGCAATACTATTGGTCAATAATATATGTGTCTGTATGACAAGCAGTCAAGGAGTGACCCCTTCAGGAAACAGTGATATTCTAACTCCTGTTTGACATAGCTGTCCTTACAGGGCATAATGGCACCTGGGATAATAAAAAAAAAAATGGAAAATACCATAAAAAAAGCAGTGTTCTTGAGGATTAAGTAAATCACGGTTTAGCATTCAGATTTAAAAACACCACTGAATTCATGAAAGATATTTGAAACATGCCATTTATGTCTGGAATTCACAACTAGAGCCTCTGCTGTGGTAAACTGCCATAGAGCCACTGAAATCTGAGCAGTTACACTGGTCTACAGCAAATAAGGATCTGGCTTATGACGTTTATTCACAAACCTTGTAGGACGTGCAAACTGCAGGAAAACATACATGCAAACTGATAAACTGGGAAGGTATTGAACCACAGGATCAAATCTCAATTACTTTTTGGAAGCCTCAATGAGAAACAGAAAGAATAACAGGAACAGAGGGGTCTGAAAGCAAAAAATGAGAGTTATTCTCAGAAGTGGCAAGGAATTCCTTTATGAGCTCCCTAACCTTTGCATTACTTGTTTATCAAAACATACATGAAATTGGACCATAACAGCTACCCACACAGTGCTTACTTCACTATTGTTTTTTAAGATTTTTTTAACTGAAAACCATCAACAGAATCTGCAATAGAAGGTAAGTTATACCTTATGGTTCAAATTCTACAGGTATAATAAATCAATAAGTAAGAAATTTAAATGTATAACACATTTTGCATTGTCAGCATGACAGTAAAAGAAGGATTTTTTTAATAATACAAAACCTTCTGATGAACTTGTTCTATAGTAAGAAACATCATGACCAAAATTCAGAGAAGAAAAATATTGGTTGCTTACCAACTGAGAATGTAAAAATGAGGCTTTAAAAAATGTTCTTGTTATTTGTTCCATTATTATACCAGGATAAAAGAAGTCTTTACTAATATGCTGTGCAAGTGAGTACATAGTTCATGGTAGTATCCATGTCTGAAGGCTGGAATGTAGCTGTATACATCCAAGGCATCATCCACATTTTCCAGAACAGAGGTTGTTCTACAGCCTTGAATAGACTTGGATTTTAAAAGCCTGTTTCCTACAAGAGCTGCTTTTTTATTGCCATTCTCTCTGTTGAGTAAAAAAAAAAAGAAGCATTACTTTGAGCCCAGAGTTTCCTTCTCACTCTCTTCTTCAAATTCTATGACAAATTCTATACTACCACCATTGCCGTAGTTTCAAAAATGCTTCTTGCCTAAATACTGTGTTCCACAAAAACCTTTAAAAAATCCCTATAAAAATGCATCTGGTTATGCTGATAGAGGGCAATATTAAAAATATATAATGGTATTTTACTTGTTTGTAAAAAATAACCGCTTTTCTTCCTCCTGACAGTAAACAACTTGTCTAATTGTTGTAAGCCATTTACAGGTATCTAGGATATGATGAACCTGGGCATTCATCAATTTGGGCATACTCTTCTTCTGTACAAAACTAAAATTATGAAAAAGCCTCATTTTTTATATTTCTAGCAATGGTCTCATTACTTCCACTAATATGAGACTACCTGTTTGGTAAAGTTCAGGTAAGCTTGTGCTTAAAAGCACTGCTGCATCAACACCTAAAAGTTGTAACTTCTACCAAATGTTTACTTTGCAGATCACTGTTCATGGATCAATCCATTTATAATGGTAGTCCTCCATATTTTATAGAAAATTAGACTATTTAAGTGCCAATTTGGAGGCATTTTAAGTTGCATATATAACACATAGAAGTATAATAAAAACATTTTTAAAGTCTCTAGAAATTATTTAAGAGAGATCACTCATCAGTGTTGATGTTTTCAAAATTGATAGAAACTGAGAACCTGCTTAAGCAGGTCACTCAAACCCATCCTTGATGTTGGTTCACTTCAAAGGAAGAAAACATGTGTAAGTATTTGCCAAATAAAGATGAGCTTAATTCATAAAAGCTTCCATGAAATGGCCCTGAAAACAAACGGAAAAGCTCAGTGGAAAAGCTAGGATGTTCCTTTTCCTATAGTGTAAGGCTTTCACATCCAGTTACTATTAGTTGTATTGCCTGTTAATCCTGTCATTAATCAGGACAGGAATACCATATATTTATAGATCATTCTCACATTAAAGCAAATTATTTTTGTGGCAGATTTTTATAACTCTCAAAATGCTGATAGGTGCTTCATGGTAGGGATTCGGGAAGCGTGGAGAAGCCCCAAGAGAGGCAGCAACAGGCAGAGGATATGTGATGCACCCTAGATGCAATATTTTTATATGACTAAGACTTTCATGACGTGTTGAATAACATATATTTCTTCACGCACATCCCACTAACAACCCAAAATATATGTTCAGTTCAGTTGAATAAATGAAACATTGTTACATACAAAGATGAACAAGATACTGTCTGTAGAAAATTTAATGGACTTGAATGACTCTCTTAAATGGTAAATAAAAATGTGAATAAAATGTATAATTTCCTATTTACCAGATAGACTAGCGTAACTTCTGTATTGTCATTCTGATCTGCTGAGTACATAATATGCCTTAAAAAAGCTTAATTACATACTTAGCTGATAGACTAATAGCTCTGGTGGGAGTAATTTTGCTCTATTAAGTATGAATAAATATGTATTTATCCAAGGTGGAGCCTTCCTAGTTTGCTGAATGAAAGGTAAGAATTGTTGGTTTCTACCCAAACATGAAAGAATAAGAATTAAAAGAAACCTAAAAAACAGGAAAAGGGCAAAATAAGGTATTTTTACCTACTAGAATAACTACATAAAAGTAAATACATGAAAAAGATTTCACAGACAATAAAGCATTAAAGTAACATTTTTCCAGTCTCTCCCCAGATAGTTTTCCAACTATAAATATCCACAGGTGAGAAGGAAGCTCCCCTTACATCTTTAAAATGCTAATAGCCATATAGTAGTTTTCCTACTTGCAGGACAAATTGTGCTATAGAGAATACATGGACCTGCCAGCTGGGAGGTATTTATGTTCTGCGGGGCTTGGTAGACATCAAGAGAGACCTTGAGGAAACAGTCCTTCCAGATGCTCTGAGCAGCTGCACAAGCAGCTCCACACAAACCTGTTCAGCACACATGAACAGAGGCACCCAATTCTCTTTGAATATGCTAGAGGAATGCCCAGCATCCCTTTGCATCCCAGGACAGCTAGGTACTGCACATCTCATTCAACACCCTGCTCCAAATAGGGCTAACTTAAAAGTCAGATTAAGCTGGTCAGTCTTTGTACAGTCACATTTAGAATATTTCCAAGGATGGAGGTTCTGAAAATTCACTGAGTAACCTGAGCCTGTGTGTTAACACTGTAGGTGTGATCTTTTTACCCTACGGTTGGAATTTCCCTCATTGTGACTTGTGAGCATTGCCTCCTGTCCCTTTGATGAGCACCTCCAACCATTATGAGTTTGTCTTTTCTATAAACCCCAGAAGGTAGTTGAAGAAGGCAATTGGTCCCCTGGCCACCCTGAAGCCATCTCTTCTACAGTCTGAATAAACAAGGGTCCCTCAGCCTGTCCTTGCACATCATGTGCATCAGACCCTTAAGTGTTCCAGTGATCTGTCCCCAGACTTGCTCCAGTGTGTTGGTGTTTCTCTTGCCAGTCCTCCAGCTGGGATCTTAGAAGAGCTGCATATAGGAGAAGCATCACTTCCCTCGATCTGATGGTTATACCCTTCCTAACTTGGCCCAGTACAAGGTGGGCCTGCGCTGCTGCCAGGGTGCACTGCTGCTTATGTTCAACCTGTCAGCCACAAACCCCCCCCAGATCCTTCTCTGCAAAGCTGCCTCCTGAGCGGTCAGTTCTCAGCCCATGCTGCTTCACATGATTGTTCAATCCCAGGTGAAAGACTGCATTTGTCTGTCTTGAACTTCAGGAGGACTTTTTCAGCCTGTTTGAGCTGGCTGTTCAGGAGGACTGTTCAGCTGTTGAGGTCTCTCTGCATGCAGCTATCCCCTCTACTTTGTCAGCTGCTTACCTTTGGATCGGTGTTATCAACAAAGTTGAATTCTGTCCCATCACCGAGGTCACAGGTGGAGATGTTGAACAGTTGGGTCCAGTACTCAACCCTGGGGAACACTGACAGTAATCAGCTGCTAGCTAGATTTTGAACCAGAGTACTATTATTTGAAACCAATGCTCTTGCCAGCTTTTCACCCATTTTACAGTTCACCCACCAGGTCCATACTCTTCAAATTTGCTATAGAGATGCTAAATAATAAAAGTTTTTTGCATCTTATCACTCTGAGTCCATATTGTGACTTCACACAGATGCTGAATGGAAAGAGACAGAAAGAAATTATCCTTGTAGAATAATTGCAGAATGCAGCTTGCCATCGTCCATATGCATTCAGTACATATCTCTATTTAAGTGCATATCCTTGGACATACATCATTTTTCTCATGAAACAGTAAGTACTGTATGACCAAGAGTGTGAGCTCCTGCACAGAATCTCAGAATGATGAAAATGGCACTGTCATCATCAGGAAAGCACCCATCAAGATTTTTAAACTCCTCTTCTAGCCCAATGTATATTATGCAAAGTCTAAGATACATTTAGACAATACAAGGATTATATTTAAAGCTGGCTTTTGACTACTTTTTCCCAAGAGTTTGCTATGGAATGGCATGTACAACACTGACAGTAGCTGGTTAGAGGCAAAGGATGGAGGTTTGGCTTCTTCACTCACAACTGACCTGTTCAGAATTTGAAGTTGAAAGGAGTTCTTCCCTTGTTTTGAACAAGAATTGCACCAAAACTCAGGAATATCCTTCAATGGCCAGAAAGGGGATAAACTAGATTTGTAGCTCAAGGACTCTTTAGGGAAGGCTAATATCTTTCAAGAGCAAGCATACACAAAACTGATAACTGTCTGTATAGGAAGCACAGATCCATGCTACAGAGGAAAACTTGCTGAAAATGTGTATTATCCCACTTCTAATGTGGTGGAATAATGTTTTAATATAAGAATACCTGGTCCAGGCCAGGGTGTATGTCTACTTTATTCAGTACTATGTCTCTGATGGTGACTAAGAAGGGATGCATAGGATGGAGCATAAGGAAGAGACAAACCCACACTGCAATGCTTCTTCTGTCTGAGACTCAGACTTTTTTTGTTTGATAATCCTTGAAGGACCTTTTAGTATGAATGTGTCTGAATTTCTTTTTGAACCTCTGAGAAAGCTTACGGCACTCACAGCCTCCAGCAGTAAAGGATTCCACACCTGAGATATGGATTGTATAAGAAGGTGACTCCTTTTGCTTGCTTTGAGCCTGTTGCTTTTATGATTCATTTGATGCCCCTTTGTCCTTATACTGAGAAGCTATGAATAATCATCCTTTATTTACCTCTGCATTATCATGACTTTATAGATATCATAAAGGACATTTATCTTAGAGGCTGAAGTCTGCTTAATTTCTTCTTGTATGGAAGCCCCACACCTTAACCATCTGTGCTACCTTTTGCTGCACCTTTTCTATTAGTAATACCTTCTCTTGAGATGGGGAGGATGAAGGTTATGCATCCTACTGAGGATGCAGCTACCATCTAGATCTATACAGCAGCCTAGCGGTTTGTTCTTTTGTTTTCTGTTCTATTTGCTTTTTTGACCACTGCCAAGCTTTGAGCTGACATTTTCACAGAACTATTTATTATAATTCCAAGATCTCTTGTCTGAATGGTAATTGCTAGTTCAGAGCCCATCATTCTACATGCAAAGTGAGGGTTGTTTTTCCTCTTGTGAATCACCTCACAAACAGTGAAATTCATATGATGTTTTATTCACCCATCATTCTTCCAGGAATCTTCTGCAGCCTGTCACAGTTGACTTTTTTATTTTGACCATTGACCTAAAAATTTTAGCATCATCTGCAAAGTGACACTGCACTCTCTACTCATTTTTAGATCATTTAGGGATATGTTAGACAGCATACGTCCAGGTACCAATTTGTGCAATGTCTCCCCTTTTTCAAAAATGTCATTTGTTCCTACCTTTTGTTTCCTGCCTTTTAGTAAAGTACTAATCCATGAGAGGACTTTCTCCTTTTAGTCTGTAGCTACTGAGTCTCTTGAAGAGCATTCTGCTTGGGGAGGAGGAGGAATTCTTGCTGAAGGCCTTCTGGAGATGAAGTAGACAATAAGCCTGTGATGCTTGTCTTTGTGCTCAGTCCTCTCAATCCACTTTAAAGAACTCATGTGGATTTGTAAGGTATGACTTGTTTCTACAAAAAAAAAAAAAAATGTGATTTTCCCCAAAGTCATATTTGTCTGTGCATTTATGAATTTGGTTGTTTAGTGCAGCTTCTGTCAGTTTCCCCTACACTGATACCAGGCCTACAGGTCTTCTCTTGACAGTATAAAAAGAAGAAACACCAAAAATGATGCTGCTAAAAGCTGTTGGGGAAAGAAGTTGCCATGTTTTGTTTACTCTGACGCACATACAGTAAGTTCTCTGTCCCAGTAAATATACTCCCTGCTATAGTGTATGATAGGGTCCTACAATAGCTATTTTCCTTTTACAATGATAATATGACATGCGGTTAATGAGAAGAATGAGGAAGCTTCTCATGCAAGGACATGGCTGAACCTGGAGTCATCATGCAGATCCTAAAAAGCACTGTTATGAATGAAAGTTTTGCACATGCAAAGACTGATTTAAAAAATCCTAACAGTAAAGACCTCAGATTTGTTCTGGTTATTTATGGACAGAGCTATGTATTAGAGTTTACTGAAGTACACTTTAATATACCTTTTCCCCTGTCCTTCAGTATTTTAAAAAGGTAAACAGTAGTTTCATAGGGTACTTGGAGCTTTATGTGTGCCATATGACAATAAGGTTGCCATGGAGACTTCTCATCCTTGAATACTGGTGTAATTAATGTAGAAGAATTCAGCTCCTTTTATCTGCATGAGAGTTACAAGACAGTCTCTTCTTTTTTGTCGACTTTTTTTTCTAGTGAATATGCATGCTTTGTGTAACAGAGCCAGAGCAAGGCATGTCAATCTGCAGTTGCCTGACCTCTGAAACAATGTAGAAAATATAGAAATGTAATGTTCAATGCTGCAAGCAAAGACCAAGATTACAGACTGTGTGAAAAATGCATCAGTAACAACACGATAGCAGCTACTTGCAGTAGGATGCATACAAAACAGTATGAAAGCTGGAAACATGATGAATCACAAAATGGCAGCTCCCCTTCAACACTTCTCTTCCTTGTAGTATCAGTAATACTTTGTCATGTATGATATGGAAATGTCTCTTTAATCAATTAATCGATAGCTTAGTAGTCACTCAACATACAAAAATCTGACCTAGAAAATTTCTTTTATCTGACACCGAAGTAAATGTATTGTTATTTGGAGATTATCACCAAAATCAACATGTTGCAATGACATCATAATGCTCTGAAAAAAAAATAAAGCTGCATATTTAAGAGATATTGGATGAAGAAAGGGATGTTGGCTGTAAGTCAGAGGAAAGATTCTCCTGCAATTGTGTATAATTCTTTATTTATGTTTGGGATGCTCTCCAAGGCTGGACCAAAGTCAGGCTGCTGTATATATTAAGGCCACTTAGTTTTTTCCTTCTATCCTGTCTATCATAAGGGATTCAGATCCTGCCTGGGCTGGATGATTCTTTTCACTGCAGACCTAATGAAACCGTGACTGCACAATAGACAAGAAAATGAGCTATTACAATGAAATAGGGTTTCAATACAATTGTTTAAAATTTTTGTTTTGCTTTTGTTAACACCTATTTAATTTCAGCACCTCCTGTTCTGTGTAAATCAGCAAGGTTCTGTTAAAATATCTACATTCTTAGTATTTCACTTAAGAATTTGAAATAAACAACCATTAGACTGTCTCCCAACAACAACAACAAAAAAACCCAACATGTTATTTCTGGTTTTACATATTCCAGGGTATGCTGTCAGTAGAAAGTAATATATGTTCTCAATTCATGTTAATTAACTCAGCTCAAATGCTGAAAGATAATCACTCATGCTGAATTTACTTAATGGTCTTTTTTTCCTCATGGTGACATAAACTAAGGTACAAATCAGGCAGAATTTAAGGACAACTGTAAAAAACGTAGAAAACATCACCTTTCAAACTCTTTGATAATCCAGCTGATATTCAGTAGAGCTTCCAGCAGTCACAAGATTTCTTTTTTCACCTGTATACTTCCATCCTCTCTGTTATTTTTGAAGTGGAAATACAAGAGAAACAGCTACTGATAAAGGCCATGCAACTTGGTCCGTGTAACTTTATTTTTGTGAGACTAACTGAGGTAAGCAAACCTCAGTCTTCCCTTAAACACATGGTCCAGTTTTACATCTACAATGAAGTTCTCAAGCAGACTTAAAAGGAAACAGACTTCAGGGGGAGCAGTAATCACTTCTAGCACACAGGTAAGAGGCCAGACCAAGCCGCAGCACTGCAGTGAGCAGAGCACAGCCAACAGGCTATTGGTAAAAACATACTTTCAGAGGACATACCATTTCTGCTCCCTGAAACAACTGGCCTTTAACCAAAAGCCTTTTGAGTAGGGCCTGGACTGGAAAACAGAGATGCGATCTCAAATTCTGACTCCCTCACAAGCTTCTTGGGGCCCATGTATTCAAAGGGTTTTCAAGGATGTGGCATTCAGTGAACAGAAGTGCCCAAAGACTTTGAGGACACTGGGCTGGAGTTCTCTGTCCATCTGTTCTCATCCTCCTCCTTTCAACCTCTTGTTCATCCTGTCAAGACTGAAAGAGTAATCCTTTATTTCATACCTTATAGAACACCTTACTTAGCTGAAAACCTGCTCTCCTGTTTTGTGTAAATTAGTAGATGAGACATGCCCACAGATGATGTGGCTGGAACACTGCTCCTTGTCTTCATAGCAGTTCTTGGGAGACAGATGGCCCCAGAGGGGTGCCTCATGCCACCTGAGTGGGACCCTACATCGACTGCATTAGTGGAAAGGGAAGAGCACGAAAAGTCTGGAAACAAATCTTTCGGTGTAGGAGACGAAGCCTGTCAGACCTCTCTACACAGGGCTGCCACTGGTGTGTCAGACCCTAATGGTATAGCTACATTCTCCGTGGAAACATTTGGTGGTAAGCAAGAGAAAGAGAGAGAGAGGGAGAGGAGTAGAATCTCTGCATCCATGACTGTCTCTGTGACTGGAGCGTTGTTGAGGTAACTGTATTTTGACACCAGACATACAGCTTGTGTCTGCTCTTGATGATCTTCCGGTGTGGCCATTAAGAAACTTAAAACATCAGATTCAAATTTCTGGAACCTGTCCACAGCTTGTCATAAACTAGCTCATAGAAAATGTACATACCCTGTATTTTCATGTCACCTTTGGGTTAAATTCTAAGGGTCCTTCTGTCTTCATTTGCAGAATTCTCTTGAAAGTGATTACAAAATGATCAGGTAAACAACCAGAGCCAGCCACAGAGTGCCTGGCACCTCTAGTGAGATGGGTTACAATGACCTATATGAAAAAAAGAGATAGGACAGACTTTCCTGTCTCAGGCTATTTTACTGACAACAGTTTTAAGATTTCATTTTCACTTACAGAAAAATGTTGTCAATAGAGGCAGATCTTTTTGTCATATGTTTAGACAGAAAGGTTATTAACAGCATTTGTTGTCCAAACATTTCAGGCAGTGAGCTCAATTTGGGGCACAGGGATTACTGTGTGGTGTAATTCATTCTGTGCTATTTCTGGCTTGCAGAAGTTAAACGGAAAGGAAAAACAAGAGTTTGTGCCTACCATTGCTGTATGGAAGGCATATTACTGTGCCAGTGCCCAGCTAGCCTGTTGGCAATTATATCACAAATGCCCAGGTAATGCTACTGCACTTTAAAAGGAAGTGTATGTCAGCAGCCAAATTTTATTTAGTGAGCAGTGAGCAAGAAACCAGAACTGTCATACAGGCTGCTGTGAGAAGTCAGTATCAGATGGGACTGCAGAAAGACCATGGCTTGCCTGAAGCACAGTTTTGTTCCTGATGTGGTTTATGTTTTGTGTGACACCTAACTCCACTCTGCTATCAGTCTGATCCTGAGTGAGGTTCTCCTGCACAGTTCCCTCTTGGCACACCATATGTTTTAGAAATAAAGCTGGGAATGTTGCTAGACATTACAAATGACCCACAGTGGAAAATATCCACCTTCATGGACTGTTAGCATTTGTCAGTTCTGCCCTTGGGGACACTGGTGTCCCAGCTGGGCTGGGCTTGCCCTGATGGGGCCTGTGGGACAAGACTTGGCTGGAGAAGGAGAGCACCGCACTGCCCTGATGGCCCTGCATCCCCCCTTCTTCCCCATGCAGGAATTGACCGAGGGTATTTAAGTTACCCATTGCTTTTTCTTTTTTAAATCTAAAAACTACCCAAGGTATTTGGGTCTCTGACTGTAAAGCCTGTTTTTTTAATTTCTGATCAGGAAGAAGCACCTCAGACACCATTGATACCAAAACTGGGCATTAAAGCAAATCCCCTCAAATTAGGTGTATGTCCTACTCTTCTCTCTCCCCAATGATACAGTCAAAGATTGCATTGGCTACATTGGTCATGTGATTGCTCCTTCAGCTGACCGACTGCCACCACGGCTTCCTACTGCCAGGTGACTTCCAGTCCCCGCTCCCCGATGCGTGGCTGCACTGCCATATCGAGAGGAAGGTGGTGTGCTAGCTTGCTTCCCACTTACTTGTGTGACACTGAATCCATGACTTGGTCCTTTCCACTGTTGGCTGCTGTCCTAGCATTTGTGTTCACTGAAAACTGTGTTAGCAGTGATTTTATACAGCCTCACAGGTCATACTCCAGATGTTAAATAGTGCAAAACCAAGGCCAGCTATAAAGCGGTCTTCAGACAGCCAGCAACCCCATGGCTTGTCCCTTTTTACAATTTCATTTTGAGATAACATCACTTAAGCCAGTTTAGATCCTTTAGTGAATATCAGGTTGATTTTGAATCATCCAATTTCTTCACCAAAATACAGAATAGTGTTCACACAGGCAAACTGCACAAGCCTGAATACATTAGCTCCATATGTTCCATTTATTAACAATATTTATAATGTCCTAAAAAGTTTTTCTAAGAAATGGGTATGCGTAGGCTGGTGTGATATGTCACAACTTTAAAGAAACGTAACAGATATACCACATTTTTCTGGTATGGGTTAAAGACAGTGCTCCTACTGAGGAATTTGTATTTGTATTTTGTGCAGTATCACTTGGTGGTATATACCTATAATTAGCTCCCAAATATGGGGTAGTTAATCTAAAGACCCAGGATATTTTGGTTTTGCTTTTCAAAAAGTATAATCCCAATTCTGATACTTTCAGTCGCACTCAGATTAACAGATTAAAAGCACACTCAATACAAGAAAAAGTATCAGGATCCGGTTCTAAATAGTAGAAATATATAACGCACATGGTATTTGAACTATTGTTTTAAAAGTATAAGACAGTAATAACACATTACCTACCCAACAACGAGTAGAAATGACCAGCATTACCACAGGTATAACATTTTTTCCTTCTAAATGAGTCAATTCTCAAGAAACCATTGAGCTTTCCTCTGAGTTTTCCTGTCCCTGCCCACACCCTCAATTTTAAATAACTGAGGAACACTTCTGAAATGATCTGCTGAAGCTTATACACCATGCACTTTAAAATCAGTAAGAGTGTTTATTTCCTAATGCTGCTTAGTTTCTTTTAGAACATCAGAATACTTCCAAAAGACAGGAGTAAAGCACTCGCCATGGGAGAAACAACTATTATGAGAAAAAATACAGTGATAAAATCAGTTTCTAATAGCTAACTATGCTGACAGGCAGACACAAATGCAATATAGATCTTATGTTTTCCCAAAGCTATGCACCACATTTTATGGTTTTAAAATGAGGACCTTCCACAATGAAAAATGAGATTAGTTTGCTCCTGATGTTTGCTCTTCTCACCATGAATTTCCTCATTCACTGCTGCTATCTATGGCAATCAGATCTTTTTCTTTTCTAGGAAGTAAGTTGTCATTTTAGTAGAACAAAATAGACTGTTCACAGAGTAAATGACTTAGAAGTATGTTGAGAAAGGTGTCTGCCCCAACAGGGTCCTGTTCTTCAGCTCCCTGCTCTCACTGAAATAAACAGGATTGCTTTCATTGCAGGGGTTTTCAGAAATATGTGTAATTGATCCCATTGCTTGGATCCAGTTGTGCAGTCTCTGATGCTGAAGATGAAGGAGAGTGCTGGATCTGACAAAGAGCAGAGTCAAGTTTCTTTGGCATGGGAAGGTTTTATTCCAAGAGTCAAGGAAGAATTTTTTTTGAGCAGCCACTGGGTCATGAAAAACACTGGCAATGACAAAGCAATAACAGAATAATGTTGCTAATTGAGTTTCAGTATAGTTTATTTGATTGGCTTAAAAACAGTGAAAACACACACTGTTAAATACACTTTTGGCTGTTCCAAGTCATCCACAGAGCCCAGAAGGATCAGAGCTGAATTTAAAATGTTCCCATTTTGAGCCTTTTTTAAGCTCTCTTCTCCCCTTATTTCTGTTAATCACAAAGACTGTACAATGCTTATTTCAAAATTACTTTTAACAGCCAGTTCAATTCTGACAGCATGCTGTTATCCTTTCCTAATGCATTATCTTTTTGTATTTTATGGGTCACAGACTAGGATATATAAAAAGGTTCCCTCATGCTGGCAGCACAGGACAGACAGGCACAAATTCCTGTATCTATCTAAATTAGGCTCTCAGACCACAAAGTTTCTGTTTTGTTTTATTACAGCTGATCAGGACTGTAGCATAATTCAGAAGCCATCCCAATCATTTTTTTCACTTGATTCTCCCATAATTGTGAAAAAGGGGGTTGGGATGTAGAAACCACAGTTCTTACTGTAACAACATGCTGTTCTCTTGCCTCTGGATGCTTGAAACACTACTCTTGGATGCAGATTTGGATTTCCTATCTGGTTTTCCCCAGCTCTGGAGGCTTTGGGGACCTTACTGAATCTTCCTGTGCCTTGGTTTCCCATCTGTGCAGACAAGATACATATATTGCCTCTCTCTTTTTGTTAGAGTGCTAAGCAGAGAGCGCCTCAGTTATAGTACCAACAACCTAATTAAGGAAATCCATCAAAGATATCTTATTTGTAACACCTGTCTCCAAAGAGGTCTGAAAGCCTTTCAATACCTTTCTTTAATAATAAGATGGACAGGCAGCACACTCATAAAAGACCATAAGTAAGTACCAGCAGAGATGAACAGGACATTAATGTTTTTCCACAGAGGAAGAGAGCTGATGGATTTTTTTTTCCCCATTTTTTCTAAAACTTGAACATTGAGTTTTCAGCTCAAGTTAATTGCCATTCAGAGGACCTATGTCAATTTCCTCCAGCTGAGATGTCTGCCCACTACTACTTTAGCATGATACCTGAGCTGTGTGATATGCTGCTGAAGAAATGCAATTTGAGGGCTAATATTAAGTTCTTTTATCACAAAACTGTTGTTATATCAAATACAGTATCAGCATGTGTCAAAGGAGAATCGTGAGAATAACAACACTGAAAAAGCCCTGTAATTCTATTTTTAGTGGGTGCAAAATCTCTTCAAAATGATTCCAAAGGACATGAAATGCAGAAAACTGAATCATACTGTAATGATTAGAAAGACACTGCTCCTTCTGATGAAAGTTTAGAAGCAACTAGGATTATCATGATCATATCTGTTCATTTAATGTAGGTTAGTTACAACAGTCTTTTGGACTAGTTTACCTGATGATTCAAAATCTTGCCTGCTGCAGGCAGAAGCCACTAGCCATCTCGCTCACAATTCTGCCATTTAAAACCACTCCAACTCAAATCCGGAAGAGGTACTGGGTAAGCTGTGTTGGTGGTCACCAAGTTTATGTCGGAGCCCTGAGAGCACTATTGGACTTGACTGTCCCTGCCCAGCCCCACTGAGGCTCCACCACGTGCCCAGTGCCTGGGACCCCATCTCAGCCCCGCAGGGCTCCAGCTCCCCACAGCCCTGCTCTGCCCAGCCATGTGTCCCCCAAGCCAGCCCACCCACAGGCCCATGCCTTGGCCCAGCCACGGTTCAACACCAGGGAGATGCCCGATGCCCAGGGCTGGGACTGCCCCATTCGCCTTGTCTGCCCTGCTCCTGGCTGGGGTGGTGGGACAGGCTTTGCCATCCTAGGGTAGCCCCCGCCATTCCCAGTACCCTGGTCCCCAGGGACCCAATGACCCAACCAGAGCCCTGACAATGTAAGCCCAGGGTCAATTTTCCAAATAAAAGTTCTATATTAAAAGCAATTTTTAGTCAGAGTCTCAGATTTCAAAGGTAAGGAAGATATGCAAAAATTTTTCATCACCACTGAACTGTTGAAACCATAAATATGGAAAAAGAAGTAGTTTCTTTAAGTCTTCAAATTGTCTAGGGAAATTCAAACGACGCTGCTTTTCAGTGTCTTAATAAGTGCACTTATTATGGGTAGATCATGCAAACACAGCATATGTTAGGAGAAATCTAATGTCTCAGCTATGAAATGTGTAACAGAAGTTTGTGCTTCACCACTGAGATGTGCGTGTTCATGCATGCATGTGGTGACAGCAGAGCGGAGACTGCAATCGCTGCTGAAGAGCACTGTGAAAGGCATCCCATTTTCCCCCAACCAAAATCAAAAATAAAAAGTATTTCTCAATAAAATTCTTTGACAGTAAGGCAGAGACACATAAAGAAGGAAAATCTCTTGCAGAACATTGTGATTATATAGACAGTGACCTCTTACTAGAATATTAATCTTCATAAGGGATAAACTGTTTTTGGAATAACTTCTACTTTCCCCACAGATTTATAGTTCCTTGGAGAGAAGGAAAAGGTTTTCATAGGGCACATTTCAATAGCTCAGCAATTTCTTACTTTATGTATTAATCTTTCCATGAATCAAATAAATATATAATGGTTTAAAGGGAAGACTTTGTGTGGGCAGAGCACTGTGGGCAGAGTATCCTTGGAAAGCTGATACTGCAATGGGTTTGTTAATGAAGTGACAAGCATCCATGCAGTAAAAGACCTAATAGCAAACTTGTGGTCAATGATGCATGACTTCAGCTGGATGAAAAACATGGTGGAGCACAGAAGTTTGAGCAAGAAAAGCAACCACAGATGTTATAATCAAGTATATCATTAAGCAAAGTCTAAACATGGAAACAGAGACAGAACATTTGCTACACTGCACTACATTTCTCCATACAGGTTGGTCCTACAACACAGGAAAATTCACTTGTGGGAACATTGCATGATTTTAGTGTGGAGTCACACTCATGCTTTGTTTGTTTACTCATTGTGTGTTTGGCATGGAACATGCTGCTTTGCAGAGGGAAACACCTAAAAGAGCTTCCACATTACAAACACATATGCTGCCCTATTATTTTGAGAGCTCAGCATGGTGCTCTTTTCCTCATGGTCGATTCCTTCTGTTAAACAGGAAACACTCACATATTGCCAGTCTTCATCACCCCCTCATCTTTCAGGGTGGTTCCAGAGAGGAAATAGATAGCAACTTTTCCACTTCACATTAGTAAGTTTCTTATTCTTTTCCTAATATTCTGTGTTTCAGGGAACAAGGAATTGATTCCTCACCGATTAAAGAAAAAATTATGAAGCCACTACCTAAATTTCCACAGTTATAATAAGGAATCAGACTCTATTATGCCCACAAAAGGCTGTTATCAGCATCAACAAGGATGGCCAAGGATGTAAGAAGCTCTGTAGGAAAAGAAAGAAAAAACACAAGCATGCAGGGCTATTCAGGTATGAAAGGGAAGCTGATGTTAAATGGCTAGTGGGAAGAACTTATGTTTGAACAGGGGGATGGAGGCAAAAGATGACTTTGGGGCAGTTGGCATAAGGACAGGCAATCTGCCTCATGAGCAAAAGAGAAAACCAAAAGAAACCTCACAATAATCTTACCAGAAACTTTGTGGACAAATGTGTAAACTTGTTTGTTCATTTATTCTGTATATAACTACGGTCTGTATTCAGACAGAATTTTCAACTAGCGAGCTAGTGCATGGCATGAAGATCCAGTGATGTAATGCAAATGACCAACATGCAGAACATGGCTTATCCTAAGTGCCACCATAATATTGAATTGGCGTATCGAATTATGATTTTTCAAATCCTTTAAAGATCCTTTTTTTTTTTTTTTTTTTCAGCCTTAAATTAGGTTAACTAGCTTTTATTGTGGGTATTGCAAGCGAGCATCAGAAGTCACTGTGTTAGCCTATCTTTTATACAGCTCTTGTCACTAGGAGACTTTGCATAGGCATCATAGGTAGTGAGGTAGTAGGCACACAATAATTCTGAGTTTTTCACAGGAAACATAGACAAGGAGAAGATATTGAAATGCACATGAGAGAAGCTGCCCAATGGGCTGCACTGGTGGAAACTGAGTACTAGTGTAGTATTTTGAATCCAAATAACTCCTCTCTAGTAGGCCAGATAGGCTTGTTTGCCCTTGAATCTGAGCAAATGGACAGTAATGTATGAACCACAGGTAGAAAATAGTGTAGATGCTTTTCCTCCTTTTTCTTGTTCATTACTCAGAGACTGAAATGGCAACTACAGAATGGTAAATACATCTCTACAGATTCAAGAGAATTATTGTATACCTCCACCATAACAACAGATTGTTAGACCATGAAAGAACAGAGGAGAATTTCATAACATCTTAGTAATGAAACAGGAATAAGCCAGTGGGCCTTAACAGTAGCTACAACTTTTTCAGCATCTTCTAGGCAGGGATCTCAAAAGTACTCTTACCTTATACTACCTTTCTGAGTTATATATTAATATCTCAAGTAAGCGTGCAGAAAATTGGAAGCACCAAGTATTACATGACTGAGATAATAAACAAAATCAGTAACAGTTCTAGAAACAGAACCCAGGGTTTGTAACTTCCAACCTTGTTTTCTCAACACACTCTCTCAAATGGAAGTTTGCTCAGCAATCTTTCAAAATTTGGAGCAAAAAGTAATATAAATGAACACCACCCCACATTAGGTCTTGGTAGGTGTTTTATACAAAAATCACTTGTTCTGGCTTTCTGTCTGTAACTAGAGTAACGTAAATCTGCATCAGCAGCCTGCCAAATGAGATAGGGCCTCAAAATAATCAGGGCCTCAAAAATATCCTCCACAACACTGGGGCTAGAGAAATTTCAGTAGGAAAGAAGGGGAACTTATATTCTTTCCTGCCCTATTATTTTTGCATGTGTTGGGTTGAAAGTTCAGAATCTGTTTCAAATTTTTTCCATACCTAGAATGGCATATTTCACAGAATTAGAACCATGCAAACCTCAGCCCTGCCAAAACACCCATACGTGTGCTGTCACAGGGAAATCTGCTGATGTCCACTGACTCATTATGAATAGAGCGCTTGTTGCTGCTGCAGATTAAGAGATTCTAAAGAGTTTTGATTAATGCTCCATGACTGGTTGAAAAGAAGAAAAGAATGACTATGCATTTGGATGATCAAATTCCCTCATGGGCTATAAATCAAAACATAATAAATTCATTAATTGTCATAAGAAGGGAGATGGAATCCAAAAGATTACCTGCATACTTATTGTCCCAAATCCCTTGACATCTAGCAAATTGCAAAAGATTCCAGGCTTTCACCAAAATGCAAGTCAGATTAAAATGTGAAACCTTACAGTTTAATGGATAGAAAAGTTCATAATCCATTTTTAATAGTTTGTGATTAGTTTCAGTTATATATTTCCTATTAATCTCCTGAAGTATAGAGCTGTAATCCGGGGAGAAAATAATATTTTGAATTCATTATATTAAATTGTCTTGTCTGGACTCGCTGTTCTTGGTTTCAGTTTTGAAACTCCAGGACTTATATGTAAAACATATAGTTCTAGATTAATTATTTTTAGCACTCTTTTTCCCTGTAATTCTTCTTTTAAAACCAACCTATTAAAAAATACAGTTTCTTACCCCACAACTTCCAAAATTCAATTGAGAAGCAAACCCCCACCAAACAATCAAAACTCTATTCCAACTTGTATGACAAAGCATCCTATTAACTGCTTTATTAACACATCCTATACTTTCTATTAAGATGGCAACCTTTTCTTGATTTTATAGTTTAGAACTAAATTCTAAAAGCTAAAAGGAAACATAGACTTACTTTATCTGATTTTGAGATACAGAAGTCTAACAATGAGTTTAGATGTCAGAGGAAGTGTCTGTACAAGTTGCAGCACAAAGTTTAGACACACTAGCTATTTTTAAACAAGAAACAACCAAACTGAAACACATGGACCTCTATGCTACCATGCTTGCCTGCTTCCAGAACCTGACCTACCTCACTGAAAACTACCTGTAATATTACTGTAGTAATGAATGTAGGATATCATAATTCTCCTTCTGTTGAAAAATGCAGGGGGAGTCACACCACTTTCCTTCAAAACTGTGTATTTCCTTGCAAAATGGTAAAATAAATGATAAAATAAAGTGTTAAGTTCATACACTTTAAATGTAATGATGTTCAAAATTCAAAAGAATCCAATTCAGACATGGTCTGCAATAACACAGCAGGGAAAAGATGAACCTGCCTGGCCTACAAAATAAAGTAAAGTAGAATTTGGGAATTTAGAAGAATTTAATACATATATTAAAGAAAAAAATCCAAATAAAATATAATCTACCCATACCCAGTCAGTAATGAAAACAACTAACTTGTACTACTATTTCTTTCCTTTTCAGGCAATAATTCAAACACTCTACTTGAATGTGCAGGAGATCCTTGGGAAGGACAACAGCCCTCTCCTTTTCAACATATTCCTGAGAGCTCCTCAAAAGAACAGGAGAAAAATCATTAGAGCTATGAGGAATGTCCTCTCTGTTGTTCTTCCAGATCATGGCCAGTATTACATTCCTTTTGAGATTATCCCCAGAGGCAGTGGAGGATAATGTACAGCTCCTGTACTCCAGCCAGTCCCTCTACCTAACTTAGTATCACTACTGCAGCAAGGGCATCATGTATACTAGCTTTGTAGCCACATATATATACAACACACAGCAGAAAATACAACAAAAGCACTGATTTTTGCTTCTCACCTGAAAAAAAAATTTCAGGGTGGTAATACTGTATTTTTCTGATCTAAACTCTAGGAAACAGTTTATAACATCCATATGAAACATTCTGGAACACTTCAACCTCTAGGAAAGATGATTAGTGATAATGGACCTTGTTCTAGTGAAAACTCTGTGCCCTTGATTCTAGCTTGAAATGCTCAAATGCTCAGCTCAGTCAACTGTATCACAGTAATGTTGATGTCATCATGTTTTACTATTTGAAGATACTGTCTTCCACTAAACTTCATCAAGATATTCAGCCTGTCACACATGAACAGTCAATGGCTGATGGCCTGTAATTCTCAAATTATAATAAATCTAAAGGAAATAATTGTTCTGTTAAATGTTAGGTGAGTTACTGTCCATTACAATACAAGGGGTAAATGTGAGGCTGAATTTGTTGAAGGGTGAAACACAAACCTTGATAGATCCATTATGCTTACACTTCAATCTCTTTTGAAATCTGAATAAAGCAAGCTAGAAGGCAAGAATATCCCTCAGAGTCTCTGGGAGTATTCAAATACTCAAAAATTATTACATATTAAAACATTTTTAATCTAACATATCCAAAAACCTTGGAATGATATTCTCTGCACTACATTTGAGACCATTTGCTCTTTGGTCATAGTGAGATTGAGCTTCTCCTAGCTGGAAAGAAACATGACTCATATACCCTCCTGCACAGATTAAGTAATCTGGACTCAATTAATTTTCTTTCATAAGGCCTTGAATTTAAAAAATAGATCAAAACACAAAATACAACAGTTACTCTTTTGAGAAATATATTATTGTTCATCCAGAATATGTGCCAACCTACCAGGTCTTTTTCATCTTAGCATCTTGATTGCACCTGAACCCTGGAGTCCTACAGACCAGCACTTTTTCCACACTGACAATTGTGTGGGAAGGGTGGTGACTACCTTCTTGGAGCTAATCTTAAACTTCTTTTCTTGCTTTCTCACTTGCCTGATGAAAGGTGATTTGCTTTGGCCCTGTACCAGGAGAAAGCTGTAACAATCTCCTGTTGGTTCAGCCACACTGGCTTCTTTAGTGGAAGAGTAAAAAACAGGCCCCTACATCCTCTCCACACTTTCCCCTGCCAAACCGTCAAGACTGATACAGATCTTGGCTTGGGTTTATCATTACACAAGATATTATCAGGCTTCTTCTGGTACAGAAAGATTGCCTCCCCCACTCTCCTCTAAAAATCTGCTTTGGGTTTTACTGTGGTTAGTTATGAGACTGAGATTCAAAGTGTTATAAGCTTAGATGAAAAGCCAGAATGTATTATAGTGCCAGTTCCAACTCTGATTTGTTAATAGAAACTTTCCTCTGCCAGAATTTACCTTACCTCACTTCAGATACTTACACATTAGATGTCTAAACACTGCCTAAATTCCTACTGTGGTCAGCTGATAGACAGACAACAGTCAAGGATGATTTACTCCATGTGACTGAGATGCTGGCTGTGGAGACGTAACATACTGCTAGAGGATGCCTGTCTCCCTTTTTCTGCCTTGACTGAGATTCAATGCCTAACTCCTAGACAGTCGAACAGATGGATCCCACCCCAGGGAACACCAAGGGATTGAATCAGCTTCCTAAGCATTAATATTTCCTATCTGCAAAGACTCTGTAGATGAAGTTTGTAATTAAGTAAAGAACTTGAATTCAGTAGTCCAGGCGTTGGAGGTATGTAGCTTTTTAAGTGTAAGGTAATATTGCATCACAGTATTGGCACATTTGAACCACCAGAGTTGAAACATGCTATGCAGTCTACATGTTTCCTACACCTGATCATTTAGAACACTCAGTTATTTCTAAGGAGATTAAGAACAAAGATGTTGCCTGATTTATACTAAAAATTTCCTGCATTTGGCAGTTCTATTATTTTTAGAGCTACAAGTTCAAATGTGGTGAGGAGGATTCATACACTGTGGATTGTCCCCTGCAAAGACTTACCCAATTTTGGCCAAATTATGTGCATTTGGAAACTTCAGTTCATATTGCCAATCAGAGCATCTGGCAGCTGTTAATCTTTGTTCATTCCATCTGCTGTGGATTATGCCCTAGTGCAGTTCCCTCAAAGGCTGCACAAAACTCCCTGCTGCAACTTGGAGGCTACACAAGTGTTTGTCCTGTGCTCTCAGTGATGCCCACCCTGGTCCCAGAAACACTCACCTGCCTAATGGCCCACAAAGAGGTAGGCTAGAACTGAGGGAGAGGAAGGACTGGCATGGAAGGAGCCTGGGACTAAAACTGAGGAAGGGCTGAGGAGGAGAAAGCAAGAACTTGTCTATGAGGCCAGAAGTGGAGGGTGCAATATTCACTAGAGCAGACCCAGTGTCTGGATGGGGCGCTAGTATTCATGTGGGTTAGTGTTAGCCACTTCTCAGGAGGTCAGTAACCAGGAAATGAAGACTAGCATCTCCCTTAGTGTCAGCCAGGAGAGTGGAGGGGATACCTCATGCCTGAAGAGTCCACGTAGTTCAACATGGCTTTTAATTACTACCCTATACAGGATTTACAGAGAAAAGGCCTCCCAGAGAATCCTGCTCCCTCCAAAATTCCCCTGCATACATTTATATTTGAAATAACAAGTCATACCACGTATGTTGGGTCACAATTCAGTTCTGAAATCTTTCGTCATACAGATTGTACCTGGAAGGTAAAGAGTACTTGGAAAGTCAGGCTAGAGGCAATAGATTAGAATTCAAAATCATTGGTATTTTATTGGTTTTGCCAACCCAATTATTCAGGCATCATAAACATACCTCCACAAGAATGTAAGAGTTTAAAAATAAAATAAATATAGCATTATTTTTATTCACCTTCTGGTTTTCTGTTTCCACTGTTCAGACACCAAATATCACTCTGATAAAAGCTCTCATTTATAAAATTAAGGAAAAAAAAAAAAGAATCTGTACATTTCACATAGTCACATGAATTAAGGAACAGAAAGGCCTTGGTGAAAAGACAGGACTAGCTAATACTGAACATGGACCTGGGAATGCGTATTGGGTTTATATGGCAAGGTTTCAGTAGCAGGGGGGCTACTGGGGTGGCTTCTGTGAGAAGCTGCCAGAAGCTGCCCCCATGTCCAACAGAGCCAATGCAGCTGGCTCCAAGACGGTCCCACCGCTGGTCAAGGATGAGCACATCAGTCACGGTGGTAGCGCCTCGGGGATAAAATATTTAAGAAGGGGGGAAAAAAATAAGCTGCACAAGAGCAGTTTCAATCAGGAGTGAGAATACGTGAGAGAAACCACTCTGCAGACACCGAGGTCAATGAAGAAGGAGGGGGAGGAGGCGCTCCAGGTGCCGGAGCAGGTTCCCCTGCAGCCTGTGGTGAAGGCTGTGGTGAGGCAGGCTGTGCCCCTGCAGCCCAGGGAGGTCCATGGTGGAGCAGATCTCCACCTGCAGCCCGGGGAGGATCCCACGCCAGAGCTGGTGGATGTGCCTGCAGAAGGCTGTGACCCTGTGAGAAGCCCATGCTGAAGCAGGCTCCTGGCAGGACCTGTGGCCTTGGGGAGAGAGAGGACCCCACACTGGAGTAGGTTTTCTGGCAGGACTTGTGATCCCATGGGGGACCCACACTGGAGCATTTTGTGAAGAGCTGCAGCTCATGGGAAGGACTCATGTTGGAGAAGTTCATGGAGGACTGTCTCCCATGGAGGGGACCCCATGCTGGTGCAGGGGAAGAGTGTGAGGAGTCCTCTCCTGAGGAGGAAGGAGCAGCAGAGACAGTGTGTGATGAACTGACTGCAGCCCCTATTCCTGTCTCCTTGTGCTGCTGACAGTGAGGAGGTAGAGAAATCGGGAATGAAGTTGAGCTCGGGAAGAAGGGAGGGGTGGGAGGAAGGGGTTTTAAAATTTAGTTTTTATTTCTCATTATCCTACTCTGATTTGATTGTTAATAAGCTATTTTCCCAAGTCAAGTCTGTTTTGACTGAGATGGTAACTGGTCCTTATCTTCACCCATGAGCCTTTAGTTATGTTTTCTCTCCCCTGTCCAGCTGAGGAGGGGAGTGACAGAGCGGCTTTGGTGGGCACCTGGTGTCCAGCCAGGGTAAACGCACCACAGAAGGAATGGCAGTATGGCACAGGCCTTCTCATTGCTTGTCACAGCTGCATTTATTCCTGTCACATGAATTATGATAGAAATTGTGTACAGTACATCCTGCTTGAAAACCAGGGAGCAAATTTAGCAAAATATAGTACATACTTTCAGTGCTCACTCTCTTCTATCTGGTTCCAAGAGCAATAAAAAAAAAAAGTTATTAATCTCCTTTCTCTGCCTCCACCTATCTTCTTCCTTATTCTTCAGTGGAAGAAAAAGGGGAAGGAAGGTTAAAAGGTGAAATTGTCTTGTGCCTCATCTTAGAAATGAACTAATCCTCCCAGCCCCCTTCTCATAACTCCAGCTGCCAGGTGAGTTTTCTTTTCAGCTGCTACTTCAAATACAGGATTTTCTGAAGCAACATATTGCTCTGTGGTACTTTCCAGATTCTTATTGTTCAAATTTACTACATGAAAACAAAATACAGCTTTTGATAGCCCCTGCTTGCCTTGAACCCTGAAGTAAAGAATAAAGAGGCCATAAAATGAAAGAAATCTAAGGCTTCCCACCACTCCCCACCTTCTTTTTAACCCAAACACATTGCCTACTACCATGCCTGAGCTTTTTTTCTCCCTTCTCTTTTGTTTGTGACTGCAAATACAAATCTGCCAAGCTGAACAGTTTATATTTTATGGATTGAAAGAAACAAACTATCCAACAAAAATGCCACTCTCCTGTTGAAACTGTTGACACATCGTTTGTTGTTCACAGCTGAGGACTCTGTACATTACTTGTGCTTACAAGATCAGTGAGTGTCACAAAAACATGGGAAATAGTGAGTTAAAAATGTCGACCTGTGTGTTAAAAGGCTGTGTCACCCTCCTGTATATGAGCTGATAAAGTGCTTATAAAATTCTACTAAATGTTAATGGTGCAAGTCCATCGAAGTTAAAACTACACTTAATATTACAACCCCATGTTAATATGATACACTCAAAGAGGCCCTTGATAACATTACGCACTGCTACCTTTAAGACATGAAGAGAAGGGTATACATTAGTCATTTAATGTGTCTTTTAGGTGCCCAATGAACCTTTAGCTGATGCAAAATGTTTAAAGCTCTGATCCATCACTGGGACTACTGGGATAAGTAAGGAGTGTAGAACCCAGCCGTCGAATAAGAGTGCCAAAGCCCTGCTGGTTTGTCCCTATAAAATGTGCCTTTGGGTACATTCAAAGGGAAGTGATCTGCAACTAATGCCTTGGGAGAAAAGCTCATGGGTCTGCCCATCCTAAAATCAAATCTGGGCTTGTTCATAACATAACCATCTAGGACTGACTACTTAAAAAATAAAAATACTAAGCTGTCCACCTCATTCATTTTGCTTCACTGTGTTCAGCCTATTTGCATCATATTTTTAACACGCCTGTCAGCATAACTTTTGAGAATTACTTTTTTTCAATATGGTCATGCCCTATTAACTCCTCTTTAGGAGCTGAAAGGAAGTAGGTGTCATTAAAAAGACAAAGAAATGCCACTCTGCGGTAGTCACCTGCACCCCATACACCACCACCTTCACCCTGGGCCTGAAGTCAGAGGCTGCAGATCTCAGGCTGCTGCAAAAGGAGCCCCTTGCTCCTTCTGTAGATGCTCCAAGTGCAACAGCAGACATCTTGGTTTGGGCACCATCTCTGATGACAGTTGCTGACAGTCTCAACAGATATCACTTGCAGGCATCAGTTCAGCTGAAATTATTGTGATTTTTGGTTATATTTTAAGACCCTGTGACTGAGCCAGAAGGCTTTACAATAGCCATGGCAGAAAGAGTGCCCTTCATGGTCTCTTCTACATTATGAGTGCATAAAGCTGTACCAGGCCTACAAGCTTTACCTATAAACTGTTAAATCAACTATCTTAGCTGAATAAGGACAGACAGGAATAAAGTATTCTGACATTTCTTTATTGCAATGCACCCTATGGGAATCATTTTACTCCTTCCATTGCAGACACTTCTCCGGTTTAACTTTTTCTTACACCTCAAACACACTGTCACCTAATGAACCTAAAAATCATCATAATCTATCTTTTCTAAACAGTTGCTTCACTGAACATGCCCCACACAATTCATACGGAGTGGCTGTCATAACTGGGCAAACAGCAGGACACTGGGGACAGTACAGTCTTGTTGCTTGTATGTTTATGGTCTGTGACTAAAATAACATAATATAAACATTTAAAAATGTTTTCTCCCTTTGCTTTGAAAGGCTAGTTCAGCATCATTTCCAGGCTATTTCTTCTCATAGGCAAATATTGTCCTTTAAAACACAGCTACTTTTAAGAACAGTTAGCAGCTCGTATAAGCTATAAAGATACTACAGATGTACCAGTGTGGTGTGAAAGAGTGATAATTAAGGCACAATGTGGCACCCTAACTGAGCCAAGTGACAAATAAAAATGTCTGCTTAGACTTGAACTGGATCATATTTAGTAACTTCAGGCATCATGGCCTCTTGGTCCCCTGGATGCCCAGCTCCACAGTTACCATGGGCAGAGCCAGATCAAGTGCACCGAGAAATAAGAAATATAGAAATATGAGATATAAAATATGGTGCTACTGTAAAGATTTTGAATAGAAATTAAACTAACCCTTTCTGTACTGTGTGTTGAACGAGATGCTAGCATCTGTACAGGATTTAATTTTCAGTATCTCAAAACAAAGAACAAGATGGGGGCAGAGCATGGGCCAGAAGTGTTAGTGGCACTCCAGACATTTTTTGTAGGCTGTTTCACAATTTTCATCCTAGGATCACAGGGAGCTTTTCAAAGAAGATCTCAATCATAATTTTGTTCAGGTCAACTATATTCATAACATTTCCTTTCTTTGTTCAACTGCAATGTTCCTGCAGAATCAGAATCAGAAATGAGGACCTTTCTTTTGCCGTATCAGTCATCCCAGGTCAGATGAGACTCTGGGACTGGAATACATCTGGCAGGAGAGACAAGGCCAGCTATATTTAGCAGCTGGCTTTTTTTCTCTTCCTTCAGGCTGGGAGTGCATCCCTAGTGCATGGGACTCTTGAGTAGGACTGGAAAACATGGCTCAGGTGTGATCACATCAGGATGCCAGAAACACTTCCGAATTGGCAGTTCAGAGTGGGTCATACACTTGTTATACATTTCCATGATATTCTGTTTTCTTAATCAGTTTTCATGCATAGCTATGCCTAACCATAAAAAAAAAAAAAAACACCCTGACATATCTTCATTGCTGTAGGAAACAATAAAATGGCAAATGATTAAATGCAGAATTAATTTGTTGCATTTTTGCAACTGAACAGCCAGATAATACACTTTCACAGTTATGACACCAGAAGCCTGAAGCATCTTTGGGCATCATATTGGTATGAAACAGCACGTATCTTTTTTCTAGTGTAGACAAGGCTATGAATCATGCATATGTTATAAAATTTCAGGTTCTAGTATTTCAGATTTAACAGCTTGGTAATCATACTGTTAAATGCATTTACTTATGGTGAGTTCAAAATTACTTGCAACTTTCAATCTGTGAGGCTAATTACATGAAGGGCAAATGAACACATTTATTTCTAAGAGCATAGATTAAATCCTAAATAATAAAAACCAAATGTGGAGCATCTTAATGAAACTTCCACTGCAATCAATGACAATTTTCCTGGAGTTACAATAGGGGAGACAATAGGGAAGTTTACAAGAACATGATAAAGGAAAGAGCCCTCATATTGTTTTAGAAATATTGATGTCTATGAATAATAAAAGCTATTCATAATGTGCTGTAAAAATAACATGGACCTAATTAACATCTGTGGTCAGCTCCTTTTTTTTTTTTTTTCTGCAGAGACAATGGAAAGCAACATTGCCCACAAGAGTACCTTAGCTTGGAGGCAATGGTTCATTTTCTTAAGAACAGCATGCTATTTGCTTGACTCTCTTCATTATTCAGCTTTCCCTCAGACAGTTTATAAGCAGTCTCTTGTGACTCTCTTACAATCAAAATTCAATCAGTTGTACTGGATCTCATTACTGAAACCACTTGGGTGAACATTTGTGGCCACAGACTTGAGTGCAGGATCAAAGCATACACAGCTTGGTCCAGACTGGATGCGTATCCTCAGGGACTCTTTGCTCTTTATGTGTTTGATAAGTGTAATTCTTTGACTTTTTAATGATATTTATGAATTCAAACATCATTTTTGTGGCTATCTTCTATAACTGCATATAATTGTAATGCTGCAGTGACTGTTCCCACTTGTAAACCCATTTGCTAGAATATTCATGTCTGCAAACATCTGAATGCAGGTAAAGCCATTTAATTTTTAAAAGGCATTTTCCCAGGTCTTCCATTCAGTGATTTGTCAATGAATAAGCACTAAAATGTTTGGTATCCCACAGATGGGAAAACTGAAGTGATCAATCAGTAAATGACTTTGTGCTGTTAATCTACACAAGAGTTTTGCATCTCTCATTTGATTTTGAACTTCCCAGCTGAGAATGGTGAGTAAATGCCTCCTGTCCCTTCCTTTCCTTACATCCTTCTGCTGGGCAAGGCTCCAGGCCTGTACCACACTCAGATGGAATCACTGCTGTTATTCAAGGAAGGGCCTCAGCTGTTAGGGAAAAGCTGATTCATATGGATGTGGGGGATGCAAGGGAAGGAAGGAATACAGGGGCCATATCTCTAAAGGTGCCACCTCATTAAAAGCATCTGAAAGCTATATTAACCTATTCAGGAGCTATGAGTCCACTCTTACTTTCATTTGCAATATCTTGTCTCTTTTCTCTAACTTCAACAATAACCAAATTAGACTGCTAAAATAGTATTCAAAATTATCTCCTTCTCCTGTTTGATTAATGCAAGTTCTTTCCTCTTACTTGGAGTCCTTATTGTCTTTTGAAGGAACAGAGCAGAATACTTTATATGAAGATTTTTATTCTTCCATATAAATGGATTATAGAAGACATCATATAATTTTTATATCACTGATATTATTTCTTTGTGTTTCACAGTTGAATTGGCAAGAAGCAGCAACTTACAGGTTTTATAGTGTAAGGTGCCACATACATTTCCAGACATATAAAAGCATAATAATAATAACAATAAATTGTAATGGTTGGATGTAGAAACATCACGTAGGCAGGACTGGATAAAGAACACTTCTCTAACTAGGGACAAGTTATTATCTCTAGACATTCAGATTAGTCACATCTGACTTCATCTCTTCTCCCACATGCTCACTATGTTTACTGAAATTAATCTGAGTATCAGTCAGGCGGTCAGTGCTAGGATGACTTTTCCTTTCAAACCTATTCTCACACCTCTTACCCCCAAATTAAATAACTGAATGTATCCTAAGGTGTTTCTGACTGAGGAAAGTTGTAAAATTGATTAAATTTCTTCTCTTTTTAATCCTCTTTTTTTGTCAATTTTGTAGGTGAGTTATAGTTTGGCACAAACTTTACTGCAGACCTGGAAACACATCAGTGTTGAGTATTGATGACTTTTCCAAATATATTTTTATTTCTTTTACATCACTGGCCTCCATGACATTACTGATGAATCTGATAAAATCATTAAGGACCGTATCTACTTTTTAAGAATTGTGTCATGCATCTCTCACAATGTTTTTTTTTAATCCTACCATTCATTTTACAAAGTCCCAGACCATTGCCATTGGCTAATCTCTCCCTATCACTGGAAAGCAGCCCTCTCTACAAAGGAAGCTGTGCCAGTCACTGCACTGTGCAGCATTAGGAGAGGTGCGAGGAAAGTCAGCATTTTGTACCCAAACATTGAAACTGATGACGCCCCTTCTCATTAACTCTGTTGCAAGAACTTTAATAGCTATCCAGGAAACACAAGAGCTAAAATATTAAAACCTCTTAAAAGATCCTACTTAATAGCTTGGAACAGAATGTCTTTAGCCTTAGAGCAAGGCAGGTAGGACCTCATCCTGCAGCAGTGTGCAAGGTGGGAGGAATGTCACTTTCTGCCCATATCTATTCTTGTTGTATTACTGCCATCTCATCTCCTCCTCTATCCCTACCCCTTAATTTTGTTCACTTACTGTATTTCAGCTTTATGGTGGTCAAATTTATTTGTTTCTGTGTGACCTTTTGTGCAAGTTACTTTAAAGTTAGTTTGATTATTTGGGAAAAAAGCCAATCTGACACAGTGACCATCTGATGCACACACAGCTGAGGAGGGAGGGCAAGAACATCTGCAGGATCTAACAGCCCTGCCCAAGGGAGGCATTTGTGTGGGTGGGCGGATGCCTTAGCATAAGGGTGTCTGATCTCCTGTGGCAAGAAGATCATTCAGGTAGAAGGAGCTTGGTATAAGTAAAGAGAACCAAAAGGCAGTGTTAATTAAGCACACTTTCACCTGCTTCTGCTGTGACCCCTGCCTGAGAGGAGTCCTGGCGTTTCCCAGCCAAAGATGAAGCTGCCTCATGTCAACCTCTGCCAGAAGCTTTGGCGTGTCTCAGATGTGCTGAGCCCAGCAAGCAGTAAGTGGTCCCAAAATACTGCTGCTGTGTGAGAGACCTGACCAGAGCACCTCCAGGAAATCGCCCGTGGCCACCAGGTCAACAGCATTACAAATGTCAAAAAGTGTCATTGTGGGTACATGTGTGGGTCCTGTATTTTTTTGCCACACAGTGGTGCAGAACCAGCCGAAATACGAATCCTGTTCTGTCAGCTGGGCCATCAGGCACAACTAGAAATGTTTTTTTTTTTTTTTTTTTTTTCGCTTTCTTAACTATTGGCTCAATGAGGCCCTTGTGCTGCTTTATGTGTCTGAGACAGACATAGGCTGAGTGCGGAGAGATGCAGACAAAGAGACTTTCCCTGTGTGAACTTCCTTTTGAGAGGTGTGAGTGTTTTTCCCCTCTGACTGACTTTTAGACCATACAATTGGAGAATGAAGAAATTATTCTTTTGGTAACGCCTGCCTTCCACACATATTTAACAATGCCTGAATACAAATTTAAAAAAAAAAAAAAACATGCTGTGGCAAAATCTGTATTTAACTGTTTTTTCCTTTGGTTGTTGTGAAAATTCCCAAGCTAGCTCTTTTTGACCATGGATGATGCCACAAACTTTATTACTAGCAAGTATCTGTTCCATGATGCATAAGCAAAGCACCTCACACAGCCCCCTATGCAATCATGCTAACCATACCTTGAAAGTTTACAGCTATATCAAACAGAAATAAAAATGGGGAAGACAGCCTAAAAAAGGAAGGGTGTATGGCAGAAGATGAAGAAGATGATTTATTATGATGAATTCCTGTAAAACAACGGCTGCTTAAAAAGGCTACTTCTACTCCTGTGTTAACAGGAGAGTTCCAGCAGCATATTAGAAATTTTCCAGTATCTCTTCTTATAGCTGATATAGGGCTGAACTCATCTGACATATCATTAACAGCCTATCACTTTTACTCTTAAAGAAGTGAATGAAATCAAGAAGAGAAATAGAGAACAGACAGTTCTACACACTGGAATTTTTTCAGTGCAAGGACTACCTTCTTAGTGCTCTTCACCTGCATCTGAGTTGTGCCCAGCATGGTAGGACCTATGAGCAATTAGAGCCCATGGGCTGTAAGAGAAAGGGGGAACAATAGAAAATGGTAAAAGCACAGGGGTAAGGAAGGGCGGTAGGGGAAAGAAAGAAAAGTGAAAGAAATTACTTCTGAGGAAGATGTTAGAGGAACAGCAGGAGAATGCTTAGCACTGCTTTTCCTGTGTGACATTTTTGGTGCAGGGAATAAAATAATAATGCTTATTTAACAATTTCTCTTTCTTATTAAGCAGACTAAATCTCTAAACAGCCAAATTATTTCTTTAGCAAAGAGTTAGATTTGCACAGACTTGACATTAAGCAACTAATCTTTATTTATCATTATGACCATCTGCAAAATTTTGTCTAGCCTACAGTTTGGCCTTGCATAGACTGGATAGCTGTGTGAGTATCTGCTGGTGCTATAACTTCTGCTACAGTGATTCAGAAAGAAAAAGGAAAAAGAAGAAACACTAGAATGCTGCAGACTCAGATCTTAGTCTTTTCTTCCGTGCTTATACCCATTACCTTTCTGTTGTATTAATGTAAGTCATAAAAGAACACAGTACCTGATACTCACTTATGCCACTGTCATGCAGAAAACTAAGCCTTAAAACACGTTCATTTGTTGAACATGGCATGATACGACAAATAATAATTATGGTATTAATTTCAGAAAAGATCACAGAGCAAGCACTAGCCTACAGCAACAAAGCACTGCATTTCGTAGTATCCTTTTTATTTCTATACAAGCTATACTAAATGACCTAAATTAAAAGCTCTTGATGAAAGAAAAAGTAAAGCAAGAATCCTAGACAATTCAAATAGAACACGTAAGCTATTTAAAGGCTGGAAAAAGGAAATCCAAAACAAACTGCACCATACTGAGCAATGTGAAGCCAGGTAGTTTTACATTAAATGGCACTCAACTGATCCTTCTGTTTGCTTGTTCTGGGTTTGAACATTGCCTTAGCTGCACATGGTTCCACATTAGGGTCATCAATCTCTCTTCATAAATTATTTTTTTACTATTTATGGCATTTGACATGATTATTTAATCTCTTTTTTTTCTCTCCTTATTGGACTGAGAGTGGGAGGAATGGAAGAGAAGTTAGGGCCTATATCTTCTTAATCATTTTTCACATGGGACAAAAATATTTCATCTTGCCCAGACAGACAGAACATGAAGGTTTCTGAGTATGAGGTGCAGATATAAAGAACAAACCCTCCCAAATTATATATTTCTAATCAGATTTTATCAGCAATTCCTGCAAGCCAGTTGGCAATCACTTAAAGTTTGCCTTCCTAGGAAACTGAATTCTAAGCTTCAAATCAGCTTTCAGTTCTGCTTTTAAGTACTTGATACCTATAAATTTAAAATCAATCCCTCTTTTTCTCAAGCACTGATGAGGCTGCGTAGTGAGGCTGTAAGGTAAACCATGAAGGTTTTTCCTTGGAACTCCGCCACTTGAGAAGTGCAGAATGGCAGAAATTGAAAAGAAAATTTATGTTTTCAACATGGCCTTGCTTTTGGGACAGAACAACACCTAAGGAGCCGAAGAGCTTATTTTCACTGAAGTGTTACTGGACCAGCATGAGATATTCTACTTGAAGGGAAGAAGAGTTTTGTCTGAGATCAAGACTCATCTATGAGCTAACAATGATTTATTAGAGATTTCTTGACCTACCTGTATCCAGTGCCTACTGACCTGAAATTGTTTAAGGAGCATTTCAGGTTCAAGTAAAATTTATCAGCAGATAGCATTAAGTTCACACAATTCTGTTTCAAAAGTTTGATGATCCTACCATCATGTGATCAGCAAAGCCCTTTTTTTGTGACAGAGAAAGGGAGAAACAGAATTATAGCAACAGCCTGACCCAGCTGGGGAAAAAAAGAATAATCAGATAAAAAAGTAATTTTCTCTGACTGCCTTACTATTTCTTTCTGTGTTGTGGTGGCCTTGTATAGTCTTGCTTTGTGTAACTGTCCCAGTTTTGGGGCTATCTTAAAAATAATGTGAGCGAAAATTAGAAATAAAATATGTCCTTGTTGTATAAGGAAACTAAGGTGCCAGGGAGGGCACGCAGCAAGACTGCTACCTTGGATTTCAGGAGAGCAGACTTTCCGCCTCTTCAGGGATTTGCTTGGCTGGGTAACATGGGATAAAGCCCTGGAGGGAAGGGGGGCCAAGAAAGCTGGTTGATATTCAAGGATCACCTCCTCAAAGCTTAGGAGTGATGCATACCAACAAAGAGGAAGTCAGGTAAGAATGCCAGGAGACCTGCATGGATGAGCAAGGAGCTCCTGGACCAACTCAAACACAAAAAGAAAGCCTAGAGAGGGTGGAAGCAAGGACAGGTAGCCTGGGAGTGATACAGCAAAATTGTCTGAGCAGCCAGGGATCAGGTTTGGAAGGCCAACCCCCCGATATAATAAAATCTGGCCAGGGACATGATGGGCAACAAAAAAAGCTTTTACAGGTACATTGGTGATAAAAGGAAAACTAGGGAAAAAGTGGGCCCTCTCCAGAAGTAAAAGGGAGACTTGGTCACCTGGGATATAGAGAAGGCTGAAATACTCAACAATTTTTTTGTGTCAGTCTTCACCAGCAAGGGCTCCAGGCACACTGTCCAAGATGCAGAAGGCAAAGGCAGGGACTGGGAGAATGAAGAACTGCCCACTATAGAAGATCAGGTTTGAGAACTTTTAAGGAACTGGAAGGTGCACAAGTCCATAGGACCTGATGAAATGCATTCATGGGTCCTGTGGGAACTGGCGTATGAAGTGGCTAAGCCACTATCCATCATATTTGAGAAGTAGTGGCATTATGGCAAAGTTACTGCTGACTGATAAAGGAGAAACATAACCCCTATTTTTAAAAAGGGAAAAAAGGAAGAACAGGGAAACTATAGGCCAGTCATTCTCACCTCTGTGCCCAGCAAGATCATGGAGTGGATCCTCCTGGAAAATACGCTAGGGCACATGGAAAACAAGGAGGTGAGTGGTGACAGCCAGCATGGATTCACTAAGGGCAAATAGTGCCTGACAAATTTGGTGGCCTTCTGCAATAGGGTTACAACATTGGTGGACAAGGGAAGTGTAACTGATGTCATCTACCTGGACTTCTGCAAAGTCTTTGACACTGTCTCACATGACATTGTCATGTCTTTAAATTGGAGAGACATGGGGTCTAATGGATGGACCACTCAGTGGATAAGAAATTGGCTGGATGGCTGCACTCAAAGAGTTGTGGTCAACGGCTCAATGTCCAAGTGGAGAGCACTGATGAGCAGCATTCCTCAGGGGTCAGTGTTGGGACTGGTGCTGTGTAACATCTTGGTTGGCAACACGGACAGTGGGATTGAGTGCACCCTCAGTGAGTTTGCCAATGACACCAAGCTGTGTGGTGCAGTTGACACAGCAGAGGGAAGGGATGCCATCCAGAGGGACCTTGACAGGCTTGAGAGGTGAGCCTGTGCAAACCTCATGAAGTTCAACAAGGCCAAGTGCAAGGTCCTGCAGATGGGTCAGGGCAATCCTAAGCACAAATACAGGCTGGGCAAAGAGTGGATTGAGAACAGCCCTGTGGAGAAGGACTTGGGAGTAGTAGTGGATGGAAAAACTACTATGACCCAGCAATGTGCGCTCACAGCCCAGAAAGCCAACCACATCCCGAGTTGCATCAAGAGACGTGTGGCCAGTAGGTTGACGGAGTGGATTCTGCCCCTCTACTCTGCTCTCATGAGACCCTACCTGCAATGCTATGTTTCAGCTCTGGAGCCCCTAACATAAGAAGGACATGGATTTTCTCAAGTGGGTCTAGAGGAAGGCCACAAAGATGATGAGAGGGCTGGAGCACCTCCCCTATGAGGACAGGCTGAGAGAGTTTAAATTGTTCAGTCTGGAGAAGGCTCTGGGGAGACCTTATTGTGGCCTTACAGTACTTAAAGGGGGCTACAGGAAAGATGGGGAGGGACTCTTTGTCAGAGAGTGTAGGAATAGGATGAAGGGTAATGGTTTTACAGTGACAAAGGGTAGATTTAGATTAGATAGGAAGAAATTCTTTACTGTGAGGGTGGTGAGACACTGGCACAAGTTGCCCAGAGAAGCTGTGGCTTCCCCCTCCCTGGAAGGGTTCAAGGCCAGGTTGGACGGGGCTTTGAGCAACGTGGTCTGGTGGAAGGTGACCCTGCCCATGGCTGAGGGGCTGGGACTAGATGATCTTTAAGGCCCCTTCCAACCCAAACCATTCTATGATTCATTTCTCTTCCTGACTCCTATCAAATAAGTGTCTAGAAATGCTGTCTATTTCCAAATATTTTTCAAAGCTTTGGGAACTTTACACATTCAGTCATGTAAATTAGTAATAGTTAGGCAATCATAGGCACTCATTTGCTGACCTGGCTTACTGTCTTGACAGGTTTGCTGCTGCTGGGGGCTAGGATCTGGGATGTTGTTGAGGCTTGCCCATTGCTATTACATGACGTTCATCCACATGGACACCAGTGATACTGCTGATGCAGATCTGGAGCATATCAAGGGTTGCTACACAGCTCTGGGGTCTGACAAATTAGACCATAGGTCCATTCAGGCCTTTTTATGATTTCCAGTGTGTCTCCACACCAGACCTTTGAAGGGAATAGGTAACAAGGTGTGGACATCAGTGCCTTTAAACTCCACATCACCTCACCCATTTGAATCTTACTTCCTTTGTTTAATGGAAGTAAATCACTCAGAGAGGAGGGCACCAGGACTGTAACAACATAACAATGTCGCACAAGTTTCATTCTTCCTTCTCTTCTGAACATATCTGTGTGTTTGATTGCAGTGGATTGTTAAAGAATTTTTGTCAAAAGCCCCCAGAAGGGGTTGAGAAAAACACAGGAATGAAAAGTCAGCATCTGGAGCAAGTTCATAATATCAGTACTCTATACCAGAGTAGATAGAACTAAGAGTGACAACTTTTTATGGTTTTGTAAATAAATCCTTTTTAATCTAATCGTTGTAAACTTTTTGGGGAGGCTAATACTCCCACAGAATGAATTACCAAGTCTTTTGTGCTAGCTACACATAGGACCCTTTTTATTGTTTCCCTTCTACCTCATTTTCTCTTCACTTCCATAGCAAAACAAGAAAAATAAACAAGGCATGGCAGAAAAAGCAAGAAGAAATGACAGAGAAACAACCTCCTCCTTCCCTCCAAATTTCAAAAATTTGGTTGCTATCTGAAATGCAGGAGGTATGTACAGCCCTATTTAAAGAAATTGTCAAAGCCATATGAGGCATATGAGAACGTTAATCACAAATTAAAACATGAGTACCCCTTTGCTGTGCATCATTCCACAGCTGGAGTCCAGTGATAACCTTATACTTCATGTTCCTGCTTTGCACTCACACATGTAGTCTATTCCTTTCCTTTTCACCCTGATTATGCAAGTCATCATGAAAAAGCAACAACAAAATTTCACCAAACTGACAAGAAGGGGGAGGTTGGATAGTATCAGTTCTCCATATTTGAAAATACATTGACTGCTACTTGTAGAAACACTAGGGAAGATGGTTAATCCATCATTGCTTTATAATGCCAGAGAGAGTTCCCTGCACAAAAAGTATCTCCTGGAAAAAGTGTGCAATGCCATAAATGGCTATGTTAGAGTTAGACATCAAGGAATGATATACAGAGGCACTTCTGAAAAATCAAATAATATTTCTGATACTGTCCTACTGCAAGACTAGAGGCTGGCTTTTGCTACTAACACAGTACATATAGTACTATAAATGTATGCTGCAAGGCTTTTATTGTCTATAAAATTTATTTTTTTAGATAAAAATTTAGGGACAGACCAGTGAATTCTGACATGGCTGTGACACTACTCACTTTCTCAAAAAGCTCTATTTATGCCCAGTTACGAAAAGTCTTTGATAATCTGCACATATTTCTGCACTTTGTTACACTGCAGTGCTAGCAAAATCACTTTAAAAAAATCCATATTACAATGACTGTAAAAAATTATAAGATTTGAATATAGTTCGATGGACTATTTATTATAGAGAAATTGGCATACATCTAAAAAATTAGATCATAACATCTAATTCAGTTCATTCAAGTATTTAGATTCAGTTTTGTATTCTGGAGCTGTATTTCTAAGTATTTTTCTTCATGCTCCTCTGTTTGTATTTTTCTTTAATGACCGGTAAAAAAGACATAGGAAGGAGCCTTCAAATAACGGAGTCAGTTTTACTTTAGAAGTAATAACTTGCACATCTGAAACATGTTCAGTACCTTAACCTCAGCCAATACAGGTAAGACCTCTTGAGAAAATACTGAAGAAGCCACAGTGAAATAGTAGTCTGGACAACCAGATATTAATCATTATTGTCTCTTCTCTCTGTTCAAGTGATATTTTGAGGAGGTTTACGAGCATTCAATGCAATTACTTTCTGGACTGGTTATCAATCAATAGACATTGCAATGCCTTCTTTCTTTCTATAGCCTCTTGAGGTACTTCTCTTTCCAGTCTCCTCAGATACATCACTCACTAAAGGAAAAAAAAATAATCCTATGTTTAATTCATCTTGGGCTGCCTGCATAAGACTGACATTCACTGTAAAAAAAACAAACCAAACCAAAATCCCCTCCCATACTGGAGCTTTGCATTGCCAAATATCTCACTTTCTTTTTGTCTTCAGAATAGGCAAATGAAGCCTGCCACCCAGCTCTAAGAAACTCTTTATTTCAGTCTTGTTAATTCTGAGTTATGAATGAGTACATTCCTACGGCCACATGCCCTCATTGCCTTCAAAAGGCAAATGTGATAATTTTAGGTATATTAGTAACTTTCTGGTCTTTCTGTTTCTCCTTACACATTCAGATGTGTTCTTACTTTCCAGTTTCCTTCCAGACACATGAGGTTTGGGAAGTTTTATTTTTATAAATGAGATTCTCATATCCACACGATCCAGCAGGTATGATAACAAAGCAAAAAGTGAAGCCATAAAACTCAGTAAAATTGGTAGTCAATCACAGTACTGACAATCAAACAGCAGATATGCTTACAAAACTAAGCAGTGTGATTTCCCAAATGCACTGAGATGAACCAAAAAAAAGTGTGCTATAAATCTCTGGTGCTTTTAGGAATAATGTGTCTGGTCTGACTGCACTGTTAAGTGTTGCAGAACCCTTTCCTAAAATTAAGTGTTAAACAAAAGGCGGCTGTACAGGATTACCCAAGTGCACCCCCAGGGAAGATAAAACAATGGACTCCACAAGGAGCATTCCTGTATGTCTAACAAACACCCTATGTTTATAACCACAGAGAAGGCCTTGGTCACGCCCTGTGACAATCCTGATTTACCAGAAAGAGAATCTAACTGATCTGTTAAAAACTGGCTCTGCAGAAAAGAGGAGACTGGAGGTACAATCTGGAAGGTTTGCAGAGCTTTTGACAGGGGAGACAGTGACGGGACAGGGCAAACCTGCCTCAGATGCTGCTACAGACTTCAGCTTAGGAAAAAGCTTGGTCTTTCACTTTGTGCTGATTTTATTGTGCTTTGTTTTGAGGAAGCTGTCTATGCCACCTGGCCAACTGTCATAGCTCCAAAGTGAGGACCTGCAGCTAAGGCTGGACCAGCTGAACTCATAGTGGCTGGAAGCTGCAGGTGGGGAGGGAGGAAGGTGCAAGCCAGCCTACAGTAATGGGGGAGACAGTTTAAGGCCTACAGCCAGTGAAGATAAAGGGATGCAGTCTTGTGAGTGGAGGGATGTGTTTGATGACACTCAAGGAGCAACATGCAACAACACTGCACTTCCCCTGTCACCAAATACTCAAAATTTTTGTAGATTACAACATTTAACTTCCCTTCAAATATGAGGTTGCCAAACTAATTGTGTTGATGCTTAGGTAAAACAGAGAAAAGGGCCAGAAAAGTTGTTCTTCAATGTGGATTTAGTATAATGTTTCTTTACTCTTCAGGTAGCCTAACTGGAGTCTCTTCCACAAGGCACACTGTAGCCAGCAGAGCCTAGCAAGCATAGATGTAGAGACTGGGAAGTTCAACATAGACATAAGTGACCTCAAAAGAAATTGAATAGTGAATTGGCAATATTCACTAATGATATAAAAATCAACTTCAAGGTAGTTAAAGAGCAGAAGAGGAATCTCATAGCATGGTGATTTAAAAATATGGCAGATGACATTCAATACAAATAAAGTGAAGCACATGTAAAATGAAATAACTCCAAAAATACATATGCAGTGATAGGCCCTCAAGAAATAAATACTCATTTCATGGAGACCTTATCGATGGTGCAGAAGGTTCTCTAAATATATCTCATTGCTGCACATTGACCAAAACATTAGAACAATGTCAGAAGACTTTAGGAAAGAATGGAGAACAAAACCAGAGAACATTGCTATGCTACTGCTCACATTGTTGGAGAGAGGAAAGGCAGCTTAGATGAGAGATGGCTGGAGGGTGATAGAAGTCTATAAACTCACAAGTGACACAGGCAAAGTGAATATGGCATTTAAAAAAAGTCACAAGAGGAGCTAGGGAGCACCAGTGAAATTACAATGTAATTACAAAGTGATGTTGATATGCAACCCAATATACATACCCTTCTGGTCTGCAGCCTTCCCATACTTGAAGCTTACCAACCACCTACAGAAAAATAGCTCCGCAAGGCAGGAAGCCACATCTCTCCCTGCAGGCATAGATGTGTGCCCGGCCTTAAAGTCAGCATCTTCACCAGAGGTTTGGCAAGTAGTCCAGAGTAATGGGTATGGGTCCAGAATGACTATCTCTCTGGGAAATTTGCTCTGGTTCATGGGTCTTCAGCCTCATGCACCTACCCTTCAGCACTCCTGGGAAGGGAGAAGGTGTAGAGAAAGAAAAGGACTCTGAATCAAACTGCTAGAAATCCAGTAAATTAATAGTTGGGACATCTTTCTTCTAGCTGTTCTCTCCTGGCCAGAAAGGCTAGCTCCATGCTGTCTGCCTTCTCAGGTGAGGTAGCAGCAGACTGCACAAAAGTTCCTCGGGTTTTTTTTGGAGGTAGTTTCACCTTCTCAACCAGGAGGGAGGGAGAAACTTGGCACAACATTCCCAGTGTTTGCCAGGGCAAATTTTCAAGATACTTTTAGTCTCAATGAGTATCAGCATCAGATTCCTCTGTTAAGAAACAAGGACTGTCATTGTGCTTGTGTAATCCATCTGATTTGTAAAAATCATTCCCTATATGCTGAAAAACATTTTATTTTCCAACACACAATCGAATAAAAATAAATCTCTTACTTAAGATCCAAAGTAGGAACTTTTCAGCTGTAGCTTTGCTACAGTTTAACTACATCAAGAATTATATTAAGTTTCTTATTAATATCTACATTTAAGATGTCAATTTTACCTATACGAAGAAGTAATTTATCTTCTCCTTAAATTGTAGAAAATCAGCAATACTGAGCAAGAAACAAAAAGTATCTAAAAATCACTATGCCTAAATGCAAACAAAAATCCTAAATCAGAGGTCAGAATAAAACTTGTCCATGGGGTAAATAAACATAGAATCACAAAAACATAAGAGTAATTTGGGTTGGAAAGGATCTCTGAAGAACATGTGAAGCAGTGCTCTGCTCAGGGCTACTTTCTTACCTGGCACTGGTTGTCAGGGCTATGCTCTAGTGCCCTAATTATCTGGTTTAATATCACCAATCACTTAGAAGAACTGTATTGATATTAAGAGCAATAGATTATTTAAAAAAAAAATCAGCAGGGTATATGACATTCACTATAAATAAAGTGAAGCAGATGGAAAATTAAATAACCACCAAAATATACACACTGATAGGTGTACAAACACATTAGTACAATGGCAGGTACCAAAACCAAGTGGATCTAACGTGATTCTAGCTCATCTCAAAGAAACTTTAGAACAGTATGAGCTGTAAATGCTAGCACATGGGTCTTTTCTGATTAAGCTTTTCAAAAGCACTAAAGCCTAGACAAATTCCAGTGTCTCTGAAATGTCCAGTAGCTTCCCACTGGAATAAGATGTCAGGTTGCACTGAGTAATATTACGGCATGTCCTGGGTTTGAGTGGGTGGTGAGGTTTTTTGGTAGCAGGGGAGGGGACTATAGAGGTGGCCCCCTGTCAGAAGCTTCTCGAAGCTCCCCCAGCTCCAAGTCAGCTCCACCTCTGCACCAAAACTGAGCCAATCAGATGCACCTCTGCGATAACGTATTTAAGAAGGGACCTGGTAAGGAGAAGTTGGACTTGTGAGGAGGAGTTGAGGCAGCTGCGTGAACACCAAGGTCAGTGGAGGAACGGAGGAAGAAAGGAGGGGGGAGGTGTGCTGGAGCAGAGACCCCCCTGTATCCTGTGGTGAGACAGCAGGGCGGCCCCCCCTGCCACCCATGAAGATCTACAGTGGAGCAGACACTGATTTATGGCCTGTGTTTCACATGGTTGATCAAGGTGCTGTGCCCAAAGAAGGCCGGGGTTGTGTGGGAAAAGGTAGCCCCGCTGTTGTAATTCAGCACTGGGAGGATTGCAGCACACAGGGGTGTCCCATGCCAGAGCAGCTTGGGAAGGGCTGCAGCCCTTGGGAGGGACTGCAATTGGAGAAAGTTGGTGACCCACGCCGGAGAAATGTAAGGGAACACTGCAGCCTGTGGGAGGGACTCACGTAGGAGAAAGTTTGTGGACAACTGTCTCCTGTGAGAGGCGGACCATGATGGAGCCGGGGGAACTAGTTCCAGAAGCTCCCCCCATCAAAGATGGAAGAAGCAGCAGTACTGACTGCACCCCTCATTCCCTGCCCCTGCGCTGCTGAGGGGAGGAGGTAGAGATATCGGGAGCAGAACTAAGCCCAGGAAGAACGGAGGGGTGGGGGGAAGGTGTTCTCAATATGTGGCAATGCTTCTCACTGTCCTACTCTGTTAAATGTTGTTGTTAGTGTCTGTAAAAAATCTTGTTCTTTTTTTTCTTCTGCTAATGAGTCTGCCTTTTGCTTGTGATCATAATGGGCAATCTGCCCCTCCCAGTCCTATCTCGAATCCCAAGCCTGGCTCATCTGTCCCTTCTCATTGCCAGAAGAGAAGAGGGAGTGAGTGGCTGTGTGGTATTTGGCTGCCAATCAGGCTCAAACCATGACACTGCAGTAATATTTCAGTAGGGGGGAAGAGTGTCTTCACATTTAATGAAAGATCCATTTTGTAACTTTAAGATTTTTGAATGAGCATTGTAATCAAAATCTGCTATATACCAATAATTATTGCACCATCACGTGTGTTTACTTTTAGGGTATGTCTACTATGAAGTCTGTGTAGGAGGCGACTACAAAGAAACACACTCTTAAAGAAATAGCTGTAATGAATAGCTGCAGCTTCAGAAATTATCAACATAATTTTAAATGCTATCGTTCAATTCAGTCAATATCCAAATCTAAATATACATTAGTACTTGTTAGTAATATCAGTCTCATGATTTCCAAATGAAATGACAATAATTTCAGGAAAGACCATTTTAAAAGAGAGAAACTGTAGCAGTAGCGACACTGAAAAGAGAGCTCTTCCAGCTTGAATGCAAATCTCTCTCAGTCTCACAAGGCAGGAGAGAGAGATGGAATAAGCTGTGTCATGCAGACTGCCTGTACAGAAATGCTAACATGGCTGAGGCCAGCAGGCATACTTTGCCACTGCTCACATAAGGCTGTTAAGCTACAGTCTCTCCAGTTAACCCATCCCAGAAGGAAAGGCAAACATTTACAAACATCAGAGCTTTCAAGTCATTTCCTACTTGGCTCGGTGAACCAAAATGTGGGGCACCCCCACCACAACCACATAACCACTGATTAGGTGTGGAAGAATGCATGTGTAAAATCTGGCTGCAATATCCCTGCCTCTGTCCCGAGCCGTGCCCATGCCGGTCACACAGCCCAGGCACATGCTGCACACGTACGCACGCACTGCTGTAACCAGGCTCAGTGCTCGGCAAAGCTCTTCTCTCTACTCTGCTCACCTCTGATTTACCCATCGTACCGTTTCCCCTGACTACTGACAGAGTCCCCATAATTAATACAACCTCTCAGATCAGTTATTTCCTCTGAAGGCATTCAGTGGTCAGTATTTACCATCTGAGGTTGCACTGGACTCATGGTATTTATTCGGCACCCCATGTAGTAAGAGGTGATATTTAATGCTCTATTGATCACTGCAGCAACAGGTCTTGTTCTGAGGAGAGGGATGGTTTCCTGTTTCGCCACATTCAGCCGAGTTTGAACATTGTGGCCTTAATGCTCAAATACACGAATACACTGGTGTGTGTAATACACTGACTATAGCAGATCAACCCTGCTGCAGTGAAGCTGGAAAATGTATACTCTTCAGGAAGGAAAGCTGATGAAATTAAAGAGACTTGATTTTGTTTATCTCCACTGATACGCTATGTAATTTACCATATCTACCTACTAATGTGGTTTCGTTTTTATTGCATTGAACAAATTTAGGGCCTCATCCAGATATCAGTGGGAGGGTGTTCATTAGTCTCAGTGAGGACTAAATCCACAGTTCCCACTGTGCTTTTCTCTGTCAGAAGAAAGCAGTTGCAGGTATTATGACATTCTGCAAGAGAGGCCATGGGGCTCAGCATAGCATCTCTTGTGATCAGCCGAGTATGAGAGAGCAGTTCAGCTTCTGTAACACAGGGATCATTCATTTCATGTGTGTGTAATCTTCACAACAGGAAAGTCAACCTTCATCTAAAACCATGAGAAAGGAAGATTTTCAGAAAGGAACAAGTGAGTTTTGCAGGATTTTCCATGAGAATCAGCTGTCTTTGAAAATATACCCCTAGAAGTATACGCTACTCTTTCAATTGTCTTCCCCCTCCCTAAGCTTTCCCTTTTGATCAAATTAATGAGCCATTTTACTAACAAAAATCTGTGGAAAATATCCTTATGATTATTTTCAGTATTAGTTGAATCACATTAATTAGTTTTAACTTTCTCTCCTCTACAACCTTATCAAATTCTCTTTCAAAATGTTCATCTTTATCTATAAATTTTTATTTTTATCTTTAGCATCTGTCTCCTTATGTTTAAAATGACCCGTTTTCATCCATCAGAACTTTATACTGGGAGTCTTACATGTTCACTTGTTTAGAAGTCATTCATATAAGCAACCCTCTGAATTATTAAATGGGACTAGAGGTGACTTGACAGTTTCAAACTGCCAATTTCTTCCTTGGCCAAAGAGATTTTAGTTAAGCAGTGCATTTACTTCCCCTCCCAATTTGGAACAAAGCTGCCTCTTTGCACTTGCCAAGTTATAAAAACATTCATAAGGACTTCTCTCAACTCTGCTGATGTAAACAACTGGAGTGCCAAGAAGAAGAAAGCAATTATTATAAGAAAACTGTAAATATCTTATCGAACTGTAGAGCTGTTTCCCAAAAAGAAGAGGCAGACACATTACCAGAGTCATCTCAGTACAGACTGGACCAAGCATTTGAGAGTACACAACAAGCACCAAACCTTCTTGATTGGATGATAAGGAAACAGCTTCATACTCCCAAGTCTTCACTACCTGCCTGTCAGTATAGTCCCATGTAAGTTTATTACACAGTTTATTTTTGTAGGCACTTCTTCTGTGTAATAAGCTTAGAGATGGATATTTAGAAAATTATGAATATACTTAAAATCATTACACAATTTTCTTGTAAATGACAATCAATGCTAGTGTTGTTTGTGGCAGTGAAGAGAGGTGGACATGGGAAAGGTGCTTCCCAATAGACCACTAACACTTTCAGGTGTTTCACTGCCATCCTCCCTCTTGCTAACTTTTTTCTGAAGACTTCTGTAGCACTGCAGAAAGAATACATTAGTCCTCTGAATATTGCCACTGCTGGGTATATACCAGGGACACCCAGCTCTATTGTCAAAGTTTGTATTTCAGCAAGGAGTTCTCAGTTTCCCTTGTGTCAATGCTGATTGTACCTTCATGGTGATGGTCCTGACAGCCCTTATGTAGATTGATGAATAGTAGTTTCATTGATTAGTTGTTTAGTCCAATGATAAATTATTCCTGAATGTCTCTGTATGGAAGAAATCACCACTCCAGCAAGAGAGGAGGTTCCATCTATCACTCAGTCACTTTTCCTACAACTCTGAAGAAGAGAATCTGCAGACCAGAATGGATGCTGGGGAAGAAAGGTGGGGATTCACTGGTGGAAAGCCTTACCAGCCAGTGAGCGAGGGTGGGAAGGTGAAAATAAAGCTTTCTGAGGTTATTTTACCAAATATAATTTCAAATTGAAAAGTCAAAATAACACATTTTCAGTTTGTCAAAGTAAATTATACATTCTTCCTTCCCACCTTTTGATTCAGAAATATTTGAAGTCTCCAAGAAATACTTCCTGGGAGATGGAGGACAAGAAAAATTTGCTACACAATGATATCTATCTATATCTGTATCTAATCTATATCTATAGATATAATTAGATATAGAGATATATAGATATAGATATAGATATATAGATATAGATATTTTATTCAGTTCTGTTTGCTCCTGACAACAACAGGTAGTTCAAAAGCTAGCTCATACATTAGCTAGGGACAGACAGAGGATGAGATTACCCAAGAACAAAAAGCATTACTACTGATTTGCAGTATTTTTAGAATAAAGATGTGGTGTCAATACACAAAATTACTTGTTTACTTCAGTTTAAAAAAATGCAGTGGCATTTATGATGGACATGAACTATGTCTGAGAGCTAACTACCATGTCACAGGATGTCTATCACTTGTTGGAAGGGTAATGTTAAACTGCTAACAAGTGCAGAGAATGTCTATCAAACATCTTGTTCCTTTAGCCTGTATACAGTGAAGAATGCTCACACAAGATAAGGACTTAGCACAAATGGTTACTGAGTCTAAAAAATCAGGAAAAGTGAATTTTCAAAAATGGTACCTAAGAAGGAATAAAAGAAAAATAGATTATAGAATCATAGAGTGGTTTGAGTTGGAAGGGACCTTTGAAGATCATCTAGTACAAACCCTCTGCCACAGTCAGGGACATTTTTCACTAGATCAGAAAATATAGATAAAATATTGGAACAGGAACAGAACACAAGGTTTTAGGATTTAATTGCCCCATAGGAAAATCTCGAAGGAACTGTCTCTTTCTGTACACTATTCCTGAATTCTGAGCTTGGGAAAGTGCATATAAACTGGCAGAAAGGCATAAGCTTTCATATAACCATAACTACCTTAGAACATGCCCCCATACATTATTTTGCAGTACAGCTTGTGCTGGTCTTGGATGGGACAGACTTAATTTTCTTCATGGTAGCTGGTATGGAGCTGTGTTTTTGTATTTCTGCTGAATCCAGAGTTGATAACACAGGGATGTTTTCGTTACTGCTGAGCAGTGCTTGCACAGCACCAAGGCCTTTCTGCTCCTCACCCCACCCCACCAGAGAGGAGGCTGGGGGTTCACAAGGAGTTGGGAGGGGACACAGCCAGGACAGCTGACCCCCACTGACCAAAGGGATATTCCACACCATATGATGTCATGCTCAGCATATACTGTTGAGGGAAGAAGGAGGAAGGGTGGGAGGTTCAGAGTGATGGCGTTTGTCTTCCCAAATCACTGGTACGCTTGATGAAGCCCGGCTGTCCTGGGGATGGCTGAGCCCCTTTCCTGCCCGTGGGAAGTGGTGAGTGAATTCCTTGTTTTGCTTTGCTTGCATGCGCGGATTTTGCTTTACCTATTAAACTGTCTTTACCTCAGCCCACAAGTTTTCTCACTTTTATCCTTCTGATTCTCTCCTCCATCTCACAGGGAGCAAGTGAGTGAGTGGCTGTGTGGGGCTTGGTTGCCAGCCGGGGTTAAACCATGACATATATGCACCAAAAAAATAAAGAAACCCATAATCTACTCCAAAACTGAAAGGGAGAAAAGTTATCGCTCAGCTTTGAAGGGCCTTTACCCTAAACCCCTTCCTAAGCCTCCACGTTACAGAGAGCAGTCACAGAACTTAAGATAGGAGACCCTTCAAAGTTCATATGCACCTTTTGGATCTCCCAGAAGGCTACTGCTAAATGTTTTACTCTTACTTCTTTTAAAAACCTCTCTTTTCCCCAGCAGTAGTACTTTTAGTGTTTCTAAAAGAAAAATATTGAAAAGAGTACAGAATAGCTAAGTTTTTACTATGCATGACCCTACAGAGTAAGTAAACTAAACCCCCAAAAGACCATGCCTGCTGATCAGCTATTATACTTAAGTAGTCAATTCACTCAGCTGGGCTAAGGAGGCTGATATGACCAGCTTCTCTAAGATGAAATAGACCATCTAATTATGTACTTTTATAGCTCATTATACCTCATTTTGAACTTGAATCACAAATTAATTCAGGGGAATTCAGTGGCTGTGTTGAACTGGAGGCCATGCTATTTAATCATGGAAGTCCTCATTGATATTAAAAATGTGTATCTCTGAATCTATCTTAAATCAATATACCTTGACATTTAGCATTATTATTCTATTTTAAACATTTTCCTTGAACCACTTTGAAGTTGCAGCCAGGTGGGTCCCTGTTGATGCAAATGCCGTGTGAGTGTGCCTGGCTGCTGTAGAGACAGGCAACCCCAGTCCCAAAAGGCAGCTGTTCATCACTTAGGGGCACTGGAGAAGGAAAGCCAAAAGGAAAGAGCATGCTGGGGAGCAAACCAGGCAGCTCTCCATTACTCTGCCACTCCCAGATACATCCATGTGTCCCGAGGTTGAGTGAGTGGTAAGGTTTTTTGGTAGCAGGGGAGAAGACTATAGAGGTGGACCCCCGTCAGAAGCTTCTCGAAGCTCCCCCAGCTCCAAGTCAGCTCCACCTCTGCACCAAAACTGAGCCAATCAGATGCACCTCTACGATAACATATTTAAGAAGGGATGTGGTGAGGAGAAGTCAGACTTGTGAGGAGGAGTTGAGGTAGCTGTGTGAACACCAAGGTCAGTGGAGGAACAGAGGAAGAAAGGAGGGGGGAGGCGTGCCAGAGCAGAGACCCCCCTGTATCCTTTGGTGAGACGGAAGGACGGCCTCCCCCTGCCACCCATGAAGATCTGCAGTGGAGCAGACACTGATATATGGCTTGTGTTTCGCATGGATGATCAAGGTGCTGTGCCCGAAGAAGGCTGGGGTCTTGTAGGAACATGTAGCACCCCCTGTTGTAGTTCATCGCTGGGAGGATTGCAGCATGCCTACTTCTCCTGGGGGAGAGGGGTACAGAGCCCAGCAAGGCAGGGAGACCTACAACAGCCACCCGGCTTCGGTGCTGGGCCGTACTGGCACACCCGCTGCTGCACTGGCCCTGTGTCCCACCAGGCAGCGTGGACCTCCAGCCCAGGCCCCAGATTTGCTCTGGGCGCGTCAGGGGGTGTGTTCCCATCAGGCAAACACTGGTAAAACTGAGTTAACTCATTTCTATTTTGGCAGGTAGTAATAGGGAAAATGGATTTTGTTATCGTGCCCAAAGACGTAGCGATACCAGCTACTACTAAATCAGAGATTTTTAGCACTGTGGGAGAAGATGTACTGAAAAATATATGAAAGGATTGCCTTGCCGTCAAGTAAATTAAATGCTTCAAGAGCCCAAATTAATTTACTTACCCGTTGCAAATGTGCACTTAGATTTGCTCAACGTGTGTAACGTTTATCACCATTTTCTACATCGGCTGAACAGAAACCCCCTTGTAGCCCGGTACTCCGAAGGCTTTTGAAACGCTGGTCACGCGCGGCCCGTGAACGACGCCTTACACTTTCACGCGCGGCTTCCGCCGGCGGCGGCGGGAGGCGCGCGCTGCCCGCCACCCCGCGGCCGCCGCGCGCCCTCCGCCGGGCCACCCGCGGCGGCACGCGCGGGCACGTCGCCGCATCGCTCCGCCGGGCCGGCAGGGGGCGCCAGCCACCGCGCGCGGCCGCCGCCCTCAGGCGACCGCGGGCAGCCGGCACCTTCCCGGTCAGTTTCCGAAGTAACATTTTTTTGGTGTTTGTTTGTTTAATTTTAAATTGAACTAACGAGCCTACGCAGATTTTAACGAAGTCCTGGCGGAGCCAGGGACGTCAGCACCGTAACTCGGAACTAACGTCCTTCTAGAGCGTCTGCTGTGGGGAACATAAGAGCACTGCGTACGCACTCCTTCGTCGCTGGTGAAAAGCCAGTCAAAATCTAAAGCGGAAGCTGTTACTTAAAAGTGTCCCCTGTGCATGTAAATATTGTATTTATGTATTTACTTGTTATGATTAAATCTGCTCAGAGAAATGAGTGGATTCAGTTTGCTGCAACATCTGGCTGATTCTACAGATGAAAGAAGGCTGAAATGGCGCAGGCGTTGCCACCAGAGCTGTGTGTGCGCGTGTGTCTTTCTAGGATTGTTTTTCCCCTATAGCCGAACGCCCCACAGCCACTTGCAACCACCCGTGACGAGACCGCCAGCGGGGCCGTCTCAGCAAGCGCTCGGCATTGCATGTAGGTGCCTTGGGCAAGAATTTTCTACCTGTGCGCTGCCTGTCTGTTCTCAGCACTCCCCCGGACTTTCCTTTTCTACTCTTCGCTGTGCAGAAATTGCACTAATGTATTTTATTGGTTACATGGCAAAATAACAGAATGCAGTTATCACTGGGTATTTCAAAATACACAACTAGCCAGCAGTTTGAGGGGCCTAGATGAAAATTAACCAGGAAAATCTAGGTCCTCACCTTGAAAGTAAAGCGTTTTTTTTTTTTTCATATTTGACTTAAAAGCCGTGCTGCTACCATTGACTTCCCAAGCAACTACCTCAAATAGAGGCTGAAGAGCAACCGGCTCAGTAATTAGATGCCAATGAGCAGAAGTGAATAGAACATCTGTCTTTCTTATCATATGCTTCATATTCATGGCCAGGGTTTGTGCTGGTTGTGCAGTCATTCAAGCAAATAATGAATCAAATTTCAATGCAGAGGAACCTTTTGCTTTGTTTACAGTTTTACAAAGTATGCAGGAGATTTTATTTTGATAAAGTAATCATGGAGTGCTGAAGTTTACCAGATATCCTGTATTCAAATTATTTTTCTAAAAATAGCTACAGCGAAAGAGTATCTATCACTGGTAGTGATTAATCTGACAAACCCCCTACTTGGCTATAGCAGATGATGCTGCCACAGAAAGCCCAGATGATCCTTTCAGAACCTGCAAACCTCTCCAAAGCAGCACTGTTTTTATTAACTGTGCCTGAGACCAAGGCGCCACTGAATTAAGTGCTGTACAAAAACAGCTAACAATGGCCGTGCTGCACTTTGGTTGATTAGTTAAGGAGGGTTTGCTATCCCGGCACTGCTGAGGGGAAACCAACCAACATTTTCAAATTTGCTCAACCTGCTTTTGAGTAATGAGCTCAAGCTGCTTAATTTCTACTGAAGTTTATTGTAAGTGATAAATCTACGCTTTGTCTGAAAATTAATCAAAAAAAAATCACCTGAATCCCTGTGCCTTAATCTGATTTTTGAGCAGTTTGTTTACACTTTTTCTGAGAAGCACTTTGAAACCAGAAAGAAAAGTAAAGGCATTGATTCCTTGCCTCACACCTGAATGAAGAGCCACCTATAACTTTGGGGACTTCCAAGCTGCTTATCTACAACTCACAGATGTTTCATCAGTCTGACTTGGGTGAACAACTCACACCCCAGTTTCCATTAGTTAGTGAATAAATTACTTTATGCCACCTGGTCTTTTCTGTACTAGAGGCGTTGCTGCCTCCCTCGCTGCTCACTACCTCATAATGTGACCAACAAATGTCGCTGGGCAAGAGCACTGAGATGACAGGGACTGCCACTGTGCTGTGGGACAGCTCTTCTTGTTTTTTTCCCTATTTATATCTTGAAAAGAGAACAGGGTTGATTTTGGTTTTCTTTGATGTGTAAGTATCTATATCTACAAAATTAAGAACTCAGAACGCCCATACAAACAGTTGATTTTCAGTAAAAAAAAACCCCAAGAATGGAAACCCCACAAAACATTCAATGATGTCTCAATGTCCTGTTCTGCTCTTTCAAAGCTCTTGATATTCACACCAAAAATAACATACACAGTGTTGTAATTATCTGCAGGTAAATAACTGTAAAGAGAAGTCTAATAAAACACTGGTCAGATTTCTACAGATGCATTTTTGCCTTTCAGATGAAACATATTCCTCAAGGGTCTTATGGTAAAAGTTAGAATCCTTTCAAGATGCACTTAAACAAAAAAAACAATCAACCAACCGAAAACCCACAACCCAAACCTCAGACAACCTAATTAAGGACCTATACCTGACAATCCTTTAAGAGTTTCTGCTGCTGTTGAGCCCAGGTTTCTCAGGCAACAGCAGAAGAAACCCCTGGATACAATCTCAGCAAACTGGCTGTTCTGGAAGAAGCCTGTTACTGCATGAGAAAGGGAAAGAAACAGAGAATGAAAATGAGTGCGTGTGTGGGTATTTCTCAAGAGATCCAAGGAGTCTGAACTTCAGCTTTTTTACTTGCTCATTTTTTATTGTCTTCCAGTTCTGTTTTCTTTCACTAACAGGCTCGTAGTGGTCCTTTTGAAAACTCTGCAGGTAGCCCCATCTAGCTTACAGAAAGCAAGACATTAGTCTGTCACAATTAAAACAAAAAAATGACAATGCAGAACATTCCTTTGAAAGCCATGAATGATATGTCTCTGGGTGATGTGCTGCTTCCATCACATTCCCATCCTAGTGCCTTCAACATGACATGGTTTGGTAGAAACAAGTCAACCTCTGGCTTTTCTCAGCTAACACAAAATACATTATTGCTCTGAATAGATTCCTCAGTTTTGCATAACTAACAAGCTTCCCCTCCAAATACTTTCTCCTATCTCATGCATCATGTCTTCCACCTCACGGAGAATGGAAGTGGAAAATGTTCCATCTGCCAAGGGATAAAGACTCGTATGAGAATTCCCAAAAGAAAGAAGAAGAAAAAAGGTATGAGAAATTGGTAACACAAATCCATTTGCCCCATTGTGTTCCTTCATGAAGAATTTGCTGCCCACAATAGAATGTTTTAACAGTGGTAAGTGGATGGTCCTGCCCTGACTTGTTAATGATGCAAAGAACAACTCTCACATTAACTTTATGAAGTGTGCAGAAAACTATAGAATGCATATACATCCCAGAGGAATTTTTCAAGAGCTGTTTGTTTACCGAGGCTAACAGATTATGGTAATAAACTATAATCTATTTATTCCTTAAATCTTAACAAAAAAAATAATTCCACTTCTCTAAAATGCTGAAGCAAAGCTTGTGCTAAACATTTTCAAGTCACATTACAGGAGTAAAAGCATGCATAATATTACTTATATGCAGATACAGAACCGTGATGATCTGTGATGGTAGGAATGGCTTGTTGAGAGAGGCCATATCTTTTACTAGAACAATAGAGAGCTGGAAAAAACCCACACAGGCTCTTCTTCAGGTTTGAAATGTGTAGAAACCTTTGCAGTCCTGACTAGAGTTGGCAAACTTCTACCAGCAAATAATTTATTTGTCCAGAAATGTAGTTTTTAGGGCAGACAAAACTCTGCCAAATCTGAAGTAGTCACCATGAGTAACAGCCAAGAAGAGAAAGAGCTGGAATGTCAAAAGGATTTATCTTATTTCTTCTGAAATGGAAACAGTGACTGAGCTCATAAACAAAAGCGCTGACACGGGCACACGCACACGGTTCACGTTCCATTCACAAAATAGGAGGCAATCCTCCACAACCTAAAGTGAGGCAGCTGGGAAGTTTGGGCTCAGACGTCCTTCTCACATTTGAGTGCCCCATATTATAGAAATCATCCCTACTGTCTTTTCACCATTCTGAGGTACAGCTTTCTTACATGTACCGGTAACTTGTATTATATTTTAACCCCACTAGGTCAGTGAAGGGGACTGAGCCAAAGTCACATTTTGTGTGACCATATCCAAGAGTGGGAGGAAATAAAATGAAGAGGAAAAAACTCAGATTCCTTGCATTTCCATGCCACATCTTTTAAAAACATAATTTGGCTTTAAAAATAATTAAAAGTAAAATATTATTTTAGACTTCAACTCTTAACTCCCTTATGCTCAAAATACCTGTTTTGACATGATATTCTAATATATGTGCAACCAAACACCCATATGCATCAGCATTTTTTGTTAGATATACCAATAAATAATTATTTTTGAAAAAATGCCACATTTTCAAGCCAGTATATGATTTTGAGCATTTTCATGTGATTGAAAGCAAAAGAGAGCCAAGGTGAACTAAGAAACAGTATAAACAAAATAGATGCTTAGATGACATGATTTATTAAATGAGACAAGTGATTTACTGCTTGCAACTTATAAAAAGGAAAACAATCACAACAACGTTACAAATCTTGATTTCTGGTGTATTTTTAATCTCAAGAGATAAATGCTGTACAAAATGAACTGAAATAAAAACATGCAGCTCATTCAGTAGTGAAATACAGCTGCCTCAGGGATGGGAAGCAGCAAACGCTGATTGGGACACTAAAAACAAACCTCAGAGGACAAGAGGGATGGGGAAACTGTAAAAGCTGTATGTGGTAACATCCGCTTCCATGGTACAGAGTTGAGGATGACTGTTAAGCCCAGCACTAACCCAAAACGCTGACAGTGTAGAGTCAGAGGCAAACTTCACTCCTCTCGAACTGCTAACTCTTCTTCCTCATCTAATGCCTGTCCCAGCTCCAACACTGATGATGTCTAGAAGGGATTAAATACTCAGGAACACAGATGCAAAACTGCCTCATGGTTTTCCCCAGGAAGACAACAGGAGAAACTGCCAGGGATTATTCCCCACAGCTCACAGAGTGAAACTGTGAGCATCTTCCCTGGCAATGAGCATGCCAGACCCCCTAAGGACAGGGCTTATGACCCGAGAGGTGTTTCTAAGACACACACTAGTTGCAGCTGAGCCCGTATCTCCTTCCCACCATCCCAATCCACAGCTGGGCCTATTTCACACACCATTTTTCAGGATTTGCAAGGGGTCAGGTCAAAACTGTCTGCCTGTGGTGTAAGAATTAGCATTGCTGGGGAGACGATCTTATCACGCTGCCGTGTGGTAGTGTGAGAGGAGGAAAGGCGACCAGTGACACGGGACACCAGGAAACCCTACCCGCAGCTGGTGGACCAGTCACATGCCCAGTGACTTGCATGTCCCTCTCCCCTCCTGTGTGCTGGCGGGTGCCCTTTCAGATACGTGAGATTGTGATGCATGCTCTTTTCCTTTGGATTAAACACTTAGATGACAACAGGAGGACAAGAAAGTATCAGTTAATGGAGTGGGCTGCTTGCCTGCCCGGCAGTTTTGCCCCAGAGTTTTCTTCTTGGCCTCCAAACAGCTCATTATCAGAAGGGAGAGCAATGACTCGGCAGCTGTGCAGCAGCATCTTGCTCTCAACACCTCCAGCGTAGATCAGATGGGGAAATCAGCTTGCCATAAGCAGAAACATTTCCTGACCCAGATTCAGGCATTTTATAAACTTCGAGCCTCTTTCCAGCTGTAGAGATAAAACACTGTGCTGAAGAAAGAAACAGCGATGGCTGTCAGAAACAGACGTCTTCGCCCTCCCTCACTGTGTGTGGCACAACTGTTAAGGAAATTTATATGGGATTTCACAACAGACATAGACGGGTATTTTGGTTCTGAAAGCCTCTCTACTTGATTTTCTTCATTGTTTCTGCCGAGCAGCGCAGCGCTGGCTGCAAAGCCGTGCTGCAATGCAAAATGTTACACAACGAGTCATTTGCCGAGTGCGCCGACAAAAAGACACCTAAGTGGAGAAATGGCATCCTCCTGACTGGCATGTCCTTCTGCAGGAACCGGCCAGTGCCCCCGGGGCTTTCCGAAAGGCTCCCGCAGTACCTCAGCCTCCGCTGCCACCCTGCACAGCTGGGACCTCGCAGGGACTTCACACCCCATGGCATGAAGCACCACAGTTATGTCCACTGTGGCTGCCCAGAGCACTAAATTAGGAAAGACTGAGAAGTCTTTGAAAGACAAATTTAGGAGTTTAACTTTTAAAAAAAAAATCTTTGTTAAGTAACCCCCATTTAAACATGGGTAACAGCATTCTGCAAGTAGCAAAAATACAAATCGCACAAGAGTCTGTTATACTTTATTTTGAAGCTAGGGAATACATTTAATTTTACTGTGTTTGAAAATTTCCTAATCTCTTCTAAGAACAGATGTCAGCTTTTCTGAAGAAGGCAACATGGTTCATTAATAGTCCTCGTTTGCTACCTAACAAGAGGGTCTTTATGCATGGCTACAACACAAATGCTAATTGACACTTGAGAGTAACATTGCTAGAGGGGGAAATTGTATGGAAGTGTTTCAGAGTGTTTTTTTTTTTTTTTTTTTAATTAATAAAGTCCTCTATATTTATTCCCTTTCAACTGAAATGATTTCTTATGAAATTCTGATGACAATTCTGATGGTATTTTCTCCTGGATCATGCACCTCGAGCAAACAGGTGTGCCATTTTACAGTCACACTGTAGAGTTACTGCTTGTGGGACACGTTTCATGGCGTCTGTGACAGTGTGCCTTCCACTCAAAAATGATGCAAAGGTGATCAAAGGGCAATACTAAATGTCAGCCTTAACTTCAAACTGATTTTGCTAATTTAAAGATTTAGATGGTGGGGTAGTAGCGATGTTATCGCGGCATCTGGCGCGCTGAATTTTTTCTCCTGTTGCTGAACTAAAACATACTCCATTATCTAAAGTAACATGTATGATAACGTTTGGTTTCCCACTTCCACATCCTCCATCCTTTTCCTTTTTCCTGTTGCAGTTCCCCCCACATCTGCCCTGTCAAGACTTTCCAGCTGTTACCCCCACGCAGAGCACATCCCACAGTGGTGGCCGGCGAGCCCAGCAGTTTGGGGGCGTCCCTGCCTCTCTGCAACCCCGGGAGCAGCCCGGGATGTTATGCAGCTGCACACCATGAGGCACGAGCCCGGCTCTGCTCGAGGGAGGTGGGGGATTTTCTGGGCGCCACCTCTCCCCTCCATCCCTGGGTGGCCGAGGCCTGCCCAGCTCGCTCTTCGTCCTGCGTGGGCTGAGCCGGACAGCCCTTGGCCGGCCGAGGGGAGCCGGCGGCGTGTCCTGACCCCTGCGGGGCTGCCTCTGTCTTGCCCACCCGCGGTTTCCAAAGGGAGCCCACCAGACTCCGGAGCCACGAGGGTTGCTGGAGTGGAGCTGTGAGTCAGCGTGGTGAAAACTCCCCTTGTTTTCACCGCGGCAGGGCCACCTTTCTAATAAATTCAGTAAAAAAGGCCAAAAATGCGGCAGGAGTTGAAAATGACCCAGCTGAAATAGTATAATTGGATTTGGAGAGGGGAAGCCTGTTTCAAAAGAAAATTCCTGGGATGCTTGTTTTTAAAGTGGTAGCAGCAACCTCAAGAAAACAACAAAGCATCTGCTAGAAAATGAAGGGTAATGCGAGGTCTGACCTCAGGACTTGCCCTAGTGTGTGTCGGTTGCCCTGCAAATGTCTCACGTCCTTGACAGCAAAATCATCTTCAGCACAACAAAATCAACGTAAATCGCTTTAGACATTTCTGAGCACAACTTGTCAGAGAGTGCAATTCCCACTGAGGTAAAAAGGGCATATGTAAAACTGGACAGGAAGACAGCTTTCAGCCAACTGAGGCGGGCAGTATTTTCTGGGCAACTTTTTAATACAATTTTTGAGAAGCTAGTAATTTAACCAAGTTCCAGTGTCCCTTAAAGCAGGTTGGTTGTAATTGCACTGTGCAGATGAAGGAGCAGGACTGTTTATTCAACAATGCTATATACTGGCTTCAACTGAGCATGAGGAACTACTGTGCTAAACACACTACAAAAAAGCCCCTAGAATAAATTACAAGTCTGAACAAACAAGACAGGCAGAAAAAGTATTACTAATAATGCTTTGTCTTCAGAGAAAGAGACTGCGGCAGAGCCTGTCTTGCATCTAAATCAAAAAGCTTCCAGGAGACTGCATAGTTTTGTTCGTGGAGAAATAGGGTGAGCCAAAATTAGAGACAAATTAAAAGATGCCAAGTGCTGAATGTCTCTATTACCCAAGCAATCTCCACAGAGGGCCAAATTATTTCTAACCAAATACCCTCTAGGGGGATACTCTACTAGTCTACTCTACAGTATCCATATTCTGTATGACAAAGCCACAGTTAAAAGCTGCCTAACTGAGGGATTCAATGAATGCTTCTGCAGATGAGTGACTTCTTTTTGGAAGCTGAAATAGTTGCTTTTGTATCAGTTGATTTGCTTTCAAATCCTCACATCACACGTTAACTGTAGAGCTTTTTTACTCTAAGAATGTACATGAAAAACACACAGAGGAAAAATTTTGTTGCTGTTTGGCTGGGCAAACGTAGAGAAAGACTGAGTTTTTCTCATGGTATTTGTTCTCCTGAAGCCATCACGTGCCAGTCAACTGTATCTGACACAAACTGCAAATTCATAAAGGACGTGCAAACAAAAGAATTGCTGCATAACAATTTTCAGTCTGGACATGAAGATACCCTGTGTTATATAGTATTTACTACTGCCAAGAGACAGCAATGAAAGAAAAAATGATAGGTATATTGCAAATACAGACATAATAAAAAAGAAAAGTCTGATAAAATCTCTGGATGCTAGCAGTTCCAGTATATGGTTTATGTTTACTTTTTACTACACCCTCTTCCTGTTTGCCTGAGAGCTTATCTTTGATGAAAAACACAAACATTGTTTAAGGTCTGACTAATACCCACAAAACCAAGGACAGGCGGAGAAGGACATGAGAACTCCCATTTCTGTACATTCTCTGATGTCGTACGAATTAGGTAGCATTCCTGAATGAAGCATTACACTTACATCTGAACAGGTGATGATCTGCAGTTGCTGAAGCTAGACTTTTTTGCATAGAATAGGATCACTTTTTACATATTTAGGTAAAATTTATCACCAATTATACATTAGCAAGCAGTTCTTACTAGGCTACTTGAAATGACTAATGATAAGTGTTTGGTATCCCTAACCCTCTTTGGTCTGAATTTGGGCTGACATATAAAGCAGGCTTTTTCTATTCTTTTAAGACTTGAGTGACATTTAAAATCAGGCATCTCAGCAAGCTCTTGTACTAAGGATTTCAATATTTACTTTCCATAAATAGCCTCTTTAAAATTTTCTGTTTCTTTGCACTTTTCTGCAGGAAAAACAATTTGCTAATATCAGGCATTAAGGAAAATTTGCACAAGGGCAGGCAAGGCAAATCTCTGTTTTGTTCAAACAAGACACTCCCTTCTTCAATTTTCGACCTCCTTTCTTTGAAGACCCATAAGCTATTACATTGGATTTACATCTTTCAAGATGAATAAAAGAGAATTTCTCACTTACCGCTTCCAAGTACCCAACTTCAGGAGTAACCACATAGACATATACACCCAATCATCTCAAAAATTATACAAAAGCTTAGCTACAGCTATTGCATATTTGTCTTCACTGGATTTTCTTGTGTATAAAGGTAAATGGGTCCCAAAGCACTTAAAGAATCAGAGGTCTGAGTTGCCACTAAGTTCACAACAGTACTTCTTTCCTTCTTGGAAATTCTTTCTATCCTCCCTGGTACACTGAATGTGTCTGAGCATGCATTGTTCTCCATCATCAAACACCAAACTGCAAAATCATACTGCAATGTGACTTTTCTGTTTGCAGTCCCTTTGATAGGTTTGCTATAGGACACATTGTGAAAGCACCAAGACACTTCACGAGAAGTGAAAAAACGGGTTTTGAGAGAGTTCTGCAGTCTGGGTAATTGGATCATTCATCACCGAAATCTGTCTTTAGAGCATAGTTAGCATTCGCTTCACAGCTGATCATTGGTTATGTTATGGGGATGAATACATTTATTAAAAAAGATTATTGGTCTATAATTTTACCGATTTCTGCATGCAACCAATTATGTAACTGGTAAGTTACTATTAATAAAGCTCCCTTCCATAAATCAACCAGCTTGAAAAAATATTTCAGTCTAGCTTTTGCATTTTAACATTTCTAATGTGTTTTTTTTTTTTTTTTGTTTGTTTGTTTTTTTGTTGTTGTTTTTTTTGTTTGTTTGTTTGTTTTTTCACTCTGCAGTTTTGCAACCTCTGTTTTTGATGGGGAAGGAAAAGCAGGACTCTTGGCCACCTAAAACACATTTAAAAGCTGTGATAGCTAATCCCTTTAAAGAATAATCTAACTGGCCAAGACACTCCTATAGCAAAGCAAAGACTTAGTATGACAACTTCATGGTGCATCTAGCCCCATCAGTTCAAGGGGCAAGGGAACAGAGGTCATTGCTGAACCTTAACCTCTCTCACAATGGCATGCAGAACTGCCTGGCCAATTTCCTCTGAGTTTTATTTAGCAGGCATGTGGCCAGCATGAGAAGCAGCCTTTCCCACAGATGTTTAGTATAAAAGAAGCTATTTATCAGTGTGAGTTATATAGTCAGGCTGTGATTGGAATAGATCAGGTCTCTATGTAACACAGCAGTTCCCATGTTCTCTGAAACAATGGGTTACAACAGCTAAATTAAAACTAATTTGTGCCTGAAGGCAGTTTTCTTGCATTATTTTCTTTTAGAGGACACTGATTCACACCCATTTCTCACCAGGATTGATGTTGCCTGGGAGAATGGGAAGGGTCACAGGGCAAGTGGTGGCACTGTCCAAGGTGACCAGCTGAATGGACCTGGGGCAAACACCAGGGTTTTCTGACAGTCCAAGTCCTACCTCTGCTAACCATTCCAGCAGCTCCCTTTGATACAAGCATTTTTTCTTCCCCAAAAGCCTTCTAACGTGGTGGTCTCCTTGATTTCCTTATTAAAAAAATCCCAACAAAACAGATATTAAGTCAGTCTACATTCCTTTCCCAAAACAATTGGTCTCTATCCTCTCACATACTTGCCATTTGTTAGGAGAAGTATCACTGCATTTGTTTCACGTGCAAAAAATAGCTCAGACTTAAGGTTCTTCTGGGGCCACAAGGACCATGGTTATTAATCCATGGTAAATTCTCGGATTGGACAAATTCTCCGTCAGGCCTATGAATGTCTCTGAATGTACGACTTCTCTCTAATGTAATCATTAGATATGATTTTGGTGTATATATTTGAAGCATAGTGGAAAACATTGGATTCAGCCTGCTCTCCTCAGTGATTTATATTTACCCCAGACAGACAATTTTCTTCCCTTGCCATACCTGTGTGAGGGCAGTGGTCTTCAAAAACCCCACAAGAATTTACCAGCATCTTTGTAGACTGAAACCGTTGCCTTGAGTATTCTAACTTTTGTCTTTCACTTTGAAGCCACATGGGTCCTTTATAACCTCAAAGAGCAAGAAACTTTATCTTGTAAAGTTTGCCATGCAACCATGAGAAATATAATAAAATGTACTGATTTACTGAACTGATTAGACTGAAAACATTGTAAAAAAATCCTTCCAGCACTTACAATTAGAAGAAAATACATAACGTTTCCGGGGCAGGTGGTTTGGAACTGATGAATTTGAGCAGCACACTTAATTTCTGGGACTGTAACTGAGCCATCCTAAACCTGGGCATTTTCAGAGCCCAGATTTTAAATCTAGTCCTTGCAGAGGGGTTTGAGAAATTGATAGTTTTATACTATTTTTTTTTTTTTTTTTTTTTTTAATTCTAGAGCTTTTCAAAGCCTCCAGGCTTTGGTTTGAATCAGAAAAAGTAGAACTCCCTGGATGAGAGCTACAGAAATCTCAGTCTCCTCCCCCAGTCAAACCAGCTCCATGCTCTTTCTTCCCCCGGACTCACTGACCCAGCCCATGCCTGCGTTCCCCACGCGGAGGCTGGATGGTCCCAGGGCTGACAGAGGGTTTGTGAGACCCAGGAGAGCCACTGGCTGCTCCAGCCCTGGCTCTGATGCTGCATCAGCCCTGAAAACTGCTGGATGCAATGTTGCACTCAACTCTGAACCTCCGAGCCCACGGAGATGGAGTGTCAGAGCTTTCGCCAAGAAACCCTAGTGAGTTTCAAATTAGCATAGTAGAAGAGAGATGCTTCAAAGGCTTATGCATTTAACCACATTTGGGCAAAATTTCATGAGCAAAGCAGTTTTTCCGCAGACACACACACGGCTCTCCCTGTCCAGAAGTCAAGTTGCTGCTACAAAGCATGACGATCTTGTCCTGTCCCAGTAGAACACTTGTAAGAATTCAGGGACATGGGAAAACGCATCATGCCACAATTATCTTGAGAACAGATGACTTTTTTTTTTTTTTTTTTTTGGCAGAAATGTTAAAAAAACACATCAGTAACTGTAAAATAAAACTGCAAGTATTCACCCTGAGACAGAGGCCTGGCATAAGAAATTTCAGAGCACTGAAAAATAATTTACCCCAGAAGAAGCAGGATTTTACAAGGGAAATTGTTGGCCAAATGTAACTATTGGCAGCATTGCCAGCTCCGCTTATAAGAAATAACGTGCCTATGCAAATCAACCAGTACTTGAAAGTTTACAAACCCCAAATGCTGTACCTCAGTCATATAGCCAAAAGGAAAGTTTATTACTTCAGGATATGCTAGCCATATTTTGAGTAATGTCTTTTCAGGAAAGGCTTATAAAAGATTAAGAAAAAAGAGAACTCAGCTGGCACAGTGTTACTAGAAGACACTTGGTAACGCCTCCAGCTGCTCTGCTACCACTCTTTTCTACTCCCCCAGTTTTAACTGGAGTTACGTCTTTCCCAGGCAGGGTGAGGCCCCTTCGGGTCAGGACTGTTACCACATGTTGTCTGCCTCCTCAGTTTCAGCACAGCTCTCTCAGCACACCTCTAAAGCAGCCATGCAGTCATGCTCAGCACGTGCGTAACTGATGTCACTGCCACGTCACTTCACGAGGGACTGTGGAGAATGAAGGCTAGGCTGTGCTTTGAGCCTCGTTGCATGCAGACCCTTGCCACGCTCATGTCCTTCACAGGTAGGGGTTGATGTTTTCCTCAGGAAGAACACGGTGAACATGTTAGTGAAATCCCTTTGGCACTTTGAGAAGGGCGATTGATATTAATCTTTCTTTTCTTTGCTCTCCAGTCTCTTGTAGTTTGTGTAATATACAGAAAAACACTGTGAATTTCTAGTTGTCTTTATCAAATGTCAGAGGATACACAGGATCTCACCTTCAAGACACAAATCCATATGAAAACGGACTTTGGGGGGTTTGCTGTGCATTGCTATAACTTGGGAAATGTGATCAGTGGTGCTGTAGGTTAGGTGTGCACAGGACTGCAACCTCTATTTCAACCAAACCTGGATACCCAAAAGTTTGCATTCAGTTACCACAGACCAAAAAAACAGTACCTGAAGTATTAATTTGCACTGCAAGACATAACGTTCCCACTTCTTTGGCAGCTTTCATACTGGCCCCTATTTCTCTCTTCTTGTAGTAATGAGGAGCTGCTAAAACCAAATTTATTGGATTGGCCTATCTTAAAATACAGTTTTGCTCTCCTGCTTCTAGCAGACTTGGTGTAGCAGACACCCTGTCTGTAATCACCACAGACTCTTCTCCATTTGTGCATGTTGGTATAGTAGAAGATCTCTGACTTTTGACATTCACTCAAGTATTTACTGTATGTGTCCACATCGCTATCCTGCTTAAAAGAGCTATCATAGGAAGAAAGTGAAATAATAGGGGAAAAAACAGTCAACAAAGGGAGAGAGTAAAAAGAAAAAGAGGAATCAACTCATTTTTGACAGACGGGAAAATGTAGCAAACATAAAAGTCTTCTCAGATCCTGAAAGCAAAGAGAATAATTTGAGAAAGATATAGCTATAGAATGTAAGGGTAAAATAGGATGCATTTTAATATTTTTAAGATAGCTCATGTTTCACATTTAATGTACTTACAATAGACAGACGAGTATTCTAGCATTAAATACATTTTCCCCAATATGCTCTTTTATATTTTACACACAATTTGAAACATCTGGTAAATGACTTGTTTTCAGGAAGCACAGCAGAGAGCATGCTTGGATCATCCACTACTGTTTGTGAAATGTTTCTCTCCGTGGAACACTTCCTTTCTTCCATTTCCTTTTCACTTTTCTATTCGCTTATACTGAAAATAATAACACTAATCTGAAAGTACCATATTAGATTAGAGTGTTGATTGTGCTATAAGAATGAAACAATAATATACAACAGATGCCGTGTTTTACTACTGAAGGATCACAACATTAATAAGATGGGGTCTTTAGAAATAAGTATAGTTCCCTTGAGAGTGATGAATTGAGATGCCACACTACTGTAGTACAGACCATTGTGCCATAGCTTATTTGGAATTTGTCATTTATTTTAAGAGTGGTTATTTTTTGACAGGGAACTTGGTATGGAGGTGTTCTCAGACTCATTATTTGGAAAATGGAGCTGAACGTTATTTATCTTTTAATATATGACCTAGTCATCTTTCCCACTTACTTCCTAGGTGACATGTGAGATTTTTCAGCTACAGTTATAAGTAGCCCCTAAAACTGGGTTGACTTTTTGCTGCAGTAAAACATATAGCCTGTTATAGTACTGAACAGCCTTCTAATGACCACTGTTTTGAGTATGCCACTGTCAGGCTTGCAATAATTGAGAAAGAGCATAATCACAAACACGATAGGACTTCTCTTCTAGCTAGCTCAGATGAAATACATTAGGTAGACATTATGGGAACTGTTACATTCTGCTCTTTGACTAGAAACACCATAAGAGATACCAGAATAAATAAACCTCTGCAATGCAGTTATACATCTAGGAAAGTATTATGTTGAGTGCTCGTTCCACTTCCTAAGCCTTACAAACCCCATACCTGTTTTTTTAAACAACTGTAGTCCTTAAATTGGTTACTTTCTTAGCAATAAAATTACAGCAGTCAGCAAGCTCAAAGAAGTTGCACTCAAGTTCAGCAAAATAATACTGGCCTTATACAGACCTCTATTCCACTGAGCCAGATTCATCCCTTTAGTCATTGGAGTGCCATCTGCATGCTAACGTACACATTTTTTGTCTAGAAGAAATTAAGAATGAGGTGAACAGAAAGTATCAGCCACTGAAAGCCCAGTCTTGTGATCCATCCAAGAATGGTGGTTTCTGAATAATTTATAGCAGGGGATTTTGCATATATGAGTCCAGTGGGTGCATAATTTGAGTATGTAGATTTCTGGACTGAAGATTATTTCTTTTCCCTGTATCTGTGTGAGATTATTTCCAAGATTAACTAACAGTGAAGGCTTTAACTCCCACAGTCCTTTAAAAAGATATTTTATTCATTTTGTACGTGACACCCTTAGCTGACTCAGGAACTAGACGTGAAAAGCAGACCTTTCCCTTTAATGCAGATGGCTACTACACCAAAAGCAAAGCCCTTTTCTACATAATTTTAGAAAGCCTGGGGTGGGGCAGAGTTTATAAATGGATATGGCCCTTTAGGAGACTTATCTTTTAAAAACTAAACCCCAAAACATTAATTACCATGAAATTCACCCAGGCTGAGCAATGACCACGACTACTGTCACATTATATCACAGAATATAAACATATGTTCAGAAGTAGAGCTGGACATGAGAAGTGATGAGGTTATGGAAAAGTAATGGGAAAAGGTTCAAGGTACATCTCCCTCTACAAACCACAAAAATTAATGAAAAATGCAATCACAGAGCTGTAGTGTGTCTCCTCTGATATTAAAGAAATGAAATCTGTGGAAACTCGTTAGATTTTCTGACTGGAAACTATCATCTTCAAAAACATAAAGAAAATAGCACTTCAGACAATAGGCATTTGCTATGAATTGTGTTTTGTAAATGGTAAGTTATTCTCTCACTGAAGTCTGTAATAGGCCTACCTTCTTAGTGTAGATTTGAGAATCTAGAGGAGTTTCAATTACTCCAAATATTTTCAGATGTTTGGCAAAAGCAAGGAATTATTCTAACAACTCTAGGTCATTGATGAAGGAATGGGCAAAGGGAGGAGAGGGAATGAGAACATCCACAGGGACATCTGACCTCCAGAGTCCAGCTTCCCCCATCCCTTCTTTACAGCAGTCAGCACACTGAGGTCAGCGAGAAATGAAGGTCACCAATGAACAGAAACAAACAGAAAGAGGCATAAAGTAACAGTTTCAGGCTCTATAAGAGATGTGAAAGGATAATGCCATATTCTGCATATTTCTCCTGAATAACTGGAAATGACTGTCTCTTGACTCTCGTGCCTCACAGACTGACCATGCATTTTAGGGAAAATCAGATCACAAATGAACCTACACCCTTATTTTATGTTAACTTGAACCATGATTGAGTTCCCTTGCTGTTATGATAGTTTTCCTCTTCTAAGAGGTCCTTATTAGTATTCTTGTTCCAACAAGTCAAGACAACAATTTATTACTCCATTTCTGTTAGAAATAATACCTATCCATGTGTAGTCATCTAAAACTTACAGACACTGTAGAGATACAAATTAATATTGCGTGGACTACATGATAGATCGAAAACTAAATTGCTGGAATCTTCCACATGAAAAAATACCCTAAACATGCAAACCCAGAAGAACTTTGGTGAGGGGAGTAGATGAATTTAAAAATAAATCTGTAGATCAAATGTCACAGTAATCCCCCAAACTGCGAACCTTAATTACAGTAAAGCAAGATCAGAATTTATTGCTTTACTGAACACTACCAAGCCAACATCAGTAAAATCTTAGTTCCAATATGAATGAAAACTGGTTTCTCTGATGTTGAGGACACCTGACGTGAAGTTGACCAGTCACAGTTCCTTGAAACTGCTGGCCTCTACCAGCCCATTGTCTCATTTGTTTTATTTTGCTGTGGAGGATAGGATTGAACGGACTTGCTTTCAGAAGTGTAACTGGGCAAAGACAACTCTATCTCTGTCTTCATGTCCAAAGACATGCAAACGCAAGAGATGAGTGAATTTTCTGTACTGGCAGTAATACGAAAGCCCGGATGTTTATTTGGGAAGGAGTGATGTCCCTAGGTGGGAGCTGCATTCACAGACTAAAACAAGATTTGGTCATTGGAAGCCTACTGTGATGACCTGTAAGAAGAAAACAACAGTTCATATGTTCTTCCCATCTCAAAACACAGATGTGGAAACGCCGAAAGAAATTTTCATTAAAATATCCAATAATACACTGAACGGATTCATAACACTTAATGAGCCCTGTCAGAGGAGTCACTAGTCACTTATCTCCAAATAATCCAGAAAGGAAAATGGAAATTACTGTCTGAAACACAAGGTACAACCAAAACTTCTGACATAATCTGTCAGTCACTGCAGAAGCTGGAGGAGCACATGAAAGAGGATGCTCCGAAACTGTCAGTAACACAGCAGGAGGGAAAATTTATGGGGCTTCACAGTACACAGGACTTGCAGAGGGGAGCCACGACGGGCTGCACCATAGCAGAACCTTGTTTACCTCCTCGGAGACATCCGAGTGGGAGAAGGGATTTTGGCAAGGAATAAGAAGTTACAAGGCCTCCTTGCTACATATGCATACAAGCCAGACACACTGCCCCAGGAGGAAGAGTACTGCAAAATAAGTACTCAATTACCTAAAATTAGAACCAGTGACAGTTAACTTATTATTCTTCAAGCTGCTGCCCTAGGACATGCTTGATATTGAGAAGATTCATTTCTATTCATGTATTTTAGCCTACCAAGCAAAATTTTAATAAATAAATGTGGCCCTGAATTTTCCTATGCTTTTATGCAGATTCAAAAAATCAGTTTGCCATACTGCAAGGATAGAAGCTTATTTGAAACTGAATGCACTGGAAAATCATGCAGGACCAAGGGATGAAGAAAATTACTTGCATTTCATATAAGCACTGGTAAGGGGAGAATAATTATGTAACAAAGCTTCCTGCATAAACTTTTGTGATACCTTTTAAGGTAAAAAAAACACTGTGGAGACTGCAAGTCAGAAGATTTTATGAGAACCATTAAAGGGCTTGGCCTACATTGTGTATTTCATGCTGTTTAGCTAAATCTAAAAATATGGAGAGAATTGCTTAAAATCAAGCAAATATACTATTAAATAAGTCAAGGACAATAACTGATACATCTGTAATATTACCTCAGAGGTTGCTTATTCATGTCTATACATCCATTGCTTTTTACTTATTTTACTTAGCTAAAATAAAAAGTAAAATTTAAGAGTTTTTACAGTTAAAACCATTAGGTATTGGCTTAAGACTATTTAGTGAGCTGATGTGACACAATGTTACAAATTATGTCAAATTATACAATCTGTGAAGAATTTTTTCATTTCCCTTTTTCAGGTCTCATTTATTTTGTAGTCTCCCATGTCATTAAAAGTTTCTTTTCACAAATATTAATATAATATTAATTTATAGTATTTACTGGAAAAAGAAACCAATGCTCCAAAACCAAATCCTGTCTAACCATACATGTGGTGTAATCCCCACTACTTGCCCACAGTCATTTCATGGGCTTGTCTATTTTTAGACAACTCTGAGCCAGAAAGAGAGCTGAGGTTAATCATTAAAGGAGCCATAGTATTTAGCATGAGTTCCTGGGAGATGAATTTTAAAGCTTGGCTTTCATGTGTCGATGCAAAATTATTCTCCCTGCAGTTGTTTCGAAAAGGATCCATTTTGCAAACTTTTACCCCTTTGAAGGAAGTGGAATTAAGGAAGGGAAACTGAAGACACCACGACCTACTTCTCTTCTCAGACTTTCTACAGTGTCGTATTTCTCTCTCCCTTGCTTCTGGGACCGTAGCTTTAATCTCATCAGGAGAGGGTAATGGGGTTCAATATCATGGAGACACTGAGATCTGACCCTTCTCTGTGAAAGGAGGCAGAGGTTTGCATGTCTGAACTTGACTGGAGGTAGCTACCTGTCACACGAAGCCTGAGCAGTGTGACCCCAGGAAGAGGAGACATAAGTCAGGGGAGGCAGAAGTCCTGGTGGTTTGAATTACAAGGCCGCCTCAGCCACCTCCATCTTCTTCCAACATGCCCATCTTTCTCCATTGAGGATACTGGGAACTGCCGTTCTCCAGGATGCACTTAAATAGATTGACAAGAAGGTGTTCACAGTGTCTTCTTAACAGGCAGGACTATCCAGAGGGAGTTGGCAAGCCCATGTTTTCTAAGAAGCACTAGATTTTCCTTCTTTTGTATAGACTTTAAAGTGTCCTGGAGTCATCAGTTTGGGCACACAGACTTGTCTTTCCAAAGTAATTAAGCCCCTATATGTGAGCTATCAAGTCTTATTTGCTCCTACTGCAGTGGGCTATGAGCTCAATTCATTTTAGCTGTACATGGCCTGGGGCAGCCATAATGTGTTCTCAGAACCAACAAACATTTTACCTTAATTTTCACCAAAATTTAAATTGTTCCTGGGTGATTGAACTTTGCTAAGGTGGGAGCATCCGGACTGTGGGATGAGGCATCTCAGTGCTACGTGATGTACTGACACAGGGCGGGACTTTCCCTGTCCCAAAAACCTGTCTTTGCCATTTCATCTAGAGGCAATGATTATGCCAGCACTGTTCAGCCTGGAGTCGACAAACTGAAGCATTTATTTTATCATGGTCATATAAGTTGTCAGTGTGCTCAACATGCCACTCAGAGCCATGGCAGGTATGTCACTAATGCAATATATGAGTTGACAGGGGGAACCTGAGACATGGCAATATCATGTAACAAGTTCAAATGAACTTACTGTATGTGCTGCGTAACAGATGACTGGAGTCGTAAAGATGTATCTGCAAGAGGCCTGAGGTGTGATGACCACTAGCCATCTGGATATGCAAAATGCAGACAGAAAAAGCAAAATATATTCACTCTCAACAAGGCTTTTCGCCTCACAGAAAGTTCTGGTATTAGGAAACTAAAATAACATCAACAAAAAGGGATGGAAAAGCAGCACATTAAGGCCTAGTATGTCCTATAATCCTGAATGTATAGATAGGATTACCCAAAAGCATTTTCTATTCCACACTTCACAAGGAGCCATTTAATTAGATCCTTCCTTCAGTGCTTGTGTAAGGAAAGGGAGCCTCACCCCGCAGTTGGTCGGTTGGTTTAACTCTTTGTTCACAGGCCTCATATCCTGCTCTGGAGCATTTGTGCAAATTTCTGTCCAACAGATTTTTTTTTTTTTTTTTTAAAAAAGCCTTAACTATTTTCTCCAGAAAAAAAGCAGCCCTCCATGTCCATCCATTGCACCCTCCACCTCCCTTGGAAAAGAAACATATCTCTGCTCTCAGTGCTTCTAAGTGGAACTGTTTGCTGAGGAAATTGAGAGGCAGATAACTGATACTTACCTACACCTCTGAATTAAAACTTTCATCTGAAAAGCAAACTGACTGCTGGGTTTCATTAATTTGTGTTATTACCTTGCTTGCTGTAAAACATTGCTTCCGTTTAGGAGCAGAATTGTTAGATAACATCTGTGCATTTTTCACCCCATTTGTGAAATGCAGTCTACCCCTTGCTTTGCTCTCCAGTCAGAAACAACAGAAAGATGCGCTTCCTCTATCCTAGTGGCTTGATCTCTGTAAATAAGGGCTGGGATGTTGCATTTTCTACTTCACGTGAACACTTTGCAGAAGATAAATACAGGAGCGCAATGAAAATGTCTCACAGGCCTGCAACCGGGTCTCTCCACTCTGCTTCTGCAGCCAAGCGCCCTCTCCCTGAGGGGACATGGCCTCTGGCCCCCTCCGCTACCCTCGCCCTGCTGCCGCAAGCTACCAAACACATCACCTGCAGCCAACAGCCCTCAGACAGTTCTGCACAGGCTGTTTCATACTCACTGCTCTCAGAGGGGCTGCTCAAGTACGAGATAAAGCGCATCTGCCTGTGCTTGCAAAGGGGGATGGAGCCTGGCCTGGCTGATGTGGAGAGTACCCAGGGGTGGGTATTGCCCGTTTTGGTTCCCTTTGTGTCATCCACGTCTCTGTTTACCTGGTTGACCTTGTCCTTCCTGACTCTACAGTTAATAGCAAGCCAGGTGGTCCACGCCCTTTGGCTAGGGGATGCCACAGAGACACGGGGAGGGCAGAGATAGATTACCCCACAGCAAGCACGGAGGGAAAGCAGAAGGCACTCTGAGGCGGGGAGGAGGTGACCTGACCGGCTCCATCCCTCCCGACAGGTAACGGCATCCCAGCCCTTACCTCGGATCAAAGGGATGGCCCAGCACCAGAGCTCCGTTCCAGCAGGGAAGGGGAAAACAGGCAAGTGTGGCTACCGAGGCACCCCTGAGACACCAGCCCCATGCAGGCATGGTGCCCATCCCTCCCCGGGCTGGGGGCGAAGGGGCCTGCGCCCCGCGGAGCAAAGGAAAACCAGGGGCACCTCCTCCGAGTGCCCTGCTAACCCCCTCGTCACCCGCTGGGCACGGGAGAGGGTCGGCAGCCAAGGCGGCGAAGCCTGTCCGGCCCTGTATTGCAGGTGGTGGAGGAGGCGGCGGAGGGTTACGTAGCGAATATGTATCTCTCCTTTCAGGAATGGGAGAAAGTGGAGGAGATGAAGTGGTATCGGTGGAGATGCAAAGAAAAAAGTGAAGGCTTAATTCTTCTAGGGGGGCTTCAGGGGCTACCAATATCTCATTGATTTTGGAATGAAACTCATCCTTAATTTCAACAGGGAGTTTGAATTTTGCTTCGAAACAGATAACATATTATCTTACCCTATAAATTAACTTGCTCTCTCTCCTTTTATTTTAGCACTCTTTCTGTCCGAGAAAAGTTCACATTTCATGGATAAATGGGAGGAAAAAAAAAAAATTAAAAGAAAGCAAGCTTTTCAATGCAGAAAGAGAATGCAGGAGAAAGAGAAGACCATATGGCCCAGATATTATATCTGCTTATTGTACAACATGCAGAGACAGGATTTTATGCTCCACTGTTGTGCCTGAATAACAGAAGGACATTTGTTAAAGTACAGCCCATGACATTTGAAAGACCTGCTCAGCCCTTAGCAAATAAAAAAATAACCTTCTCCAATTTTAAACTAATAAACACAATAAAAATAAAATGTTTGCTTATTTTGCAACTACTAAGATGAAGAAAAGTTATAGATTAATATAAACATAGATTAATATATATATTTATAAAATAAAAGAGATAAATTATCTTTACTTCAGCCATTACAAATAAGCTACTTGGTATTTCTTTTAGCACCTGCTAGCAGCTTTTCAGAATTCCTTTCTAACATTTGCAACACATACACCATGGCACAATATTTACAATGCAAACAAAAAAAGCTTCATGCTCTCAAAAATAGTTGTTTCTGATAAACCCACTTAAAATAATGCTCTACTTCTTGAATTTAAACTCACCAACAGCATCATTTCACCACTTATTACACACATAAAAGAGCACACAGGCTGTAAAGATAGGTACCCAAAAGGCAGGAAATGTATTAATTAAAGATTGCGTTACAATACATCATAATCTGCATTACTTACAGCAAACGTTAGCCTGTAATTAGCTGTATTATGGCAGCACCACAGTATAAAGCATTTTAGAGGGAGAGGAAGAGAAAGCTGCTGCCCCAAATTTAACCAGATGCAGGTAATTCAAAGGCTACAACCAACATGTCCCACTCCGGCTTTTCTTCCAAGGCTTATTTCTTGCATCTGCCACCTGGGTCACATTAAACTAATCAGCATGGACTGAGCAGGGAAGGTGCAGGCAACCTCCTGGTCTGGATGCCTGACCCTCACTGATGTGCACAGCTTTCCAGGCACACTGCTAGCTGGGGAGAAGGACATGGACATTCCCCCAGAGCAGTAGAGTTACCCTTGGGAACAGCCCTTGGATTTGTGAAACAGGAGAAAAAAAGGCTTTCACCCATACTTACTGCAAAGAAAATGTCTGTGCTAAGAACTGCTTCTTTGGAGACCACCCCTCTCATCTGTGTGTGTCTCCTGTTAGAGCTGCCCACAAGAAGGCTTTCCAAGTCAAAAGCCTTATCTGAGTCTGTGTTCTTGCTCAGCTGAGATAGCCCATAATTAAATACAAGGGAATAAATGGGCCAAATGCTGACCCCTGCTGCCACTGTTTCCCCTCCTTCAGCAGGATATGGAGTCTGTGAAGCTGCTGGATCATCTTCTTCCTCCCTGCCATCTCAAGGACTTTCTGCCCTCAGGTGATGTGGATCACCTTCTCAGCAAAGCTGCTCTGCATCCCTGGCACGGAGGAAGCCCACCTGAATTGCTGCGGGGACCCTTATAGCTCTTCTGGAATGGGAGCTGCCAGGCTGTTCAACTGTGATGGAGCAAAGTGGTATAGCTCTGCATTTTCTTGCTTTTTCCCTGCAGCTGTGCCATCCTTGCTCTGCATATAATTTGGACAGATTGGGGAATCTGAAATATTTCAAACTCTACTTGATAAGTGTTTCCAGTCATAAGTGTGACTTTAACAGTTCTGGGCCCAAACCTGCCTGCTGTGACTTTGCCAGGAGGAATGGACTGATCTTACTCTGCTTATAAAGGGAATTGCATTGACCTCATGTGGCTTTACTGTTATAAGTATATCTATAGGGCTGGACTCCCTAATCAAAACACTAAGGTTTGTATTTGTTGTTACTCTGTAGCACTAGCAAATGCATTTTATTCCCCAGTCTCTCTTCATCTGCCAATATGCTATAAGAGCAAAGTGTTGTGGAAAATCACTTCATCAGGAAGGAATCAAACGCTGTTGCGAAATTTTCCTCAGAGTAATCCCATAATCTGGCAGTTCTTTGAAGAAGTCGTGCATCTGTAATGTGCAGACATCTTATTGCTAGGGAACAAAGCTCGCCTGTAATGATTATTTCATGTTAAATTTAAGCTCAAACAAGACTGCTGTAACTGTTGCTTCTGCATGACACAGCCTTCACATTTGGATTTCAAAGGATCGTGATATTAAATTGTTTAAAAATAGCACTTATTGTTTCCAGAAATAATGCTGCCATTCCCACATTTTAAAGCGCTGCTGACTGTGCTTTGTCTTCTGAGAGTTTGTCAGCTTTTCCATCACAGACCCTGCTGAGAAGCATATGGCATGGGTTTTATTATGTTCGGCCAGCTGAAATGACAAGTGAGGTGAAATTTTGACTCTCCTGGGTATTGGATGCTTATCTGTGTAAAGTAATGTCCGTTAAAATGGTTTTAGTGGAGGCATCAGCAAACCTTGTATGCTACCCAGTTCCTGAAATATTTTGAAATCTCTCCCAGGCTTCTGATGGCCCAAATGTTTAAAGGTAGTGGATAACTAGCAGGGACATACGGACATATAAGAGAAGAGGTGTGACACCCAACCTCCTTCGCAGCCCCACCACATTGCAGTTTGAGATGAGGGAGAAAAGCAGGAGTGCTGGCCTTGTGATCTCCTGCACTTCTGAGCAGCAAGGAGAGGCAGTAGAGAGAATGGAGTTACTGCCTCCTTTTTCCTCCCACTCAACACGAAAACCAACAGGGAGAGTCAAACTGATTTCCTAAAGCATGCAAGAGAGAGAAAGCTATTTAATGCTTGTCTGTATGTAACTGGATTTGCCGACATGGCTTTAACCAGTGGAGCTATTTCTGTACATGTGAAAGTTCAAACCTAATTTAGATCAGCGAATGAAATTTCCTTGTTGGTATAGCTTAGATCAGTTCTCAGAATAGAATAAAGGACTTAGGCCAGTATAAATGCATCTTCATTAGGATTTTTTGCTGTTACAGCTATAACAAATTGGGTTGCATTTTTCTTTTCCATGTTCTTCAATGACATTACTATGCCAGAAATGCTTTTAAGAGCAAGCCTTACTTAGTCAGGTCTTGTGTGAGTCTGTCAAACAGCCCCTAGCAAAAGCAAACAAGCTCTCACTAGTCAAATGCATAGGCAGACCTGAAGCAAGAAGAGAACTGGCTGGCTACAATATACATCAGCCTCCACTGAAGGATAACATGAAGTAGATCTAGGCCATTTGACATTCAGGATGTCAGATACTCAGGTAGATGGAAAAACCCATGGCCATGTGGATTGTGGTGAAAAGCAGCTAAGCAGCATGACTGAAAGTTAAAAATTCTTCTCTGAGGTGCAAAAATATATGTGCCAAATGCTTATCTTTTAGTAGTTCAGGTCTGGAGTAGCAAATTATTTCCATGGTTTGCAGAACTTTCCTGGCATCCAACTGAAACTGAATGCAAATTGTAGGATCCATTTTCCTGGTGCTTAAAAAAATCTACCATCTTTTTGCTTTCCACTACATAGCTCCCAGCACCTCTACACAACAGGCCAGGTCTTCATGGGTGCAGAACTGGGGCTGTCTGGATAACACCAGGTGAAACTTCACTTTTTGACTCAGTTCTGTCAAAGGACCCTCCATCATCACTGACATTAAAAAGTGAATCACTCCCAGAACTGGCAGCTGAAAACACTTGGACAATAAGTACAGTAACTTTATGAAATTGTATTTTCTGTTCTCTGACAGTGTTCCTCTTCAGGCCAAGTCACTGAACCAAGTTTCTTCTGGAGACAATAGACTAAATTTCATCTCCTCCTGATTTAACAAGGTCCTCTGTCGTGTTGCCACTGTGAAGCTGTTTGAGCTAAATGACTGGGCCGTGCTATCTCTATTCTTGGAAGTTATGTCCTATTCTTCCTTACAGGCAGCTTTGTTGCTCCACATTAGGTAGTCTGCAAACAGTCATCTAATCAACCATTTCCAAAGGGAAGCTCTCTCCTAGCATCTTTAGGGAATGTAGCGTGCAAACCTTGGCTTTATTTTTTGTTCTTTGAACCCATAATTTGCATACTACCAGTGAGAACACGTGTCTTGAGAGAAACCAGTGATGTGTAGAATCTATGGTGCCAAACACGCAAGTTATTTCGGTATCTCTGAGCTCAGATCAGGTTCACCCTGGCTGTGGGCCATGTATGATTGTGCTTGGCCCCACGGTGGAGCGCGTTTTGATCAGCCTGTGTCTCAGCAGTGGCCCTGCAGCCCAAGGGAAATGCCAGTACCTGCAGCTGGGGAAGGGGAACCTGGCTAGAGAGGCTGCTTTGCAAAACCCCAAAGTACCGCTGGCACCAAGATGATGTCACCAGCTTACTTTAAACTAGCTGATGTTGCCAATATCTTCATCTTCTCCTTCAAGTCTTTACATGTCCTGCTCAGTACTAGAAAGTGAAATTTTGCTACTGCTGCACCCAGAGACTGTTTAAAGTGCTCACATACCTGTCAAATTCCTGACAATACTCTGTCACTGTTGTCCGTGAGCTTTCACCCGGAAACTCTCAAGAGTCCTTCTCCCAGTAGGAGAGTCCAGCTACAAAGCCCCCCTCCTACCCTCCCAGCACCAGGGGCGTCTTCATCAGGACCCTGTCAGTCTCTGTCTCTTCCTCCTCCGTGCTACACCCCAAAGGCAGGATCTCTTCATTCATTCCTTGCATTTAAAGCTGTCATGCAGCACTGAGAACATCTGTGGCACAGACTTAAATAATATCAATCTACTGATTTTTAAAGTTGGACCAACAGGAATCTAATTTAAAACCTGGAATAAAGTTGCAAGTACATGACTTAGCCTCACCAAAGCCAATGGCCTTATGTGGGTAATATCCATTACTTCAGACTGAGCTTTGGAAACAGGCTTAAACAAATTTTTGTCCCTATGCAAATGGAAGCATTAGCTTTGAATTGCCTGGCTTTTGCTGGCTTATATCAGATTCAAAATTATTTTATGCAGGATTTTGACATTTATATTCCTTAATGCCTCCAACCTTCTTGTCTGCCAGGCAGCTGTTTAGTGTCCTCTTGGATCCACTCCAGATCGAGCTGAGTTCAGATGTCACTCTGGGGGCTCTCCTTTCTGACATCAACTATTATTTCTTTAAAAGTGCAAATAAATAAAACCATAAATTAAAACAATCAAGAGAAAACATGTGCAGATGTTTTTTTTTTTTATATTTTTTTTTAATTCATCAAAGGCAGCTGAGTCCCTCTAGTGCTTCCGTGTTGTGTTCTGCACTTGTTCCAGCAGGAGGATAATGAGAAATGGAAGACATCAGTCTTCATTATTTTAGCATATCCCCAAACGTGTGCAGTGGTTCACTGGGAGAGGAAAAGGAGATGGACATTACATTGCATTTAATTCACTTCTAAATCTGCTCAGGCCTGATTGTGAAATCTAATTTCTGGCATATGTTTCAAAAATTTCCACAATTAACAATTCCACAGAAGTCCTCTCCCTCTCCCTCTCCCTCTCCCTCTCCCTCTCCCTCTCCCTCTCCCTCTCCCTCTCCCTCTCCCTCTCCCTCTCCCTCTCCCTCTCCCTCTCCCTCTCCCTCTCCCTCTCCCTCTCCCTCTCCCTCTCCCTCTCCCTCTCCCTCTCCCTCTCCCTCTCCCCCTCTCCCTCCTTTTCCCTCTTCTTCACACAGTTTTATCGCTATGAAAAACTTCTAATCAAAGTTTGGCCTCTGGAACTAATTCAACATGTAATTAAGATTCATATTAAACAAAAGAAGATAAAACTTTTCCTTTGTCTGTCTCAGGTTTAACCAGTGCTGTCCTAAATCATGATGGATGTAAGCATGTGCTTAAGTGCCCTTTATAATTAGAGCTGTACCCACAAGACATCTTTATTTTATTAAAATAGCTATAGACAAGGTCAGTTTTGTGACTCACTTTAAAGGGTACTTCATGTTTTTTATGCTTAAGCTAATTATTCAAAGCTCTTGGTAGGCAAAAGTGGATCATACATGTGAGAAACAGAAGAGGTATAGACTTCAGTAGGATGTTGTCAATATCTGTGCAACTTTGAAGCCATCTCCAATATAAATGATGCACTGGTGAGGTCAGATTTAGCCACTTCCCATCTGCCATACATTGCAGAATGACCCACTTTTTTGTGCTTAGCTGTGTCTTCAGAGTCATGTATGTCTTTGAGCAACCCTCTTTCTCGATATTGCAGCATCCATTTTTTTTTGCCAGTCTGGCTGACAGAAGTGAATTGCTTTAAATTTTCATATTTTTGATGGCATTTGTTTTCAACTAGAATAAAAAATTAGAAAAGTTTCCCCATTAACATGTGTTGCTTGACAGAGAAATTTTTTGATCCAAATAACTGCATTTCAGTTGTTTTCTTATCCCTAATTTAATCTCCAGTTTTGTACATGAAAAATCTTACAAAGTGGCAGTGTATATTTAAATTGTTTGGAAGAAGACAGGCATCTTGTCTTAGTTATACTGAAAAATATATTGATGCACAATTAAAATGGCCACTTGCTTTCAGTTTGCCTGATTATAATCTCTACCATATGACTTCCCTATTCCCTTAGCTGCAATTGTTTCCACTATATTGGAACAAGTACCTCCTTTTTGTGCTTGTAGGAAACTAAATTATAGTTGAGTGCAACTATGCAACTATCTCCAATATTGGAGAAAATATTAATTTTCAAATGAAATATCTGGGAAGAATCATGAGCTGGTAGAAATGCAAATTAGTTTTGTAGCATTCTTACACAAAAGTACAGTATATTAAGGATGCAGACTTTGCACGAGTTCAACTTAGATTTGGGATGCTTAAATTTAAATATTCTCCAGGCGTCTGGGATCTCATTAGCTTATGGTCATAGGCTGCAATATGACAAAGGACTACCCTTTAGTGCATTGAAGCTATCAAGCACATGTAGCCAGTTTACAGCCAAATGTACTGTAAGAAACTGTACTTCTGTCACCCAACATTAAATCTCTGTTGCACAAGACCCTCTTACACTGTCGGGTACTGTAAAATAGATCTGCAAGTCCAAACAATAGCTACTTTCATCTCCAGTAATAATCAGTCTGCCTCAGGCTTTGGGAGCACAAGCATTTATGAAAACACCATGTTCATAGCACCACTTGTGAAGCTGATAGCTGTGTTTTGACTTCCCTTCTGTCTATATAGATTGTTTTGTGATTTGAGGGGGAATATCGAGCACGGATGCATGTTTCTAGCTGCTGTTTTACTAGGAAAGCATCAAGGTTTGGTGCCGCCATGGAAGAGATATCAAGCGGATGCTGCTAGGAGAGGTGGCAATCTCCTGATCTGTTCTTTTTCTGCCTCCACATGTTGTAAGAGTGCACTCTGTTTATGCAAAATGTGGCAAAATGCAAATGTTTATGCAAAATGAGGGCTACCGCTGAATGCTTACTTGCACTCCTGTTGAAGAGTCTGTTTGCCGGCAGTGTGGGGGTGAGTGATCGGTTCGCTATGTTTGGATGACCTTTGTTAGGGAAAACTTATCACCTAATTATACCCTCTTTGTCTTGAGGACTAAGCAGTTGTAACCGTATCACACAGGATTTGATCTCTGCTCCAAATGGTGGTTGGTAGGCATGTTTGCAATTGCATGGGATGAAAAGCTTTCCCAGGTGTACGAGGCCCAGAATAATGTCGGGCTGTTGAAGCAAAGCTGTGCAAGCAATTTCATAGCCAGCTGATGAGCAGAAGCCAGACATTACAGTGGGAGTGTTTGCTGAGGAGTCTGGGCTATTCTTCTGAAGCTGCCTTTCCAAATTTCTTTAGGAGTATTTTCTACAGCGTTCAACAAATCACATTACTTTCATCTGCTTACCCACTTGTGATATGGCAATGATAAAAGCAAAGGTCTCGCTTGTTTTTCTGGGTAAGGTGTGCCAGACTTTTACTGACACATATGCAGTGCTTGGAGACGTTGATTTGAATGAAAGCTAATGTGAAACTACAGACAAAGGAATCCAGTTGTCACATTACAAGCTGTGTGGAGCTGCATTTCAGAAAGTGAAATGCCAGCTTTGCTAGAGTCGGAGTGTTGTTTCTATACATAACTCTGGGGCGTTTATGCTCTAAGTCAATGTCCTGACATTAAAATTACATCTCCAGATATACTCAGGCAACTGATGGCTCTGAGATGCAGGTATCAGCTGCTACAGTATATAGCAGTTATAGACAATTTCAGGATTTTTCCATAACAGAATTATTTCTTTACTCTGAAAGCTCAAACAGAACCACAGCAGTCAACCTTTCTCTGCTCTGAAACCACATATATTACAATCAGTGGCAAAATAGTTATTATTTGGGCAACACCAGTGTCTCTTGTTTTTACAACAATTGTGCTAAAGAGAGGGAAACGCAGCAACTTCATTACCCTATCACCTACTGTTTGGTTTGGTTTTGTTTTTTCCTATTTACTGTTAATAAAATTTCAAGCAGTGAATCATATTATTTATGATTTTAACACTGCCACAGGAAAAGAGCTATTCTAAATTTTCTGGTATCACCATTTATAGTGCTCACCCAGCACAGATACCACAATTTTACATCTAATCAGCCTGGAAGGTAGGTCTCCAGCATAACTATTTTCCTTTTTGAACTCCCAGTTATTTTCTAACTTAGATGATGAAGTTTGAAGATTGGGTTCTGGAGATCTAGCCCTCAGACTGGACTTCTGCCCGAACACCAAGCTGTTTAAGGATGCTGAAAGGTTGGAAAGAGTGTTTTCTCAGTCTTATTATGCCTGAAATGGCCAAGAACTACTAGCTACGTTGCTTTCATTTGCTCCACTCTGCCAACAGAGAGACTTTAGTCCTATTGAGAACTGGAAGATCACTCAGCCTAGAAAGCAATGAAACCAAGGGTGATCAAGGAAGACACATTTAATTCATTTAGACACTTGCCTCTCCCCATGCCTCTGAAAATACGTGAAGATACAGATTTCATCTACCAAGCCCACGCTACTCAGCTAAACCCACTTATCTTATGAAACTGAAATGTTAAAAAACCAGCCTACAGCATCTGGCTTCTCTGAACCTGTGAGGAAGCCAGACAAATTTGGTTCCAAACTAGAGTGAGGTTGTCCTCTGTTGAAATGCTGGGCACTGGAAACCTCCCATCCAACCTGTCAAGCTGGAGATCTGAGACAACCGAGCTGAAAACAGCAATCTTTGTCTAGGTGCTGAAGCCCATTTGGGCATCAGTGGAACCAGTGGCCCTGGCCCAAGGAGAGAGCGCCTGGGCTGGCAGAAAGCCGCAGCTCTTACACTCACCCCAACACAAGCTTCTGGGCCTCTTCTGCTCCTGAGAGCGTGCCTTATGAGTCAGAAATAAAGTGTTGTGATTGCTGCTCACAGTAACGAATGTGCAGACAAAAAGCACTTAACTATCCAGGCTTTTGTAATAAAAGCTATAAATTGCCAGACTCTTGGTGCAGGGGATATGTTTAATTGTGATCTTGATTGCTACACAGCTGAACTATGCTTCCCTGTTTTTGCTTGTTTCCCTTTGCTGGGTCACCCAGAGCAACAGACTTTCTTGTAACTAAAGGGCACTTGGGAAGGGAGCAGTTTTTTGATTGCCTTGCTTAATTAATATGTTATTTGGAGCACGTTCTCTATAAGCCAGCTCTATTAAAAATAGGATATAATTTCATGAACCATATTACTTTATAACAGGCACAACTGCTGAGGATTCATGAGCTAGTCAAAGAAAAATACATAGTCAGTAAACTTGGAAATGCAGTCTTGGCCAGCTGCGCTACAAATATGGGTAACGAGATGACCTGCTGCTGCTGTGCTTATGCTCTAAAGAAATGAATGCCGCCATAGCAAATAGGCTGCCATTATATCATAACTTTTTATTAGTTCAACATTCATTTTATTGTGCAGTCATTTGCAAGAGTGTAAAAAAAAAGTTGATGTTATGCCATTTGTTATTGTAAAATACCAAATGTGTTTGATTTCCCTCACCCTCTGACTCCTCCCTTAGCTCTGGTTAACCACGGGGCTGATCTAAGCTAGGTAATGCGGGCCGAAGCATTTTGGAAATGCAGAACACTTCAGCAACTTTTGTTAAAAAAGGGGGAATTTGCTGCATTTGATTGGATCCAAATTCCCTTCAGCATGAAAGACGGTGGCTGTGAAACACCATTTTTCTCCCCCAAGAGCCTCCTTAGGCGCTACTGCAAGAAGTGAGAGTATGTCAGCACCTTGGGCTTGCTTTGATAGGGGTAGATCTGGGAGCTGTTTCCTCTGCGGGGGCTTTCTTAGCCTTGCCTTGAATGTTTCTTCTAGATTGGTGAGAGCAAATCTGGGCAATCACCATGACACAGCAGTCGCGGGACCTTGACAGTTCTGTAGATATGGCAGGGTCCTGCACTTTCAGGGCTCTAGCTCTTTGGGCTCTTAAACAGAAGAGTATTTCAGGCAACACCAACAGCTACGTGTTAGGATATGAAGTCTACAAGGAGAAAGAACAACAGCAGAAAATTAAAAATACTTTTTTTTTTCTCTTGAAAATGTATGTATTCCCGATTTTAACCTGCTGTAGTAAAAAATGCATGTATATATACATATATACAAATAAATACATATTTGTTGTATTTATAAATACTTTTAAGTATTTATAATACCAAGAAGTGATTGGTTCCCTCCTAAATAATGTTAGAAGTAAACTGTTCCCCAGTATTTTTGCATGTCAAAGACAAAGTAATACTCAATGAGGTGTGACGTGATGAGAATTTTTCTTTGTGCTTTAGATGGGCCAGGATTTTATCCATGGAATAAAATGGGAACTATTTCTGCAAGACAGAGTCCAAACATTGGCAAAGGAAGTTTTAATAGATTTTTACATGACACAAAGCCAAAAGTATTCATAAATGACTGATGTCTCAAATTCCATGGCAAAAATCCTACCAAGTTCAACAGAAGATTTTCCCTCAACTGCAGTGGTCATGAGATCAGAAATGAGGGAGCAAAAATCAGTTTCTTGATGCTTAGTATGTATTTTAACATTATAAAACGTGTTACCAAGAGCATTAGAACAGCTCATTCATACAGTACTTCTAATTAGAAAAGCATGATCAGGAAGTCCTCCAGAAATTTGTGAGGGAAACCTCTGTCTACTAGTTAATGGTTTTAAATTTTGAATGCTTCTTTCCCAGTCGGGTAAGATTAAACGGAGCAGGTAAAACTGCTACTTTTGTACATATTTTGTTGGTTATAGACACCACTGACAGCAATACTCCCTCTGTAAGCACTTATTAAAAGCAGTGGCATCAGTCTAGTTGCACTCCATTTTTTTCAAAGATGAAACAACAGTGCTGAGCACCCTGTTAGTGGTTAAGTAATAAAATACAAAATTACCCCTTTTAACGTGGTATATGACATTATGGGTAGAGTTTTCCAAACCCCTTCACTAACACAGTCAATTAGTAGCCTAAGCTACCAGTCATTTTGAAAAATGTGGTTTAGCTTTTTTTGTAACATTGCCTTAGATTCCAAGCTCTTTCTGCTTGATGGACTAGTTTTACTCCAGTGAAATAAAGACGCTCCATTTCCAAAATTTATAGGGTTCATTTATTACCTCTAGTATCATATTATACTGTATAAATACTCTATCCTTGTTATATGTCCTTTTAAAAAAGCGATAACTTAGAAGATCACATTAGACAAGAAGTATAAAAATAAATACGCTCATTATATGCATTTATTACAAATTATAACCCTTCCCAGAAGGGAAAGAAATATAAAATACTTATAAAGTATGTAAAATCTATAGTAATATATTTTACTATATACATATGGAAAGCCATATTCTCTCATTGTCTATGGACTGGCACAAACTTTAATTATGCGAATGTTGGCGTGTTGCTGTGGATGGACCTGCTATCCTTCAGCTTCGTTTTCCCGCCTTATCAGTGATTTGAGCACTACGAACCCATCAGAGGCCACATTGGAGAGGTTCCCATTCATAGCAGGATTTCTCTGGTCTTTTTTTTTTAACCCAAATGCAAGTAAGTTCAATTGGCTGGGGTAAGGTAAAAGATTTGAATGTGAAAGCATGAGTCAAATGCTCACAAATGCCAGCTGCCTGTTTGACAGGATGGTAGGACTGAGCTTGAATCAGAAAAGCCAGTGGAAGGTGTGCAGAAGGCACAGAGAGCAACTACTCAGAGACGCTATCTGCTCCATGAACGTTTCCACTTTTTCTAGCCTCTGGATTACATATGTCACCACAACAGCATCAGAGTGGACGAGAGACATGGACAGGCACATTGGGATGACATAAAGATACTTGAAAAAAAATGACATTCTAGTTACTTGTGGAGTTGACTGACTGTCCTTGATATTTCTTACCCTTTACAGGTAGAGAATATGGCTTTATTTTTATATAAAACTATTCTCTGAAACAATAGCAGCCATGAATGACAGTTAAAGCTCCTTTTCCAATCCTTTTTTTTTTTTTTCCCTTCGTGAGGTAGGTAAGCCCTGACCAATTATTTTAAGCTATCTTTTCCACTCCCCTTTCCCTCCCCTTCCTAGGCATGGGGACTTGATCAGTACCACAATATAAATCCGAAAGAAGGGAGAAATTACTGAACCCCAAAATGTTTGCTTAAACATTGTTTGGCCACTGCTCATGTTTTAATTCGTAACAGACTTTAAAAAAAGGCATTCAGAATGCCCTCAGGCCTTATCTGCTGAAAACGTGTGAGTGACATGGCTCTGCTACCCTATCAGATTTTCAGTTGGCAAGATATTTTTAGGATGCAACGCCAACTAAAGCTACTTGCACTGTCCCACCTCAGCGGTTCCTCACCATGGATTTCGTAGGCAAAAACACATGCGCTGCCTCTAGCCCTCTTTTTTTTCAGTGCATTGTTCTGAAGGAAAAAAATAAAATAATAAAAAAAATTTAGCTTTCCCAACTTATACTATTTAACTGCAGTCCGTCACATTGCAGAAGTCTATTAGGTGTTTCGGTTTCTTGGAAGGCTCACAGCTTTCTTGCGGCAGCATGCTGCCGTCGTAAGAAACACATTTCAACAACCTCTTCTTGAAACCTTTCCCGCACGTCTTAGAGCAGGGCGACCAGTCCCCCAGCTGCCACTGCGGGCAGGGCACGTCGGCGCAGGGACGGACGTCGCTGGGCTTCAGCTCCCGGGCGCAGTCGGCGGCCGGCCGCCCCCGGGGGTCCCGGCACTCCACCGCCCGCCGCTGCCAGCCCGAGCCGCACGACTTGGAGCACTCGCCCCACTCCTCGATGACCCACTCGGAGGAGATGATCTCCCTGATGGCGTTGAAGGACTCTTTCTTCCTACTGGGCGCCTTCTCTGACCCAGGCTGCATGGGCTTCTTCACGAAATAGGTGAACTTGATCTTGGGCTGCGGCAGGTCCCCCACCGTGAGGACCTGGATGGTCAGAGGCTCCTTCAGAGGGCTGAAACTGCGGATCCTCTCCAGGGCGGCGGAGGAGCCGCTGTACCTCAGCACGCTGCCCTTGTAGGTGATGTCCTGCTCCAGCGTCGACAGGGTGTAATCGCCGTTGAGGACGTAGGTGCCATCTGCGGCTTTGATGGCGAGGAAGCTGCCGTCGTGCCGCGCGCCCCTGTGGTTTCGCTGCTTCACCTCGATGTTTGTCGCCCCGGCTGGAATGGTGACAACGTCGTGGTAGCCGGGTCTGCCCAAGAGAAAAGAGAGAAACTGAGTGCTCTGCTCTTCCCCGGGCGAGGGAGGAAGCTGCCCGGTGCAAGACTGGATTTCATTTGGAGCCGAAGCGTTAAGATCACGAGCTGCCGACCCCATCGAATTAACGGATTAAGGGACTTGCAAAGTCACATCCCACATTATTGCTATGGCAGAGGTGTGCCCAGGTGTAAGGGGCTTTCTTTAGCTGGGTTCTCACTGTAAGTTGTCTTCAGTCAGACGGCTCTGACAGATCAAACCTCCGTTCCAACAATAAACCGGGGCAACGTTTCACTGACCGGGGAACCCAAAGCTTACGCCTGTAAAACATTCACCAGAACAAAGTATTGGCAGCAGTCATATACTCACTTTGCTCTGACAAGCGTGCCGGACACTTTCTTGCAAGTGGATCCATTGCCACCGCAGATACCGCATTTGTCAAACTTCTTATTGGATCCTATCATGCGGTCGCAGCCAGCCTTTACGCACTGCCCCTGGACACAGACGGAGGTGGAATCGGGGCTACACGGGGTACCATCCACAACCTTTGCAGGAAACAAGCAGCAGGGTGTTTGATTAGAGGATGCACATTGCTTTGAAGTAGGGTAATACAGACACATACAAAATGCAAAATATGGACGGGTGGGAGACTTGCAGCACCCACATTTTTCCAGCCTTTGAAACTTAAAACCGGAGCAGCCATATATAGTTGGGAGGTGTGTAGCGCTACTTCATCTCATGTGCAAAAGCGATGCCATGGTGACAGGAGAAAACAACCAACTTCAGTTTTCATTAACATCCCTCCCCCCCTCCGCCACCCCCCCAAAACACCTCACATAACTGTCTGACTGATTTCATATAGAGAAAGAAAATTGTTTTCTAATGTCACTAGAAGGTAGTCATGTCCTCAAAGTACAGGACCAAAATTGCTTTTAATGGTGTTCAATGTATCCTTGAATACCTGTAATGGTATTCAGTGTATGTAGGAGTACTGCTCTACAAAAAACATCTGTGTCATCACCCTGGTAGTTATTGGCTCTCAACATCTTATGACAGTGAGTTCAAGTAGCTATGCAAGACGAATATTTTCCCTTTTGTTTATTTTAAGCTGTCAGCATATTAGTAACTGGTATGAAAAAGCACCAATGTTTTGGCAAAGAACCCCCACAGTTTTCCAAACATATCTCAATGTAATCAAATTGGTGGAAGGAGGGGAAAGGAAACTAGGGTGGAGTGGGTGGAAGAGGTGGTACGTGTGAAATAACTGGAAGGACTCTGCCAGAATATTTAAAGCGTGCTTGCACTGATCAAGCTGTGCATGTAGGAAGAGGAGAAGGAAGAATCTAGTTTAAATATGAAAAAGACGTAATTTCAGATTTCTGCACTGCTTGACTCTTAACTTCACAGAAAGAGTTAGAGGAAATAAAAGCCCTACTCATGATTAGATGGGAGAGGTATAGTTTTGAAATACCTTTGGCTGCAAAACAAAGAAGTATCCTGTTCCTTTTGCTCGGCAGACCAGCTTGCATCTGTCTTTCGGCGAGACACCGGCAAACTTGGGTGTCCACTCCACTGCAGGTCCGCTTCCAAAGGGAGACTTGGAAAACTCATTGTGCTTTTCACATTGCTCCTCCCTAAAGGTTTTGCCTGCAGGCAGAAGAAAGACAGGTGGACATTAGATCATCTTCCATACATGCTCTTCTTCCACAAGACACCCTTCCTCTGCCACAAAAATGGGGAAAAGATTACCATCGTTGTCCGGGCAGTCCTCGATGTTACACGATCTGTATTGCACTCGCTTCCCTTCACAGTATTTCCCCCCGTTCCTTGGGATGGGGTTGTCGCATTCCCTGAAGGAGTACTGCACCCCACCGCCACAGGTCCGGGAGCACTCTCCCCATGCCCCCCAGGACCCCCAGCTCCCATGCACCGGTGTCTGGAATAACAAGCAAAAGCAGAATAAAGAAGTTAATACAGTAAAAGCAAAACCAAACCACAAAAAACACAATCATGCTCATTTTTACCTAAGCCACTTGTAAAAAAAAAAAAAAAAAAAAAAAAAGGGCTCTAAATTTATTAGCTATCTGCTTCCATTTATTCAAGCCCTTTTAATTGATTACTCCCACTGAAGCATTACCATTACCCGTGCTACTCTGCAACCCCAGATATATTCCGATTTCTTGTTCAATACTTACATCATAATGCTTCTTCTCAGTTTTATTCACACACTTGCCATTCATGCACCACTTCCCTTCCCCACAACTGGTGCCGTCTGCCCAAGGGAAGTGTTTGGTTTGGCACACAAGAAGTCCTCCAGAAGTGCCAGTACACCACAGCGTCGTACACGTACTGGCTGCATCGGGGCAGTGCTTGGACTCATCTCCAAATGTAAACTGGCACTGTCTGTTGGCATCGTACAACGTGCCAGGCAAGTCAGAAGGAAGCTGGATTGGTTTGTGAGGCTTGTCCAACAAACACTCACCTGAAAAGTTTAAAAAAAAAGAAAAAAAAAAAAAAAAAGGCAGACGATGCTGTCAGTGAGTTCAGTTTCAAGCATTTTCTTTGTAACAGAAGTCTTTGAGGCAATTTGTGCCACTGTTTTTGTAAAACTAAGGGTCTTTTAAATTCATTGGCAGCATGTAATAGGTTAACTCTATGCTGTAGGAGAAAGCACTCTGTTAAGAAAAAAAAAAAAAAGCGAAGCAGTAAAGCACAAGAGCTTAAATGCCACATGAATGGAAAGCTTAATAATCTTACCATGACCGTTATCCAAAAATGTTGTAATCATGTAGGCACTACATGGAGACCACGGCTGGCTGCGATCCAGATTGGAAAGCATAGATGCCATCATGTGGAAATCCCGGCTTATTCCATTAATACCAGCACACTGCTTTGCATCGTCATGAGGCATGTTAAACACGTGGCCTTAAGAAAAAAAAAAAAAAAAAAAAAAAAAAAAGAAAGAAAAAGGAAAGTTTGTGATTTTAGGAAGTCTGTCCTATGCATTACCAATACTCTTTTAAATATTATTCTACAGCTGCTCATAGCCTGGCCTTTAAATAATAACCTAAATCTGAATACTGCCAAATTTTAAGCAGAAGGCACTGTATCTTCGCTCCCCTCACAGGCTTCTCCCATGCTTTTTTTTTTCTGCAGTCAGCCAAACACCCAGCTCTGGCAGACAATGCCGTGCAGACGGGATTTGCTTTGCACGGCCCAACCCTGCTGCAAGGCAAAGCTTTGCCTCCTCCCGCCTGCGCCGGGGAGCGCAGGGTGCTCCGCGCCCCGCAGGGCAAGCCCCGCGGGCGGCGTGAGCTGGGCAGCTCCTGGCCCTACGGCCTCGAGCTGGCTTCAGGTAATCACGTCAAATGGCCATCCGACGTTTCAAATACCTAGTTCGTGGGCTGTTGTAAAGGCAGCCTGCAGACCGTCGTCTTCTATGATAGAGCAACTGCGGTTTAGATCACAAACTGTTCCCACATCAGCCATCCCAAGAGTATCACATGTCTTGGCACCGCAGAGGTCCTGTAAAAAAAGGCAGTTTCATTATTAATCAGATCAGAGACTTAACCTTGGCAAGAGACATCCAGCCCTGGCAGTTTGCCTTTACTTATGGAAAGAGCATAAATATTCAACACTTCAATGGGTATGATGGCAAAAATCTGTCTTTGGAACATACACAAGGGTTACACGTAGAAATAGAATGCATAATTTCCATACTAAATCTGCTAAAAATACACGAGGCAGAAATACGTCGCACGTACTGCGAGCTTCACCTGAGATGGTTCAAACAGCAAAATAAGCGACCAAATAAAAAGCAGTTCATTTCATTTTCAGCCTGCTTTGCTGAAGCTGTGATGACACAAGACTGCCCCTGAGCACTTTTCCAGAGGTCTCCGGGCAGAGGGGGCCTCCGGGGGTGGGGAGCAATGGGCGTGGGCATGGATTTGACCTCCGCGTCCCTCACCTGCCTGGTGAAGAGGATCGCCGTGTCGTAGTGCTCCGCGTGCCGGTCGCTGGGAGGGTTGTGCTGCTTCTGCCAGCTGCAGAAGTTTCTCAAAGTCAGGGCCGCGTTGGAAGAGATATCGGGTCCCTTCCGCTCCTCGTAGATGACCATGATTTTCACCACCACGAGGCTGATGGAGTTGCGGATGCTGGGGTGCTTGTACAGCTTGGCCGCCACGGAGAGCAGCGTCAGGAGGTAGTGCTTCAGCCCGCTGCCGTGGAACTCGGCCATGGACTGGTCGGCTACCAGCATGGTCTCCACGTAGCGGGGGCTGGACACGAACCTCTTCTTCCTTCTGTTTCTCGTTTCTGCATTAAGAGAGGGAGGGAAAGCGCAGGTGAGCACAACAAGAGAAATCCATCTGCAAGAGGCCACCGTAAAGAAGAACCCAAACCCCACCGGCGCTCGGGAGCTGCACCCGAGGGATGCACCCCACGGCCCCGCGCCCGGCTCCCGCCCCCCAACTCCGGCTTGGGCGCACCCCGCCGCCGCCGGCCCTGGGGGCGGGGGTGGGGGGGAAGCACCGGCCGGGGCCCCGCCGGCAGCCCCCGTCGGGGCGGGGGCGCAGGTGGGCGCCGGGCGAGGCAGGTTCCCCCCACCCCCCCCCCCCCCCGCCTCTCTCGCCCTGCCCTCCCTTCCCCTCCCCGTCCCCGCGAGGGGCGGCGCGGCGCCCCGACGGTACCTGGGTGGCCGGCGGGCTCCGTCGCCGCCGCCTCCGTCTCCGTCTCCGCCTCGGCCACGGCGCAGCGGGCGGCGGGGGCGGCCCGGCGGGTCCCGCGGAGGCGGAGGAGGTGGGCGCCGCGGCGGTGCGCGGTGCCGGGGGCCGGCTGGATGAGGTACTGGCGGCCCCGCAGGGAGAAGGCGCCGCGCATCCCCGCGCAGAGGCTGAGGGCGGCGGCGGAGCTGGGGTCCCGGTTGACGGTGCCCGAGTAGAAGCAGCGGGAGAGGTCCTCCTCCTCCTCCTCCTCCTCCGGCGGCGGCGGCGGCCGCCCGCCCAGGTACTGCAGGGTGAAGTCCGGGCTCAGGAAGCTGCTGTCGGGCTCCAGCTCCAGCGTCAGCCGCTCCCCGAAGGCCTCCAGGCGGAAGCGCTCCCGGCCGCCGGCAGCGCCCAGCCGCCGCGGCAGCACCAGCGCCCGCCGCTCGGCCGGGGGCTCGGCGCCGCACGGCCCCAGCAGCGCCGCCAGCAGCGCCGCCACCACCGGCACCGCCACCGGCACCGCCACCGGCACCGGCACCGGCACCGGCAGGCGCCCCCCGGGCCCCATCGCGGCCGCCGAGCTCGGCGCGGGGGAGGCTTGCTGCTGCGGCCGACGGCTCGACGGAGCCCTTTTTATTTATTTGGCTTTCTAAATATATATAGAGATATATTCTTTTTTTTTTGGATTTTTTTTGCTTTCAGGTTTTTTTTTTGGGGGGGGGGTCTCAGTTTCTTTCTGCTGGCGGAGGGGCGGGGAGGGCCGGGCGGGCGCCGGGTCCCGCGGTCACTGCAGAGGCGGCGTCGGCTTCCCCATGGCCGGGGCGCGGCGGCGGTGGCGGGGAGGGAGGGTCTGCGAAGGGGAGCAGCCGTTCCCCTCTGTCCGTCTCTCTGTCCGTCCTCTCTGACTCGCGGCCGTTCCTCCTTCCCGCCTCCTCCTCAGCTCTCCCCAGCGGCAGCGGTCGCGGAGGAAGCTCCGGCGCGTCTCCGCTCGCCCCTCCGGCAGCCCCGGGACGGTCCCGCTTGCACTTCCACGGCCCCGCGGCGGGGCGGCGGGGAGGCGAGCTCCGAGAAGCCTCCCGTCTTTGCAGAGCGGAGCCGAAACCGGAGCGAACGCCACCCCCGGCCCTCCGCGCCGGGCCGGCCGAGCCCCCTTCGCTGCGCTCCGGGCGCCTGGGCCGTGCGGGGTGACTGCGGCAGCCGGGGCGGCCGCTCCCGCCCTTTATGGGGTTTGCCCGGGCCGCCCCCACCCCCGGCGCGGCCCGCCGCCCCCCGCCGCGCCGCCCCTCGGTCCCGGGCCGCTGAGCTCACTGCGTGCGTAACGCGGCCGCGGGCGGCCCCCGCCCCCCCCTTTTCCCTTCCCTCCCTCCCTTCCTTCCCCCCCGCCGCCCCCGACGGGGCGGGACGGGGCGCGGCGCGGCGGGCACAGCCCGGGGTCGGCCCTTGGCTGCCGGGCGGGGGGCGGGCTGCGCCGGGCCGCGGCGAGGCCCCTTCCCCCGCCCCCGCGGCTCCCCCGCCGCGGGGCTGTCCTTCCCCCCCCTGCCCCGGGGGTGTCCTAACCCCCCCTGCCCCGGGGGTGTCCTAACCCCCCCCCCCCGCCACCGCCCCGGGGGTGTCCTTCCCCCCCCCCGCCACCCCGGGCCCGGCTCCGCTGCTCCGCGCCTCTCCTTGCAGCGCCTGGATGGGCTGCGGGACCCCCACCTCCCGGGTCTCCCCCCGGGGCTGGGGAACGGCAGGTGGACAGCCCGGAGCTCCTGGGGGGGTGGGAGATCCCTGGCACATTCCTGGATTTTCCTTTTACCTTTTTATTTATATATAATTTTAATTTAAAAGAAATTACTGCCCTTTCACAGCCCTCATAGCTACAGTCAGCTGTGCACCTGTACTTCTGGGAAATGGTTCTTTTTAAATCACTTCGACATTTACGTAGGTGCAGCCAATATTTTCCTTTGAAGCCATAACCAACCATCGTGGTACGGCTAATCCACTTAATTCTTTATATGCAACACGCGTGTGATGTGCTCAGCCCGAGTAATTCTTCCTTCTCCTCGCTGAGGCCTTTTTGGAGGGTGAAGGCAAAGAAGTGGTGAGCAAACGCGCAAATGAAACCAGAAGCAGCGTATCTGTTTGGTGGCAGCTCCAAATTAAGCAAAGATGCTCCGGTGTCAGTCAACACCGTGTTTCGCACAAGCACAAAACTCAGTGGGCTGAAAACAGGAGTAGCAAAATACATCATCTTTGTGACAGAGCAAAGTTTTCTGAAATGTTATGTGTCCACTGTTCTCTTAGGATGGAGTGTCCTATTTATGCCACTGAATCTAAACCGAGGGGTCTTCTTCCTGATTAAAGCCATGTGGGATGGGCTTGGAGCCACGCTTCTGTGCCAGTTGCACAGCCTGATTGCCGGCTAAGTTCCAGTAACACGTCTACTTCCCGTGGTGGTCTGTAAATCATACAAGCTTAGAAAGGCACATTTCCTTGAAGTTGGGCAAAAAACATATGAAAAGATGAACCCGATTTTCCGGTCACTTATCCCACAGAAGTGCTGTTGTCCCGCAATAGTGATGAGCAAAATCAGAACTGGGCCTGAAATGAGGGATTTTCCTTGGTGTACCGTGGGGATTGCCGGGCTTTCTGAGCAGAGTTTTGGCTTTGAGAGGCTGCAACTGCCGCCCATTAGTGCACCAGGAGCAGAAATATCCATTCAGTTATAACGGAGGCCTATAGTTTTTCGCCTGATTTGGACATGTGTGCCAATCCCTACCCTTATCTTTGAGATCCGGTGGCGTGGACCCAACTCTGTCACGCTTTTCCTAGGATAGAAGACGCACCACAAAGGTGCAGTTCGTTCATGCTGTTAGTTTTGTGTTGAATGTGATACATACCTAGCAGGTGTATTTTGAATATTTAGGGAATTATAAGTTTGAAAGTCTAGAAATATGGTATATGAGACACAGAATTGAAAGAAGTTTTATAATTTATTTTTGAACTTAATGCAAAATAGTTGCGCTTGTGAAGGTACTAATTAAAAATAGAAAAACTTCCTGGTCTGTCGGCGTCACCGGTGTAACGCGTAGGGCAGCAGGGATTAGAGCTGGGCCACTTCGGTGCCCACCAAGGACACGTCCACCCAGCTGCTGGGTGCACCTTCGTGGTAACGTTTTGCTGTTTTTTTTTTCTGATGGAAAATCTCTGGTTTGAAAAGGTCCTGACCACCTTAAAACAGCTTTTTTGGTGTGAAAAGTCTTGCCGATGTTCCACCAGGTGGCACTCGCCCATAAAAATTTTTCCCGAGGAGTGCTGCAGGGTTCATCTTCCAGGTCTGAAACTGTGGTGGAGAGGCTTACATATTAGTACTGTTCTTCGCAGTCCCCTGGTTAAGACAAGAGTTTTGCTGGCCTTCATATAATAGCCAAGAAGGTGTTTTAGGTGAGACCTCGGCAGTTGCCCTCTTTCCCCCTTATTGCTAGATGTGCTGCTGTGAGCAGGCAGCAGGCGCATCGGGGCTTTGTGCTACGTGAACACGGATCACATCGTAAAGGGACATTTACGAAAGGTTTGCTTCCCAAGGAGCGTTTGACGCTGCCCCATGCCACCCGCCTAGGCTTGTAGGTGCTTAAATCTCTTTCTGTGAGTAACCCCAGGGAGTTTGGCTGGAGTATTCAAGACGAGGAAGCACGTCTATGTGTCTTTGTAATCCGTAGCGCATCTAATCCAGAGCAACTCCTATCCTATGTTGTGTGAATCGAGATTTAGAAAGCTAAATGTGCTGAGCTTTGGCAGAATTTCACTTAGTGGGATAAAAAACTAGAAAAGGCATAAAACTTGACTTTTTAATAAATTTCTAGTGATTCTTGGGAAAAAAACTAAGGAAAGATACAAAAAAATTGTAATGCAAAGTAAGGCACCAGATGGAGCTAACAGATCGTCGTATTTTAGTCTATAGTGCGGGAATCGTTTTTTATGGATTAGACCTGTTACCGGTATCTGACCAGTGTTAACAACGGTGAAGCTTTAATTTCTTTGCCAGTGTTTGCATAACTGCTTTTTCAAAATTAAAACCCAAACCACAACAAACCACACCTTTTCAGCCTATTTGTTTAAATGCTGTGGAGTGATTACTTCCTTCAAAAAATATTATAATTTAGAATTAAAACAGCAGATGGCACATTAGGCCCACTGAATATGAGATTAAAGACCCTCTGCTGTTAAAAAAATCCTCAGAACACTTCCAAAAACGTTAAGCTTTTTTTTTTTTTTGATCAGAGATTCATCTGATTTTGCAGAAGTCTTTTCCCGTCTCTGCCTGTGACTACTGAAAGGTTCATCCACAATCAACACTTTTATTCTAAGCACTTTCTTACTACTTGTTGAACAGCGTGAGTGGTCTGGCTTCATGCAGAGGAAGGGAATCCATTGTCATTCAGCGTGAATGACTGCACTGAACAAGATTATTTGTGGAGATTGTTCCTCTATGATGTCTTTTGTGATATGCATAATTAGCTTATTTTTTTTCCCATTGATTTTGATGTCATCAACAGTTAGTTTTTGTTAAGCAGGGTGACAAGGATAAGTGAGAAAACCTTTTAATTTTGCTGAAGTGTTTTGATAATCAGTAGTAATGGGAAAAAGTAAAACCATGTCCATCATCGCTTTAATGAGACGGGTACATTTTTATTTTGGAGGAGGAGCATCATGTGATTTAATTTGGTTATCTGTTTCCCCATAATTTCTGCTTTTACATGAGCTAATAATCAGAGTTGCTGAAGAAAATAGATGCAGAAATTTTGGGAGCCCCCAGATTTTATTCCTAAATAGCCTATATAGGCCTGTATGCACTCAAAATGAAGCACTACCAATTCTTTCTGCTTTACATTAGTAAACTTATACCAAAATTGGATTAAGTGGGAACTTGATCTACCTGTGGCTGTTTGAGTCAAACATTTTATTATTCAGCAAATATAATGCACCAGATTTTGGGGTTCAGAATTTAGGTTCGTTCAATTTATAAAGGGAAGGGCAGACAGGAAGCTTGATCTAGTTTAAACTCAACAATGTCTGTAGAAATAAGAATGCATTTATTTGCTGCTGGTCCTTATTTAGATCACAAAGAGATTTTCTGTAGATATTTTGCACTGACTAATGTCATGCCACTCCTATGATTTTAATACAGTCACAGGCATTATAATTGTTGGCATAATTTCTCTCTTTATCAATTTTTTATTGGGCATGGGTAAGAGCTTATATAATCCAGGTCACTTTACTTATCTCCTAAAAATAGTGGTACCAGCTGTCAAACTATCTTTCAGCTGAATTTTTCTTGTGGCTTCTTCATTCAAGTTTTTACATCTGGTTTATCCGCTTGCTCCTGAAATAAGCACGGTGAAAAATGTGCTGAGTTTTGTCCACAGTAAAATGTTTTCACCAATTTTATCATTAGGCAGGAGGGGAGGGAAATGAAAAACGGGGGGGGGGTGTGTGTGCAAAAGTCAGTTGCAGAGCGTAGGGACTGCAGCCGTGGGCCTTAACGTTTCCTTACTGTCAGGCAGCTGTAAAATCCCCCTAGTCACCTGCGGCTCTCAGCGTCCTCCTCGTCCTGTAGCCATGAGTCAGTCTTCTCCTGACAGGAGCAGTCGGTCAGATCCAGCGATGAAGACGGTGCTGTGGGTTGTGCGGGGGCTGCTGCGGCGCGCCTTGCCTTCCGCAGCCGTGTGCACCCAAGCAGGGAAGGCAGAGCGTGGCCGGTGGCCTGCGCCGGCCGATGGGCCCGAGCTCTGTGGGCAGCAGCAGGCCTCGGTCTCCACCAGGAGCTGGCCGCGCTCCTAACCGCCTGTGTAACTGTCTACGGTAGTGTCCCTGCCCGATCCGGGACATCAAAGGCTGTTGGCACCTCCCGGCTGTTCGGTGGTTGATGTGCTTGTTAGAACCTGTGAGCTAATGCATTTTAAGTGATACGTTCTACGTGTAGTGGAGGCAGAGCTGTGCATGTATTTAATACTAGTTTTCTGGCTAGATCAACACCTAGAGGATGGCCCAGCATTTAGTTTTATGACAGCCTCTCCCCCCAGCTATTACCAGTCGCATACCATAGCCAGAGTCTGTTGTCACAGCACAGTAAGTCTGAAGAGGGAAGTTTGCATCAGAATGTGAATTCAGACATGACTGTATCACACATAAATCCAGAGGCAAGTGGTTTAAAAGACTGTTGAGATCTGACATGTGTATCTCACTTTCTGGTGATAGAAGTATTCCTACTGAAGAATTTGTGTCACCATCTAAACTTCTTGTGAACAGCTGACCTAAGTCCAAATTTTCATGGTCTAAACAACTGCTAGTGTCAAATATACAAAAAAATCTCCCTGTAAAGAAGGGATCAAATAAAAGCAATCAGGCAAAACAAAACATTGCATTATAGTATGTCTGCAAAAGTGTTTCAGAAGTTAAATATAACTGTAACATTGGCTGCAAAGTCCCTCGGCAACTGGCAAGGAGCACATTCATGCATACCCTGAGCTCCACTGGCGTTTTGATATTTTTATCACACTGCGATTTCAACAGATACCACACTTTCTCTGTGTACTTTGGACAGAGGATTTCACAAGTACTGCAAGAAGTGTTACAGTTTCCGTGGCAGTCCTTCTAATGAAATCTCATCAGTGTACATACTAATAATTTTCTACCTTTGAGACATCTGTGTGATGTAGGAGACAATTACCATCACTTAGCAGATGTGGGCATCGGCCACGCTGATTCCGAAGAAATTTCCATCTTGCTAGACAGTGCTCTGCTTATTGCTCTTCTGGTCTACCCGGATGTGTTCTGGTCATTCATTGTGACCAGAGCCTATATAATGCAGATACTCCTCATAAAAGCTGTCAAGAAATTTGAACATAAACAACAGTTACTTTTGGTGTAGTCGGTGTAGTTTTGGTGTAGTACTTTGGTGGAGTTAAGTTTCAAGCTGGGCAGTTCCCTCACCCTGGTTCTAGCACAGCCACGCAAACAATTGTGTTGGCTTCGCAGAGGGTGCGATGCATCACAGCAAGCAGTGGAAACGGGCAGCTCAGCCTGGGGAAGGGCAGGAAACCCTCTGGGCAGATTTTGCTGCCCTGCCATTACTGGGTCTATTATCCCACTGCGATACTGCTTCCAGACTGAAACTGCCACATTGTCATGGTTTGAGCCTGGTCGGCAGCCAACCACCACACAGCCACTCTCTCCCCCTTCTCTTCCAGCAATAAGAAGGGACAGAGAGCCAGGCTTGGGGTTCGAGATAGGAATGGGATGGGGAAAAAAACCCCCCTTTATGGGCACGAGCAAAAGGCAGACTCGTTAGGGGAAGAAAGAAAAGAACATACATTTATTACAGACACTAACAACACATAACAGAGTAAGATAGTGAGAAACTGTCCTGGTTTGGGCTGAAATAGAGTTAATATTCCTTTTTGGGGACTAGATGAGTGCTGTGTTTTAGATTTAGCTTTGGGTTTGGTATGAGAAGAATGCTGATAGCACACTGATGTTTTCAGCTGCTACTGAGACTTCAAGGACTCTCCGACTCATGTTCTGCCCATGCTCAAGGGCACAGGAAGCAGGGAGGGAGCACGGCCACAGCACTAGACCCAAACTGGCCAATGAAATATTCCATATCATGGAACGTCATGCTCACTATATAGAGGAGGGGTGGTCAGGAAGGGGATCTCTCGCTTCCGGGATTGAGATTGCAGGATCTTGGTATTTTGGGGTCACTAGCTGGGAACGGGCTGGGTATTGGTTAGTGGGTGGTGAGCAATTACATTGTGCATTGCCTGTTTATATATATAGATATATTTTCCTATTATTGTCATTGTCCTTGTTTTATTACCATTATTAAACTGTTTCTATCTCAGCCTGCAAGTCTCCCTTTACCCCTCTAATTCCCTCCCCCATTCCCAGGTGGGGAGGGGGAAGGGAGGGTGACCAGCTGTGGTGGTTGGCTGCCATCGAGGTTCAAACCACAACAGAAACATTGCCACATCCTGAGAACACCTTCCCCCCACCCCTCCCTTCTTCCTGGGCTCAGCTCTGCTCCCGATATCTCTACCTCCTCCATCCAGTGGCGCAGGGGCAGGGAATGGGGGGGTGCAGTCAGTGCTGCTGCTTCTTCCATCTTTGATGGTGGGAGCTTCTGGAACTTGTTCCCCCTGCTCCATTGTGGTCCCCCTCTCACAGGAGACAGTCCTCCACAAAATTTCTCTGACATGAGTTCCTCCCATGGGCCGCAGCATTCCCCACACTGCTCCGTCGTGGGTCACTAATTTTCTCCAACTGGATTCTCTCCCACGGCTGCAGCCCTTCCCGAGCTGCTCTGGCGTGGGACACCCCTGCATGCTGCAATCCTCCCAGTGCTGAATTACAGCAGTGGGGATACCTTTTCCCACAAGACCCTGGCCTTCTTCGGGCACAGCACCTTGATCAACCATGTGAAACACAGGCCATAAATCAATGTCTGCTCCACCGTAGATCTTCATGGGTGGCAGGGGGGGCCGCCCTGCTGTCTCACCACAGGATACAGGGGAGTCTCTGCTCCGGCACACCTCCCCCCTCCTTTCTTCCTCCGTTCCTCCACTGACCTTGGTGTTCACGCAGCTGCAGCAACTCCTCCTCACAAGTCCCACTGCCCGTCACCACGTCCCTTCTTAAACATGTTATTGCAGAGGCGCAGCTCAGTTTCCAGAGGTGGAGCTGACTTGGAGCTGGGGGAGCTTTGAGAAGCTTCTCACAGGGGGTCGCCCCTATAGCCCCCTCCCCTGCTACCAAAAAACCCCACCACTCACTCAACCCAGGACACACATCCACATCATATTGTGCTGAACTCAACACGCATGAGAATGTACTAATATGAGGATCCATTTTCCTAACCTTCTGTTTCTTCTTCACATTCTCCCTGTGCCATTTTAATAGCCCCATTTACATGCTTTACCTTATCCATATTTTTGTTTCATCCCCTCTTACCCCACCCTTCCTTCACGTTATGCTGGATAATCAAGAGTTGGCAGTAAGTGTATTTAACAAAGGGCAAAAGACATTTAAGGAAAGCAATTAACCACTCTTCACTCCCACAACAATTTATATACGTGTTTAGACTCATCTAGTTCATGCTTTGCTAAAAGCTGAATGAGGTGGGTTTTCCTCTTGGTTTGCAGGAATGGAGCTGGCCATCTCAAACTGCAGTTCTTATGACGTCTCTTGGTTTCATGTTGTTTACTTGTTCTGAGAGGGTTCCTCTTTTCCTCCCTCTCCCTTTCCAAAAAGCCTCACCTTTTCTATGTGTGTCTGAAGATGGCCGCTGCTGGATAAATGGCCTTTGTTGTAGCATTTCTGTGAAAGCTTATTTTTTGCCTGGTGCAGCTTTTTTTTCCCTCTTGAATAACTATGACATCTAGGGAATAAAGTTGGACCCTTTCTAACTGCGGTTATGAATCAATCTATTGGGGGATTGGTGTATTGTCTCCTCTTTATTACAGTCCAACATACTGCTTGAGGTGACCTAAAAGCACAGTTTAAAGTACAGGCTTGTATTCATTATCAGGTTCTCCATCATCTATGACAGAGATATTATACTAATTGCAATAGCCAAGGTAGTGTTCAAAATGTTAGATAGCAATTTTTCCCCTTTTTCTTTAGACATCCTCTTACCTTTCTACACCTTGTGAAATGTTTTTCTGCACTTACTGCAATGAAGGGGATTTCCCCAGACACCAGTCCTGGGGGTATTTGGTATCCTTTATAAAAAGTTAGGTATCTTGCTTTTTAACATGCAAATATCTTAGATCATTCTGTTACCTTTGCTGATACTAATTAATGCCCAACTTGTGCCACATTGGTGTCTAACACACACTTAAATCCCTACTCAATACAATCAAGGGCAGATTTTGCAATATGAGCAAGCCAGAAGCCCTCTGCCACCTTCTAGAAAGGGTGAAAAAGAAGAATTTTATTTGTTTCAAATATGTGAGCCAGCTCTGTGGTCCTCAGTATGCTGAGGACATGGTCCTTGAAATTATTGAGGCACTGACTTTGCTTCCTTTGCCTTTTGTTAAAATGGCAGTGTCTTCCTATCTCTGTGGTCTGACGTCTGGATTGCTAAAACCAGAATATCTGTAGACTCTCTGGGACCAGAAGATGCTACTCTTTCTGTCACCATTGGCACAGAGGTGGACGATATGCTCAGTCTTAACTTTTTTTTTGCATGTATTTCAGTACCTACTCTTACATACTAGGTCAAGGTTGGTGTTTGCTATCTTAAGACCTGTTTTGATTTTAAATAAGATCCTATACTGGCTGAGCAGCCACTGACTTCCATGAGACTTGCATCACAGTTGTAGTCTCCTCAGCTTACTGTTGGGGTTCTTTCTCTGAAGTCTGAGGCTTTAAATCAATATAATAGCCATCTGAGAAGTAAAGGGGAAATACCTTTATTACTCAAAAAATAGAGTGAAGCTTTGGGGGGAAAAGGGTACAGAATCGAGCCACAGTTACTCATTTCTGCATCTGGCAGTTGAATAATAAGCCTCAACAGCTCTGAGCTTTCCTCCTGTAAAGAGAGGGGTTTTGATATGTCAGTGCAACTTTTTTAAGGCCAAAAGAGTTGCTAGTCCCAGTGTTTTCACTAATCTCTTCATTACCTGCAAGTAATTGTAATGGAGATCGTCTGTTACCTTCTATCTTGCTGCCAAGCTGGACCTGTATCACAAGTGGAGAAGGTGCTAGCCAGCCAAGCGTGTAATACTCTTGCCTGCATTTCTTTCATTCAGAGCTGATGGAAATAACATGTAAGCAAGTAAAAATCTCAGCAATACATACCTCAGGAGAGAGAACCTTAAAAGGCAGCTTCACTTAACAGCAAATTTTGGGATTTGCATCAGGATCTTTATATAGATGCTTTAATCTAGGCAGTCATCAATTTATCCTGTGACCTCAGGAAATATTTTCAAAATGCTACAAGAGGTTATAATGCAAAGTCATGATTTTATGTACAGTTCTATGTGTCTTTCTTTAGTATTTGCTCTATACCAAAATTGGGAGACCTAGCTGTGCTACAGACTCCTTCTGAGATGAGGAGCAAATCACCTAAGCTTACGTCTAACAAAAGCCATAAACGTGTAAGAATTAGTTACTGAATCCAGTAACTTTATTTTTAAAAAGCTTGTTGGCTTTCAGGAGCCCAGATTAATTACTTCCTTCTAAACATTGTATTTTTGACTCCCTCATTGTGCTTACATGGCTCTCAAATGGACAGTTCACAGTCATTGAGGAGTATCACCTCAAAAGCCCCTAGCAAGTATTATCTTTATTTAAAAGGTAGAAAACTGAGGTACAAAGAGATTCAGCAGTTTATTAACACTAAGATAAAATACCTTTGGTAAATCAATGCAATTCATAGGCATTTGCAGAGCCTCTAGCTCTGACATAACTTGTTTCAGCTACATCAGGACAGTGCTCATGATGTTGCTAATCTGCTTGTAATTTTTGATGGTTTTATTCATATTTCGATCACAACAGGGGAGGTGTACCTCTTATTTTCTTCTGTTTTCGTACCCCCTTGTTTTCTAGCATTAGGCTGGAATTTCAGATGCTTCTTTACACTTCTTTAATGGCAGGGAAAAAGTAAAACATAAATCCTTGTTCGCTCTCAGGTACAAGGGCATATAAGTCAGTAAGACTTATTTAGATGTCTTGGGATAGAACAGATACCTAAAAGGTCTCCCTCAGTTCTGGATATATCTATATGTCAATGCTCAGCTGAGCTGGATGCAAGACTTCATCTAACTTATTGGGATGCTCATTTTATCAATGACATGGGTAAAATACAATGTTGTAATGCTAATCTTAGGCAAAGAACTATAGGCTATTGAGGTGGGTTAACCTTGGCTGGCTGCCTGATGCCCACCCAGCTGCTCCCTCATTCCTCCTCCTCTTCAGCAGGACAGGGGGAAGAAAATAAGATAGAAAAGCTTGTGGGTTGAGATAAAGACAGGCAGATCAGTTATCATTTAATGTCATGGGCGAAACAGACTTGGCTTGGGAAAAATTAATTTAATGTATTGTCAATCCAAATAGAGTTGGATGGTGAGAAAGCAAGACAAAACCAAACCCCCACCCTCTGCCATTTTTTTCCTAGGCTCAGTGTTACTCCTTAATTCCCAACTCCGCTGCCTCTCCCCTAAACAGCACAGGGGGATAGGGAATGGGGAGTTGTGGTAGATCCACGTGAGCTTCTCGCTGTTGCTTCTCCCTCCTCAGATACTATCCCTGATCCAGCGTGGGACCTCTCCATGGGCTGCACTCTTCAGAGCAAACCTGCTCCAGCGTGGGTCCTTCCCACAGGCTGCAGAGAATCCCCGCTGGGCTGCCCGGGACACCTCCTCCCCCTCTCCCCCTGGAGCTCCCAGGGCCGTTCCTCACCCTTCTCCCCTCCCAGCCGGGCACCGTTCTGCCCTCCCCGCGGCCGCGGGGCCCACCCGTGCCCTGCGGTGGGTGGGTTGGAGCCGGCTGGAACCGGCTGTGTCCGGCCCGGAGCGGCCCCGGCCTCCCCCCACAGCCCCGGGGCACCCCCACCCCGTACAGGTACTCAGATTAAAAGCACTGCAGGACGGTGATGCAGAACGATATCCTGTAGTTTTCACTTTCTAACTCGTTGTCTTTTTGCCTGACTTCATTGTCGCTGTCCCCTGCTGCCCTTCCCTTTGCATTTTCCCTCTGGAAGTCCCCTCCTAGCCCAGGGTGCCAGGGAGGGGGCAGCAGGAGCAGGCAGAAGGATCACTGCAATGGTGTCATGTTTGCCGCTGTCACAAGAACTAGTGTCCTCAGCTTTTCTTGTCTGCCTATTCACAGTGTAAATTTTTCCCAAGCCATACATCCAATACCAGGTTCTCTGCTCAGGAATTAAACGCTTGACAAAATAGATCAAACCATTTTTACTAGTCTTGGATCAACGAGATCCCGTTTTTGGCTGTCCCATGCTGACTCTCCCTCTGCTCCTCTCCGAGGAGGGCAGATAAGGTGAGGGGGGCCTCTTGCCGCCCTCCGCTTCCCTCCGTGCATGCGTACCTGCGGCTTTCCGCCACCAAGGGCTGGAGCAGACCGGCTGCCATCAGCAGGAGGAGTGTGAGCGCGGGGGCAGCGGGGGCCTCCCTTCGCGGCTCCTCCCTGTTTCTGGAAGGTTTTAAATCGCTGTCATAGTTCACTGCAGAGTTGCGCTCGCTATCTCCCCGGCTGATCTGGAGTAGCTCATGTGAGCCACTCCTCTGGCATATAACCTTGCTCTTGCACAACTCCATATTAAGACTATTAATACACTTTGCCCACGTGAGCAACCCTTGTTGCAGCAATGTAACACGTAGCTCAATCATGTAATGTTAACAAAGAGAACTGGAGCAGACACAGAGGCCCCAGTCCTGGAAATATTTATAGTTAGGCTTAACTTCTAGCATCTCGCTAACCCCTCGAGTGTTCGCAGGATTGAAACTTAATAAAATGTTGGCTAAAATACTATGTTTACAAATGCTATCAGGAGGAAGCATGTGCAACGGCTTATACAAGAAATGAAGTTTTTAAAACAAAACACCCTTCCATCCATCCTCTATGTCAGTTTATACCATAGACATTGTAAGAGAGTGCAGCAAGAAATAAACAGACACTAGTAAGCTAATACCTGGATTTGTATGTTCACTTGTTACCAGTAGGTCTTCTGGAAAAACATTATTCCTGCTAAAGACCAAGCACCAAAAAGCCAGTCAACAAAACTTTCTTTTTAAACTTCCATTTAGCATCGCTAAATTTTTCCTCTTGGCTTCAATATGCAATCTCTTATGCAAAGCCTTCACTGTCGTCATGTAGACAGGTTCTTTGATTTCCAGTGGGTATAAAGCTCAGCATGTGAACATGTTTGCAAGAGATGCTTGGGACCCCTGTTGATATGCTGCCTTCACTATGCCACCAAATCTTTTTTGCATGGTGCGGCAGAAGATATGTTATTGTTTTGGGTGATAAAGAACTAAAATTAGGCAGCATGGTATGTTCATGAAATCTCTTCATTCAGTCTCAATTCTATGAGTGTTATGGGGAAGTCACACCGTATTTGACTAAATAGTTCAGATTGCCAAATGCATGCTTTAAAGTTAAAGGCTATACTTAAGGAAAAAGTAGAGGTTTGGGTATATGATTAAGGTTGATCAAGGAAAAAAGTCACAGGTTTTGAAATGTCTCAAGTCTTCTAGGAATATGTGGGCCTAAGAAGAGATGGAAGGGGTAAAGTAGGCATGGGGGAAGCTTTTCCTGATATTATTATATCAACTAATCTCAGTAATTTGACTCTCTTATTGTTGAGTTCCACCTTCTGTTTATTTAGAGGATTATAAGTTTTAATTTAAAATATATTTAAATATGTGATTAAAGTATTGCAGACAGAAAAATGCATCATAGTTTCACGTGGAGTTTTTTTTTTAAGCAGAATAATTAATTTCATTGCTTGCACAAACTCGGCCATCATTTCTGATCATAAACTGGGCATAACTGGAAGGCAGGCCTCATATACCCTTGCCCGCTGGCAGTGCCTGCTCCTGTTATGAAAGAAGCCTGGGTCTGATGCCTAGTTTGGCCACCGGCTCCCTAGGATCTGTGGGGAGTACAGCTGAGGCAACCCCAAATTCTTTGGGTTGCAGTTGCCTCTGCCTGCCTCAGCTGCACACTGAAGCCTGAGCAGAGGGACATCTGCGTGCCCCTTGCGAAATGCAAGTGGGTGAAGAGGCGCCAGGGTGTCCTCCAGCTGCGGCCGTGGCCGATCCAGGCTGTTCTGGGCTCGGTAACGCCGCTGGCCAGAGCCATGTGGCCACCGACGGGCTGCTCTTCGGTGGTGCGTTGGCAAGAACGGAGCAGCGCTGGGCTGGTCCAGGGGCAGCCTGGGATAATCTCGTGGCAGTTAATGAGGGATGTGAACCGGAGGAGACTTTCTGGGCTTCTGAGGCCGACATCCCAAGGGGACGCATGGTCTGGTTACATATTATGTGACTTTAGAGGCATAAATGAAAGCAGCTAGGGAAACCCCTTCCCTGAGACCTCCAAGGTCCCATAGGAGGGCTCCCTCCGAGCCTGGACTTATTCTTACAAAGTAGAACAGCACAATTCTTAATCACATGAAAAGAAGAAAATCAGTGTTATTCTGTACTGTTTCTCTCACCAGCGTTTTCTTTCTTGATTATTTAAAAATCTCAACAGTTTGTTGCTCAATAACATTTATGAACAGGGTGTAGTATAAAAATCCTAGCTACAGCGCAAATATACACAGCTGTCACATGTAACACACCTTTTAAAACCAAAACACCATCAGGCATTTTAGCAAACAGAGAGGTAAAAAAAATCCACTTTATAAAACCATACATTTATATAATTCTAGTGATGCTGCCTGAACTGTCATTGCTTTATATGGTAAATACATGAGCTAAAAAAGGTTGTGTAGAGAAATTGCTAATAAGACAAAAAAGTGAAACCAAGTTTAACCGAGAGGGCCCTGCCAGCTTTATTAATTTGGATTTCAAAGCTCTCCAAGAAAAATGTTCTCTTTTTACCTTTTCAAAATAACATAGTATCGGAAACAAGCTGAAAAACTATAAACACTCAAGCTATGACATAAGACACTAAAAGCTCAGAAACTGTAAGAAGTGACAACATTAGCTCCTGCTCTTTGGTTCAGGGAGGGCAGAAAAGCAAAAGTCAATTAAGGTGAGGACATCCGCTGCTAAAATTGCCAGCATTTGTTGCTTTATGTTAATCTCTGTGGCCCCAATCCCACAGTATTTTTCACATACTGGCAGACAGCTGCACTTGAAGAGAGGCCCATTGACTTCATGTCATTTGAGCATCTCTTTTGCGTTTGAGGGCTTTGATCTGTGTGGCTGGAAGTCTCCTCTTAGCTTCTGTCTACAGCAGCGTCCTGGCACAAACCTGCCACTTTCTTAGCACAGTGCAATTCTTCTTGACTACTGCAACTCTGCAAAGATCTATGGAAATATGTTGTGCATATTTTAACTCCCATTAGACTCTTTGATTGTACAGTTACGATGTGGGAATTAGCAAAAACTCTAGCTGTGAGCAATGTAAGTGGTGGATGTCCACAAGCCAGGCACTTAATTATTAGTGCCAATGAAGAGACCAGATTATTGATGTTTGAAACTGATGCATCCATAGCCTATGTGGCCTCTCATGGGTGCAGTTTCATGATAAGGCCTGCTGTAGGTACACACAGATGGACCTGCTTTTCAGCAGGAGGGATGGAGGCATAATGCTGTAAAATTTAACTTGGTGAATTTCTGAACTGAATTATGCATGTCTATTTCCTACCACAGCAGAGGAGGGAATACACCGATGAAGGAAGTAACTTCCAGACTTATGTCCCTAAAATGCTACAAACCATACATGCATAAACGCCCTGCTTGGGTTTATTTCAACATTCAAACAAGCTTGCGAGCGGTGTTTGATTATCGAAGAGTAGGGGAATGCAAACCTTCTGACACCTTCAAAAAGCCTCCAACAAGCACTTGGACTAGGAAGCGGTGCCTGGGGAAAATTTCCACACAGAGATAAGTTTAATTGCAGATATCAGCATTTTGTTGGGGAGGCTGCCTTGTCCAAAATTTTGCAGTGTGTGCATATGTCATTTCAACCCTAACAGCTAGCAAAAAAGGATCAGCTGGTGCTCTAGACTCCAAGGCCAAATGCTGTAAATATCTACAATAAATGCTGTTCCACACATGAGTAATTCCTTTGGCTCTGTCTGTGCTGTCTCTGGGACCATGAGTCAAGGAGCATTAGTACGAACCTTGACCTGTTCTTTGTGGGCCTGCGTTGCTGGAAAGGGGATATCCAAAGCCCAGTGACCTCTGAGCCCTGTACTCTCCCTATCGCATGTGAAATTAGTCTTTGCTGTGGGAAGTAGCTCGTTTGTCTAGAATGGGATAAGAGGTAGAAAGGCCTCTCATCTCGTTAAGGGAAAAGGAAACCCTGCTGAAAGCATTACCTACTTCACTACACTGAATTTCTTCCTGCCTATGATGGAACCAGTTGACCACTGGCCTTTTCAAAGGGACATTGTCATCTAATCCTATTTTAGACCATCTGTGGAAAAGGCAGGGTTTTATGGCTGGATTTGGTTATTAGTTACCATGTACCAGGTACCATGGACATAATATTTCATGTACGCTTTTAATTCTAAGGCATCAGTGTAGGTGTTAAGTTGGATTTTTGGATGCTTGGGGTTTTCTTGTTATTGACATATGAACTGTTTTTAGAGCTAGCAAGGAATAAAGATGGGATATAAACCATTAATTTAATGAGTTTACTCTTGGTCTTATGTTAGGAGTCAGAAGGAAGAAATTTGGTGATATAGGGCGTGACTGGGATACATAGATAATTATCTTATAAAATAGCATGAACACTGGCCAAAGTTGAATAAAAACAGTGTTTCTAAATAGGAAAATATTTTGCTGCTGGGGATTTGGGGATTTGTGTGCTAAGAAAGGGCTTAGGGATTTCTTTATGCATCATGGAAACACTCCCAGCAATTCATCCTCACATTGAGTTTCCTTGTCATCTGACTACTGCCACTCAGCCGTGTACAGTCTTCACTTAACTGTGGCTGTGGGGATGGCTGGAAGAGTTTTAAGGCTGGAAGAAGACTGAAATCTCATAATTAAAGGCACATAACTTTTTAACCAATTTCCCCTGAAAAATTGTAAAGAAAATAGAAAATCATGCAGGAGACTTGAGCTGTTACTTAGGTGTCTGCTGCCTATCAAGGTAATCTGAAGTTATCGTGAACTGAACAGTGTAAGCAGAGGATGAGATTTGATTGATTTTATGAGGGTGCACATATGCTGCTGCACCATAGGAATGCCCTGAAGGAGCGTGTAGAAACTGCAGTGCCTGTCCTGTTTCAAAGAGCAACTGCAGGCGAGGCTCCTCTGGCCCATTTTCCCTTTAATTCTCAAAACAGGTATGAGATTGCTACAGGCACTTTCCACCCCCAGCAGCTCCACAACAGCCTTGTGCCAAGCAAGAGGCCTAAATATCTATCTTCTCACCCAGTTGTCAGGCATCAGCCTGCCTCCTACGGCGTAATTACACCTGCTGTCACCAGTTGTACCTCCTTGCCTCCATTTCACTGATTCTGCCCAGCTTGGTCCCATGGTGGCAAATAGTGTCCCTGCCCCTGCATCCCCTGACCAGCTCAGCCTGAAACCTGCTCAGCCCACTGCATCTCTGCCCCTTTGTTCTCCAGACATATCATACACATTAGAAAGCAAAATCTTCTGGAAAGCTGTAATCTAAGATAAACCCCCCAACTCTCTAGAAACGAGTTTAGGGAACTAGTGACACATGGCTTCCTAGCCACATGAATGATGGCAAATGTGTAAATGATTTGATTAAGCCATTCTGTAGTATTAGGGCTACCCAAAAGATGGCACTAAACAACTTTTAGTCACACACACATAGAAACACATGACATTTGCTAATAATACTCAAAGAAATAGTTCACTCGCTTAATTCTGTAATTTTGTGTGCAAAAGTAGAAGTCATCTCAGATAATTCTATGTTAGACCAACAGCAAAATTGAGGACAAACACTTTTATATAAGCAGATAAAGTTTATACTGTAAATATTACTCTTCTAGACCCACATAAAAGCATTCATATTTTTGTAAACATGACAATGTGACATTTGGTGAGCAGTGCAAATGTGCTAAAATTACTCAGAAGTTAGACACTGCACTTAAAATATTTGTTTCTTTAGAAGCTACTGATGCCATTGCTGTACACTGACCTTTGCAAATCTGTGGTTATTGGGCCAAAAGTGCAATGTGGATTCATTCCACTAATGCCCACAGAGCTACATGGAATGACAAGTGTTAGCAAGGTGAAGCTCCAGCTGGTTGTCAGTACTTTGTTTAACAGGTAGGGCTGATTATTTTGATTTTTAAATTAGCTTTGTTGTCTGCGATGGGAAGAACAAAACACATTTATACTAGTCACCTTCCATTTTATGATGGAATAGTTGAAAGAGGAAAAAAATCCCTTTCATATTTATAACCTTTGAAAACTCAGTTTATAATAAACCATAAAGATGAATGTTCACTAAAAGCACTGGAGGAGGAATCCTCACATCCTGTAGGAGCAATTTTTTTCTATGACTTCAGCTTAATTATTTTAATCAAACACCATGTTAATAATAAATGATACAAATGAAAGAATACCACCTTTGCGTACAGCAGAAATCATTTGGGTACCAAAAGGATTTGAGATACCTGATGCCTTCCACAAATGTTTTATTCTCTTGTGTTATGAAACTTCTCATTTGAATGAGGTTGCTTGTAAACCTACAGCAAAAGTAGAAGGATAGAAAGAAACTTGTCAGGAACCAGGGGAGATGTGGTGGGAATAGAGTCTGCCTGCATACAGAAATTTCTTTCACCACTTTCTCCAAAGCTTCTCCCTGTGACGAATCTGGTATTTTGCTCACGTCTGCCTTTCTTACTGCCACAGCCAGTATGGATACATACAGAATGCTGAGCTTACCATAGCTCTATGCACTCATGAAATTAAAGGCATTTAAATCAACTGCATCAGCTCAGAAAACGGAGTCAAGGTTTAACATTTGGGAAATTTTTTTTTTTTTTCTTTTTTTTGGCAGCTCAGGTAAGGCATTTGGCTTATATAATAATTTGGTTATAATATGGTTAGATTATAACCACTATTTGGTTAGAATATAAAAAAAGAAACTTGGGTGTCATGTTTTTTTTCAGGGAATGAGCTGAAGCACACTCAAGAGAATTTAGTGGCAACTGTGGAAAAACTGTGCGCAGACATGGAAGCAGCAACTGGCTTGATTACATTTATTCACCATGAGGTAAAGAAGCCAAAAAAGAAGGGATAGTGGAAGTATACACACAATGAATGGGCAAGGAGCCGGGTTCTCTTTGTGCTTGTAGCAGAGCAATGAGATCTACTTGGTGAGAAATTCTGCACCATGCATAGCATTCAAAGCCACCATATGTTTCATGGTTACATTTGGATCTCATTGTCACAGCTTGTTGAAGCTAAAGGATTACCAATATTAGATGTGTAACAGGGATACTGAGTTGTAATAACCAGTACTAATATATAATTCAATAACTGACTTTAAAAGCTCTGTAATAAAATACAAGTTTAAGATTGATATTAAGGTTAAATGAAGCAAATACTTTTGCATCTCTCCCAGACCTTCCATCATTTCATAGAATCAGAATCACAGAATGGTTTGGGTTGGAAGGGACCTTAAAGATCATGTAGTTCCAACCCTCCTGCCACGGGCAGGGACACCTTCCACCAGACCAGGTTGCTCAAAGCCCCGTCCAGCCTGGCCTGGAACCCTTCCAGGGAGGGGGCAGCCACAGCTTGTCTGGGCAACCTGTGCCAGTGCCTCACCACCCTCACAGTAAAGAATTTCTTCCTAATAGCTAATCTAACTCTACCCTCTTTCAGTTCAAAACCATTACCCCTCATGCTATCTCTACACCCCCTGATAAAGTGTCCCTCCTCCTCTTTCCTGTAGCCCCCTTTTAGTACTGGAAGGCCACTATAAGGTCTTCCTGGTGCCTTCTCTTCTCCAGGCTGAACAAGCCCAAGCCTCTCAGCCTCAACTTATATGGGAGGCACTCCAGCCCCCTGATCTGATTTGTTTTGATTCCCCCTGATTTGATTTTAAATAACTTCATGTTAGCGTAAAAATTAGATCACTCCATGGGAATATATTTTGGATGGGGGGGAGGGGAGCAAAGCATTTTTCTGACAATCATTGCAACGTGTAACTTTCACATTCTGAGGGGTTTGAATTCGCTGCAGTTATTCTCTATACCATAGAGGATGTATAGTTTCTTACACAAGCTTAAAGACAACTTTACAATGAAGTAAGAGCTGGAGGATGTAAGCGGGAGGGATAGTAGGGAGGGAGAGAGACTGAACTGGAACATTACTAATTCTTACAATGGTAGCTCAGTGAAAAAAAATGCTGCAGAACAAACCTGCCTTCATCCAGTTCATTTTTGGAAAGAATTATAGCCATTTGGAACTGAGTTTTTGCTTGAAAACTCTTTGGAAACAGGATACTGCTCCCAAGCACTTTCAGCCCTTTTGAGACCTGGAATGAGATTCATCTCACTCAGCTTCAGACATCTGCTCTGTAGCTGTCTACATCTGAACTCTATGTCCCTTTGTCACTGGAAAGAAATACAGATTTGTGATGTGCAATTCATCTAACCTATTATGGATGTCTGCTGTAGGGTGAAAGTGCCCATTTTCTCTCTCTTGAATCTAAATGACACCTATAAAGACTGTTTCAGATGCAGATTTGGAAGTCCATGAGAGGAAACCCCTCCCCACTGTCAAAATATATTCTTTTTAATTTTTGAAAGACTGTGAAATAGTTGCTACAGTTTTATGTATTTAGACTTGAAGAAAATAGTAAGAGGAACAGTGTAATACACTTGGCAGACAACATGCCGCTGGAATAATTTATGACAGCAGCATTCATCTTCATGGACCAACTTGCGTAGAAGTCAACCGTGGTACCATAAAGTGGTCTCTAGAGCAGACTGAGGCTAGGGATGTATTTGACTGGTCAAAGGAGGAAGCCTTTTCCACATCTAATAATCTAGACCAACAAAGAGAAACAAGAGCCTGTAGGGCACTGTTCATCTTATCCTACAGTCAGTGGCAAAAGCCACACCTCTTGTACCTCTCAGGTGCATACTTTTCTCTGTCAATTAGCAAAGGTGCCTGGGTTGACTAATTAAAGGTGCTTCAGGAGTTGCTGTAGGCAGGATCAGTGCTCCTGTCTGCAGTTGGGAACTGCTTCTGTGGATGCAGCTGCAAGAGGGGACTTGAATGAAAAAAACCCTGAGAACATCAACCTGATGCTGAAAGCAGCTGTAAAAAATCCTGGTAAAAGAGAAACAGTTGTTTTACATCACTATTTTGGAGCCTAGAAGCCCACAGTACGTTCTTGGCTGTGCTTCTGCTCACTGTGTGACTTAAAACAGGATAATTATGACTTTTATGTCTTCCAGTTGCTTCAGCTGGGAAACAGAGGTAAGGATATCTTCTGGTGCCTCTTTGTTTGTCACCACTTCATTTGACCTGTGTAAGCATAGGCAAGTTCTGAAATCTTGCAGCTCAACTTCAGGTAAGGGAAACTTGGGGATATTTGATTAGGTTTATTCTTCAAATGGTGACACTTCCTTTTAGCTAGATTAGCCCTGGATCAACCCAGCGTAACTTGTTTGGGAGAAAATCGCAGCAATGAATTAATCAGTGAATACTTAGAGATACAGACTTAACTGTATTTTGCGGCATCGTACGTATGTGCTTTACCTTTTCTTTTAATTTCTTTTCATTTTCCTGCTGCTGAAATGCATGCTGGCTCAAGTTTGGGAACAGGAGACAAGAGCAGGGAGCAAACATCTGTGTTGATAGCCTTCTTCTTTTTTAGAACTACTCTGCAGAGGGGGTTTGCGTGACCCCACCATTAGCCACACAACTCACTCACACACTAAGAACATGTGTGAGGGGGCCACTGGATGACTTCTGCCATTAAGCTAACCAGTGGGAAGGGATTTTTGAATACTCTGAGGTCCTATTGCAATAACTTTCTATGTTTATTGCATAAAAGAAGCTAAAACACCTAAGAGCTATATAGTACGTCACTTAGGTGGAGGCAGTGAAAATAATTTTGAAGGCAAAAATCTCAGTAAGGTAGGTATTTCAGGGGGAGAAAAAGGGTTTTAATCAGTGCAAACTGCATTAATACAGAATACTAGGTGACGTGGTCCTGTTGTTAAGCTTGGAAGCAAAACTGTAGTAATATCGGCCTCACAATTTTGGATTGGACCTGTGTCTCTGCTGCTACTTTTCCTTCCCCTCTATTTTTCATAATTTCAAGCTTGTGTACTGTATGTGCCTTTGGGTGCTTACACTGTTTACATCGTGTTTCTGCAATTTGTTTGCAAAATATCTTGTAGGCTGAAGCTACTGTGGTGGAAATTATTGATGATCACAATGTGTGCAATGCCTAATTAGTACTGGAACTCAAACCTTATCTTCTTCTCACATGCAACCAAAAATCTCAAAGTGACTTGTATCATGATGGTTGTGCTGCATTTTAATAAAACTTCCAAATTTAGCCTATAAGACAATTCCTGCTTTATGAGTGGTTGTTCATCTCATTGTTATCATAATTCTTGATTCACTCCATTCTTTCACATTCTTGTACATTTATATTCATTTGCTATACAGGGGCTTGAAAGAACAGCACATTAAACTGCTCAAGTGGTTGGTTACAATGTTTTCTCATAATAAGCACAAAATCATGCAACTATCTGCTGGAAAATGTACTAATTATTTTCTGAGTGGGTAAAAGGTCACAGACAACAGGGCAAGGGAAAGACAACCAAGCTCCCCATAACCATGCATTGGAATTACGCCTAGGGAGGGAAAATAATATTTATAAATACAGTCCATAAAAATAATTGTAAAGCTTTTCTAAAAGCTTTACCATGTTATTAAACAGGAAGGTTTTCTGTCAAGACCAGAAAGGCCTGCTCACAGAAGCAGAGTTTTGGTACTAGCAAAGAATAGGAACATTTTATTTTCAAATTCGTAAAGAAAACTTTGATCATCATGCAGGAAATACACCAGACTTAAGAAATCCTGCAACTGACCTCTATGGTAGAATAAAACTGAGAGAGAAGAGGAAATAACTCACCAATTTTTTTAATTACTATTATGCCAAGACTTTTAAGAGAATTTTAATCCCAAACGTGCATTCTAAGAAAGGAAAACATTTTCCTTCATTCAACAGCCCTGGGGGCTGGCTGGCTTTTTCTCCCTCCCCCCGAGCCCCTCCCTGAGATTTTTTTTTTTTCTTTTTTTCTTGCATGTACGTGTAAAAATACAAAGTCATTTGTAAGAAGTTCACTTAATTCCTCACTCTCAGCTCACATTTGTTACAGATTTTGTTTGGCTTCCAGTTTGCCAGAAGGGAAGGGAAGAATGTGCTCCAGCCAGGGAATGCTGCTGTCCACTGAAAAATGTGTTTGGATGGAGGAGCTCTTTTTCATGGATGGATTGTGGCTTTTGGCAGCAGAGGTGGCAGGAAGCAGTTTCCATAACTACTATACCATTAAAAAAAGAAAAAAAAGGTTTTAAGTAAAGAGATATTTTTTAAATTATGCTTTTATTAACAATCCTGGCAAAATCAACCAGTTCAATATGATGGGTGACAGGATACTGATTGTGGTCTCTTGGGTGTATGCTAAGGATATGCTTTTAGGGCTATATTCAGGCATTGGCTTGTAAGGTACATAGGGGAGGAAAATATGTAGACAGCCAGAGAACCGAACATAATCTGCCTTGCGTGGGATTTCAGGGCTTGGCTAGAATCAGACTACGGTGTTAAATAGCAGACTAAAAAAATAATAATATATGGTTTTCAAAAACTTTAAGCATGGGATATACAAATTCACTGAAATGATTTAGAAACATGAGTTACATTTTAAGTCAACACTAAGGACTCTGCCTTAGGTGTAGACATAATTTAATATTTATCTATATTCAAGTGACAGATACTACTCAGATAAAAAGCCCAGATATAGTTAGTTAACACCGAATATTGCTGGAGCAGACTTCAGGATGGTTTATACTGGGTCAAACCCAGATGAAGGTTTTTCATCCTCGACATTACACTACACATTATTGTCACTGGCAAATTGCTTTGGCACATTTTTGTGTTCTGTTGGAATCAGAAAACATTTCACACTGCTAAAATAACCTCTGTCTCTTGCCATATGGATACCAATGTAGTTTTTGTGGTCCTCTAGCTACTTTTCTGCAGCGCCTTGAGACATGTCCCAAATGAGCAAGCTATTTATTTACTTGTGGGATCTTTATTGAACTTGTCAGGTGAACTGGACTCATACCCCTGCTTAAACACTGGCTCCCAGGCAGGCTTCATCTCTTCATTCTCACAAATTTCTGGGGTCAGCATCTATGAGACTGTCCCTCAACAAGCCTTTGCAACTTGTGGTCATGGTGCATCTTCAGCTGGGACCCCTGCTCTGGTCCCATGGAGAGGAGAAGTGCTCTCACGTTCCTGTTCCTTCAGCTGGTGGCTTTCTCTTGTGTAACGACACCAAGAGCCCTCAGGGTATTTGTTAATCAGGCTTAAGTCTAAATCCCTTGTCTCTGAGGTGAGTTTCTTGTGGTACATCTTACTGGCCTGAGCATGTATCTTGAAGAAACTTTCTAGTCTAACCCTTTCCTTTAAAAGCGAGTGTTACATTAGGAAGTACATTAGGAATGACTGATTCACTCTCACCCCTTTGTGATGTAGTGTTATGTATATTACAGCTACAACTGCTTCCATGCAAGGGTAGGAACCTCCTGGCATATCTAATTAAATAAATCAACTAAACTTCATTTCAAGCTTTAAAAAGGCTTAAAATGATAACTCACTTGGGCTTCAATCTCCAGGTTTTTTAGTAACAATATCCACATTCTCATAAATAATTGGGCTATGAAGTCTTCAGCTACTACTTCTAATGGAAATTCATATTTATCCTTATCAAATAAAAAATTTTTGTTCCTTACATTTATCTGATAAGTTTAATCTTGTATGAAATTATCCTAAACTGTCTGATCTCCTTTCTTAGTTACTTCTTGTCTCTTGTTGTATCTAAATGAAAAGTAAGGCATTTTTTCCTCCATAGCTACTCTATTCTCTTATTTTAGCTGTCCTGCTTTATAGTTTAATGTTTACACTAATATATGGATTTCTATGAGATCTAAATTAACTCCCTGAGTTTTCAAAATTTTTTGGATGCTGCTTGGTTATGGCTTACATCCAGATTCAAGATAGAAGAGATACTGTTCATAAATACTGTTTCTTCTTGGAGCTTTTTCCCCTCTTTTCTTTTGTAGTTGTAAATGAGGAGTAACTATGTCTCCTAATTTTTTTGCCATTTTTTTTTTTTTTTTTTTTTCCCCATAATCTACTAGGTCTTTAACATCCTCCTTTACATGTTTCTAGAAATGTAACAAGTTTGGAAAACAAACCAGGTGATGATTTAAATAAACATAATGAATGCAGCCAAAGGAAATGGCTCCTGGCATAGAAGGTGCAGGCTCTGGGGAACAGGAGCCCGAGACTGGAGCCGTACTGGAAAGGCCTTCAGCAGGCTGAGGCAGGCAGAGACCTTTTGGAGGCAAAGTTGTTCCACAGTAACCTTACAACTTGTGCTAGGTTCTATCTGTCTCTGCCATGCCTTAAGAAACTATTTTGGGGAAATAAAGAAAGCCAAAAATGCACAATGAACTCATCCCAAAATAATAATTATTCTGATGGACAGGGAAACAAAACATCCTTTGGTTCTTTCTCCTCTCCTCTGAAGGAGAAGTTCTTCATATATAATACTTCAGTTCATCATTTTGTTTTAACCCGATGAAGGACTAGAGTTTTGATGGTAATTTCCTGCATACATGAACAGGCTGAGGTTTACACAGAGAAGCCCTGCAACCCCCCTTCTCCCTTTGAAGCGAAGCTGAAGAGCATTACAGCGTGCCTGTACAGCCAAGAGTCTGACTGTGTATTTTGGCATTTGAATGCCAGACTGGTTGGTAATTTCCCCTTAAATCCTTTCATAGCTCAAATTCCTGTCAAAAGAACCTATATCTCCGTAGATGCTGGTTTACCATACGGAGTCTGTCTCCACTATTCGTGGACACTCTGCTGTTCAGTTTACTCCTCAGAAGCAATGCCATTTCACGTGCTTTTATTCGGTTGTGTGCAGCATATATTTAAAATGAAATATTGGCCAAAAGCCCTCTGGATGGCTGTCAGATCTTAGCATGCCACATAAATATCAGTGTGAAAACATTCCTCCCAGCCCACACAGAATGTATCTAATACTGTTTTTTCTGGACAAAGCCAGTCCTAGTACAGCGAGGCGTTCAGCAAAGGACCACTTCCAGTGGGCAGGGCCCTGTCTTAAATTGACCACTTTAAAGTGCTCTGAAAGTTTCCAGTATAATTTTCGTTACCCTTTAGTTACAGACCACCTTTACTAGGTAACTAGGCTTGTTTGCCAACCTGTTGGGCAGCTGCCATCTAAGCAATTGCCTAGGTGGCCTGCTGCCAGCTTTCAACTATTTCAAGATGTGAGTTACCTGATGCTCTCAGGCACTACGGGACCGTAGCGATGTGCACTGCCCCGGTGCCTTCCTGCTTACCAAGCAGATGTTTCCCTGTGGTACCTTCATGGCTTTATGGCTGCATGGGGTCGGTTTCCAAAGGGCCTCTCTGCTGGATTGCCAACTGAGTGCAATTTGCACATTTTTTTTGCAAGGATGTGCACTTTATGTGCACTAACACGTGCATACGGCCCTTCTGTGGTTACCAGCATGGCTAGAGCAGAATTTGGGTCTGCAAACATCACCGCGGCGTATGGCCTTTGATCATTACAGCAGATAAGCAAAATTATCAATGAGCATGAGAATGCCCAGATCCCATCAGCAATTTAAAGCTTAAATGGAGGGCCTCAGTGCGCCCAGAACAAAAGAACGTAAAATCCATTTTGACCGCATTCTCTCAGAACAAGACCACAAAGGTGTAAGGGGGAAAAATGGCAACTGGCAGGGCCAGTGCTATAAAAAGAACCCGTTTCTGATGCGCACCTGCACGAAGCACTCAGATGAGCTAGGGACAGGCACGTCCTTGCCCGTGCCCAGCATCTGAAAGTTCAGTTGGTTTCCCGCCTGGGGGCGGTGGGAGAGCGGACACCAGTGGGGCTCCCACGCAGCGGTGCCGGGCTCAGGCCCCCACCCTGCTGCGAGGGTGGGGGATGCAGCTCCTCTGCCGCCCATCTGGCAGCAGTCCCCACTCACCGGGGAAGCATTTCTGCTAACGAGAGACTGTTTAGCAGAACTCAGGCTCACGCGGTTGGGGATGTGCAGGAGGGTTTGGCAGATTCAGGGCCTTTAGGTAAAGTCTTACTGAGACAGAGGAATAGATTGAAAAAGTGAAATCAAGACATGCCAATGAACCAAATTACAGGTAGGCAAAAACATGTACTTATGAGCTCCCTGCTGCAAAACATATTAAAGCTAATAAAGATTACAGAATGCAACACTTCTTACCCCTTATGCCTTCTGAGGCACCCCTCTCTCCCATACCTAAACGCACATACATTCTCCAGATTTTCATCTGAATATCCTGTCTTACAGTATTTGTTTAGCAACACTTGGAGCAGTGGGACTATGGTGGCACTGGCCACAATGGCCGTTTTAATAAGCTCATTCTTAGGTTGCACATGATTGCTACAACAAAGATTTTTGAGCAGCTGCTTAAAAAATGTCCATGCGCTTTCACTTAGACACACTTTTCCCAGAATAATTAAGGGAAGGCAAAGAGATTGCTGCCCTGGTCCTCCAAGAATGGAAAATAATAATTTTTCCTTGGCTTTTGTTATTTTTCCCACGCATTTACTCCTCAATCCTATCCTTAGGTCAGCTTAGAATGCCAAGTGGTCTAAGCATGATGAATTTATTACTTTAAACTTCGCAGAGCACAGCATAAGGGGAGTGAGGTAACAGTGTAAGCAATGTGGAAAGACTTGAACGTTTTCTAGTTTAATTATTGGATATACTTTGAGATTTCCAAAACTTTTTTTTTTTTTTTTTTTTAAATAAAGGATCAATCTGGCCAGAGAACTGAAATTGGATCAAATCCATCTTTCATTCCCACCTAAAAATGAGATTTGGGTCTACAAGTTCAGCCTCTTGGGAATAGAAGCCTCCCTCCTCATACATAATTACGTATAGTTTCTGAAGAGGTGAAATGTCACATTATGAAGAGATGGAAAATACATTAAGAAAGAATGAGTTCATCTTCCTGATACAGAACAGTCCCTGCACAGTAATGGGATTATGACAGCACTGGACATTTGAGAAAGTCTATACTGCTGTCTCTGCTCTATTTGATTTGTATATGAATGGATTTCCGTTCCCAGTAATGGCTTTCTCTGAGCTACTGCAAACTTTAAAACGGGAAATAAAAATGGTGTTTTGGGAAGATAGGACCTGCCATAATCACTTGGTGACATTGTAGCTTGCTATGCAGACAAGATTACAGAGGAAGTTCTGGGTGGTGACACTTGTGGAGTTCTCTAAGAGACAAAACAATATCTGAAAGTAGAGGATGAAGTTGTGGCACAGTTTGCACGTCTGCTCTTCCTACCTGCAGGTGGGCAAGAGGGGACAAGGAGCTGGTGGAGGTTTTGCTCTGCCCCAGCATCCTGGCTGAGGAAAGATGCAGAGAGGGTTGAAAACCTGTTGGTCAATTTTTACTGAACAGTGTAGCAGACGACTCATCTCCCTAAACCCTTTAGGCAGGGTGAATGGTAAAACTGCTTTCTAGTACTAGTTTTTCACTGCACCCTTCACTGATGTTGACTACTGATTTTTCTGATCGGCGGCAACCAGTCTTACAGCCATCTACTGTAAATGCATCACCAAGATTTTCTGAAACATTTATATATATATATATACTATATAATAGTAATATTACAAATATGTAATATTGTGCATATATATAGACATATACTGCACCAAGCACTAGCAGAACCGCTCTCTTGTAATGTGTTTCAAGCAGATTTATATGTAGTGTAACAGATTATTAAGCAAATTTTTCCGAAGACCTTGGGCCTCTCCATAAGTACTGGCAGCTCTATAAAGCTTCACTGCTGTTGTTTGAAAAACCTAGGAAGAAGATATTCCTAGGCATATATGAATTGTTTCTGTAAATACGAATCAATTTAATTTACAAATTGTAAAACAAATTAAAGCAGAACTTCCACATTAAAAAAAAAGGCAAAATCCCAAATTCATAGACATGCCAGAAATCAATAAATTAGACATGCACGCAGGGTAAGATTTAGACAGGGTGAGTTTGCTTTCATGTTTGGAAAGAAAGCATCTTTTTTGGGAACAGGAACTACAACTTAGTGTTGAGGAATGAGAAAGAGTAAGTGAGAAATCAGCATGAAAATTGAATTATAATGCATAATAATATGGTTGTATTAGAAAAGTAAATTTTGCTAATAACTCATCCTAAGAGCCACATGTCAGCTGGAGAGTGTATACAGCTCTGTCTCGCCAGCCAAATCCCCTGGGTACTGCTCTCACCTTTCCTTTGACACGTTCGTGCTACCACCACTTCGGCGCACAGCGTACACTGCCGTTACCCGTTCTGGCAGGTCTTTACTACTCTTAGATTGGCTTATATGGCTAACTATGAATCTCATTCTGAATATCTTAAGCCACTAATTCTGCAGGAGATTGCCTCTGGACAGAACCCACGGAGTTCACGGGGGCTTTGGGGAGGCTCAGGAGATCACGAGTATGTACCTACCATCTTTCTGAACTGCAGCAAACAGGAACTTTGCCGAAGGCTCTGGAGAGGCACCAAATGCCGCTTTCTGCACTTTCCTGTTGTGTTTCATGACTCACAAAAACAAGCTGACAGAACTTCACCCCACCACAACCAAAGTGCAGTGTTCACATATAGAAGGAATATTGATGCCTTAATGTAGGGATCAGCTCGATCTCTTTTCGCTCATCTGTCTCTAGTAGGGCACAAATGGCAGACAGTAGCCCACAAATATACCATATAGAACAAGTATTTTGGACCTATGATACAGTTTATTACTTTTACTGAAATCACAGAATCAAATGTTTTAAGATTACAACTGGTAAATTATACATATGTAATAGTTTACAAAACAAAATATTGGCCTTCAATGTGTCATAGTACAGTGTAGACCTTGTACAATTCAGTTCAAATTAATTTATATTTTGCATAACGTTATGATGTAAACTGGCTGACATAGTAGTGCTCTAAAAATGTTAACTCTCTTTGATTAGACACATACTAGGATGAAAAAAAAGTTTTTGTGATACATCTTGTTTTTTCAAAGGGTACTGGTATTTCAGCCAAGTTATCTGTAATGCACAAAGTGACACTTTCCAGAATATGCTGACACCAAGAGCATGTATAAAGAGACACATGAAATAAACTAAGCAAAACCAAACATTGTGCTTTCCTGTTAGTCTTCCCTACAATACCTCTCTCATTTTATCTTATCTGATGTTAGGCAGATGACCTGGCAATAGAAATTCAATGGACTTATTGTTATACAGGAGTATTACGCTGTCTCCAACTTACTTGAATTCAGTATAATATTTCCTGTATCTGACGGGATTTTAACAATGCATTTGACTGACTGTCAATGAGTATGTTGCATATGATAAACTATCTGAACATTTCACAGTTCATACGATAAATTGTGTAAACCAGTTCCTGTAAATTAAAAGACATATTATGCTGTCACTTACAGTGGTATAAGACTGAAGCAGCTCCTGCGAAGCCAATGATGTAATGAAGTTACTCTGAATTTACACAGGTATAACTAACACTGGTGTAACTATTTTGCCCTGTGAGTGGGAGTAATGGAGACCCAAATACTCGTTTGTGTATATACATACACATGTGTTTATATATACACAAGTATACACATGCAAACACAAAAAAATATGCACCTGCATTTAGCCACAGTTAAGTTCTACATGTGCCTATGCATGTGTTTCAACATGGACTATGCAAGGCTGATGTGCATGGAAATGATTTCAGTGACCTTAGAGTGACCACGAGCCTCTACAGACAACTTCCAGGGCAAATGACATGGTGAGTTTTGTTTTTGACCTGCACCTCTGCAGTGTGCAGAGCAGTGGGACAGTATCAAGATGTTTGGTACGGTGTATGTGGAGAGAAGTTCTTACACCATTCACCTGGAAGATGTATGTCTGGGTTGTTTCAAATTTTGTATGCTATCACTGAAAACTTGCACTGGTAATAAAATCTTCTAAACCCCAAAGCTACATTCTGTGGTGCCAGCTGAAGACCTGACAATTTCTCTTACATTAAGAGTCATTACTGGTACACATGACAAACCAGAAATACCTGCATTTGCAGTGCTATTCTAAACAAGAATGTTGAACTAGCAGTGTACCCACCATAAAAAAACCTCTTGAAAATGTTACCAATGACAAGCACGAATGCAATGATGCACTCTGGAAACTCTATAAAAACTAATCACTTAATTTAAAAAAAGGATCAAACCCCTCCAAACCAGCAACTTTTTCTCTGAAAATTATAGCCCACGCTCAGAGGACCTAATTTTGGCTCTTGCCACAGGCTCCATCATCCTCAGTGACAAAGAACACCATGGCGTTCACTGGCACGAGGAGAAACACTCACCTAAAGATATTGCTGAAAACCCACAACTATTAATGTTCCATCCTTGCAAATCCTGTTTAAGGCCTGCCCTAAAGGTTATCAGAGTCAAGGCTTATAGTCGTGCCCCGGCATTTTGGAGCGGGCCTTTAGGGAGGAAGCATCACCCGCTGGCCATCGCAAATTCACCTGAAGCCTTGTGGCTGGCGCTGGGTCTTGGAGCGCGCCTGGATGGCAGCGGACACTGGGCAGAGCCTGAGCTGGGATTTAACCTATGTGAATGTGGGCACTGATAAGCAGGATAACTTTCAACGGTTTGAAACATATTATTTGCAGTCTGTAGTACTGCCCTCATGGTGAAGTGGCTACAGAAGTCATGTGTGTTGTTAAATAAGCTGTAAAAAAGCTGTAAGTTTGTCTATATCACATTTTTCTTCCTTACACTGGGGCCAATACAAGTTCCCTTGAGTTCAGCAGTAGTTGGACTGGATGAAAAGTGGAAGGAAACATACTGTTATTTTCAAAGAAATTCTGGGAACACGTGCTTTGATGGCTTTTCTGTGCCTAACTTTGCCTGATGTGGTACAAAGAGCTAGAACATGGTAAACAAGTAAAACATTGCAAAGCCTTCCAGATTGGGCTTTTGACTTTTTATAGCCAAATATACAAATTTATATATGTATATAAACGGTGGAAAGGCTGAAAAAGTAGCTTTTTTAATGGTTCAGTCTTCATAAACCAAATCATACATTGTTTCAGCTATATTTTTAAAGAGGCACAGAAGAGTTTCTCTGTAGTGTTTCCACTTAAATGTAAGAAGCTGCATGAGAGAGTTGCTTGCCACCCTGACAACTCAGAGAAACTTCATTCACATACAGATGACTCCCACGTACTAGAAGCCTGAACTTGCTCCCGCTGAAGCAAAGGGGAGGGCTCCTCCCAGCTTCGGCGGTAAATCACCGAGGCGTGCAGCACGAACTGCACGCGCCCGTGTGACGAACCGAGCCAGTTGTCTGACTTCCTTGGGAGTGGGCATGGGGTTTTTTTTTTGGTCCGGAGACCTTCATGACTTGCTAGTTGAGAGATTTTCGAAGTGAAGTGTAACAAGGAGCTTTGAGCATGAGGTGTCACAAAATTAAAAATCTACTTCTCTAAGAAAAAGATGGTAGCAGAAAAAGAATATACATCTATACAGTGTGCACACATGTATACACATATACTCCTGGTTCATGCAGAAAGCTTTCTCAATAAAAACATATGAAAAATAACCAGTGCCATACATTATGTAAACTCACAAGGTGTACTTTCAACATAAATTTGAAGCATAAATTAAAAGAGTGAGAAAGAGAGAGACAGAGACGATAGCAAAACATTTTAAATATAGAATTTGCACAATTGGTATTTTTGTTAAATAAGAATAAATAAATTCATTACATCCGTTCGCATACCAGTTGCAAAAACAATAAATTATTTTATTTTTTTCAGTGCTGTGTTGCTTTTTTTTTTTTTTTTTTTTTTTTTTTTTACAATTGTGATTAATCCACAACATTATACCCTCTCCCCCTTGTGATAAAACTGTTTCCACAGGAGGGCAGCTAAACTTAATTTCTTTTAGTCAAGCCAAATATGACAGACTTTTCTAGTGAGAATGTCTTATTTGAGAAGCAGATGCTCTACAAAACACTGATGCTGAGGTGTCCAGCTCCACCTAAGAGCACTGGAGCTGTGTCCCAAAAAGTCAGCAGTAAATTTAACACTGAGGATTGCTGATTTCTATATAAAGAGCAATACTCCATGTTTCTATCCCCTAGATGCATTTCATGAATCCTGTTTGGCAACACTTGGTAGTAATGTAAACCATGGCATAACAGTGTGAGAGACAAGGAATTTAGCTGAGACGTTGAAATGACACAGTCACATACCTTGCACCAACTCTTCATTCATCAGCTACATGAAATAGCCATGACTGACAAAAGCAAGGTTTGGAACTGGAGTCTGATTACAAAGAACAGCTGAAAAGCAAGTGTTTACTAGAGCAGGCTGACCTAGTTTATCTTATACTTCCCACATTGCTTCCTTGGTCTGCCACCTTTGCCCTCTCACCATTTAAAGGCAACTATTTTTTTTGTATCTTAATTTGCTTCATTACTATACTAGTGAAAAGGGAAAAATCACTATAGTGGTTTGTTCTCATATTTATTTTTTATAAATAAACTCTTTATATGACGAAGACACTCTTGACCTAAGAAAGCTTTAAATTTATACCCGCGTATGGTATTACTCTTCTGGAGCCTGAATAGCATCCAAAAGCTTTACTCACCCTGCTGAGTATATAATAAATTATTACTATGATGCAAACACAAATACTTGCACATTCTGTCTCTATTATGATAAAACACAGGAAAAACAAATGCCACTTAATACAGCAGCTGTCTGCAGAGACAAATGCTAAGTCTACACTGAGACACATTATGTCTCCTTATTTTTCCCCTCACGATGGTTTCTATTTATCATGAACTTTTTTGAGAGGTTCTAGAACATGTGTAATAGATATATAAGTATAAAAATTAGATTACTTAAAAAGAAAATAAGACACTTCAAAGTGATCTTATGTTAATAGGTAGAGAAGGCATAAATCTTAACTTTCCAGAATTCTGCAAATATTCAGAGCCTTGATCTCAGTTCTTACGGTGGGATCACAGATTAAGTAGGGAATTTTCCTCACTATCCACAGTTTTGCGTACGACTATTCCTAGTAAGAAGGCCACACCACTTTTGAAAGCTGCCGATGACAACCAACACTCACTGGTAATTCATTTTGGCAGAGAAGGCGGCCCTGCCCCTATTACTGTTTATTCAGAACAGGGTACAAAAATAGACACTTCTCCAGGTTTCATACTTGTAGATGTAGCAATTCTATGCTGTTTTGAAATCATCACATGCTTTCTAAGAGTTCATACAAACATGCCACAGTTGAAAAAACATGTTTATGTCAGCCTGGAGTAAGACCTACCCTTCTTGCTACAGACGCCAACAAGTTTTCTCTACTGATTTCATGACTGGGATTTTCAGAAGAGCCTGGGGTATTTCAGTGCTCAGGTACCACTGATTTACAGCTGTAAGGCTTGTCTGAAAATCCTCCTGCAGTCTCCTACTCTCCTCTGTGGATGAACAGAAGAATAAAAGACAGATGGGATTCTATTTTCATCAGTGTATTATAACCATTTATTTCAGTATCTGTTATCCTAGGGCTTACTTCAAAGCCTGCTGATATAAAAGGAAGCAATTTTAACAGGGTTGCTATCAGGCCTCCACCTGTTACCTGCATAAGGTGAAATGCCCATCCTTGTTCACAAAACAGCAGGACTCAGAAGTTGCTGCCAATGAAAACTATTACCAGCTATTACTGCCTGTACTGTGGAAACAGTCTTACTGGTATTGGGCAAGTCCTCCACATCCTGATGTGGTTTGACTTCCTAGTGACCCCTTTTCCTCCCAAATGTGGTAGATATACAAAACATGAATGCCTTCTACAGCTTTAAAAAAAAAACCCCAAAACACACACAAAACAATCAAAAAAGACAAACAGTTACAAACTTTTGCTGGTAAGACGAATACCAGAGTTAGACATGATGGACAAAACGGTGATAAAATACTAACTGCTTGCTGTGTTTTTTGACCTTTATAGCCTCTTCAAAAGATGTGAGTACATTACACATTGTTAGATTCAAGGTGGAAGCCATAGAGAAAATAACAGAGAAAGCAGCTGAAAACAGCCTCAGAGTATCTGAGTTAGAAGACACTTGATTATCTTACCTGTAATTTTTGGTTCTCTACCTAGTTTCTACAAAATACAGTATGCCTTTGTTTTCTGGAAAGAAGAAGCTAGCAGCTATTGTTCATCATCAACAAGGACCCCAAGCTGTGACACAGCTGGAATCAGTGGAAGGTTTACAAGCAAAGTGTACACAGAATCCTCCTAGCAGCCAAATCCTCCTTCTGTGTGTGTCTGACATACACATGGTGAGGAGCTGCTGGTGATGCTGGTATTTGAGCAATGTACATGTGGGGATCCCTGGTCTGCAAGCTGCTGCAATGCTTCTTCTGAGAATCTTGGTACTTGTCACAGAATAATGATCTGCTGTCAGGAAATTCCTAGCATAAAAATGTGTTTCCTTTTGTCAAAACCAAAAGGTATTACTATTTAAAACCAGCAGCAAGCTCTTAATTTTCCAGTAAAACATCTGTGGCCCTTTCTGAAGAATGGACCAAGTCCACAGGGGCTGCAGATATACTTTGGTCAATCACTTTGCTTACGTAGTTTGATTTTTTAATAGACCAAGTGATATAAAGTGACATACCAAATTAAAGATATTTACAAAACAGTATAAAATAAGCTACTGTGGTATCATGGGTACATGTAACGTTTTCTAAGGACATACTGTGCTAGAGGTAGGTGAAAAAGGGGAGATGAGTCTGTAACCTTCAAATATCCCAGGATCCTCCATTCACTAGTTTTTCTCCTTTTGCACTATTTTATTTTATACTTTTGCAGACACAGAGGGCTTATAACAACTTTAATGTTTAGTTTTTTGACATATTAGGATCACCCTACTATTATTTAAAGCAGTGCACATCTTTATTTGGTCCAAATAGGCAGATTCTGCCCATAATTTGAGACGGTATGTGAGTACATTGAAGCCTTTGCTTCTCTCTGTCTGGGCAAACCTAATACCAGTATGTCAACAATGGCTTAATCGAACCTCTTTTAAAGAAGATCACAACCCCAGGTTAACACTTTTTCAACAAGCATTGTTTAAATGCTGATGGTCTCTGAGACAGAAGACATCCCTTAGCTAATTTTCCATTCCCGTCTTTGCACTGGACAGTCCTGGTGTGCCATCCTGTGTCGCACGTTCGAGAACAAGAAAGCCAGGGCCCCGTAACCCAGCGGGGTTGCATGAGCTGTGGAGTTATTTTGCTGCTGCCGCTGCTGCCACTGCTGGTGACAGAGTTAGTCATTTGCCCTTGCTTCTTTGGCACAAAGAAACTATAGCGGACGTCCACTGGTTGAGTCGGATCCGTTGCAAGTATCTGCACAATAAGAACCTCTTTTGTGGCAGAGTGTCCCATTGCGTGCAAGAAATCATCTTTGTGACTCCAGCCGCTGTAGTTCATGACAGTTCCATTGATGTCGATGATGGTTTCTGAAGTGGAGATCATATATTTTCCATTGACAAGGTACTCACCGTTTTTCTTTTTCAAGGCCAGGTAGGCAGTGAACCTGCTCTGGTCCTTAGTCTTGAACTGCCGAACTTTGATGTGGGTTGCCCCTTCCGGGATTTTCACTACATCTGTGTAGCCCTTGCTGAATGAAGGAAAAAAAAAAAAAAAAGATTATTCAGTAGCTAGCATGAAGTAATCCCCAAGTCTTACTGCAACGCCTAATGAAGTCACTGTCATGATACATCTTGCTTTGTTTTAGTTCAGGCCCTGAATCCATCTGGCTTGAGGCTCATCTAAGATTAATTTAACCAGGTTCCACTGTTTGTCTATTGTATTGTTCTGAATGTTCTTGAAGAAATTTTTACTGGACTTATTTAAGATTGCTTAATCTTTAGCTTTAGTAATGATTTTATGTGAGTCACATACGAGAGGAATGAAATATAACAGATAACTTATATATTTCAGCAAAGGGTGGGAGATATGAAATACGATGCACGCTTTGCCTGCCAAGGGAAAGATAATGAGATATGCATTGGTTACAGCTGTTTCTTACTGTCTTTGCTATAATGATGATTAAGGAAAGCATGAGCAGAGTAACATCTGGGTAGAGGTACCTTGGGAACATTTAAAAATAATCTTCATCACTGAGAAAAAATTTGTTTACTTTGAAAGTCATAAAACTGAAGATTAATTGTCAAGTGTCTAATATGAGGTGCACCCAAATGTTTAATTTGTACCATCACAGAGTTCTCCTTGTTGCTACTTATGAAGTATCTTAAATCAGATTTAGAAAAAGGTATGTAGCTCTTCTGCCAAAAGTGACAAGCATTCAAAACGTGCAAGTGTGCTGGAACTTGTCACTATCTCAAGTATGTTATTTATTTTAACTTTACTGATATATAGAAAAAATCTAAAGACTATGTATATAAGCTACCAGGTAGACTTTAGGGACATGTATTTTCATTTCTAAACCTGTGACAAAGCCATTCTGCAAGTATGTCACATCTGATAAGTTTAGTGCTGAAACCTCTAGAAAAAAAAAAAAAAAAGGAATGAGAAAATACATTAAATATACAGAAAAGTGAAGGGATCTCCTTTGGGATTGTTTAAAGAACAAGACTGATAATTTTGAGGACTTTTGGCTTCACAAGTAGAGACTACACAGGCTACTGATCAAACGCTTGTGCTATTCCCTTGCTATGTCCAGCAGTTAAGGGACAATGAACTCTATTGATTTAGCACCACCATAAACCCGAAGGAATATGGTGCAAAAAACAGGCTAGTGGGGGGACTCTGCTCTGCAGCAGTGCACAAATATTTTTACATAACAGTTGCCAAAATAACTCTGTTAAAACTTGTTATTAAAGCTAGAAAATCATTTGTACAAAAACTAAAAGCAATGCTGAAGAGTTCAAGTCATCTGCACAAAGAACTGGAACACTCCATGTGCTCAAAGGAGCACGCGCAGCCTTAATTCTCCTCTTTTCCAACTTCTGACAATTTGGCTGTACAGCCTTTTAAATAAAGTTCTTAGGAAGCAAGTTTTCCAGAAGATTATGTTTTGACTGTTTTAAAAGAAAGAAGTAGAAACAAATGTTGTTATGGCAATTGTGTGCAATAGGAAATACTAGTTTCCCCTTGTACATTTAATAGTTTCCCTCTACATTTAATGTACAGATTGCTACAGTTTGATTTATAATGGATAGCAATGCAGAAGCTGCTATTTCTCAGTGGAGAAAAGATAACTTTACTACAGCCACTGCCCTTTCATACGTAAAACCAGTTTATAGACAATTAAGATTTCACTATTCTAATGAGGGGTTTATTTTAAAGTCAATTACTCACATGAGGGAATTGTCTCAAACAGTATTTTCAGTAAAAACTAAATCCTTGTCACTCCAAAATTTGACCAAAATAAAGTTAGAACGTACTTGTTACTTACAAGTTGACTATTATTTTCTAAATGGAGCAACTTTTTGAATGCATTGAGGTTGAAATAATATTTTACTGTCTGACCAGTCTCATTTCAGTTAAAGGCATGATTTGAGGAGTAAGATGGTAATTTCATAGGAATAATTATAACAGAATATCTCAATTTCCAAGTATATCTATGCTACAAATCTGGCCTCATGGAGTCCCTTTAACATTTTTGGTGGAGCCTGGATTCCAGCACAAGGATCATTACTGAATCGCATGAAGTGTATCTCACACTGTCTTCTTCATTTAGACATCCTAGCCCTTTCGATATTTACAAATTGGAAAAGATTTGGTTTATACAGTTACTAATTTGGGTGGAAAGTCATTCCTTTTGTCAGGGGTGCTTTGGTATCCTAAGGTGAGCAATCATTGGTTTACCAGGAAGAAGATTAGTTATGTTTAGTTTTAGAGTAAATTCACTCTCAAAGCCATTTTTGACCGCTATTAATCAGTATGTCGAAATGTATAGAAATAAAAGGTCATTTTGGGAGTCAGATTTCAACTCCTGGTAGCTTTCAGTATGCTATGTAAGAATTTGGAAGATATAAAACAAAATCAAGTTTATGTACATTTTAAAGGATGGTACACTGATGCAGTCACAGATACTGAGTAAAAATTGTCAACTGAAAGTTTCTAAGAGTAGATAACTACAGCAGTCCTTTGAGACCTTGGAATCTATATAAATTGTAATTAGAAATCTTAATTTTTCTATGAATCTTAAGACTTGAAGAGGGAGAGAAACAAGAGTTCAGACATAAAGCAGACTTACTTGACACTGGTATCTCAGTACAGAGCTTACTGCTGCCCTCAACGTGGTCAGGAAAAACCGTGGGGGTGGTTCCTTTTATTTTACTTGTATGAAGTTTTATTATAGTTAAAAGCTGAACTCTGACAGAAAAATGTTTTATGGATAGCTGCTATAAATATTTGGACTTAAAAATGTCCACCTGGAGATTGATATGCCAATGGACATGAAGGGATATAGCAAAGGCCATGCTTAAACCTGTGTTTACTTCTGGCACCTCATCTAGTCATCTAAGCTCCACATATACTCGGCAGTGTGAGAGGGTATTTTTAGGGTATAAACCCTCTCAGCTATTAAGGAAGACTTTTACATCTGTGCTCCAAATCGGTCTGCTTCTTCCCACTAACTACACATGGAATCTGTGCCACTAAATCAGGTGGGACGTCCTCACAGTCATTCAAAGTTACATGAGAGGAAACACATTCTCAGCATATAATTTGCTAGCACAGCATTATCTGGGAAATGCAGTTTCAGAGGTACCCAGATTATTCTGACCCCAACAACTTTCTGATTCACTCCTCTCTTTCTTCTCTCCTCTAGAAACCACAAGCCATCTGACACAGCAAGATTAGCAAGTAGTACAAGATGCTGTGCCTTATTCTAGGCAGACTTGCTATTAATGGGGTGCTCACCTCTTATCACCGGCACTTTGTGTCAGAAATTAACTGAGAACAGTGTTTTGCCAGCTGATTATTCACCAGTTTCAGGGTAATGTTAAGAGGCCAGTTGTAAACATCTGGAGAGTGCAATAAAGAACAGGCAGTGTACTTTTTTGCTCAGTCTTCGTTATGAAAGGATATTGTTTAGAGACATAAAGAAAGCAAGCACATAGCAGAGTTACTATTTGCACAACAAGATACATTTACTAATACTCAAGATCAATACCTTTTTTTGGTAAAGGTTCCCATGACTTTTGTGCAGCTGGAATTGTCTCCTCCACACACCCCACATTTGTCATACTGGAGCTTTGATCCGATGATGCCATCACAACCAGTTCGGATGCATTTTCCCCGGACGCAGACTGAATTACTGTACGGTCGACATTCAGTACCATCAGTTACCTAGGCAATCAAATGACTGTTAGTCAAAACTACCACAGAAAATATTTGCTTTTGTGAATCTGACTGGCAAAACTCCATTACTTATTTATGTCACCTACTCAGAACACAGTGCCTACCCTGACAGACCAGACTGAGTTTCTCTAACATTCCCAGCACAGAAGCAGATGAAATTTAGAAAAGGGCTGAAAGTAATGACAGATAACTCCACCGTAAGACACTAAGATGACCTTGGCTTTAATGATGATCCCACAGCTTATTAACAATAACAGTACTTGTAGATAACCTTGCATTTGAGCAATGTTACCTTCACAACATTTAGAGGCAGAAAACGGCAAGTATAGGAGTGGGAGACATTTCAGTTCAAAATGCATCTGATATAATAAACTGACCATGAGTCACATCTATACTAATTGGCTAATTATTCTATATTAATTGGCTCCGTAAGAGTTACTCTGGACTCCCTTAGCATAACTCAGGGTAAAACTTATTCTTTTAATCATAGTTCTCTTTCTCCTTCAGAAAACCCCATAATGACAGATGACCCTCCAGGCAGAAACCCCTTTATCCACTACTGAAAACGAACTAGTGCAGAGCACACCAAGAGGCACATATTTTTCATGAATCCACATACTGAGATGTGGAAAAACTTATCTCATTTTAGAGGACAATTTTGGTCCTAACGTATAACCAGCAGATCAAACCACTAAATCTAATCACACAGTTAAATCTTTGAATCTTATGATTAACTTCTCCCTTGGTGTAGGGAAAGATTTCTAAGATACAGGACACTTCTAAACTGGAGCATGAAATCATGATTGGAGAAGCCATTACCTTCTGAGAAAATACCACATAATAGCCAGTTCCTTTGGCTCGGCAGGTGAGCTTGCAAACGTCCCCGGGAAGTACTCCAGCATACTTGGGGACCCATTCAACAAATGTCTTGACACCCTTTGCATCAGACTGATAGCCATTCCTTGCTTCACACTGCTCTTGTCGAAAAGATTTAGCTGTAGAATTATTCACATGATTAGTGAATATTTCAGACCACACTGAAAATATCATTATGGACATCTGTTATTCTAATTTCATTTTTAAGTCATATCGCTTCACCACTTTACTTAGAACTGGCCTTCAAATTCCTAAACTGTTTTAGCTTGGAAATCTTCACGTGACATAATAAGCATTAAAAGACTGAAATTTGCATTACGGTTTGTTCTTCAGGACTGAAATTTCTTTTTCTTCGAGTGTCCTTTCTGCATGGCATCAGGGTGGGGATGGGGGAAGAATTACGGTATTGTATTAATGATGAACGTCTTGCCTTGGTAAATACATTTTGGAGAACCTACAATGGACTTTTGCTGTTTCCTTTCACAGCAGATGTTCAATATTTCCTATCTATGAACAATCTATCCACTACCACTCCACTATCTATGAGGCTGGAGCACGAAGGCACTTTGGCACGAAGGCACCTACCGTTTGCTGGGCAGGGTGCGACGTTGCAGGAGCGGTAGATGGCCCGCTTGCCGGTGCAGTACCGGCCGTTGTTTCTCGGAGCTGGGTTATTGCAGTGACGATAAGCAAACTGAACTCCTCCACCACAGGTACGGGAGCACTGTCCCCATGGTCCCCAGGACCCCCAGTTGCCATGGCTTGAAGCCTGAAATATACGGAACAGTGGGAGGTAAGGACATCATCCAAGTGTGAATAAAGGTGCTACATCTCAAAGACATGGCTAATGTTTTCCTCAGTTGAAGGCAATTCCTTGGTCCTTTCAATCAGGGATAACAGGTCTCAGAAGCCTTCTTTCTCCCAGCAGAGTTAATTTCTGTCTTTTATCTGCACATTGATGACATCTTATTTGGCACTGTGCATGCAAAGGCAATACTAGACCTTGGTCTGCACTGATGCATTCAGTCTGTTTCATGGAAGACACCCATGCTCCAGAAATAGTGCCCACAGTCTCATGTGCTGCTCTCTTATTTTCTGCTGCTCCTACCAATAAGGATCCTTGAACTGGCTCCAGGGCATTCAGCTCCCAAAATATGTTCATAAGGCTAACCTATGATTTATTAAATGCAGTTATTGTGATATGCAGGTATTGCTCTGAATTACTGGCAAGAGATGGAGTTGTCAGATAAAGCTTGCAACTCTGCTACATTTGATACCTAGAAAGAGTATTGCAACAGCATGTAGAACTATGTAACTCCAATAAAAAGGGTGTCATGAGGGCTGTGGCTTGATTTGAATGACTCTCATAATTTGAAAATATCTTCAAAATCCTCTACAAGTCCATACCTATTCTGTGCGTATAACAGAAGGGGTAGTGCTGTCTACCCAGTAAATTTAGAAATATCTGAACTATGCAGCTTACAGTTCTCATGAGCCTGGGGACTCTTCAGATGTACAAAGTTGACAGAGGGGACTCCGTCACTGGACATACAGACTTTTCTGCTCCAGAAATTATTTTCTGGATGAACTTCATCCACCTCTCTCTTCACTAGAGTTAGTGCCCTGAGGCCTTTCAGATGAGGGCTGTAAATTAAATTTACAGATTTAATTTACGTTGCAATCCATTGCCAAGAAGAGAGGAAGCTAAGAATAGGATGCCACAATCTTTCCATATGTCCTGAGACATGACCTACTGAATGGGCAAATCCTCTATATTCTGAAGGGATGCTCCCAGTTTTCTAGGAATGCAGGCTTTCTAGGCTTCAAGCAGAAAACATGCTTCCTGAAACTCAGCAGCTTTTTTCCTATATCCCTTACCAATAACACTCCAATTACATGCTAAAAAATAATGCAGCTTTCAATTTGACTTCCATAAAGTCCCTTTCACTCCCACAAAAATCAGCGCCTTTGAGGATCATGCCTTCTAAAATTCCCAAGGGTCACAGCTGGTAACTTACTGAGTAGTATTTCTTCTTGGTTTTGTCAACACATTTTCCCTGGAGGCAGATCCTCCCTTTTCCACATGGTGTTCCCTCCACAGCAGGCAGCTTCTTAGTCAGACAAACCATCTGACCTTGGCGCACAACTGCACACCAGAGGCGAGAGCACACGTCCATACCAGGACACACAGTGTATTCGGGTCCAAACGCCAGTTTGCACTGACGAATGGCATCGTAGGTTTGTCCTGGAAGCTCCTCGGGGCCCAGGATCTGCTTTCTCGGTTGGTCCAGCAGACAGTTACCTAAAAGAGCAAACCAGCCTATTGTTACTCATTCCTAGTTTTCTTTGCAGTGCTGCAAATCTGTCATTCAAGTTAGGCAGACTGATAATGACAGTGAACCTCATTCAGAGGACACTGACTTGAATGGAAAGGCTCTCTGAGGTGCCATCAGGTTTTGGACAAGGTCATACTATTGCAACTGTGCTCTCACCCAGCAGCACACCAGGTGTCGAGCTGCCTATTTCCAGCCTGAGGTTGTAAATGGGTTTTACTCAGGTCCCTTTGGCCTTTCATCCTGGTTTCCTTTATTTGAATTGACTCTGAACATGTTCCACTTTATTTATCAGTCTGTGATTTAAGGAATGATCAAGTCTCATGGCAAAGTAAGCAAAGTTGTCATCTGAAGTTTGAGACGGAATGTCAGAAATGGTAAAGCTCCTAAAGGGATGCCAGAAAAATCACAAAAACAAGACTTGTAGCCAGTGAGGCTTTTTTTTTTTTTTTTTTTTTTTAAAAAAAAAGGGAAAAAAAATAAAACAGAAAAAACCCCCAACAGATCAAAGGAAAAATACAAGCTGCATATCAAAACTAATGTTGGTGGTAAATTTAGATGGGGCTTTCATTGTAAGGAATGATACTTGGCTGCTTCTGGAACCAGTTTGAAGAGGGCTATCCGTTTTATAAAAACATACATAAATAACAGAAAGAAAAGGGAAAAAAAAAAGCATTAACATAAAGAATTGTACATGTGTCTTGAGATATATTGCAGAGGTCAAGATTTGCCTGGCACACTCTAAAAATGAGAATTCACATTTAAGTTCTAGAGGATCTACTGATAGATTTTTTTTTACTACTGAAAACCTCACTTGTTGACATGCAGAACTATTTATTCAGTGTAACCTCTTTTACACTTCATGAAAGGGATATGTGGTCTGGGCAAGCTTCCCTTATCCTTAGCCAAAATAACTTACCACAATTTACCTCACTTTGGAGCCTACACCAGTACTCTTCAACTGGATCACAGGTGAAAAAAAGCTATCTATAAAAACCTCCCTATTTAGACAAAATGGAATAGAATTTCAAGCTATGGCAGTGAATTTAAACAAACCAAATACCCCATCTCTCAATGGCTTTGGTTTTCCCTCCAGAAAACACACTGCAATGGTTCTTTTTTTCCTCTAAAGACTAAGGTCAATTAGCAAATCAGCCAAAAAATCTTTCTGCATCATCACTTACTACTGAAAAACTGTCTTGTTAAAACTGTTTCATTTGTCCTTTTCTGTCCCTGATTTAACCTAGCCTTATCTTTAATCAGGATTATGCTGAATTTTTTAATGCAGACAAGATACGTTGATGCTAACTGATGAGTTGAGTGCCATGAGATAAAGATAACTAAAAGTACCCTGGTGTTCAAAGCCTGTTTTAGTGTAAAGTATTAGAGACATGGTGAGGAGTGAGAAAGCATGGATTTTTTTCTCGAGTTTCTGAAAAGGATGTAATTGACAACAGTTGCTGTCAAAAATACACTTTGTAAAAGAAAGTAACAGTGGTAGTCCTACTTCATACACCTTGTGATAAGGGAGGAAGCTAGTACAGTGTTAGGGCAGTGATGGAAAGGCACTAGCATATCAACATTCAGTAGTATACACTGCTATTGTATATATACTGCAGTTTATCAAACTCCCAAGTGGAACCATTATTCAGTATTTTAAAACATTGTAATAACAATTAATTTTGCAATGACAGACACTGCTGCTCATCACTGAGATCTACCATGGCTGACATGACTGGAAATATAAATTTAGAGAAAAAAGAAAAAAAGTCACATCCTTGCATATACTTGATCTGTCAATCATTTTAGTAAACATCGATTTGAACGCCTTTCACATGTGAATAACAAACAGGTTTCACAAACGTACACAGCAAATTTTTTCCCATCCAGAACACAAGGGAATAAGATGCAAACTTCTTAAGTGATACTGCTCTGAGGAAACATGTATAATTTCCACAGTCTGGTGTTTCAGCTGATCTCACATGATAAATTCAAAACAGAAGACAGCAAAGGCCCCTAAGGATTCCTCACAGGGGGAAAAAAAAAAAAAAAAGTCTTTACATTTATAGATAGTAGCAGTGTCTACGTTTAGACAGGCTGCAATGAAGTGCAGGTGTTTTTACCACCAGCTGGTCCAAACTCCTTGTAATGGCCAGAAAAGATGAGGTTATGAAGTTGGAGAATGGTTTGCCCTGGGTCCCCTGGTTGAGAGCACAGACAGGGCTTCAATTCAGTACATTACATTGCAACATAAAGAGCATGTATAAACTGCTATTCCCACTCTTTGTCCTGAGTACTAAAGAACATCTGTGTGCCCTGGAATAGAGCAACATTGTTGGCTGATGACAGTGTTAATTAAGCCATCTCATTATCTCTCCTCAATGTTATATGTAATACATCTTGGAAAAATAAAGGCAGAATAAGATCTGTGCAGGAAGCAGATAACCAGAATATAAATTAATTAAAATAGAAATAGTCCTTGCTTCAGGTTGCACAGAGCACCAAGCACTCTGACTAAACACAATAAGTGGCAAGCAATCATACCACAGCCCAGTGGTTGGCATGACAATAAAGGCAATTAGTACCTTAGGAGAGGGTTGGCTAAGAGCAGATGGAAATAAATGTCACTGTCTTCTGGACACTAACTGATCCTTTTATTCCTAAATGTCAAACTGCTGTCTGGGGTCATATCATGAGTGTAAAACAAATGGTGCTATCATGACAGTGATGTTTTTAGTCCTCAGAGTGGGCCTCAGGAGACAGGGAATCAGCACCTTGATCCTCCCCAGACCTCCTGGTTGACCTTGGATGAGACATTTATATTGGGATTTATTTAGCTGACTTTAACTGTATGTAATGCTGGTGTCTGCAATTCAGTCAGCTGTCAGATGTTTCACTACTCAGGCAAACGAGTTTATGGTGTAATTCAGCACCATTAATGCAAGTGATGAGATCAGTCAAACCACTGATGCCATCGATTAGACCCCTCTGCACTACAATGGGAATTTAAGTGCCCAGTTTAGGAGTAGCTACCTACATAGTAAATACCTACATCTTTTAAGTTCATGCCCCAACATCACTTTCCAAATTTAGAAAATATGAACATCAGTACCTGACAAAGTGATGTTAAGGAATAGGAGTCAAGAGTGTGATTTCTTCTGTTACAGCAGTATGAGGTGAATAACTAAATCTATACAGGAAACTTAAGTCTTTGGTAAGACATTGACTGTACTTTTGTAGTAAATACTGTTCACAGATCCAAACTTCTGGACTTCATTCACATTTCATTATGGTTACCCATAAGGAGCAGCAGATGAACGACTTTATTTATTTCCTCACACCAATGCTACCATGCCCTGTTTGTCACAAAGCATACATAGTTCATAACCTCATGCCCACTCAGACCAAAAGCCCAGTGCAAACTGCCTATGCTGCCTATCAGAGAGAATGGAAGAGTCTCCCCTTGACCAGTGCTTCCCACATAAGCTTCCCGTGACTACGCAAAATCTAGTCACAAACATCCTAAAAGAAAGCCTGATATGTGAGTATCTGTATTCTTTTGATGCAACTACTATTTTGTGCGTTATCTACATTATGCCTGCAGCATGGCTCAGAATTACACCTGAATGGTTAAGGTTTTCTTTCCTCTGCCTAGCAGCACTTGAGAGATAGAGTTTTCTTCCTTCTATGGGAAGATTGCAGGGGAGCTCCTTCTTGAAAACAAAAAGGGAGGGAAAACACCGCAACAGTACACCTGCCCCAGCTAAGGAAATAAATGAGCAACCCAAAAAGAAAACACGTGTTTATTCTGAAGGAAACACAGAAATATGGCACGTTTGCACTGATTTATTATCAGCACAAAGCAGTATGAAAGGCAGTGTCATGCTCTACTAGGATTCTGTGGTTTCTGGTACGCTCAGCAAACGGGAATTATGGAGCTATGGATTCATTCACTGCCTGGAAGAAGAAAATAAAACCAGAAGTTCCCTAAAATAACGCATGCTCTTTCAGCACAGTAATTTGAAGAAACTACAACTACCATTTTTACTCCAGAGATAGTGTTTGTGTTCTGTAAAGACAAATCTTTGATTTAAAATTTCATAAAAATTATAAACTTCAACAGAAAAGGAAGACTGCTACTTAGAAAAGGTCTCTGAAGGCCTGATCCATCAAGAAAAGAGACTCCCTAAACATTGTATATTTGAAATCACACCAATAAAATTAATTCCCAGGGGACTATGGACCTCTATGAGGAGAGGTTCAAATTTTTGGTAGCTCTTTGAGACTACATGCCTGAGTGATAACTACTCATGAGTATCAGAAAGGGCAATGTACCCCAACCCATCCATTAACAGACTGCCAGATCCTAAGCCCTTTACATGCAGCAAAGAATACATGACTTTGTGAAAAGTGTCAGTAGCTGAGAACTGACAAACTTCTTGTATAGGCAGGCAGTCAGCACTCATAACGAACATAATGCAGCTCTGAAGGATGTGCAGTTCCTACCTGCTTTTACTGAAAAAACCTGGTGAAGTTATATTCTTAGACGTGTAGGACTGATTGCTACAGCTCCCCCTTAACTTCCACATTGAGCCTGGGTCCAGCTCATGGGTAAGGGTCCAAATTTCAAGCATGCCCCCAGGTACAAACAAGCCAAAGGTGAGGTGGGTGGGAGAAAAGCTCTCTTTGCTTGCTTTATTGTCGGAGAAAGTACGTAGCTGGATGCATAGTAAAGAGAAGTTGTCAGGTCACAAAAAAGGGGAAGAAATGAAAACAGCCTTTCTACTCCCCTGCAACAGGAGGGGAACAGAAGAGCCAATGTAGTTTGGAGTTCCTTGTGCTCTCTAAGAGGTCATTCATGGATGGTGAGGGAAGTCCCTTTTTTTTGACCCCAGTGAACTGTACTGTACCTCAGTAACTAAACTCAAAAAGAAAAGTTCTCTTCGTATGTGGAAACTAACTTGGTAATATTAACTCAATGCCTAACCAATATGGACCATTAAACAAGACAGTACAGATTAATGGATCTAATAAAATTGAGACAAAAAATGAAGTCATTCTCCAATAGAGGAAAACAGGAGAAAATATTTCAGAGAGCACTGAAATTAGCTGACAAAATATTGAAAAGCAAAAAAATCTTTACATTCAGCAGACATACCATACTTTTTATCCATAAGCATTTTGGTTACCATAACAACTTGATCCATTCACTCAATTATGTCATTTTTATCTCAGCATTTTGGAATTTGAATGGTTTGTTTAAGAACTGCAGTTGCTTTGGGAGCACAATGAAGACTTTAAAATTCATTAGAGAGTGAAGACTATGATTTTTTTATTACTACTTTTGGAAAATGAAAGTTTTGCACATATTCCCCAAAGGGTAAATGACATATTTAACAAATATTAGTTACAGGACTTGGAAGGTAAGCTCCTGGGGCAGAAGTAATCTTTTACCATATACAGCACAGAGGAGTCTTAATTCTTGCTTACAGCCCCTCTACATAAAGATAATAAATACAATGGCATTATAAAGATAATAAATGCCATTAATGGTAATGAGAATACGTACCCTCTGCTCTTATCTGTAGTCTAACGCTAAGTAGACCTTATCACCCATTTTAATTTCTGTGAGAAAAAAAACCCATTTCTTTGTGTCCTCTGTTTAAAGTACTCTCTGAGCTCATACCTGTGGCATTTGGGAAGACAAGCCTAATTTCATGCTTTTAAAAAATGTCTTCATGTTCCAAACCAAATTACTGCCAACACACACACTATCAACTCTTTCTTTTATCTTGCATTTGAACCATGCAAAGGAAGGGTGAGACCCTGCGAGCCTTTCAGAACTTTGCCTTGTTTTGCAAGCACTTCCAAGATAGTCCTGAAGATGAGCAAGGAATGAACAAGCTGATATAAACTGTTCTTATTAAATAAAAATAGATCACAGTAAAAACTAACGCGTAGCTGACACAAGGTGTGATATACATACCATGACCATCATCAAAAAATTCTGTTATAGTTGCTGAAGTGCATTTGGACCAGGGTTTTGAAGCATCGATGCTAGTCAGAATGGAGGACATCAGGCGCTTATCTTCCATGGAGCCAAAGTTCTCCTCACAAAATTTGGAGTCATCATGGGAAAGTCCAAGCAAGTGTCCTACAGCAATTAAACAAATAAATAAAATTATATGACTATCCATAACAGAGTTTACCAGCTGGAGCTCATAGTCAAGGTAAAATGAACTGTGCAATTCATTCTCAAGTTTTGAAAAGCAGACCAAAGCAGGCCACCTGAAACATGGTATCTCTGCTTGAAGACAAAAAAGCTGTGACAGTTTACACCATTACATATAGGAAGGAACTAATGCCACCAGCTGTTTGATGATGACATGTCATCAAACTGTACTAACTGAACCCTGATGAAGACTAAAGTGAACTGTACTTATTTATACACATAAACAAGTTAGTTTTTACTGTTTTTTCAAATAATCTTCAGCAAGAAAGACTAATACTTCACTCTGCAAAGATGTTCTGCAACTGTCTAGAAAGGTGCTACAATACCTTTCTAAATGGACAAAAATGGTAGTATCTATGGAGCAACGGAACAAACTGTACATAAATTCTTAAAGTGCACTCCTCGCTAAAGTGTGAGTACCCTCCACAATACAACAGACAAACTGAATAATGTCCTCAGATAGTCTCTTCCATGTAGAGTCTTGTTTTGTGAGAGGGCACTTTTGAGTATTGTTTTGGTTAGGGTTTTAGTTTTGCTGTTTTTTTTTTCTTTTTTTTTAAGTATATGCTATTGGATATTTATACTCCAGGACACAAACTAATGTGCACACCAAGTAGCGCATGATGGACCCTGCAAAAATCCTTAATGTCCAGTGCTAGATGGGTTCTTGTAAGTGCAACAGCAACCTTTTCTGTAGATCAGTGATCCCCATCTTCTCTAGTCTCTGGGTAACAATAACAGATTGCAGGCAATACACTTTGTTCCTTCTGTACACATCAGGTTTAACTTTGATTTCCATGCCCACACTGGATTATTTCACAGCCAACATACTATCCAAGAGGTAGAAGACTGAATGGGAACCAAAGCTGCAGGGAGCTCAAGCCGAGACTTAACAGTCATAGTCTTCAACATAGGCCAGGACATGATTAATCAGACACCCAGGGCTAGACCAAGAGTGCTTTAATAATAAGGACAAAGACCACCCATCAAAGCCACTGCAGAGGAATAAACTCTCAAATAGCAGCTGAAGAGACACATTGTATTACTCTGCAATAACTAAAAGCCTACTACATACCATTGGCTTCACATTTTGGTATAACTGCTGTAGACTACCTGTAAGGTGACACGAGTAGGGACACTGATGGCAGGATATCATATTCTGATATCCATAGTAATAGTCATGACAATGGTAATAACAATAATAATACCTAAAATACAGGCCGGAAAAGAAAAAATCAGCAAATGTTACCTGTTTGCCTTATATAAATTTGCTGTTATGTTGTTTTCATCTGCTCTGGGGGAGAAGCCAAGAGGAAAGAGATAGAGGCAGCACTCACTGCTGGGCTGTATCTGAGGTTAGGAAAGTAGCTATCTGACCAGAAGTCTGTGTTAAGGCTGTAGGAGCTCAGAAATCAGGGTTTCTGTCCTGTGAGAGAAGCCAAGGTATCATCTGGCAGCTTTACTCAGATGCTGTGTTCCTGACCCAAGGATGGAGCTACAGGGAAAGTGGCAAGATGACCTTTATCTATCACTTCTAGTTGTAAGAGACATGACTGAGAACAGCCAGTCTGTCTTCTGCGGCTACAGAATCACCACGGCAGGGGAGGTGGGAAGGGGAATGAAGAGGCCATGTCTCTTTTTTCTCTCTTCCCCTGATGTGCACAGATTTACCAACATCATTCAAATACAGCTGCTATTCGAATAAAAGGCCCTGTAGTATTATAAATGCTAGTAAGAATTTATTCAAGGAACCCGAGTTAACACTGATGAGAGTTAATACTTTTTCCCCTGTTACTACTGTTGCTAATTACTATTGCAATGCTGTATCACAAGTACATTGGTGCAAAAACGTAATGAATCAAACTTCCATACTGAAAGGATGTGTAATTACTGGTGTGTTTTATATGCAAGATTTGGGCTTATTTTTTTCTGATAAGTAAACCTACTTTCCTTTGGAAATACTTATATATGGGCCAGATAATGCTATTTTCACTCTGTACTGAGACACAGCTGACTATCAGCAGGTACATGTCAAGTTTCAATCTAATATAGCACTATATAAATATTTGCTCTGAAAAGATGACATCTTTGTTTTATTTAAGCTAAATGCTGGTGCTGAGCAAAATAATTCACTAGTAAAATTATTCTTTCCAACAGACGCAATTCTCTGACAGCATAACCAAACAATCAGTGCATCACTCTAACATATAGGACAGATTCTGTGGAAGTGTCACAGGCTAAACGTTTAAGGAGTCAGCAGCTACTGTGCCAATGAGGACTACTTCTGACTTTGCCAAAGTCCTGGACACCAACAATGAACGTCTTCAGGAAATGCAGAGATGATGTTATTTTTGGCTGCCATTCTGTACAAGTGTTATCACTGAACTTGTACTCATGCTAATGCACTGAAGGGCACCAGGTCACACCTCATGTCTGAGAACTATGAGCAGAGCTGACAGGTTAATGAACCTCAACACATGCCTAGTAGTAATTAACTAGAACCATTTTCTGCTGACATTAAATAACTCCTTGTAGCATGTTTCACCAGTGTTTTGCTAACTTAAGCAAACATTTACTAGAGAGGGCTTTAGGCCTATCCTCTAGCTTTGGCTGACAGACCCCTTAATATATCGTGCAGGTCCCCATTTAAATCAGGACCACACACATTCTGCTTTGCAGAGCTGTGCAGGAGTTTCAGCTAGTTTCTTTTATGTTACTTGAATCTGTGCACTTGAATACGCATATACTATCAATCAATTAAAAAGAAATATTTGCAAAAAATTAGCCCAGCAAGCAAGAAAACACCATGCTGGTTAGACCTAAGCTTCACTATAGCAATCTTCTCTGAGACAACTTGTATGCTTAAAGGTTGCAAGAAGAATGCTTTTCTATTTAATGTCCCAGGGCTGCTCATAGTTGTAGAAATCACTTCATTGCAGCATGCTTGTGAAATAAGGTAACGAGCTCCTGTCAGTGGGTAATGAGGTTCTGTCATTGGAAAGGAGTTACATTTCTAAGTCATTGGACTTGGTACTAAACAGCTCTGGGTGAATAACAAAAGCTGGAGAATTGTCCTAAAAAGTTCGGCTGAATAACATCACATGGCACACAATGCATGCTCAGTGTAGGATATGAATAATAGTTGGATGCAAACCAGCAATTTGAGAACTTAATTTTTCAGAGTGCTCAATATTTTATAGCACCATCCAGAACTACGCAAAACTGTGATACGAAGGATTCAGTCTTGTGGGGCAGAATTCAAGTTTCTTAACCTTAGCACCCTCTGATACCACTCTGCAACACTCCATATGTTTAAGATACAACTTTGATCTCTATGTGAATCCCTTTCTTGCACCTTTTGTAACTGTATTGCACCTTTTGTAACTTTGTTCATCTTATGTGACAGACATCCCACATAAGCACATAATAAAAGACTATTTAATAGAGTGCAGATATGCACAGGCCCCATTAACGCTGACGCTTCTGAACGTGCAACTTGGACATCTCTGAATTTCTCTGATACCTATGATGTTCTTTTAACACATCTTTTTGTGTTAGTTCCTCCTTGCACCAACTTCATCAGTCCTGGTTTTGGAAAAACCTCTTTGTCTTTCCCACGTGAGTTTTTCAGCCCTGGCTCCTCCTGCAGTGCAATTTGGAAGCAACCTCAGCTTAGACAACCTACTGTCAGAGCTTTGTGGTCACACCACATCAAACTGCAGAAACCCTACAGCCAAGCAATGTGAATGCCCCTGCAGCAGGCCAGGGAGTATATTATACTTTAGCTTGCTCCTGGCTTCTCTGCCTAAAGATGGTGTGTTTCCTTCCCTCTTTACTCTGAGCGATGCGATGACTCTGCAGAGAACGTAACTGCTGAACTGTGGACTGAAGTTCTTCTTCCTTTCTTTTTCCTCCTTCATATATAGGAAAAAAAAAAATCCTTCAGATATGAGAAAGCTTGCAGCCAAATTTCAAGCTCTTCACTTTGAGCAGAGAAACTGAAAATTTTTCCATAAAATAATTGCAAATCAGTCTCCCTCTCAGAAATGGATGGACAGTCTCTGTGAAGTTCCTAGTAAATAAATAAAATTAAATGCTTCTCAGGTGAATATTCAACACAGAACATTTCATCCCAAATGCTTTGGCAAAAGCACGGGAAACTGAAACAAGGTCATCTTCTGGAAAGTGTCAAGCTACTGGCTTCACCTTTAATTACAGTGCAGCATAAATTCAATACTTTACAGTGATAAATGGGTTGAACTGAGAATATACCTAATTAAGAGTGTCTACTTTGTCATATTAAATCAGGCCACTGTTCTAATGCATGACAAGAGCTAAGTCATTTGGCAGACTTCAGCTTTTGAGAAGCTTTCCAAAGTATTTGTGAATCTCTCTTGTTATTTTTAAATTTTTCAAAAATAATTAAAAAAAAATATGACAAGGAAAGAAGTAGTAAGTATCAAATAACCTCCAAAATATTTAATTCTGATTGTCAGTATTTGAGCTTCTGAAGTAGCCACCAGTGACATTACTGAATATAATAGCTGTTTATAGCATTAAATATATGGATTCTAGCTCTCCATGTTGATATGCCTGTTATACCGATTTGTCAGTTAACTTTGTATGCATGCTTACAAACACTGTGAATGCAATTTTCAAAGAATTTTATGGAATTAAAAGTCCTAACTCTTATCACAACCTAAATCGCTCATTGTCCTGTCTTTTAAGGCATTCCGACCAGATTTAAAACAGATAGAAGCATATGACAAAGTTCCAATGACTCTTAAAATTGGATTTGTATTTCATTGAAAATAATCAAAATTCAAAATATCACAGCAATCGGTAATCTCTAATTACTGCCTAGCTAAGGTCTGCTCTTTTTAGCACAGAAGTGAGAACAACAAAGCACTTCTTCACCTGTACCCTTTGTCCTTTTGCATCCAAGATTTAAAGAAAGAACACTTCCCTTTCTACTTCATAAGTCTCCCCGCCATGACCTTCTCATGCATGAACATGCTGGTATTATCGCATATTGCTCAGGACATTAGGGTGGTTTCTGGTGGGGTGCTTCCTTTCAAAAGAACCAATGTGAAAAGGTTACAGGTCATCCTTTAAGTGATCCTGTATTGTAAGCATAATTCCAGAAAAAACTTTGGGCATAAGCAAAGACTTAAGGAACATGAAACTTTTAAAAACAATGCCAATTTCAGCACCACACCATTCTGTACTACTACGAACTTCAAACCAAGCTATTGAAAAAAAGAAAAAAAACCCCAAGGCTCCCAGCAGCTGTGTAAAATGATGACTGATTGAGAATGAGTTAGTAGATCATCTGATGTTTTCTACTTAATGAAGCATCTTACTGGTGTTGACAGTTCCCACTGAGCGAAAATGACATAATATAATTTTACCAGCAGGATGGTGTTTAGTTAAGTTATGCTGTAGGAATGCACAAAATGGTAAAAGAAACAGATGGCGAGGAAGCAGGGTTTACCCTCATGCAAGTGAAGAGGAGCTAGCCTTCTTGTAAATTGTTCCTTCCCAAACAGCAAAAAGACCAACCACCTAAATGGACTGACATCCTTTCCTCACAGCCTTCCTCTTTCCCTGAGGTGATACAAAGTGTGAGTACATCAGTAAACTGTTGAAAGCAGTATGAAAGCAACCTGCGGACTTTGGACCCTAGTTTATTTTGGGACATCAACTGCAAGGGGCTCTTGGTACAGATCAGTTTGTTTAGACCCTAAAGCAAGAAATGAAGGAGTCAATAGCAGTCATCAGCCCCTGGATCCCAGATCACCTGCACTGTCTGCATTCCTGACAGTGGACCTTGCACTGCACAAGCTTCCCTACCCCAACAACTACTGCAGGCCAACACCCCTTACAGCCCTACAGGAAATAACAGCCTCAGTGGGTTCAAAAAGAATTCCTAAACCTTGTAGAAATGGGGTGTATATTCCTGATATAAGATGGGAATACTCCAAAGCAGTTATGACAAGTCAGCTAAAACTTACATCCTCTCTGAATATCAGGATGCAAAAAGCTCTGCAGGAAAATCAGGAGTGCATCAGAGCTATGTTAGATGTGTGGTGAAGCACACTGCACCGCAGCTATTTTCTTCCCAGGAGTGCTGGGAAGCAAAACAGAAGTTTGTATATTTATGAATTTTCTTAAAATATGTTGCCAGAGCATCTTCAGAGGTTCTCTGTGTGAACAGCATGGAAAAAAATACTATAATCTCATTTATTTTCCACTGGTATCTCAAGCATATGAATAAAGAAAATAAAAAAGCATCCCCAATGTACAGCAAGTAAAACCTAGCTTTTGCTAGAACACAAATCGTGGTGGCTCTCCTGGAAAAAAAACCCAACAATCTCGTTTCTAGACATACACAGATCTCTAGTGCTTGAACTGAACAGCATGTCAAAGTACAGCTCTTGCACTGAATTTGGCCAAAGGACACATGCAAAGTGACACAGCATGCTAAAAAATGCTGCAGGCATTGTAATTTGTTTTCTTAGAAAAGCTCAGCTCCAATGAAGCATTTGTTTTTCAGTGAGGTCATGCCTGTCACCTAATCTTCAGTGGGGATCACTGGGGTACAAAAGAAGGTCAAGTGATTTGCCCAAGGTTACCCAGTGAGTCACTGGCTCTCATGGGATCAGGACTCAGGAAGCTCATGGCTCAACATTCCTTGGTCTAATCACCAGCCTGTACCTTCTGCACGAGCCTCTTGTTCTCTCCTTTGCTAAACAAAGATTGCACGCAAGAACTCTTTTAAAATAAAAACATTTCTTTTTGCATGTACTGTTTTTCTAACTTGTGCAAGTACTTGACTCCTCGTTAAGAACTGCATACTGCTATCACTCAGAAATCCTCTTGAAGTTACGGGAATTTTGCATAAAAAATGATGGACCTAAGCAATAATGATTAATAAAGTTTTTTTAGAAACCAGAAGTGTTTTGAATTACACAAGCTTACAAAAAAAATGCATTGAATATAAAACTGGTTATTCCTCTTTCTTCATACTTGAACTTTCCTTCCAATTTTCTTTTCTTTTACTGCTATCCATCACTTATGAAAGAAAAAAAGAAAAAAAAAAATCACTCTCTCTTCTAACTCTCCAGCCTGGAGGCAGTTTTTAATATTTCTGGCTTAAAAGAGTTCTTCAGACTGAATGAAACAATAGTCTGAAGTGCAGCTTCTTTTCAGGAGCAGACATAAAAAAAGCCACAGTCAGACATTCATACACCAGTCCTGCAGACTTTACACAAAACAAACTTCTGCTGAAATGGCTTGTTATAACAGACTTCTGTGGGAGATCACAGATACATCACCCCCGTCAGACAGACAATTTGCAGGCAAGATTCTGTCCAGGCAATTCAGACTACGCAATCAGAAACCACTATGTCCACATAGACTCAAATAATCATTAAAAAGATGTAGTTTTGGAGGTCCATGCTACATCTGCTATGCTAATTAATGGGGCATGTAGAAGATTAATATTAATTGTAATGAAAAAGTGGGAGATGGTGATACCCATTTCACATCTGTCCAACCCAGAGTACCTCTCAAAGAATATAGTTCATGGAAGCTCATGGTAAATGAATGAACTCTAGGAGACCAGATAGTGCAAGAATGTAAAAATTGCACTGCCTGCTGCCTGTCTGTTGGGCAATTCCGCCTTCCTCTCTGTATTGGAACTACTTTCCACACACAACCTACATGGTCATATCAGTAGTATTTACCTGCCAAGTAGGAAAGTAATCCCTACTTTCTCCTGCAGTCTGGAAGACTTGGGGGGGTTCAGGCACACACAGCTGAAGTGGACTTTTTTTAGAATTATAGAATCATTTAGGTTGGAAAAGACCCTTAAGATCATTGAGTCCAATTGTAAACCTAACGCTGTGAAGTCCACCACTAAACCATGTCCCTAAAATAATTTTTGATAATGATTGTTCTGAAACATTATATATTACATACAACATTGTAAGTTAAAAATATTGTTGGGCAAGCCAAGAATTTTTACCCAAAATTTTAACTAGCAACCTTTTGTAGAGCTGATGGTTGTTTTTTGTCGCATCAGTTAAATTTTCTGCTCCACTTTTCACTTCTTCTGAAGGCTTAGCTTTGACTGCCCATCTTTTCTCTTAAATAAATGGGCTATGTTCATGAGGGGCTTAATTCAAGAGCTTTTGCAAGCAGAAGTTTAGATAGAACTTTCACAAAGGTTCAAAGAGAAGGAATCAAGCAATTTTCCTAAGGTATGTCATCAGAGAAGACTTGGATGAGTGTACTCTATCTTTTTTTGTTTTAAGAAAGCAAATCTGCCTAATTATGATTACCTGGATATTTGCCTAAACTTAATCTGTCATGAAGGAAACATTATACGTAAGTCAGACAACATTCATCATTTTTTCATGTGCCTATGAGATTTTGTGCCCTTGGCAATGTATCCCCCTTGAAATGAAAGGCTACAAAAGATTTGTACCTGTCAAGTCTGAAGCTCGCCTTTATCTGCTTTATCTTGACAGCCTTGAAATCAAAGGGCTACATGTTCAGCAGTGGAAAAGAAAAGATGACTGTATTTAGTTACTTTTGAACACATGTGGTAAAATATGGAATAAGAGTATTTTGTGACTCTTCTATGGACATCAAAAGCCTGACTACGATGTAAATGTCATACACGTTGTTCTTAGTTTCAGTTTTTTTCTGAAGAAGGGTCAGAGTCATACAGTTTGTTATAAAGGTTACATAGGTTAGACATGGTAGACATGGCCCTCTTTCTGTGGAGGCCTACAACTCAAATACAGGCTCTGGCTCTGAATACACAATTTCAATCCATTCAGAATTCAGTGAAATCATATTTTGATGTATTTCAGTGAACCACCTGAGCAGGGACCTGAGGAGTGATACCTCACTTCTAAAATAGCATCTTCACATAAAATCATGCATTTTATTACAGAACCACCCTTTGCTGACAGCGCTTGCGATATTTTTGTCCTCAGTGGTGGCAGATGCCACTGAATGATGGCATGCTGAAAAAGATTTGGTATTAAACGTGTTATTTGCTAGTTTTAGTTTCTGTATAGTTTCTTGATTTTAGGTGATACACCGTAGAGCTGTGGAGGAAGTTGTGATAACTTCACATAACCATAGAAAATGAGGCTGACAGGAGACCTTGAAAAGCCATCTTGTATATCCCGTGGGCAGGATCAGCATTCCTCAAGCCACAGCTGTTTTATCCAGCCAGCTTCTGCGAATCTCCAGTAACGGGATTTCACAGCCTCCCCAAGCAATACATTCTTGCCCTTAACTGTCCTTCTGGTTAGATGATTTTGGCTAACGCTTAAAGTAAATCTCCCTTGCTGCAATTTAAGGCCATTACCCCTTGTGCTGTCCCAGGTGGACATGGAGAATGATTTATTACGTAAATTTGCACAATGATTTTTTTAGTATATTTGAAGACGGCTTTTATGCTCCTCTTTGGCCTTCCCTTCTCGAAAGTCACATGTAAAAGATAAAAGAAAACTAATGAACAGAGGTTTAATTAGTTCCATGTAGCAATTTTAAAGCTATATTCTAAAAATAAAATACTTGGAAAGAACATCAGTAAACCATATTACTCAGGAGGATAGAAGGAGTAATACCATGCCAGCATGGTTGCATAACAGAGAAATAGGAATTTGCAAAAGGTCAAATGAACATTACTACTGAGCAAAAAGTCGTTGCTTTCTCTGCATCTCCTCAAAAAAAAAAAAAATTCTTCAAGTTTGATGAAAAGAATAAAGATACATATAATTTAGATAATTAGACCTATGTAACTCTCACTGCACTAAACCAGAGCTTCGCTTGCTTAAAGACTGCAAGAAGGATGCATTTGTATTTAAGGACTAGATTGAAACTCAAGAGACAAGTTTAATCCTTGGCTGACCTTGAGACTTTCTTTGCAATTTTGGGAAATTACCTATTGATAAAACAAGCAGTAGCTCCACTTATTTCTCTTGAACTCTCCTCATTTTGTTTTTGTAGATGACAAACCCTTTAGGGTGGTGGGATGTCTGTACCAAAGTGTGTGGGACTCCAGCATAGGAGGAGCCAAAGTCAGCAGAAACTTCTGACTGTGACTGTATCACAAAATGCAACACCAGGTTACTAAACAAGGAATTGTCATATATTGGATACATCCCATCACAAGAGGTGTTAAATGTAACTTCAAATTGATTGACTCTGTCTGTTGGTGATATTGGATTATGTTTATCTTCACAGGATGAACAGGTTGGCTTATAATTCAGAGCTGTAGAAGTAACAAATCTCCAACCCAAAAGTCCATAGTATTAGAGTGAGAATCTAGTTATTTTTGTTTCCTGATGGTTATTTTAATAAGCTATATATGGAAAAGCAATATGCTAGTACTGACCTATGAAAAACATTAAATAAATGTTGAGATTATGAGCAATCATAGATTCTTTAATGCTTTTCTCCAGATGCCTATGTGAAGCACGGAAGTGCATGAAATAAGGAAACATCATTTTTTTACAGACAATAGGCCGATAATAACAAAGACTTGGACACTGTCTACACACTGTGCCTAAACTACCTCAGATAGCCCTGCAGAGCTATGGAGGCATAGCTGAAGGAGTTGCCTAAAGTCAAAAAAGAGAACCATATGCCACAACATGGAGCTGAACTGATGATTTCAGGCAAGAATCCAGAAGACTGTTTTTGTGACAGCAAAGCTACTGCTGTCCAAACTGATAGCAGCATGTCCCCTGCCAGAAAATAACCATATATGGATTTACCATTAGTGGTCGGATGTCTTGACAGTCTATGATTTAAAAATAACATTTATGCTATTAGCACTGCTTCCCTTTAATCTGAGGAGAAACTGGAGCATCCCATTCAAAGTTACAAGGTTTCCCCCCGTTTTTTGTTGCATTATCCTCATTTTCTGCATTTGACATTGGAGACAAATTATTACTGATTTTTCTACATCCAAGTAGGACAAGATTCAGGTCCTACCTCATCAATCTTTATAAAAGAATATCCGCCTCTTATTGTCAGCTAATCAGTTGTACTGAGAATTTGCTTGCATCTATTTCTTTCTGTGCTCTTATTCACAATTCTTTGGAGATTTTGCCTGTTATTGCTGCTCATTCATACTCTCCCCCTCAAAAACCACTGGTCAAAAATCCATCTGTTTTATCTGAAAGGAATAAAACATCTAACACATAAAATAGTAGAAACACAGGCAATAGAAGTGGCATGCTTTATTCTCCAGCAGGCTGCTTTTTGGCTTCCTATGCACGTATTCAACCTGAGCCCCTGGCCTGTGCATCGTCCTGTTTGGTTGAGCTGCAGTTCCATTTACTTTGGTTGCCTTTCAGAGAAAGAATTGGATTCTTCAGAGAGGAAACAAGAGTATTCAGATCCCCTTGGAAGTCAAAGTGAGGACACACAGCCATTCTCCAGATCAAGTCCGTGTTAATAATGCTGCATCTGCTATCCATGCATACACAGCAGTGTTATTTAAAAACCTGCAGACAGTGACTCTGACTCACTTAGCGGCTCACCTTGCTCTTCCTACTGACATAAAGGCTTAGAGCCCTTAGCATCACCCCTGTCTTGCGGGGTACCTCCTGTGTTGCCAAGTGAATTCCACCGAATATCTAAGCCGCTGTAAAATTAAAGCTACACCCTACCCACAAGACAGGGGGAACTTTAAGACTTCTGAATTGTAGGAAGAAATCTGGTCTCCAAATAAAATAAAGCGAGGTTTTCTCCAAAGTGCTTAACTAAAGGGTATCCATACCACACTTTTATTTTTCATCCTTTTTTGACCTTTAATTTAATCTAAGTACTCAAGCAGTTTTAGCTGTGTTTTCTTCTCAACTTCTCCCACTTCAGGCCACACACACAAAGATCATTCTGTGACTTGACACCCCTCCTTTCTTAAAATCTTATGGTGAGGAGAAAAAAAAAAAAGGATGTTATTTTAAACAACCTCAAACTAGAGTTTTTTTGTCCATTAGGGTGCTTATTTATTCGTTTTATTTCATGCCTTTTTTACATTGAAAATTATAGCTTTTACAGATTCTTGTAAACGTCTAGGTATGAAAATGGCTCATTTTCAAAAATGTTCCTCTAGATCACTAAAAATAATTCACTTTTGTTTACATTTTCCTTGTGTGGAGTTCAAGGTAATAATATGTATATTTACACTCATCTTTATTGATTTATGCTCTTTCATTTTTAATCTACCTAAACATGTATTTACTGCTGATAAAATGGTAGTTGAGACACATTACTGACCTCTTCATGCACCAGATATATCAACAGTGGCATCACAAGAAGGTCCCTCATCCAACCTTGCCAATGCCCACTAACCTGCAGCACTAGGCATCACTTCTGGATGCAAAAAGATACAAGCTCCCTCTAGCAGGCTGGTCTTTGAGTGACAGGCTAAGTTTGCCAATCTATCTACTTGTCCCAGTTCTAGACCAGGTTCATGATGGGTCATTAGCTTGACAGCATCCATGTTTGATGCCACTAAACTTATCTAATGTGAAGCTGTATTTGATGTATTGCTGTACTTAGGTCCCATTGTTCTGAATCAGTGATTTCAGAGGGCTTTTTCTTTTATAATTACATTCTTGTTTATTAAAATAAAATTTCTGTTTTGGGAACTCATTCTGCCACAACATTTTATGTTTTCAGGCAACACATGATCCCTTACCACGTGCTACTGGTTTCATTTCTTTGTAGCACCACGAGAGGAGTAGGGTCAGGTTCACTGATCATTGAAGGGTCAGGTCACTGACATGCCAGCTGCTTTTTCATACTTGGTGACCTCCAGTTGCTGAGCCATATGTATATATAAGGCACACAACTCTTGGGCTCTACCTGCTAGCTACTTGAAAATTGAACTACTGCAATGATACTCCCAAAGCAAACTTTACTTTGGTTTGGCATGAGGTACAAGGCAATTCAGCAATTGGCTCTCTCTGAAAGTTCTCCTTTCCTTATTTTTTCCTTCCAAGAATGTTTTACTTTTTTTTTTTTTTAAAAAAAAAAAAAAAAAAAGAATGTTCTCCACTTTTGGATTGCTGTTCACTCACCAAAGTGAATAGCCCTCATACTGACTGTATTTCCAGTGAACACAGCTCACAAAACACTAGTAAATTTAAAAAAATCAAAACCGCAGAAGTCTCTCTGAAGGAATACATCATGACATATGTAATATCCCAGAATACGCACCTTCTTCTGTCACTAGTTCTATCTTAAACCTTCTGAAGAGTACATGTAAGGCTCCTACATTATATTGCTGTCCACTAAGGTAGAAACTGAAGCAAAGTTGAACAGTTTTTTGGACCAAAACGTTATCACCTAAATACTATTGCATTTATTTCAGGATTCACATTAGTACTATATTTTACCATAAATGTGGAATTTCCATACACTTAGAAAAGGATTAGAAATCATTTTTTTCTGCAAAAGCCTTCCTCTGCAAGCAATACATTGTCCCAAGAAAAAGTTTCAGAAGTAGTTCAAAAAGGTGAGTTATTTTCCACTGTGTATGCACTAAATGCATGCAAATTACAATAGGTGAGCCAAACATTTTCTCAGGAGTGACACATATTGACATCTTTGGACAGTAGCAGCAGTCTTTGAATTTTCACTTCAACTACTGCTTAAAAATGACACTGTCAGAAAGGAAACACCTACTGTGCACCTTCACTTGCCTTCTGATCCCTTATTAGTTAACCCTGAAGTGCATATATATACAGCCCTAATCCCCAAGTGAGTATCTGGACCAGGGGAAATCTGGAATTAATTGCAAAGTATTTTGGTTACTAATGCAGCTGTTACAAGTGTTTGATTTGGCAAGTGAACAGAAAAGGCACTGCATACCAATTTCGTGAGCCACTGTAAAAGCTGCATGGAGGCCGTCATCTTCAATCACTGCACAGCTGCGCTCGGGAGAGCATATGGTCCCAACGTCTGCCATTCCCAGAGTATCACATGAATGATGCCCACATAAATCCTGTCCAGGAAGGAAAAAAAATAAAAATCATTAAAATAAATTTTTACACCCATAGGTAACAACAGGTTAAAGTCACCAGCCCTCTGCAAACTGCAGAACCTGGATAAAAACATCAATATAAGCTCCCATCTAAAGATGTCAGTGCAGTTTAAAAGCACAGTGACCCAATCCCACCCCTAGTAAAGTCAGTGGGAGTATTTTCATTGACTTTAATAGGATTTGGATAAATTCTGTAATTAATTATTGTTAGTTATATTTGTATTTCTGCAATGCATACAGAGGCTCAAACTTGTATTGAGTTAGGTACTCAAAATACATGCTGTAGAAGCATTTCTACACTGACAATAAAAATAGAATATTCTCTTTATTTACAGAAGGTGAACCAAGGTGCAGAGAGAAAGCTTCAGACTCCTGATCAGTCCCTGAACCAGAGTTCACCTTTCTTCTCCAAATGCAAGTCCCATACTTGCACTTAATTAGATTGTTATATACTAAACCTCATGTCACATCTGTCAAGTAGTACAATGATTAATAATGTATTACCCAATATAACAAGTATTTGAGCAATTCTCAGAGGTTGCTTAAAAAGTCAGTGATACAACAGAGTGTAAAATCCCCTGATTCCTAGTCTTACTATCACTACAACTTGATCATGTTTCCTACCTGTAGATATGGGGTGTCTTCAAAAACCATGCAGGTAGCATTAGGTTTTTCCTTTCTGTTCCAGGATGCTAATGCTAATGCTAAAGGCAGCTTTGGTTAGATACAGTGTTTTAATCATAAGCAGTAACTGTTCAGTGTTTCTGCTGAAGCAGAGGGAAGAATACTAGTCTGAATATATATATACATGCTTTTTTGTTTGAGAAGGAAAAGTAGGTACCATGCTATTTGGAACACATCAACATTTCATTGTGGTGGAATGAAATTACCATTTTCAAGGCATGACAGTATTATCAAATGTTATTATCAAAATGATCAAAGAGTACCTTTTTACCCTTAATTTTTAAGACTCCCTTCTTCCTTTCAGATCTCCTTTTAGAATGACTTTCTTTTACGAAGTCTTTCATAATTAATCCATCTGAGTAACAGATATCCTGTATGAGGCTTCAGGTCAACAATGTTCACTGATTATGATAGTTTCAAATTTAGGCAAAATCGAAAATGCACAGGATACAAATTCCACTAAAGTCAAAGAAAAACACACTAAGTTCTCAGATACTGTGACAGAGCATCTCTTCACATTTTTTTTCCCCAAGATGAAATAAAGAATTTTTCAAGCTAAAATTACACAGCATTACTACATATATGGAACAAGAATTATGGGATAAGTTCTGGCTTCCAGGTGTCTGGGAACTCTTTTCGGTAAGTGCACTCTTGGTGCTACTTAATGTCAAGATTTAAATGACAGTACCAAGTAACAAAACAGCCTCACAAGAAGAGAAGGAATAAAGTTCAAAAGTATTTCAATTCCCAAATTTTCACAGGTATAATCCATGGTTTAAGAAAAACTTCCATTCTGTAGCAATGCAGATAATATACAGACAAATTTCTCTCTAACCCCACTGGTTCCCACCCTTGACATCCAATTAGCTCCCCAGACTTTGCTTCTGGCTCTGCATGGGTTATGCAAAGGTATGGAATAAGCATGTCCTTTTTCAAGTACTTTAAAAGAAATGCAATTTTTTTCCAGTTTTATTTAGGCAAATAAACTTCATATCATTTTCAGTATCTCTGGACCAATGTTGGAAGAGGCCCTAAGTGAGGTCATGTTATTATAGCATCAAACATCTGGGGTATATTCAACAAGGAAGGTACAATTCTTAAACTCCTGTTACTTTTGTTTGGGTTCATATCCGTTTAGTCCTTTATGTTTCACTTCTGAATCTAGCCCTTTCAGTCTAAGGGTACATTTTACATAGAGCAAACACTACGTAAATGTAACTGTAAGTGGTTTACCCACAGCAGCAGGAGTAACAAAACTCAGAAAAAATGCATGTGCCTAGTACCAAAAAAATACCTTTTACTGGTGATATAATTGGTCTAAATAAATGAATGTAAGATGTATAGGAAGTAAGATACCTTTATACTAGTGCAATCTGAACTGAATCCACACAACCAGTTGAACTGAAATTCTGACACAAGTACCAGAAAGCACATAAATCAGACAGAAAGCAGATTACTGGAGGAGGTCTAAACCACTCTCGGGTTGACAATGCCAATAATAGTATAAAATGCATTAATTCAGGCCTTGTCTCTGCATGAAGATTCTGTGTCATTTGGTCTCTTCTTGTATTTAGGTGTCACTATTACACAGATACTTACATCAGTACTGCTCCCAGTGTGGGCGCAATTCTATCAGCACACAGAGATTTTATGCCAGTGCATGATTTATTTCCATTCACATAAATGAAGAAGCTATGCCGGTGATATGGCTGTGAAGCTACAACTGCAGATGCAACCAGACCTCTCACTGCTTCTCCAGATTTGATGACACAAGTATAATTAAAAGAATACAATCTTTCGAAACAGACAATCTCATAAACTTCCTTAGAGTTACTTCTGATAGGATGTGTGGAGTATGGAAAATTACGACAGGGATGTTAACTGTAAACAGCCCTGCTGACTCTTGTCTGGTTAGTAATCCCACCCTCAAAATTTCAAAAGCTATGCACAGGATTGCGTTATGCCATCTTCATTAAACATCAAAAAAAATAGCTATGTACACATGCAAGCACTAATGGACATCGCAATGTTTGGTTACTTTTCATATGTTATGTGCTACTGACATCACACCACACTACATGCCTGGGTTTTCCTCAGAAATCCAGTCAAATCAAACCACTGTTCCTCCATTTGCACAATTTCCCAGGGTATGACACTTATCCACACATCTCAGCATCCCACCAGTAACTCTCAAGGCAGTGCTCCTTTGCAAAACAGTTGTCTAGAGAAAACAAAGCAGGCTTTATGCTTTATGAAACACTTTAACTTTGCGTCAGGTAAAATTAATTTCTTGAAGGGCTGTATTAGTTAAAGATTGCTCCTAGGAAATCCCACAGCAGAAAATAAGTGATTCTGAAAATTGCTCATCTGTAAAATTACCTAGCTCCTCCAACACCCCACAGACAGCTGGAAAACAGCTGTCCTCAGATGGTGTGGGACCAACAATCCCTGTGTCAAGGAGAAGAGAGGAGAGTGACCGCACTGTGATCAGAAAGCAGTGGCCAGGCAGAGAGTAAAGCCCCATTCCCCCTGGCCAGCCCCCTCCCCGCAGCCGCGCTGCCTCCCCAGCAGCCTGAGCAAGGCTGTTCGGGGAGCCCAGCAGCCGGGCAGCGGTGGAGGCTCGTAAAGGATCTTGGAAACAAGGAGGGAAGTATCTTATGGCATTAGGTTCTTTGTAGGAAGCTGTTATTGGGGATGGATGTCTATGGGTTGCCCCTCTGCTGCTAGAGCAAGGCATACGTTGGCTACACCTTGAAAAGAGAGCGTGTGCTGAGTCCTCTGGTTTTTGTTGCAGACTTCAGTTCTCAGTGACTGCATGAGGATGCTTTTTTTAAGTTAATGCTGACATTGTCAATAATCACTTTGGCAGATTACTGAGGACTCAGCTCCATTATGTTCTCAACTCATAGTCTCATTTATTCTTTATTTCTCTTGCCTCTGCATGATTTGAACTTTAATGTATTTCTACTCATAGCATCACATAGTATACATTACGTACATAATTGAAGCCTATCAAGTGGCATCTCTGAGACAAATATTTTGAAAAGTTTGCTATCGGGTCGACTAACCATTCCCTAGCCACGGTCCTTCCCAATAGCATGATTTCAAGTGACGTTATTGAAAATCGCACCTGTTCACACTTCTGCTGATTTAAATCTCTATGACAAAATTTCTTTTTACTTAAACCTCCTGGAGCTGTGCTGGACATGGATTATTTGTTACCAGCATCAACAGCCACATTTTTAGTTTTCCTAGGCAGTCTTGGAAAGCAGTCTCAGACTTTTATGAAGTAAAGTTTCTGGAAGTGCATGAAAAGTTTTTATTTCCCTTGAAAATAATTTTTTGGGGTTAAAAACAGACCCCGATGCAATGATGCAATCTGAAAAATCTGTGTGGGTCTTCTCAGCTTTTTATACTCCAGCTAATGTAATAAGAAATTGGGGACTCATGTGATAGTTAAAATCAGTTTCCAATGATTATTTCTCTCTGGTGTGTGGCTTCTATTTAAAAAGTTAATCGCTTACTCACATCTGTATACTCATGTAATTGCCTCCATATAGCAGCAAAAACTCCAAAGAGTAAGTGTTTCTTGATATTTCTAAAGAGGGAATGTGGTGTCTGGCCTTTGATCTGCATTACGGTAGTTTCAAAATAGAAGAATGACTAGGAAATGCATTTGCTACACAGGAGGCAATAGATGTTAAGCCTTAAGCTTTGGCAAAGGAATGACTTAGGAAAACTGAGCTGTACATCATAAGACTAGTAGTTAATTAGACAGCTTATTAAAGGCCAAGTTTTCTTGGCATTCATAAGTACATCAGGAGTAGCTGGCTGTTTGCCATGTATACGTGGCATTGTTGTGAATGAAGATAACTGTCATAGCACCCTGCTGGAGCAGCTAGTTTATATTACCTGAAATTCTTTGATTTGTACAGTAGGCTTAAAAAGAATAATAAACTGTTTAGTGAAACCCGATATTAGGACACAGACTGTGGACCAGATCCAAAACAGGATTTAAGCACCAACGCAGACAGTTTGGTGGAGTGTAAGGGCAGAAGAACAAAACTGGCTCACATGTCCTCTTGGTCTTTGAGTTATCTAACCTCCACAGGCCTTGCAGTTTGTGACCTTACTGTCCCCAAAGTGCCACAGTTTTACAGTCCTGAGCAGCTTAGCACTTAGCTTATACTAAAGCTTGTTCTGGGTTGAGATGCTTAATGTTCCTCCATCTTGGCCCCTGAGAGAAGCTAAGCCTACAGATGTTCTCAGATCAGATGCACATGAAAGCACCAGGATTAGGCTTTCTATCAGGCACAGCTGCACATCGCCGCCTTTCAAAGCACAGCTAACAGCTTTTACCTCTCTGTGCGTTTGTTTGCTTGCTTTTCTAGTTTCTTTACAACAGCTCATCAGTTAAAGCCTTTGCCCAATAAGAGGGTGATCCAGCTTCAAATTCCCTTCAGGGATGAGGATACTTAGAAGCATGTTTATTAAGAGAGCGCCCTATGGCCTACACCAGACTGTGGTCTACAACGAAGGCCTGCACGTGTCCGTGCGTGCAGGGAGTTGTGCCTCCTCCTGTTGCAGACCATATGCCAGAGGCCTCCCCAGCCCAGGCTGCAGCTAGTGCTTATGATGCCTGGTGAAGGGACTCAATTTTTGGTCTCTATTCCTCAGCTTGCTTCTGTATTTTATACTGAACAGTCCTTCAGTAAATTACAGAAACAGTCTTCTCTCCGTGCTTTGGGAACCCAGGCTGCCTTGCTTGAAGCAGTGCGCTCCAGTCAGCGGCTTCAGGTCACGATTTCTCTCCTTCTCACCATATGAATCTTAAATTACTTGCTAAACAGTGACATAGCTTTGGTCAGAGGGGTGGAAAGTTTCCTTAACACCTGGAACAGCTTACAACCTACCAGTTAAGGACCTCTCCTGGGAGGTGGGCGATACAGACCTAAAATCCCTCCAGCAGAGGAAGGAATTAAATATGACTTTCCGACTTCCAGCAGCAGCGTTCTCACCGCAACCCTGTGAAGGGAGGGTGGGGTCAGGCAGTATTTGGGACCCACACATCCACCCTCCCGCGCCCCGCTCTGCAAAGTGGATGGAGGTTTATTAATGTCACAGCAATGCAGAACGGCCCGTGTGAAGGAAAGTAAGGTTCACCCAAACAGTGAGTATTACAGGTCTCACCCAAGGAGCGCCTGGTGTCTGGAAGTCAGAAGCAGCACAAGACTTAAGACAAAAGACAACAAAAGGTATTGAAAATAAGGGCTAGCTGGTGAACAAAGTAATTAGGGAGTTGTCTATTTTACCCCTCAACTGACACTATGACACTTAAAAAGAGAGACTTTAGAAGCCAAAATGGCCTGGAGGAAGACTGATGTGAAAAGTCCCCTTCCTGAGACAGTGGTGGGTCTCGCTCACAGGGATGTCCAGGTTAGGGCACCAGGGAGAGGGCCTGGCCATCGCTCTGAAGTGAGGAAGGACTCCCATCAGACTCACTGGGTTACTGCTTTGTCCTCCTATGGCCATGTTTTGAGAGAAAAGACCAAAGTTTGGTTACCTTTCTGGGAAAACAAGAGTGGTGATACCTATCATGCTGATCAAAATGTAAGTCACATATTTTCCTCCAGTAGTTTAACTTAAAAATTGAGGTAATCTTCCTTTTAGGTTGAATTCAGGGCTGAGTTTTCAGCATTGGAAACTCAAATGTGCAGAGCTGTCTTTCTGAATTCTAGGTAAGGTGAAATTCAAGAAAACACAATGTATGGGTGATGTCCTGTTGAGCTAACTTTAGCACATACATGCTACATTTGCTGGCTTCAGAAACTACCGCCTCATGAGCCTGGATATTTAGGCATGGTTTTACTCTCCCCTTACACAGTCCAGGGACCCAAGGCACACCTCACACCAGGACACTCTGCAACAAACTATTAGACATAGAACTTAAACTGGATTAAGCTTCTATGCTCTCAGTGTGCATACAAACAAAACTTCTTCCTTTCCTAAAGCATATAAAGAAAATGCAGCATTATGCAAACCACAGATTATAAAAAAGCATCGACAACATGCACATAAAGCTTTTGGACTCTGCATGGGGATGGGAAGGGCAAAGTTTCTGTCATGAAACTGGTGACCAATGAACAAGGAAGAACGTGTGATTTAACTTCCTTAACCCATAGTTCCTCTGTGTGGAAACTCCATTTTATCTCCATAGATCAGCGTGAATTGTGCTACTTCTCCTGCACAAATTATGTCCCACTTTATTTTCCCGAGGGGCGCTATATAAATGTATTAGATTTCCAACAAAATTAGTAAAAACACTACAAAACTGGCATACACATCACATTATCATTTCTTCAGAGTAATAATAATAAACATTAGTGAAATATATTCTATTGACCATTGGTACAATGCCTTGTTCTATTAATATGGGATAATAATTGTGCAAAAATGATAATATAGAAAAGAAAAAAAGAAGGAACTAGAGCCAAAGAAAGCATGTGCCCCATGCAATGAAATTATCATCCACAGAGTTGAGATAATCCAAAGCTTGCTGTTAAATTTCAACAGCACTGTCAGACTGACAGTTAAACTAAATCACACACACAAGGCCCATATAATTACTGTGAGGAAAAAGACAGGACAGCGGCCTTTGGCTCTAATATGAACTTTTTGTTAGAGCCAGGCATGATGGTACTATCACGGATGATGCTAACAAGCACTTAGGAAAGTATTTTTTCTTTTCTCTTGTTGCCTGTATCTACTGTGAGAAATATCTATTTTAATTTTCACATGATTCAGAATTGGGGGGAAAGGAAGACAACTGGATTTTGTCCAAATGCATTCAATAGTTCACTTGAAATTTAACTAAAGGTCACTAATGAAATAGATTGGATGAATATGAGAGGATAATTGCAGAGCTGGCTAGACTTTGGAAAAGAACAGCCTGAGTTCAAGTGAAGGTTGCAAGTCACGTCTAGCATGTTTTTCTACTGTGGCAAATAATCTGGCAAGTATTTTTTTGCACCCATAAAAACCCGAAGATAACCTGTTTCCAGCTTCAAAGAATTCTTTCACAATACAAAAGCCTGAAACGGACTAAATTCTAAATTTGCTGTTGACTCCACTGCCACGGAGAACAAAGTGAGCCAATCTCCAGGGCAAGAGGGCTTCACAAACTCTTCCTCCTTCCCAGCACACAGCCGCTTCTCTACCGCCCGCACAGGGTGGGAGGACTCACCTGGCCGCCAGATGATTGAATCCTTGCATCACCATATTTCATGGTGGATGCCCTGACGATGCATGCGGCCCAAAAATCTGCAGCTGCTGTTGAGGGCTCCACCACAAAGTAGTTGAACAGCAGGGGACACATGTATTCTGTAAGGTTGCTGAAGCCAAGCCGCCTTAATGAGAACTCTCACAGGATTTATTAGGAAATTATCACCTCTTGGTACTGACAAGTCAGACCTCTGTCAGGCTTGATACCAATCTTTGTGGGTCAAAATGAGAGACTGAGACCACTGGGAAGATATACTTCTCCTTATTAGATTTTGGGAATTTAAATAATCACTGTGGGACCCAACTCAGTTTCTGCAGTATTTAGTGACAGATAATTTCTGTGGCCACTGAAGGTTTTCACACTCTCCTACACAGGTGATAATAATGACCAGACACGTTACTGTAGTTTTCTTTGCAGTTACAGAGTAAATGTAGGACTCACTGAAGCTAGCGGATAGTTACGTGGCCCTTGCCCTCACCGATAAGCAATATAGAGCCTTTAAATAGCTCTAACATGTTGCCTGTATCGCCCAAAACTGAGTTCATGTTCCTATTTATTCACTATTTGCTGTGCTCTGCAGCATGATTGCTTTAAAGACCTTATCAACTTAAATACAGATTATGACTGAAAGTGAATGGATGTTTTAATGCAGAGTCAATATATCTTCTAAAACTATTTGTGAATGGGAAGTACTTCCTAGTAGGAATGATGATGATGATCATAATTTGAACTGCCAGTACTAATTTTATAATAAGGTAGAGCTGCCAGCACACTCTTAGTCTATCAATGGTTACTAATTTATCTTTAAACAAGTAATGACAACAGAAGAGGAGGAAGCAACAGTGCTGAGTTCTGAAGGGATTCTTCCTTTATAAGGAACTCAAGTAAAGCTACTATCTTTTCAGAGAGCCTCTCTCAGTGTTAAAAATAACATCCAAGTAAATGTCACTCCAGAACGAAGATTGTTATTATTATATTAGAGACTTGTATGGCAACAGGCATGCAGAATTTAGATTCTAACTACACATAAACAGTTACATACAGCTGAGGACATGCGTTCAGCTGACAAACGATTTGCAAATATTATTCTGTTGACGCAGAGGCACAAAGTTCAAGGTGGCCTCAGTTAGTAAACAAAGATGGAAAATGTACCTCACACATTTGCCCCATGCCTAAAAACAAGCCATTTAGAAGAAGACATCTGGATGTTCAAAAATTAGCATGACGGTATTCAGAGCCCATCAAAACATGCAGCCATGGCTCGGCGTCTAGTAGCTAAGCAACGTACTTCATACATTCAAAACACAGTTGTAAAACTTGGATCCTCCTGCCAATTGCTGCCACTCTCATTGAAAAGCTAAACTGGAAAAAATCTCTCTTTAGTTCAAAGTGGGGCTGTTTTCGCTGGGAAACATCTCTACTGCTTTTTCATCCTTTAACCCTTTTTGTGTTTACATTCCAAGAGGAGCAAATAGATTCATGTTGACATTTCAAGTGTAAGCATATAAAAAAACGTGTGGACTCACACATCCTCCCTAAAGAGAACATCATGAACACATGTAGCAAGAAACTACAGTCTTGCTCTCATTGAGTCAAATACTGGAATGTAATGCCAAACAATGTGCGTGTGCATGCAGCAAATCATTAAGGCAGATTAAGTTATACTGAACTGCACCGAGGAGCTAATCCCATAGTTAAAAGTGTCAAAATGTAATACCAAGAAAACAGAAGCCTGTTCTTTTTTTCTTGCAAAGCATTTACAACCCTAAGTAACAGTGCGAGCAATATTTGCATCTTAAGAGTGGATGGAGACCACAGGAACTGTGACATTTTGTTTACTTTAGGTACTACTTACGTCCAAAAGAAGTAACTCTACACATGGAAGATGCATTGCTCAGGAGTCTTTGAAAACAGATTACTGATTAGCAGCATGCTCTTATTCTGGCAGGAGGGCATCCATGAAAAGAATTACAGATAAGCATCTGTAAAGTAAGTGCACTTTAAATTCACATCCTCTCACAATCCAAATTAACTTAATAATTGATGTTAAGATTCACAGTCTGCCACCCTAAGAGTTTCTGAACTGTAATAAATCCCAGGGAAATAAATGGGAATACTGGCAGAGAAAAACACTCTTCAGTGAAAAGTGACGGATTCTGGCCAAGGCTTAATTAATAAACCATTAGAAAGGATGTTTATAGCAAAAGGAAAGAGCATTCTGACCCAGCCGAGGTAGCCTGCTTTCATTCAGGTTATAATGATAAAAAAAATGAAAGCTTGCAAATCAGACTGATGGGCTTTAAAATGCTAAAAAAAGGCTCCTGCTGTACAAGTGATGCCTGACTGACACAGAACCTAATGTTTCAACTATTTACAGCTAGAAAAGCAAGCCAGGCACTTTTTTTCCCCCTTCTGGAGCAAGTCCTTCCACAAACCATCCAAAGCATCCTTTTTGGCAGGCTCCTATGATGTAGAAAAGCAGGAGAACTCAAACGAACGGAAAGTCATGCAGTTATTTTTTTCATACTTGGGGAAGGGAGAAAAAGAAAACACCAAACCCAAACCGCCAAAGGGATATTCTTACAGAAGAACTTCATTGCATAAACTCGGCCACATGTCTACTAGAGCAATGTCCCTTAACGACCTCTGGCAATGCAATTAATTAACAACCAGGCAGGGAGCAAGGCACAGCTCTGCATGGGTAATACCGGCCGGATCCAACCCACAGTTGATGAGGACACCTATTTTTCACTTTGGGAACGAGAAAGAGACTGCATCCCCCTTACCACCAGCCCAACTCACTCAACTTCTGCAGCTCTGTTTACCTGCGGTTTGCATTTACGTCCTACCCTTGAACCACAAGCGCTGACAGCTTCCAGTGCGGTGGAGCTATTCTTGCTGGAAATAGCATCTCAACGCACTCAACAAGGAAGTTGCGTGTACTTTTAAGGTGTTCACCATTTCCACTAGCAGGTTTGTCTAGGGGCTAAGGAACGCTATCAGCCCTTTTTGCTTGGACCACCTCCACGGAGAGAGAGGGGCTGTGTGTGAAACATCTAGCAGTGGAAGACGGAACAATGTCACCTCTTAAGCAGGGATAAGTTGGGTGGCCTCAGCTGAGTCCCCTGACCAGGCAAACGACCACCTCTGCACCGCGGCAGGAGTCCCAGCACCGCACTGGCAGGAACGACTTGTGTACCCGCAGTGGGGGTGACCTCGCAGGGGAGGGGGGCGCACACCAGTTGTTGGGTTTTCAACCCCCCTGCCATCCCCGACTGCCGCGCGCGTGGGTGCCGGTCCCCGAGATGTGCTGCAACCCAAAGGCGAAGCCAAAGGCGTGAGCGGGGAGGCAGCTCCCACCGGGCGAAGCGGGGAGGCAAACGCGGCGGGAAGGCCGCCGGGCCTCGCTGCAGCCCCACCACCCCACAGACACATCGCTCGAAAGGGAGACCAGGTCGCTGCCGGCCGGGGTGATGCCTACCTCGCGGGTGAAGAGGATGGCGGCATCATAGTGCTCGTCGTGGTCGTCGTCGAGGCGGTTGTGCTGGTGCTGCCACTTGCAGAAGTTCTTGAGGGTGGTGGCGGCGTTCCTGTTGACCTCCAGCCCCTTCTCCTTCTCTCCCAGGGCCACCACCTTCACCACGGCCAGCCGGACGTGGTTCTCCAGGCTGGCGTGGGCGTAGAGCCGGGAGGCGATGGAGGCCAAGGTGAGCAGGTAGTGCTGCAGCCCCTTCCCGTACTTGCGGACCATGGAGGCGTCGGCCACCAGCAGCAGCTCCACCTGCCGGGCCCGGGAGACGGAGCGACGCCGCCGCCGCCGCCGCCGCCGGCCGTTCCCCCCCGCCGCCGCCGCCGCCGCCGCCGCCGCCGGGTCGCGGGTCTCGCAGCTGGTGCGGGCCGGCACCGTCTCGAAGCTGAAGCGGTCCCTGCGGAAGAGGTGCGGGGCGCGGGCCGGGCCCTCCCCGTAGATCCGCGGGCCGGCCGCCTCCCCGCCGCGCCGCGCCGGCCGGACGGTGTAGCGGGAGCGGCCCACGGCGAAGAAGCCGTCGAGGCCGCCGCAGAGGTTGAAGACGGCCAGGGAGCGCGGGCTGCCGTCCACCGTGCCGCGGTAGTAGCAGCGCGGCGGCCCGCCGGCCCGCGGCGCCCGCGGCCCCACCGCCGCGTCCCGCTCCAGGTCGAGGAGGAAGCGCTGGCCCCCGGCGTAGAGGACGTAGCCCGCCTTGCCGTCCCCCGCGTAGGTCGGGTCGAGGCGCCGCACGACGCCGCTGGCCCCGCGGGGCGGCCCGGGGGGGGGGCCGGGCCGGGGCCGGGGCCGGGGCCGGGGCGGCGGCGGGGCCGGGGCCGGGGCCGGGGCGGCGGCAGCGGGGGGCGGCGGCGCTCGGGCGGCGGCAGGTGCCGGCGGCTGGGCCAGGGCGAGGTGCAGCGCGGCGGCCAGCAGCAGGGAGAGCAGCCGGAGCAGCATGCTGGCCTCGCCTTCAGGGGCGGCCGCAGCCGTGGTGGTAATTAACAGGAGTAGTAGTAGTAATAATAATAATAACAATAATAACAACGAGAGTTGGGGAGTGGGGGGGGTGGAAAGAGCCGGTCGGCGGAGTGCAGCGACGTGGTTAAAGGGAAGGGGAGGAGGGGGAAGGAAGGGGTAAAATAGGAAAAAAAAAAAAAAAAAAAAAAAAAAAAAAAGAAAAGAAAGTTTTCCCTCCCAAACTCGAGTCAAGTGTGAGTGGGAGAGAAAAAAATGTCAACAAAAGCCGCTCGCGTGTGAACTTTGTGTTTCTCTGCAGGGGAGAGCCGGGAGCACATGGAAGGAGAGAGAGGCAAAAAAAAAAAAAATCCCAAATCACTGCTGCTGGGGAGGCGAAGGTGGGGGGGAGGGAGAAAAAGGAGGAGAGGAGGCTCGGACCCGGCAAGTAGAGAAGTTTGAGCACTTCCCACTCCTCTTCTACTTCTCTGCTGTAGTCACCGGATCATCACCAGCAGCAGCGGCAGGGGCAAGGGGCAGGTCTGCTGCGACTCCGCACCACTTTCTCGGGCTCCGGTGGGCTCCCTTTCCTTCTTTTGCCCCCTTTTGTTTTGAAGAGAAGGAGGAAAAGGGGAAAGAAGAAATTCAGGCACCAAAAACCGCCTCGATCGTCTCCGGTGAGATGGTTAAAAAGAAAAAAAAAAAAAAAAAACCGCAAGAAAAAAAATGCCAAAGAAGCGGAAAACGTCCCGGATTTTTGTAAAAGCCCCCTCCCTGTATCTTTTCTGTTGTTGTTGTTGTTATCCCCAGTCTGTCGATGTGAACAAGAGGAGAAGGGAGAGAAATGTGAAGATGAGAGGAGGTGGAACAATGAATTTATAGCGGAATGCCATCCTGCAATGGCAATTTCAACAATTCGTCACTGCAGGCTGCCTCTTAAAGGGAGAGCTTCAAAACCACCACTCCCACACTTCCTTCTCATTTAATCAGACAGAGGGAGAAACTTGAGGGGAGGGGGAAAGGGAGAGGGGGAGCCGCGGGGGGAGGAGAAAGGGAGAGGGGGAGAGGGAGGCAGGAGAGGGGAAGAGCGGGAGGAAACCGGGGAGGGGAGCGAGACCGGGAGAAAAAAAAAAAAAAAAAAAAAAAAAAAAAGTTTGTGTGTGAAAAACGCAAGATTTCCCTCGAACCGCTTAAAGCCACAGAGTCACCCGGGGGTTTGCGATGTGACCGCGGGCCGGGGCCGGTGGAGCGGCGCTTACCTCCCGTCCTGCCCGCTTCCCCCGCTCCCCCGCCGGCCGCTGCCGCTCGGTTCGCCGTGTGCCGGCGCGGAGGGGGGCAGGTTTGTGTGCCGGCGCGGAGGGGGGCAGGTTTGTGTGCCGGCGCGGAGGGGGGCAGGTTTGTGTGCCGGCGCGGAGGCAGGTTTGCTCCCGGCGCTCTCCCGGGGGGGAGGGAACCGGCCGGGGGGAGCGGAGCGGCTGCGCCGGGCCGGCGGGGGGGGTGGGGGGGTGGGGGGGTGGGACGCGCCCCACCGCTGCCCCCCGTGTCCCGGCTCGGCCCCGGCCCCTGCCCCTCTCTCGGGTCGGCGGCAGCACCAAACTTCCTCCCTTTGTCTGGGCGGCCGCGGCTCGTCTGCACCCAGCCTGTCATTAAGTCCCGGCAAGCTGTCATCTAGTTTGGGCGGACTGCGATTTCCCCCGAGCCCCCGAGGAGGAGGGAGGGCGGGGAAGAGTTAATGCTTGCTTTGACCTTTTTGCATGACTCCAGATACTTAGATCATCCCCCCGACGACTGACACACACATCCACTCGCCCTATCCCCTTGCCTTTCTTCCCCCGCTCGGTGCTCGGGCAGGGACACCGCAAAGGGCAGATGTCTGCATTTGCTTTTTCATCTGCCCTTCCCACCTTTCACGCTGCCCGGAGAGCGAGAGGAGGTTGGCAGAGGGCTCGCTCGCTGCCGAGACCAAGGGCTGGAAGGCAGCCTGGGCTCCGGGAAGGTGAGAGGAGCGGGACCCCGGCTGGCTGCCCTCCTGCCGAGGTGCGTGACCCAGCATCACCAGGAGCCTCGTCTTGCCCTGAGTCGAACACGGACGCGTGGGAGATGAGAGTGCTTATTACATCTCCCGCTGCCTCTCCGTGTCCCCAGACGGGTGCCGGGAACAGGTGCTCCCTAGCTCCAGGGCTCCGGAGGGGATGCAGCTCTTCTCCAGCCTCGTCCCAGCCCGCGAGCAGCACCTGGGCCCGGCCACGCTGCCCGCAAGGGAACGGCGTGCGCACCCCTGGCACTTGGCAGAAGCAGGACCGTGGTGGTGGGACGTGCAGGGGATGGCAGACCAGCACCCGCCTCGGTACCTCCCCGAGCCCGCTTCGAGAGCCTGATGCTTCTGTAAAGAACAGGTTAACTAACGCAACAAACGTTTCAAAAATTGATATTCCTGCATAAATGATTATATTAACATGACCCCGAGGTGATGCTTATGAAATATTTAGCGCACCAAAGTTTTTCAGGTGTTCTTCTTTTTCCATTTTTCCAGAAATGTTGACACCTGCGAGCAAAAGTTCACTTCTCAAGCTCCTGGTATTTCTGTCTCTAGATTTCAGTATTTTATCATCACCAAAAATTCTCAACTGGATTAAGTAAGCTCCAAAATGAAAAGTTATATATCAAGAAGGTCACATGACATTTTAATGGGACATTGGTCCAGGACTATTCAACATTTTAAAATTTAAGCATTTTCTCAGTTACTTTAGTTATAAAGTTAAGATAGTAAAAAAAAAAAAAAATTAAAGGGAGGAGAGTATTTAAGAGAGAAGAAGAAGGCATATTTTGATTAAAAATAAAAACCTGTAATTTGTCTCCCACATTTTCTTGGATGGCTTTTACTTTTCATTTGAGCCTTGTAGATATCTGTTCATCACCAACAATATTTTTATTGACTTCACTGGGATCTGGTCAAGCCCTGGATTCACATATAGGTCTGGGTCCAAACTCCCAGATACCTCTGGGAGAGGTGCTAAAGATGAGATCTGAGATAAGGATTGTAGTTTGGATAACAACCTTAGAAACCCTCATTAAAAAAGTGTTAGTTCATCAATGAAAAGGCATATGGTGCACAAGAGGCCAGTGTAATGCTCTCCCATGCTACAGCATAATTCCAATTGTCCAGCCATATAGCCTAGGAAAAACAGGAATGCTTAGAAGGGTTAGCAGTAATTAAATGGTGCGTCTTACTGCTCATCTCTCGTGTTGCCTTTGATTTCCCAAATGACAGAAAAAGTTGGCCAAGCTTCCACAATGCCCTGTTTAACCGAGCAAGGATTTAGACTTTCCAGGAAGGTACAAATTAGCCTGTGCGGATTACCCCATAGATTATGAAGTCTTTCCTATTTACATTTCAAAACTGTAATAACTCAGCAGTGCAATAATGGAAAGATAGGTCAGTCATGCCTCATGCAGCAAGAGGAACCCTCTTCTAAATCTTGGGAGTCTTGAAGTGTAAGGATAAATCACTTAAACGAATCATCTTCTTTTTCCTCCCAGTTTTGCCCTCTTAACCTCTCTTTACAGTTACAGCATTGCCTTTAAACAAGAAAGCCTGTTAGCATGTCCCAAGATGTAGTTTACACTAAATCCTTGTCAAGCAGTTCTGACCTGGAAATCTCAAAGCTGACCTTTCCCAACTGAGAGATAGAGAGCCACAAATCCCCAGTTAGCTCTGAGGCACAACACAAGTTTTCTACACTTTGGACCAAATTCAATCCTGATGTAAAAAGACACAGTTCTCCCGAGTCTCTGGGAGCTGCAAGCTGCTTTCATTAAGGCTGTGTTTCACCCCCTGGGTTTGTCCACGAAACCCTTTAGGATCCTTCATGCAACAGCCTTGGTAGCTGGGGATTCCTGATTATATAGTACTTTAGCCACATAAGAAATATTGTTCTAAGCATCATAAACACTCATATGAAGGAATAACTTGAGAGACATGGACATACTGACAAAGTCGCCAATCATTTTATCCATGTGTCCTTCAAACCGTCTTACAGAAGGGCCCCGTTTTACATCACCTCTTCCTCAGTTCCCAGTCACATTACTAGGAGTAGAAATCCATGAATCCAAGGTGTCAACAAATTAGTCCTGTGCCTGCCTACAGCCCCCTGTCAAGGCCTAGCAGAGACATCCTACCAACACCGTCTGTCTGTCACCATTAGCTTAATTCTTCCTCCTTGGAAATAAAATTCTGTTCAGCTTTGATTGTTCTGGTGTTAGGAGTGTCTGATATTTCTATGTAATTGCACGGGGGAGACAGCAATTACTATGGGAGGTACTAGTGTTTTCTGTAAAATTGTAAGAAGAGCCATTCAAAGCCAAGAAAACTGCCTGCTCAACACATTCTAAAGTAATATCAACCAATCAGCATTTGATAGACTTGTGATCAACACAGGGCTATAGCTGGGGACTAGACCCAGGTTTGGGTGAGTTCCTATTCAAGAATCTACCAGTAGCAACCTGTGTTTTAACACGGGACAGCTTTGTCCTTCCTGAGAATTGAAAGCCTCTGTTAACTTTATGGGACATTTTTAATATGCATATCAGCAAAATCAAGCTTGTCCACAGCAGGAGGCTGTTCGAATCTTTATCCCCCAGAAATCTATCAGTGATACTTTGCTGCCTTTCTAGTCCACCTTGGTTTATTGGTCTTGTCAGCAGTTTTAACAATACAAACATGATTATAATGTCAAGTCTATTCATTTTAAAGCTTTCCTATGATGATGCATTAAAACCACTGAAGACATTTATTTCTCATTGTAAGTAATTCTGCAAAGATGTCTTAAAGATTAATATTTTTGGTTAGCGTTCTGGAAAGGACTAGGTATACCGGCATTTGGAATAAGTTATACAGGCTTTGACCCCCACCCTCGTACAGCAGCCTCATCAACATTGCCCCTTATTTAGACTATGTGTCTTTACATGGCTTGAATGCTATGAAAACCCTTTCAGATGGAGACCTCCTGGCAGTTGTTTTGACTGACTCTAACTTGCTTGTTGATACTGAAATGAGTTTGTGGTTGATAAATAAGCCAACATCGCCATTATTGGTGTATCCTTCCTGCCAGTCTTACCAGATGTGTTGGGAACTGAGCGCTTCTGGAGACTGACCTAACTCCTTCATCCTTCTCATATTGCATGTGGCAAAGGCAGTAGCGGGAAGCTTGCTGTGGGCTGCACATTCTCTCATTTCTACGGCTGGCATTTCCTCTACACACAGCTGGCATTTCAAAGTCCAGGCCAAAGTTTTTGTAGGCCCTAAATTATTTATTTAAATTTCAAGTAACGTCTACCTCAGAAAAACAACTTAAAAGTGTGTTCACAAAGAAGACGCAGGCTGGTGTTCCTCAGTGCTCAGGTTCCCGGATGGCATTAGTCAGACTGTACCTTTGTGGTCCTCACAAGTCATCACTGCATAGGACCGCCACCCGTAGCTATTGTAATTGGCCAGGTTTAGAATAAAAATATCTTCAGTTACAATAAAATCATGAATTTAAAGCAGTCACGTTTGGTAAGAAATGTAAGTCTTTTTGGTGTGAAGCACTGTAGCTTTAAGGCAAAACGTTTTATTTGCTTCTTTATGGTCAATGACATCTTCTTCAACTACAGCCATGTGGGAGCGAAGGAGACGCCTTTGGCTTGGGGTTTAATTTTTTATAAGTGGCATGTGTAAGTAATGTATCAAGTATATAACAGTTCCAGCAGGCCGAAAATCTTAAATTTGAGATCAGCTTCATTTTTCTGTAAGAGCTAAGGAGGCAGCCGTAAAGGGTATGGTGTTAAAGCTGGGTTGGGCACCGTTTAAATAGCTGTATTGTTTTAGTGTAACAGCACAAGAATATTGTGAATCTGTGGGTACCGTATCAAATTAAAATAGGAAACTGTCTGAGGCCTGGCTAGAAATCAAATTGTTAGAGTATCCACTTATGGAAGAGGAGAAGAGATTTCTGCAAGATTAATAATATATAAAAACATATCACATAATAAAAGTATACCTCTTGCCTGCATAGCAGGATCCAGAGGAGGGGCGAGTTTACTGATCAAAAGAAGCTATGACATTGTCCAGTCAGGAGGAAAAGGAGGTGCAAATGACAAATTATATTTCCTGGGTATTGACCTAGACAACAGACTGGAATGGACTCCTCACCTTCCTACAACTGATGCAAGAAATAAACTCACATAAACCATAACATAAGTGAATAATTGTGACCACTGAACCTACTATGAATTTTGTTTAAAAACACATGTTGGGTGGAGGCAGTGCTCTGCAGGAAGTATCAGATGTTAGTATGGTAAGTATCAGACCCTCATCCTTTTTTTTCTGAACAGCAGCAAGATAATCAGAGGAAGGGTAAGATGTTAAACTTTCCTTATAAAAAAAATGACACTTGTTATATAAATACACTCTAAGAGTGCAAGATATGCACATGATGTATTCTACAGCTGTTCTTTCAGAAGACTAGAAGGCCTGAAAAACTCTGGAGTCTAGTTTGTATGAGGAGCAGCAGACATTTAATTAATCTCAGTCCTAGAATTTTACAGCCAATATGTGGTCTCTGAACATCTCTGCTCTAGTTAGCAGAACATCTGTAGCAGAAAACCAGAACTTGAATAAATCCAAGTACTCTTGTACCCCTCCAAACCTTACTGCTTTTTATCATTATTTCTTTAAATATTTTTCCAAAGATTTGTATGTTCAGCTTCTCCCTGTCCTCCCAGCTCCATTCGTGAATCTACCCTTTCAGTCAGCTATGTGACTTAAAATTTTTAAGGAGCCACATCTAAACAAAAACTAATTCAATACTGATTTAGTAGGCAAATAGCCGTCCTGCACTTCTACCTAAATCTTGTTTGTTCTTTTTTGCACATAGGCTGGATGTGTGTTCTTGCATACATTCTGAAATAGCTGGATCTGAAATACTGGGGCAATTATAATAAAAGAAATGCCTCAAATGTTCTTCTTCTTTTTCTTTTTTTTTTAGTTCGCAGTTGATGCAAATTGGGTTAGTTCCATGTGGGCAAACTGTTAGAGGAATAGCTTTATGAATTTACACATCTATAAATGACATTCCAGTACTGTAGGTGGAATATCTTTTTCCATGTCATCTGAGGCATAAACCAGAAAATGCACTTCCCTAGACTTCAAAGTTAAAACTGTAAGAGTGATTAAAGAGAAATTTAAAACAAACATTCACTTGCCAGATCTCACCTGGCATTAATACACACGCTGCACCACTTAAGATATCAAGTTCTGGTTGCCGTGTGCACAGATTTTTCCATCTGAATCTTGGTTGCCCTGAAACTTGGGGAGAGAGAACTTTGCAGGTCCTCTGAGGCAGGAGCTGGGGGGGAGCGCTCTCAGGTGGCACCACTGCCTGGCACAAGGCTTCATCTGGTTTGTCCTTACTCCAAATAGAAATCTTTGCCATGACAGGGAAACGTGGAGACCCAGCAACTTGCTCTCCCCACAGATACTTCTGTAACATTAATCCACAAGTAGGATAATTTTGTGAGCACTTCTTTGTCTTGTACGTTGGCTAAGGAGGCATGTAGGTGCACACAGGGTGCATCTAGGGTAGGATCATGAATGTGCTTTTGGAATGAATCTCCCTGTCATCTCCACTTACTGTGCTTTGGTTTGTACCAGGTGGGGGTCATGGAGCGCACAAACAGGATTCCTTTGGGATGAAACTAAACCAGAAGATATGTTCCCATGGACATACAAGGCACAGGGCTAGGACTAGAGCTGGACCAAATAAATCCACCTAAGGGCATATCGAGTGGATGTCACGTCCTCAGCACCAACTGTTCTGCTGTCCAGATCTCCTCCTATCCAGCTGCACTACTTCATAGAGCAGACAGTCCCAGTCCTGCTAATACTGTTGAGAAACATCAGAAGGACACAAACAGGCTGTGGTGTCAGCTGAAGGCTGACACTTTTGCAGACTAGGATGCTGTATGAAGAAATGATAAGAGAGTGCATGTGTAGGATGGAGATAGTTTTCTGAATATATTTTACTGTCTTTAACAGTGGAAAGCATATATTTTAATGATTAGCACATATCTCGTAATGCATGCACTTCCATCAAAAGGGCCAGGAGGTCCATGTGACATGTAAATGCTATGTTAGTCTTATTTTAAGGGCTAAAATGGGTCTCAAATGGTGCTTAAGACTTATGCTAGCCTTGGGCATAAGGGCACAATTCACCCTGAAAGAAGAGACCAAACATAAGTCTCATCACAGCTGCAATATTCATTTCTGGAATGCACCCAGCAGGTCTTATCCAAGCCACTACAGACAGGCAGTTTGAGTTTTTCCAGTTCCTAATGATTACACAGTATCCTGGAGTCAGTTGGACAATTTCCACCAAGAGTGAAACTCTTTGTATTTAATATCCCCCTAAAATAAAAGTGGTATAAGAGAAGGGCCTCAGTCTTTTTCTTCTTTTATTGCTGTTGTTGAAAAGGTTTAGCCCACAGGGATTGGAGCACTGGGCAAAACTACAAAATATGCAGTGCATCCTGTTACACCAAAGCAGGCAGATCCTCTCCCGTAACAACCAGACTGGTACAATGGAAGACTTTGTCTAGTTTTCCTGACCGTACGGTACTATAGCGTGCATGGTATTTCATTATGGTTTCCATTTCAGGAAGTTAAATGGTGGAAATCGCTAAGTATCGTGACTCCATTTTCACCATTGTTCCGGGAGGGGGTGTGTTTAAAAGGAATGGGTAAATCTCCATGGAGCTCTATTACATGATACTGCAATGTTCCACAGGAAATTATTTCCCTCTTTACTGGACACCCAGAATATCGTCAAATATGCATCTTGAAAATCTTCAGCATCCATGTTGCAAAGAAATTTGCAAAGAAATAAACAAACGAAGTGCCTATCAGGTATAATATATGGACAGAGCAGAGAATAGCTTGATCTTAAGTTGATCTGAACAACCGGTGCTTCCAAAATCCATCATGAACTTCAACAGGAGGAAAAACAGATCAGGTCCACTAGACAGCAATACTACCTCCACCATACATCATACTACAGAATGGCATTCCTATCTCTTTGTGACCTGGAATAGATTTACAAAACAGTATACAAAACATACGCACCCATGGAGGCAGCCTACTTTTCAAGCTGTTAGGAGAACAAGGCAAGAAACCTCTAAATCAACCCAAACTGTTGCTCTTCTATGTACTCTGAGTTACAGAGATTTCATCATAGCCTCAAGGCTGTTTCCCAAATTACCTACCCTCTCTCAGAACCCTTCCACTTCTCTGCTCCCTTGTCTGCAATATTTTCAGATTTTTTTTCTCCCAAGAGGACATTTTGAAATGTGCATGTCATGGTTCAGATCATAACCACACCAGGCAACCTTCTTTCCTCCCTGATGTTTACTGGGTTTTATATTCTCCAATATGAACTGAAAAATGTGTGTACTCAAGCCCTTGCCAACAAACAGCATGACTTTCCATGGTTCATAAAAACTCACCCATCCCCTGTGTAGGAAAACCATTCTCCTTTGCACAGAGCGGGAGTTCACTACTTCAAAACATGGAAACCATATGGTGACATGTTTTAAAAGAAAACATAACAAAACAATGTCCCACCCATGACCCTTCTCAACAAAACCCCACCCTTTTCATCCTGGAAAACCAACCGGTGCAATCACCTGGTCTACCACAAGGTTCTGGCTGCCATCGTGTGAGGAAGGATGAGTGTTAGCACCATGTTTGTTTGGCAACTGTAAATCAGGCTGTTGTCATCCTTACTACCTTCTTCTTTGGCCACTGACTTATGCCCAAGGCAGTGGGAAGGCAGAGGAAATTAAGGGGTAGTTTGTGCTTGAGCTTTTTCCACTGCTGTGGGAAGCTCTCAAACCTGAGCCTCCAGGTGTATGTGCAGGAGTATGCACATAAAGTTTGGAGTCAGTGTACGTTTGGGCTCAAGAAGGCCCATGTGTTCACACCCAAAATACTCATCTTGACCCACTTGACTCATTAAAACTAAGATTTTGATATTTCCAGGGAAGAAATGACAGCCTTTGGTAAGGTGTTCCAATGCTTGTTAACCTTAACTATTGTAGCTGACTTCTAATCTGAATTTATTTAGCCGCAGTGCCCAGCCATCACACCTTGTTAAACTTTTGCCTCCTAGTCTGAAGAATCTGCTACTTCTTTTTCATAGTTAGTAAAATTATAGATAACAGCCATGTCACTAACATTTTCTTTGGGAGGCTAAAACACAATAAGGACCTTGTACCTGTGCAAAGATCTATTTTTCAATATATCAGTCATTCTCAGTGTCCTTGTATTAGTCTCCTTCAATCTAACAAAATTCTCTCTACACTGTGGATATTGCAGCTGGACAAAACAATGCTGCTCATACCAGCGTAAAACACACGTACAACTTGACTTGCCATAGCTCTGCTGGGCAGAGCACTACACCAGGAGCTCATGTTATCTGATAAACAGCAGCAGCTTCTCCCTTCGATTTTGCAGAGTCTCTGCTTCTCTGGAGAGACTGATCCTCCTCTAAGGTCATCGCTTACAGTCTTTGTTTCCAGAGGTACTGCTCTGCTCAATACTTATTCTTCATGATCCTAAACTCTTCATGTCAGTGTCCAGCCAATTTTAAGGCTTAGGCTGCCTCCCAAACTTATTTTATGATTTTATGTCTATTTCAATGATATAAATACTAAATTGTGTTGTGCCAAGAATTGTGTTCTTTGGTATGCAGCAGAAAAGTCTTGCTTGATAATGAGTGCTTCTTTACTATCGCATGTTGAGGTCTATCATTTTCCAACACAGTCAACGCTTGCTGCGTATTTTCTAAGCCTAGGCAAATCCACATGAACCACACTGAGCAACTACACTGTAATAAGGCTGAATAATAGTTCTTTGTCGTATAGTCACTTCCTTTTTCTTATCCTCTGTCTGCTGGAGAATTTGTCATTCAGGCCCAGGGCTGCTGTCTAGAACATCACTGTTGGGGTACCACAGAACGAAGTCAAGCTTCCTGAGTGGCACTGACAAAGACGTGACCTCACTCCAGCTCTGTTTTGTCTGCTCCTACACATTTCTGCTTACAGGGATCAGATAGCACATCCCTCCTGTACTTCACAGAGATGTAAAAGACCCTGTCCTTTCCTGTTTGCATCTTCTGAAGAACTCTTCTTGGTAAATTTTCATTGCAGGTTTTTTTTTGTCTCACTTAGAACATCTGTCTATAATTTTGTGTGACCTTTAACTCATCACTCCACTCATTGATCCAGTTAGGCTGATTTCTAGTGAAATGCAATGTAGCAGTCTCACTTACTGTTGGGTTTTAAATATTAAGGAAAAAACATTTAGTGGGTGAGGAAAATATGAATATCCTTGACAAAAAGCCTTAGCACATGTCATTGTGCATAGGCTGCACTTTTCCTTGGAAGTAAAGGCTAAGTGAGGCCCTATATTCTGTTGTGTTTGGTTCTGTTTTTTAATCTGTGTGTTTATTCACAGTGATATGGAACAATCCCCATTATAACTAGCTGAGGAATTATGATGCAGCAGTCTTGCTCCCTGTTTGCACATGTGGAGATTAATTACTGCACAAAATGCAAGGCTGTGGCATATCAGACTGTCCTCTGCATTATAACTCTTGTGGACCTTTCTCCTCTCTCATTTGGCTAAACCTGTTTTAACAAGCACCTGGAATGGTTCAGCTCAGATGTTCCTGCTGTTCCCGCTCTGTAAACCCAGGGTGACTCCTTTACATATTTCTCTTGAAGCACTGACTTGCATGGGGCAGAGGCAAAATTCCAAAACAAAGCAAGCAGACGCTGTGGGTCCATGAAAGCCACATGAAGTTGGAGCTCTGATGGCTTTCATTATGTTGTGGTGTGAGTACCCTGCGTTCACATGGCCTGATAAATTTCAGTAAACTCTGCCATTATTTTGAGTTCCAGACTCTTTCTGCAGATTTGAAGGCAATCTGTGCGCATATATATTTGCCTGCACAAGGTGGGGATTTAATTTATTTTTGATGTTGGAAAGCAAAACACACTGATTTTCCAGCCTCTTACACTTTGCTGGGCTACCAGGGAAACACTAGGAGAGTTATTGGTCAATAGCTCTTATAGTAAAAGTTAGTAATGTTTCCCAGTAGTAAATGTTGTGGGAAAGACATGAATTCCTTTCAGGTTCTGAATTAGATTATTTTTTTCCTTCAACCCATTTGTCAGATCTGGGGAATTCCAAAAAGAAGGGTTTTCATACTGAAACCAAACCCATCTATATTGTTAATGGAACTGTCAGACTGCTGTTTTTACAATGTGTGATTCAGAGAAGTCAGCCACCCACACGCTAACTGTAACCACAAGAGGCAACACTTCAGAGCATCCTATCTGAGAATCCATCTATACGGACATTTCAGACAGACCTGAGGCTCCCGTGCTTATGCTTCGAACTGCCTGGATGTGAGCCAGCTCTAATTTAGAAGTCCTGCAGACATGTTAGCTCAGTTCTGTGTTTGAGCTAATATCAAAGCTCTTGCAATCATCTGGGTTGAGATGATGCCTTGTAGGTAAACCTCAATCCTCAGGTGATTCAGAGTTGTGTTGCCTCTGTGGATGTCAGAGGAATTTTGCCTCAGAAGAAGAACATGTAAGGGATTACTCTCTGTTATGCATGCAGCATAACCATTGCTCTTGCCCAACAGTTTTCTACAGGACCAATGCTTAGTCTACAGCCAGTTTCAAGGAGCCTCCTTGCACCCAGCAGCCTCCTCATTGAACATGAAGCAGCTCAGGAACAACCCCCACCCCTGGTCCCCCTTTCTCTCCCTTCCTTTGTACCCACTCAGGCCTGGCCAAAATCCAGTCCTCAGCTGAAGCCTGTAGGACTCCTTTCCTAGTGCACATACTTTACAGATAAAAAACAGTAAGACTTGCATCAGAAGAAAAACAACCAGAAACCCCCTGCCCGCAGTCACGTGTCACACCCAGAAGCACTATCAAGGGCTCTTGGCTCTCAGTCTCTACAGACAACAAGTTTGCACCTGAATCATTTGGAAGCAAAATCTTTTCAGGAAAAAGGCATCCGGTCCAAAATATAGTATCAAATCCTTTGTTTAGCTTAGCTGAACTCCATGGTTTTGCATTTTCATCCCTCAATCCTCCCTACCAGAGAGACAAATCTCCAGTAATTTGAACACATGTATGCTCTTCACTAACTCCCCACACTGGTAACTTGTTCCATATTCTCAGTACCATTTGCATTAAACAGTTCTGCCACGTTTCCTCCTTGCTTCAAATGCAGAGAAACAGATGGGTAAACAAAGCAAAGAGCAGCTATGTCTCACTGCACTTGACTTTTTTGTTTGAAATCTATGCAAACTTTGGGACTAATTAGGTCATTTTAAAATAAGGGAAATTCCTATAAAACATTTTTTTTACTTCTTCAAACAAAATGAAACGTGGAAGCATTCTGGATTACAGCACGTAAACTGATGTGGAGATAAGATAGGCTTTGTTTTTATTTGAGACTCAGAAAGATACTTCAGGTAAAGTTCCTTGTTGTTGTCAGCCTACTTACCTTACTGAAATGCAATTTAAAGTTATAATTTACCAGCTTTTTTCACAACACTTTTACAGAAGTAGGAGAAAAGCAGTAGTGGGAAGTCTTTCTATGGGAGGTTTACTGAATAATTGTGAAAATGTTCTTACACTTATAAACCAGTGCAGAATAACCATTCTGTTGTTTTTTTTTCCTGAAAAGTCAGACCCATGGATGACTCTGTCTTTCACATTATGTTGATACTGTCTGTGCCTTTGAAAAATCCACCAAAAATTAAAGCAGAAATAAAACCTCTTTTCTGTAAAAGGGTGTACTCCAAAAGGTTGTTAGGTAATGTTTTAATCTGGGGCTGAGACAACTGGTATTTTACTGACTCAGGTGACAGTGCTTAATGATTGTTAATGGTATCTAGTGATTGTGAATGTTCAACCTGTGTTTACTTTGCTCTCTGTTTTGCCTCTGACTGCCTCCACTAAAGAAGACAAGAAAACCCTTCTGAAAGGCTGGGAGAACTTTTTGCAAAACCTTTGCAAAAAGGCTGGGAGATCTTTGTGACCCTTCAATGCGTTCGTTACAGGCTGCCCTTTCCAGCAATCTTACCTCCAGCTGGCAGCTCTTTTCTTAAGATGTCACTAACAGGTGTTGCCTCTGGATTTCCATTTCTCTCCATGGCAGGCAGATAGAGCCCTCTGCTCGGGCAACACAGGCGGCATGGCCTCCTGCTTCCCTGGCTCTGTGGGTCGGCTGGTTCCTTGCACCTCTTTCCAATGCCCAAGAGGCTGTTTGCCTCCAGCAGCATCCCTCAGGGAAGGATGTGTTTGACTTGTTGCTCTACTTGGAAGCCCTTCACAGCCACAGAGCTGTGGAGGGAGCAGGGATGAGATGGGACCTACTTCTTGTTGGAAATTAGAAGACCAATTGCTGAAAAATAACTTCACAAAATAAAGAAGTTGCCTTCAGTTTAATGGCTACAGGTCATTTGTGTTTTTTATATATATATATATATATTTTTTTTTTAAAAAGGCCGGGACCTTTTCTTGTTGCTTAGCATGACAACAATAAAAGTTCCTCAGTTAAAAATAAATACAGATTTCGTGTCTAGAAAGGCTAATTTCTGCTTCCATAGATTTAAGAGACCGCAACTCTTGATCAGAGGTTTTCTGGAAACTGGACAACTTTCCGAGTTTCTAAGAAGGTCCATAGCAAAGTGCCTTGAAATATCCAGTACCTCTTGTATATGCATAAAAATATGTAGACATTCTGGTTTTAGCAGTGTACTTGGTAAATAAGCTACTTTTTTATACCCTGCCACTACTATGCCTTTTTATGGCGAATTTCTCTACTTCTCTGGCCACCAACTAGTCACAGCAGGAAGCTATGCACATTCAGTAGATAAACATGAAGTCAGGCTAATAAAAGTGAAATTCTTCATAAAGGGACTTACACTAGGCAAAGAGCCTGGATGGCATCTATTTCTCCAAGGTCCTCTTTAGTAGAGGATTTGAGACTCTTCTCACAGTTGTTTGCTGCATGGCACCGCAGCACATTGAAGGTCATCCTACTCTTCTTTCCAAGTCAAGCTGCTGGGAAAAGCTGATATTGTAACATCAGGTGTCACAGCCAGAGTCAAACAGAGACCCTGGTCTGTAGGAGCAAACCCTGAGAGCACCGGGGGGCACAGTAAGGAAGCTGTTTTCAATTCAACAGGGACAGACAGTCAGATGAGTAGCCAAGGACGGATATATCAGACTGACCTGGGAACACAGGGACCTCCATTATAATAAATTGTTTCCTCTGAGACCTACTGATGGCCTGTAACACAGGAGAAGACTGGGCTGCAGTCCCGGACACAGCAGGTGTGAGAGCTGGGAGCGCTGTCCTCAAGGATAGGGCTGGCAAGGAGCTGCCTGGGCCTCTCCACCTCCCCCAGTCGCAACATTGATCCCTCTGAGGATCTGCTGGCCCCCTCATTAACCACCAATCGAATCCCCCCTGTTAATTCATACTGCTCAGGACCTTGTTCTCTTTTTTTACCGCGTTTGGGGTCAGGTTTTCAGCCCTTTGGCTTGCAGATTCACAAGTGTTGAAAACATACCCACAGAAGTGAACAGGCAGGCTGGTGCTATGTCAGCTGGACATCCTGGCTGAACCACAGTATGCTAAGGGGCCTTGAAACTGAGAAAAATGAGGAATCTTTCAGAACTCAGATTTTTTTTTTTTCTTTTGTTTTAGTTTTTGGGCTTAATCAGGATGTGTTGAATGTGGCAGACCCTTATCATAGCATCCAAACTTGCAATAAGATGGAGTTGGAGTACCTACAAATTACCTATACCAGAGCTTTTGGGAAATGGCAGCAAAATCTTCTCCGCAGGTTCTCACACTCACATTCCAGACAAGTGCCTGAGGCCCTTCTAGAAATCCTAAATGACATTGAAAGTCACTGAAAAATGGCTTTGGAGTTTTCAAAAACTCCAAATAATTGAGAATATGTTTAGTAATCCCTTGGAACGATGTGCTTTGAAAAATCCCAGCAATGTGGATTTATCATTCCAAATCAGAGATGACTGTAGAAAACCTGTGAAAAAGATGAGTCTTTTTAGTTGTCCTGGAAGACCTCAGCTAGTATATTTTATCTTCTCCTGCATCTCTACCTCAATTTGTTCTCAAATCCTGGAACAAAAGATCTCTTTGGTACCCAACCAATTCAAGAACAGTTTTCTTACATATGAAATTACATGTCTGAAATCATGTGCCTCTTGAATCTATTAATATCATTGCTATGATACTGAGAAGGTTCTATTTCATGCATTTGATGTTAGGACTATGCTGACAGATCTACAGCTTTGCCTAATAACTATACTTGAAAAAGTAAGATTTCACTAAGCATTAATTTAACATGACACAATTTTATTTTTATCATTCTGTTTGCCTAAACAAAAACAAACTTGCCTTGCATATTTTTTCCTTTACTGATGTTAGTTGTACAAATATTTACTGACTTACCTAAGCCAGGGTTTCAACTAAAACAGTTTGCATCCATCTAAATGAGGTAATTTAAATGGTTATATACCATTAACAAGAAGAATTTTCACATACCTCAAAACAGAAGTTTTAATTTTTCTGAAAGGGAGGGTAACTTTCTACATTTAGTCTTGAACTATGCTTTATTTTCTAATGTAGTAAATAAATTCATTTTGCTACCTATCAACTCAAACACAATTAAAATGGCATTGGCATATGATCAGCCTGTTCAGAACCTCATTCTGCTGTTTTTGTTCAGAGTAAAAGGATGAGTAAAATGTCTCTAAAAGGTGTTTTATCTAGGCTGACATTGCAAAATGAGCACTGTATGTTTTTGTTCAGAGTAAAAGGATGAGTAAAATGTCTCTAAAAGGTGTTTTATCTAGGCTGACATTGCAAAATGAGCACTGTATGTTTTTTTCTCATTTGTTTGTTTTGCTGGAGGTGTGGACTTGTATCCAGGTTCCCAAATAATGCAAAAATACAATCTCGTCAGTGAAAAGATGCACAGCATACAGCAGGCTTTGTTTTAACAACAAGCAACCAGGGAAACTGGAGGAGATCCATCCTACAGGAGGAAAGGGTAATGGAGGCACCCATTGTACAGGCTGCTTGAGAGGCAATGAGCATAATGTAAGCTCTATTTGTAAGGATTTTTTTTTTCTCCTCTTCCCTCATTTTAGCTTTGATTTAAAAGATAAAATAAAAAAGGTATAATGCCATTAGTTACAGCTTTGCTAGAAGGAAGCCATCACTAAATCTTTCTTCTTCGTAGGCCCTGCTTTGTATTTTGGTGATGTGAAAAATGGGATCTGAATGCAAATGGGTCTGTTGTTTATTCTGACCTTCTTTTCTATTCTTTTATTACTTTTTAGTTTAAACCTAGCACTGATTGTCTGTTTCTAAGGCCATGATTAATGAGAGCAGCCCACGTCCTTAGCAAAACCAGGAATGCCTCCTTGACATTTTCCAAGTCTACACCAGATACAGTATTCCCTGAACTGCAGAGGAGTCATCCAGCTGACCTCAGTGGTTTTGAGCTTAGACCCAAGGTGTGTGGTGGAATGTGCAGAAGAGAGGATCTGGATCGAATTCCTCTTTAGTGTCTATTTTATAGAGGAAGGAACTGGTTTAGTGTGCCTTCCCATCTCAGGTCTCAGCGCTCAACCATTTCATCATCCAAGGGAGGAGAGTTATGAAGAGTCTCTAACTGCTGTTTTCAAAAGAAATGCCTTTCTAATGCCTCTGCACTAGAAACATCTGTTCTTATTTATGAAGTTTTCCATATACAAGAGGATATCACACATTTTCATCCTGGAGAGTTTATTCCCAATTTAAAACAAAACAAAAACAAACACAAAAAACAACACATGAAAGGGAAAAAAACAAACCTCACACCATGAAAATGTCTCCAAAGAAAGTGAGACCGAGTGCTTGGCTCCTTGGTGAGATACTGTCACCCAGGCTGGCCCCGGATCAGCAAAGCACTCAAGTGCATCTGTAAGCCCTGTTCACTCCAGTGGGCCATTAAGCCTGGACTTAGATTGGACTTTCTGTAAAAGCTGCCAAACTAACTCGTAGTACTGCCTCCCCCACAATGATGTAGGGAGAAACCTGATTAAAGCTGATGTAAGAGACTACTAGTGAAAGCCAAGTACTCTGTACAACAACAAGTTTTATTGATCTCATAAAACTCAGGAACTCTTCGGTTAGCCAGCCACCTATTTTTGACTGCCATATACAAACAGCTAATCTACTATTCACATATCTAAGGGTATAGAGCACTCTTGTAATAAGTCCCAGCATTTAAAGTACTCCATAAAAGAAACATCAGGAGTCTCCCCACTTCTGCAGCTACATAAACCTCATCTCTCATTGGGATATGTCTACGAGTATTTAGGCTGCCAAAGGTTACTCTGGATGATGATTGCCTGGTGCTGTTGCACTGTGCAGCAGACGTAACAAGGTTGGAGAGCTTCTGCAAGTGGTTACAGAGCTCACTGCAACCCTGAATTGCCAGGATAAACTCTGCTCTCTCCATTGCCACTGACCACTCTCACATAGCTCCCTAATAGTCGAGCAGGGAAGGAAACACTGCAAGGTTTAAAGTCATGCTGCTTTTTGGGCAGTATTCAGGCATGTGAGATTTCCGAGTTGGCAGTATGGAGAAAAACAAGGCAGTAGTAGAAAGTGACCTAGTATGGTGGAGAGAAGAAGGATGAAGTAGGGAAGTCCCATTCTGGTGTGTCACCCATTTAACTCACAATTATTACCTATATAGATATATTTATTCATCTGTAGAGTAGCTCAGATCTGTTTCACTGCTTTTGTCCTGGTTGTGCAGGGGGATAGCTAGATCCTTGTACTGACAGGTTTCAACTTCAGCTGAAATCAGATACCAGAGGAAATGAATTGGATTTATGTGAGTGTAGAAGGGTTGCTCAGGCAGGATCTATGTTTATTAAAGCACTGTCTGGCAATTCTCACAGGGTGTCTCTATAACTTGTAAACTTTTAATACAAAAGGAGATTCAAAATACAATCAAGAACACAATGAGGTTTACAGGTTCATGCAGTTATCCATCTCCAATCCTATAATCCATCCTTATATGGTGACTTGTATGATTCTGGACTGATTCTACAATCCCATTCATATGGAAATTCATACATTCATGTGAATAACTGTTTAAACTCAGTGCTATTTTGTTACATGGTTTATACATTTCAGAGTCAGATCTTCTGAGAAAAACAGTATTGTTTGCAGACAAAATGGCCAAGACAGCAAAGTACTACTTATGCTCAAATGACCAAATAGGAGACCAAGTGTGAATTTATCTCATATGGTGAAAACAGTGAAAATATAATATTTTAAAGGTGAGAGGAGAATACATTAAAAACTTGTTCACTTTAATTTAGAGGCATAAAAATAAGCCTTGGAGAGGTGTGAAATTGTCATCTCGTCCATGTGTCTGTTGAGAACCGGCTTGTAATAAGAAAGAATGAAAGAAAAAATTTGGTATTAATTTATTAACATAAAATACACTTTTATTAGTTAGTGATTACTTCTCACATTATTAGAAGAAAAAGACATCTCTGTTGCTATATGGCCAATAAGGGATGTCATCAGCATGTGATCTCATTGAATACTTGTTTTTTTCCAGTGTATACAATTATTTTCTATTTCTGAACCAAAGATAGTTTTTGATGACTGGGTATCCTAGTACAGAAAACTTATAGTAGGCAGGCAATCATATTTTCATTTGTGTTTAATTGCTACTTATTATATTAAAAAAAATTAGACTCCCTTGCTCAGAAATGTTATCAGTTTTTCAGAGAAGATAATTTACGATTGAGTACAAATTACATTTGGTATGAAATAACTGTAAATCTGTAGTATCTAATAACATGAATTTTTTGAAGAAAAAGTAATTTAGAACTAGTAACCTTAAATACAAATTTGTCTCTGATACCAATAAAACCTTTTCCCTAGGAAGAGTTTATTCTATGTCAATCTGCTTCTCTTCTGAGCCTGGAAAGAAAACCAGGTTCTCACTTCCACTAAACTGAATACCTAAACACAGAATTTTCACCTTCCTGACATTGCTGATCCAGTCTCTGGAATAAATTAAACCATAGAAGCTTTAACTAGGGAGGGCTCACAGTGTCTGCGCCTGCTTAGTGAATTGCTTGAAACAACAGACTCTTGGCATCAAAAACATTTTTAGATGCTCTTTCCATTGGAAAAAGGATTAATAATAGCCAAATATTACTAGTTAATTTCTCCAGAGTCCTTAAAAGCTTGAAATAGTGTGTAGATGAGGTAGAAACCTTCACTACTCTCAGTATTCAAAACCCTGCTGGGTACTCATAGACTTTGAAATGTCTGCTTTTAATTATGCACTTTGCCTTTCTGCCAGATAGCAGGTGAAATAGCTTTCAATTCAAGTGGGAGCTAATATAAACTCCTCTCAGCAAAGCTTCTTCAAGAGGATTCTCTTTCAAGGCTGCCTGTGTCAAGCTGAGACTCTAGATGAGCACAGGAGAATATTCTCCTTTCAGTTAATTGCACAAGAAGTAAGGTCTTCTCCTGTGTACTGATAAAATTCAGTAAAACTTGAACTTCCCCTGCTCCTCTGTTATCTGTCTACTAGCCAGCTATGTGGCTGTGTGGTACTTTGGTGAAATAACACTATCTCTTTGTATCCAGCCTGGCATAACTAAACCTGCCGTTTGTTCTCATTCATTCTCACCTTGAATCTGTCAGGGATACTTTTGCCCCTTTTATGGCAATTTTTTCCAGGTTTTCCCTGTATTGTCTATGGACAGAATGAACACAGCTGCATATGCAGGCGTGACTGAAAGTTAGGCATTGAAACTCCCTATTTCATTACAAGTTTGCATGTGCCAAAGGGCTTTTGTGCACAAGCTACTTGTTGACAGACATAAGGAGGTAGAGGTTTGAAAATTCCTGGAGATATTATTACACTATACCAAGAATATCTGTCAACAATCAGGAGACATCCTAGAGACCCAGGGTCTGGTGCTCCAAAATGACTCTCAGAACTTTGGTAAAGTTTAGTTAAAGAAGACACAGCTAATTACAGATTGAAAGAACATTGTTTTTCTAAAGTTCTCATTCAAGAATAGGCAGGCCCTAAATATGTGTCTAATTGCTTTTCTGAATAAGTGTAAATTGAAATAAAACCCCAGCCAAATAAAGCCAACCTAATAGCCCCAACCTCCCATAAGCCTCCCACCCCTTTGGTTTCATCTACAACTAGTTCTGCTGGTGTAGATGGGAGAAGAGAGCTTCTGAAAAGACAGCACGTGCTTAGCCCAGCTACAGCTTTAAAAATTGTTAATATTAGTCTTGCAAATAAAAAATATATGATACTTCCACTCAGTAACTGGATTTTACTATGAAAACTATAATCACCAATCCTCGTGTCATGCTGACTCCATTGTTGAGTACAGCACAGGAGTTTTTCCAGTTCAAGTCCTTGGTTTTGCAAGCAGAGCAGGAGCAACTCTCAAGGGTAGGTCTATAAAAGCAGCAGACACTCCACACCACAGACTCATTTTTTAGTCAAGAAGAAGCTTTCCCCAGAAAGGGTGAGTCTTCTGGTGTCAGTGAGGTGGTATTTAAGAAGAATGGAGGCAGGAACTTATTGTCTTTGGAAGGGGTCTGTAATATAAGCAGGAGAACATCAAATATAAGTGGAGAGGGGACTAGCAAAAGTAAGAGGGAAGGAGATTTTCTGCATTTTGTTCAACAAGACTGCTTTGAAAAAAACTGTAATAACAAAAGTTCTTAACTTCAGTGTCCCAGAGGTTATTACATTTCTTCTCCAAACTCTTAAAAAGTCAGTTTCTTATATAGGTATTAGCATTTCTCAGATCAAGTGACTGGCTCCGCAGCTATTTGTACAGAGATGTCACTGTCAATTTTCACTATTTGGGGATGTAGGCACAAAATCAAAGTAGGGCTTAAGTGGGGTTTAAGATGGGTATAAGCTCTTTACAAAGCCTGAGGAACAGCTGGCATGCAATGTAAGCATTGTTCAACCAGCATATAACAATCCTGTGTCTGCTCCCCTTACATGAACACCCTCCTGAAGGGCCTGTTAATCCCTGCTGTGACAGTGAGCACCATAAACAGCATGAGCACCATAAACAGGATAACCAAAGCATGCACAGGACTCTGAAAATACTTACATGTGATAGTGAAACATCACAAACTGTAAAAAAATCCCACACCAAAACATGTGAAGTAGAATAGTAGGAGTGATCCCACTGCTCTTAAAGGTTCTCTCTATCTTCAGCACTGTGATGAAATTTCATATGACTGTAAGACTCCTCCAAAGGCAGGCTTGACTCATTAATGCATTTTGTGAACAAGACACTTCACACAGTGACTGTGTTTATTTAGGTAGTCATTAAAAACTATGTATCACTGTTGAATAAAAATATCAGTTAAATATATGAAAAGAAAATCAGTCCGGGTGTATGCAGCGGTTATGATGGCATGCAGTATTCCTTGAGCACAGTGGTTTACTGCCACTTCAGAAATCATCTCTTATTACGGTACCTGAGCACTTAATATGGGATACTGATATAAACAATTATGGAAGAGTACTATACGCCCGGATTGTTCCAAAGCATGTTCCAATGCAGAGGTTTTTCACATGTATCCATCTCATACTTTTCATAACAGGAGGAAGTAGGTTCTTTGACGAGCAAAACCCAGTTGAAAGTAACTCACAAATTTAAAGGAATTATTTATTCTTGAAATGACTTTCAGCTGACCCCATGAATTGCTCCCATCTCTCACCCTCTTGTACTGAAATTGTGGTGTGTTAGGAGTCATTCCATGGTCTATGAAAAAAATCAGGCCCCATATGGTCATAAAATATCTTCTGCTTTCCTTAAATACTACTCTAGTCCTACCAAAGTGAAGCAGAAATAAAGTTTGAATGCAATAAGCTTAAAATATTTTTTTTTTTCCTGTCTTGGTTTAAGTTAAAACTGTAATGTAGTTGAGATTTTTTTCAAGGACATGTAATTGCCCAGATGATAAAGCTGGACACTGTGGCAAAAGGCATAATGGAAGGAATGTGCTTCACTTCTCACCTGTCTTTCCCAAAATGTGCTGGCAGCCAAGTATGATATTTGAGACAGTTTCAAAAGAATGCTTCTCTTCTCAAATAAAAGGAAGCTTTATTCGGATATTCTTTTAATTCCAAAGTCCAAAAGAGGCCATGCACTTAACATCCTCAGAAGCTGGGCTGGGTTGAAGTGGAAATATTGGAGCCAGCATGTGTTGTTACTTCTTTTGGCTCTATAATAATAATAATAAAAAAAAAATACATAAAAATGAAATCTGCTAAAGGGTTTTGCATGGTCCTCATTGACCTGAAACTCTGAACTCTGGGAAGGCAATAAAGTTGAGAGTGCTCAGCTTCTGGGAATCTCCATACGGTACCTGACAAGCACATGGCTTCCCGACATCTGCTGAAGCTGCAGTACCTGTGAAGCTGTGACACTGCTTGAAGTACTGGGAAAGTGCTGGAATCCAACTCTTTAAAGATGAACATCACAAGTATCCTGATATATCAAATAACTCCTGACATATGTAGACAGGAGAACTGCTTAGCATCTCAGTACTGAGTAAGAACAAGCACAGAAATACATCTTTAAATTTAAATGGAAACAGACATAAGCATATATCTTGCTCAAATTTATCCTCCAACTTTCCAGTCATCGCAGTGGGTTGCAAACAAATCTGTTGCCCTTGCAAGAGGCTGTTCAAGACCAAAGAAAAAATCCTGATATTTAATCTGACTTGGAAATGACTTCCTTAAGCTTCTTTTTGGGGAAAAAAATGTAGCAAAAGCATCTAATGTAGTCACAAAACTGTATAAGATAAAATTTACATAGGTCACAGAGAAATTTCTCAAGATTTATCAGCGCATCTTTTTGTTTTTAGTTTCCCACACCTCCATCCCTTCAGAAAATTGGGAGTTTTCACAGAACACACCCAGACCCTGTGAACATGTGCTTTCCTTGTAAAATGATAACATAAATTTATTTGAAAAAGAAAAATATTTTTGGCTGAGAACTAATTTTTTTAATGGTTTTGACAGATTTAAACTGTTGATGTTTTCTTTATGGCTACCAGCATCTTGTATTTATTTATTTTTCAGAGCTTAAATTTGATTTTATAATGAAAAGCTAACATTTTCAATTGAAAATTTTCTTGTGAACATCAGTAGTTTTCAGCAGAGAGCAAAAGTTTTCTCTCCTGCCCTGCTCGTATCTGTTCCATATTTATTGTTCTCTCTCGCAGTCAGAAGAGGAAGGGAGAACTAAGGATAAATACATGAGAACCAGAATCAGCCTAGCAAGAATGGATTTGCCACATTCCAGCTTCTCACCCAGACCCTCTAATGAAGTGTCTGCCACCTCATGTCTTTCCCCTCTGTTGGTTTGGCTTGTCCACACCTGTAACCAGTGGAAGACCAGAGCTCTGTGCAGTCCTGCCCATCTCACAAGGCAACAAGACACAAGCACGATCCTGAGTACCTTATGCTATTAAACTATGCTAGCTTGTCAACAATTTGCATAGCTCTTTCTTCATATCATTTGTAATTTGTACTGCATCACACTTTAAGATAATTAGCAAAAAAAATGAACCAAGGGTTTCTACAGCTCTGTTTTGGTTCGGTGCAGTAGTATGGTTTCAAAGCAAAGTCTCCTGCTTGTCCCCACTTCGTTTCTGTTCTCATGGTGGTTTCAGTACTTGTGAACGGGTTTCATTTCAGAGGCACCTAAGGCAGGTGGTCTGTTCCCGTTGCACACCAAACGCATTCCAGCTTCTAGTGGAGACAACAAACCAGAGCAACACCGTGTCCTTTTTGCAGATTCAGACATGATGGGGGTGGTCTGTCCAGCAACCCAGGCTAAATATAGTCCACCACTGTGTTGCATACAATGTACATGTAGGGACCTGAGCACCATCCTGCCTTACAAGTGTCAAACTAATGTAAAGTAGCCAGCAAATGTTAAACACATAATTGTAAAACTGGCCAAATAATTTGTTCTCTGAGGAAGAGTTTAGGCTTTCAGTTTAAAACGTGCTAAGACCTTTAATAACAAGGACATGATTCCTATTATTAAACCTCCATTATTTTTAAGTTTGCTACTGAACAGTTATTACCCTATAAAGGACTTTCGTAGTCATAACTGAAGTACTTGACAACAGGTGCATTTTACTATGTATTAACCTTGTCTCCTTTCACTGTGTTCAATTCATTAACACATTTTATCGATGCAGTTGTGTGGCACCAGGAATCTAATGACCGAGAGGGAGGTTTTGCTCTGCTTTATGCCTTCCAGAGCAGCCTAAGGACTGAGTAGTTTCTCTGGCTTTACTTCTCTATTTTTTGAAAGCCTTTCCTCTCACAATCTCTTCCAGTTCCAAATGCTTTTGTCTTGTTATTCCTTGTATTTTCTTTCTTTTTCTCCTGTGGATTTCTACATGGTTACATCCACCACCAGTGAAGTAAAAAGTCTACAGTGTCATTGTAGACCTCTTTGTGATGGAGAGCGGCCAACACCAGCCACTGTCCCAGTGAGGTTTATTGGATCAGTGAAACAAGGTCATACAGAACTCTTCCTTCCAAGATTTCTTTTCCCGCAGAAGTGGCTGGTCCCCAGAAAGCCATGTAAACTTGGGGAATAAAACATCTGGAAGCTATATGCATATTGCTGTTTTAATTCACACACCTATTAATGACATTCAAAATTAAAAATATCCCCAACCTTTAGGAGTACCTGCCTCCATTCCTGAGTATGTGCAGTCACTATGCAAGACTTGTGTTTCTGTGCTTTCCTAGAGAATTTCATGAAAAGCTTTCAGAAATGTCAATAAAATGGAGCTGTTTTTCCCTTTTAAGACAGATCAGCTGTGTTTTTCCGACATTTATTTAAGGGTGGGGAGTCAAGTCTCTTAAACAGCTTCCTTCCTCACTAATAAAACTATTGCGTGTTTTTTCCTCATGAGGACCTCTGTAAATAAGGATGTATGCAGCATATATCAGTCTTTAAAAATCTTTTGTTGTTTCACACGTTTCTTCATTTTAAAGATCTTCTATTAATTTTTTTCACCATTCAAGGTCACTGAGACCTTTTTACTTGTAGCCGAACAGACAGGTGATATGCATAAAGAAAACCTCAGGGCTCAAAAGGGAGAAAAACTAAAAGCAACCACACTCTTACTTGCAACAACAACTTAGAAGGCTTTGTGTTGTGCAGACGCAATCCAAAATATCAGAATTCAGTTGCCTAAGCACAAGCATGCTGTGTCACTGGAAATGCCTTGGAGTAGCTGTGACATCCGTGCAGGGTTGGCAGCACTGGCAAAGGTCCTATGGGAAAATTGTGTCCTTCTGGATCAGCAGTTAGAGGCCAGGTGGGATCCCCAGGGCATCTCAGATGTCCCTAAACACCTGTGTTTTGGCAACTGAATCACTACTGAAATGCAGCACTCCCATTCCAGGAGGCATGGTTCTGATTAAATGTACATTGATGCCACTCTTGATAGAGTTAATGAGATAAGGACCAGTTTTTCGACTCCACAGGCTGAAAACAATTACTCTGAAAAGTGAATAGGTAAACTATGTTGATATCTAACCAGATTTTTAATCATAAAAATCAACTTTCTTTCTTCTTTGGAATCATTATACTTTATAAAAAGCAATTCACAGTCTTTTTCTAATTTCTCAGTTTTGTTTCTAATGCATTAAGACATTCTTACTGTGTTTTTCAGCTTCCCTCTGTAGGTCTAAAAGTTTGGAAACTTTTTATTTTCACTGTTGATGTCCCAGGGCATACATTGGTTTAAGAGATACAGGTTTAAAAAAAATTGCAAAACTTACAATATGAAGCATTAAAAAAACAGGTCTTTGCAACACTGGAGCTATTAGTGCAATACTGATTAAGCATGACTTTGTATAACTCAATACTTAGAAGAACTGGACACATTAGAATATGATTTTCTGGGAAGCTTGCATGTTTCATGGAAGTGTTAGCAAAAATTTTATGCTCTGTATACATTCCAGGTTTTATTGCCTATTAGTACAGTGTAAATAAGTGACTCTAGTGGAGTGAAAGTAGGTCTAATTAAGCATCACTTCTGATTGTGATTTGATTATTTCAAGAAGGTGCAGAATGATTTACAGAAATCTTGAGTTGGTAGCAACCAGACTTAGTAACACTGAAAACCTGGATGACTTATAGGCTTTATGGAAACTACAGAGGGTTAGGCAATGAGGCCCAGTAACTTCCTAGCTTTATAACTTCTGCCTTGCTACTAGTGCTTGTTACAAGAAACCATTTTATCAGACAGTTGGCCCTGATAAAGAAGGGTCACTTGATGTTAAACTAATCTTTGAAAGAGAGAGTGTTTTCAGTTGCAGAGAAGATTAGAATTATTCAAAAAGTCTCTCAGTGAGAAAATTAAATAGGGATCAGAAAAATATATTTAAAACTAATAATAAAACAAATTAAATAATGAGCAGAATCTATCTTTTGTTAAAATGCCATTGGAAACTGCATCGGAAACAGTGATAACTGTTTAAAAAATAACATTCATTAAAATTAATTTCTCAAGTTGCCAGCCTGCCTTATTAGATACTACCTAACTCCAAGAAGAGCTAAAGTTATCCGAGTTGCCTTACTTTTCAGTGAATCATTTTCAGCTTTTCTATTGCAGAAAATATTTTTCCTTTTGATTGTGATGCTTTACATGGAAGGCTTGAGAACACTGGAAAAGAGATCTTGCTTGGTGTAGGACATGGGATTTCACACACACAGTGGGTTGGGAAAGATAGTAACATTACTATCTTATTGTTCTTGCCACCACTGAATCACATTTCTGACCACTCTAAAGAAGTTAACTCATCCTATCTGTATGGTCTTACCACCTCTCTACACATGGTTCACTTGCCTTCAGCATAGACAGAGGCTTAGGAGTATGGCTCTAAAGATAACATCTAAGAAATTTGTTAAAGGTAGGGGAGACCCTACTTCACATGCTGTTTTAAAGATCTATTACTCACATTTTTGAAGGGTATTATGCCACCTTGCTACTGCATCTCTGAGTTTTTTTACTCACGCTTCATGTAACACAGCGCAACACAGTTACAAGAAAAATATTACTGTTTACAAATTGGCTATAGCAGACAAGCCTAACTCTGGTGCCATGTAATTGTGAAAACAGTGATATTTTGTTGGCTAGAAGAGGAGTAGTTTCAACACTCACAAATGCCTTTTCCCTGATTTTCATTTAGTTCTGCTTAGCATAGATATTTTGTTTCAGTCAGGTACAAACTTCATCTGTTTATCAAAGTTAAAGCTTTACGTTTTCCATATGTAATTAACAGTAACAGTCTTTAACACTAAGGCACATACTCAAAGCAAAAATCTGAGAGAATGGTGGTAAAACAGTGGAAAGCCTGGAAATATCTGGAAGTGTTCTTCAGTTATTTTGATTTTATTCTTTCTCCTGAAATTATATATTTTTTTTTATGGATGCTTTTATTCAAAATTCAGGTTAAGGTGTTCAACAGACCCAATGGAGCAGAGGTAGCCGGTTTGGAACCTCTAGTCATCCATCACAGCTCCCTTCTCTGAAGAACAATCTGAGTCCAAGCAGCAAGGTAACTGCATCAGAGTTTTCTGAGAAAGATCCCATTTCCTTCCTAGCTTTTCTTGAGACAATACTCAGCTTCTTGATCAGGAACAGTACTGTCATCTTCTGAGGAAAAAAATCATGTGGGACAGTGTAATTCATTCCACAGCAACTGCAAATTACTACTCTTCGTTATAAGAATATTTGTATTTTCTATATTTGGTGATTTTCTGGAAGTTTGCAGGTGCATTTGAAGAAAACACAGGTTATTAGGCATTAAAGCACATAAGTCTCTCTCACAGAAACTCCCTGTACTTCTTGTGAAAGGTCTGTAGCATTGTTAAATGTTCCAGTGGCGTGTTCCTTGAAGGACTGCCTGGACACTTTATTCTCCTGAATCTTGAAGTTCATGTGATTTAATTCGGATGAGTGTCTCAACCTGCTCCATCGTGTGTGGGCACTGAAGGTCTTTGTCGTCACCGGCAAGGGCGTACACGCAGCCTCGCGCTTGCCCGGCTGTGCTGACAGCCCCACGCTGCCTGCTGTGCCCCGGCTCCTGCTCTGCTGGCGGTGGGTCACTGTGTAGGTGTCTCAGCTCAGGAAGATGGAAATGCAACAAGCAGCAAGAGGATAATTAGGTTCCGTGTGAAGGGGAAATTACTTCCAGGGAGCAGCAAGAGAAGGCTGCTCCCCAAGGGAGGGCAGCCCGGAGTGAACCTGGGGCTGGCAGGGCCTGTCCTTCCTGAGTGAGGGAGCAGGATGGGCCTGGAGGTGGTGGCCAGACCCGACCAGGAGTCTAGACCATAAGGCAGCATCATGGTGATGAGGCAGGTCTGGGGTCGAGCTGCGAAGTCAATCCAGAGGTCAGGGCCAGGATTAGGTCCAGAGAAACTGATGGTCAGGGCCCTGGGGATGGGCTGGGATGTGGGCCCGTGAATGGGCCCAGCTGAGCTCGGCCCATGGCTGGGCGGGGCAGGGCTGTGGGGAGCTGGAGACTGGCCCTTCTGCAGCATCACCAGGGGGCTGAGGTGGGGCCCTGGGCCATGAGCAGGGTGTGGGGAGCGCCGAGGGGACTGGAAAGGGGCAGTCAGGGCTAACAGTGCCCTCAGGGCCCCCACAGTTACATGTATGTGGACAGAGTATCCCAGGAAACTAATCGAGGGGTCAACATACAATAGCTGAAATGCCACGTGCTGGAGAAACCTGGGACAAAGGAAGAGGGTAGCTCAGCACTCCTTGTTGTCTTGGTTATTCTCGTGATTCTTCTGCTGAGAAGTCCGAGTGTGAGCATCTTTCGTTATTGTCTATTCCTCCTTCTGTGTATTGATACCTCTTTCTCAATAGCTGGAAGGTGGAAAAGTGATCTTCTCTTTGGGAGATCATCTGGATCATACAGCATTTGTGCCACAAAAATAAATGGAAAATAAAACAGAGGGGAACAAAGCTGAAGAAGACTACATTTTTTTTCTTTTTACCTATCCTTTCTGTTTTCAGAACATTCAGAATAAACAATGATAACCTCTCCTGACGCTCAGATATACTGAAAGCCTGTAGTGACAAATAAAAAACCCCACAAACATAACAATTTTATGGTATTTAGTGTGTTTATTTTTATTTAAAATATATTTTATAGTTAAAAAATGAAAAAAAATTAAAAAATGAAATGTGAAATTAATATAAAACAAATTATAACAATAATTCTGCTGCAGCCGGAAGCAGTTTCTCAGTTGATTTCACTGCCCTTTGAATCATTGAAACTCATTTGCCTTGAACCCCTTTTGCTATTTTTTCAATGTATGGAATGCACTTTTAAAGTATTTTCCTTTTTCATGACTGTCTCACGTAAACAAAAATGGTAAAAGTTCATAATGTTAGACCTCTCTTTTATCATTCCACTCTTACTCTGGAACCTACAAACTCCTTTCTATTCAATTTTACTCTTAGAAGAAATGGTTGGAGACTGTTGTCCAGGTGCTAAAGCAGCAGCTGAAGAAACTGCAGTTTTATTAAAAAAGTCAAACAAGGAATCAAAATAAAGATAACCTAAAAATATTTTTCCTATCTTTCAATTAGATCAATCTTGCATGCAACTGTTAAGAATCTATCCTTTGTTTTTAAAATAATGCTTTCTCTTTAAATAAAATTACCTTCTAGTAACTTCAGAAAATTCAAGATCATTTACATCCTGTTTTACATCATCTTTTAATGATGTAAGATGAGAAGAGAATAGTGTCTGGCATCTCTGCTACACAGAGGTCTATCTAAAAGCCTTTGCATTTGTTCTCATACAATAGTAATTGTAAAATGATATCTCTGCCCATGGCTGGGAAGTTCTGAGAGATTAAGCAGTCTTCATCTAGCAGAATGCAAAGCCCAATTTTCCTCCTTCTTAACGCTTCCTGCACCGTACTCTTACTACAAAATCCAACTTGAAATTATGTTGCTTTGTAATAGTATAATGAAAGAATTTGGAATAGCCCTTTTAAGTCAATTGCTTTGCATGATTTACTGTAGTTTGTTGGAAGGCACTTCTCATTATAGTGTTTTATCATAGCTATTAACATTATCAGTTGGTACTTGATATAAAGATTACTCTTGTATAATAAGCATGATGAAAGACCTGTTTGTGTCTCTTATATCAAGCACACTGTAGATCTCTTGCAAACTAATTACCTTTATGAGAGCAGCTTGCAAATATCAAACACTCTAAAAGCCTAAGCTCATATTTCTCGCTTTGTATGGAAATACACTCAAACCTTAGCCTTAAATGAACTATGGTTTAATTTACACCTAAATATATACCAAGAATAACTTCTCCAGCTCCAGTGCAACTTTGTGGAATCCTAGGGATCTTCCCAAACAAATGTAATTGAAAGGTCAAGGGCTTTATTTTTTAACTCAGCAACGTCAACATGCTAGTGAGTCATCTTGTGATTGTTATAGATCTAAAATTACACATAACTAGGGCTACTTTTGTTCCTCATCCTGATCCCATACTACTATGATCTGATGGATTCTGATTTGAAGGAAAAGCAGTTTTAGACCAGAAGTGTCATGATGGCATTTAGCCAAGACCCTTCTTATGTGAGGCAAAAGGTACAATGAACAGCTGACGTTATTTTTTCTCTGAAGTAAATCCAAAGCAATTTAACACAAAGCTGTAAATATAAATTATGATAAAGTAACATTATTGTCTAGGTTTAAAAATCCTTGTATCAAATCAAAGCTTGTAGTCTTTCAGGGATTTTGGATTTACAAAATAAACTGAAAAGGAAATAAATCCATACTCGGCTTAAAGTCAATTAACTGATCCTAAGTTCCCTCTCTGAGCTATGCTCACTCTAGAGTCATGATTTTCTCTCTCAGGAATTTCATCTCTCTTCTTTATCTTGAGCTACCTATAGCAGATACTGCACAACGATAAGAACAACAGCAAAGTAAAAGGAAAATATTTTCAAGATCAAGATACCAAATGTGTAGCAACGGCAGAAAGGAGGGCTGGAAAAGGCCTATGAGTGAAGTAATGGTGTTAACATGAATTAGTAGGTTCACTGTCTGAATTGTGTGATGGTGCTGGCTTAAAGTAGTGCACTCTTCAAACTGTAGCAAATTATTTGATTAATAGACCAGATACTGTCAGTATTCATCAAGCTACTATTTAGTCCCTTTAGAGGAGGACAAGAACATGGCTTTTGTACATGAGTATAAAAATGTTATTCCTTGTGTAGGAGCACAGCATCAATGGCAACAGGTGAGTAGGTGTGACAGGTAACTAAAAGGGCAGCTCACATGGCTGGCAAGGGGAGAATCTGTGGGAGTAGGGCAGGAAGGCAGAGCTGAGAGATCTTCCTGGCTTTCAGTTAGAGCTTGAGCAGATTAGGTAGTGAAGGGAAAGGCAATGAAGGGCCTGATTAGGCAGGTTTGGCAGGCAGAATGAGCAGCTATGATGATGGTTTTGGCAGAAAGTGTGTGTGCACTCACGCATTCAAGAAGAGAGAAGGCTGTGATGGTGAGGGATGAGGGAAGAAAGGAAAACTTTGGGCAGTGGGATAAGGTCTTGGAAATAGCTTGAGAGGAGAGCGGAGAAGAGCTGGATGTGTGGAGTGATGGAGAAAGCAGTCATAGCTTTTTTCTGATTCAGTAGGATAGAGGGGCAGTAATATTTCTAGCAGTGATAGAAAGTCAGGAATGCAAAGCAGGCTAGGAACTTAGCCACAATATATTTAGGATAAACTCTTCAGGAGAAAGCACCAGAAATACAGTGATGTAGGAAATGATGAAGGGAAGCAGGCTGAGTTAAAAAAAAGATTCAGGGCTAAGGTTGACCCTGTCTATTCTTGCATCTGTGTTTTCTTCAATCCCAAGCAGGTGAGCAAGTAATGTATTTTTCCATATTACATCATAAAATCACTATCTTCTCCCCCATTACCTCAGGAAGGAGGGGAAAAGCAGAATGGGCAGTTTTGTGACAAAGGCACTTATGCTGTTACCCTTCAATCGATAGGATTAGAATACCTGTCCAGTGTATCCCATACTGCACATTTTCACATTTTGTGTTCATCCAGGCGGGATTTTATTCTAATTTTTATATTTTGGATCATGCTTCAAGTCTGCACAGATACACAACATGCTCCAGCATAAGAATTTCCTTCTTACCATCAGCTAGCAGCACACATGGCAGTTCACATAGCTTGTGTCAAAGCAAGTCAGAACTCATTACAAATTAAAGGGTGGCCATATACTGTTTTCTTTAGGCACTCAATTAAAGGCAGGTGTCTAGCCCCTCATCAGTTGTAGGTGGTCTTTTCCTTTTGGGTTGTTTTTCTTTTCTTGGTGGTGACTCAAGTGCTTTCTTCACTTTTGAAATCTGTAAAACAACCCATGATCTTTTTGTAATATTCTCTCTAGTTACACGTGCAAAAGTTTCCAAGTAACAGTCAGGACTCAGTAAGTAATTTTTCTTACTTCTTCTCCTAGGTACACATTTATTCCAGATTCCTAATGGTGGTTAATGATCTCAAAAGAAATGAAATAACAGATGCACAATGTAGATGGCAGACATGCCAATTTCCCATTGATGAGTTCAGAGGACACTGTAAATTATGCCTGTTGCCAGAAGACCCCAGAAATGGAACAGTCAATCAGAGGATTCCTGCTTTGTTTATCCTACAATTCTGGGGCTTGAAATTTAACCCCTCTCTCTGTCTCTTCTTCTCAACAGAAAAGCTGAGAAGGCACCACATGTTTGGATTTAGCTGCTTTTGGATGTAATTGCAGGGAATTCACATTGACTCTGGGATCTTTGCCAGGGTACATGCTGACAGAAGACAGCATAGACCTTGGTTTGATAATGAACCTTTCTTCAGTCATCAATATTTTACACTAAACAGTATAATCATAGAGTAGCACTGTTAGCCTGAGGGTCAAGAACTGCAGAGATCCAAGCTTGGTCTTTGCTTAGTGTAAAAATGCTCATGAGACTACGTGACTAGGATCATTTACTGCAAGGAAAAATTAATTTAAAATGGACTGTTTATCCATACGAGTTCACTAGAGATAAGTTCCCTCCTTTGGAAAAACACCGCTCTTCAAGAAACAGCCATCAGCTTACAGTCGAGCCACATCACACCTACCTTAAATAAATAACACAAACACCTGCTTTAGCAGCCTAACGCTTATTTTAAGCAGTGGTGCAGAAGTAAGTTTTGCCCAGTCTTTATACAGCTGTGACTTGCAGGAAACAGTGCATGGAGCTGTTTCTCTAACCTTGCCCGGCTCCCGTGAATGCCAAGATCATGGACTCTTCATGCTCTGGGGTTGAAGAGCTCACCCCTCCAAAGCTTCCTCAGTGCACAGCTAACCAAAAGAGGATGGGCAGAGAAGGAGTGAGTGGGTAGGGAAAAGAGGGAAAAGAGTCTGGCTGTGTGTCAGGGGGGTTCCAGATGGCAGTCAGGCCAGCTGGGGCAATAGCTGAACCAGGCTGCCTGACACCCAGAAGTCCAGGACAAATGGCTACTGCCTGTGCACAGTACGCCCAGAATACATTAGATTTGTCATGCATGTGCAGGCCATCTGTGAAGCAAATGCTCAGTAGTCCCAGTGAGCTGAGATGGAAATATGAGGGCCCCTGCAGAGCACAACTGTCACTGGAAAGTGGCTCCCTCCTGAACTGGGTGAGGAAAGATTCTGTCCCTCTGTGGTAGCCATACCGTATTTCAGCATCAGCCTGCCAGCATTAAAGGTTTTTGCAGTGACAAAGTGTCCAGGAGAATATTACACACAGCTGTGGAATAAGATAGAAGTTAAATTGTGCCCACAAAATACATCTGTTTTAAAAAGTGGGCAATTGCATATGCCAACAGCTCATTTAGGCAAACTAAAGTAAGCATTCACTTTCATCATTCTTTATACAATGCCGGCTGCTGGCAGTGAAATATTAACCTTTCTGGCCCTCCCTCCTGTACATGGCACTGTTGGAGTGTAAGGAAAGCACACCCAGTGGTCTGTTCAGGATTTAACCTGTACTTACTGCTACTTTGAATTCTTCAGAAACTGAGTTTACTGAGATCTTCCAGAATCATAAAACCATTGTAAAAATTAGGTTGGAAGGGACTTCTGGAGGCTCTGTAGTCCAAACTCCAGCCAAAGTAAGTCTAATTGCAGACTTATGCAGGGCTTTGTCCAGCTGAATTTTGAAAATATCTGTGGATGGAGACTCCACAGCCTCTCTGGGCACCTGTGCCAGCGCTTGGCCACTCTCACAGTGAAGCAGTCTTCTCTTACATTCAGCTAAGGCTTCCTTTATTGCAAGTCATGACTACTGTCTCTTAACATTTCACTGTGCACCTTGAGAGGAGTTTAGTTCTGTCTTCTCCATAACTCCCCTTTAAACAGAGAGGAAATAATTTTTGATTACATTTCTATTCTGCTAGTTTTTCTCCACTTAAAATCTTACACTCAATTCATTCATTATTTCACAATCAGTGATAGGCTGGTGCATGGTTGCATTTAACGTTTCATACATAGGCCCATTTCTTCAACACACTAGAGTAAGCTTATTATCAGGAAACATGAATAGAGAACTATGCCTAAGTACTAGAACAAAAGACAGGTTTTAAACTTTTAAGTGATGGATTTTTTAGGGGATAATATCTGTATAGTCTAAGCAAACCACGGCATTACCATCTTTGTTTTTCTCTCTTTGAATGGCATTGCACAGATGTGTTATTACTCTCACATTTTCACCCTGGATTTATAGACAGGGAAACACGACTTTTTTTTACGTAGGATTTTTCCTACCTCACAAGGACATAATAAGTATAAATGCAAAAATTGTTCTATGTGTACCTCAGAGAAAAATGTGCCTTAACAAAAGAATTTGTGCATTCTTTTATAAGTATAGTACCTTTCCAGAATCCAGTCAGGAAAATTTTTGAAGGGACAAAACAATCACTGAAATACGCTGAAAATTATACAACTATTAGACAATTGTCTCTGAAAATCTAATCTCCCTAGTTAAGTTCCTCTTTGACTTGGTCTGAATCTATCACTGGTGGCAGAGTGGCATCTGAACCCTTCTATAATTCTTATAAAAAATTTCTACCTCTTTAATTCAAATTATCACCCTTAGTTGTGTTTTAGGTTTCATGACATGACAATACTGCATCATGATGCAAAGATGCATGATACAAAGGTCTTGTCCTATCTAGTCAACTTGTTATATCAGTACAATATGATCTTAACTTGACATCAGAAATGCAAAGATGGAAATGATGCCATATTAAACACAGTTTTATCCTGTTAAACAGTTGCAAAAAATGCCTTACAGCTTGCTTTAAGCAAACACTTGTTTTTCTTCCCATGTACAGAACCTAAATGCATATGCCACGTATATGGAAAATGCAGATCTAATGGAGGTCCTCACAATTGCTCTCTGGTACCATATTCCTGTGGTTTTTCTTTGCTTGAAATACCCCGCTACCACTTACTTTGTCTTCTAATGAATTTCTTCAATTTTAATTACTTTCTAATTTAATATTCTTTTTTTTTTTTTTTTCCTAAAAAATTCCTCAAGCATATGCCTGACTTGCTAAATGTAAAGATACATGCTATAGGCAATATTTAATAAACAGTCTCTCAAAGAAAAATGTATCAGAGGTCTTTCAGTCTCTGTCATGTATTCATGACAATTATTCTGTCTCATGTTAACAAGGTAGTGTGAGAGAATTGCTCACAGAACATCAACACAAGATGAGACAAAAGCGACTCTTATTATGTGGTCTTTCATTACTAATCTTTGTAACACAGGTATGATACCCACAATGAAATGCAGATATCCCTCAGGTTACTGGAAATGTTTTAAGTAGGAACAAAAGTAGGAACCAGGTAAACAGAGACTATTTATACTCTGCTGGAGACAAGTAATAAGGCTGTAACGGACAGCTATAGACAGGCAATGACATAGTGACTAATGAAAAGAAATAGGAAAAAGCAATTGGAACATTTTCTTCCTTATTCCTTCTATGAAAAATAACTAAGAAAAACACCATGCTAACTGGAAAAAATGCAAATCTTGAAGGTGTCTGATATCCTTCCTGTTTTGTTGAAAGAAATGGGGATCTGGAAGCAAGTAAGAGGGAAAAAAAAAAAAACCAAAACAAATAATCAGGTTGTTTACGAGGAAGATCACAGCAGCTGGATGAGCAGCAGGAATGGAATGGGACAGGACGGGATGGTCTGGCCTAAGCCCGCGCTCCCCACATGCACAGCCTCCTTGCAGTAATGACAGTATCCCCAGCCAATAATCTCTTAGACAAAAATATAACTTCAGCACTCCTCCCACAGACTGATGATTAATGCTAAGCACAGGGCCATGCAGCTTCTGAGACTGAATTAGCTGTCTTGTGGGTTTCCTTTTCTGCTTTCCCTTTGGTTTTTGGTTTTACTACTTCTGATCATATAGTTAGATCCTCCCCATGCAATCCAGTACTTTCTGGTTCCTAAATCAGCTGCTGTTGAGCCAGATGTCCCAGCACAAGGATGAGTGTAGCCTGTGATCATGGCTGGGACTGCGCTTCCTGGGGGAGTATCAGAGCCTGTGAGGGTGCTAGCAGTGTTGTTGGAACAGCCTTGTGAGCAGCCTGAAAACCTCTTAGTCATTTTGCGTACTCCAAGGAAAGGTGCAGGGTGATTTCTTTCACTTGCTTTGTATCCATTTCCCCTTGATTTTTTCTGTCTTGTTTTCAACCATTGTCTCTTTTTTTCCTTTTCCCTTTGTCTTCTGAGTATCTCTTCGCTCGTTCCCTGCTCACTGGAGTGCTGCTATCCCTCTGTACTTTCCTCTCTTCCCCTCGTACTCTTTCCCACTTTATCTTTTCACCTCCCTCTTGCTTTATTCATTCACCTCTGCTGCAATTCCCCCTGTTCCCCTTTTCAGTTATCCTCACACCATTCCTATCAGGTGATGCTTCTTTTTTTTTTTGCAGTTACCCTGTATTAGCTCCATTTGTTTTCAAATTCACTTTTCATGGCTACACATAGCAAAATACTAGCAAAAACACTTGCATGCCACATAAAGAGTCAGAGGACTTAAAACAGCTGAATCCCTCTTCTTTCCGAGAAGGCCCTGTCTCACATCAGCCCTGCCATAACTACTGATGAGATGAAAATGATGGACAATTGAGCACAGGGGCCTCCACCGCTGCAGTCCCATCTGCCCTCCTGCTGGCTGTGATGGGTTGCTGAGGTGGTCAAATGGCAAAAACAGCGAATTCAGCTCACAGAGTGAATGTGGCAAAGCCACTGACAGCACTAGGGTAGTTCAGTGTTCAGATACTCAGCAGCTGAGTCAGGGAGACAAAAGTTCAAAGAAGGGCAGCATTTACAATCAGAAACATGTTTTGGGCCTGAGGACTAGAGGAGTTAAAAATAGGAACATGTGGGCCTAATTACAGAACAAAGGAAAAAAGGGCTAGAAAAAGGAACAATTTGGAGAAATTAGGAACAGTTGATCAACCAGAGTATTGCAAACAACATCAGATACTGCTCCTGCTTTCCTTACAGAAGAGATCTGAATCATGTAATAGATGACCTACACTCTGCATGGGAATAAAATGCATGGGCAGCTAAAAACATGAGATGTGTGCTTGACAAGATGATCCTTGCATGGAAAGAATAAGAGTTAACTGTAACAGCTTTCAAAGCCCACAAAATACAAAACCTGCTGGCAGAGACCTGCCTGATCTGTCTCTTTGAGCAAGTGAGTTCCTACCCACTTTCTCAGGCTTTCCTAATTTTGCTCCCCTATAAACTGTAGATGATAGAATTGGATAGGCTCTCCTTAGGTTACTTCAACTTTCCCTGCTTTTATGAAATATATATTTGATCAGTACTAAGACTTTGAAGATTGTCAAGTTCAACCATATTGGCTCTTTTGGAATATGATGCTTCATCTGGTATGTTTGTATGTATACAACTGTTTCTAGACATTAACACTCTGATCAATATGGTAAAAAAATCTGTGGTAATGCTATCACAATTTGAAAATGCAGTGGCCTCATGGTGGCAGACTGCAGCCAAACTTCCTTTCGATTTGGGCCTAAATCCTAAATTCTGTGTTAGGGCTTAGATCTCCTGATCCAATTATATTTGCCTATTTTGAATAGTCTCCATGCTTGTACAGCTGGTAGAAGATTGCCTCGGCTATGAGGCAAAGAAGAAACCTACCATAGTAAAATAATGGCCAAACCAAATGTGAAGATTATTAGATCAGTGTATTTATTAGACTGCTCCATTTCTTTCTTGCTCTAAGTCCATCAGGGCATGTTTAAATGTCTGTCTGACTCTATGTAGTGCTCCAGTGCTTTGGCTGGACTTTTGATTTCACATTTGCCAGTACCATGTAAGCGTAATTGCAATGATTTTCTGGTAATGTCTTACTGTACAGTGATCAAACACCATTCTAAATCATCGTCTCGTTGTTCTAGCATGTATAGCACAAGCTTTTGTATACTGTCCTGGGTTGAGTGAGTAGTGGGCTTTTTTTGGTGGCATGGGAGGGGGCTATAGGAGCAGCCCCTTGTGAGAAGCTTCTCAAAGCTCCCCCAGCTCCACGTCAGCTCCACTTCTGTTTGGAAACTGAGCCAATCGGCTGCACCTCTGCAATAATGTATTTAAGAAGGGACGTGGTGATGAGCAGTGGGACTTGTGAGGAGGAGTTGCTGTAGCTGCGTGAACACCAAGGTCAGTGGAGGAATAGAGGAAGAAAGGAGGGGGGAGGTGTGCAGGAGCAGAGATCCCCCTGTATCCTGTGGTGAGACAGCACGGTGCCCCCCCCCCCCGCCACCCATGAAGATCTACCATGGAGCAGACACTGATTTATGGCCTGTGGTTTCTGCCGTGTTGATCAAGGTGCTGTGCTCGAAGAAGGCCGGGGTCTTGTGGGAAAAGGTAACCCCGCTGCTGTAATTCAGCCCTGGGAGGATTGCAGCATGTGGGTGTGTCCCACACCAGAGCAGCTCGGGAAGGGCTGCAGCCTGTGGGAGAGAATCCAGTGAGAGAAAGTTAGTGACCCATGACGGAGCAGTGTGGGGAACGCTGCGGCCCATGGGAGGAATTCAAGTCAGAGAAAGTTTGTGGAGGACTGTCTCCTGTGAGAGGGGGACCACAATGGAGCAGGAGGAACAAGTTTCAGACACTCCCCTCACCGAACATGAAGGAAGTGGCAGCGCTGACTGCACCCCCCATCCCCTGCCCCTGCACCACTGGGGGAGGAGGTAGAGATATCGGGAGCAGAGCTGAGCCCGGGAAGAAGGGAAAGGTGAGGCGAAGGTGTTCTCAAGATGTGGCAATGCTTCTCACTGTCTTACTCTGTAACGTGTTTTTAGTGTCTGTAATAAATGTATGTTCTTTTTTTTTTTTTTTTTTTTTCTTCCCCTAACGAGTCTGCCTGTTGATCATGCCCATAAAGGGTGATTTTTCCCCATCCCATTCCTATCTCGAACCCCAAGCCTGGCTCTCTGTCCCTTCTTATTGCTGGAAGAGAAGGGAGAGAGAGTGGCTGCATGGTGGTTGGCTGCTGACCAGGCTCAAACCACGACATATACTGAATCTAGATTAAGGTGAGGATCTTACACATATCTATTTCTTTCCATTAAAATCTTCCCAGCACAGATCAGAGAAATGTCATGATATTAACATAGTAAATTCAAAGTAATTATGAGTCTTCAGAGAGCATAGGAAGCCTTTATGGCAGAAATCTAACTAGGTCATCTAACCGATATAGAAGCACTAAAAATTTGGGTGATCAGTTTTTGTGATCGGCTGTAGTGATTACATAGTAAAAAGTAACTTAGTTCCTCTCCCAGCCTATTTTATTAGGGTAAATACTTTTCCCTCAGAACAAGAAGAAATTTCAGCCAGCCCTGAGATCTTGCACTCCTTAGCAAACTCTGTCCCATACAGAGGTACTGAAATTAATGCAACACTACACTTACTACCCAACCATGCAATGCGTTGTCATTTTTTCCTCATAATTGTTCTTGGACAGAGAGATACTCTAATTCAATGATGATAATTTAACAGTCATTTTATCATTGAAACCTGCTGTGATTTTCTATGCTCCTACAGCTCCTCAGATATGGCAGAAATCAGTACTTTCAAGTAGTCTGAAGATATTTATTTTGGTTCAATTTTTCTTGCAAGACAGCAAAGAAAAAAATGTTAATTTTTCAAAAGTGCTCTGACTCAGGAATCAGAAATTCTAAGAGCCAGTGAAACCTATTGCAGAACCCTGCAGTGATTTTTTTTTTCACTAACATCGCTACATTTTTGTTTACATCTGACCAGTTTGGCTTGGACAGGGTAATCTCACATCTGACTGTATATGTTTACAAATCTGTGAGTTACTAATGGACAAGAATGCCCTGGGATCCACTCACTTTCCTACAGATGGGCACCCAATACCAGAAGGTATATTTCATGGCACCTTGTTGTGCTCAAGGACAGAAGTCTTCTGCAAACCCCCTATGCCATCTGGCTGCCCAGTGCTGATGGATGTTGTACAGCATCTCAGGTGGTATTGGGTGACTGAATCAAGTCCCTGAAGTAAATATTCTACATAGCTAAAAATAAATTTTTCAACAAATATCTACCAGTTTGGGATAGTTGAGGTACTGGATATATGCTTGTATCAGTTCTCCAAATAGCAGTGCACTTACAATCTGAGTTTCAGATGAACCTTGCTATGTGAAATTATAAAATGTATCTCTGGAAGCATTTTTTTGGGAAAAAAGAATCCTCCAAGAAGGGAAATGTATTACAGTTTCTGTGGGTTTACTTTTTATTTTACTCCTGAGTGCTTCCAGCAGAGTATTCCATGATAAATACCAGGATAATGTTGAAAATACAGTATCTAAGCCCTTGCAGCATGTTTCTGAGAGTACACACCTTAGCTGAATTATTATACAATCACTGTGTCATCTGTATGTTATTCTTGACATCTAGAAAAGGGTGGAAGATAAACAAAAAATATATGTTTAACTAACTGAACAATGATCATCTTTCTCCTAAACACAGATGTTCCTTATTTGCTCCAAATACTGAACAAGAATATGAGAAAACATTCTTTTGGGTCTGAAGGATCCCTATGGCCAAACTGACTTCCTTTTATACCCATCTGTATCTCATATGGACCGTGTCACCCATGTCTATAAGAAAATGACCTTCTCCACCAAAATGCATTCATGGAGAACTCTAGCACCTTTATGTTTATGCTATAAGAATTCTAATCACCAAAAAAAGGGAAAACAGTTTTAGAGGACAACACATAAGTTGTCTTTTATGGACATCAGAGAATGGTAAGGCACAGGTTGAAAATTGCATTTTCTAATTGCCAAAGGAATATTTGAAATAAACTTTACTCTTTCCTCTCTGGGGTATTACTGAAATGACAATTTCTTTCCATTTCCCAGCAAAGAAAGTTTCCAAAAATATTTTCTTGCTCACCTCCAATATGCTGCTAAGACATAAAGTTTAAACACTTATTTTCTGCAACTTCCAGAGTTTTATTTCTCCTTCTTTCACATAGGGCTGTTTTGAAAAGCTTGATCTCCAATGCCTAAATGTGGAAAGGCTGATAATTTACACTGGAAGTGGCATTTGGGAAACTTGCATATCTGGAGAGCTGGTTTGAGAAGAAATTGTAAAAATGCATTAAAGAAGAAAATTAACTGCCAGAATTAGACTGGCACACTTAAGGATTTTAAATGCCAAGTTTTCTGCATAATGGACTGATTATGTCTAAATTCATTACTGAAATACAGTTAAAGCTGGTATTCTTCAAAACTATGCAAAGATTAAAAGTGCAGCAAACATCTGAGTGCATAGACTTAAGCTTTAGGGTATTCTTTTAAAATATATAGTGTGTTCAGTACTATAAAGTACTGGACATGTTCAGACAATACTTCACTAGGAGGGTGGCTGAATGTTCTCTTCGGTTTGACCTCAGGGCACTGTGCTTGCTTTAAGTTTTCCTCTACCCCCAGTGGCTGTGGAGCTCAACTTTGCTTCAGTGGGAACATACTTATTAGCAAGCTGGGAGTTCTCTTTCCTTGTTCCTCTAACAGATTTATGAATTTCAGTTCAGTCCTTGATAACAAGGTTTTCAAGTACCACAGGGAAGTTTGTTGTCCAAACACTTCAACAAAAATGCTGCTTTGGTTACCGCGTTGGTAGGGTTCATGGGAGCTTACAGTGAAGGAACAAAAAGCTCAAGACTCCTGCCTGAATTCACCAATTCAAGGAGCTGCAGGAGGTTAAGGCCTTCTGCTTCTCCAAATATCTGCCTGTCACCTCTATCTGAAAGCCCAGCTTTATCACTGCCAAAGGTGAATATCCTAGACTGTGAACTGGGCATGTGTAGATATATGCAGATAAGAGTAGTACAGTCACATATTTCTTCTCTGCTGACTCTGCAGCAGTAAAGGATCTGTGGGAAGAGTCCATGGACAGCTGAGATTAGAGTGACTGTGCCTAACAGCAGGGCAGCAAGGCGTGCCCCAGTCTTACAGTGAGGATTCCCAGTTTCTTCCTAGGTGGTTTGCACACAGTCAGCTTTCATGGTCAGTTCTTCTAGCAAGGAGAGAATTGCATGTGCTAAAGGCCAGTTTATCCATTTTTTACCCAGATTCTCCATTTGGGATTTATTCACAAAATTACATGCAAAAAACTGCTTATGGGAGACAATTCAGAATATACGGCTTCAACTTTCCCCTGTACTGTGTGTGGGTCCATTCCTGCCTCTGTTACAAAAAAAACCATTGAGTTAAAGAAGGCAGTAACAGAAATTCCATGCTTACACATTCTGGAGTTTCATTCAGTGACGTCATTTATCAGTTTGACTTTGCCAAAGAGAATAAGTTCACATTATAGGATTTAAAAAGTCCATCTAGAATGGAATCAGTTAGAAAAATCTCAGATTTCAGAAGGACATGCCATACATGGACCCTTAATCCACTCATTTAGGTTAGTTTCTTGAGATTTGTATTTGTAACCAAAACTTTCTTAGTTAATGAATTACAACCTTGAAAAACACTTAGAAAATGAAAACACATTCCAGACAACAAAAAAAGGCCATGTTAAAAAGCTCTTATTATTTTTTTGGAAAGGCATAAAGAGAATTTAAGGAGATTTCACGTAGATTCAATAGTGAAAAGACATGCCAGATAAAAAGCTTAATCATGTTAACTCTCCAGAAGAAAAAAAGACTAGCACACTTTATGTATGACAACTTACAGAAATCCCATAACTCCATAGAAGTGTTCTTGTAACTTAATACATGCTGCAGCCTATTTTTAGTTCCTGGAATATGCTTTCTAATATTAATTTTTGGTTTTCATCTTGCTATGTAAAACTTAAGTAAAAACTGTAAAAAAGGCAATGAATCAAACACTCAAACGCAGGTGACTAATTTAGCTAAGTCATGGAAATGTCTGCAATTAACCGTGTGAATAATATATAAACCACTTGAGCTAGTTTAGGAATGAAGTGAAGGGGGAATCCAGGAGAGGTGAATGCTATCCCCATTTCAAGCTTTGGCTATTGATACTATCAATGAAAGAGAGAATAGAAGATTGGAGTGTGAGAATCTCTTTTTACCATCACCTTCTCTTCTGGGCTGATATACATTTCTTTCTGATTGTGTCACTTACGGTTTTACGCCCTACTGTGCTCACTTGCACCCACTTAGACAGCTTGCTTATGGGCATTTGACAGCAATAAAAGCAAGTGATCAGACCAGAGAGTGTAAAGGAAAGCGGCTCAGAGAGTAGCAGATGGCATAGTTCTGCTTGGTGCTGGTATCCCTAAAAGGCTCATTTAAATACCAACCTAGAAACAAGAAATCCCATATGATTTTCAGACCCTTGTCTCTAAACATTATGAAAAAATGTATTACTTTAAAGGAACTGTATTAGAAAACTGAGCATTGTGAAATCAGCCAATTATAAAATGTAATAGAGGATGGTAAAGGGATCAATTTACTTGATTTAGACATTTTCCCCTCATGCAAATTTTCACCATTTGGAGAAGTTTCCTTACATAACAGTTGCATTCCTAGGTGACAGCAAATGTTCATCCAAAATGCTTTCTTTTATTCTGACCTGTGTGTAGGAAAGAACATAAGAATGAATGTGCAGGGATACTTCCCTCCAGGGCTCTGTCAGCCCCTGGCAATTTGTAGCTGAGAGATTACCTAATGTTCCACTAATGTTCTTATGCTTAATGACATTCAGCAGGCTTTTTATACTAGGACTTTACTGTTTAGTTTTCTGAACCCATATAAATTTTTAGGATCCACAAAGAATTCCACAGTTCAGCTAGATAATATATGAAGAAATATAATGGTTTTGTTTGATATTTGGAAATATGAATGGTTTTGTTTGCTATTTGTTTGTGTTTGAACTGGTTGCCTCCTAGGTTAGGTCAATTCTCCTACAACAGGCACCTAAGGTTAAGCAAGTAGTGTTTTCCACCGAAGGCCCTCAAAAGGCAACTCTGTTGATGGTTTAATGAACTTAATTCAGAACCGTTGCTTTGCTGCATGCCCAGAACTGAGATACAAGCTAGATGTTTATGTCAGGGAGCTGGTATAACAGCCAGAATAATTTACCATTTGTGTGCAATATTCTGGACCCTGTTAGGGCTGAGAGAGTGGTTCTCATGTGTTTTCCGTGTGTGACAAAGGAAAAAGGAATGCCTGTGCTGGTGATGTACAGTGGCTAAGCAGCTGAGGTACCATAAACATTGGCAGATTACTGAAGAACGCCTAGGCTGAATGCAATATGTTGTGCGCAAGGAAAGCCAGAATTAATGTAGTTGAAGCATCAGGACTGGTTTTGTGAGGCGACACACATACTGTAATTCTTGGGAGTCTAAGTCACTGTTAAATTTAGTCTCTTGTTCCATCTCTGGTTTCCTTAAAACTGTCTGGTGAAGAGACTTTCTCCAAGCAAGCAGTTCTTCACACTTAAGTCAATGGAGAATTTGTATGAACTAGGGCTTAGGAGATGATACTTTAATAGGATTAATGAGAAGTAACAGAATACATGATAGACACAGCTAGAGATATTTAGGGAAAAACTTCAGAAAGACATATGTTTCTATTGTCAGTTTGACTTGAGGGAGGGGGAGAAGGGCACAGAAGAGTCATATCTATTTCTTACCTCTCCTTTTTGTACTTCTCTGAATTTTTGGCAAGTATTCTGGGTTTGGACTCCACACAGAGGAAAGGAGTCTTTTCCATACTGATGAAAACGTAGAAGGGAAAATTGGTATAGTTCTTCAGGACTGATGGGAAAATGAGGATCAAGAATGTTGTTAAATTATAATATAGACCTAGTAGAAAATAGAGGATGATGGAAAATACTGACAGTCTAGCTGGCCTATAATGAAGGATAACATTTTCCATTACAGGAAATGTAAAGCACTGGAAAACATTTTGAAGAACTATCATTTAAAGTTTTGAGTTTAGTGGGAAATATCCCTTCTCAAATTGTATGCATGATACAATCTCATAAATATGGGAACATAAGTTCTCTTTAAAGTTTTGGCCTTTCTTCAGCATATTTTTTTTTTTTTTATTCCTTTATATTGTATTAACTTTTTGTTTGCTTTGAAGAGAAAAACACACTCCTCTGTGTTTCCATTCCCCTCCCAATTCCTTTCTTTTAATGACATGTTTGACTCAAATATCATCCTCCATTTTACCCTCCTAAATTTTTCTGCTGTCTCTGTTCTTGTTTCTGGCAACATCATACAAAACTTCTCACTTCATACAGCCAAATGGCTTTCTTAAACCCAACTATCCTCAAATCAGCATCTAAACTGTAATTTCTGTTGCTTTTAAATCTCTTGAGCATATATTCTTTTTCATTTCTATCACCTTAGTTTTCATCAATTCTTTCCTGATTGTCCAGTTTAATTTAGTCTATTCTTCTGCAGTTTCCTTCCATAGATGAAAAGATTATAGTAACCAAATACCATTAAGCAGTTATGTCATCAGCCTCTTAGTGCTGATAGAATAAGTATGTTTCTTTCTCACAGCCAGACTCTCCCCAAACCCCTTTTTCAGAGATACTTCAGGCTGTATTTAGTCTTATTTTAGGCAACTACCTAGGCAGCCAATTTCGATGTTCCTGTACCGGACATGTACAGAATTCAGGCTCTTAAATGTGGGCACATCCCATTTCGAGGTCTAAATGAAGGCAATGTTACTGTTCCATCTCCTTTTTCTATTTCTAATTTGATTCTCTCCCTGTCTCTCTAGATATTCTTTCAGAATATCCACCCATATGTCCCTATCTTCCATCTCTAATTGATTTTTCCAATTTATTTTTGGCAACAATGCTGTTTTCTCAAGTTGTGAGTTTGTTTTGTCTGTAATCCTGTCATTGCCCCTGCTGGGTCAATTTTCTATTCCCATAGTTTCTTTCTACAGCCTGAAGGCTACTTTCAGCTATGGCAGATTCTATTTCTTTGGACTTCCCAGACTGGATAGATACTGTCTTTTGTACATCATCTGCTAGGAAAGGTGACATATTTTATGCTGTAATACAAATACAGATTTCTTGTTAGAGCTGCAGCCTTTTGATAGGAAAACTCAGTTTGTTATGAAATCTGCTTTCCAAATAAATGTTCTTTAAAGAAAATTAAGATCATAATTTGTCTAAAGTGGAGATATATGGTTCAGATATTCTGGTTTAATTCCAATTCAGCCACCAAATGTAGACATTTTTTGAGAGTATACAACTTGTTAAATGATATTATTTGTGATAAAATTAAACTCTTTGGATGCATTACTTCCCAAATTAAAAGGGAGATTTTGTGTAGCATTGAAGATTCATTTTGAGCTGAATATTAACTAGAAAGAGGACAAGAACCACCCAAATTGCAACACTTAGAAATTTGGCAGCAGTTTGCAATTCAAATTCCTTAGTTTCCTGTCAAAGTCAAACTCGTGGTTAGAGGAAGATGAGGCAAAGATAAATAAAACAGATTATTGAAGCAACTCCATTTTCTGTGCTTGTTGATGAGATTAAATGTACAGATCTCTCACAAAAAGTGACTTTTAGGTCCTCTTGAGAAGGTGCAATTTACAATTATGTTGTTTAGATCAGATTTTTACCTTCAAAACAGGTGAAGGTGCTGTTAATGTGGATGCAACGTTCACACAACATGCAACATATTCTAGTAATGAAAAATAATGAGCTGTTTTTTTGTTTAGCTGAAATTGCTGTGGCTCTACCAGAAAACTGGTTTTCTATTGCCAGCTCTAACCAGTGATATCTGTGAGATTCTGGAAGATTTTTCGGTTCTATTTTTCTAGAATATCATTACTTAGGAAGAGAGGGGAAAATATTTACTGTTCTACTGCAAAATTTAGAGTTATCTACACAGAACAGCAGACAACTGTGCAAAGATCCTTGAGCTAGTAGAAATCTGAGCCAGTAATTCCATGTGATATACTGAATAGCCCTGTGTCACTGGGAGCAGGCTAAGCAGTATTAAATGGCAATTTGCCAGAAGCTGGGTCTGGACCCCTAACAATAGCAATGATTATCTTAGATTAAGCCTTTTGGTCATGTAGCCATTGTATTTCCCCAGCATACATGGGCTGTACAAGCCCAACTCTGATGCTGTGCTGTAAATTTGGTCTTTGTCTATTACAGGCAAACTCTAAAGCTTACACAAAGTCAGTGGATATAGCATATATATCTGACTCTCTTCTCCCACCTGCCCCAGCTGAAATATGCTATACACTATCACTGTTACTCCTAATCTTGTAATAATAATGATTATTAAGTCTTTTAGAAGACAAAACTTGCATAACCTCAATGGTACAAAACCTACACAGACTCAGTGGGACCAAAAGTTTGTTCTCTCAGATCAGAATTACCTGTACGTGTTTCACAAGACGAAAAACAAACTTTCAATTGCCTGTCAGATTCAAATGTGTTTCAGGTAAGACTACAAATTGCCTGAAATTTCCTCAATCAGAACTGGGGCACATTGCCACCCCACTGTGAGCACAGTTAAATCCTGACAAAAATTCGTTGCTAAAAGCTTAGCAATTCATGTATTTTGTGTGTAAGGAAGGCAGTTTTTACACAAGGATGAGATTGGTGAGACTTAAATGATAAATTAATTTCAAATTGAGAAAATTAAATGCTGTAGAAAGTACTTGCTTCATTTTCTTAGCAGTCACAAAAGTGCACAAGTATTTCGAGCAGCTTGACATCTGTATTACATAAGCAGAGAGCAATTCAGCTGCTTGCAGAATATAAAAAACAACTTTGACCTTACACTGGAGTCATGCTTCAAAAGACTGATTATTCATACAAGGAAAATTGCTTAAAAACAACTGCTTGAAAATATTCTCAGAAAGAAAATAGATAGATTGTTCTGAGGCAATAATATAACTATGATATTACAAACTGGATCTTTTATTTTTTTTTTTATTCCTAAGGCTTTTTCTTTTTTTCATAATAAGTTTTTCATCTGCTAGTATTTGAAATATTTTATATTTCAAAATGTTTCCCTTGTTTGTTCAATGTATTTGTTAGCTTGCTTGAATGTAGTTCTTCAAGAAGATTGAGAGTTGCAAGCCATTTCTCTCTAGCTGCTAATGAAAGAGTTTCAAGCAATGTTGCCTCTTGTTATGTTAGGTCAGAAACAATACAACTGTAGAGTTAAAGAAGCATTCTGTTGGTAAAAAATAGTGTAAATTGTCCATAAGATAAAAATTGTGATTCAATAAATTTTCAAAATATCATTGATATAAGACTAATTGACATAAATTCTGGATTTATTTTAAAATAACATTTTCTCTCTGAAGGAGGAGTCCTAGTCATCTGGCTGAGGGGCAGAGTGGAAGTTCAGGAAATCTGGGTTCAATTCAGAACACTGCTGCCGATTTCCTCTGTGATGCTGGGTAGATAGCTCAGGCCCATTCCTGAAATCACTTATGCAAATCTTTCACTTCACTGCTGTGAGCAGTCCTGGGATTTCAACAGGTCAGGCTGTAAAGTAGTTAAATGTTAAAGACTGAGACCAATTCTCCGCTGTTCTCCTCTGTTAATTGTGGGTACCAGTTCTTCATTTTGTCTGCCCCATTTCCATCTTGCCCACAAAGCTTGCTAAGCCTCTGGATCCAGGACTGGGCTTGGGCTTCTCTATAGGAGCAAATTACGCTGTCTTAACCTTACCAATGCACTTGAAGCAGCACATCCCTCAAAGTGTGTTTGGTTGTTACAGCACATAAAAATGAAGTGGGCTCCAGCCTTCTCTCCATTTTCTGAAACAAACTGTGGTGAAAAGCCACATAAACCAAAACACGTGTTTCCAAATAGATCTTTCAGGGACCCTCAGTAAGTTGCTGCTCCTAGGACGGTACAACATGCGCTGTCAGCATGGGTCTCTGTGCACTAACACAAAGAAGTGCTGGTTTTTGCTGTAATCAGCATATTAATAAAAATAAGTTTCTTTTTTCTTTTACATTTGCTGATACAAATATCTGAGCACCAATGTGAATGTGGAAGCAAAAGGTCAGTTATTTCATTTTATGTCCAAGCCAACAGACCTACTGTAACAATTGACATGTGCTGATTTTCTTGCATCTGTTTTGATCGGGATTATTTAATGTAATACTATGTGTATATCTAAGAATGCTACATTCCCTGTTTTTTCCAGAGTGCTACTTCAGTAGCAGAATTCAGCTCCATAGTTTGAGAGTTGCAAGACCCAAGGACTGTCCGTCTCCATGTAGAGGACCCATCGAAACGCAGAATACATGAGGCCAAGGAATGAATGAACAGTAGTATTCCTCAAGTTCATGTTTATCTTAACTGTTCTGGCCTGTGTCAGTGAAGTGCTATAAATCAGTTGAAAATAATTTCTGTGATATTTTGTGATAAAATGAAATAATAAAACATATCTAACAGTTTGCTGTTCATCTTATGGTCTTTATTAGCTTTTCTACTTTCACAACTTCAACATCAATCTTGTTGTTGCTGTTTTGCAAGTGCCTGCTGAGCTCCTGGGATACAAGAGAGGACCATCTTGGATTTTTAGAGGGTGGTTCCCAGGAACCTGCTGCATCATCAAGCTGAGCTTCAGTCCATAAACAAATCCCGTAACTTGGGTTACAAGGTCTGGTTCATACCCAAGTATCGGGGTTCAATTTTTCTTCAAACTGTCCTTTATGGTGTTATACAGTGGTCCTAATTCCTTCCTAGCAATATTATTTTTACATAGTTTATTAACTAAGTCAAACTAAAATGTTGCCTTGAGAGGTTTCTGGAGTTTTTACTACTCATTGTGAAGGAAGCCAGAAGTTTCAATTGAAACAAAGTGAAAAAAAAAAAAAAATTAAAAAATCAGATAGTTTTCTCCAAGCTATCTGTAATTCACCTCAGTGAAAGCATTTCAAACACGGGTTTTCCCTCGAGCTCTAGTGATCTGGTCACGTATCTCTGGACAGTGACATGCCATTCTCTCACATATTAAACTGATTTTAGAAGGTAATTCACTTGGTGCTTTTGATGTGCATTTTAATTTTATCAGTACAGAATCATAGTTCAATGGGCTTCTTCTTGTCAAACTTGAGCTGTTCTTTCTTTATCTTACATTTTTTCAAATAGTTTTTAAACCCAATGAAGGAATTTCACACCACCAATCAAAATATGCCGGTCAAAAGAATTGTTTCAATTTCTAGCTCTTAATAAATCACACAGAGTTAAATCATATTCATGAATTCCATAATAGTTATGTATTTATGTTCTCAATTTACATAACAGAAAGTTGCAATCCAGTAGGAAAATCTGAACTCTTTAATAGTCACCTGCTGAATTTCATGTCAGGCAGAACTCATTTGTTTATGTCTGCTAGTCTCTCAGTGGAAAAAAGTTAACCTTAATACAATATTAACATAAGCTTATTCCCTCATTCACTCCTCTTTGTTTTGAGCTAAACAAGCAAACAAACTTAATTTTTGCCCTCTAAATTTAACACTGGTCTCTATTTATTACATGGCATATCTCCCTACTAACAGAGGTCAAGCAAGGACCATACAGAATATCACACCGATTGACTTATGAAAGCAAAAAGTAGGACTGTGAGACTCCTTGAAAACTTCTCTCCACCAAGAGACATGTTGTGTCACCTTGTACGTAAGATGCATAGCATGACCACTTGCTTGGGCCAGTGATCATCTCCCCATTTTGTGTTAGCCCTGCTTCTCAGTAACTTGATTATTTAACTTATGCATTTTGATGAACACTGCTCCTCTTCTCTGAAGGCTGACACTGCTAGGGCCTTTTCCCCCACGCCAAAAGCAAGGCTGCTCCAGGAGCTCTTTGCCAGGGATGCTGAATGTGAAGCAATGGAGTCCCACCCTTCCCCTGCGCTGAGTAGGGGGCTGAGGAATGTAGATTGATTCATTCCACAGCTGAGGTCTCCAAGTTCATAGCATAATGTGCTGCAGTCATGTCCCTAAACTGGCTTTCTATCAGACTTTAAAATGAAACATTATGCTTTTTCTCTTCAATACTAACTTTGCCAGAAAGGAGTTTTTGATTTTTAAAACCAGAAGTGTGTGTGTTGGTAGAAATACTGGAAAAAAATAACATCTGTATCCTGATACCTGTATGTCAGGAATGATTAGTGTCACCGAGGGTGCATAAACATATGTAGTAATTAATTCAGCTTCTTCCTGCTTACAAGCATCACATTTACTTTTTATTCCGTTGATTACAAATGTTGCGTGATTACTTTTAATCCAAAAGCAATAAATTTGTACTGACTGATTAATCTGAGCTGTAAACTGATCTTTTCAGTTTCATCAGTTGTTGATTTATTTCATTTTTGAGAGAAAACAGCCAATGTTCAATACTGCTTGTTTTTAATAAACTGCATCTTTTTCAATTCTTACTTTTACTGTTTCTGTTTACTTGAATTCCTTCTGCAGACAAATTAAATCCAATAATGATCATCCCTGAAGTTCCAAAACTATTTCTTCAAAATTTCTTTCTCGCTGCTCCTATCCCAGGTTTTCCAATTGGGATGCATATATAGCACCAAAGACATTTCAGATCGTGCAGCATTAGTTTAATCTCAGAATGTGTTTAAACTGTGCAGTACTTATGTTGGCCAAATTCAACATTTTACTCTGCCAGAAAATGCCAGGTGGTAACAGAGAATAATTTTAGGTACTTTCTTAGCTGTACACCAGATGGTGATAACACAAATGATAATATCAAACAAGTATTAACTTGTCTCTAACCCTTGCTTTCACATGCTATAGATGCAAAAGGCCATTCATACAGAATGCTTGCCATGTATTGTGCAGTATAGAATAGACATTCCAGAAAAAACTCGTCCCTGGAGTATCCATGAAGCACCCTGGTTGAAATTCCCCGATGACAATGGAAAAGGCAATGGAAAAAATCTATTATTAATGTTTTGTGGTTATGATTTAAAGTGAACCACATCAAGAACTTTACAGTTTTCTTTCACTCAGTAATCTTAACAAAGCCTCTTTGTTCTCATGTAGGCTATGTACTCAGCTGTGCTCTCCTGCATTTTCAGATACCAAACCACAATGACCACAGTAGATCATGATACTGGGAAATACTGTCCTTGGGTAATTTATTAGAGTTTGACATGAAACTGATGTAAGGATGACTCTGGAGAATTCAAAAGAGTACTGACAATGTTTCAGTCATATTTGGTATCTAGCTTCTTATCCAGTGCACACTGCGTTAGCACTGTTAGTAAATTATGTTAGATTAGATCAGCTCAGTGTATGGTCCAGTGTCTCCCTCCACCTATGTTTCCTGTCTAACGCCCTGTTTCTGTGAAGGAAATTAAAGCAGTGAGTGAGCTTTAAAGGGTTTGTGCATTAGCCTTTCAAATGAATGTGCCATATAATAATATTGCAATTAAAGGCTGTATCTTTATTTAAGACTTAACTGGCTAGAGGGATATTTGTAAATTACTTAGCTATGAAACATCACAGAAAACCATCAAGAACAAACCCATGAAAGCTATTATCTAAAAATAAAGAAAAACAAATCCTTCCTCCCTTCACCCTGCAATAAAAGGAGTGGTTGGATCTTTCTACTTCCTATGGAAATGGATAAAACATAGGTACCTTCTGTCTTAATTGCCTCTGCACATTTCTGGGTGCTGACATTTTCTTTTCTTTAGCAAAATAAGACCTGAAATCATGGTCTCTCCATGCTTCATTACATGTTTTAAGAAAGAATACTGGAATACCTCAGAAACTGTACTGGAATAGTTGTCCAAATTGCAAAGTCAGAGTGGTTTGCTTATAGTTTGAATATGAAAGTGGTCCATTCCAAATGCTCTGGAGAAATATTTCGCTGTTCAACCTCCTCTTCCTTCCCCCTCAGCTCCTCTTCCAGGCTTCCTCAGGTTATTTCCAGTTTGCTTTTAATGGAAATTCCTACTGACCCCGACCTGGTGCTTGATGAATTCAACCTTTTGCATTTATCAATCCTACTAGTCTTTAATCCAGTTTATGGAGGGCTGGAGACAACAGAAAGAAACAAATGTATGGAGATCAGTAGAATTCCAACAGTGTGATCAAAATCCACCCCCAAATGGGAATAATTAAGCAGTCTTTTGACTCTGGAACTTGGAGACTTTTTAATATCTTACTGATTCTTACCTGAGTTGGAGCCAATGTTCAGGATCTCCCAGACTCATCAAATTACGGTTTGTAGTTCTGCTTCCAAAGTCTTCCTGGCAATTTCTCCTCAGTGCTCATGTAGTCAAGGTCTCATAGGTATTAAAGGCCTCTGGCTGATCTCTTCTTGAATATGCATAATTTGTATGCCTGACTGCATAACAGGTCCTCATGTCTGATCTCTGTCATAGCCAAATAACCTGTCCAGACAGACAGCCATCAGCACCATCTTGTGGTGCTGGCATCACCAAACCTTTTAGTGCTGTCATGGCACGAAAGATGGAAGATGAGTCCTTGAAAAATCAAACAGGCAACACCTAAAATTCACACTTTGAATCTGAAACTGACTTTGACCTACAGCCCTATTAATGCTATGTCCCATGGTTTCTTTACATAAAACTTCTGATATATTTCAAAATGATAAAAGGTTAATTATACCAATAAAAAAATACATTGGCATTTTTCCCTCATAGTAATCTGAGCCCTCATGCCATTTATTTCTGCTATCAAACATTCAACTTTTATTTTTTGCATAATTCTGCTACACAGTTCAGAGGATGTGTGTGCTATTTGCTGTTGGTTTGTATTTAGAAGTCAAAAGCATTGGTCCCAGGTCAGCCTAAGCATAGGATTTGTGAATCTTCCATGGGATCAAGTGTTCTGCAGGACATGTGGCCTTTAAGCTTAATGGTTTTGTCACTAAACAATATTATGCCATTTATGATGTATAAATAATCTTTTGGATCAGCCTCAGAGCATGGAACGCCAAAAATGAAGTAGCGAAGAGAAATAATTTGCACTCATGCTCATAAGATGTTTTGTGATACCCCCTTCCACAATTTCATACTGATATCTCCTTTTCAAGGGAGTGGAGTTAGTAGAAAGCATATACCAGCACAGCACCGAATCAGACAGCAATTTCAGGAGTGGGATTTAACATAGATATTGTGTCAAAACCCATACCACTTTATATTATAAGCTTGTACATAGCAGTTCCACCACTTCCTCACATAAATGGAAAAATCTTTAAACTTTGTGTAGAGAGAAAGAAGATGGAGAAGAAAAAGAATGAAAGTCACATGTGAGAAATCTTAATGAAACCTTCTAGGACAGTGTTTTCTCCCAGATCAGTGTATTCCTGCAAAACATGATCTAGTAAGTTGTGGTTTTCATCCATGTATTGCAGGTGCTAAGGAGGAAACCTGTCTCCTCTGATATCCCAGCAAGATGACATATGCCATCTAAATATAATTATTTCTTTTTTTTTCCTCAAAACCACATTTAGAAAATTTCCAAGATCCCAACAACTTGAAATTGAACACTGAATGAGTAGAAACTCTGTAGCACTTCTGGTATTGCAACCGAAATGTGTTTTACAAAACTCCATATTGTTGCATGGAGCACAGATCAGCATGATCAAGTTCAGGAGACCTTAAGATACCATGGCCAAACAAAAGATAATTTTTCATAAGATAATAGGAATCATTTTCTTTAAACTACTCAGTATGACATATGGCAGCTTTGCATGACTCATCTTCATTGCTTCAGTAACTATTTTTACCAGTTGAGAAGGGATCGAGATTCTAAAAGGAACATTCTCTAAAAGGAAGGGGGAAAGGATTTGTTTCCAAAGCAAGTAAAGTAGAATGCGAAAACTAGCTGGAGTAACTGTAGCAATATTCTTCAGTAATAACTTCAGCATAACCCCACCCCCATGGAAACACTATACCATAGAATATATGCTACTATATAATAATTAATGTGCTTTCAAAGCAAAGTAATTCTTCTTGGGAGGAATAAGGGAGAAGGAGAGAATGCAAGCCACTTTTATTTTGGGTTAGAATTCCCCTGCAGCTGTTCAATGCCGCTCAACAGAGAAAATAATCCTGGACAAAAATATGCTTTTCTGGGATTCAGAATGGACAAAGTCCTATCATTAAAGAAGCTGGATAAGAGGCAGTTAAAAATGAAAAGAAAAAAAACACCCAACCTCATCATACATTGCCCTTTTACAAAGACTTTTTATCAACATATCCCAGCATCAGCTGTTGCCCAAAATTAGTACTATTCCTTTATCAATAGTCCCAAACCGTAAAACCAACTCAAAACCCCTTTGGGAAAGAAACACATGTATTATGTAAGGCTCAGATAACATACCAGTGCTTAATGTGAGCCAATGCAAGTTTTTGAAGTGTGTGCAAAACTAGAGATGCTAATAAAATATGTTAAACCATTTTCCTTTCTGTTAGTTTTGAACTGAATCCATTACCACATATGTTTCTACAATATATTTTTAAATTTTAGTTAAAATTGTAGACAAAAATTTTAATAAATGTAATGATATTAATAACAACTTTGTGAAAAGCTTTGAGGAAAATTTATTCTCCCCTTTTTTTTCTCCCCACTGAAAGTTGCAGTCAAAAAACCCCCCAACCTATAAATACATGAAAAAAGACTCCAGTGAAAATCTTTGATTAATTTCTTCAAGGGAGTAAAGTTTGCAGATCTATTGTAAGAAACCTAGTTTCTGTGCAAGAGCAAGACTTGAAGGAAATTGTTCCTCAGATGTATTTTCTCACTCTTCTTGATTTATTGGTAACTTTGAAACTCAAAACTGGTTTCAGTTTTATCCCACCGTAGAGACTAATTTTCATGGTCTCTCATAGGATTACATTATTAACTACAGCTTAAATTTTAAGGAGTGGTAAAGCAATTTCTCTCATGACAGCCTGTCCTCTTCAGGAGTAAGGAGCCTTCACAGACACTAAGATGTTAAGAGAAACATCATATTTAATCGCTGAGGACAGGGTACTAATCAGATTATATTGTCTGATCCCATTTTCTAATCACAAGAAATTTTGATGGAAAGAAAAACAGATCACATGTTCTAATTCTTACACACAGAATTTGCTGTGGAAAGCACTGAAACAGGACAAAACATGACAAGATACAAAATGATCTAGAATTAAAGGGTTTATGTGAAGTATAAGATATGTATAGAGAATATATAGTGAAAACACTTTAAGCATTTTATTCCCAACACTCTCCTATTCTTTGGATGGAAAAAGGTGGTGGTTGTGGTGACGGTGCTTGGTGAGAGGGAAGGAAATGAAAAATGGAAGGAGAACCTTTTAGGGTAGAATTTTTCATTGATTATTCAGATAGCTTATCTATTTAAACCATTGATAAGTCATGTTTGAGAGGTAATATTTTTCCTGTTGATTATCTTGGAAGTTTTTTTATGAAATACACAGATTTGCTATGAGGTACATACTGTTTTGTGAAAATTGCAATTTTTATTAAAAATATGTCTTTCTTCAAATATTTTAGTAGAATATCTCAGCTGTCTGTAACTCCAAGCCTATTGAGTTCCACACTGGAAGATGAATACCTTTATTTTCTCCATAACTTCTAAAGCCTGCTTTCTCAGCATAGCATTCAAGGGACATTGCACTAGCTTAACACAGCCAACCACTTAGTAATAACCTTACCACTTGATTTGCCAACAATTTATACAGTCAAATCTGAAGCATTTTTTAACTGTGTACTTAAAACAAAGCCATGCCAAAAAAGAAGTAAGGAAGCTGAAGCTGAAATTGCACCCGTGTATCAGTGTTTCAGACTGTCTGACAGCAAGTCAGCCCAGCTGCTCTTACTGAGTGGGTTCCACATGGCCTGAAATTAATTCTCTTGTCCACCCTAGCAAAGGTTCAGTATATTTGGGAAGGTATTAGGAGAAGACTTACGAGAAACAATTTTACTCTCTACATGACAAAGTAAATGTAAACCATGTAGTAAGAAAATTATAATTCCCACAGCAAGAATTTCAGCTTTAGTGTGCTACCTGGAACAGATCCTCCTTATTTGAAGAATCATCTCTGTGGAAAGGTGCCTAGGCTATGCCATAAACAGACAAGTTTCTCACAAGTCAAGCTTGAAGAGATAGCTATATGAGGAAGTTATGTTGATCTTTACAGCTCTATGCACAAGCTTCATCTTATGGCTTTCCAACTGCTTGTCTGACAACATGGACATGGTGAGAATCATATCCTTCATCCATAAAAAAGGCTTCTAAAGGAAGGAAAATTTACATTAAAACAACAGCATCCTGCTGCATGAATGTGTGTGGGAGAGAGAAAGGACTTGAAAGAATTCTGCTGAGCCAAGTCCTGGTATGTACACAAAATGGTAATGTAAAGCTGACATGCAGGGTATCAGAGGAGGTGTCTACTTCCTTCTGTTACAGATTTTTGCAGATGAACAGCTCTGGTCTAAAATAAAAACAATGTTTCATAAACTGTAGAACACAAGTTTGCAGAGTTACACAAGCTCATCAACTAGATGTGGCTAGGATTCTTAAGAAAGCCATGAAAAAAGCAGCTTTGTATCACTTCTTGTGTCTGATGTCTGTGGAGTGAAGCACATTGAGTGATATGGTATTATAGGCTCATTCTTTTTTTCACTTCAGAGGACAGGTCTAACCAAGAGCTGTAGCTTCAGTCATCTGTCTTCTGTATTCCTTAGTCTGCAATGGCTTATTCACTGCATGCCTACAAAATAGGCTGTAACAGCATGAGCAGTCACCTTGCTTCAGTCTGCTGTTGCTTCTTTCCTACTATCATCTTGCTGCTGTAGAAAGGGTCCTTGCCTGCTGCTGTGACACAAGCAGCCAAAAGCCTCTCTGTGACATATATTGCTTTGCTACCCTCAGCCCAGACCGTGCATGTCTTAGCAACAAGTCTCAGTTCTTATGCTCAGATTTTTTTGCCCAAATACTCATCTCATTTATGCTAGTTTTATACCAATGTAACTCAGCTGAGTTATGACTTATAGCACCTTTGTGATGGGATGAACTACCTTCTGGCTTTGATTAGCTGCCAGCCTTTCAAAAACTTAAGTTAGGCAGTGAATCCAATTGCAAGTGAATTTACAGAAGTCCCTGTTGAGAGTAGTATTTGCACTTCTGATATTAACTCTTTCAGATCTAATGAAAAGGTCACAGGAGTGAATGTTCCTTCTAATATTATGTTCCCAGTGGAGATCATTCACTAGCTGTTTGCTCAGGTCTTAGCTATTTATTACAGCACAGCACAGCACATTGCCATCAGTTCTGGAGGTGTCGTTCATTATGCACTGTTCATTTGAACAAGCCAGAAATATTTCTGTCCTCTGCCATCATGCCTGGAAGGGTCATTAACCAACACAGCATCACCAAACGACTAAGCTCATGTAGCTGTACTGCAGCAGCATTCCTGGAAGCACTGTTTTCATTCCCACTTCTCTGGGCGATCACAGATGACAGCAAAGCCAACCATTATTTAAAAAAGATCACCAACAGTAAAACCAAACATTTGCTCCTGGCTACAGTTTTCCAAAACATGTGCAGGCTGCCTGAAAATGAAATTCACATAACCTCCCTTCCCCTTCCGTGACTTTTTTCCAACATGCTACCATGGTTTTCCCAGCTTTGGTGCAGTACACAGCATGGCAGTGGCTCACACACCTTAGTTTCAGGAAGAGTTTGATTTGCTCAGTTTCTGACAGTTTCAGTGTCTCCCATGATGGTAACAATATCCTGAAATACCCTCTCATAGTTAGCTTTAAATATTATCGTGCAGGATTATATAGTAAGTGATATCCTTCTAATTTTTATTATTCCATAGTTAAACATATAATGCCAGAGGTAGTAGCATAGAAAGCACAAAATACTTAATTACTGCAAAAATGAATTAGAACACAGCTACTTTGGAAAACTCACAAACAAAACTGACCCACCTGTCTTTACTGCATCAGATGTAATTTTTTAATGATGTTATAATGCTTTAGCCTCATTCAATATCTTCATTTACTTTCACAACTACTCTCTACTTAGCAATCCATTACCATAAATACATATACATATATAAACACACACTGGGTAGGCATGAGGACATTTTGACTAAAACATCCAGGACAACAAGCACAATTTTGACTTTGTTGTTTGGTCTAGTACAGAGGGCAAAGAGGTGTTGAAATAGAGGAAATACCCATTTTTGAAGAAACAGGAGGGACACTACCTGCTGAAGATGATTATCCAAACCACACTGATTTTCTTGGTAGATTTTTACAATGTTTTCTAGGCATAAACCAAGCAGAGGAGGGATTAAAACAATTTTACTGGAGGAATTCTCAAAGGCTTCTCCACCAGCAACATGCCTCTCAGATCTAGTGGCATGCACAGTCACTCAAATGAGGAGCCTACAAAACTGTTTTGAAAAGACACTTACATTTAAGCTTTTCTTTTCCCTGTGGGTCATGAAAATGAAACTTTGAATGTGGTCAGTGTCTTAAATTCTTCTTGCCAAATTAACATTGATTGGCTTGAAGAAACCCCCTCTATGCTGTAGCCAGCATCCTTTGTCAGTCAGAAACCTAAATTCACTGACGTTTGCAGCAGCCGGATGCTGTGCTGAAATGTTTGGGATGAAAGGAGAGGCTGCACAACTGCTGCTTTGATGTATAAATCTAGAACCCCCAGAGTCCATTTGGTGGTGTGAGGGTGAGAAGAATTTTGTGAGAGGGAGTGGGGAAGCAGACAGTGGGAGCCGGAGCTTCCTTTATGGATAGCTATAAATATGCATCTTGGTGTACTGGCTCCATGGCTGGTTGTCTCCAGATGGATTCTTGGTACGTGTAATTTGCTTTTGACATTTCCTGGATGACAGTAACTATTATGATTCTGCACACATACATACCCTCTCTTCCTCCTTCCCGAAGCAGAGGTAAGGCTTTGGTGTTCCCTATGGTTACATCTAGATAGGCCATCGTGTTTAACCTTATGTTTTATCCTGTGCTATAAAAAAACCTCATGACTTCTTTTTTCTTTAAAGGAAGCCCTGCAAAAAGAAGAAGAAATAATAATAATAACAACAACAACAATAATAATAAAAACAACAACAATAATAACAACAGCAACAGTAATAATAATAATTACTCCATCTACTAAATCTCCTGATTTTTCAGTTTCCCAGTAATGTAACACATATATTCCAAAACCTATTCTGTACTATGCCCCATATCACCACCTACCTGCTAATAAATATAACTTTATGTAGAAACTTTATGTCAACATGTTTAACGTCAGATTTGTCTATAAAGAGCTAGATAATACATCCTTGATATATTTAAAGAGTTGTTATTAGTTTATATATTTTTCTTATTTATCTTAAAACAGGGATAAAACCATCTTGAATTCTTTCATCTTTGGCTTGCAGGGCACCTCTAAGAAGGTTTCTGCTGTTCTCTGAGCAAGTGTAAAGCATTTGCTTTCACAGTTCCTAGTACCAGCCTACAGACTTCTGTTTCCATGCAGTCAGAGGACTTCTTGATGGATTATTATACTACTGCTTTTGATAATAATTTATACCTCACGGGATATTCCATATTAATTGATGAAGAAAGGTGTTGAAAAGCAGCTAACTCACATAAGCATTTTCAGGAATGAAACCTGCTACTTCAAGGAGTCAGACTCTAGAGATCTGGCTTTAGGGGCAAGTTTTTGTGAAGTTAATACATCTCTTTCTCTGTACGTAAGTTAGTTTCTGCCACACAGCTCAATGCTCAGGACTGCCTGTTTCAGTCTAAGTAGACATGCCCTTAGACATAAATGATTTCAGACTACTCTACGTCTTTTTAAATAGAGCAATCAAAAATGGAGATAAGTGAAAAAAAGTAAAATATCCCCTGAACAACCAAGATTTTAAGAAGCATCATTGTCTGTGCACTTATGCAGTGTTCATCATCCCCATATCAATCATCAGCTGTGAGTTGGTGTACTGACTCATCCTCTCTTAGATGTTTTTTCTTTTTGTTTAGGAAAAGCAGAACTAACCCTGGATTTTAAGTCTCTTTTCAAATGGAATTGATGGTCCTACAGAACAGACTTCAACATTAGTGAACAAGAATTTCCACAGGCAAGCCCTCTTGAGTGTTGGACTTGAACTTTAATGAATATTTTATTTTCAGTTACAAGTAACTACACATTTCATCAGATTGATTCTTGTGAATCTGTAAAACCTACTGCTTGAAAGATATACAAACCAAATACTTTCCCCCCTTCATTTTAAAAGGAACAGTTTCTACTGGCAATAACATACAACTTCCTTTCTTAATATCTTATCCTGTTTTCAAACTTAATATTAACTTTGTAGAACCATAAAGAGGGATGGGAATCAAATAGCAAGCAGGATTTTTGGAGACTGTTGCTAATATAAAATCTACAGTATCTGGTGCCTATTGGGCTGTTTCTGAATTTTAGCTTGGACTGGTGAATTGTTTTTTGGTTTTGTTTTTTTCTTTTTTTTTTTCTCTCCTTCTCATAAATATACTACAACAGCTCTCTCTCTAAGTTGAAATCATATAACATGCACAATTTGCACAGAGGCCTCACTTCACCCTCACCAGCTTGCCCCTTGGTTACAGAAAATGTAGCTTAAACATGCTGCATGTTAAGTAATACCAAGCTTTTCGTGCTTCAGGTTGAACCTTGTGCAAAAAATGAAAGCCTATTAACCTTTAACTTCCTACTGCTGAGGAGTATTTCTTTGTGCTAAGTAAATATGTTATTAGCATGTACAGACTGGGAAAGAGTGGGAACAGAAAAATAGAACACAGACTGAATTATGATGAGATATATTATTTTGTAAAGGATTCATATTCGAGGATGCACAGAGATCATTGCTCCATTCTGGTCTTCAGCTTCAGAAAGAAGACTGAATCATGAAGGAAATGAATGCAAATCAACTGAAAGAGATCCAAATGACAGATAATAATTTGTGCAGGTCACCCATGAAACCTCAGGGGTTTTGGCCAGGCCTTTGGCATGCAAAAATGCACAAAGAGATGAAAGACTGCCTCTTTCTCAGCTCCTGTTTTAACTACAAATTGCAAAAAAGGCAGGTGTGTATTTTCCACATACTTTAGTAGGTATCTGTGGATATATTCATTGCACAACCCCCTGACATACTGGCCTGTGGATATATAGTGAATGATTTCCTCTCCTTTGGGGTCAATGTTGCTGTTCTGCTATTCCAGAGCTTGGCTTTCCTGTGTCTTCTGAAAGACAGATTATTATGTCTCAAACAGAACATTACTTAGTAAGGGAAAATAATCTGTAAATCATTAGTAATAGGTAAGTATCTACCAAATTAGAATTTTGCCAGTCTGTTTTCAGAAGAGGTACTAACATGTGAAAGTAAAAGCACTAAATCTCACTGAGGAACCTACAGTTCAAGTAAAAATCCAGAGTTGGATTTTCACCTAGAGTTTTATGTGTCACAAGTAGAAGCAGCTGTTGAAGCACCATGGTCATCCATGATTGCATCTTTATAAAGAGGGAAGTCCAGGCAGCTGCTCTAGAAAGCTAAGGGTTGGGAAGTTTTTTCCCCCCATTTAAGTGTGGCACAACATTAATGGAATAGGAATTTATAGTGCTGTAACAGTTTATACTTTCTAAATTGAACCTCAGGACTTTGCCTCAGAAAATGCCTATCAGTGTCAGTATTTGTACTATAAACTCAATTCTATTAATTTTTTTCAGTGTAGAATATGAATGTTCTATTAGTGACAATTTAGGACGTGTTCCAGCAGTTTAGCAAAGATTGAAGAAACAGAAACTGAGTAATGGTAGAAGGAAAAGCTGGAGGGAATCCAGATGGACCTTTTACATCCTCAGTTTGGTATAAAAATTAAGAGAGCGGGGCACAGTACTGTGAGACCTATAGAATATAATCTGCAAGGTGAAACAAAATCTGTATATAAGCTGTATAATATAATGTATTATAATATAATATAACATAAACCTGTATAATATAATCTGTATATGTGAAACAAAAAAGGCCCAAATAATAGGCCTCAAACCAAAGTTGACTTCTGAGTGAATCCCCCGACCAACAACCAGCATCTTATCAGCAGACTGAAGCAACCAGCATCTTATCAGCATGGAATGCAACCCTGGGAACAATCCCTGGGAACTATAAATCCCAAATGTAAAGAAAAACAGAAACTCCTCAGACATGCCCGGATCCTGGCCAGATCTGTACACGTCTGAGTGAGGCATGTCAATCTACCAGATATCTCCCATGCATTTTGTATAGATTTGTTTGTTAACCTGTATAAAGCCGGACCCTCTCACAGCACAGACGGAGACCTCACCTACGAGCGGACGCCCTGCGTAGGACTTCCCAGCTGCCAGGAAAGGCTCTCCGACCCTTCGCTGTGACGGGGCTCCCCAGCTGATGCACGGGTCTGGATGATGGTAAAGTATGAGGGCAATTGGTGATGTATCTTTCTTAATCACTATAGCTAGCTTTATGTAGTAATGACTAGGTGCGTTACCTTGCTTATTCTTTCTGCTGCTTTAAACTAAAGTAAAATAAGCCTATTTCTTTAGCTTGGTGTCTGTCTCCTTTGTGTTAACCCTGTCAACTGGCAAAACAATATGTTATGAAAGACCTATTTTTGAATGACTTTCTCAAGTTTCCTCTTAATGAAGTCTGTGCTTTATTATTGCAAAGCCAGAACTTTTCATGAAGCTTTATGTGAAACTTAATGTCTCATGAGTTTTAATATGGTGTGAATAGTTCCTAGTCTACTTTCAAAGAGGGACTATCAAACAATTTATAAATAAATAAGCTTTGTGCATCACAGTGCACCCACTGTAGGCAGTAGACAACATAGCAAGTAGTACGTGCTGTAACTGTGCTGGATGGGAGAAACATAAATAGAGGGGCCCGGGGGAAAAGGAAAAAATGCTGTTTCATTCACACTAAGACAAAAGGGGAGGTGGAAATACAGGGCCTGTACCATAGGATGTTGTCTCATCCTTCAGTGCCCTCATGGGATGCTCTGGAGGAGAAGGGATTTTTGCTGTTGCTAAGCAGTTTGGGTTGGACCCCTACCACCTCGTTTCCTGCCCCCAAACTATCAGTAGAAGTGACAAATGTCAAGGAGGAGAAATATTCCACCAGAATACCTATTTGGAAGTTGTCAGGACTGTCATGTGCTTTTTGGCTCAACACCCATGGTGGGAATGAATGTGCCCCCAATGCACTGTGCCATGTCATTCCATGCTGTGCGACAGTGCAGCCTCTCTTGTGAGAGAGCGGGAAGGGGAACCAGGCACAGCCAGAGCTCTGTGGGCAGCACCAGCGTGGTCCGCAGCTGGGTGAGGAGCTTAACAGTAGGAGTTACGGGTAGCTACAGGGAACCAAGCAAAACGCTCCCAACCTGCGAGGCCTGAATGATTTCTGTATATTCCTAGATCCTGGAGTTGCTCAGTCTTTTACCCTTCTCCTTGTACAAGCACAGAACAAAAATCTGTGATCTCTTCATTAATTTTCTTACTTCCTTTGGGCCAAATAAAACAGAAGCACAGAAAAAACCCAGTATATATAAAATGTGATGTTCATTACATAGCTTTCAATTTATACAAGAGCTCATGTCCCTGGGAGAACCTAGTCAAGAAATTAAAAATTTTGCACATTTCTAGTTCTCCAGGGATCAATTAAAAGACTATTATACTCTTTACTGATGGTGAAAGATGAAAACAGCTAACATCTCCCAGGGAACTTCTGACAAGACCCAAATTGAGCTTAATGAGAAAAGACATTTGACAAATGCTGTTAGATGTAAGATGCATTTAGCACTTGTCAAGAGCTGTATTTCTGACTGAACTAATTTATAAGTTAGAGCATGCCCCAGCCTGTATTGATGTAAATGGGACTGAGTGCAGTGGCTTTGACAAAGCTTGTGACCACTGGATACATCAAGCAGATCAACTTAATAGGATTCACATTAACCTACATTAAATGTATGAAGAAAGCACTAAATAAACAGCTATAGTCTGGGTTGAGATTAATTTTAAAGGACCTCTGCTCTCTTTAACATATGAAAATACACGATACTTTCTGCAAAATAAATATTTTCTGAATATAGATTGAATAGACATGAGAATTTGAAGTTTAAAGAAATTAACGCATACAGGTAGAGACAGACTCAGCCTTGCTTTGAAAGTACTCGGACATATAAGGGTATGATGGCAACCAAATTAGTCATGTGCTAAATTTAAGGGATAGAAGTGCTTTGAAAAATCAAAGTATATGTGAAAAAGAAGGGTCTTGTAAACAAGCCTTACCTAAATATGCACAGGAAGAATAACCAACAGTAAATAGTTCTGTACAGATTTAGTCACTCAGATGTACATTTGTCACCAGACAGGGCAGTCTGTGATCCCAGCTTCAGTATAAGTGAATTTTAAGGACATTGTGCACAGCTACCCAGGGCTTCATCCTTCATAGGACTATCCCAGACACAATAAATGTTATTCTCTTCACTCTGTGAGAGGACGGTTCCAATTTTTGTACTGGTACCAGAACCTCGGACTGCTATTTATTTGTTATCAATTTCCTGGGTGCAGATGAAGTTTTTCATCTACTGCATTGAATTGTGACCCTTCCAAATTGCTCTAGACGCAATCACATTTCAATGTTGGACATGTAAATCTTTCCAGATGGGATTACTGTTCAGACCTTCCTTTTCAAACTCTTCTGGCCATACTCTAGATAATTTTGTTTTCAAAACCATTGCATCTCTCATATCCCTAAGTATGGATAAACCACCAACTTCAGTGCATCTGCAGAACCCTTCTCATTCCCTCACAACAGGGAACCTCAGCTCAGGATGAGGTTTTTCCAAGGAAAATTTGGCAGCAGACAAAATTTGGCCATGTTCTTCTCTGTCTCATGTGGGACTACACTTTCATCTGTGTTAGTAACCAGGGCTACAGGTATCTTAACAGATATGTAGCAAGGTTTTTATTATATAGCTAGTACTGTTCATATAAAAGTAAGAATATGTGAAGGCTGTAAGGATAAGGAAACAAGCGGCTGAGAAAGATTGGACAGGACAAATTATGGGAAAAAAAGAGAAGACTGAAGACAAAGACAACTGTTTTGGAGAAAGATGGTTAAAATTCCAAGTAAAAGATCAATGTCAACGTGAATAGCAATGGGAAATTGTAGTAGTGTTTGAGTAGGGAAGGGAGAAGTGCCTGAAAACTCAGAGTCAGACAGCAAGGCTGTATGAATGTGAATGTATAGGCAGACCCTATGATTTATGGACTCTACTTTTTTTGTTGCTGACCTTGACTAGTGTCTTCTTCCCTGGAATTATTTCTTGCATATTTTTACCAACATTAAAATTACAGCAAGTACATATTACAAACAAACTTCAAACCTCAGCTAGATTCACAAAGTTTTCTGTCACAGTTTTGATTGGAAACCCACAATACAAACATTTTATTTATATAAAAATGCCTCCCACCAAGGCTGGAACCACAGCTTCCCTGTCAAGCATCAAAAGAGTGTATACAAATTTGTCTTTGGGTCCATGTCACACCACTGAGTGTGACACAGGCTCACTGTGGTGGCAGAGCAGTCTGAGGGCACACAACTGTTTACATCTCTCTAATTAAGGCCAGGCTTGTTTTCAAAGAGCAGCAGAGGATATGGAAGGACTACATCAATGTTGTTTTATTTTAAAATATTATTAAACATAAATGGGAAACCAAAGCCTTAGTAAACTCAAAGTGCAATTTACAACAAAAATCAAGAAAATCTATAAGCTAAACCACAAGTAGTGAAAAATTAACATTAAATTCTGAATTTCTAGTCATATAGCCTTGAGTGCCCCGGCTATATACATACTGTCATTTACATCAAGGCTTAGAGCCATGAGCTCCAGTTCTCTACCGCTCTAATATGGCTGTATCCAACCTATCTAGGAAAAGTTGGCAATGTGAGATTCATATGGTCACCATCATAAGGGAGACACTGCTTAAAACAGTGGTTGCTTTTTGGTTTGCTGCAGGCTGGAGAGAGTCAACATGAAGGAAGGCATGAAATGTCAGGGTTTGGGCTTAAGTGTGAGCCTGAGTCATGACCTAACAAGGGAAAACTATTTTGATCCTGATTTTTTTACCCTTAGTGTAAATCTGTTGGTTTCCACTGAGCTGTTTCTGAGGAAGAGCTCATCATGCTGAGTAACTCCACCAGCATGTCAGCTCAGCAGCAAGCTGCTGCTCTTCCCTTGTAACTGCTTGCAGAGGAGTAGTCACTAAATTGAGGTGCTGTCAGGTCTGTCTGAATTCTCTCCTGTTTTGAAATCTACTCAGCACAGAAAGGCGGGTAGAGAGAGGGAGTAAGTGGCAACTCTCTGATCCTACAGCAGCAGCTGCTGAGATCTTGGCTCAGAAGCAGACATACATTAAAATCCATGACTGCCTTAGAGATCTGTCAAGATCTGTCTTAGAGTGCTGTCAAGTTGTTTCATCTTTCAAAACAGAAAAGGTGGATTTTGCCCATATCCTTATGTCAACACATCTTCACCGCATTTATAAACGTGACCAAAGTAAAGAGCAGTTATACTGTAAGAGTTTTTATGGGAACTTGTTTAGCACAACTGATGCAACCCTTATACCTCTCCAATGCAAGCACAAGTAACTGAGACACACAGAAAAAATGAATTAAAAATACTGTATAATTTCTTCCATTGTATGGGAAGATTTTTGATTTCTGAAGCCAAAATAGATATCTGGGCCATTCTGTCTCTAGGGCAAGGTGCAATTGCCACAAGCCCTAGTGCAAAGAGGGCTCCTGTCCAGCAAACTACAAAACAGAGGCATTAATAGATTCAGAGACCCTAACAGACCTGCTCTGTCTGCACATTCAAAAGTTATATCCAAAGGTCCCATTTTTTTCTGGTTTTCTCTGCGCTTAAATACCTCCAGTTTCTCTCCCATCACAACAATCTCATGCGTTTACATACCCAAGTTCCACGGGAGGCAGGACAAAGGGGTCTGTTATAAACGCAGGCCCAGCTAGAGCTTGCTTGCAGGCCTCACACCTATATTTCTTCCATAAATCCCAGTCAAATCTCTATTCTAAGAGGCAATTGCTGAGTTGGCTGCTGGCCCTGGAAACCACATTTTCAAATAAAATGCAATAGAGGAGAAAAGAAAACTACATTTTTTCTTAAGAATAACAAAACAAACCTAACTACTGCTGCAAAAAAAGGAAGGATTTTAGGTAATGGCAGTAAAAATGAGTTCAAATTTAAACCAGAATGATAAAGCCCTTCTGAAAAAAAGGTTCCCACTTAAAGGTCAGTGGGGCAAGAGCCTCAAGTGGCGTAAAGTGGGAGAGCACCTTGAAGTTAATGGATCCCTGACTTTTTATTCCAGAGGTGGATCAGTGTCTATTTTCAGGAGATTCACCTCCATATGTTGAGCTGTAGTGAGGGGGGCAAGTCCTTATGCTATAGATTTCCCCTCACAGCCTCATGTTTTGATTGATTTAGCAGCCACCTGGGCTAACTGGCAGAAACAGAATAAGAAACATTTAATTAATGTCACAGGAAATGCTCCAAGTGTGCTTGGAAATAACAGGGATAGAATTAACATGTCAGTAAATATTTAATTGATTTACAGTCCTTTCAATTTAGACTTTTATTGACTTGACACACAAGTATATCCCTGTGCTGCCTTTAATCCATTTATTGTTGGTCATTTTCTTTAATCAAAGATATGGATAAAGGATGACAGGAGACCACTAATTTCACACTTTGAGGTATGAGATGATCAGGAGTCCAGCAATCCACAGTTGCATCAGCTCAGAGTATCTTGCAAGATGTTTACTATCTAGGTCTGGAAAGAATCCCGGATATTCAGCCTCTATGTCATCCTATGTAAATATGTCTGATGAACAGAAAAAAAGCAACAAAAGAAGTGGTAAATGTTTGAGTCATATTTTTTTTGTAAAAGAAGACAAAACCACCACCCTGTTGGTAGAAGAAATTAAACTGTTGTACTGAATCATGAGTCTGAATCACCAAATCCATATCAAAGCAACATTTAAGATTCTCTTAAAAGCTTCTCTTAAAACAGTGCATCATTCCAAATTCTTTTCAAGACCTTTCCAAGTATTCTAAATTGAAACAAAACCAAAACCCCAAACCCCAGAATTTTGACAAGAAAGAGTTAAGTCTTACATTGTGAACAGCTCTTGCTTGGAAAGCCAGTCTTTTGTTAGTCTGTATTTCCACCTAATCGTAAAGCCTCCACTGCTAATCAGAAATATCTAATTTTGCATTCAATATTTGTTATGGGTCTAGCATAAAATTAAGGAGAGCCTAATTATTCAATAACAGCAATCAAATGTGACACACTTACAGAAGACTGAAACATTACTCATGGCATATTAGATATATACTGACCCAACAGCCATGCTAGATTATTTAAGTGCAAAATGCTGAAATAGTTACCCAGTGCTCAGTGCTGAGCAGAACAAACTCTGTGGAAGGAAACAAATTTCTCTAGGTTGAATCTGACATGAATCTTAACTCTGTTCTTATCAGACTCCAGTGCCTGTAGGAACAGCTATAACTTTCTCTGAGGAAAATCACTTGGATACAGCATACCAACACCTACTTTTATGATGCATTTTCCTGAGGAAAAGTTAAATCAGTTCACTCCATAAAGTCAGCTGAAAGGTACACAAATTATTGTTGTGCATATGGGGTACATGTGAAATGAAATATGAAATTGATCTACTAGTGGAATGGAAAAACAGACATGGTAGGAACTATAGGAATAAAATACTGGAATTACTCAGATATCTTTCTAACTGATACAACACATGGATGCCTCAGCCTTTCAAATATACATGTTTGGCCTCTGGAAAGGCTCCCTCAAAGGTGATTCTTGTTTATGTTAAAGCTGGCCACAATAATAATACTACATTTCTTGGAAATACACGAAGTTCAGGCTTTGCTACTAATTTGGAAACTGTTTAGAAATAATTTTAAATATTTCCTTAAGTGCTCCATAGAAGGAGCTGCTTCATGAAATTAACTCTGTCACTTTAGCCACCAAGATGTAGAGATAAGAGGAGTCACTGCATAGATGTGGCAAGGGTTGAGCACTGAGGTGGCTCATCAGCTTGATGGGGGGAGATTACACCCAGGTTCTAACATGGAACTGGCATTTCAGATTCACAGTTATGGTTATATCAGAAATCACAGCTGAGTTACTTCAGGCTCCATCAGCTGCAGAAGCAATGAAGTCATATATACCACATTTGTTTCTATTTTCAATAGGGCTTTTTATACCTCTTGATATTTTTACTAGCTTTTACCACTGTATGCTTCATCCTGGTGAGATAGTCTTATGTTTTTCTTAATTATAGAAGATTTTTTTTTTTTAAGAGAGGGAGAACTGTGAGCTCTGACCTGCCAGCCTAAGTGAGGAAGCTTTAAATACCTTTGTCAATGGACTCTAATTCTGCTGCCAAGGCAGTGATCTTCTTTGTAAGGGCCAAATAAAATCTCGAAGTGGATAAATTATCAAAGAACTACAAGACTGAAGAAGCTGTTCCTTTTCCAGAAAGAGTAACAAAGATATCTTTATATGCACTGTTCAAACAACCAGAGCTGTGGGAAGAGAAGGGGGAGTACAAGGAGAACAAGAGATTCCAGCGGTTTGACTGAGCATTAGAGGAAGAAAGAAACTGCTGCCCTTGTGGGTGAGTTCAAAGCAGCAGCTGACAATGTCCAGGCTGTACAAACAGCCTTGTGGTGCTTTAAGAGACTTTCTGAAATTCTGATGAGAGTTATTTTTTGCACATTAAATCTAAGATATCAGTGACAAAAAATAGGTAGGTTGGGAGTATTTTAAAGCTTAAGAAACAGTTCCTGAACTGTGGGCTGTAGATACCTACATGCTCCCAAACCCCCTGGTGAAAGCTTAGAGAGCTTGCTAATGAAATATGATAATGGCTTTTCCTTGTTTCCAAACTCAGAAATAGACCATTGTGTCTGAAAAATACATGAAATGCTTCCCTGATATTACATTTCTGTGGGAGGTCGCCCTGAAGGATGTTACCTAATCATTAGGGGGAATGGATACCTGAATGTGACTTGAAGCAATCTCTTCACTAAGGTGCTGTTTGGACTCTAACATCCTGTCCTGAAGTGTCATTCCAAGGAAAAGGAAAAAATTCAATATAAACATTTGCTAGGTGGGTGGCTCATTTGTTGTTTTGTTTCTTCTGTCCTTATAATCATGAAACAACCATAGCTGCAATCATAATAAGCATTAAATCAGATCTTTATCTTGCTCATTTAGGTATCTCCATGCTAGAGATCTGGAAAGAGGCTTTAAAACTTTATCTCTCAGAGGTATGAAGGTCTTATGCATAGAAAGAAGACATAATATATGTCATTTGGAGTCTGAAGCTAGCTAAATGCATGTGCACATATGACATGACAGGCTGTTGTGCAGAAGCTGATCCAACTATTGAAGAATCAAAGAGTTATTAAGAAGGCAAATTTTGTTCAACACATTATTTCATATTGGTTTAGAAGTGTTGGATATGCTGATTTAAAGCTCACATAAAATGAGGTGTACTTACAAATTTGTTTTCTACAGTCACTGAGTTAACAAAGAAAATGTGCATCTGGTCAAAATTTTTAGCTTGCAAACAACAGTTTATTCTGAAGTGGGCCAGAAGAGAAACTTTCATAATTGATTATGCGATTTAAGTAAATACCATGGAAAATTTCAACTGATCTTTTCAGAAAGAAAGTAATGGAATTTCCCTTGTTATTTAATTTAAAAGTTATTTCAACCACAAATATCAGAAACTTTTGAATGAAATATTTGTGAAATAGTAAATTCATCCAGTGTATTAATGAGAGTGTGTGTCTGTGTGTGTGTGCCTGTGTATAAAGGTTTGTTCTGAACAGGGGTATAAGGCTCGCTTTCAGGATAAGATGTTTTCATTTTTCAGAGTGTGAAACAATGAAATAAACACCTTCTGAAATGTAAGCAAGCACTATGTATTTTGTTCCAACTTCACATGTGTTACATATTTTAGCACTTTGTCCTGTGATATGCCACATGTTTAGGAATACATAAAAAAATTACAAGTGAAAATCTGAAATTTTCTAATATTAAGTAGGCCCAAATTTTACAATTTCTATATGCTAAACAGTAACAATTTTCACAATAATAACTTTTCAGTAGTAACATATTTATTCGAAGGTATTAATCAGTAAAGAAGTGGCACTGTTGTTTAACATTTCTGGCCCACCATCATGTCTCTCAGTATTTTTTTTCTCTTGAATACGTAACATTTTGATTAGTTATCCAATATTTTCTGATTATATCTATTTATTCTTTCATGTTTATTCTCTTTGTTGGTTATGCACAAATGTTTGTTGTTTTTTTTTTTTTTTTTTAATTATTATTATTTTACTTTTTTCCCCGCATCAAGCAGAATCTTTGCAGATTGTGTCATAAGTGGAACTGGTAAAACATTCTTGCACAGAGAACGCTCAATTCCTAACCCACTAATTTAAGGGTGGAACTATTTCTGGAAATGTTATGGGATTGTGTGCTGAAGAAACTCTTATTCTGTGAGTGCAAAGGCACTAATGCTCTGATACAAATGGTCTGTGCTCAGATGTTTTCCATATACTGGGCGAGCTGGCTTTATTAAAATTCTAAAAAATACATATGTCTTATTAAGTTTGCATCCTGATTTTGACATCCAGTTTTCAAATGCAGTCAAAGAGAAATATATAAAAATGCTTTATCTTTTTCTGTCTTCTTCAAGGATGGATACTACCTATTTCTTCAAGCCTGTAAGTAGTGTAAATGTCAGAGGACTTGGTCCATTTATTTATCATTTAAAGTCATTTAAAGGAAAGAATAGAGCAGTGGGGAAAAGTTTGGAGTCTACACAGCAGCATGTGCTGTTTTTTGTCTCCTCCAGGACTGAAACAGAACAGCACAATTTTAGAAAGAGACGATACTACCAACTACTGGAGAGCAAATACCCCAGGACATAGGGACATCTCACTGAGCAGACATTCTCTCTGAAACAGTGAGAAGAGAGAGGAGGAAAGGAAGTAAATGTTCCTACAGAAATAGACTTTGTTTGCTACTGTCAAATTGCTTTTCCTGTAGAAGGCATTTCATCACTCATCCTATGCCAACATGGTTCAGAAAGGAAGAGATAGGGTCTAGCAAAGCAGAATTCAGTCAGTAGAAAAGAAGAATAAACGGTCATTAGACAATATTTCACCTTGTTTAGATTAAGAGTTACCTGAAAAATGAGTGTCCTGGGTTTGAGTGAGTGGTGGGGTTTTTGGTAGCAGTGAAGGGGGATGTAGGGGTGGGTCACTGTGAGAAGCTTCTCCAAGCTCCCCCAGCTCCAAGTCAGCTTCACCTCTGCACCAAAACTGAGCCAATCAGCTGCACCTCTGCAATAATGTATTTAAGAAAAGATGTGGTGACTAGGAGTTGGATTTGTGAGGAGGAGTTGTGGCAGCTGTGTGAACACCAAGGTCAGTGGAGGAAAGGAGGAGGTAAGGAGGGAGGAGGTGTGCCGGAGCAGAGACCCCCCTGTATCCTGTGGTGAGACGGCAGGGCGGCCCCCCCTGCCACCCATGGAGATCTACGGTGAAGCAGACACTGATTTATGGCCTGTGTTTCGTTTAGCCTCTCTGATCAAGGTGTCTGTGCCTGAAGAAGGACGGTCTCTTCTGGGAAAATGTAGACCCTGCTGTTGTAGTTCAGCCCTGGGAGGATTGCAGCATGTGGGGGTGTCCCATGTCAGAGCAGCTTGGGAAGTGCTGCAGCCTGTGGGAGGGACTCACACCAGAGAAAGTTTGTGGAGGACTGTCTCCTGTGAGAGGGGGAACCACGACAGAGCAGGGGGAGAAGTTCCAGAAGCTCCCCTTGATGAAGATAGAAGAAGCATCAGCACTGACTGCACCCCCCATTCCCCTGCACCACAGGGGGGAGGAGGTAGAGATATCGGGAGCAGAGCTGAGCCTGGGAAGAAGGGAGGGGTGGGGCGAAAGTGTTCTCAAGATGTGGCAATGCTTCTCACTGTCCTACTCTGTTAAGTGTTGTTAGTGTCTACAATAGATATATGTTCTTTTTTTATTTCCCCTAACGTGTCTGCCTTTTGCTCATGACCATAATGGGTGATCTGCTCCTCCTGGTCCTATCTTGAATCCCAAGCCTGGCTCATTTGTTCTTTCTTATTGCCAGAAGAGAAGGGAGAGAGAGTGTCTGCGTGGTGTTTGGCTGCCAACCAGAATCAAACCATGACAATGAGATTCTCAGAAAAAAAAAAATCCCAACTTTTTTTTTTCTTTAAAGTTTTATATAATATAAGATAAGGGACAGGGACACAGTAATGCTGGTAAAATAGCTGAACAGCACAACCTCCTCTCAGTTATTGTCTGGAAGTGCTTGATTTCTGGATAATATCCTCTATATCTTGGCTTTCCACATACTAAATGAGGATTTAATGCCTGTGAAAGGTGTTAGACTGACAGCCCAAGAAACAGAGAAATAACCTCAAATAGTGCATGCATCACACCCTTCATAAAAATATCACAGCACACTGTAAAATTAAATTAGAGTCCTTGTTTTGCCCACAGATCAAATACACCACAAAGCAGAGGAATGTAGGGGATTTTTTCTCCATTACCCTGCAAAAGTGCTTCAACATCAACTCAGAAGACTTCCTCAAAGGCTGTGGTTAATCCCATTCTACCTCCAGACCTCTTTAATTAAGCCTGAAAAAAATTATGTGTGGTCATAGCTAGTACAAGTTATGTTGGTGTTTTCTGTGATGTAAACATCGAATGGGAATTGGTCTGTACCAGTTTTTCCTCTCAACGCTGAGGAATCATCCAAAAGGTATCACAAAACATGTGTGATTCAAAGGTTGTTGTATTTGAACCAGAGATCCGAAAGGGGGAGAAGACACCACAATCAGTAACCAGTGGCTTAATCTGAAGAATCAGTCAGGTCAACTCTGAGGAAAATACTTAGGCAATTTTTACATTCTCCAGAGCTTCAGACATAGTTATAACAGAACAGTAACATGAGCAAACAATGATTTTTTTTTTTTTTTTGTTATTTTTCCAGAAGAACACTTAATACACAACACTTCCATTTACACTGAAAAACAGAAAAGCCACAGGTGGATAGGATAAACTATTAGGATTAAAAACATTAAATTACCAGATTCCAAAGGGTATCACTATGGGGAAGGAATTGGCTGTAGTTTAGTAACTGCCCAGATTAAAACATTTATGTTCCTATTAAAACATTTACACTCCTATTTTTGTTTATAGACTTTAAATATATTTTTGTGCCTGGTATACTCTGGCAATACCCTCATAGGGACGTAAAGAAGGTAGAAACCTTAAAACACGCTGTGGTCTAACCCTAACCAGGAACATAACTCTGTGCACTAATATCCTTGCCAATTCTCACTCGGCATCTCACCCACCTTTTCTTGGAACAAGGTTTTATATCCTCAAATTCCTTGGACCCCAATCAGTCAGACCACAGACTGGGGCAGAGCATGGAAACCGGATTAATCGCCTTCATCTACAAGCTCCCTGGGGCGAAGAGAGACCAAAGTATTTTGATGGTACTTCTTGGCCTTGCACTGACCTCTCGTTCCAGCCCATTGCTATTGGTTCAACTGCGGATTCCCCTTTGGCCGAACAGAAGCCACCACTGGGAGAATCTCCTTCTCGCACTCAGGGGGAGCCAAGGGCCTGGAGCTGAGCCCTGGGGCACCCTGTCCCCTGGGCCCTCAGCTGCTATGACCAAGGTGGGCTCAGCATCTATCTCTCCTCGCTTCTGACATCAGCTGTGTTGTGTCCTTTCTGTGCATTCATTCCTGCCATCTCCTTTTTGTTAGACCCAGGTATATCAGACCCAGATGTATCAAACTTTGTATTTTCCTCAATGGTTGTCTGAGATCAGTTGCTGACTTTAATCTATGAAGACTCTCATTAATCTATATAAAATTAAAGTGATGTTCTTTGGCAGGAAAAAATCTTCTAGATGCCTGTTTGATTGACTGATATTTGACAGCAGATATCTCTTCAACTGTTGTCCAGAAGGTGTGTTGACGTGCTCATCAGTGACTTTAGAAATGAAACAGTGGTCCACAAGTGAAAATTTTCCCTCATGCACTTAGCATGGCAAAAATAATATTAAATATACATCACCAAGTAAAAACGTTTCTTTTTTTGTTTGACATAGAATTTGTAACACTAGTGACTTATACAAGTTTGGGTATTTATTGCCTTTGTACTTTTTATTTAGATTACCTCAGTGCAATCATGGCCTCAGAGTCTCTGCTAATGAACACCACCATTACATGCTGAATTGCTTAAATTAATGAAAGTGGGCATATGCTGTGAAAAAAGAAAAAAAAGGAAATCAAAATACAATAGTCTTCTGTGAATAAATATGAAAGGTTTGATTGAAAAGAAAAGCTTTACCTTTCATTTTATTAGGCATCCTTGTAATTATCTCCTGACTTTTTTTTTCACTAGGAAAGAGGGGGAAGAAACCAGGAAGAAGAAAAGGAAAAAAAAAGGGGAATGAAACAAAAAAAATTTTTTTTTGTTTGAATCTAACTGAATACATATCATTTAGTTGTAGAAATATGAAAAGATAAGCGCATTCAAAAAGTACAGAAGGACTTTTTGAACAAAACATTGGAAATGTTTTGATTAGCTCTATATACAATTATTGGTGTGATTCAAGGGCGTATAGCAGCTATCAGGAACAATGTATCTAGACAGTATCTAAAGACACATATGTCTCTACGGATACAAGCAAAGCGAGGGTGTTGAATGTGTACTTAGAAATTAAACAATCTAGGGCGACAATTGTGTTGTCTATGCAGCTAACAAAAGCACAGGATTTGGTCAATAAAATGACAACTACTCGCCTGTATTTATTAAATCAACATATTAATGCAACACAGCAATTAGAAAAGATGCAGATAATGATTAAAAAATATGGAATCTATTATGTCATGCCTTATGAGATGCAGAATGGCCTGTTTAATCTGGTTATTACCCAATGAACTAAATTTTTGTGAAATCTATCCAAGATGCAGATGGGTTTTTCACATGAGGTCAAAATTATTTTACTGTTGCAAGCAGGCAACCTAATTCCCAGAGAAGGGAGTGGTCTGGAAAGAAATATGGAAACAAGCCTTTCCTTTTTGGGGAGCCAGTGGTCACATTCTAATAAAAAGAAACCTGTAGTTGTAGTGGAAAAGACATTTAATGAGACAGAGCTGCTTAAGTTAAAAAAGTACAAGAAGTGTTGCTCTGTATGTATTTTGATCTGGGAATTTCATACTTGTTCAGCATAAATCAAAGGACAACTCTCTACTTCATAAAGATAGTCTTCATTAGCAAGTCAGTTATGCTATTGTATGTCAGCACAAAGTTTCCTTTCCTGCAAACAGTTCTCTGAGCACAGGTAAGCACACGCAAAGGTAGTTAGCAAGGCCAGAGGTACAGCTGGAGATCTATATTTCCAGGTGCCAATCTTCTAAGGATATACATACCCTAAATTGTAATGTGTTTAAGAAACACCACTGTAAGAGGAATGGCTAGTATGCCTAAAATTAAAACACACATATGAAATGTTGGTTCTATTTTTTTTTTTTTTTAACAATATATTTTCCAGTTTAAAGCTAGATGTCAAAATCAAGGGATTGGATTAGGAAGAAATCCCATTTTAATTGTAGTGAATATTATATAAGAAATACAAACTACTGAATAGAAAGCATTGTCACTGTTGGTGTCTTCCCAGTAAGATGAAATGACAGCGAAATCCTCCTGAAGGTGAGAAAGCAGTATAGCATTTGCATCTGCAACACCATGTTTCCATTCTGACCGAAGTTGCCAAATATGTGAGATAACAGATGATACCAGGACTTTGCAAAGTATGAAGCCATGTTTATTTAAAGAAGGCATTTAGTTGCAAAAATAAGTTGACATGCTAAAACATTTTATAGACCATGAAATTGTAAATGAAAAAGTATGAGCTACAGAACTTCAGCTTAATTTGTGACCCATTGGTTACTAACCTATTGTTATGTTACATAGTTTTGTTGAACCTAAAGTAAAAAAAAGGCTATTTTAAAGAATTTAAATTTTACATGTTTTGATGGAGGAAAGAAAACAAAGAAAATATTCAAAGGCAGGAAATGCTGAGTTTCTAGGAGGTTAAAGGAGTAGGAAATTAGTGGAACTTCAGTCACCAAGATCATTTAATTTGCAAAAACCTGTTTCTTCTGACAAAAGGGGACGGTAAAAATACATAGCCCTATGTCTTGAGTTTTTCAAGTCAGAAAATATGCCTGTGCATTTCAGTGGAAATTCAGTTAAGCTGTATGTTCTTTATGAGCAAGCAGCCAACCTGCCACATATACTATCCCTGCAGATCTTTTGTGAAAATAAGAGCTCAATCTGCTCCACCGGGCTAAGGAATGTATTGGAAAAAAATATTTTAATTTTGAAAATGCTGGATTATCACAAGAAAAAAACTGCCATGAATACTGTCTTCTACCTTGTTCCTCTATGATCGTTTAAATCAGGGAAACATAGTTGTGAAATATCAGATCAGAACAGTCCTTTGCCCAGATTTCAAAAAGGTCAAATAGATGGGCTAAAAAACCCAACTCCGATCCTTGCTTTCGCATTTTAAAAAAATCACATTCATTAAATTTTTCAGCTGTGGATGTGGTACTTTCTCTTTTCCCCCTTACATTTGGAAGAGCTGATTTAGCAAATTCTCATTTTTTCCTTATGTTAACATAATTAATTTTAAACATATGCTAAATTATTTTGCTACGTTAGGGTTAAACACAGTAGTACTTTTAACAAATTACTGAAGGAAAACCAAAAAAGACATTTCCAAGACATGGCTTGAGCAATCCCAGTCAATGCAGAGTACATTGCTGGAAAGCTAAGGCTTACATTTTTGGAGGGTAGGGATTCATAAAGGAAGAGTATCAGTGATAAGGAATTCAGTTCCTTTGTGAGTTTATGTTAATTATTATGAGTCATACCAATATACAACCAGCATGGTGAAATTTGTCAGGTTCTGTAATTAAGCTGTCCTATCAGAAAATACAATCAGTTTATAAAGAATAACATTACTTATTTATCATAACTAGCTGAACTGTAAATCAGATAGTGTAGAAGAGAACTATATTTTCCAAACCTGAGTTATATTTTGGAGAAAATCCACTAGTTGAGTCGCAACACTTGAAAAACACTTCAGCAAGTCAGTAGTTTATACATATGTATTTGGTCCTCTTCAGAATAACGTGTTTTTCCTTCTTACCTCTAACACTGCAATTAAAAAATGCTGTTAAAATAGCTCTCATTTATTAAAGTGATACATTGTTTGACCTTATGTATAATGAAGGAGAAGGCATCATGTGTTTGTTGGTTGGTGTTTTCAGATTTGTTTCCCTAAGCTCTGACTTCAGTGAACATGTCTCAAGCCATGGAGATATGCACATGGCCAGCGAGGCAGTTGAGTTCAGTCTCCATACCTTCTAGCCTTATGAAAACACAAATGGCTTCAAAAAACCCCCCAACATTTCCCAGCTTAGAAAGACATGTTTTTCAAGGGAAGCCTAGGAGGTTACTAAGTGAAGCTTTCACTGTCTACAAGCTGGACTGTGATCTGTGAAGAGCTGGTCATGGGAAGGAAAATGCTCCTTTTGCCCCAGGACCAGGTCAGGTTGCTGGATGGAACTTGGTGTTCCTCTTCCCTTCAGCTGCTGTGTCAGGAGACCCTGGGGTGGGGATGATCTTCCAGGGGGTATGGATCATTTCCCACCTCTGACATCTTCTCTGAGGAAAGGGAGGCAAGCTCTGCTCCATGCTTCCAGGCTTTGCACAGAACAGGGCTGAACAGGTTGTCAGAAGAACAATTTACTACTTACTGTTCCTTTCAAAACATTTTGTCTTTGCCTGCATATAAAAGCTGTCCATAAAATATGTTTATACATCAGTTCACAATTAATTAAAAAAAATATGGGTTTGCTGATCTTAATCTGCATTTGGAGAACCCTGAAAACACATAATTTACAATGGTTTTGCATCATGGAGATAGGTAGCAGAGGAAGGATTAATGTCCATTTTCTGGAAGTGTTTTGAAGGTTGGTAGCAGGCACAGGGGTCAGCAGTCAAGTGACAAAACAAATCAATTTTATTGTAGAGGATGTTCAGCAGGGTAATTTCACCATCAGTTTGTAGCACAGGAAAAAAAATAATCCACCCCACTGTTTCTCTCACCCCTCATGAATTACTTACAGGATTGTGAAACAAGTGTCAGAATGAAGATATAACATATAAAATATTGCAGAGTTGTGTGAGCATGGCCCTAGAAAGTTACATTATACTGAATAGCACTTTATGTACAAAAATTACAGGGAAAAAGAAAAGCAGATTTCCTTTGATCTGCTGAATATTTCAGATTAATATATTTTTGTACTAGTAATCACAAATGAGAAGAATTCTGTTATATAAATGATCAATCTATCCATTATAATGTCTTATTTCTGTTACTGGCAAATAGTTGATTTCTCAAAAAACAGTTTGATTCCTTTACTTGTTTTCTGTATTTTGAGAAAAAAAGCCAACAGGATATTTTCTTAGTTCAATAATACTGAACATTTGCTCAGCCCTTGCGAGTTAGTCTGAGGTATTGCTAATGTTTGCTGTGAAATGTTGAAATGGGTGGCACCTGTGTGTGGGTTGCATATTGCACTTTCATGTGAGTATGGTGTGGTCAGGCAACTACACAATTCTGCCCATAAACTGTGGACAAGAACAAATCTGATTCCATGCAAGGACCTGAAATCTTTGTTCTCAAACATACTCTTACATATTACACATAGAAAAGGCAGTTATCCAGAACTTCTCTAGTTAATTTAAAACATTCTGGGACAAGATAATCAGAGAATTGTTATCTGACCATCACACCAAATGTTATTTGGGTAATAAATTCAACTTCTTACTCATACAGACTGCAGTTTTATCGCAAAAGACTCTGTAACATGGAGGCCTATGCCTACACAGCAAATCAGGCTTTAAAAAAATGTAATAGGTATAGTTTACTTAACCTGTTATCTTTATGGCATTAAGCATGTAATGTTTGTATTTTGAACAGGTGTCTCAGGCACCATGAGCTATGTGTTTCTTAGCTTTCCCAGCAGCAGTTGGAGGCAGTCATCATATTAATGAGCTCAACTTCTAAGGCTTCAGGGCAGTGAATGCAAAGATCATAAAACATGAAAATTTGTAGTACAGCTTTGATGTTACAACAGCAAAAGCTGTTGAAATGTTCTATTTCCCTCATTGTACCAAATTCTTACAGAGCTCCTTCCAACACATGCTGTGCATCTGTCAGCCATGGGAGAGTGTGTGAAGAGAAGACTTAGGCAAGGAGGCGTCTACAGCTGAGCCCCATTTTTTCTAACCAGTAGAGCCTTTTTATCTGAAAATCTACACCCTTCATAATATAAATTACAGGTTATAGATGCTGCTGAGCAATTTGGGAGGTCTGGCTCCAGGTGTGGCAGAGGACAATAAATTTGACCAGTCTGCTACTGTTTGACCAATATAACCCTTCTCTCTGGTTGCTTTCTGGTGGCTGTTGGAAAGGCTACAGCTTACACACACAGGTTTCATAGCTGTTTGTGGAGGCACTCCAGGGGACAGAGAGACCTGTGCTATTGTGTTGGACATGTCACTAAGTGGATGCTGGATGCATGAGCCATGAAGTGTGCAGATCTGGCTTCGTGGTGGGGACTGCAGCAGGCATCCCAAACTCCAGATTAAGTTTCACATAGTCACTACACCTTATGTGGGTACTATGAGTAAATTATCTACCACAACTCAGAGGTTTGGTGATGTCCAAAGACATGCATGAGATTTGCTAAGTATTTAAAGACTATCAGATGGGCGTAGAGAACGGATTAGGACCACTGGAATGCATCTCCTTGATCTGCTAAGCTCTGTGGTATGCCAGCTGTGAAGAACTTGTATAACCATATCCTCATTATTTTATTGACTGCAGGGAGGAGAAAAATATTCCTTAATACCACCAGGAGTTAATTAGCAGGAACAAAATCTCTACTTCAGTCTTTCCACTGGAAGCTTCTGCATGATTCCCATCTCCTACTGCACACAGCTCTGTGCCTCACCCAGCCTCACCAGTAATTCATACTTTATTTCTGGAAATATTTTATAATTTGCATGGGGTGCAGTGATTTAAAAGTAAACAACAATTTAGTAAGAAGATATGTCAGAGCATCCAGAAACCAAATGTTTCAGGGTACTCCATTTAAGGGGTAAACAGTGAGGGGTTTAAAATGTTCTAGTATTGTTTTCTGATTATGTCAGCCTCCTGCATGGAAGAGTTCAATGGCTGCAGCATCACTCTGTGACTGCTGTGCAGTGAAAGGGAATGCTTACCATTTCCATCATTGATTAGTTCTTTTCCATAACAGCTGCACTGGATTGATATGTAGAAGTGGGATGTCTGTTAGTCACAATCTGTGTGCCTCAGTATCTCAGAAAGAACTGTTTCAGAGAAAGCTGAAAATTTTGCAGACAGATTTAATCTCAGAAGAGTTGTACCTTGTTCACAAGATGGTTAAGCCTTCCTTAGTTCCTTGCATTTTCCTATTCTCCTTGCAATCCAATCGGAATAGTTCATCTGACTGAATTTGCTGAAAGTGTTCCTCAGGATTTTCACACAGAGCTGCATCTCAGGAGAACTAAATGTTTTGGTCATACTTATTATTTCATCCCCTCCCTCTGGGATGGCTGAGTGCCTGCAGACAGGGGCTTTGTACTGGGCGGTGAAAAACCCTCATAAAGCCCTACATTGCTTCTTCAGCATCCAGAGTATCTGGAAAGACTGAAGAGCAACTTCTGTGTTTTACATTTGCAGGTTTATAATTAAATATTAATGACTTGACTAAAAAGTAAAAGGAGGGAAATGTCATTTGCTGGTGTGCCCCAGTGAAGTTGAGAATACTGAAATTGCAGCAAATGTTTTCTGTCTTCTTAAAGACTGTAGATTATTACAAGCAAACTTTATTGTGGTCTATAATTTTGGTTTTCTACTTCTGACTGTGCCAAACAGAATTTTTTGTTTTGTTCAAACAGCAATCAAGAATGGTATGTTATCAAGCCACAGTGCTGTGACCTTTGGATTTAAAGTGAATATTCTATCTACTTGGAGCCAACACATATATTAAATTCTAAGGTTGGAGGAAAGGTGAAAAGCAGAGGACATGCTTTTTAAGATGTGCTGCAAACCTGAGGCTTCTTAATTTTTCCTCAAGATTTATCAATTTTGGTGCATGACTACAGAATTTACAGGGATGTTATATCAAGGGCATTCCATTTATTTTGGTGAACAGCCAGGCAGTTAAATTTCTAAACAACTGTCTGGAACTGGATGAATACATGGACTCAACATGTGTTAAAATAAAGAAATAATAATGATTTTAATGATGTTTCTTCCAGTACAGGTATAAATAAACACTTAAAATGTTTTTTATTTTTACATACATGGGGAAGAAAGAGAGTGTGAATGAAGAATGTTTCTGAAAGAGAATAGTAAGTCCTACCTTCAGGACAATTAAATGCTTCAGTTTAATAATTAATTTCCTTCCCAGCAGAATGCCTAACAATGTTGGAGAACTTTCATACAAAATGTGTAACCATCTTTTTTAAATAAATAAAAAAAAAACCACTGTGAAACAAATATTTAATTATTAAATATGCTGTAAACTTCCATCATCTCTGCTTTTTTCATCCTCATTCCTTATTGTATTAAAAGAAAAAAGTAACTTCCATGTTTCTTTGTTTCTCAAAATACAATCTAATGATTTAGCTGCATTAGGTGGAGGCTAGATATTTCATTAAGTTAAGTACATGGCATTATTTGTTCTGTTGTCTTCCTTGGAAGCAAATACTGGGAAGTGCGTAGACTCCAATTCTTAATATCCTGATAGAATTAAAGGTGGGTGAAGCACTGAAAATTTTCAAGCTATCAACAAATAATTAAAAATTGAAAGGGAACAGAGATCAGTGCACTTTTTCACTCTGGGCAAGTAGCTGAATATCAGGTCCACAGGTACTGTAGTAAAGGTAGATTGGAATGAGCTTTGACCCAAGCAGGCTGAGGCAGTGATTGAACAAGTATTTTTGGTGACAGGATGGGCATATACAGTTGGTATCTCTCTAACTCTTGCTATCTCTGTTGTGCCAGCATTTTTTTTTTTTTTTTTTGAACAGGGTGAAAAGAGGGGATAGGTTGAATTACATTTCAGTCAAATTAGTTTCCCATTACATCCCTCTGTGTACTAGTATAAGCATTTGCTGCAGAATAATTTATGAGATAATGCAGGAAACAATACATGGCTAGAAAAAGGGGATATTGCTTAAACAGGAGTCCAAGAACCACAAAATAATCAGGTCAGTAAAGACTTTACAGATTCCAGTTACAACACTCTTACTTTGGACTAGACAAGAAATAGTGTTAAAAAACCAACCAACCAACCAAAAAACTTCAAACTAAATCTATTCTTATGAATATGGATGACTGAATGGCTGTGTGAAGCTTGACAGCCACCAACTCTATCACACACAGACAATTCTGAAGAATAAAGCCCAAATTTTACCCTCTATGGCAACATAAGCAAAATGCTTCTGGTTCTTACTGTAGTGAATATAGAGAGACACGCCCTAAAGGCCAATTTTGAGGACCTAAGGTTTAAATTGCCACCTGTAGTTGTTTATTAAAAGGCATGTATTTAAAAAGTTACATTTTGTAGCTATTCACAGAATTCACTAGACTTTGACATTGTTCCTAAATTATGTAAAATATATGAACCAAACCAGGTAATGCCAGACTACAAGTTTGCTCCTGTTAATGATGATAGCAAAATGGCCCAAGTAATATTTACTGTCCTTTTTTTCCCAAGCGCAGTTCACAGATTTGAACACTGTACAGTATTGAAGGACATAGGCCTACAATGAGATAAGCAAGAAGATAGCTCAGTGAATGTCATACAAATTCTTGTTAGTATAGTAGTGAAGTTTAGACAGCTAACTAATCCTTCTGGCTTAAACATGTTTTTGAAATTTTCCTGTGTAGATCTTAAGATATTTTGTTCTGTATCCTTGTGCTGGCTGTTGAGACTAGTCAACAAGGAAAAGTTTCAGTTAGTACCACTTGTGATAGGAATTTTGGGAAACGTGATTATTAATGAGTATTTATATGGGTCTGTGTGTAGATTCACTCCTGCTAATGAGAAGATCAGATTTTCAGATGTGAAGCGAGCTTTAGCTTGTATTCTTATCTGATTTTAGTTTACGACTGAAATCCATGGTCGTGAGACTTAAATGCTGGGAAATTAAAATACAGCTGTCTGTGCTATAATCACAGAACTGCATAGAGAAATATTTTCATTAATTCCTGATCTGCCTGTTTTGACAGCAGCTTAATTGTCTGATAACGCAATGAGACAAATTAAATCCTGCTTCAGGCAGTACACAGACCACATTACTCAAAAAGAAAAATTAAAAACTGTTGAACATCTGTTATTACTGTGAATTTAATCTGTAGAACAACTTCATTATTTTACTTTACGTATTTAACTTTATTATTGGGGAAAAAGAGAACGTCTTGTGGTTAGAACATTGTTTTTTGAGAAAAAAAAAATCTGTTCTTTATTCTCCTGTTTGCCATTGATTCCTGAGTGACTTTATACAAATAAATTAGTGTCTTTGTGCCTTAACTATCAGCAAAATGGGAATATTATTACTGCTGTCTTCACGAGGTGCTGGGAATATTAATTAGTTTCAAATCTTGCCCTGTCTGGAAATGGCAAAAACTGCTTCCTTCTCTGAAAAGAACTTTGAGACTAATGAATTAAGAACACTGTGTATGGAACCAAGCATTACTAAGCTTTTGATGGTAGAGCATTATTAACTTTTTGATAGTAGAGAGAATAGTTACAGCAGAACCTTCAAATGTGACAGAAATCATATCATATATTTCACTGTCCTGGATAGTGTCTTTTTAAATTAAAAGATATTTAGACACAAATTTACTTTAAATAATGCAGATAACAAAAAGTGGTTTAGCTTTACTGAATATTTTCAATATGGATTATCGTGCTCATTGATAGGATATTGGAACAATATTTCTGCAGTATTGCATGTGGTTTCTTTTTCTTGATAAATGATATTTATAATGAAAACTAATAGTGGCACAACACAGAGAAATTTAACATACCTCTCAAGACTTCTGTTTTCTAGTTTACCCCACATACACGAAGTTGACTGTGGTCTTGATCACAGAAAGCTCTGAGGGTGAGACTCAGTGAGGGACAAAGCTTATTAGCATGAGTATAGCACTGAAGTGGAGCTTCATATTGCTCTTAGAGCTTGCTCTGCTGTGTTTACACAGTGCTATGCCAAGCAGAGTTGATATATCATTTAAAGTTGGCACTAGTTGCAGTGTTTCTGCACCATGTGGCATTGCATGCTGTAAGCAAGTCCCCAAGAACTCCATGGGAAGGAGGAGCAAAGCAATGCAGTTGCACTGGGATGAAAAGCAAGAATAATTTTTGAACGAAACCATACAAAATCTTTTAATAGATAATATAAGTCATTAAACACCACCCTCACCATGCACATAATGCATACACATATGCTGCTTTATTGACACATTTCCTCTGAATGCAAACTTGATCTAGAGCTAAACAGCATTCTTCAGGGTATACTCACAGAGGTAGATTACACTCCCAGTGAAGTTAAATGGAGTTAAACTGTGACTCCATGTAGTATAGAAAATATTTAGTCCCATTTGGTAGCAGAAAATTATTGTAGATTGAATCCACCCACAGATACCAAATAGAAAATGATACTATTTCCAAAAAATAAAAAAAGAGAGAATAAAAAGACATTCCAGAGAGAAAAAGAGAAACAAACAAGATGTAAATATGGGAGAGAGAAAAAAGAAATCTAAAATTTAGGAAGTGGTATAAAAATAAGTGTACAATTGTAACATGAAGGGAGGGTAAGTCTTTGGTCCTGATGGAGAGTACAAATCTGAGGTATATCTTCTAACTGAATTCTTGACTGCATTTGTTTGAATTGCCTTGATATGATTAAATCCAGCTATATTTCAGCTCTGTGTTACACATAGTATAGACATGCTAGCAAAACTGTAAATGCCAATAAACGGAAATCTGGTTTGGAAGACTGAAGACACGATGCCTTGTAGAAACAGACTATGATTTAATCAGAATCATGGGAAGCAGGTTTAAATAGTCTGTTCAGTAAAAAGTACAGTAATGATACATAACATTTTGTATGTCATATAAAGAAAGGGAAAGCTACAAATTATATTGCAAAATAGCGGATACGGGTAATCATAGACAAGACTACTTTCTACTCCATGTATTTGTTATTCTATCTCTAGCATATACTAGTCCAAATTAAACCAGTAGGAAGGCTTCTGTAGATACCTATACAATGAGATTTGACGTTGCAAAAGAGAATAGATGACTTCCAAGATAAATTTTCTTTTATAGATCTTGAAGATAGGTTCTGAGATGTTTCTCTGAGCAAAATACAATTTGCATCTATCTGATTTCCTATGTAGTTTACCTTAATAGGTATATACCGTGTTTCTTAACTTACTGCTACAACTCTGCAGAATATTCTATAAGATTTCATAATGAACGGTGTCAATCACCCGGAGAACACAGAACCACAGGGGATAATATTTTTGGAATGAATCATCGTCCATAAAGGATGGATGAAGCATTATGATGAGTCTACAACGTCTGTAAATTTTTATGCTGCTTTCAAAAAGAACAGGATATCTACAATGAAATCCTTGTTTTGAATAAATTAACCACCCTGCCTCAGACTTATTTTTTTCAAAATATAGACATGAATCAAACTCTGGATGTGTAATAAAAAACTGGTAATTTTTTCTTCCTTCTTTCCCCACCTCCTCCCCCCGCCCCCAATTTGTTTTTTAAGACTCTCAGAGCTTAAGTCTCCTTAAAGAAATGTCTGTATTAACAGATGATTTGACAATAAATTATGATGTCACACCATGCTTCTTTATTCACCATCTCAGCCATTTGCAAGCAGATTATATTCTCTGCCTCAGAAACACCCAGGTACATTCCATTCCTACCTCTCCACTGAATGAAATTAAATGCTTTCTAGACAGTGAAAAAAAAAAAGTAGATTTAAGCATTTATACTGTATCTATAAACACATTTATCATCTGAACTACATAATAATTAATTTTCACCATATCTCCCTAAATTCTGTGCTCTCTCTGAATTGTTCTACCACATAAAATCAAAGCGATCATCCCTTTTCAATGGCTACAGTCACAATTTTTCTTTTTATGAACTTTTAAGGAGTGTGGCAGTTACTTGGCCATTTGTAAGAGTGATAGCTAGTCTGAAATAAGACCGAAAAGACCAACTGTTTCAGGAAGATTTAAAAACTTTTTCAGCTGATATGTTAGATGATAAATTGCCAACACCTGCTACAAAAAGAAAGCAGAGGTGCAGAAAAGCATTCTGTATGCGATATGCTGTGGGACTTGTCAGAACCTACTTTGTCCATGGTTTCTTGACCATTCAAAACCCTGGTGTCTCACCTATCCACATCTGTTCTGAAGTCAGCTTTCTTTCCAATCTTGTACTCTTTATATCATACAAGCTCATTTGAATGTAATCCTTTATTTCAAATGCAGATGTCCTCAGCATTGTGTTATAACACTGACTTCTCCATTGGCAGCTAACAGAGCGCACTTCCACCAGACGAGCTAACTCTGACGATAAGTTGGCCTTGGACATCTCTTGCTAAAGCGGTGACCAGTAATCACTTAATATCATAAAATCTTTACAGGTTTGGCATGAAAGCATTATATTTATTTTTAAAAAACGTCCTAAAGGGGTAGTAGTGCTGGTGCTTTACCTGTATACATAGTTATATTTGCTGACAGATTTTAAGAGGAGTTGCTTATTAGCCATGCTAATTTACTTTCTGTTAAGACCTTTACTCAATAGTGTACAGACAATTAACACAGACGCATAAGCCACAATCAATCAGGAAGACTGTAGTCATTACTTTATTATCTTCCTTCCCTCACGTGATTCAAAATGATGCCTGTTTTTTCCACATACAGTGTACAGCAGCTGGCTAACCATGATGTCCTGTTTCTTCAGCATCTGCTTCCTTGGAAGCACCACATAGTGATGGTCGCTGGAGCAGACCAGTTATTAACCTGTTGGCATTAGGAATAGTTTCCCTCTCTTGATACTGTGGAAGGAACCCTTTAGGGCCAATGAATGTGTTGGGAAGATGAAGGGGACTCTTGAAGAGCACAAAAGGGGCTGTAACTATGACTGACTGAACTTACTCAGGCATGCACAAGCCCTGGAGTCTTAGTGAAAGCAGGTTCTGACTAAAAGGTGTATTCTGTGGTGTTTGCCTGTATATGAATTAGAAGAGACCTACCTTGTACTAATATTTAATGTACCCAGTGAAATAAAGGAAAAACATTTGTCAATGGGATAACGCTTTCTGGGATCTTGGACAGTTTCTGACCTAGTTTTATTCTGGCACAATATAAAGTTGCCCTGCTAGCAAACGACTAACTGTGATAACTGGCAGGTGGCCAAGGATAATCAGTTTTTTCTATACACTGGAAAAGGTGACTGTACACCTTAGAAAGACAATGTTTATGCAGTTAAATAATTTTTGTCTATAGCAGAAGTATTCATCTTTCTTACTTTGGTTCTTCAGTAATTATAAAGTATGACTCTCTAGTGACTGGCTTCTATTCTTGAGCTTATGTTGTACTATTTTGATACTGAAGCTTTGAGTCTTTACTGGTGTTTATGTCCAGGAATGTTTTAGGCTGACCTCCAGCTACAACTGAAGCTCTAGAAATATTTAATTGGACAATAAACCTTACCTCCTAACTATAGTATTTCACTAAAATGCATTATCAAAACATGTGCATATTCTTAATGTATGATACTGTTTATTCCCAAACAGTTAAGATAATGGCTTTTAGAGAAAATACTATGGAAACTTTTCTGGACATCCACTAAAGAAGTGAAGATGAGTAAAGAAATATCAGCTGACTGATACTGTGGACTAAATTTCAAATACCAGAGTCAGTTACTCCTTTTTAGAGAAGCTTATGGTACAAACATATAAGAGGAAATTAAAGAAGTTGGTGATGACAATAAATTTCACCACATGGATAAAACCCTCCAACCTATAAAATCTCAATATAAATTCTTTCTGATGTAGACTCCAGGAAGATATTACTGCTCAGTGGTTGCAACACCAAAGATATAGGATCAACTTTACTTCCATGAAATTTTTTTGTTGATCTAGGAAACCACTTATTTCCTCCCTCAAATGGAAGAATTTCACTATCATCCAAAATCCTTTTTGGAGGCATGGACATTTTCTGTGTGTTTGTCCAACTTTGTAGTTCTCATTAAACATTACAACTATTGTATGTCTCAGTATATAATAAGATATTCCCCCTTCAGATTTCAATTTCTGCAGGCCCTTCTCTGAATCTAATCTTTTTTAGCATAATTTACTCCCAAAGAGATTTATTACAGTGACAATTTATATAAAGGAGAAGTTGATCATTAAAGAAGATGACAGACAAGTCCTGATGCATATGCTTCCAAGCAGCGACTTTACATAAAATCTTGTATAATTACAATAAAACAGGGGTATACCATCCGTATCTACTTCAAATTACAGAGAGCCCTATCTTCAAACCTGTTCAATATATTCAGTATTCCACACGAAACAGAAAAAGAATGTTTGGACACTTCCAAAAGATAAATACATTACCCCAGTTGAATGTTCAAAGAATAGCACTGCCTCACAGAAAAAAAAAAATTTTTCCCCCTGTGCCATATTACTGTAGAATACATCTTTAACCAGCCATTAAACTAAATGCACACCATCTATCATTACTTCAAGTTCCTCAGAACATTTCCAACTTGAATCCAGTTAACTTCAGTTCACCTCTTGGAAAAAAGTTACTCTTTTGCCTCAGATGTCTTTGCCATGAATCACAGGTAGATATTCACAACTGTTATTTGTTCTGAAAGTAGAGAATGTTTCTTTACAGAGCTCTATGTGAAGTAGTTCAAATAGTGTCCAATATGAGCTACATAGAAGTTAATTTGCTACTGCAGGCCAAACACCTAAATTACCAGGGCTTCGCAGCTGTAGAAAACCTTGTGTTTTTCATGGTTGGCCAAATAAATCAGTTTAAATGCATCAGCATTACTTGACATTCTCCATTCTTTTCTTCATTATATGTTTTACATACAAGGTTAAAGGCTCATTAACAAAAATTTGTAGAATGTGGGCCAGCATGCTTGTAATTATAAGCTAAATAGAATTCCTACTGAATACCTTCGAATGAAAAAATGAGGAGAGAAAAATCTCTGTAGGGAAGAGAGGCATAAGAAACGACATTATCAAAGTAGTAGGTAGGAAAAAAACCCCCACGACTCAACCCCAAGAAAGTGGTCTATTGTTTTTTAATTCTGAGGGCAATTAATCCATTAGAAGAATTGTATTAAGGAGATAGTTCATTTTGTTTTACTTGAAGTGTTAAGATCAAGATATATTTTTGCAACATATGCTGTAGCTCAACCAGCAGTTATGGGATGAACATACTGTGGTGTTCACATGAAGGGAGTTTATCACCTTTTTTGTGTCAAAGATCAAATTATTTGGCTTTCCTGGTCTTAATATTTATGTGGTTATAAATACAATTGTCCTTAAAAGGACATAAGTGTCTAAATTAAAATTTTAGTTGATAGTTTTCACAGCTTTCTGCAGAATACGCTGTCTGACAAAACCCTTATAGCCAAAAGGAAATTTGGATATACTCTGCAGTCCATTTTATAATTTAGAAAGTTGATTTTATTATTAAGAAGCCTAGAGCCTCCACAACTGAATTACTGAGGGGCATTTGGATCATTTATAGTCACTGATTATTAATCAGTAAAGATGTTGGAGTTTTTGTGGCGGTTAGTGTTTTTTTTTTTTTTTTTTTTTTTGTTTGTTTGTTTGTTTGTTTGTTTGTTTGTTTGTTTGTTTGTTTGTTTGTTTGTTTGTTTTAAGACCTAGGAAGGGAAAAAAAGTCTAAAACCATGCAACGATCCTAATTTTTCATAAAATTTGCTGGCATTTAAATCCCTTGCTTTTGCTTGCCTATCTATATACAGACAAACTCATTTACCTTTTTCTCTCCTTGGTTTTCATGAAACTAGCCTGAACAAATCAAAGAGCAAAACTTCTGGGTCATCTAGATTCTGTTCCCCAAAAAAGTGTAGTAATCAGTTTTGCCCATTTCCAAATAACTTTTTCTTTGCAAAAGGTTTGTATCTCTTTCTCAGTACACTTATTTTTTTTCTCTATCTTGCCAGAAATAAAAATCAATACATCTGGTATGGAAAAAGTTGTGTGTAAATACAGGAAAAAGAGATACACCTTGGCAGTTCATGAGGAAGGTCAGACTGAGGATAAATAAATAGGATACTTTTCCACTCAAAACATGAATTCCTAAGTGTGTTATGCCTTAATCAAATTAAGGAATGAATTCTGTATTAATCCCTGAACATCCTAATTTCAGAAAGTCTCATTTCTCCAGGGATTCTCATCACTTCATCCAGCTGATACACTGCAAATAAACCCATGCCTCTAGGAGATTCTTTTCAGTGTTTTTACTCATGCTACTTAGCTTTCAAAATTTGGCTGTTTCCTTACTTACCAAAACAATGTGAATCATAGCTTTTTTAAAGAAAATAATGTTTTCTTCCTCTTGGTTGGAGTGGTGAGGAAGCAACCTTTTAAAATGTGAGCTGTAAACATCAGAACATTATGAGAAAAATAATAGTTTACAAATTTTTAGTTTAGAAACCTATATTTTAAGTTACTATTAATGTCTGAGATCTGGATCATGATGTCTGCATGGTCAGTGTCAGTGATAACACACAGAGTAGGCTAAATCTTGTTGTAGGTCTGTTCAGGATGGAGTTAACTTTCTTCATAGTAGCCTGAATGGTGCTTTGGTTTGACACCACAGAGGCATGGTGGGATGGCTCCTGTGACTGGGGTGTTGGAATGGAGGGTACAGGCTCTTTAGGAAGGACAGGCAGGGGAGACGAGGAGCGGGGGTCACCCTCTATGTCAGTGACCAGCTGGAGTGCATGGAGCTCTGCTTGGGGATGGATGAGGAGCTGACCAAGAGTTTATGGATCAGGATTAAAGAGAGGGCAGGGACAGGACATGTTATAGTGGGGCTTTGCTACAAGCCACCCAACCAGGAAGACTGAGTGGATGAGGCCTTCTATAGAAATATAGGAGAAGCCTCATGTTCACAAGCCCTGGTCCTCATGGGGGACTTCAACCACCCTAATATGTGTTGGAGGGACAAAAAAAACAGGGCACAAGCAATCCAGGAGGCTCTTGGAGTGAGTTAATGATAACTTCCTTCTCCAAGCGATAGAGGAGCCAACAAGGACAGGTGTTATGTTGGACCCTGTTCTCACCAAGAAGAAGGGGCTGATGGGGAGCATGAAGCTCAAGGGAAGCCTTGGCTGTGATGATTATCAAATGGTGAAGTTCAAGGTCCTTAGGGCAGCAAGAAGGGCATGCAGCAAGCTCGCTACCCTGGACTCCAGGAGAGCAGACTTTGGCCTCTTCAGGGATCTGCTTGACAGAGTAACGTAGGATAAATCCCTGGAGGGGAAAGTGGCCAAAGAAGGTTTGTTGATATTCAATGATCACTTCCTCCAATCTCAGGAGATATGTATCCTGACAAGGAAGAAGACAGGCAGAAACACCAGGAGGCTTACATGGATGAACAAGACACCCCTGGACAAGCTCAGACATAAAAAAGAAACTGACAGAGGGTGGAAGCAAGGATGGATAGACTGGGAGGAATACAGAGAAATTGTGCGAGCAGCCAGGGATCGGGTTTGGAAAGCCAAAGCCCTGATAGAATTAAATCTGGCCCCAACAGAATTAAAACATCATGGGCAACAAGAAAAGCTTCTATAGGTATGCCAGTGATAAAAAGAAGACTAGGGAAAAGGTAGGCCCTCTCTGAAAGGAAAAGAGAGACCTTGTTACCTGGGATATGGAGAAGGCTGAGGTACTCAATGACTTTTTGCCTCAGTCTTCACCTGCAAGGGCTCCAGTCACACTGTCCCAGATGCAGAAGGCAAAGGCAGGGACTGGGAGAATGAAGAGCCACCCACTCTAGAAGATCAGGTTTGAGACTGTCTAAGGAACCTGAAGGTACACAAATCCACAGGACCTGATGAGATGCATCCAAGGGTCCTGAGGGAACTGGTGGATGAAGTGGCTAAGCAACCTTCTGTCATATTTGAGAAGTTGTGTCAGTCAAGCAAATTTCCCAATGCCTGAAAAAGGGGAAACATAACCTCCATTTTTAAAAAGGGAAAAAAAGAAGACCCAAGGAACTACAGGCCAGTCAGTCTCACCTCCGTGCTTCACAAGATCATGGAGTGGATCCTCCTGGAAACTACACTAGGGCACACGGAAAATAAGGAGGTGATTGGTGACAGCCAGCATGGCTTCACTAATTACAAATCATGCCTGATGAATGTGGTGGCTTTCTACGATGGGGCTGCAGTGTTAGTGGATAAGGGAAGAGTAACTGATGTCATCTGCCTGTACTTGAGCAAAGCATTTGACACTGTCTTGCATGACATCCTAATCTCTAATTTGGAGAGACATGGGTTTGATATATGGACCACTCACTGGGTAAGAAATTGGCTGGATGGCCATACTCGAAGATTTGCAGTCAACAGCTCAGTGTCCAAGTGGAGAGCAGTGATGAGTGATGTTCTTCAGGGGTTGGTGTTGGGACTGGCACTGTATAACATCTTTTTTGGCTACATGGACAGTGAGATTGAGCACACCCTCAGCAAGTTTGCCAACAACACCAAGCTGAGCAGTGTGGTTGACATGCTGGAGGGAAGGGATGTCATCCAGAGGGACCTGGACAGTCTGGAAAGGTGGGCCCATGCAAACGTCATGAAGTTCAACAAGGCCAAGTGCAAGGTCCTGCACATGGGTCGGGGCAATCCTAAGCATAAATACAGTCTGGGCAATGAGCGGATAGAGAGCAGCCCTGCAGATAAGAACTTGGAAGTAGTAGTGGATGGAAAACTGGCTATGAGCCAGCAGTGTGTTCTCACAGCCCAGAAAGCCAACTGCATCAAGAGAAATGTGTCCAGCAGGTCGAGGGAGATGATTCTCCCCCTCTACTCCACCATCATGAGATCCCACCCAAATCACTGTGTTCAGCTCTGGGGCCCTCAACATCAGAAGGACATGGCCCTGCTCAAGCAGGCCCAGAGGAGCCCACGAAGATGATAAGGGGGCTGGAGCACCTCCCTTATGATTACAGGCTGAGAGAGTTGGGGGTGTCCAGGCTGGAGAAGAGAAGGCTCTGGGGAGACCTTATAGCAGCCTTCTAGTAATTTAAGGGGGCCTACAGGAAAGACAGGGAGGGACTTTTTATCAGGGAGTGTAGTGATAGTATGAGGGGCAATGGTTTTACATTGCAAGAATGTAGATTTGGATTAGATATTAGGGAGAAATCCTTCACTGTAAGGGTGGTGAGGTACTGGAACAGGTTGCCCAAAGAAGCCGCGGCTGCCTCCTCCCTGGAAGTGTTCAAGGACAGGTTGGACGGGGCTTTGAGCAACCTGGTCTGGTGGAAGGTGTCCATGCCCATGTCAGGGGGGTTGGAATGAGATGATCTTTAAGGTCCTTTCCAACTCAAAGCATTCTATGGTTCTATGGTTTGTGACTAAAACAGTGTTAGTAACACACCAGTGTTTTGGCTATGACTGAGCAGTGCTTGCACAGCAGCAATGTTTTCTCTCTTTCCTTCTCTGCTCCTGCAGTCTGTGGGCTGTAGGCTGGGGTTAAGAAAAGAGATTGGTATTAGACACAGACAGGGCAGCTAACCTGAGCTGACCAAAGAGATGTTCAATGCCATATGATATCATGCTCAGAAATAAGAGCTCAAGAAAAGGAGGAGGAAGCAAGGATGTTTGTGGTATTGGTGTTTGTCTTCCCAAGGAACCATTATATGTGCTGAGGCCCTGCTTTTCAGGAAGTGGCCAAACATCTGACTGTCAATGGGAAGCAGTGAATAAATTCCTCTAGTCTCACTCTTCTACTGGTTATTTTCATTTCCCTTAAATCAGGCTGATTCATGAGCAATTGTTGCACTGAGTCAAACCTATTTAATCTAGGCTCTGCAAACTAGCTGCAGTGTCACAGCCATGCTATCATTTCAGTTGTGTCTTGCCACGCAGTTGACCTCTTATGAGCCAGACAACATTGGATGTTCCTTATTCACTTTGAAGGAGTGCACAGGGAAGCAATGGAGTTCCAGCTCTGGCAAGGTACTACTTTCATTGCAAATTTAGTCATATTCTCAAAACCGCTCTGCACAAATTTTGTCCCATGTCTTTAGCCAAATGTTGCTTTTTGGAAATCACTTTTATGATAATGTTAAATTACAATTGTTTCATTTTGAGAAATAGAAAGTTAGAATGACTTAATCAAATTTAATTTCTGTTAATAAGACATAATTATATGCAGTAAAGTTTTACTAAATAATAAAGAGCTATTCCTGGAATTATTCAGTATCATTGGACTATTTTTTTCTGACACGTATTTGGAATGTTCTTTTAATACTTAAAAAGAGAGATTATTGCATATTTATATGTATTTTCTTTTGGATGTCCAAAAACTGCATATATGCAAAAGAGAAGGATGTAAACACTAGTAATACAAAGGAACTCATAAGTGAGAAGGGAAAAAATAGTTTTTAAAAAAATGGTTTAATGCATTTTTGTTAAAAAAATTTTCTTCAGTTTCCTCTTTTTATCACATTACATATACAGACATACTGCACTCCACTCTTTGGTTTGATGCATTCTAAACTTTGAGGAACTGAGAGCCTGGAAAATGGAAAACCAAGTGATTTACTGTCATGATTTTAGTATTCTTTCTTGGGTCAGTTCATCATGTTCCTGGCTTTCCCCTTGCTTTTCTGCGTAGATACATAGAGTTCAAATTTGTGACAAGTAACATTTAATAACTTACATCTGACTGCTTTTGTTAATTTAGAAATTTGTTGCTCCAGTTTGGCTAAAAACCTCAGTGGTCTAAACTACTCAAAATATTGTTAGTATTTTGTTTATCACAGTAAAGAGAAGCAATATGCAAAGCATGGCATATATTTTTAATTTCTGAAGTCAACACTTCTGTCACGATCTATGTGGTAGCTGTCATCTTCCAAAAAGTTGCTTAGAAAGCTGCAAGTCTCACACTGGACTACTGGAGTCCAGCTAAATCAACCTTTTTGATCAAATTCATTCCAACATTAACTCTATAAGCAGATTCAAGTCTTAAAATGAGAAACGTGGTGAAAAGACAGCAATTTTGAACTAGGAGGAGAAGATAGGAAGTACTGCAATCACATACTTAATCATCATGGAGGATTTAGTAGAAAATATGGAAAGAAGATCAGAGGCTGCACAATTGCAGGAAACTAAGAAAAGCAAGGGGATCTTCACAGTGATTAAAACAAATGGGACTCATTAATCACTGCATTTCCCCTCAAATTTAAGGGCTTATATGTGCATAACTGAAATTACTTGATGGTATCTCAGGTCCATTATCCTATTTAAGCTGTAAAAATATGTTTTCCTGACTTGGTAATACTTGTGACTTTGCTGTCTATCTTGCTGATCTGATAGAAAAATTAATGTGAACAAGGCAAATGTTTCAGAGGAACCACATACCAAAATGTGTAGCTGTTCCTTCTTCAGTTATCCTGATTGCACTCTTAGGTTTTTGGAGCATGTTTGTTTTATTTCTCTGCTTTGCCTCCTAAATCAACAGAATGGAAACAGAGACTGTTTTAATTTTGTGACATCTTGTGTTTTTCATGTTTCAGAAACCAGCAAACAACTTACGGCTGAAGAGTGCTGACACACAGTAATTGCTCAATAGAGACACTTTTGATGTGGAGAGAATTTGGTTTTTAAGGCAGTGGGGGAAACACAGTGCAAATACTACTTGTGCGCGATGGGTTTTCTAGTGGTTGACTACATACCAGTCATTGCTGACACAATCAAAGCCACTGAGACACACTAGTCTCTTCCCCAAAGAAATACAGGCAATTCATACCTACTTTTCACAATAATCTTCTGAGGTAGGGTTTAACTCAAGAAAAGTTGCTTAAGGAAATGATGGTCAGCTTGGGGGAAATGCCAGCCTTCTTATGCACCTCAAACAACCTTAGTGAATCCAGAGGGACCTTTTTTTTTTTTTGTGGGAACATGCTTTCCTCTGTGCTGAACTTATTAGAGAAAGCCAAAGGACATAAACCTTTATGCACCACAAAGTGCAGCTCCAGAGGCGGCCCCACCTAAGTCAGTGGGGCCGGTTTCTATAAGATAATTCTTAAGAGTAAATATTTGTCAAAACACTCCTGGTTTTGATGAGCTTTGTCAATCAGCACTCCTTTGGCTTCTACCACTACAAGCAGGCACTGCTCTATTAGTGTTGCAAAACTTGTAGATACACACAAGACACAAAAGTAATGTTTGGAAAGTACAAATTTAAAATTCTAAATATCTTCAGGCTGTTTAGAAAAAAACCCCAAACCCTTACATGCAGTAATCAAATATAAATTAGCATTTAATAATACAGGACAATTTTGCAGATGAAAAAACTAGAATGCTTCTCAATAATAATATTATACTAAACAAAAATCTGAACGAAAACGAGTGACATATTTCTTCCCATGAGAAAAATAATTTGGTGGTAAACAACCATGGATAAAGTCTGATTTTTTACAGCAGAACCTTTTTCTGATATAACAGAAATGTACTTCACTGAGAATTTACTTGTTTAAAAAAGGCTATAAAGACCTCAGCACTGCATCCTATATTTTACTCCATATGTATCTGGGCATTACTCTGCCATCTCTGTATTCCCTAATTGCTTAATTCCAAATATGCTTGCTAATTATTAATCAACATAATTGTATACAAAATACTTCAGTGTGTTTTATTTTAGATAATGTTCATATCAATTTGTTTCTTAATGGGATTTAAAGCTATACTTACTTGCTTTGTTTTGTAGATCTGGACTTTAAACTAGATATTAGCTCCATGAAGAAGGTTTACCCAAAAGTCACTTTGTGATAATAAAGTTTGTGGAGACTTACTTGTGTGAAGTTTATATACTGTGGTTTTCTACTGACATAAGCTTACTAGTAAGATCCTGGAGAGACCCAAGATGCATAAGTCAAATGAAAATCATATATACATGTAGGTCAAATAGATTTCCATTGTGGAAGGCATACTAGTGATGTATACTTACCTTGAAATATCTCCCGTTCTTTTGTAATTTTAGCAACTGTCCATTCTTTTTATCTTACTGTGAAACCTGTAGGATTCCTTGATGTTTAATTTGGCCTCCTGAGTGTTCACGAAGCTAACTCTAAAATATTTGGAGTGGATTGTAAAAATAGGAATTCAAATTGTTCTTGGTAGGCTCAGCTTCCTACTGCATAGAATTCCTTTATTCATCAGAATTTGGCAAATCTGAGTTATTAGCAGCAGTGAGGACAGAAAGCACTACTGTTGAGCTGTGTTTAGAAGGGGATCTATTACTTGCATGCAGGCTGAAATCAGTCTGCAAAATGAAGTGCTCACTAAGTGGGAAAGGAAACTTTAACCTGCAAAAAGATAACTTTGAAGAACCATGCATTAATAGCTTTCATTTAAATTTAGTTTTTAGTTACATAATCTACAAATTCACGTTTTCCTTCTGTGATATATATCATATGGCTATCAAATGTACCTATTATGTGTTTTGACAACTGGGTACTGGATGATCTCCCCACAGGAGGATCTAGAGCTGTGAGACAGGAAACCCTGGTGACTTGAGATGCAGCATTTTCACTTCTGCAGAATGCTGCCTCCTTAGAATCTGGCACATCTATGCCTTGAATCTGCAGACATTGCCACTTAAAACCCAAAAGGTGATACTTCATTTAAAGAAAAGGAATGCAGCACTGGGGCTGTTGCTCCTATCTTTCACTCTGCCACATGGGATAAGTAGCATCCAGCTTTCTGCCTTCAAAGACAACAAAATATCCCTAACATATCTTAAAAAACGTTCAGGATCAAAGGCAAGTCAAATCCAATGTGATTTAATGCTTGTGAAAGTCTGGAACTTCTTTAGGGTTCAAAAGCTTGTTTAAACTTGTGAAATATTTTTCCTTTAATTAAAGCCCATATTTACCAGACAGGGTGATTCAATTTTATATTCAGCTAAAGTGAGAGAGTGCTATGTGTTAACATAATCTAAAACATGCAAAACTGAATGAGAACAGAAAACTGGATGCTAAAAATGTCTTCAGACATAAAAAACCAAATTACTTATTAGTAAGCAAAGTGAAATAACAACAAAAAAGGCAGAACAGGACTAGGCTACTCTTGCAACAAAATCATGAAGCAGAAGTGTGAAGTCATTAACTTCCTTTAATAAGCAGTGTTGTCATACTTGGGTGCTGATGCTCAACCAGAGGAAATCATCACAGACTTTTATAGATCCATATAAGTTCACATCTGCTGAATGTCTCTGCTGAAAACACTGGGCTCATTTCTGGAATTTTTATTTTTGGGAGGAGGCAAATAAACAGGTTTCAGAAGGGAAAAAAAAAAAAAAAAAGATAACTAAAGGATTAACTCACAAAGTTAAACAGGTAATGGCATCCTTAAATTACACAGAACTAAACTGAACTGGAGCAATGTGATAAATTAAGAAAAAAGGAAAAACCAGTCAGAACATTCTTACTCGGAGATGTGACCACTTGTGGCACCCTGTCCTCTGGTTCACTCCAAGAACTGAAACAGCAACTACTTGTTCATATCTCGGTTGCACTTGAAACTTCACGCTTAGATGCATCATTCCGTGGACCTCACACTTAACTCAGCTGACTTCATTGGCATCCTTTTATAGGAAGAACAGAAGTAGGATATGATTCCTGTTCAACTTTGCAAAAAAGGATCTCATGTGTATGTCAAATGTAATATTTAGTTTACCTGGAAAACTGGCAGCTAGATGAAGTGTGATAGGAAAAAATTTATTTAGAAATGTGAAGAATTTTGTCAGACAGCACATATTGAGAAGATATTTGCAATTGATCTGATTTATATGTTAAAAAAATAATTTGAGTAAACTAGAAGCATTTGTCCTTAATTCTCTTGTCATAAGGAACAGAGACTATCAAAAAACATGAAGGAAAATGACAGGTTATAATACCATTCAAGGCTACCTCTGGAGATAGAAAAAGTATTCTGAAGATAACAACGAAACTGTTTTTGAGAGGTCAGAAAAATCCACCTAGGGTGATAGATACCTCACTGTAAAAAGTCAGTTTAAGAGAGAGTGAGAGGTGGAAATTCAAAGAGATGTCCAGTCATGAAAGCGTGATTGTAAGAAACAATGGGAAAAGCTTTTGGAAACATTCTATGCCTTTATAGCTATACTGAGAAAACACTGCAAATCTGGCTAGATAGATTTGTATTTGGCAGTAGGAAAAAATTGTTCTGCAGATAGGAGAAACTTAAAAACCTTGGCTATTCTATATATGCTGGTACACATTTAAGCTTAAGCTGACCTTAAACCAGAGAAGCAGATAGAAACAAACAGAAATCTGACTTTCTTAGTGAAGATTTACCTTGGACATTGCCCTGGGAAGTGTCATCACGAGCAGTCTTCAATTCAGTGGTTATAAAACTTTTTGTTGGCCCAATAGACCACTGCTAACCCTTAATATTTCTTGCAGACCACACTGTACCCTTACTCTTACTGTACTTTTAATTATTATTCTTTACTTCTTCATGATTGTCAGAGTAGGACTTATCCACAAAGGTATGCAAATTACAGCTGGGCCAATGTTTGGAAACCTTTGCTTTGTTTCACCAGTGTCTGTGGGAATTCTTACAGTTGCTCCTTCCTATATAAAAGGAGTTACCATAGAGTAAAGCAATAATGTCTCTATTTCTGGACTAAAGCGCTCTTTCTTCACTGTCTTTCTGTCTATTGCCAAACCACCAAGCTACCCCTGTTTATTTAAAAAAATTATTTAGAAATCTGAATATGGATGGGGATAGAAAGGTAAAGTCAACATTAGGTAAGGAAACGTAAGGAAACAGCATTTCAATTACTTACCTTGCGCTAGGTTCACCCTTATTTGTTATTACTAAATTAACTCTGGGCTGGAAAGGAAAGGAAAGCTATAATCAGTTGCTTTTAACTTGGACTTAAAAATTGTAGCCAAAGTTTCTTAATATTCTGGATTCCTTTACCTAATTGCATTGCCACACTGACATTTACACTCAAAGAAATCCAAAGAAGTTGCTTTTGTGGAAAAATTTTCTTTTCATGGCAGTGAACATGCAAAAAAATTTAAGCACTTGGTATTAGATTTTGAGATAGGTGGGTTTTTCTGTTTTGTTTGTCTTTTTGTTTGTTTGGATTTTTGTTAATTTTGTTTTTTGTTTGTTTGTTTGTTTTGAGTTTTTTGTTTTGTTTTGTTTTGTTTTGTTTTTTTTTTATTGTCATATATTAATTTTAAGGAAGGAAAAGATCTCAGCTCAGCTTTCCTGTAGTATAGTGTCTTAGAATGAATCAGATCACCTTTGAGTATTAAGGTGTGGTTACTCATACAGCACAAATGGTTGATTTGTAAGTTTTGTCTAGGCACCATCAGACAACATTCCCAAAGCTAGTTGTAAAACTTGCTACAAAAGTTTGGCTGCCAACTGGCTGCTTGGTATCTGGTTTCTAGAGGTATGGGATCTGTAAGAGACTAGGCTACTTTTTATTCCTATCCTCTCCTCCAGGGTCACCAGGAACAAGATTTCCAATGTTATGTGTCATCAGTTTTATTGGGTAAATTGAATCTATTTCCTTGTTATCAGAATTATTGTTGTACTAAAGTCTGTGTACAGAAATTAGGGCAATTAGGCTTTACCCAATAGAGTCCTGTTCCTGCCCCTCGTATTCACTATTTCTCAGCTCTGAAGACTCAGCTTCACCATTCAGAGTTGATATTTGTGGTCATACATAACATTTTATCTCTTCTGAAAATCTGACTTAGATTTGTTCAAAATGCTCAGCTGTTCCATAAATGTTTGTGTTTCCTGTAACAGTAATGGCCACAGACACAAGAATATGCAACGTGCATCTACAATCTTTTGCTTTGACATGCCATTCCAGTAGAGCTATTAAGTGATAAACCTTGCTTGACACAGCATAATTAGTAATCTCGCTTATATATTTTGCTTCACTTTACTGCTCAGAAAGCTAACAGTGCAAAACTGATTATTTTTTCTGGAAGAAATAACAACACTGAATCCCAGGGTTCTCATCATCTGCACCATACAAGGATAATATAGTAGCTCCACAATTGTTTTCCTACTAGGATTTTATGTCGGCTGGATGCCTGATTGCTTATATAGTTGTTTGAGTATGTGTAGATCTAAAATTTTTTAAAAGGGGAAAAAATAATAAGAAAAAAGTAGCTATTCACTTTCAAAGCTTAAGGTCTGATGTTGTCAGGTCCCATTCAGGTACTTCTGCAGGGCAGAGATGAATGCAGTGCAACATGTTTTCCTGACTCACATTGCCTTTCAAAAGTACTAACTAGGATCATATTAATTCTTTGCTGCCCCTAGAAATGATCATGTGCTCTAATTTAGTACCAGCCATCATCTTCCAATGTGGGGAGCAGCTGGATAGAGGTCCAATTATGCCTGTACCTCTGTGCTGGCTAGTACTGTTAGGAGAGACTGACCATGTGTTTTAGCATTTTAGAAGTTAACAGAATCAGAATCTCATTCTGAAGTTGCTTGTGATTTTTGAAATCATTCTTTCAGGAACCTTACTACAACAAGAATCCCCTGTCACCTCCCCTTCCCTAACACAATCTAAGAATGAAGTCCAAGGTGTTACCGAAAGTTCAAACTTTACTGAAAGTTTGATTGAAAACTCAGCCTCATTAGGAAAACAGTCTACCATGAAACATTTTTAAATTACTTTCTTGATACTGTTGCTTACAGTGGAGAAAAAGGGACCTCTATGTCACAGGATAAAGAAGACATATTCTCCTGAAAAAATGCATGTTGTGAACACTATGCATACACAGTTAAGGATGGATGCAGCCCTGATCTGAAATAGACAGCTCTTCTTGGGTGCTCTTGGCTCCCCATCTTTTCCTCTGGTAAATATGCACCTCTAAGTGGAAGGTTCCTTGCATGTGAGAATAACTGCTTGCAAAGTTGGTTGAAAATGTAGCTTTAAATCCATAGTTGCAAAAAACAAAGACCTTGTTCATGTCAAGAATCTGCTGAATACTGCGTTATCCAACTGCCCATGTGTAATTCAATCTGGCACCATTTCCAGTGATGTCATGCCTGGAACGTCCAGCCCTGTGGAGGTACTCACTGGGATGGAGCTGCTGCATGAGGAGGAGAGATTAGCAGATGTGGTAATTCGATCTTGGAATGGAGTTCATATCAAATTGCGTATCTGAGTAAAGATGGTTTCTGTTCTTTAAACTATGAAGTTTTGCAGAAGGTATATGTTCAAAAGACAGGTAGGTGACAAATTCTATAGCCAGTTCTTCTGGCTGAATATTGTAATTTTAAGGAAAACGTGTTCCATTATGTCATTTCATTTCATTTTGTTTCTAGGCAGCTGGCTTTGCAGCTGTGGGATAAAGCGTATCTGGCAAAACCTGTTCCACATAGATAAAGTTCTGCTGCATTATGACTCTTCCCCCACTCCAGTTAAGAAAAAATATGGTCAGTTTTAGCACCATGTGTAGCTAGGTGGCACAATCATCACTCACATGATGATGAGTGGTGGTGAAGACTGACTGCCTATTAGTCAGCATCTCCCTACTATGATGGTCCTGCTGCAATTGATTTTGACAATCTTCAATGCAGTAATGTTTGTAAAGAAGTTTGCATAAGTTAAATTGCTGGAGCTACAGTTTCACAACAGACCCAGTTCTGGTATTTTTACTAACAGTGCCTAATACATTGTTTTGTGAGCTGTTCTATTAACGGAAAAACCATTAAAGTAGAGTCATACAGTAGTCACTATAGATGACAATGTTATAAACTTGTGGTTTGTGATATGAACACAGCCAGATGGTGTGGTGATTCAGTCTTTACAGGGAAATTCAGTTTGTACAGGGACTGTATGGGAAGAAAGCATAGTTTTTGATATGGGTTCTGTGGAATAGCTCAGATTTGAGTCTAGGAAGATGCACGATGCAAACTGCAGTTCATCTGCTACTACCTGATAGCTTCTTTGGCAATCTTGTCTCAGTCTGTGCTCTTCTCATTATGACTCTGAAATTACTAATCATAGATATGTGTTTCCATGACCCCACACATGCATTCCCACCAAGAAGATAAATACAGCTGCAGGTACTGGCCAGCTACCTGCTTTTTTTTCTCCCAGGGCTTAGTTAAAATTTATAGCTGCCACTTTTTGACAGAAGTTGTGTGAAAAGAGCAGTAGACTCTCTGCAACTAAGAAGCAGAGAACCATTAGGATATCAGCACTCAGCAGCTAGGATTTGATTCCCTTTGTAAGCTCAGTCATCTAGAAGAAGCTAGATAAAACAAATACTGCACAAGAAAAAAGAACCATCCTTTTTTTTTCTTCTCCTCTCTCCAGTTATAATGGGTCATTCATGCTCTTCATGCATTGGGTTTTATCAATAATATCACTATTTCTTTCTTATGCATTTCAATGTCAGTAAAGTATTTCTCCTTTAAGCTAGGAAACTACTAAATCGGTTCACTCAATCCATCAAAAATACTAGGTTATTTTATTTCAGTATTATCAATTAAATGTTATTTTAATTCAATATCGCCAGCAGCAATAAAGAAATCCAACTGTTTGTAAGTCACTCTTATCCAGGTGGCTGAATGGAAGTCACTATTTGCCAAGGCAGCTTCTGGTATGCCCCAAACCTAACGCTGTAAAGGAGGTCAAATAAGAAATTTTATGTGGGCTTTTTTGTTTTTAACTTTTTTTTTTTTTTTTTTCCCTGTCAGAAACCTTCATAGATGAGCTTGGACAATTATTTTATTTTGATGAAGACCTCTACAGAATAACACTGTTTGGAAGTGCTTTCCACATAAGGGGTTCTCAGAGGCTGGCTCTCAACCAAAGAGTAAGGACTCAGCACAATCTGTTCCCTACTGGTCAAGTTTAGGTTCTGAGTGGAGCATAACACAGCTTCTGTCTGGTCCATGTTCCCAGGTTCACAGTTCTTGTCTTTGGTGTTTAAAAACACTTCTAGCTCCATATGGACAAAGACAAAGTTTTCTTCACAGATCACTCTTCCAGAACAAGACCTCACACTGAAGCTATCTAAAACCACTGATTTGTAATGTAGCAACAGGGTATCCTCAATTAAAGGCTCCCATTCTAGATTTTATCTGAGGCCTTCATAGATACAAACATCCTGTGGGTTGCAATTTCATATTTCCTGCACTATTTGAAAATTATGTAGCAGACTGATAGTAATTATTGATTCACACAGACTACCAAACCTCTTAAAATCTTTAACTTACACTGGATAAAGAAACATAACCATCATGATAGTTAAACAGATCAGTAGATCCCCGCATCAGTTACCTTGCCTGCATTCGTAGATGATGGCAAATAATTTAGAGTCCCACATGAAAAGCACTAAAACCCACTTAAGTATTTATATTATACAATAATAATATGTTTCTTCTTTAGTTCACCTGATCATTGTTTAACCTCTGGGATCCATCCTGAGTCATCCTTAATTACATGAAAGTAATAGGCACATCTACTCTACACACAAATATCTAGTTGTCATGCAAGTAAACTTGCAAATCCAAGTTACCATTAATTTCACCTCTAGGTTCTGTGTGAAGCATAGCCAAGGTAGAAGACTCTTAAGTACTTAGCCAACATTGCAGCTAAGCATAGACTGTGAAGCCTATATTGAAGGCATATAGATTGTCTTATTAAAAACTTACCTCAGGGACACACCTGATGTATCCTTTACCTCAGAAGGAGCATAAATGGGAATTTCTCATCTAATTATGTTTAAATGTCAGCTGAGAACTGCAAAAGTCTCATTGCCTATCTCTTCATCTCGTTCAGAAAGAAAGAATCATCCATAAATTATACTGGAATTCTTATGTATTGTACATAAAAACAGTGATTTTCAATGTTTATCTGCTAAATAAAGAACAGATCTAAAATCTTAGACACTCAAGTTAAGGAGGATTGTTTATTACAACCAAAGCATTCACTGAATGGAAGTGGACAATCTCAATATATTTCTACAACAGTTCTACTAGATAGTGTCAAGATTTTTTAAAATAAAAATTGGACTTCCACTAGAAAATATCAATTCATTCACATTTGCAGATGGAATTTGAAGCTACAATTTGGGATTACCTCTCAGTATTTGGAATGGTAGGAGAAACCTACCTGAGAATAGCTGAAAAATCAGCTAAAGTATATGTACTATTTGATGCTGTCCAGGCACTGGGAAGAACCTTTGTAGACTGGATTAATTTGTTCTGGGTTCCCTTGAAATGTTGGTGCAAAACAGTTGATTAGTAACTGTAGAAGCTAATAAAGAGTGCAGTCTGTTAGAAAACAGATGACTTCTCATCAACGTTACATATTCAAAGAGTTCTGCAGTGATCGTAATGTAAACATTGTCTTTTGTAAAACTGTCTCAAAACACCAATTTAGGAAAAGTTTGTATATATTTTTGTGTTGCAAGTAGAGCATAATTATGATCATTGTAGAGCCTGTTCAAGTCATGGTCTTGTTCCTGTTCAATATTAGGAATGAAACCACTTGCTTCATTGGTGTTCCCAACATGTTGGATTACATGATGTAATGAAAGGCCAGAATCTGGAGTCCTGGTTAGTCCTGTAGTACCAGTACTGAGTGAATTTCCTGGTCCATGTTTTTCTTGAAGAATATTGGGAAAAGTATTTTTTTTGAGATTATATCTAAGATAAAACAACTTCCAGAGACCTGATTTGGAAACCTGAAACAACGCGGGATTGTCATGTCGGATTGCCTAAATCCCTGTCAGAAATGACAATTTGTGCAAGACTTATGCCAACAAAAATGGAAAGATGAACAGAACACAATGTCCACTGTCTCCAAAGTTCTTACATCTGCTTGAAAAGTGAAACTTTCCATATGACTGAGTACCACCAGCACAAAGTAGTACCTCATTCCTGACTCAAAAATGCTGGACTCTAGTTTGTAGCTAACAGGGTTTTGCTGCAACCAACCATCTACTTGAAGTTATTATGTGTAATCAAAAGTCTGATGCATCATGCATTTCAAATGCTCCTAGTTACATGGTTGTTAATGACCAGAGAACACAAAACACAGATGTTTTAAATCTGTTGTATCTTTATACAACAGCGTTTGCTTTCCATAATTTTAAGAGAAAAACCTTACTGATAAACATTTATTTCAAGTGTGGTTAGAGACAAAATAATGAGCTAGGAAAAAACTAAAAAATTAGTTCAACATTTGTTTTCTGAAAAGACTCCCATATTAAGTATAATTAGATTAGAAAAAAGATGGCAAACAAGATACTGAATGCAACATGGGTATTTAATGATATACATCTGAGTGCTTAGTTCATGCTGCTGACAGAATGTTTTATTATAGAGTACTGTGAAGGGAAAAAAACATTCCATCAAGTTCATTGTTTGAGATTTTAATTTTTGAATCCAAAAAAAGTCTTTTGTTTGACAATATATCAACAAAGCAATCACTTCTGAGAAAACATGCTGAATTCTAATCAATATTTAAATGTGATCCAAATAATTTGTTTTCAAGGGGCTGAAATTTACAATTTGTTTTAGGTAAAACTGTAAACAAATCTACAGCTCACAGCAAATTCTTAAGTTACAACAAAAATGACTGTATAATGGTAATTTTTTTTTCTCCTTTTCTTCTTAATTTGCTAAGAAGGGTGCTCAGTCAGTGCTGGAATGATGTATGATTTAGAAAATTAAAAGACATACAGGAAGATTATATATTTCTCCATTCTTATGCTGTAAGTATGCTGCTCATTTGCTGATATATACTCCACTCTAACAAAGTTTTGACCAGTTCAGACACTTCTTGTGTCCCTGAGAATATACTGTGTTCTTCTTGAGGCCTTATTTTCAATCAAAATGCTTGTGTTCATTGATCCTACCTGTTCCTGCAATGAAGTGGTAGAATGAATAGAGTGAGATCAGTGATAACTTTTCAAATGCATGAAGAAACTCCCATTTTCACTTCTGTTGTGATAATTCTTTAGTTTCTATGTCATCTGTCCAGCAAAATTTTTAACACTCCAACATTATGCTGAGAAAGCATAATGGAAGAACACAAGTTATTCCAGGATTGCTATCCAGAAAAACCTGGTGATCACAAAGTTGTACCCAAAACTGAACCAGCCATTTGTAATTTTCAAAAACCATACCAAAATATAATAGTAAACATTTCTTAGAAAATTTAATGTGAATCTTTATAATATCATAATCAACGTATCATGTGCCATTATGGAAATCTTGCTGTCATAATGGAATCCTTATAGAGATATGGAAGAAATAAACACATGAATATTAAAACCAAATTCAATGGGAAGAGTCAATGATGAGATTTCAGCTATACAACATGCAAGGATTTTCCAACAAGAGTTTTTAAATTCAAGCCATTAACATTAAACATCATACAAAGCATGATATGCTGTTACATAGAGGTTTAGAAATGTGTCAGTTTTGAAGACTTTTCATAAAACTTCTCCCTCCAGGTAGATGTCTGAAGAGGAAGTCCTTTCAGGACAACAGTGAGGAGCTATGGAAATTCAGGTTGTTTTCAAAAGGCATAATTCTACTGCAAGACAAACTGATGAGGCCAGTTTCTTCTCTGTTGAGGTTAAGTAACATTTTCTCTTTAGCAGAATTATATTCTTAGGTGTCTGGCAGAGTCACTAAGGTTCAAGATCCTTTGCGTTGCCGTTGATAAACAAGCAATACTACATTACATGATGAAACAGAGGAGGAAGAGATAGGGAAATTTGTATGGTTTTCCCCACAGGTCTGAACACAAGTTTTGACATCCCAAATAATGGTCGCTTTGTTGACTACTCTCTTTGATTTAGCTGAAGGTGATTTTTGAGGTCATCATACCATTATGTTGCAAGTTCTCTAAAGGCAGATGCTACTTATGGTGCAGAGTGAATGTTTCATAAGGAAAACTGAAAAATCAGGCTCTCAATATTGAGATAACTTGCTCTGAGTTTTGACTGGCATTGCAATATGTCTGCATATGTGGAAGTATCTATGTATAATGTGGACATGTCTGTATATGTTAACATTTTCTCTGATAGACTCTACACCAATCCTCCTGAATTAGTAGGAGCTGCAGAAATAGCCAACAACTAAATACTTGATTAAGAGAACCAAGTTCAAGTACAATAAGATGAGTTAATTGTAAGTATTAAGCCATGGGAAATTAGAGGAGTTCCTGGTTGCCAAAAGTTTTAATTCATATCATTAACATTTTAATTTACAACACCAAGAACTAGAGAGAAAAATGGTATCCATATGGAACAAGTGCAAAAAATCCCATTTTGGTTTCCCAGATCAAGTCAGTGAAGAACTCTAGCCATCAACCTAGTAGGACAATTCAGAAGGGTTTTTTCTGTGATTTTTGTTTGTTTGTTTGTTTGTTTGTTTGTTTTGGCTTGGTTTTTGGTTTTGTGATTATTTTTTTTCTTGTTACATTGTTGAAGATATAGATTGCTGCTTTTAGAAAAAAAAGGGAGAAAGGATTAAGGTCTTGCTAGCAGATGCTTAAGTTTGAGAAGTCTTCTGGAATGCTAACATAGATAAGAGAAGTGACAGCCATACACTTGATATTTATAATTTTCCTCATTTAACTGGGAACTTTTGATTTTGTGACACTTGAATCTGTTAATGTGAAATGGATTCAGATGTTGCAAAAATGCACCATATTTTCCAGAGAATAAAACTAATTGTCTCTAGCAAAGAAAACTGCTATTTTTGTTACACAAAGTAAATCAAAATCAATGTAAGACTAGCAATAAATAAAATTACAGTCATAGATGGTCTGTTCCCTTTGTTAGGTTTTATGTCACATTTTGTATGAGAAGATCAAACAACAAAAAATAACCCCAAAAGTTCTGAATATCCTTCTCATATAAATGACCTTGCTTAACAGTGAAAAAATACATTGGAATGGATCTACAGTGACCTACTGCACTGAAACTTAATTCCACTCAGTGCAAGGGAGGAAACCTGATGTCACTTGCATAGTTTCTCATGGGCATGATTTTTCAGTGGGCTAGAGAATACATGCAGAATCCTATCTTACAGGCAGTAAATGTTCAAGTGATCAGTTTATTCAGAAGAAAGGTCTGCTGACCATGAAAGTTCAGAAAGAAAAAAAAAAAACGTCAGCTTTCATGATCTGCCAGCTGAAGACCTGATTGGAATTCAGAGATTTGTTTCCCAAGGTAATGCCAGGTTTTGTTTCTTTTTAAGCATCCAACCCATGGTTGAAAAATTGATGTGTTCTGCAATCAGAAGACATTTTCTCTGGGATGGGAGTCAGCAGGGACAGACAGGGATCAGTGTCACTTTCTTTAATATCTCTGGTCCCTCACATTAGACATGAAAAGTTAGCAGGGGATAGTTTGCAAAGAAAAGGAGTACTTATGCCTTTATCATAATCTTGAAGGTCTATTATCTAGTTTAGCCTGTACTATAAATGACACACTTTGGTTCCCTCTTTTAAGGTCAGCCAGAAGCCTCTCTCCATTTATCACTTTTGTAGTATATAACCTTTCTGCCTGAACTCTCAAATCAGCCTCAGAAAAGATCAAAATACTAAAATAAGACCCACAAAAACCTTTGAGCCTTGTAAAAATCTTGTACAGAAAATAAAATATTTCACAACCTTTTTCCACAACAAGACTAAGACTCTGTCCCATAAGCATAGAAATTTCCTTACAACACGAGTGTTTCAGAAACATCAGAGTGCTCCACAAAGAGCATATGTGAATGAGGCTGTATAGTTGTTCTTAACTCACGCCATGTGAGTGAAAAAGTGTTCCCGAAGAGAAGCCCCTGGAGAGAAAATAGGCTAATGGTGCAAGAAATGAGACTGTAAGAAGTGAGAATTTATGTTTGGTTCAGAGCTGCTTGATGAGGTATGGACCACCATGTCTTTGTACACAAGCAAAGCTATGATTAAAGGGATAAGCCTTGTTTTATTAAATGTTAAAAATTAAAACCTCTAGAGCTCAGTCATCTGAAAACATCAGGTGTATTACATCTTCAGACTCTTGCTGGAGTGTTCTGCCAGCCTCATATCACCTACTGGTGTCAAGTTCCTTCCTTTAGTAGGATCTTCTACCAAGAGACAGTCTTGGCATCAAAAGCAGGAATGGCCCTTCTCCGATATGCACACACAACTCCTTCACACTCCCCCTCTCTTGTTAATAGAGACGTGTTAATTTTAGTTGTCCTCCTTCCTGGAGAGAAGAAAACTCTACCTCCTGTCAGTTTTTCCACCAAGCACCAGGATGACAGGTCACATCCATTTCATGAGATGCCCTGCTCAGTTTAAATTCCAAAATCCTCACTATGTATGAAACTCTAATTTGAAGGGCATGCCTACAAGAGTATTGCAGGCCATTGCAAGCTTGTTCTGCCCATACCTTGAACCAGCCAAAAGTCATGTAGCTGTAATTATCTCCATGCCAAGTCTAAGCTAAGAATTTCTCTTGAGAGTGTGAAGTACATTAGCTTAGAGATGGTGTCACCTAACACAAGTATGTGACTTCAATTCGCCTACAAAAGTCTGTTTAGATAGAACTTGCAGAGATATTTCTTTTAAGATCTTACTCAAACTGAATTCTTTTAAGTTTTATATTATGGATAGATTGAGTTGATTTTCCAATTTTGACTCTGAGTTTCCATAGATAGCAATCAGAAACACTTAGGTTAATCCTTGTGTTTATAGGCCAGTTTAACGTCTTGGCATATAAACTTCTGACTGTCTTCTGAGCATCCTTTTAAATACTATTACCTTCTGAATCTTGGAAGAACAGTAGAAGTATATCAACTTCAGCATGAGAAGTGATGAAAACTCAGACGTCTTCTGGCTGCTGAGGGATTTCTTTTCTTAGGTCTGATTTTCCCAAATGTAAGCTCCCACTGCTGGAGAAATTCACTCACATTCTTTACATTCAAGGCAGAGTTTAAGTAAGCCACTTCTTTGTATTGGCAATAGCTAATCTGCACCTGCATGTATAGTTTGTCACTCCTGATTGTAGCAAGTAAAACAATAAGCTTACTAGGCTGCTATTCAGGTCAAATAAAGTCTTAACAGATTGGAGGGACTGGGTGGATTCAGTAGACAAAAGTAATTACAGTGCTTAAGAAACTTAATGGACTATACTGGCATAAATCCCATCTTCCTGTTTCAACTCTTTATGTCCACTTGTTTTGTACAAATCAATTTGAAGAGAATTAATTTCATATAGACTAAGTGGTGGATGAAGGTGCAATTCAGGTAACTGTCTGTAAAGAAAAAAATAGTAAAGAGTAAAAGCTGAAGGGGAAAACTGATTACATTTCAAGCAGAGCACCTTCATTTCCAGCAAGATCTCTGCTGTTTCTCACAGTTTTGGAAAGGTTTTCTGATGACAGAATGGATTGTTTTTCCTGTTGCACTCTTTCCTTCAGTCTGTCTACAAGCAGTTGTTGAAATAGATTTAAATGTGCAAATGGTATTTTGAACAGAGTCTGGAGATTGTAACACATCAGAAACAACAAATTAAAAACTCTTTAAAATGTGAAAGAATGCAAGACAGAGCAAGCACCCATGCCAGTTGTGGAAAGAACTGAAAAGCTCCTTCTGGTGTTTGGAGCAAAAATTTAGCTCTTTCTAGAACTTCAGTAGACATTTTATGATCACTGGTAATTGTATATCACTCATTAATGTTTTTTTCAGTGACAGTGGTACATATATACCTGGTACACATGTGTGTTCATGTACACGAAGAGGATTTCCACAAAGCAAACAGAAGTCTCGAGCGTCAAAACACTCACTGTCTTAATTCAGTCAATTCACACTTTTGTGTGGAGACTCTTTGCCCTTGTATGTGTTGATTATTCAGTTTAACAAGTTGTAGAGTTTTTCAAAAACAATAAAACCTTCAAAAAATATCTACCCAATATGCATATGAGGTAATTCACTAATATCTGTAATGAAGCAGTACAGGAAAAATCCACTCTCCATGTCCCTCCAAAAACCTTCCCAACCAATTCCTAAAAATCATGTGGATACTCCAAGAATCTAAGTTGTTTTTACTCTTCCAACAGTACCAGCTCTTGCCTACAGTGTGTCTGTACAACTTCCTTGCCTGACTGGACCTGTTACTTTCCTAGCTTATGCATCAGCTGCCTTGAAGACAACTTTACAGAAACTTCGTGTCTAAGGTCCAAACTAGCTACTGAAGGTCAACATTTTTTCTCTTTTCCCATATGGATGAATGGTAGGACTGCCAGCTTCTAGGTTGGCTGGGTATGGAGAAATGTCAGGCTTCCTTTTACAGACCTGATAGCTTTGTGGATGCTATAAAATTAAAATTTGTTATACCTTTCCATAGAGAAAGCAAACAAGTAATTCTTATCCAAGTTCATGAATACTTCTAAGGAGACACCATCATACATAATTTGTGATAGATTTTATTAAACTATCTCACAAGCCTTAGACAATTAGACTGAGAATTAATTTCTCTGAGACAGCAGGGAACACTGAGACTGTCACCTCTGGCTTCTTTAATGAGGAGCAAAAGCTGAGTGTATCATCAAAGAAGACTTCACAGGGCTCTGAGGTCTCTGTAACCTAGGTTCAATTGACTATTCACATTGCCTAATTTCCTCATGGGGGTACTTACCATTATGTACTGAAAATAAGAGCCTGTGAACAACAAAGGTTTGGATAGACAACACTCAGTATAGAAGGTCTGCCTGGAGAAATAAAATTGCAGCCAGAACCTCATTCACTGGATCCTCACAAACAACAATATGGAAGGGAGAAAGTGAGGAGCTATGTGATGAAAATTAAAACCATCAGTATATTCAAAAGGAAACAAAGACATAACCAGTTCCCTCAGCAGCTCTGTCCTCACTACAGATATGGTGTTAATAAATTCCTCTAAAAAAAGCAATTATATTTGCCACAAGGGGACACTGAATTGTTTCAATGTAATTGTTCTTACTTTGCAACTGTACACTGCTGATAAACTAACCATTACAAAATAATTAACCAATGTTAATAATATTTATCATAAACAAGTGTAGCAAGGACACAGCTTTGACAGAGAGTCTGTTAGCATACTGCACTCTGGCATGTCTGGCTGTTCAAGAAGCCTGCCCTGAAAAGTGCACACAGACTCACTGTTTTTGATAACTGTTACAGTCAGGATGTTCTTCATGTCCTTTCAGGCCTTTGTCTGCACAGCATATACACCCCCATCCCTCAAACCTAGGACAAATAGCTGGACATCACTTCTCATCAGTTGTATATTTCCCCAGAAGCCTGAAAATTCTTCTACTCTCTCTTTAGACACATGCTTTTGAATACTTGTTAAGAGATTCAGCTGTATTCAGCTTTGTTAATTTGACAAAGATTTAATGCAAGAGGTGTCCTTATAAAAGAGGAAGATCCACATTAAAGTGATCTATACACTCTTAAATGTCTTCCATTAAACAAAATGTTTGGCCCATATGCTTACAAAACAGCTGAATAGGAGCAACAAAAAAAGTTTCCAGAAGGCTGTCTTAAGTCAATTATATTATAGGCCACAAATTTGTTTTAAGGGTTCCCTCTCCTGTTTGCAATTCATCAAGAATGTTGGAACCTTGACAAAATGCTTGAGCTGGAATTGCAGGTACCAACCATATCTCTCAACAAATCTTTCTTCCATTAAAAAAAGATAATGTATAAAACTCACTTTTCTCCCACAGTTACTTAGGAAAGAAAAGAAACGAAACCATTCAACCAACCTACCCCAAAACCCCCCAAACCGAATCACAATATTAATTAGATACATTTCCCTGCTACTCTAAAACTAATAAAGTTAAAAGTACATGGAAGAACACCTGTGACACATTTATGATGACGGTGAGGCACTGTTTGTGACATGTATGTATATATATGCAATGTATAAAATAAGAATCGCTCATCTGTGAAATTTCATCTGATGTTGACTTTTAGTTGTTAGGAAGTGTCTTCTTTCTTTGCCCTTAAGGTGACAGAGAGTAACTGAACATCTTCCTCATGAAAAAGGAAGCCTATCTTTCTGCCTGATTTCAAGAGAGGGATGTTGTTCTCCCTGCTCCCAAGCAGAAATCAGTGTTACAGTTTCATGCTTATGATAACCTTGCTTCTTCTCCTCTCCGCATGAAGATAGTGGAGTGAACTTGGTATTCTTACATCTAGTGTTATACTTAGACACTTAGAAGACTCAGTAAAGCATAGAAGAAATAGTTACTTTTGTTATGAGACTCATGTAGGTGCAGAATATGCCATGTCTGAGGCTGCATATATCATAATGTTGGCATATCCAAGGTGAGGAGAAACAGTCTTCAGACTTCCTGAAATTTTATAGTATTTTATAAGTTTTGACTCCTCAACAAATAATAATTTTCAAATGTACAGACTGCCTACTTTGACCTCTCTAAATCGAACCACCAACACAGGCAGTCAGCCTCTGTCACGTTTCTGTCTTTCAAGGCAGAACTTGCATATTGGAAGCTGTCTGTCTATCTGAAGAGTGGCCTTTCACTACTCTGCAGCATAATAAAAATCAAGACACAGGTGGAGAATAAGGTTCTTCTGGGCTATACATTGGCCTTTGCTTACCTAGGGAACTTGTTTGAAACTACTTATACCTTTCCAATCATAATGGTTTGTTTAAAATGATTTGCATTCTGTTTTTAGTCCAACTTTACAGTGCCTTATTTAGAATAAACTAGACAGTTTAGTGAATAAAAATGTCTATATTGCAAAATTCCAAGTGCTGGTTTAATCTAAAGAGGAAATCAATAAGGAACAGTTCAAATTCAATGCTTAAATAATGGAAAATGGAAGAACTCAACTCACAGATTATATGCTACTTCAAATAAGTTCCAAATCATGCCATCTTAAAAAAAAAATAAATGTCTATTTTGGGAGACTTTAATGTTAATAGTTTTATTTTCCAAGTAAGTTAATAAGAAAATTGATTGTATTCCAACATACATCAAATTAAATACCCTAGAGTTCTTTCCTTTAACATTCCAAATATTAATTCCATTTTGCTATTTAGCATTTCAAATTGTTTCCATAGGCATTTATTTTACATTAAAAATACAGACCAAGTATAAACCAGGTTTACAAAAAAAACGCAAAAAACCACACAACAAAACCCCCTAAATCTGATGAGAGGTTAGACATTATCTTGAAGTGGAACACTAAGTAATTAACATGTAGGCAGATTAGGTGCTGTTTCTATAAGCTAACAAGGAACAGTGTACCTGTTAGCATTGCTAAAAAGTACACAGTTGTAAAAGTTGCAAGGATGGGCTTTTTGAAGACATATTTTATGAAAGAATGTCAGCATTGATGATTGCTTTTGATAGGAGAATTGTACTGCTTACAATTGTGTAACAAATCCAAAATTCCTAAGAAAATCCCATGATGAAGGGTTTGTTTTCAAAGGCCTATGAAAGCTCTGTGTATCTTGAAACAATAAAGGAAACCGTATGTGTACTAGGTCTTAATTTATTGCTTTGTTAAATGAATGGCTTCCATAAAACTTTCCTGCCATTAAGATATAAATGTGGGAAATAAAAGGTGGAAGCTGAAAATATCGCAGAAGAATTCAACCCTAAAGGAGGAATATGAGATGTGTTCTTACCACCTGTGAGATATTAGCAGCAAGTTGTGAATAGACCTGATAAAATTAGTATGTAATAGTAGGATAATGCAGCTGTTGCAATGTAACTTTTGGCTTACACAGGCTTATTCATAATCTATTTTTATGATTTTCAAAATCCAGTAAAATAAAAAAGGACCACTGTCTAATTGTTACCATACTGTTGATTCAAAAGCTATTTGCAGTGCACTCAAGGAGCAATTCCCTCTTCTTTCCTCCCCCTCTGCAGCTATCCTTCCTCCAACCCTTGGGGATTCTAGTTATAGCAATTGATTTCTAAAATTAAAATCGGGTCCATCTGAAAACTCATATTTAAGAGAATCTGGATAAATGAAATACCATCTAAAACATCCTGATGCCATCACTTACCTGTGGGATTCCTTTCCTATACTTCAGCATAGTATAGTTTTTCATTGTCTAAGTATTTACTCTAAAGCAACATTCACTTTTATGTTTTCCTTTTTTTTTTAACATTACTTTTTAAAAAAATTCAAATATTTATTTTTTTCTTATAATTTTGCATATACAAGAAATCACAAGTGAATTATGCATATGACTATAGGTATTCAATGGCTTCTGACTTGACTTGTAGTGAAACAAATACATTTGCAGCTAAAGATGACAAATGGACCTTGAACTTTTATGATTACTCTATTGTAAGATTGTCAAAATAGAGCAATGCAATTCCTGTTGACACTAGAATAACTGAAAAGATTACACAAGAGGTTCCAAGTAGATTAAGTTTCTAAATTTTGTTGCATATTCTCTAAATAATTGTAAAGTTCCCATTTACAACTTCAAGTGAATGTATGTTTCTGCAATTCTACAAATAGTGTGACCATTTTCTCATACCTGTTTGATTTACCTACTAATTCATTTCTGGATAATTTTACTGGCAAACAAAGACCTTCTTAGCTGCCTTTTTATTCATTTTTTTAAGGCCCCTCACAGACATCTAGATTCAACAGGCACTGTGAAAAAAAACATAATCCATGTACTGAGTTATTCTTCTGCTGGCTCACACCTGAACTGTAGTCACTTAGCTGTCAAAGCCTCCTTCTCATTATTATTCCTAAGAAAACCAGTCCACACAGTGGTATTTTATATGAAATAAAAATGTATGGTCTACTATCTAATTCACAGATACCAAATGCAGTTTTATTATAGGCTATTTTTACCCTGTATATTTATGTCACCATTTGCATGCACATACATACACATGCATCTCAGAACATGCTGAAGTCTGAACAAAGGACTGGCTTACAGGTTGATATGATGGAGATGAAAACTTTCTTATAGTTAACAAGTTTCATGACCAAAACATACAAGAGCCATGTATTTTCTATGTCATTAATATAATGTGGAAAACTACCTGAACATGGTCTCACCTGACCTGTACCTTTACAAGCCTGAAGAGGCAGTTATATGCAGTGATTCAGAACAGATAGAAAGACAAATGTTGATCCATTTCATAGAAGCACTGCAGGGAAATAGCAAGCAAACACTGTAGTAGTTTCACTATTTCCAAATGTTTATTCTGTTCTATTTTTGTCTTACTAAAATACTTAATTTCCTCTGCAGAGTCATCTGTAAAATTCATTTTTGATCTTCTTGGTCCCCTTTTTGGGTAATTTGTGTATTCCAATGTCTGTGTCTTGTTTAGTTACTTGTATAGTGCATTGTTTTGCAGTTACATTAACGCTCACAGTCTAAAAATACAAAGTCTGTTCACCAGCTTTCTTGAGCCTTTGCCCAAAACTATTTCGCGTACAACAGTAGGCAAACTTACCACAAGAAAAGAAGAAGGAAAGGTTTTTTTGTCCCACTTTTTGTCTCGTTGGTAAACCAAAAATTTGATCTATTGTAAGGGATGATCCTTCTTTGAAATAGTCAATTAAGCCTTAACACTAGATAACTTAATATGGTTATGAAAATTAACTGGAATTAAACATGCAACCTATGAATATTTTCATAGATTTGACCTTTTAGAAAGTATCCAAAAAATCTTTATGAGCTGTTGAGTGGGATAGTTCTCTAAGAGATATCTTTCTTTCTTGATTTTTGATCTCTAGATGTTTCAGGTGTTAAATTGGTCTTTTGTATGTATTTCTTTCCAACAGTCTAGGATCAATGACTCTTCATTTTCGATGAAACACAGTACTTCACTTAAACTAAGGCTTTGAGCTCACTTCCATTTAAAAAAGAATATGACTGCTGACTAACTAAAAAGTTAAAAATATATTCTACAAGTATTAGTTAGAACTAAATGTTTTCAACTACACAGTGTATTTAATTATGTCAAACTTTGCAATGATATTATCTTATTGTCATGAATGAGTGTGGAAAAGTAATTATATCTTGATGACTTATTTACTTATAAAAGCATCTTTTACATTTACACACAGAAGTATTCATGTCAAAAATACTGATGAATTTATCAAATGAATATGAAGAAATATTGTATACTCATCTACCAAAATGCTTCCTACCGATCACTGAGAAAGGGACTCAAGTTCAACCCATAACATTTCAAAAAACTGAAAAAAATATTATGGAATTAATCTGAGGAAATCATAACCTTCCCACATGTACTGAGTGAAGAAAACCAGACTCTATGTATACAGAATAAATTATTCTTCACACAGAGCTCAGCATCAAGACATATTTTACATCACTCTTATAAAGGAATGTCACTACATACACAAAGGCCTAATCCAATATTGTTTAATACTCTCTGAAAGGAAGTGCACAATCATTAGTCATTGACTTCACGCCCTTAACATTTCCTTGTCCAACAAATCACATAACTATATTTGCACTCGAGACACAAATAGCTGTTGGGTTCCATCGAGCTTAGTAAGATACTCCTAAGGTGAAGCTAAGCAGATGCTCAGGTTTTTATAGGCTCAAACCCATTTGTAGTACTAAAATAAAACTAAATAAATGAAATAGCTCTTCCTTATCAAGCAGCAAAGCTCTTGCCTAGAAATACTGTGAGAATAATTCCCTTATAAGAAACATTTGTATTGGAAATACTTTAGAAACAGCTTATTGGAAGATGTGACATGGAAATGTCCAAATCTCAGGATTTTAGTTAACAGTCTGTAGCTGAAATGCATGATGCAGGACTTTACATGCACACCAAGACCAAGATGACTTTGTTATATGGCATGCTGTTTTTATCATACATTGAGTTTTGATGAGCAGTTTTCATGCACTAGAAAAAAAAAGATCAGGAGTATCCCACCCAGTTCAGCACTTCAAAATTTCAACTTCATGTTGTTCCAGTACTCCCAGATGTGTCTTCATGGTATAGGGAGGGAAGTGGAGAAATGTTGTTGGAGTGGCTTGAATTCAGCTAGCAAGAAAGGGAGAGATTCTGCCTTGTTAGAAAGAAAGATTTTGTGGGAGGTAAGGTTGGGAGCAGACTATGAACTACTTTCATGAACCCACAGTTGCTGGAGACTGCGGTATGGCTGTTTAGCAGTCTGTGAGGACAGATCTGCAAAGGAGAAGAGCTCTTTATTTTATACTAGAGATCCCTTCCAACTCCTACAGAGTATCAGAATTAGAAAGAGGACTTAAAGACAACTGAGCCTCCCTGTCTCTAGACCCATGATTTTTATGCTTTGCTTCTGAGAAGTGTAAAACAAATTTCCCAAATAAGAAAATTTTATTTTTACAGTACTTTCTGTAAAATTTAACAGTGTTTACTAATTAATATTCATGGAGCTAAAAGAGTCTAAAGTTGTAGATTACCTCTTGGGCCATAAAATGACAGTTATGTTATCTTAATACTTTACAAGTGCTATCAAACAGGCATTACAAACAGCCTGTATTTAATTAGTTTTGAATATACTGCCAAATGTGGAAATAATGAGTGAGAACTAGGAAGAAAATTTTATGGTTAATTCCCTGATTCTTTGGGATATTTTTTAGTGCCTTGAATACTTAGCAAGAGAGTTGGTAAGCACTGGTATTGAAGGTAGGTGAAGCTTTCAAGCAGCATTCAAAAACTAAAGCCTCCCAGATCAGTCACTTCAGAAAACTTTAACCCAAAACATTGTACTTGGCTCTGGAACACAGAAACTCTCCATTTCTGCACTCAACTGCTGAGACTATATTAAGGTCAAAATGCACTGAAAATTATGATCAAGGATTGAGGTCATCTGCTCTGTTTGTATGGAAAGAATCATTCCTAAAAGACCTCACTTCTTTCTGTGACTTGGACTTTGGCTTTTTCTACTGAACATTGAAATGACATTCCCAATTGGTAATGACTGTGAATATACTTAGAACTGTACTTAGAGAAGGTACAAAAAAAAAAAAACCAAAAAACCCAAACCAAAACCCCCCAAAATCTTCGGCATATATAAAACAATATGGTTTGCATTTGAACCTACATGTCATGATGAATTGATCATCACAAAAACCTGCTATGAATACCTTCCCATAAAACATAGTTTATTTTGACATATATTATCAGATTATAGCTATTATTTGTTCATTTTATCTTTAAAAATACATTGAAAAGAAGTTTGAGAAAAAAATAATGAGTTTGAATTTATGTAGAAGAAACAAAATACTTCTAAATTTTACAGCAAGAATTGAATCCACAAATCTGGTATATTAGGAGAAGGAAAATATTCATCTTCTGTAAACTTCTCAGAAGAAAAATTTAATTTATTTTGGGAAAACACTAGGTATGTCAGATAACAAATTTTGTTATTTGGCCTCTGGCATATCTGCTTACCTTTTGTGTTTCACATTTTCTGCCCGGTCAATTGAGATAGTAAAGATTTTTGTGAGTTTGATCATGATAGCAGTAAAATGTTTTAAAATGAACTATTTGTCCTGAGTTGAGTGAGTGGTGGGTTTTTTTTTGGTGGCAGGCTATAGGGGCAGCCCCCTGTGAGAAGCTTCTCAAAGCTCCCCCAGCTCCAAGTCAGCTCCACCTCTGTTTGGAAACTAAGCCAATCAGCTGCACCACTGTGATAATGTATTTAAGAAGGAACATGGTAAGGAGGAGTGGGAATTGTGAGGAGGAGTTGCTGCAGCTGCATAAACACCAAGGTCAGTGGAGGAACGGAGGAAGAGAGGAGTGGGGAGGTGTGCCAGAGCAGACACCCCCCTGTATCCTGTGGTGAGATGGCAGGGTGGCCCCCCCCTGCCAGCCATGAAGATCTACGGTGGAGCAGACATTGATTTATGGCCTGTGGCTTCTGCCTGATTGATCAAGGTGCTGTGCCTGAAGAAGGCCAGGGTCTTGTGGAAAAGGTAACCCCACTGCTGTAATTCAGCCCTGGGAGGATTGCAGCATGCGGGGGTGTCTCATGCCAGAGCAGCTTGAGAAGAGCTGCAGCCGTGGGAGGGAATCCAGTGAGAGAAAGTTAGTGACCCACGATGGAGCAGTGTGGGGAATGCTGCAGCCCGTGAGAGGAACTCCAGTTGGAGAAAATTGATGACCCACGTCGGAGCAGTGTAAGGAAATGCTGCGGCCCATGGGAGGGACTCACATTGGAGGGATTTTGTGGAGGACTGTCTCCTGTGAGAGGGGGACCACAATGGAGCAGGGGGAACAAGTTCCAGAAGCTGCCCCCACTGAAGATGGAAGAAGCAGCAGCACTGACTGCACCCCCCCCCCATTCCCTGCCCCTGCTCCGCTGGGGGAGGAGGTAGAGATATCGGGAGCAGAGCTGAGCCCAGGAAGAAGGGAGGGGTAGGTGGAAGGTGTTCTCAAGATGTGGCAATGCTTCTCACTGTCCTACTCTGTTAAGTGTTGTTGTTAGTGTCTGTAATAAACGTATGCTCTTTTTTTTCTTCCCCTAATGAGTCTGCCTTTTGCTCGTGACCATAAAGGGGGATTTTTTCCCCATCCCAGTCCTATCTTGAAACCTAAGCCTGGCTCTCTGTCCCTTCTTATTGCTGGAAGAGAAGGGAGAGAGAGTGGCTGCGTGGCGGTTGGCTGCTGATCGGGCTCAAACCACGACACTGTTTTAAACAATATAGCCTTTACATTTCTGTATTAGTTTTACTACAGATTGATATATATTTATTTGTAAGATACTTGAGTTCCTGGTGTTTTGGTCAATTTGAGCTGTGACCTGCCAGTGTTATCATCCTGAGTTATTCTGAATACTAAAACGACAGTCTTTCTGATCTCAGGCTACTTTGCCTAAACAAATTCAGAAATCTTTCCCTTATACACTTAATACATCAAGACAAGAAAAGTATTCCTATACAGTACAAGATCTGTAAGTTTCTCAGCAGCTGATATAAGATTATTATAGATAATCTGCATTATATATATATGTATATAAATGAGAGATATGAAACAATAATATAGTCCCATTTATATATATATATATATAGGTAAAACAAAGTGGAAAATAATGTGCTTCTATTTATTACATGTACATTATATACAAAGATTTCAAAAAAAGCAAACTGGTTTTAACAAAGTATTTATGGATGTGAAAATTCTGGAGACAGATAATTATTAATCTTCTATAAGCCAGAACATTCGATTAAGCACTAGTATTTACAACTGTACATTGTATTTAGGGGTTACTAATATAAATTATTTAAAAACATAGCTTCTGTAAAATTAAGTTTGATGTATGTATTCTGAAAAACTTGGAAAACTGGCCAGGTTAAACTACTCCTGGCACTGTGCAGTGGTAATGTGTATGTGTTTTCTGATAATTCAGTTACAGTTTTTCTTGTAATTGGAAAAGTGTTTATCTGGAAAGAAGTGTCTTTATGTAGAGAAATAGAAGAATCATTGAACTCTTTTGTCTTGCTAATACTTGTAACATATGTTCATAATAAAAACTGAATAATGAATGCCAATTTTCCCATCCATTAAAACCACTTTTTTTCTTTATTATTTTCATCCCCCTTTGGAGAACGAAGCAGTGAGTTCAAAAACCTACTTCCTTGGTGTTTTAATAACATGAATGACTTTGTTTTTTGAGCTCTGCCTTACATTACTTTTAATGAAACTTTCAGTTAAAATGAATATAAAAATCAAAGATTGTCCCACCCGTTGGACTTTGAACATTTTTTGTCTTCTGATTTAGAAAGAAACAAGCTTATCAATGTGGATTAAAAAACATCAGAGGAGATCTGATAAATCAGTGAAAATTAATGTTTGCCACAGAGCAATAGGAGTAATATCTGTTCTGACAAATTTAACATCTGTGAATCTCCAACTGACAATAGAGTGTTCTTTAATGTACACAGGAGAAAATCAGGTAAAACTCAATCCTTGGAGGGTTTCAAGCAAATCCCAATAAGAATATCACAACTTCACTGGAATATGAATCATGCCTTTAAATAAGATGATATACAGAGGTCCAACAAGGGCTGTTATCTCAGATTTGCAATTGTTAATTTCTTCACTGTACTCATAGAAATGAAACTCTCTGAATAAGAAGTGGGTACTTCATCTTCTAGCCCTTTACATTGTGCCATTTACTACTGGATAGCTCCTTCTGAGCGTGTGCAGATTTAAATTAAGAGTCCTGGAGTCTTAAGATTTCTCATGTCCCTTCTGCTCAGAAATCACATATACTACTCTTCCACCCTCTCCACCTGCCCCACTCTACAAACTTGATGCAGTATAGGTCCAGAAGAGTGGACAGCCATGTCTCCAGAAAAGTACATAGTCATGTTTCTGGTATTTTTCTGTGTTCCCTGCAGAAGCCACCTGTATGAATCAATGTTTCAAGGTCCATTTCTGAGACTCTAAAGGATAGAAACATAAATGTATGTACTTTGTTAAAAATCAGCTTTCTGAAATGATTTGTGCTCCTGGAGCTTCATGACATCTTGGGACCATCACTCAAGGGTCACTGAAATTAAAGAGAAAACTCCTTTCAATTTTGGTGGACTTTAGGTCAGACCACATGGCTCTTGTCTTAATGTTAACTCAATATAAATCTGACTGTAGCTGTTCTAAAGTACATAAAGAGCACATCTACAGAAAGATATCTCTGTCTACCACAAGTAGCCTTGTTTATCCTGATGGATTATAAAAGAAACAGGAGTTCAAATTACAAGTCCTTTCCCAGATTTCTTTCACTATTCTATTTCTAAGCATAACAACGCAGTTCTATGTTCAGAGCTGGGCTCATCAAAAGTAGTAGCAGAAAAAATTGTTCAAAGGAGGGGATGGGAGAGGAAGAAGCCTCAACCATTAGTCTCACATCACTGTAGTTCTTTTACAATGACATTTTTTTCTTGCCTATGAGATCTCTGTAGCTCCCCAGGCATTACTTACTCAGGGAGTAGATTCATGCCACATGACCTAGGAAAATGACCCACCACCACATAGAAACAAACCATTTGGAAGCAATCCACAAATGGCATCAGACAGTCTTGAAGCAACTAAATGTATAGGGAAACATAAAAAAAATAGATAGTGAAATTTTATATATGTATAAGTGGAAACATCCTGAAAGAGAAGAATAAAAATGAGAGAATAAGAATAAAAATACAACTATCTTGCCTTGCAATACCAATGGATATCTAATGACACCTTGCTTATAGACACATCATTTAAGGAAAACCTGTAACTACCCCGTAGATGTTAGAACAGGAGTCTGTTCTATCCTCTTTCTAGCTCTTCTTTTATCTTCTTACTTTCAGGCTCTAAAAGGTACAAAGTGTGTTGATAAAAGCCCTATTATAAACTGCACATCATTAAATCACTTTAATATGAGTTTGCTGCAGTAAGGGGAAACTCTTCCCTAGCTCTCCCCACTGCGAGGTTACCAAGCGTGAATACCGAGGATAGCATGAATGCATTAGGAGAGTGGAGCATTACATAATGTTTTAATTTGACACCTTTATCAGGATGATAGTTCCTGAGGAAAAAAAAAAAAAAACAAAAAAAACAAAACACTTTGAATGTAAAATCTGGTCTTGGGTGTAAGCTCAGTCTGCTGGAAAACATACATACATGCATACATACAAACATACAGCTGTACATCTCCAGTATATCTCATGAGTATTATCATCTGAGTGTGTTCTGTTTAAGGTTTCTATCTATATAGCCTGGAAGTAAAAAGAAAAAGTAGTCTTTCCCTTTAACTAAACAATTCTGGGATCTGTTGAAAGAGGCCATCCCTTGGTTAACCTCCAGGGAAGAGATTTTAAGGACACTTACATGAAAGTTACATAACACACAAATGCTGAAAAACTATTCTTAGAAGAAAAAAAAAAAAAAATGGATGCATTTTTTTCAGAAAAAAATGTGGCCTGAATTTAATGTAACTTCCCTCTGCATAATGACAAAAATGCCAGCATATGTCTCCTGGGAATTTTCAAGAAGGGGTGTTTGTTCTAAAAGTAAAATAGAGTTTGCATGATATCTAGGAAACATATTCTACATAATCAATAATAAGAAATTACCAAGCAGGCCAAGCTATCAACGGGTCTCTTCCTTTTCAGTCATTTATAATTAAATCTCAAAAATAGGGAGGTTCAGAACAGAATGCCTCACTGAATGTAATATTTCATTTAGACTATTCCTCCAATTTCTAAAACATCTCAGCTATCACTTCTCTTAAATCATATTTTCATTACTGATGATATGGAAGGAAGCTTATAAAAGATGGGAAAAAATATATTTAGCTATATCAGAGATCAGTACAAAGTCACAATGTACTTCCTTTAAGTGAATTTGATGCCACAGATTATTTGTGTCTGAAGAAAGCTAAAAGTCTTGACTGTCTCAAGATTAAATCAAAGAATCAGGGGCCTTGAATGGAATTTGGAGCATGTTACAGACTTCTATTTCCTTTAGGAGCTTCCTCCAAGAGCCACGTACAAGTGTGCAATAACCCAGTTTTCATGAAACCTGATTATTTGGTTTTCTGCAAAAGAAAGCACTTAGTCTATGAGCATCATCAGAATAAATTTCAAAGATCAAAAATCAACAAGGCGAGAACTTGGGTGAAATCTGCTGCTGCATATGTGTTACTGACATGAGGAACCTAAAGAAAATCAAATTACAGTAGATGATGTTATTTCTGTTAGCAATTAAGAACGTTTGTGTAAAAATGTCTGTACAGCATGGAGCGAATCTGTACACATTTGTCCACTGCAGTTCTGTGCTCATACTGAATCATTGCACTACATTTCAGTGGCATGGCAGCACTGCTCATGTACAAACATTTCTCATTATAAATTGATCACTTCTGGGATTTATAATGACTATGTAATAAACATTTTGCTGTGGCCTGGAACACATCTGCTTTCCTTATGCTAGCTATTCTTCTGCCAACATTGAAAATGTGTAATTTATTATTATTACTACCACTTCAATTATCAAGGTGCCCACGAACCTTAGTTACGGACTTGGGCCCTATTGTGCTAGGTACTGTTAAAAGTAAAGTTGAAAAGGAGATCCCAAGTTCCTTAAAATTTAGAAACAAGATGATAGGCAGCAGCTGAATACATACAACACTTTGTACAGGCAAGGGAGACTGGTCAGCATACTTGATGGTGACTTAATTTCACCATTTCACCAATGGCCTGTATATTGGTAGTTTTAGTTGACATCAGAACTGAAAAGTTTTTGTTAATTTTAAAGAATGTTGTTTTCTGAACTGCATGAATCTTCAGAGTCAGCAATACTGTTACTTCCAGAACATAGTCCTTTGTGGAGTATACACAGTTTCTAGCTTACCACTTACTCTTTCCAAATAAGATAGTGCTTAAAAAGTCTCACAGCAAACCAGGCAACAAAGTAGGTAAGTATGTGGTCTGATCTATATGCTTATTGTTGGATATTTCATGGCAGTGAAATTTGGGATTTAACATTTGAGTCATATTGGTATTTTCTAAAGTTGTAAGGTTGAAAGTAGACATTTTGTTAGCTTAGGAAAACTATGGCAATTAAAAATTAGTCTTTCTTACTAATTGAAAGAGTACTTCAAAATAGGAAAGAGAAGGCAGAGAAGGTCTGTTTGCAAAAAAGCATCTTTGGAGTTATTCCTGATTAGAGTCAGCAGCTGAACAAAATAAAATCGCTATCTGTCCAGCTATTGGTCATGGTCTACTATTACAGTGGAATACCGAGCTTTGTAACTAGGTGATCTCGACTCAGTCTTTTTCCTCGAAGCTTCTGTTTCTCAGAAAATCTTAAGACTTATGAAATTTATGGTTAAGCAAAGAAATCTTGATATAACTTATCATCTGTCTGCATGTGACCACAGTAAAGATTCTAAGGAATAATATATGCATGTTTGTTTTTGTCATGCATGTGTTTGTGCATGCATGTGAATGTGTGTGCCCATTTGTTATTTTCCTGTTCCTGACCTCTAAACCTGTAAATCCCTGTCTTCCTTGAGTGCAAGATGGTGCAACCAGAAGTCTGTAGACTGCAGTAGATAAACATTTTAGAATACAAATCAGAGTTTTGTTATCATTTTGTTATCATTTTAGAGCAGAGAAAACAGACTTTCTTGGTATTCTATGTACTTTGTGTTTAATATATTTAAGACATATATGTATACATTTGAAGATTACACATCACCATGTAGGATGGCTACCAAGCAGACCTACAGTTAATACATTATCACAGTCCTCTGAAGAATATTTCAGTGGAAGCTAGAGTGCCTCACTCACCTCACTTTATCAGTTCTTTATGAGGCTGTTGATGATTACTTTTCAATTTGTTTCACAAATTAGTTTAGCTAAAAATCTAAATTTGACACAGGTCCCTGGTCAACAAGGTAGAGACACACAAGAGCAATATTGAGATAAATAAAAATTCAACTTCAGAAATAAAAAAGCTCACTGGTAAAAGGCCATTATTTCTTTTAGATATCTTCATAGACTTGAAAAAGACAAATTCAGAAGATGCTTTTGTTAGTTTTACTTAATTAAATCTCTGCAAAGTGTTTCAGATGTCAGCTATTGTCTGTATCAGGAAGGGTATTTGTTCTGTTGCATTTGTGGCAGCGTATGACACAACTAGCTGAGTAATAGCATTAGCAAGGTTGAAAAGTTGGGATTCCTCTGGGTTCAAAATCCTCAGAAGACTGTTCATTATGTGACATAAAAACAGATGTGATAATCTACAGTCTGTGAGAGTCAGTTTGCCCTATTGAGAAGCAGTGCATCAGGGCAATGAATAGTGTGTGTGAGTATGCATGTATGTTAAAACAAGACTTAGAAAAACAGTTGGCTATTAAAATGAAATGAAATACTGCTGCCTCTACATTAGTATGAACACGTTATACAAGGATAAAAGAAATTACTAAATAAACTATGAAGTAGTTTCACTATTTAAAATGAATAGAATCAAGCAAAACATGTGTTTAGTACAGGTCCCAAACAAAAGAATTTTGTTTCTCACTTGCCAGAATTTATACCTGAGTTGTTTTGGTTTGCTATATCCAAATGTCATGAGTGCATTTCTCAACTCAAGTTTAGAGCTTCTTCTCAAACACTGCATGTCTGGGTTGGGTGCATTCAACATCTTACACTTTATCCAAGGTGGCAAATTGTGCCAGGCAATGATGCGTATCTCTCTCTTTTAGAAGATTATCATTGCAAAGATGCAGTTGGAAATGGAGTTGTCAAGGTCTGAATAAATGACATCGGTCTTTATGAAAAGATCAGATTTTTAAGAGAATAAATCAAGCTTACATACTGTACCCCAGTCATTGCTTGCAAATGGAGTAACTTCCATGATTACACTATTGCCTTGTATGCCCTGGCAAGTATAAACTGTGGTGGGAGATAAATAGAGAAATATAGAAAACTGAGAAAAAGGCACTGAGTCTAAAAACTTCTGTGTACCTGGGAAAATTTTGTTTAATTACGGCACTACAGCTGCAGTAGCTGAAGGGAATAACTAAAAATCAACCTTAGATTATATTTTAAGTTAAATTGCATTCATATGTAGATATTTCTAGTGCTTGCCTCATGATGTCATTGGTCCCACCCTAAACTGGATAACCTGATATGTATCATATGCTGTAAGGTCACTTGCAATTTTGCAACAAAGGCTTTTGAATCAAAATTACCATGGAAATAATTTAAAAGATATTGGTTACTCTCAGGAGTGCTTCTAAAACAAATTTTTATTTTGTTTAACCAGTTTTGTTATCCAGTCAGCATAAGTAGTTGTTAGTGTGTGTATATATGACCTATAAACTCCCTAACATGCTGTAAATTGAAGATGTGGAAAATTTGAAAGAACAAAATTATCAACACTTCCACTACCTCCTTCCCTTTGATTCTGTCTTGAAGTTCTAAAGTATACTATCAAAATAAGAAAAAATAAAATTCCCTGTCTAATTTATATGAAAAATACAGGATATAGTGTGATGACCTACCAAAATGCTTCAGCATAAACCAGACTAGAAAGTGTTCTGATTTTGAGTAGAGATCACTTAAAGTATAGAACTTTCTAAAAGTATTCTTCTGCATTCTTTCATAAAATCATCAGGGCATCATTTATAATAAGCCATTCTTCCTTCTTTATTTTATTTTTTTCTTCTGTTCTTAATGATTTTCCTTAACCTTACCTCCAAGAGATTCTGAAGGTAAATTGTGTGCACAAGTGGAGGCAAGTGTGGGGATTGGCTTACAGGCCTGCCCTATGGTGCAGCTGGCAGTCATTCTGATCAGCTCTGTGATGTGGTTAGTCTTTCCTCTCCTAAGAACCAGATTCCTGTTTCTGAAACATGCCAAAATAAACAGCTGGGTTTTAAAAGGAATACTTCTGTGAAAGTGCTTCATCAGATCCAAGCTGTTGAGGAGGTGAGAGTCATCAAGGGGACACAGGGTAGAGAAGTCAGGAAACTATGGCAAAAATTATTTTTTCCCCTGTATCTATTTTTGCAAATTAATTTTTATTGTATGTTCATGCCATATGTAATGTGAGATACTGTGGCAAGTAAGCCAATCAGAAAGGGACAAACCCTGAGAGAGGACAAGTGGTCCAAAATGCATCTGTAGAAGAATTGCAAATTGGGAGTAAAACCACAGAAATGTTAAAGAACAGAAATATAGATTCATTACAGTCAATCTAAAGTGCCAAAATAGGACAAATGAGGCCAAAAATACCATAAGAACCCATACTTTTATGTATTTTGGCAATTCTCCCTCTGACCTGGCTCTAAATGGAAAATGTAAATGAATATGAATTTAATAATAAAAAGGAGAACCAAACATTGTAATATAATTCCTCCACAAAAGCTTAATTTCACATTTGATATATGGAACAAAGTTCAAGTGTATCAGGACTTATTCAACCATCACTAGATTTTGACAGTGATGTTGGTGGCTTAACCCATATTAAAATTTCACTTTATATCTGGGGTTTTATTTTCCATCTTCAATCATTTCACAAAAATTGACAGCCATAAGCATTGAATATCTCAAGTGAAGCCTCAAAAAATCAAAGTTCTGGCTTAAAAATCCTGAAAGTTAAAAAGAAAGAGATATGGAATTTAAAAAGGTATGTTGTGGTCTCTTTTGTCTTTCAATGGTTATTTCTGAGAATATAAAGTACCATCTGGTCATTACTTTAGACATTTTTTGTCTCTACACAGATCAAAAGCATAAGTGTTTTGCTTTATTTTTTTTTTCCATTTTTTCTATTAAAATTAAAACTAAGGTCTTCACAAAATATCTCAACTTCTGGAGCTAAATATAAAGATTAGCCCTCCCTCCAGTGACACAATGCAAGATAGAGTAAAGTCCCAACAGTACCAGAGTACTGTTTTTTCTTTTCACATGATGAGCCCTTTAATCTCAGTAACCCAGTAAGTACATGTGTTACAGGTGAAACCAGGAAACACAGGTAAATCTAGGTGTGCCCAGCCACTGGCTGTTTAGTCACATCTGGTTTCTACTTGAACAAAACCAGACATGCTGATGTCACATCTGGATTTCCTGTATTTTGTAGATTTGTTTCTAGTGCTTATATATCTCGGTGAAATTTCCTCCTGAGTAAGGCAAAACTCATTAATAGCAGATTATTCTTTCATTCCCGAACCTGTGGCCTAACTGCTAAATCTTTGATTTTATTAGAATTGTTCCTATAAAATTGTAGATAAATCAGTAATGGAACATTATATAGTATCAGGGAAGAGTAACAAAGGATAAATGTTTCCTCTCTTGATACTAAATATTTGAAGTCAGTCATGCATTAGCTTCATTTTATCAGTAACATTAAATGCATTGTATTACATTTCATTAATATAATTTATCAGCACTTCAGCACTGTTCAGCTGGTATTCTCTCCAAACACAGTTAATCCACAAGTAATTTCCAGGTTAGTTTTTTGTTTGTTTGTTTGTTTGTTTGTTTGTTTGTTTGTTTGTTTGTTTGTTTGTTTTTTTTACACAAAGATGAACCTAGAAACATCTAGAGATTAAACACAACAGCAAAAAATTAATCAGATTTTTGGTCTCAAAGTGTATGGGATTAAAGACTAGTCCTCCATCTGGAAGATCAATACATGTGGAGTTCCTCAGGGGTCAGTCCTGGGACCTGTTCTGCTTAATACCTTTGCCAGTGATACAGAGGAAGAGAAGAAAGCATGTGCCCCCATCAAGTTGGTTGACAACTCCAAGCTGGGGGTAATAGAGGGTATGCTCAAGAGCAGGGCCAGGAGAACTTTGACAAACTGAAAAAACGGGCCAACAGGAACTTTATGAAATTCAGTGAGGACAATGCAGAGTCCTGCACCTGGGACAGAATGAACCCCTACAATAGTGCAGGTTAGGGCCTGGGTAGAGTCTGAGAAGGTATCAGGTGTCTTGTGAACAGGAAGCTAGACATGAATTAGCTGCACATCTCTAGCAAAGACAGCCAGCAGTATCCTGGGTTGTATTAATAGGAGCACAGCCTGCAGAATAAGGATATGATTATTCCTCTTTAATGTGTAATACCACATTCAGTTTTGTGTCCACTCACAACTATATGAGGGCATCAGTAAGATGGAGCAAGATCAGCAGAGGGCCACCAATGTAGTCAGGGCTTTACCACTTGTGCAGTGAGGAGTGGCGTGTTAGCCTGGAGAAGAAACTGCTGCAGGGGAACCTACTGGCCATCCTCCCAGCACTTAAGGGGAGCTCATCAAGGAGATGGAGTTCTTCTCAGTGATTCATGATGGGAGAATGGCAGATAAATTGGAATGGGAAATTCTGGGAGGTTAGAAAGAAAAAAAATTTCCAGCAGGAGGACAATTTCCCTACTGAAAGTTTGTGCAGGCTCTGCACAAATTAAAATTTTCAAGACTTGACTGACAATGCCCTCAGTTACTTGGCCTGAATTAAATTTTGACCCCTCTTCGGACAGTAGTTTGGACTACAGAACTTCTGAGGTCCCTTTCAACCTGATTGATTATGTAATTCTACATACAAATATTCAAATTTCTCAACCCAGATCCACCTAATATCAGAACATCCAAAGGTAACTCAGTTTTACTCATTGTAGTTTTATTAGGAGTCAAAAGTTTGCTCCAGAGGGAGTACTATTTAAGCATTTAACTATTTGTAGTTTGAAAAGCTTCTACTGTATGATATATACACAGTTGACTCACCAAATCAGTTCTTTTGAATAGTTTTGTTGAAAATATTATTACCAAGGGTGAGAGAGAAATGAAATTATTGTGATTAATACTGAGAGAATTACATTAGTGTTCCTAAGGAAAATCTAAACTTCTCAGGAGAGCAGGACAGATGTGACCAGGCAAGGCAAGCCACTTAAAGGAAAAGAGTATTTTCAAGAGTCTGTTTGTCTTGAAGTGTAAAGTCAACAAAAGATATAGTGAGGTTCCCCATTCCTACATCTCCTGGAAGAAATTACATTATCAAATTAAATGTTGAAAAGACTAATACTAGAGGGCAGTAGCTATTATTCAACATAATACTACATTGGTTTATTTTAAAGAGGCCAAATATTCTCCATGTTAGTCTTACATGTGCACAGACTTGTAATTCCAAATACACAGTGAGTGTACCATAAATACACTGTGAAAGACAAAGCTGACTGAAAGGTAGTTTGAGAAAGTGGAATAAGCCTGAAAATAATGTTCAGTTAATGCCGATCAACAGTCATCCCTGTGTTTTTGAGAATAAAAACAATCCAGTGTGATGAACAAAAGTTATCACATATTTTTTGAGGTACTATACTGGAGCCAAAATGACTAAGTTCACCCAACCATGCCTCTGACTGGATGCGCTGCTGCATGCCTTTTGAGACTTCTTGTCGCCACTTCTGATTCAGCCACAGTTAGATACTTCAGACACTTAAAATACTTGTGCTACTGCCACTATACATAAAGATGCTACAGGGCTACCTCTTCAGATTCCTTTCTAGCCTCCATGCAGATAGATTGCTTTAAGCACATTTATTCGGTTCATTTATGTGGCCTATCATTTAACTGTTTCTGAAGTACAAAGACTATAAAAAATCAGCGGTAGGAGGTGGTTTCCTCTTGCCTTTCACAAAAAGATGATGATATTCCTGGTGACTCAAAGTCATTAGTATCTTTCTTAACAAAATAAAACGTCAAATTCTGTGGTGATAACTCTAACAGTTGTTCCCCCTTAATTGCATTCCGCACATAGGGTTTTTTTTTTTTTTTTTTTGCTGGTCTTTGACAATATTTTAAAAGATAACAACTATTTTATATATACCTGTCCCCATGAGCAATTTCACCAACACATGAAGGAACTCATTAATGTAAGTAACATAGAGACATGACTGTGTGCTTGGATTTTTTTTTTTTTTTCCCCCTGGGTAGTTTTCAAAGGTCTCAAACTTATTCTTTCCCCAAATTATTTTGTCAAAGATATTTAGTTCAGCTGTCAGATCATCCTTGTAAAAGCCATCTGTTACACAAATCAAACCTACTGACCCTTTCTTAGTCCTTGCTGCTGTAAATGCATTACTCCCTGCATCTGCATCAGATTCTTGGAATGTAGTCATATGCAGCTGACATGATACCCATAATTATGCATTATATCCATCAGTAAGAGTAAATGAAACTTGAAAAATTCCACTGCAGTTAAGATGATTTCCAACAACTCTAGCTGTGTCAATTCTTAATCCTAACTTCAATGCTCCTTGGCAAACATTTTACATGGAAATAACAAGACCCTTACCCTTTCTCTTCAGTAGCCATATTAAAAGCAGTCTATGGCTTTCCTTCATAGTTACTCTTGGCATTCCATCATAAAAATCTTTCTCTAAATCTGAGACATATTTCAGAAGATTCAAAGGATGAAGGGAATATAAAATTAGAAGTTGGCCAATAAGGAAAACCTATTTGTTTCACTAGTCTGATGAGCATTAATCTGAGTTATTTAAGACCAAATTGAAATTGGTCCCTGAAGGATGATCTAATAAACCTTTAAAAGTGACACCTTGCAGCCAACTTAATTTATTGTCACTAAGTAAATGATGTAACCCAGACCAGATTCTTAACAGCTAACACAATGATTTGAACATCCATTAAACAGAGATTTAACTGCTGCTTACCACCACTTATACATGGGTGCTATGTGTTATTTCTTGCATTTTTATGAGGTTACATAACACTGAGTTCATGTGGTGTAGCTAATGCTAGAACAAAGCACAACTTAGGAGAATGCAGCATAAAATCTGTTTCACAGATGTTTGATCTTGCATTTCCTAGCTAGCCTGGGTTTTTATGCATGTGTGGAGTGAGATGATAATTTCAAAGAAGGACAGTCCACTGCTAGTAATCATGTATTAGCAGTTTACCGCGAATTATGGGGTAATAATTTCACTGTAGAATTCTGTCAAGGACAAATTATGGCAAGTGACTCCATAATTAAAACCTTCCTCTGACTAATTGTAGGTGAAGCTATTGGCATCTCTTCATTTTAAGTTCAGCTAATACTACCCAACAGAAGACCCCACTTTCATGTCTTAAGAATTTTACCAAACCATTTGAAAAGATGTTTCCATAACATGTTTCTGAATGACTGGGGAAATGCTGAACCATATGATTCAATTTTTTCTGAGAAATACATTGGGTTTTTCCCTTGTTAATCCACCCCCTTTCCTGGAAGTTCAAACTCCTCAGAGGTTTGGAGCAGAACAGTGAAATGACAAAGGAAGATAAGCTATTTGACAAAGATATATACTCTATTAACTCCTGAAAATGTCCACATTGTGGCAAAGACATATGTTTTTAAAGCGCTTGTACATGCTCAGGAAAAAGTCTTAGAGTTTTGCACTTTTGGTCTGTGTTGTGTCTGGGTACTGAATCATAACTGAAGTTCATGTTCTTCCATCTTTTCAGTTTCCCTATCACACTTTTTAAAAGGGTAGAATAAAAGCAATTTTAGAAAGACATTTTTTTAGAAGAGCTGGATCTGCAGATAGGACAAGATCTGGAAAGACCAGAAGCAAGAGTTTGCATTGGGGAGGAAAAGAAACAGGCTAACTGGACAGAGGCAAAATAGAAAACAGAGCTTGTGATAGAGACAGAAAGTGGGATGTGGGCAAGTAATAATTAGTGCATTGGGAGGAACTGAGATTCAGGAAGAATAAGAATGAAAACAAATGTGGGAAGAGGACATATATGAGCTATCTGTCAAAGAGTTAAAGGGAGAAGGAGAAAGGAACTATCTAAGAGTTAGTGAATTAGGTCTGTGATCAGTTAGAGTAGGATTTTTCAGACTGAGATTCTGAGAAAAAGTAAGGAAATATAGGAAACAAGTGTCTAGATCTTAGATTCTGGAAAAAATTTTGTCTGAATCAGAATTTTCCTCAAAATATCTAATGATGTAACACGTTTTGAAATTTCTATAGGTAATTGTTTCAATGCACTGATACTACAGCAGTCCTGCAAGCCTCACCTCCGGTTTGGTTAGGGAAACAAAATTCTGAGAGTTCAGGAAACACCAGTCACTAGTTTGTGGTTTGTTGAAGAGCTGGAAGCAATCAAGGGGAAGATCTTAATTCAGTAGTCCATGTGGCAAAAGCTGTGAAGCTGTAATTATCAGAGCACCAGTGCCTCAGGATGAGCAGGTTTCCATCATGCATTTGTATTTTGATAACAGGCATAATCTGGCAGAACATTGCTTGCTAAATTCAACCCTGTAACTAGAGAAGTGGAGCCTGGATAACAAGAATATCAGTAAGATGAAGAGGGAGTAGGAGGTAGAGCAGGAAAATACTAAGAAGTGAAAAAATTAAGTGATCTTAGTTTCTCTTTGTTTCAAACATTTTATAAAAATGTGAATAATACTCTTCTAGCTCCTATAATGCTATAAAAATATAATCTTACTTGTAAAATAATTTGAAAATGAATCTTGTTCATTAAAAGCAACATTGGAAAAAAAGCATTCAAACAAATGAAGAAAAACCCCCACAACCCTGGTAACACACTATAAGCAACCAGAGAGAAAAAGAAACAATTATATAGCTGGCCATAGCAACTTCTCCCTTCTTTGTGTGACATTAGGCAGTGGATGTATGAAAAAACAGTAGCTAATCATATAATATAAAATCAGAATTCTCACGCCCATTTAAGAACAACATTTTAAACAGATTATTTACAGATGATAATGTTGTCCATTTGGTTTCATGTCTTTGCCCAGGCTTTCCAAATATCCTCTCCTTCACATAGCAAGGCATAAATTCCAGGCTGATATTTCTCTCCATTTATCTGGTGTTTAAAACACCTCAGTACTGAAGGTTCAAGGTCTGTGTATAGTGAAGGCTAGACTGGGGACTCTGCTTTGAAAAATTTTGTGGGCAATGTTAGCCAACTTGGTTTTACCCAACAGCAGCACACATACATACCACAAAAATCATGTAGCAGTATCTGAAAGGAATTTTCTACCTATGACTGGTCCTAGGTCTTTCAGTTGTCCATCCTTTTTTAATACCACAATATAACTGTGATTTTGAGCATATACTCATCATGTGCTGGCTGCTGCACAGAGCTGGTGTCTATCTGTAGTACTGTAAGGTTCTACCAAATATGAACATTCAGTTGTGAGAAATTTGCCATTTGTGTTGTCTACCTGAAAACCCCCACACATGATTTACACATCTCAAATGCTCTGTCAGTGAACTTAGTCACTCCAGAAATTTGTTTATAATAACATGTATCCTGTATTTCACTTAACTGGTAGACCAAGAACTCTGACCTCCACATTTCTCAGAGTATTAGGCCTTCTGATATTAAAATAAACTAACCTCTATGCTTATATCTACTGGGAGTGGTGTCTTTGCTCTCATTGTTTTTGAAGTGATTTTGGTAAAGGTTAAAAATATTTCTCTGTGAAGAGATTTCCTTTTCACAGTCATCCCAGCACATACACTTGATTATGAAAGTTACTCCAGATCCAAAGAAAGGCCTGCAGAATTCAGGAAAGAATTCCAAGACTTAGCCTTCAGCTGTGGTTTTTCTTTCAAACTTTAGACATTGTCACCCTCATATGGAGAGTCACATTTGCCGGTGAGTGTTGCTCTCTTTTCTACCTGTTTGTTCTTTCTAATCCTCTTCTATATTGCTTTCAGAGATATTGCAACAAATTAGTGACTGTGTTCTGGGAGGCACAGAGACTGCAGAAGACAGGTGAAAAAGCTGCATGTATGTCATATAAACCAGTTTCTAATAGTTTAGCATAAAGTCATTCCATTAGATTACATCCCAATGAAGTGAGGTAACCCCGTTATATTTTAATAGTCAGATGGTAAACTTCAGGAAACCGCCTATATTTTTGTGCTATTGACATTAGTCAAAAATTAATCCTTGGACATGTTACCAAAATGATGGGTCATATTTTCACGTTTTAATATTGAACTTGTTGGAACTGGTTCTGAGAATTTGAACATTAAATTTATTCTCATCAAATCAAGAAATAAAACCAAAACCGGGTGATTCATACCTAATTGTAAACCCTCACATTTCTGATGGTTACAGTGAAACTCTCAAATTGACCAAAATATATTTGCACAATGTATTTAACAAATAATTTCAAGAGTATGTAGCCTGCAGAAACCTAGTTCTGCACACATCGACCTTTCACAGTCAAAAGCAGTGCTAAAAGTATCTCTTAAAATTATTAGCTATGAGGTATTTTTTTAATTCTTCTAAGTCTTAATAATGATGATGACTTCCTCCTGTATTTAAATGCAGTCAAATACCACAGCAATGAGCCCCATTGGGTGTATACATAGGCAGAATATTTTCTTTCAGTTGTTAACAACATTTTAAAACAGTCTCTTCATTATAACTGCATAGCTGAATTACAGTCAAAAACAAGTAGCAAACACTGTAGCCCTCTTGAATGCTGAGCTGCATTTTGACTGCATATATCAATTTTTTTTTAACATAAATCTCAGGCCACCATCAATTCAAGCTGTAGTTAAAGTGAGTTACTGCTTCAAGGAGTACTCTTGCCACACAAATAAAAAATCAAGGGAAATTGAGGGTTAAATTTTCTTCCTCTGGCTAGCAGAAAAACGGCACAATGTACTCCTCCCTTAGTTGGATCTCTAAATTCAAACCAGGAAGCTTTTACTTACACTCACATCCACCAAAAGGAAGGTTTTTCCTGGTTTCTGCATTTGCTACCACTCAATCCCTATCTCCACACACTCACAAGATGCAGACAAAGATGGTGAACCATAAATAATTTTAGTTACATTCAGCTACACAAAGATTTTTCTTGTTGTGTGAACTCTCTGGAAGCTGTCATTGTTTGATGATAGTGGCATTCATGGTCCTCCATTGTCATTTAAAAATATGCCTACTTGTCTGCAGCTGTTATCAAGAATGAAGATAAAGCTGCAGATGACACCTGACTTGCTTTATTCCCATAGAAGTGATATATCATCAGTTTGAGGTCAAACACCAAGTTAGAGGTGTTTCATTAAAATTTAACCTATGGTTCTAAACTGTCCCACTTGAACAGGCAAGCTAGTCACGCAGATCACCGGGGGAGTGATTTGGAGATGGTTAAATCATTGACCTGTAACCTCAGAATGACTTTGTTAGTAAAACATTGGCTTTCCTAGTAAAAAAACAGAGGAAAGAGTTTGAGGGCATGCAAGGAAGGAATGCTAAAGTAATTTTCCTATCTGTCAGATGAGTAACTTCAGCTCTCTTAACTTTGTGTATAAAAAACACAATGTACAGTAATACACTAAGGACATGCAAAGATGCAACAGCCAGTAACTTGAATCAAAACATCAGTTCATGGTAAGCATTACAGAGATTAGAGGTGTTCTGCTCCAGGTATAAGTGAAACTGCCTTTCTGTTTTCTTAGCCATGATTCTACCACTTGCACCCTGATGACCAGCTTGAACATTGATTTTTTGCAACGTTGAAACTGCAGGACCATTACACTTGTGAGCTATTGACACTCAGGTCACATCTGATCCTGACTTCAGATGCCATTGTAATATACCATACTCCTTTTTTCAAGGTAATATAATTCAGTAGTTTGTGTGAAAACATTGGCTTTATCAGACAACAGAATATTTGGACCTATACTCCTTTTATTCTTTGTCTCTCCTCTCTCTATTGTTAGTTCATAGCTCAGCTAAGTCAGTTTGTATTCCTCTTCAGTGAAAATGAGGGATTCAAGTCCTTGTTTAATATACCTGATTGTATTATGCCTCAAATTAGGCCCTACATATCACCTGTGGTGCACATTTGCTTACTGATGTCACCTGGAAGCTTCCTGCAAACAGTCACTGACATGGGCATACTGCCTTTTACCTCCCTTGCCATGTGCCAGCCACATTGTTTGGGGCCAGTAATGTAAATAATACTGATCACATAAAAGGTCTCCTAGTCTGGTAATATTCAGGAAAGCTATTCTATATTAAAAATATATATGTGGGCAAGCCTTCTCTGAAGCAGTGTCACTCACCCTGTGAGCTGCAGGTGACTGGTGGCCTGCTAGAGCATGACGGGTACTTTGGGAGCTGGCTGCTGTGTCCTGAACTCCTCAGTAACTCTGATTCACAAGAAGAAAACAGCTCTGCTTCAAAGACACAAACACATGAGTCTTGTCTCATTCATTGTTTTATGATATTAGTATTTTATACTAAAATATTTCTGGGGACGCTACATAATGATTTTGCAAAAAAACTCAGAACAACTTGTTTACAATAGCAGCATAATTGTCATGACATCCAAACATAGCAATCCATCAATTTTTTGATAGCAAAGTAACCTAGTTCTCTAGACAATAATGTGTGTAACATTACTACATCTTTTGCCTTATTGACTTCTAAATGTAAAGGAAATATTATTATCTGCTGCAAATATTAACACAGCCGCTATTACTTACCGTATTTATTTCTTTGTATCAGAATTTGTACTGTTTTCATGTGAGTCTTATGATATGGGTTTATTTCATATTTACTCACAAGCCTAATCTTGTTCCCTCACTGTGTGAATATGTACCTAGGGAATATCAGTTAAAAAAATCACATCATGACTGTGTTGTATGCAGGAGATCAACTGTGTGGGATGATGCAGTCATTTGTCAGAATAAAAAAAAAATAAATAAAATGGGCATCAGACTACAAATTCTCAGAATTGTGACTTTATAAAACAGAGGAGAGTTTGAGAGGAGCAGATAGTGCTACAACCCACAATAGCTCCTGTGATCAGAATCACATTGCAACACCTTTTTCCTTTTTTTCTTTTTTTTCCTCATCTGCAAGGAGAAAATTAGTTTGGCAAAAATTAGGCTGAGCAAGATTACTTAAAGATTCAAGTGCCCTTTGGTTCTGTAAAAGCTCTTCCTCTTAAATATCAGGGCATTAAAATGGTAGAACAAAGAGAAGAATGAAGTGTACATGTGCGTGGGAGCTGTTTGCTTATTTGCTTTGCTTCCATTAGAAACCAATCTCCAGAAAGACTTTCCTGCAACCTTTTTGCAAACATAAGATAGCGGTTCTTCTTTATTTGCGTGTTTCCATAACAATACTTTAACAATGTTCTTAGGGGAATTGAGTTACTGTTCCCAGCAGCAATGGCACACAAAAGCATAATGGTCATCAACCTTTCCAACTGTGAATGACGACACAAGCTCCAACAATGATCTGATAAGTCACTTACTCCAAGGTTCTCTGGGGAAAACATGGTTTGCTACTTTATTTCACTAATTAAACTAGAAAAGTCTGTGTCCTTACTGCTTGGTGGACTGCCAAGATTCAGTGCTCTTCTTTTGTAAGTTATCTGACCTGTCATTAACGTCAGTCCCAGCAATGAGCCTGCCAACAAAATCATAGGGTGGGGGATATTGTGCCAGACACGCACCATCCTTTCATTCTTCTGTTTGTTGTTTGGAACAAGAGAAAAAAATCATTCAAAGTGTTGCCATGTGTTTAAGGATAAGTGTCTTTGCTTCTTTACAAACTACCACTGAAAATATCTCAAGATTTCACATTTAACTCTTCTATAATTCTCCACTCTGTTGCTTTCCTTTCATAAGATCAGTTCTCATGTTAATAGTCTCCCATCTATCAGTGTTTTGTTCCTTTTTAACCTTATAGACATGACTTTTTACATAGCGAAACACTGTAATGACAGAATTTTCAACAAGAATGGCAGTTTTTCTATAAAATTATGTTTCAGTACCCACAAAACAAGCAAACAAACAAACAAACAAACAAATCCAATACATTTTATTTCATAGGACTGTGCTTGAATAAGGTAACCAGCTCAATACAATGTTCCCAAGTACAGTCACCCTAAGTAGATACCTGTAGTTAAGACAGAATTTAGCCTCCCTTGTCTGGCAGAGATCGGTATTAATAGATCTCAAACAAAGCGCTTCAGTAACCTCAGAAGAGTATATTAAGGATTTATTTACACTTATTCAAAGCTATCAAAGTATTTGTTGCACTTTATTGCTCAGCAACTTAAAACAAATACTCAGACTCTCAAGGCACTACACTTACATTGAATCTCTCTACATATATTTAAAAATCGAGCATTTATTATTACCGTCTGCCTTTCATACTCTTCCAGGTGCTCTACTGATCGAGTAGGAGCCAATAGTCCTAAGTGCCTGTCTTAAGGAGTTGTATCTTTCTCTTGACTAACTCTGCAATGCTGCTTTACATTGGCATCCATAACAGAGGCACTATGTCCCTGGACACGGGCGATAAGCAGCTTTAACAAACCCCTTCTTAAAGCATGACAGTTTTCCAAGGGTGCAAGTAGGCATTGTGGATGTACTTTGCACAGTCAGACTTCTAACTTGCCTAGTTCAAACCCACTGCAAGGAAATAAGCAGCACAATTTCCTTCAGTCACTTCCTGAGGTGATGAAACCCAGTGGTGAACTATATTACAATTCTGCTTGTTCATTTTCCTGCTAAATATGATGGCCTTTGGCTTCATAGATAAATTTATTGTTATGTGGTGCAAAATAAAATGGCAAGTTTGATCACTCTGACACTGTAGTTTCCAGAAGTTCATGTGGATAGATTCACAGTAGCCATTTTGCTTTTGGAGATAAATATTACAAGTCTTTACAGTCTCATGAAAGGATGAACTGGTTGAAGAAAATATACATCTTTTAAACAGATGCAGTTATATAATAAACTCTTCATATTGTAATGCAGATTTTGAGAAAATTACCTGAGTTTTCCAATAAAACAGGATCTAAATTGAAAGGTAATCAAGGATTAATTATATTGTAGAATTTGTGTTTGGTTGCTGACACTTTTTGATCTGAGGCTATCAAAGAAAAAATGCCCTCCTTTGCACTGATTTTTGAGAGTGCATTATTCAAGTAATGAACATCTCTTTTTATGGATATTCTATCCTAGTAAACACATCTGTAGCTTTTGATGAATAAAGAGAAAGAGTAATAGAAGAAAAAAAAAATGCGTCCTTTTTCTTTAGCCATTCAAGCAAGGAGAGTGCATACAGCATTCCTGAGCAAAATCCTTCTAAAACACAGCTAGATGTCTCTGGGCTTTACTGAGATTGCTTGGTGATGCACGTAATGAGCATATTCCCACACTTGGCAGCCATTGCACCTTCTTCTGACAAAACTTACTAACCCTTGAGTGGGTAAACTTGTAATTTTTAAACTCACTTGTCTCTCTTCCTCAGGGGTCTTCTCAGCACCTTACTGTACATGGCATGAATCCCATGTCATAGCACAGAAATAGGATGTTTCTGTGTTTGGAGCTGGGGTTCTGCCATCTCTGTAGAGTCCTGAACCCATGGTCTTTAATGCACAAGACAAATCTAAAGGTGTAGGCACAGATCAGGGCTGCAGTAAGTTTCATGTGTGCAGCCGGGCCTGTGCCCAGTCCACTTTGCCCCCTCTCAGCCTGCCAAGGCTCAGGCATTTCTCCTGCCCTCAGACTTCAGTGGTCTATGTAATATTGTCTCACTGATTTATTCCACTGATGTGTTATTTTGCAGTGAAGTAATTCTGAATTTGTGAATTAGAGTGAAATTTAGCATTTACAGCCAAATGTCATGCCAAGTTTTTTTCTGAGTTTGTTCAAACCTAGCCAAAAGAAAAATTTAATGTCAAAATGCAGTAATTTTTCCATATTCTCTTTCCAATTTCTGTAGTGTAGAACCTGTTAGAGAAGTATCCAAAGAGAATAAATGGATCAGAGTCACAACTTTCCATTGTCCTGGTTGTAACTGAAACAAAATGAACCTGATGCAGAAAACTTCCTAGCTCTCTACAGAACACATCTTGCTGCACAGACAAAGCTGCTGTTTATTCAAATAATGAAGAGAGAAAAACACAACAAAATTACCTAAAGCATTTTGATGCAGTATGTCAAATTTTTACCTGTAGAATTAATTTGATCTCAACATAAAACAAACACACGTGAAGAGAAAACCAGTTTAATACAGACTTTACGTAGAAGGGGTAATAAACAGGATTTAGGGAAAGAAGTTGCAAGATATTTATAGGATTCAAACCTATTTAACATCCTAAACAATACTATTTCATTCACAAACTCATTATGAATTCTAAGGATTGGGATTACAGACTCTAGAAACCTTGACAATAGCTTTCACCACTCTAGGTTTATCATGCAGAAGAAAAATCCTGAAGGGCTATGACATTTCTTTTGATATCTTTTTGGAAAAGCAACAGAAGTCTTTCCCAACAGATAACTACATATAATATAGCATATCATGGAATACCTAAAGCTATATTGAAGTGGGTCCCAAATATTTCAGATCATTACTCGCCATTTCACAGGCCATCAATGATCATAATGAAGACTAGAATGGAAAACGGTATAAAAATGAATGATCTATAGTCTACTAGCCATGGCCTCATAGACCTCTATTTGGAAGCCACTAAAACAGGGAGTTCCTTTACATCAGTGTTAAAATAATATTTCAGTAGCAGTACCTCTAGTTTAGTCAAAATGTTCCTGACATATATCTTTCCTATAAACATATATCTTTCCTCTTTAAAGGAGGAATTTCTGACAGATCATGTAATTTGAATCTCCTTTCTCAAATGTATTATATGCATACATGTTTATATACTCATTTTCCTTTTCTTTCAGTAGCTTAATGAAGTTATGAATTGATAAAAACCCTGACCATTTCCAGGAAAAAAAGCCCAACTAATTAAATCAGAGGATATTTACATATTGGTATTTCAGATATTATTAAAGGCGAAACAGCCTCTACTGGAACTCTCTTAGCTGAGATAATATAAAATATGTCAGAATTTTATTGAAACTTTTTTATATGATATAGATTGATTCAGCAGTGCAACCTCAGAATTATTTACTTCTTTTGCCATTTTCATGGCTTCTGATTTCTTTGCTGACTATTAATATACAGATGAAACTAAAAGGAGCAAAGGACAAAATATCATAAGTAATATGTCTCTTTCTTATCTGTAAAGAGATGTCAAAAATTAGCAATTCTAACATTCATGGCATCATAAATCAAAGTTATATTGATATTGAATTAGCACGATGGGAACTAATGTGTGAATTAACATGGGTATATTGAATTAGGCATGATGGGAACAGAAGAATGGAAAGGAAGAAATATGGAAAGTAAGAACTTTCCAATAATCAGGTAATGTATTGAAAAGTAGAACAGATGAAAACTGTATATATACATACATTAAAAAATTATCACAGTCTCTGCCAGGAATGCTGACTTTGACCAGGGCTCCAAAGAGTTTTGCATGCATGCTCTGAATGAGTGAATGGGCCTCTCCAAGGAGCTAAACTGTAGCTGTGAGTGGGCATATCAGCATAAACAGACTTGTGCGACACACGGGCAATCTATGAATCTTGTCTTTAGTTTTGAAGGGTGAGTTACGTGATTATTTACACAACAGCGAAGACAAAGGAAAAGGCCTATAACAGAGCTAGAGGAAAAAAAGTAAACAAACTTTTTGGAATAGTTCTTTATACTTGAAGAAACAGGTGTATTCCATGTATTGACTCATTTTGAAAGTATTTTTGTTTAGTTACCCTTTCCATTCTTAGTAAGAAACATTTAATTATGATTAGAATCCGTCCTGAGGAAACTATCCTAATTCAGGAAAGTGTTTAACATATATTATGTGTATAAGTATATGCCTAAAGTACTTTTGCCAGCAAGGATAATAGACCCAAACATAGTCTACAGTGTTTCTTCAGTTATGCCTGAAACGTCCAGTCTCTCAATATTTGTTAAGTAAATGAAGATTCAGAGGTCATATTATTAGGAAACAACCTATGGGCTCCAATAGGCTTTGTACAAATAAATTTTCTACAAAAGTGGTTCCTTGTGATGCAGTTTAAAAATACAAAATTTAGCTTTATTTTTTGGCTAGCTTGTGTACAAGAAACTAGAGTGAAACAGAATAGAGTTCAGTAAAATCTCATCTTCTGGTTTTGGTTTGCTGTATTTTTTTTTTTTTTTTCAAAGCTATCTTTGATATCTCCACAGAATATCACAGTTATCAGTGAAGACATGCTTATTACATGTCTCAAAATCAGAAACAAAATTCATAACCTTCGTACCAAAATGTCAGTGAGCATCTTATAAGCCTGTCTTTGTAAGAAATGTGATATTTGTAAGAGAAGGGAAAGAAACTTTGTTGAGTTAAAAAAAAATAACATTAATTATTTTAATCAGATTTCTCAGCATTTCTTGATAATTTCGTTTTGTTATAATATTGATTTTATATATTAAAATACTTCCTAAATGTAGTAAAAATATATTGTATCCAGATGACACTGAAAAGTTATTATAGTTTACAAAATCTGATAGGATAAAATTATAACAACATTATCCTATATTAGGATCTAAATCAGCCCTAATATATTAAATTGCATTCATCCTTTACAAACAAATCATAAAGAGAACAGTAATGTAAGATATGAGTTCTTCAAATTATTGCTATGCAAGCTGAAAACTATGTCTGCAAGAGAGTTCTGTGATTTATTGACCATGGGTTATTATCAAAGTAGCCCAATCTAAACACAAATAAATCCATTATGTTCTGAAGATGAAAGAATTATGTATTGTAAAATATAATTTCTTTGAATTGAGCAGTATCCAAGTCAATTTTACAAACAACAGCTGTGAAAAAATTTGCATGGCAAAAAGAATTCAGAAACCAAAACAACAACACAGCTGGGGAATAGATGTTCTGGACTATTGCCTTGTCCTCCAGAGCAAATATTTGGTGTCAATATGGACAAATAAATATTTTGTGCCTGACTTGTTATTTCAAATAAAGAACTGCTAACTCTGTGACAATATGTATTGATGAATAAAGAGAAAGAGTAATAGAAGAAAAAAAATTGCGTCCTTTTTCTTTAGCCATTCAAGCAAGGAGAGTGCATACAGCATTCCTGAGCAAAATCCTTCTAAAACACAGCTAGATGTCTCTGGGCTTTACAGAGACATAAAAAAGTTATTTCATAATATTTTCAACATATAAACAAGATCATAGAGTAAAAATAAACAATAGAGACAATGCATATGTAAAAGGCTAAGGGAAAATGTTCTGCTTTGTAATCAAATCTCTACTACTGAAGAGTGCACTTTCACAAAAATAAGCAATTTATACATCTTATCTTTCTTCAAAGTTTGAAGTCCCTAGCAGTGACAATTCAGTTCCTGTATCTTTCCCATTAAAAAAAAAAAAAGAAAAAAAAAAAAACAAAAAACAACAAAAAAACTAAACAATTTATTTGTTTTAATAAGGTGGCTAGGAGTTGCAGTCATGGTCTAAGTGTCATGAAAACAAAGAATGAAAAGGTTTTCTGCAACAGGGACACCAAGACCTCTACAACAAAACCTTAAAATATAAATACAGCACAACAAAAGAACTGAATAGGAAGAGGTAAAGAGTGCAAGTAAGATAAGAAACAAAATACTGTGCAATAACTTTGCTTGATTTTATTGCTGTATATTCTTATGTACCCACTTGACTCAAAATGATTATACTTCTTAAAAAAAAAAAAAAAAAACATCAAAAATCCAAGCCCCTCAACCCCTAACTGTAGGAACAGCTGGCTGTGTTACAAAACATAATGAACTGAAGGGGAGAAAAATAATTTACAAACATTACTCACTTATTTTTGATGGATGCATTGAGAAGGTTAATAAAAATGTATAAATGGAAATTGCCTAGCTCAGATAATGCTGTATTATTTGAATGTACATCCTCCAAAGGACATTTATAAGACGTATACTTAGATGTTTTGTAAGCCACATCATTTGTATTGCTACCACTTAAAGTTTATGTGACACTTTCTCCAAATTCTCCTTTCACTAAACAGAGCTGTCCAATACTCTTGTGAAGAGTGTGCGGTAGTCAGGTTGCTATTGATGCTTCCTAGCTTTGCAGACAGGAACATGCTCAAACCTAGAGATGGCTGATAAAGTAAAGGATAGATTTAATTTAAAGAAAACTGGCTTCTTAATGTAAGGAATTCTTGGGGATTCCTTCACCTCAGGCTCACACAGGTCTTCTTGGCTGTCATACATCAGGGGTGCAAGTCACTGTACACCTCGTACTGTGCATTCATACTTATCTGCATGTCCCACAGGAGAGATTTTTGTATGCTTTGGGGGCAGCCAGCCTGCACTGTCCCTTGATGTCTGTGCCAGCATTCTCAGACATAGGTACAAGGCAGCAGCTGGAGCCAGTGTACAAGTGGAAATGCTGGTTCAGAAATCAGTGCCTCCCAACTCACTCCAATTAACAGGCTCTGATGGAATGAATGCATAAAAGAATAGAACAAAATTCAGGCCCCCTGCAGCATCAACCTATCCACATAGAAGCTTCACTCTAGTAAAAAAACAAACACATCCTCTTTCTTTTCTTGTGCTCCTTGTCCCATGGCCCCTTCAGACCCCACCATCACTTCAACTAATTTGCCAGGTATGCGGCAGAACTGCACTTCAAGGCATTCTTCATATCCCCCTTTCCCCATCCTCATCTCCTCACAGAAAGGATAGGAGAGAATAGCTCTACTACCTTTGGGGTGGGAGAGACAGAAGTAAGCTTCCCCTCCTCCTGTTCCTATTGCACTTGTACAGGGTGAATGGTGTTTTTCAATTTTTTTTCCCCAAAGTCACCACTGTATCTGTTGGTGTTCTATGGTCCCAGAGGGAGGGATGATGAAGAAATGATGTAATTTCTAACCTCTCAATAATGGTGAGAATGCTTCTACTTTCTATTTTATAGCTGGACTGTGTTTATATTTGGTAATTTTGGTTGAAAAAACTTGACCGTGTTGACTAGGTTAGCAATTATTTTATTTTCTGGTAAAATGACTTCAGGGTCAGTATAGACTCATCTTTCTTGGTCTAGCTGAGTCTATGTGGCAGGTTCACCCACCCAATGAAAATGTGGCTTCCTGGCTGTTGAATCTTTCCTGTGCCCTTGTTCTCAGTTCTTCACGATAGTTGGGGTCCTTGGCCAATAAGGGCTGGTATTGACCACAGGACAGATTTGGCTTCAGTATAAATGGAGTACTCTGGGGGAGCCATTTTGAGCTAGTCCTTCCTGGAGCAGCATGCTGCAGGTGAGGACTCTCCCCTTGGATTAGGATGCTGCCGAAGGAAACTCCTCAGGGTTTCTATGTGTTGGGATGCTGCCCTAAAATGTTCCTCGAGGTTGAGAGTCCTTTTTCTAGGTGCGTGATTGAGTGTTTTGGGTTGTCGTCAAACCCTAGGAGAGCATTTTGGGTTGTTGTTAAACCCTAGGAGTTTGTGTGATGATAGTTCTGTTCTCCTCTTATGGACATTTGAACCTGCCGTTTGTATGTTTGTGGAGTGTTGGTTAATGGTGTTGAAAATAAATTTTATTTGTAATGTTATTTTTTTTATCTGAGAGTTTCAGTAACAGTCTATAAACTGACAGAGCTCTCTTTTTGCTGATCTAATGATTTATAGTCATCAAGTACCTCCTCTTCTCATCGATTTCTTGGAACTAAGAATATGGCATAGCAAAACAAACCAACCAAGCAAGCAACCAACCAAGCAAGTAACCAACCACCAAAACACTCACAGAGATAGTCCATCTTTGTAAAACTTTGACCTTCTATTCTTAAACAAGAAGGGTCTAGAATTTTTCTCGATGAAAATTATGATAGCACTTTTTTTAAGCTCAGGAGATATTTTCTTTATCCTCCTTTTAGTAATTGTATCCCTCATATTAGACTTTTTCCTGTATTCCCTCATATTAGACTTTTTCCTGTATTCCCTCAGAAATCAACATAGTGAAACAAAAAAATAAGTTTTATATAGAAACCTGGATATCTGACACCAGAAGAAAGAATTTCAACAAAGTTACGAATGTTGAAGGCAAAGTTTTGCAATGGAAACAAATGGAAATTTCAGTAGCAGGTAGCACTATCAGGTCCACTAATTACAAGTTGTCTTCAGTATCTCTTAAACAAAAAAAAAAAAAAAAGAAGAAAAAGGAGTGCAACTCAAGGTTTGAAGAATCAAAACTTTTGGTTTTTTGTTTTTGCTGTTCAAAGTCTTAATTGTTTTCCCCAGTCCTGTGGGGTCCAGTAGTGAGAAACACACATTCAGCTCCTTAAAGTCTGAAACTAAATTTCTTTGTTCTGACTGCTGGTAAAATGTATTCCCTAAATATACTCTTGAGGGTTTTAAAGTTTTTCCCCAGTACTCTGCAGATGATGCACGTTAAGAGTTGTGTCCTCCCAATCCTTTTCTGAACATTGAATAGGAATTATTCTGAATCTTGCTTACATTGCTCTTCATATTTTCAGGTCTCTTCTGCAAGCAAGTGAATGTCTCCATCTATTCCCAGGATTTTCACATCTTTCCCACTCAGTTCATTACTCATGACATCTTGAGCAGTTTAGCTCAGCCTAGAGAATTAACTTGGATCTCAGTGTTACATACTTGCACATTTGTTTGCCATTTATGAAAACTGTATCAACTGAGACTTTAGAAAGTCTATTCATAAGCATTAGAGACTTACAAAATTATGTATATGTCTACATTTCTGAAATATTCAGCAGTTAATTTAGAGGTTTCTGAGGCTTAACATAAATTTAGTATAGAAGCTTCACATTTTTAGAAAATAAACTGTTCCTTTTCATTACCTCAGATGTTACTTTGTACATGAATTTGAAACTGCTCATGCTGACTTGTGCTGGGGAAAAAAGGACAAAGTGTCAGAAACCGACTTGCCTGTCACTTTTCTAGAACGTCTGATATTGCTGTGAGATGCTGTACAGAGACTATCTCTCTAGAGAAAACAACTCCTGTTGAAATGTGGAGACAGGCACAAGGGAAGCACCTTTGGTTTATTTATTTCTAAATCACCTGAAGATGTTCAGTAAATTGCAAGCCCTGGAGATCATTGTTTATATATAAATTTCAATATAATTCGTCAAACTCCTTCTGGTATGCCATTGACAAATTATTCAGAAGGATATTCTTAGTAGTCTTCAAATGCTGTCAAGGTAAAATGCTTCTTGCTAAATACAGAAAACTAGGAAGAAAATATTATGATGTAGCACAGTTGACCAGAAAATGTGTTTGTCTAGATTTGTTGCCTACCTGTTTTCTACATGCTCAGAAACTCTCTAAAGGCACTATTTTGTCAGGTCTCTGTAGCCTTTGAGTTTGTTTAAATACTAATGGGGTATAAGAACAGCTTATAAGCGGAAATTCTGGTTCAGAAATCAGTATCTCCCAACTCATTCCAAAAGTGACAAAACCCCAGGGACATTTGGTCTGTTTTTCCATAATTGTCTTTGATCTATATTAGTCACACTCCCTCTAAATGTTTTTAACTTACACATCACTGATTTCCTTTAGCTCCAGGCTTTTCTGTGGTCTCCCTAAGTATTATCTCTTGTAGAAACAGGAGTCAAAAGGTGGATCACTCCTTTGTGGTTGCCTCTGGGCTGGATAAGTGGCCCAGGCCCCTCATCCTAGCCTTCATAAAGCACTGGAACTCTTTTATTTCTTCAGTCTTCTCAGGCTGAGCTGATGATGGGGTGCACAGACACCCTTACAGTCCTGTACTTCTGAACTGGTGTTTGTGGTCATGTACCGAAGACCAGTAGTCACCTCCGGAAACAAGGAAAGTTGCTATATGAAATCTGACAACAATTTCCCTTTATTAGAGTATCAGTGAAAAGGAAGTAATCCTGTGTGGGAACAGCACACTTAGGAGATTTGGCAAGATCTTAGAGGGCCTGGGATCATGAGTATGTCACATTTAGAGTCAGGTCTCTCTTGAGAGAAATAGAGTGATCCTGATATGGACTGACCCTGATAGACTTAACATTGATGCCTGTTGCACCCTGTAGGACTATATTGTCATCACTTGTGAGACAACATACAGTTTTTGCAGTGATGCTGTCACTGCTATTCCTTTACTCTTAATAGTCTGTTACTGATTCAGAATTAACAGAAATAACTTCTGATCACTTTAGAAAAGATATTTCAATACTTTAAATACTTTTCCCAGTCTTTTTGCATTAAATGATTTCCATCCAAATCCAAGTATTACTTCCTTATTGACTCAAGGGCCCTCAATGATCTTTTTTATCTAAAATGCAAGACTCCAGTCATACAATTGTCACATTATTTGGTTTAAAGAAGAGTGGATTTCTGGTTTTGCCTAAAACATTTTAAGGATGCTAAACATAAGTTGGGTAAGTATTATGTAAACACACCTGTGACCTCAGGTGAAAAAAAGCCTCAGCATGTATCAAAGCAGCCCAGAGAGAAAGATAAAATCACTGATATTTACGTTGAAACTACAGATAAGTAAATGTTGATCTTTTCTGTACAGGCAATTTAGCACAGAAGTCCAAGAATGCACATAAAGCTAAAATATAAATTTTAACTCAGATTACATTTGTATAAAAAAAAGCAATTTTAGGAAATTAAATAGTGCTGCAGGTGGGAGCAGGATTTGTTGGCCAGTTGCAAAGAATCTACCATGAAGGATATAAAATAGGTTCTGAAAGATGACTCACAGACTTAATGAGTGGTAACATTAAACTTCATTTTACATTTCTGAATATTCTGAATAGTAAGAGATTTTGCAGTGAGACCTTCAAAGTACCTGTATGATTAAAGAACATACGGCTTCTTTAGAAAAGAGGCTTATGTGATTTGAGGTCTGTTATCTTTGATAGTCAATAAGACTTAACTGCTTCTGAAACTTTTCCTCATTTCTTTTTAAGTGGAGACAATTTTCTGTAGCCAACATTTCAGTTTTCCTAAACAAGCCATTCTAAGAAGATTCTTAAAATGAATCTGAAATAGAGAAAGAAGAAGGGAAGGTAAGAAAGAGAAGTGTACTCTGAAATGCTATCTTTTCACAACTAAAAAGGTTGACTGAATCTTTTAGTGATTATTTAACTGTACTGAACTTTTGCATTAAATGTCTTTAAAGCTTTTGTATTCTTGAAGCTGACCAAATTGCCAGTGCATTGACTTGAAAGAATTTTTTCCATTGTCTTCAGGTTTCACTCCATAGGCTTTATGTACCTCACATTTGTTTCCATACATTGAGTTGCCATGGAGCTTTCTCGTGATGGAAAGCTCTAACAAGCTAAGACTAAAAACATGCATGTGGATCACTGTTCTGGAAAAAATGGCTAGATACCTTTTGACTTCAACCGGATATATCATGATTAAAATTACATACAGTAAAAAAAAAAACGTTCATTACATACAGTAAAAAATATGTTCATGCTTGCCTGGTGCTGAAATTAAAATGAGGAAAATGGATATTTTCTGAATAAGAATATGGTACATAAAATTATACTCTTCATCTGAATGTTATCTAATGTATGTCAGTGGAAGGTCCTAGTCCAAAAAGAACACCTATTTGTTAAAGTAATTCAGTAATTAGTGGAAGAATCTAGCACTAAAGGACAAGTATTACAGAATGGAGAATCCCCTTTCTTTCATTGTCTCTAATTGTATAATAAGAGTACTAATCACAGACAGAAGAAGACAGCTCATAGTACAGGAGCAATGAAAATGTTAATTCAGATATGGTCAAAGATGTGGCCTAACATCAAAAGTGTATGTTTACATATTCAAAAATACTGAGTTTTATTGCTGTAGTAACAAATCGAAAGGATAAGAAATAAGGAAGCAAAGTCATTAACATGTATTATTTATTTCCAGAATTTTATCTTAACTGGCATTCTGATATTCCTTATTAAATTCAAAAGCAGATGCAACTAATTTTATCTTTTTATGTGTAAGACTAACCTTTCCTCTAAACAAAGTTCCCTAAGAACACTGTATAGGTGTCAGTGAGAAACTGAATTTACATCTACCAGAGAGAATCAGATGAACCTGATTTCCTCCTTCATGCCTCCTGCTAATGACTGGAAAGTAGAGTAACAGTAAGGCCTAATACTACCTCCTATGATTGTGTAAATCATTCACAACTGAATACAAATTATGGCTAGATCTGCCTCAGTTCTAGTTTAATTCTGGCCCCAGATTTTAGCCTAGCTTCAAACAAATGTTCAAAAGACCTGAGCTGAGTTCTGAGTGTACCACCTTGCAGAGCATAGGAGAGTACTCTAATACATGTGTACAAAGGATGAAGGATTTATGGTTTTGGATCTCACCCAAGCCAAATTTGGAAGGCATCACTGAAATTTTCTTTGAACCCTGCACTTAAGGCAAACTTGATGAAATTCCAGATGAATCAAAACCAGTGCAAAAACTTGCTTCTGTATCCTCTTGTGAACCCACACTATTTCAGCATTTTAAATCCATATAAAATAAATCCATATAAAATAGATGTACATGGTTCTAGAAGGGCAGGAATCTGCCTCTATAAAGGCAGAGGCCTAACTTGGTCATTTTTGAAAGTGAAGAGTGTAATGGAAGACTGGATTAGAATCAATATTAAGATAATTTAAAATATACTAAGGCACCTAAGGGTAGCAAAGTCTGATCTTGTATGGGATGTTTTCAGTAGGCTAAGAAAATTATTTTCTCACTGGATTGTGTTTAGACAATATCTCCTAAATGAAAATAATGTGGAACTGGGTCCCCCAGGTACTGCAGGTACACTAAGATTAGTACATCTTCATAGGATATTAACTTCCATTTAATCAGGATACATTGTCAGCTCCACTGGTCGCTGAAGAGCCTCTCTAACATTCTCTGTCTACCCTAGCAATGTCTAATAACAATAGCACTGTCACTGTATAGAGTGGATGTGTTAAACCTCTTGATATACATGGATATCTTGGAAGAACAAGTCAATGAGTCATTTGAAAAAACAACTTTCTAAATGTTTTTTCATTTACAAGTAACATCACACTGAATTTGCAAATATTAAATCAAAGGGGAAGTTTCTTGCTAGCTGCCAGCAGCATAAAACCCTTTAGTTTCTGGTTTTAAAGATCTGCGACATTATATAGACCACTATACCTTCTCTACTTCAAATGTAGTGCAACAAATGTTATTTCTTAAAACTGGGTGAGAATGCATGATGGTGCTGGCTATATTCTACTACACTGGTAAAATGTTCATAGTCTCTTGAAGGACGAATATTCTTCATTGCATTTAGGATGCCAAGGTCCTTCCATCTCCCAAAAACCACATAAACAACAGAACAACAAAAAAAGCTTCCCTGTCTGCTGTGGAAAACTGAGGTGGCATTGTGCTGTGACCATATTTAGTAATGCACTAGGACATAAAACTGCAATGCAAATTACTTCATCATGTCTAACAGTAAAGTGATGCTTAAATCTAAGGACAAGATTGTTGTCATTTTCTTCTTTCTCTGTCAGGCTTTGGCTTTGACACAGAGTTGAGAAATCAAACAAGAGACAATTGAAAATGAGGTGTTATATGACATAAATAGTGCTGTCTTTGATGAATAAAAACTTCATCAGTTTTAAGGTTTGTCTGTTTGAAGAGTGTTGGGATGCTATGGGTAATAAATAAGCAGCAAATAAAAAGATAAACTGGTGGCTGTTGACACGAATAGTATAGAAAATATTAAGATAGCCATTTATCCACTGTTCCACAAACATAGACTTTGTATATGGTCCAATGTTCTGTTCTATAACTATTTTTTTAACATGTAACAACATTTGAAATATGAAAAATGAATAGTTACAGGTACAGATACACTATTTGAATATCAACTGACTCAAAACATCTCAGTGAAGTACTTCTATTGCTCAGAAATGATTAAAATTGCCTGGGTTTTTTTGTTTTGTTTTGTTTTTGTTTTTTTGTTTGTTTTGGTTTGTTTTTTTAAGTATAAACTTGCTCATAGCACTGAAATATATTCACTTTTTACATTTGTATACTATAACACTGTTATAAGTGATTAGTGGATCCACAGAATTCTCTACAAGTGATTTGAAACCAGAAGAAGTCTTGATTCTTAGATTTATACTGGCTGTAGATACATTTTGTGGAGTTAGTAGTTACCTGGGTCTAAAAATATGGACAATTTACCAAATCTGTTAAATGCATTTTCCAGTAGTGTGGCACAAGGTGAACTCTTAGAAAAACTTCATTGTTACTTACTTTTTATTTTGATTTCTGGTATTTTAGAGATACTTTTTAAAAGACAAAAACTTTACAAATTTATGTCTCCTTGTTATATACTCTACAGTATCACTTTTTCTATGCAGATCTTTACTCATTATAAATGTCATATTGCAGTCCTTTTCTCTTCCTCTTGTTTTTCTGTCTTCTCTATCAGACGGAATATCATCCTGCAAATCTTCATACTGCATTAAATTGATTTGAGTGAGCTTTAATGAAGAAGAAGCAGAGTGCTGAACTCATTTTGGAGTAAGTTCCATTAGCACTTAATACAGCTGTCATGTATTATAACACAGTGCTATGCAGAATATAATAAAAAAGACTAATGTGTGAATATTTTTAAGCTTTATGTTTTAAGCTTTATGTTTCTAAGACTAAAATCTTACTGATTTTAACAGACATTGGCTTATTATATTTATTTATTACCTCTGATATTACTTTAATGGTCCAGAGCTGATTTAAATTCAATATTTGGAATTCCTAATATTATAAATTATGCTAAACCTTTTTCTTTGCATGTCACACTTTGTCATTTATTGCTTTCTTTTCAAAATATCTCATACTGACAAATAGTACACAAATTTTGAATTCAGAGACTGTACTTTGTTATGTTCTCCAGTGGAGAAAAATGCTGTTATTTTCACTCACCATTTAAAAGTTCCACTTAAAATATTTTCTTAGTAAATTTCTCTTGTGCCTGCAACTCTACCAAATGTCTAATCTAATGAAATCACCACAATCACATTTCCAATCTTGGAAAGCATGTTAATTCACGAATAACTTTAAGCATAAGTATTCTTGCTGAAGTCAATGTAAAGCTTGGCTCATGCTTAGTAACATAGTTGGATCAGATCCCAGAAGACTATTAAGAGAGAAATTGCAGTGGAAGACATTTTAAAAGTTGATTCTCAGAATAAAAAGTATGTAAGTGTCCACCTGCACAGTGCACACAACTAAACACCAGGAAATGGCATCCACAGGTGGTATGTTCAAAAGTGCCCTAAAGAGAGACACATTTATTCCCTAGGGGCATTAAATAAGAGTTGGCACTTCTTTCAGAAGTATTTTTGAACATTCCACCCTAACAGATGCCACATAAAAGTTCCTTAAGAAAATGGTTAGATAAGATCTATTATGATGTTAAATATGAATACAAAAATACCTGCCTAAGGCTACAGGAGACAGATAATAATAAAAGTCAGTGTGAGAGTGGCTGGAAATAAGTTGTTGACTTAAAAAATCAATTTAAAAATATTCTTTATTTTTATAATAAAACTAAAGATGGAGAAAAAAGAAACCAATAGCCAGTTGGAAGAATTATTAGTGTCTCTGAAAGTAGGGCAGGGAGTTATAGTTTTTATTGGTATGAAGTGATTCAAGATTTTGCTAAAAAAAATAACAGTTCCCCTAAAGGAAAACTAAAATGTAGCAGATCATCTCAAAGGCCAATGAATTTGTAAGAAATCTAGATTTTTAACTTCTCATCTTGCAAATGTTTTTCTTTTACTTTGTTGGTGATGTTAGTGAATAGTCATCATTTATGGTGAGGATAATTAACCTGGTGTGTGGTTCACAGTCAAAATTGAGGTTTCATTGTGGAAAGATTCATGCAGATGCTTAGCACTGATCCTAGCAGTGTTTTTCATTTAGTGAAAGCCAATACATGTATAGAACTTTGCATAAATTACACAATATATGCAAATTATATAATTAATTTTTGGAATTTTACTGATGATAGAAATTCTTATTCTTTCAATTTTAATTTTAAAACTCTATTTCTCAGCATTTTAGTGAGTGATATTGATAACCTTTCTAATGAAAGATTGAAGAAGTATGTTGTTAATTATTAATCAGTATTTCTGAACTTTATACTAATTACTACTAATAAGGTATGTGTCCAAACTATACTGGATTTCCAGTAAGGTCTGCTCCTTCTTTTTGCATCAGATGATACCTAGCCATGAAACTGAGACACTGACAGTCTACAGCAGAACTGTAGATTAAAAGTCATCTTGCTAGCTTGCAAATTTAAATTTGTTTGCAGATCTTTCAGGAAATACGTTGTTAGAGCACCAATTTTAGTAGAAGTGCTGCAAACACTTTTAATCTTAAACATACCCTCCTGTGTACTGAAATCAGTTTAGTTTTTCTGTATTGAATTCTACTGAGTCCACCACAGATTGTTCCACTCAATAATACTGTCCAAATTTTTTATTATTCTGTTTATTGTTAATCTAGAGGAGAGAAAATGGTAAATAAAAATCTTATAGAAATGCCTGAAATTCTAAATGAAATATATCTTTATAAATGGCAGTGAGGAGACCATCCCCATCCCAGGTGGATTTTGATGTGTACTGTTTCAAGAAGAGGACTTTAGCATAAAATTTTGGCCTTGTGCAAGTGAATAAATTTCTTTCCTTCTCTGAAGGCTTCATGTTCTTTATGTTCTGCTCTTTATTTACTTTGTACTTGATCTTACAAAGGGAGACCACATAAATCTAAGCCTCTGCACTGTTCTGCTGAAATCAGTAGAACTACTTGCAGTTGCATAAAATCAAGCACATGAATTTTTGTGGGATCAGAGTCTCGCTTGAAGAGACCTGTTCCCTGCACAAGGAATGTTATCTTCATATGTGATGTTTAAAGTATGCATGACGTTGAAAACAACGTTGTGGGCAAATCATATTCCCAAAACTATGCAAGCACCTTACCCTCATTTGGAAGATCTCAAAGACCCATTCAATCAATTAGATTTTAATGACCCTGCTTGTCAGTCTTCTAAGCTTCAGTTTGAAGACTAGAAGACATGTGATGAAATTCTACACTGGGTCAGAGAAGAATAGTTAATAAGCATTATACTCACTCTAAGAATGTCAAAGCTAGGCATCCATTTGATATTTCAATATGAAGTTTTAATTATTAGATTTTAGGATTATGCTAGAATTATATCCTAGCAAATTTTAAAAGCAATGGTGTTAAGTATTGAAAACCACGTAAAAATAATATGCAGTTTCTAAAAAAGGGCAAGCTATATATATATTTTGTAAATACATATCCATATTCATATTCAGCAACTGGAAAACAAAATTAATGAATATGCCTTACCCTGTACTTCCCATTACAGATATTTCTCACACCTCTTTCCTTTCTTTTTATAAATGGTACTTATTGTTGTGAATGTGTTTATATGTATCTTCAAGGTACTTAAAATATTTGGACTGTAATAGAGATATGTAAAAATATTAGAATTTCAATAAACAAATGGCAATATGTTTCTTGATAGTAATATATGTCAAGATGCTCTGTGTGTATATATACATACATACACACACATACATGCACATTTATAGAAAAACATGTACTTTCCTTGGTAGATAATTGTATATACATATGATTATATAAACCATGGAAGATGTGTACATTTATCTTTATTTTCAGGAGATTGTTTAAGGGTATAAGTGAATATATTATTATTATTATTATTATTATTATTATTATTATTATTATTATTATTATTATCATTATTATTATTATTATTATTATTACAATAATAATAATAAACGTGAATAAATTAAAGCATCCCTTGAGTCTTAAGTACAGGCTTGTTTAAGTCGTACTCCTCTGACACGCTGGTCATGAGGGCTGTCTTCAGTAAGAAAACACTTATGTAAACTCAGGTTCCAGACACACAGTCCATGAAGCACTTCCATGCTGCATTTGACTAAAGTAGCCTTTGCGGCACCAGGAACCTCACAGGCCCATGTACCATTCCCAGGCAGGTTTTCTAGCACTTGCCCCACACTGCACTTGTTTGTTTTACATAGCACTCTTAACGCATGATAAGGACATACATATAGATCTGTTGATATCAACATTGCTCTTGCTAGAGAATTAGTGTGCAGTATTTGCAATGTTTGGGAAAGATAAGATACTGAACCAGAAACTCAGATGAGAGTTACTCATGGGGAGAGGCACAACCTGCAACAAACAACTGTTCTGGCTACTTTCCTGGTCCTGTGTCAAGAGTTGGCACAAATTCCAAAGATTTTATTCCTGTTTATGTGTTAAATGTGAAGGTTAAATAATCTTATTTCCAGTTTAGAGAGGTCTGTTCAGCCAATTCACGGCTAAAATGGAACCCCCCAAGTTTGACTTTCAGAAGTGTCTTCTTGAGGATGTCTGTAGGGACTACTTATTCAAATCTTCCCAACATTGTTTCTCGGGGAAATATTAAATGACAGTAGCAGTACTCATAAGTACTAATTAATTTCTGGCTCTTCCATTGCCACAACTAAACTGATTAATTAGAGATGTAATGTGAAGTCAAACTAATCTATTCTCCAGTGACATAAAAAATTTTTGGGAACACAATCCTATATGGGTATTTAACAATTTATAAGTACATAAGACATGTTAATGTACTCCAACGGCTTACATTAGCTGTGTAAACACAGGTTACTGAATTGCAGCTTAATCTCTTGAAGAAGTCAAAACACAATTGCTTATTGTACTTTAGGGATAGAAATATCATAGGCTTTAACTGCTGCAATGAAACGGCTCTCTATATATTCATATCTGTTACTTCTGCTTACTTCTTTTTGTATCTCATTTGCCTCTGAATGTGAGCCCACAGATGGAATACTTCTTACACTATGCTACACACCAATATCCCTACAGGACGTATTCTGAATAGGTCTTGGGGAAATCCAGACAACTAACCATGATGGAGGTAGAGAAAGCTGACCTCCTTCTAAAAGCAAACAACTATTTTTGCCAAAATGGGTTCCATTAAAATTGAATCTCTACCATACCCTAAACATGTGCTTACCTTGGCTGTAGCATATGTAACCTTCCTTATACTTAGCATAAGAAATAGTTACAGGAGCAATTTCAGCTGCTGTGAATGACACTGTAAATGTCTTCTATAGTCTAATTGTAAATGTCTGGCATTTCATGTCAGGAATTATGTAATGATCCTTTTGGAAGAAGGACAGATGAATGACCCACCTTTAAACTAAAGTAAATCTCATCCTGCAAATATTCAGGAAGAACTAACCAGAAAAAACACCGTTTCTACAGAAATCAAGTGAATTAAACATCAGCTCTGACTCCTTCTGTATTTAAGATGTTTCATAATGCAATTTATTACATAAACTAATTTTATGCTAATATGTATAGAAAACAGTGACCTTAATTTCTGGTTTTTTTTTTTTTTTTTTTTTTTTTTTTTTTTTTTTTTTTTTTTTTTTTTTTTCTGGGCAATCTAGATATAAATTGTTGCCAAATATGAATATCCCCTTAAATAAATTCAAAACTATGGTGGACAGAACATATTTTTCATTTTCTTATGGAATACTCTGGGACAATGGTATCACAGGTCACTATTTTTCTTTATGCAGTTGAGTGGGAAAGAAAATGTAAAGTGCAAAGTGTAAATTAAAATATTTTCTATAGTTATTGAAATAATTGTTAAAAAACAGAATATGAACTAAATAAATACAATCCATATTGCAACTTGTCATATCACTGCATTCTCGGAAGAATTAAAAAAACAGAGAACAGCTGTTATGTTTGAAGTTTTGTGGGAAAAGAGCACTTTGTGTATTTTCAATAGCTTATGTCTTTCTGAAGCCCTTTGGATGATTTATGTTACAGATAGACTGAAGTTAGGTGGGTTCAAGTTGCTGTATGAAAGCATGCCAAGCAAAGCACAGACAATTCCATAACTCCTTAATGTGATGACTTTTTTCTCCTCAAAAATACTGAAAAATAATATAGCAAGGCTACAAGCACAGACAAACCAACCTGCCTACATAAAGGCATACAACAAAAAAGTCTCTTCTCTTTTTATTCTCAGATGTCTTCCAGTGCTCCAAGATTGCTGCTTGCTGTATCAAACCTCAAGCTGTGAGAAAATGCACCACAAATCCCTTAGTAAATAAGCAATATCAACACTGCTCAGGTCAAATCTTTCGTGCACCAGATGAATTAATTTCTGTTACAAATTCACGCATTCACAGAAAACTGTCCTGGGACATAGTAGGTGGCTTCATCATGTTTCATAAAGACTTCCTGTGGAGGAACAACTGGAGGTGGATGTTTCGTTAAAACTGTTCTGCCAAAATAAGATCTACCACATCATGTTAGCCACATGGGCACAAAGTCTCTTTCCATAGTGACAAATACACACTAATTTCTGCAGATAAATGCCTGTTTCCTCGGTACCAAACCCACATCACCATAGACATCACTGTTCATTTGCACAACACAGTTTTTTTCACCTGCTGTCAGTTACACTGGGCATCAGCAAAACCCCAGGAAGAGGTGACTTATATAGACAAACTGCTGTGTTTGGAAACAGTCAAATTGAACATAGTCTTCTCAATCCCCTCTTACTGTCAGCACACCTGATGGCTCCAACAAGATACCAATGTCTGAATGCTCTGTATAAGCAGGCAGAGGAACTTTTGGGGCCCTAACCTGACTTTGGAGTACTTGTGCAGCCCTCTAATCTGCTCTGTCTCTTGGTTATTCTAATTGTTGCAAACAAAACCACAAAACCAGCTTGCTTATATGTCATGCTGCTTCCTCAGCATTTTTCAGTGTCCCCTCAGTAGGCCACTTGTCAATCAAAATTAAATTCCAAGACACATTCTCTCAGTGACAGAACTAACCAGTAGAGACTCAAGTAAGGTTAAACAAGATCTATTCTTTACAGCTTAAATTAAGGTATCTTTTCATGCCAAGTAATTTTCCCTAACGTTTATACTGCCCATATCTCCATTCTCAGTTGTTTATTTAGAGATACCCAAAGTGACACAGGCAATTAAGTTTAAACCGCATATAGCAATATTAGATATATAGAAAAGAATTGTATCTGTAGGCATTTGTTCCACATTTTAAATATGACTAAAATGTTTTTAAAGGGTTTTTGCTCAACCCTTATATCCTTATATGGAGAATATATTAACTGCAGTCTCTTTTCTAGCAAATCAGTTACTAGATTAATAAATATTTTCATTAATTTCTCTGACATATTGCTTGATACTACCCATATCTCTTATATACAAATAGAGAGGTAGGGAGAGAGAGAGAAAAAAGAAGAGGGAGGCAGGGAGAGAGAGAAAGGGACAGGAGCAGGGTGGTAGAGAATGAATTTCCTATTCCATTATATACTGGTATGATTTCTAATTTTTGCATATGCAGTAACTGTGTTTTTAAAGAACAAAATGAAGGCCTTTGATAGGTCATTAGAAAGACAGCTGACAAAAAAATACTTATCACATGCTTTATAAGGTGTATGGTAGATTCTTTATCAGAGCAGAGCATGATTTAAAAGCCTGGTTAAATCCTGAAGTACCATGTAAAGATCTCAGCTATCATTTATCCAGAGAGGAGGCTTATCTAGCGATAGCATTTCAGAAGATAATGCAGCAAGACTTCCATCCTTCTCCCTTCCTCCTTCAAACCCTGATGGGAAGGAGCAATGCTAAGGATGGGACTAACCATGAGAGAGATAAGACATATATAATCATCTGGGAAAGACACATAAATCAAACTGAAGTCCTCTGTACATTATTTATCTGTAAAGACATAGTAATCTGGACTAAAAATCCTGGTAATTTAGTACAAAACAGTAAAAAACTCTCATATACATGCATTCTCTTACTGATTATAAAGGTATGCAAGACAGCTATACCCCTGAAATAGTTTGCAGGCTCTCCCATAATGTTCACTCTTTTCTATCTTTTAGAAATAATCAGAACAAAGATACGCAGTTGTCTTTTCCATGTCTGTATATTGTCAGTAAATACAAGCATTTGGCACCCAATTCTGCCTGTTTGCAGTCCTCATGTTTTTAGTGTCATACAAAGGTAAAACAGGAAAGGACATTATAAAGTGTTTATCTCTGCTATCAATGAACCCAAAGAGAGATTTCTATTACAGAAACCAGAGAAAGCAAATAAACCTGTATGAACAGTGCAGTTATCTGGTAAACTTTTGGAGATTACATTAAAATCTTGACATACTTGTATATTGAAATTAGTTAATGTTGATCAATGCATATTAAGGGTTATGTATTCCATGTTTGATTTAAAAGGAAGTTGGGGAATAAATTCAAAGTTTGAAATTGTAAAGGGACAGATACACTATCAGTCATCTTTCAGAAATTAGATAACCTATGACAATGAAGAATATAATTCCTCGTTAGAGGAAAAACTTAAAAAATAATAAATAAAATAAAACTTTCTCTGATCACTGAGAAACTTAACCTTGCAGCTTAAAGGAAGTTAGAACAGAAGATGACCATAAAAGTATTAATGAAAGTCTGCTACAGAGGTTTTTATCTGGAAGACTTTATTCCGTGTTTGCACATTACCATTTTGCTATATTGATGCATATCTTAAAATTAACAGCTTGCTTTTATATATATACTTGATAAAGCAAAAACTTAGTTAAATATTTTCTTAGTATGGAAAGTTTTTTGAATGGGTGACTATTCATTTTGAAAGTTATTTGAAACAGGAGTTTACTGAACATGGAAATACTACAGCAAATTAGTTAATGATGCTGGCTACTTGCCATTAAATAATACACTAAAAAGAACGGGAAGAGGGCTGGATACTGTACAATTAGACTTCCTAGAATATTGTCTCTGAAGAATGCTAAAATAAGGTTATCAAGAAATTTGAGGAATGGCAAGAGTTATCAGTCTTCATATTTGCAGCTTAGAATTTCCAACATTCACAACTGAAATAAGTTGGTTAGAATGTTTAAATTCAGATCCTTTCTTAACAAAATATTATGTTAACAGTGAATTACTTTTTGTCTTTTACATTTGTTTTGGTTTTCTGTCCCTAAATAAAATACCTAAGAGGTAAGAAGGATAGGAAGGAGAAATTATCTGTGGAACCCATTTCTGGGAACATGTTTTATTACTACTTGGATCTGGTATTTTCTTCATAGAATAAAAAAAATGCTTAAATAAATCGGTATCTTTACCTGTCAACTAGTATTATGACTAACGCTTTCTCCCTTATTACAAAAACAAAACCCAAAAAGCTTCCTGACCACTGCCATTCCTTCTTGAGCTCTCCCTCCTTGTCTCCTAGGCATTCACTTCCAGTTCTGGTAAACCTCTCTCTCTCACTCATTGTATTTTCCAACCAACTCATGCTTTCACCCATGCTGCCTTCCATAGTAAGCAGGTGCTTCCAAAGGAAGTCATGAGAGGTGTTTCATTATCTTGACATTTTAAGGTTGTTGATGATCCTGCTTTTTGTTTTGCTCTGTGTCTAAGCAGAACTTGGATAATCAAGGTTATGTTTATAATAGGAAAGAGTGAGCTAAGAGATCTTTAGATTTTCCACTAGATCTCATTTCTCATCCTCTGCTGGAGTAGGAATGAGAACAATCCCAATGAGACAGAAGAACAGCAGAATAGGGCACATATAGAGCCTCCCTCTATGCCTATGTGTCTATGTCAAGCCCATACAGTCAGTGTATCTCTGTGAGTAGGGTCTTGGATTTTACTGCTGAAAGTGAGATACTCTGTGGGTTCTGTCCAGACACAGTGAATAGGGGCCTTCCAGTACTTAAAGGGGGCTACAGGAAAGGAGGAGAGGGAATTTTTACAAGGGCATGTAGTGATAGGATGACGGGTAGTGTTTTCAAATGCTAAGTGAGTAGATATAGGTTAGTTGTAAGGAAGGAATTCTTCACTCTGAGGGTGGTGAGGCACTAGAACAGGTTTCCCAGAGAATCTACAGATGCTCCCTGCCGGGAAGTGTTCAAGGGCAAGTTGGATGGGTCTCAGAGCAACCTGGTCTAGTGGAAGGTGTCCCTGTCCATTGTAGGGGAGTTGGAACTAGGTGATCTTTAATGTCCCTTCCAACCCAAACCATTCTATGATTCTATGTTCCCAATCTCGGCTTCAAGCAGGGGAATTCTCATGACTTTTGAGCCCAGTGCTTTCCATCATATTGCTCTAAGTCTAGAAAAATATGGGAAAGTTATGTATGAATATTGCGTATATATAGTAGAAACTTCATGTTAAATTCTACAAATAATCTGCCGGCAAGAAAATAGAAGTTATGAATTTCTTTTGCAGAAATTATTGGAAGTTACCCTTGTTCCTCATCTGAAAGAAGGAATGCCTTGATCCCAAGTGAATTATAATTTTAAGTTTATATTTAAATACATTTTAATATGAAAAATCAACAAAAAATACAGATTTGCCTTTTAGAACATTTAATTCCATGTGTCTAAGAAGAATTCTTTCCTAAATTGCAGTCTTTAAAGGAGACTTTAAAGACTCTTTTAATTCTTTTGGGGAGTTTCTCCTTTTGTAGAAATATTATATGAAGCTAAAAGGTCAATAATATTTCTTCTGCATATACATGTCCATATTCCTGTCTATTTCCAACACTCGTTTTACTGTGCTCTTACATTCAAGTTACTTTTGTCCTTTTATATTGGGAACACTTGAATATTTTTCCTTTTTTATTTTTTTTTGTTTCCTTTTAACAAGCTTGCTTTGATTGCAAAGGTTTGAAATGTCCCCTTTCATGGTGACTTTGCTTTTGTTTGGATTATGAACTTCTGCAACATGCAACTCAAAAGAGATTCAGTTTCTGAGAGTAAAAAGAGACTGATGAATTGTAGTGATAATTTCTTTAGGAAGCAAAGTACATTCCAAACATTTTTCCCATGACAAAAATGTTCTATTTGCATAAACAGGCTATGTATGCACAGTATTTAGCTACACATATATATACAAAATAATCTTGAATATATCTTTCAGGGTGTAATTTTCTCCCATGACCTGATTTTTCTGCATTCAAAAATTCTATTACAGCAGGAAACTTCAGTGATATTAAGAGTTACAGTTAAAAACACACATCTAAATGGGGATATTCCAGGCATCAAGGCATGTTATTTCTGATAAGAAGATATAAGTAATTATAAAATAGGAAATGGTCAATCATCAAGACTCACTGAGCTCTTTGTTGTACTATTACAATATACAAAATACATTGTATTCTGCTACTGCTAAATAGTCATTTAAGAAAAAAGAGATGGGAGTAAAGCTAATTTAATATTCTTTGGTTAATCTTATTTTTCATCAGTTCTCACTATTCTTTTATGTTCTACCTCTTTTGAAATATATGCCATGATTTGATTAAATTTCAAGAGAGCATGGGACGGTTGAAAGGATGACTTCAGATTATAAAAATAGTACCTAATCCTTGACACTTTCCGTTTTCTCCATCCAGCTAGGCAAGTGTTCTAAACCATTTACTCCTGATTAAGTGGAATATGAATATAGATCAACATAGTAGGGGTAATGTATACTGTGTCTTTGACTTAAACTCTATAACCTCTTAACACTGAATATAAGGTTAGCTGTGTTAGATACATAGCTCTGACTCTAACAGAGATTGTGGCCTGCTTGAGACTTTAAAAGACATGGAGTAATCTTTTGTGTTCAACAACAGATTGATAATTTAATGTATCAATTTATTTTATAAATGTACAGATATTAATCCTTGTATTTCCGTGTTCTTCAAACATTTTTTTTTTTATATAGGTACTGTATATTAATTAGTGCTGATGAGTTTTTTGTTTGTTTTGGTTTGGTTTTGCTTTTTTTTTTTTTTATTAATACAAAATCAAAATTACAGTGTGAACATAAAACTAAAACTAGATTTCCTAAGCCTTCCTTGTTAAAAAGTAATAAATTTGTACAGAATATCATTAAGGAAAAAAAAAGGTAATTTAAAATGATATAGCAGAAATTGAAATAATTATTTCAGCCAATAATTGTTTTTGAAGAGTAAGAGATTAGCAATTTTAATATAATTTTCTTGTAATTAACCTCATATTTTCTCATTTTTCTAAAAATCGGCAAGCTTCCAAAGTGTATGTGGATTTATTTCCTTTAATTTTAGTAAGACCACTATTTCTTTCAGTAAAATCAAAATTTATGGGTCTGAACTGGTTCACTAAACACAGCATTGCATCGTGACCATTATCTGCTACTGGAATTATAAAGGACTTTCCTCCTTTTTCTTTGTCATAGTGTCTACATACCAGTATAGATTTCTAAAATATACTTCATTTATGTTCTATGACAAAAGAAGGCACCATGTGTGTATAATTTATATGTATCATAAACATGCTGGTAATTGTTGTCTGGTTAAAGGTAAGGTTTTTTACACACATAGTGGGCAAATACAACTGCTATGACAAACAAAGACTACAAAATGTCCTTAGGAAGAATTTTAATCCTATTTTTTTGTTTACATAAGTAATTTTCATAATAAATTTATGGCTTAAAATATAATTTTACATATGGCCTTCAAGACACAGAAATAATAACAGTTTTCCCTTAAAAACTGATAAAAATCCCTTCCCAAAAGAAAAATCTAGTGTCTTTATACTTTCCATGTACTAATAACCATTGAATTTTATCTTTTTTTTTTTTTTCACATTTTTAATGTTTAAAGATGATTAAAGATTCCTTAGATAAAAAAATATTCTCTCCATTTACTACCTTGAATTATTGCCTTATTTATCTTGATGTTGCTACTACCTGTTTTCCCAGTGCAACAAAAGTCACAGGCCCCTTAAATTTAGTTTTTCCCTTGTCAAATGTGATTGGTTGCCAGGATGCCTATTCAGGGAGAGGCTAAGCTTTCAAGGGAGGTGGAAACCTTTGCTATCAGTAAATCCTTAACATGGTACTTGCAAATACTTGGACATTGAGATGGAAAACTCAGAGTTGAGGTTTATATATTTGGGGAGGAAAAAAAAAAAACCAACATCAAAACAAAATACAAACCAGAGCTAGTGCCAGAAACCATATACCAAGGAAAGCCAACTCTCTCCATCTTTAACTACTAGGTATGAGGTATGAAAGACTATGTCCAGATCCCACTGAAGGGATTCATGAGGATGTTTGCAATCAACATCAGTAGGTAGGATCATACCATTATTTTTCTAGCTTTGGTTAACCACAAAATATTAGAAACTAAAAAGATGGCAGACTTATTTAAAGAAAAGTGGGTTGAGGCATTTTTTTAATAAGAGTTTAATGTTATATTATCTTCTTTCCTCTTCTTTTTGATGCCCTTGGTGCTGGCTTTCTCACTTTGAAACTCATGTATTTCCAACCATAAAAACAACTTCAGCAGTAGTTCTTCAAATGGCGTATCATGATACAAAGATGTTGTAGTAAATACAGAACTTCTCCAGTGGTGTGTTGCTGGTGGCAATGCAGGGCATGGGACAGTGCTGCAAGGAATCACAGGCTGAAGTACAGTAGGAAAAAAGCATGAAGCAAAACCAGGGAAGTTCTCTCCCTGCTCTTGCCCTTGAGCTTGCCACAGCCACCTCCTTCCAGCCATATTTCATGCTCTTCCCCAGCCACCCCATAACAACTCAGTTCCCAGTGCCTCAGTATGTTGGAATAGCCTCTCTGACTTTTCTGTGTGTGTGCATATCTCTATATATAAAACACTGGAAAAAATATGTGTTGTAGAGAGGATGAGAAATGAAGCAGAGTGACATGTGGAAAAGCATATGGAGAACCAACGACATATGCCAGGATATATTTGATTGAAAATATCACAGATCCCTGTTTGGTATAACTGATTGGTAACATGGATATTTTAGGGAACTATATCATGTCACATTGCAGTATTTTTGTTATACTGTATCTTGAATATGGCAAATTGTTTACACATTTCATTTTTTTGTTTTCATAGTTCTGGCTAACAATGATACAGTAAAGTAGTAGGCATCTATAAAGAAGTTGAGAATAGGCAGGACATAAAATATTTTGTCACAGGAGTTCTATATATGGGTATTACTTATTTTCCTTTTCATATATGTGCAGTCAGCTCTAGTGGCTCAGTTTATGTTTTGGCTTCAAATGCCAGGTTTAGCTTGGCTCTGCAACCAAAGATTTTGGTTTACCAGAGGTTAATGGTAGTCTTTCCATTAAAGTTACCCATGTAAAGACATTTGAATGAAAAGTTTAGAACATTTTACATAGTTTTCTGATACTTCTTTTGATTACAAAATGGAAAGCATTAATAATAGTACTCAATTAAAAATAAACCTATAATGCTGACTATATAACATGGAAAACAAGGCTGTAAAATACCTGTCATGATCCAGATATTCACATAGCTTTCATCCTTAGTTGCCTTTTCTTGCATCTCTTCTATGAAGACGAATTCATAAATCTCTGGATAAGACATCTGTAGAAGTCTGCTTACCCAGAAAAGAGTGAGGTTTCCTGAGCATGGAAATATTAGAAGGTGACCTAAAAAGCAATTTTTCTAAAAGATCTTATAATTTCTGATCAAACCCTAAGTATCAGTCTGGCTCACTACTGTCTAGATTCTCACATTTGTGCGTGATCTGTAAGTACAAAATAAGAAATATAAACAAAACATACAAACATTTTGTGTAAACACTACAGGCAATAAAAAGAAATCTAGAGTTGAACTCATGGGTTTCATATTCCTTTAAAAATGTTGGTGAAATAAATTTATAGAGATTTCTGTGCTGTTGAATTAGAAGCTGAGGAAATCTTTCAAGAGTAGACAAGTGTTCTAAAAGATGAAAAACTGACGAATAACTACATTGATGTTAGCTGATCCAAACCACATTTAATTGGTTTCTTAAACAAAATCCCAATGTGATGCAATAGTTTTCCTGTACAGTGGTGGATTCCTAGTTCTGATCATATATGAAAGATGGTTTCTTATCCAATACTATTGCTTTTATCTAATGTTTACATGGAGTTGTGTCTGTTCATATTACCAAAGTATCGTATAAATATTAATCAAAGCAAAGCATAAATATTTGCAGCTGGTTTACTACAAATAAAATAACTTTCAGCAAGTTGTTCTTGCCTGTAACTGTAAAGCACTGTGAGACAGTCCTGCAATCAGAGAGCTAGGAACACACAGAATGAAGGGAAGGAACTAGAACCATCTAGTTCCTTTCCTACAGAAATTTGCAAGTCAGTGCCTGTAGCCGCCTAAAAGGCCAAGACCTGTTTGTGTTCCTTTTTCCTGCTGTTAACACTGTGGCTGATATCAGTATAAAACCAAACCAAAATGGAAACCTGCTTTTGGTCTTTCAAGAATCACAATTTTGATTTAATCTTTCATCTGCAGTACATTCTGACCTTGTCTTTCTCTAGTTCTCACTCAAAACCATGCTTTTCTATCTCCATCCCCTACATATGATATGAGGCTCTACTTCTGATACTAAATTGTGATCATAAATCTTTCGTATCAAGAATGTAAATACTGTCACTGTATGGAACAATTCATATTAATCAGTACTATCTGGAAGTAGATTTTACCAAATGAGTATGAATCATTTTATGTTTCACATAACAAAAAAATTAAAGAGATGATAGATAGAAATACCATTCTAACATTATTCCTCTATTATACATCATTGCTTTCAAATCTAGCCCTCAGTGTCAGCGGGTAAAAGTCCAATAAAGTCTAGGCAGAGAGTCTTCTTCTATCTCTGTCACCCACTTTTTCTGGTATGAGAAGCAACAAGGCAGAGAAGCAATTCAGGCATCACTCTTGATGGAGCTTATTACACAGAGAGAATAAATGAGCAAGAGGAGGAGGAAGAAGTAAAATGAAATCCATACCAGAAAAGCAAAGTCCGCTGTATATATGCAATAGTTGACCATGTGAATGAAAAGAGCAAAAAAGATATGTATCTTTGCAAGCAGAGGAAGGAAAATAAAATATATTAACAAAGATAACTGTGAACAGTGGAGGAAAAACAGTAAAAGTACTTGATGGGACTACCAGTAAAGCTAATTCTATGTAGACTTATGTACAATGTCTTAAGGAAAAGTGATGCTTTTGGGGCAGTGTAGGGAGAAAGATAACATACTGCAAGTTTGATATTAAAGAAGGGGTGTATGAAGGAACAGGTATGAAATACAGAAGACAGAGGGGTGGCAAAAGAAAACAAGAGCAAAGGAAATAAAAGTAAAGGAGATAAAAATTTAGGCAATGTAGAATATGTAGAAATGGAATATTTGCTTAGAAAACAAACAGTTTCTTCTGAAAGTGTTGTGACATAATTTTGTTTAAACAAGTTTGTGCCAATCATCTTTCAACAGAATTTTTTGGTAATGTCATTCAAAGACCAAATGTTCAAATATCAGACATTGTCCAGCCAATGATTCTTGGAACATACGAGTTAGGAGTATGGTACATTTAGACATTTGTTCAGTCTGGATTAATGATATATTGGAGAAACTACAATTTAGTTATGGAGATAGAAATAGAATCACAAAACACTTGTGTAAAAATGTCTCCAGAACTACAAGGTATGGAGTAAAAGTAGAGGGACGATAAAAGCACTAGGGAAACTCATCTCTCAGTTGCAATTATTTACAGGTTACTGGCTTTCTTTGCTAATGTTTTCCTGTAAGTGGAAAGCATCCAAAGCTTAAACTTGTTGGCTCATTCTAGCTGGGACTATCCAAAACCAAGGCAATTCAAAACCTTTTTTTGTTTTATCATTTCTTCAACTACTTTCACATTACACAGGACATAAGAAACAGGACAAGAAGAGTATAATTTAGAAAAGAGGAAAGAAAAGATGAACATATAACAAAACCCCTAAAACATTCCCAAGGTTTATAGATGTACACTGAGCAAACTCTCCAATAGTGTGAAGTCTTCAGTTTATGTGCACAAATCTGAAAAATATATGTTTAAGTTAGACTTCATCCTCCCTTTACTCTGGACTTCAGTTATTTCCTTCTATTACCCATTGGATTCAGTTCTTGCATCTGTGGAAATGACCTGTGTGAAAGCCTTGCACTAACAAGCTAATCTAGAGGTGTTGACTTTTAGATGAGAACCAAAAAGACACCTCTGTCTGATGTGGTGTTGCGTATCCCTTGTCCTTACAGTGCTTGTCTTTGTTTTGTTAATTGATGCCTGAATCTCCTAACACTCCAACTTTATTGATGTTCTCCCATACATACTAGCTAAGCAAAGATCCTGGTGATTTTCTATGTTGGGACAAGTATGCTATGTTTCCTTAATTGTATTTATTAACTAAGTAAAAGATACTTCTCGCTTTGGGTTTAAAGCAGCTGTACTGGGTCTGCTCAGGGGGTTTGTTTTCTACAGGTGGAAGTGACTTCTGTACACCTTTGAGTGTCATTTCTGTACTGGTATCTCAGTTGTGAAGTATCCAAATATTCAACAAGTCAAAATAACATGAAACTACAGATCATTGTAGTAATTTTTTCTCCCATTTGGATTAAACAAGTTCTGCAAAGTATTACCACCTTCTCCAAGTGTAACTAAAGCAGAGGAAGAAACTCTCCAAAAAAGGAAAAAGAAATGAAATCAGTTACTTATACTTCATACTGAGTGGTATTATTTATAGATTTTGTCTGTTGTCCACTGAAATCAAAATAGAGGTTCAGTGGGGCTTTAACAGAGAAAATTTTGGCTAACTTCTCTCCACCTAACTAAAATATCCTCAGAGCAGAAATCAATCTGTTGCTATATTTATTTATTAGTTGCTTTGTTTGTTTGACTTCAGTTTTACACTAGCAGCTAATGCAAGCTTCATCCTCATCCTTTTAATCTATTAAAATCTTATCACTTTTCATAATGTCCAGGCTCTCACCTTGTCAAAAAATGGTTTTGGCTAGGAAATTCTATGGAAGCCTGTCAGACTCCAGTAGCATCTGAACAGGTTCTCTTAGATATTCCACATGAGGTCAGTTTAGCGTTTAATGCCAAATGTATTCATCTGTAGATATTTGGTGTTACACAGGATTTTTGATTAAACAGAGTTATACAGAAATATACTGAAATCACAATACAAGTATTCTTAGCAGAACATAATAGTTGTAATTTATACATGAAACAAAATACATCCGCGATTCTCATTAGCGGTCTCTACATGCTCACCATCAAGTTGTGCATGTCCCAAATAGCCAGGAAGGAACAGCTGGGTTGAAGCCAGCTAAAGCCCAATGCTGTCTACAAAGCTCTTTTTGTACTTTGATTGTTACATTCTATGTTATTATGCCAAGCACAAATACAGGCCTGGCAAAGAGCGAATTGAGAGCAGCCTTGTGGAGAAGAACTCGAGATTTTAGTGAATGGAACAGAAAGCCAACCATGGCATGGGCTGCATCAAGAGAAGTGTGGCCAGCAGGTGGAGGGAGGGGATTCTCCCCTTCTACTCTGCTCTCGCGAGATGCCACCTGGGGTACTGCGTTCAGCTCTGGGGCTCCAAACACAGGAAGTACAAGGACCTGTTGGAGTGGGTGCAGAGGAGGCCACAAAGATGGTCTAGGGGCTGGAACACGTCCCGTATGAGTACAGGCTCAGAGAGTTGGGGTCGCTCAGCCTGAAGAAGACTTTGGGGAGACCTTATAGGGGCCTTCCAGTACTTAAAGGGGGCTACAGGAAAGGAGGAGAGGGAATTTTTACAAGGGCATGTAGTGATAGGATGACAGGTAGTGTTTTCAAATGTTAAGTGAGTAGATATAGGTTAGTTGTAAGGAAGGAATTCTTCACTCTGAGGGTGATGAGGCACTAGATCAGGTTTCCCAGAGAATCTACAGATGCTCCCTGCCGGGAAGTGTTCAAGGCCAAGTTGGATGGGTCTCAGAGCAACCTGGTCTAGTGGAAGGTGTCCCCGTCCATTGTAGGGGAGTTGGAACTAGGTGATCTTTAATGTCCCTTCCAACCCAAACTGGTCTATGATTCTACGATTCTGTGATGTGTTGGGCTAAATCATGCTTCTGTCATGCTGATCTGGCTGGCTCTGACTCAGGAAGATATTCACACTCTTTTGATTAAGTCATGGAAAAAAGCTTGCACAATCAGTTGATCCACTCAACTGATACAGTTGTTTATACAAAACAAAGGCTATCCCCTGGTCCCCTTTGCATTGAGACAGGTTCAGCTGTCTTACCAACAACTGTGGGCAACTGACCCTACATTTTCACCTGAGCTTCACCAGCACATGGCCCTTGACCATCTCCTCTGAGACTTCTTCCATTGTAGGGGTTTACTGATCAGTCACAATCCTATTTTTGGAAGCCTTGTTTCATTTTTTATATTGAGAAATATCTTCTTGTCTTTTTATATCAAAACACTGATTTTCATTTTGAACGTAACTTACATACTAAAAACCTTAAAGATAAAAATCAGTCAAACGTTATTTTGCTCATATAAGTTTATACATTTCAGCAGACATAAAAGAATTTCCCCCTATTATGTTTACTAAACAACAAGTAAAAGTCTATTTTGTGCAATCTTTGCTCTGGCCTAGAAACTTACTGGCATTTATATAATCTTGTATTGTAATTGTCTGCAACATTTTTTGATTAAATTATTCTAAACCATTTCAAATTTTCTAAACAAAGTAAAGAAGAATAAGTGTTTGCTTCCCTAATATATAACTCTTATACTGGAATCTGCTAAAGTCTAAACAGTGCTGGAAATGAGAATGGGCAAAGCACCAACAGCCTTACTTCCATTAATTAAAACATTGTGAAACCAACTTTTTAACAATAAAATAATTTTTAAAAATTCCTTCTAAGGCTATCTTGCATTTCTTCAATATCCAGGCATACATTTTTGTACACAATCCTGTATTAAGTGCCCTGAGATTTTCATGCTACAAATGGAAGCTTTAATAGGAGCAGGACAACATTTTAATATACAATTTGAGTATATTTTCCCCCCTATCTGTTTTAAATAATTAATTTATGTTAACCTTTGTCATCTAGAGGGTCAGAATTGGCAAACTAAAAAGGCTTTGACACCTGTTTGACAAACATAATGAGTACTCTCCGGATTTTAATACTGTCCTGACATTTTAAAATGACTTGTAGTTAGAATGGATAAGTAGAACAAACTAAGCAGCTAGAGGTGAAGGAACCATGAAATGCTCTAAGTGTAGATCTGTAGGAAAAGAGGAAGGTAAACAACAGAGGTAAGACTCTACTTCGGGGGAATGGACTCTGGTGTTTTCACGAAGCAGTGAGACAGTTTCTTCTGAGAAGGAACCTTGAAAGGGAAAGCTGCAGAGGAAAGCCAAATGATTTTTAAAAGAAATTTTTCAATATCTTCAGAAAGTGTGGAGGAAACCAGGGAATTTTGGCAGAAGTCGTGCTTGGCTAAATGGGAAGCTTCCCAGTGACATAAATCACCAAAAGTGGGTATATCGGAGTTGGAAACTGGTATTAGTAACAAAAGAACTGGCAATAAAAGTCTATTAAATTTGGCCCCTTCAACCATTACAATGAACAGAGAAGTGAAGTCAGAGCTCCGGCTCTTGTACGTGCCAGCATAGTTTAGGATTGGGAGAAGCAGCCAGCAGTGAGGGAACAGCATGTTAAGGATTACTTGGAGAAGTTGTATCTACACACAAATGCATGAGACTGTGTGAGATTCATCCATAAGTGAAAAAATAGCTAGAAAATGTTATTGCACATCCTCTGTTTAACACCTGTGAAAAATCACAGCCAATTGGGAAGGTTTATGAAAACTGGAGAAAAAGGCTAGTGTTAAATTCAACTTTGAAAAAATCAAGAAGGAGAACCTAGGACACTACAAGCTGGTTTTCCTCATCTCAGACCTTGAAAAGGTCATGGAACACATCATCCTGGAATTCACTTCCAAGCATGTGAAAGATAAGAAAGTAATAGGGAATAGTCAAAATGGAGTTACAACAGACAAATCAAGCTTGATCAACCTCACTTCTTTCTACAATAAATTGACCAGCTGTGGCACACTCATTTGAAAGCTGAGGAAATATCACCTGATAGATGGTTTAAAAATTGGCCTACCTGCTGAACTTCGAAGGATAATGATCTGTTCTTTGATATTCATGTGGAAATGTGTGAAATACCACAGGGTTTAATCTAGGGACACCGACTAGCCAACATCTTCATCGACAATGTCAACAATGACACAGGGTACACCATCAATAAATCAAAGGGAGTGACTGACACAACAAGCAAAGATCTTAAATCCAGAGGAAACCAGAGAAAGTTGAGGACTAGGTTAACAGATATGTTCAGTAAAGAGAAATGTAAAGTTCTGCACTGGGAGAAAAATAGACCGTGTGTCAGTACAGGCAGGGAAAGAACTGACTAATCACAGCCTTCCTAAAAAGGACCTGGAATTATACTGAATGGCAGGCTTAAGTAATTGTGAACAAGACAAACAGTGGTCAGAGCTATATTAGGAGGATCATGGACAGCAAATTGAGAAAAATTATCACCTTTTACTCGGTACTGACAAAGCCAAATATGGAATATTGTGTTCAGTTTTGTGCCCCCCAGTTCAAGAAGGATGTGGAGAAACTACAGACCAAATATAAGACCAAACTGAACAGATTCTGGAGTATATGATCTACATGGGGAAGGCACACTAAACTAGTCTTGTTTGCTGAAGAGGAGACTAAAGTCAACACAGTTGTAGCACATTGATGCTGTGAATCTTCATCCTTGAAAGATTTTAAGACTTGACTCAACAAAGAACAGCTTCTAGCCACAGCTGAAGTTGCATTTACCATCCTCCTCCCTCTACAAGAGAAGATACCTGAGGGTTTCCATTAGCATGCAATGTAAGAATGATTCAATACCACACATTAGAATGGCTGCTATTTGTGTCAGCTGTCCAACTGGAGAGGTTGCATCAGCAGAAGCTCAGCTGAGCTTATTTAAGTACTCCTCAGGATATGCATGCATCTTTTCACCAGAACACATTTGTGATTATTTGCTAAATATAAAGCTATTTGTTAATAAATATTTAAAAGAAATACTTGAAGTGGTTGGGAAAAAATAACTTAGGTTTTCTTTGTTCTTTGCCTGCGTGAACACTCACTGTGTGAGCAATTTATTTTCAGTATTTATGACACTAGAATTTTACAAAGAATTCAAATACAATCCATTTATTTATATGTGCACTAGGTCTGGCTGGGTTGACATTAACTTCTTTCAAAGCAGCCGGTATAGTGCTGTGTTTTGGATTTGTGACTAAAGCAGGGTTGATAAGACACTAGTGCTTTAAGTGTTTGCTGAAAAGTGTTTGCATGGCATCAAAGTTTTCTCTGTTTCTCAGTGCCTGCACCCTCAGAAGCTAGGCGGGGAGTGGGCAAGAGGCTGTGAGGGAATACAGCTGGGACAGCTGACCTGCATTGACCAAAGAAATAGTCCAGACCTTATGATGTTGCACTCAGAAATAAAACCTGGAATTTTGGTCTTTCCAAAGTATCTGTTGCTTGGAGACTGGATGAACATCCGTCTGCTTATGATAGGTGATGAATGATTGCCTTGCATCACTTTTTTTTTGTTTGTTTGTTTCAGTTTTTTCACTATTCAGTCTAAAGATTGCATCTATGCAATATTACATATACTTTTCAGCTAGGTAGAAACTTTTAATTCCTATTCAAAGGGGAAGAATTAAAGTATGATTTCTTTACATGACCCTTGTCAAGTGAATAACCATTTTAACATCTGATTATTATTGCTTTGGAGAGGAGCGTGGAGTGGAGAGCTCCTGAGGGACCTTCTCACCTGAGGGATTCTGTGCTGGAATGTAAGGGCGTTTTTTGGTGTATAAATAGATACAGGGATAGACAATTTGAAGAAACAATTCAAAAGAGGGGAAAAAATTACATGGCTTCCTCAACAGTTCAGTATAAATTGCCTTTTCCCCGATTCTTCTCTGCTCTTCCATATTTACTTGGCTTTGTTACTTTCTAGTTCTGAAAGGAAGCAAATACTTATCCAAAGACCATATTCTTCAGGCTGACATCAGTTCTGAAATTATATATTCCATTATAACAATACTGAAAGATCATAACCACACAGTCTTGTGAACTTTTTCTCACTCTAATTCTTAAAATAATAATAATAATACATCTTTAGCAAAGGCTAGAGTCCCACAGGTGAAGGTCCATCCTAAATCCTGTCCTGAAAAAGACTTTGATTTCAGCAGTTGTCCTCTTCCATATCAACAAGAAAATGAGATCTTCAGTTTTCTCAGCTACTTCCTCTCTCTGTCTTACAATGCTAAGCTGTCCTACAATGAGAGAAATGGAGAAATGACCAATAAAACTGCAAGAGGGATACACTGAGGTTATGCTGTAAGCAAGAAATTATGAGAAATGTGGGGAACAAGCAGAATATACTGAAAGATTGAATTGTTGGGTAATAGGAGAGGAGAGAATATTGGGCCAAATTACTAAACCCAGTGCTGAGCACATCTGGAGGAGGGAAATTTACATCAGAGGACAACCATCTCCCTTGTTCTTCTAAACTACAGATCGTGACCAACAATGACCAGCACACATGGTAATAGTGGACTGGCATAATTTAAGAATACAACTGACTCAATATGGTCTACGTTGTAGCTCAGGAATATGGGACTCTATGGGAACTCTGTAGATAGGAAAGTGCCACAGTGAATTCAAAAGCCTTTAAAAAAATAGAGAAAAAAATTACACAAGTGCCTGCATGCAAAATAAAAAGCCTGAACTAAAATCTATTGAAAGCAATATTAATCTTCCAATTAACTTCAGTAGGCTTTTCATGGATCTTATTTGTGTTCATTAAGAATGAAAAACAGGAGTCTCACGATTCATCTCTAATTACCCCATATATTAATTTAATGAGATCCTGACTCAAGTGAAGTTGTTGAAGCTCTACCATTGACTTACAAGAAACCAGTATCCCTGCAGTATCCACACAAAGTGGAACTAATTGAGGAAGATTCTGGTTTTACGTTAGGCACAGGTAACAAATCTGACTTTTAATTATCAAACAAGCTGAAATCATGACTCAAGTATAATCAGAAGTATTCTCTTAAAAATCTAGCTATTCCACTTTTCTTAATTTAGAATAGCATTATATTTAAGTTTTTATAAATAGAAATTGACTATTACACTATGCTATTGTTTGTTGTAAGACGAATATAAGGCATTATTTGTATAGCTGCTTAGTCATTAAAAGTCATATTTCTTTCCAATGAAAAACATTGACTGGAAAAGCCATTCATATGAGAAGACTGCTTTCCTCTTTCTTAATCATTCAGAAAAACAATTAGTTGTTGATGTTCAGACACTAACAAAAACATTTCAATGCATTTTGAAAACACTGAATCTTCTTATAGTCACACCAACGAGTTTTATGGTTAAATTAGAAAATAAGGCTTCACAATTGTACAGAAGATATGTGTGTGAAAACAACATCTCTGACAGATTAGCTAAAGTAAAATATGAGACAGCTCTGCTTCAAATATTTCAAGCAAAAATTATTTTAATTTTGCAAGTATCCCCATAAGAAAAACTGAATCCCTCAAAACATTTCTGAAGAAAATGAAGTAAGCCGTAACGTGTAAAAAATATGATATTCCCTCACATCTGGTAAAGGGAAAGTTCAAAATTATTGTAAACTTAGTGAACCAACATCTCAGGCCCTTGTCCATCTTCATTGTTCAAAAAATTGTACTAAGTAGTCAGAAAACAATCCTACATACTTAACAGGGATATAAAGCAGGCATAACATGTTTTTTCTGGATTACTCACAGCATAAGTCTTACAACATCAGAGCAAAGCATACAGATAAAAAGTCAACATATCGGTGAATAGATATCACACCTAACAGCCATCCCATATCTGACAAGGCATGACAACTCAAAGACAGCTGAAAACTACTGTGATTTTGGCTAACAGGAATATAAGGTTAACACATATTTGTTTAATTCTTTTTTTTTTTTTTTTTTTATTCTACCAATCTTACAGAACAGCTAATTTCATGCTGTTTGGCTATCCTAGCCAGACTGATTTACATATTTATCATCCTTCACAAGAATTCAGGGAAATAGGAATTTAGATGTTGGTGAAAGATTCCTCAGCAGTACTTCAGAGGTATTTGGAGTGGATGACACCTCAGAAGCACAAAAACTATACTACCTCAACTCTAAAGTGATTGCTATGCATCAGATGGAATGAGTTTTCATTTATCAACTGGTCTACAATCAATGTAATTCCATACACTTACTATAAATCTATGACAAATACAAGGCAAGTACAGTTGACACAACCTTCTTTTATTGTAGGTTAGCTAACCTCAAATTTCATAATATTTTTTCTGAAGTAAAATAATTTTGCAAGGATATTTACTATGAATCAGAGGTGTGTTGAAAAATTTTACCCTCGGTTAATTTATGTGATATATCTGAGTTTTACTGGTAAATCTCATTTGCCATATTAACTCAAAGAGACTTCTATTATGTGGTGAAATATACCTCAGAAAAGGGAAGAAATTCAGTAAAATACTGAATACTTTTTTCATCTCCTGATGTTTGGAGGAAAACTCTGGCTACGTTGAAATCAGGGAAAATTTCTCCATTTTTTTTTAAATGGTGCAAAGAAATTAGTTTGTACAAAAGGATCACTGACAGGTTTGCTTCAGTTATGTAGCTACATCTCCTTGATATATGTATACCTTTGTAAATAGGTTTACATAACATGAATTTTTCTATACTTCTATTCGTTATAGTTATGTAATAATAATATTATATGGCAATGCCTTTGTGTCTGTGTGAAAGTAGCAACCCATTTTTGTTTCTAGACTCATAATTAAATTCCAAAGTTTTTTGGAGTTGCTCGTCACTCACAAGCACCTTAGATAAATGCTAGCAAAACATGGAGTATAATGGAGGTGTCACATCGCTAAAGTACCAAATACTGTAAACTGTAATTTTTTTCTTAACATGCTGTTGCTATTATTTCAACTAATTTCCAAAAAAGAGCATATAGTGTTGGTCATATCTACTATGAAAAATCAAGAACATTAGTTTGGTTTTAATATTTCACAATAAGTACAGTTTATTTCATTTAGCAGTGATTGTCCTGACCTTTGAAGTGCTAGCCAGGTTGTCATTATCTTCATTGTATATTTCTTATTAGAATTATTGTCTAAGATGTACTGATTAAGATATAATCAGGGGACTATACTACATTTCAAACTGAACAGCGATTCTTTTCTGCCAAGATGGAAAAATAGCTTTGAAAACCAAATAAAATTTATTGCAAAGATGAATCTGTGTGACAATGTGGTTAGATGAACTAGCTGTTCTCCTTTGGGACCAAGAACTTTTCTATATTGTGCTCCACAGTTAATTAAGTGAGAAGTTAGAGTTTATTTCTTTATAGCTTTCAGGAAATCATAATTTTCACTTTCAGAACAGTGAAGGCAAAGAAAAAATTAAGACATATGACAGTCCTGTTCCTCTTCACATAGCATGCATCCAGTGTAATAAATCCAGTGTTAATTATTTAGCAGATAATGACTAAGTTTAATTACACCTACACAAGGACGTGTAAATTGCTATGATGCTTGCTTTAACATTGGCACATATCACTAAGTAACACAAAGGAATCTACTGTGAAGGTTATTTTCACAGTGCTTATTTGCAAGATTCCTTCAATTTCAGAGGGGAAATTATAAATTCAATTTAAGGGGGATTTTTTTTATCATATAAATTATATCAGTAATATTTTACATTCAGCAAGGATTAAACTATGCTGATTAGCATTCTCATGCATTCTTAGCTGCAGGAGAAGCAGTCATCCTGAGTACTCCACTCCAATCTATCGATATTGTCAATTTATCCTCTACTTGTGGTCTTGCCACATAGCCAGAAAGAACATAAATTCTACACTTAAGGAATTTTTTACCCAATTTCACTGAGTCTGCCCATAGCCAAATCAACACTGTTTGCATACACAATTTTACTTAACTACAAAGATTAAAAACTGCATCATCTTTATTTCTTTCATGCTTCTTCCCACATCAATAAAAAGAAATGTAAATCCAGTCAGACTGTTGGTTGTGATGGATGGGATCCTGCGAACAAATAGAAGTGAGACAAAGGTAAATAAAAGCAGGAGTCATACTGTGAGAAGCAAGAGAAAAGCTGCCACATATGCAAAATTTTATCAGAAAATATATTTAAAAGAATAAAGTGTTAAAAAGAAACCAGTTTAACTTGGTTTCTTCCACATCATGAACACTAAAATATTATCAGTTGGACTTTAATAACGTTGTCATTGGGAAACATGCACAGAACACAAAGAAATTGAGCAGAAACAAGCTGGGAGCAAAAAACTGAACCATTTACAAGTTAAAGGAATCCTCTTTGTCTTGTGAGTGGAACGTGTCCAGGCAGATTGCAAATTTGAAACTGTTCATCCAATGTGTAACTAGCATTAATTAGTTATGTTGCTAAATCAGTCAGTAGATCAATATGTTCTCTGATTGATATGGTCTGGAACTTTACTTACTGTTACTGTAACTGGAAACTATAATTGTTCTTGTAACAAATATTGGACCCTCAGGGTCTAGACAGAACCAGCAGGTGCTTCCCATTACTTTCAGGCCAATGAAAAAGTCATGTTGGGAGAGAGTGTCTCCTTTGTGTGCAGTGGAGTGTGCCAGGGTGAATTCTGTTATGCCCTTCACCACCGCCTTTCTTGGCTGAACTGGTTTTCGATGGTGCAGTAGAAAATGTTTATTTGTCTATGATGGCAAATTGCTGTTATTAACAGTCTTATCAAACCTGGATTGGAAATACCAGAATGATGAACATAATAGCTTTAGAAATGCTCTCATGTGGTAGGCTCCGATGTAAGATCTTATGAATTCTGGCTGAAGCTGTCCAATAGTTAGAGCATATGTAAAGTTAGTCTGGATTTTCTGGTTTTGAAAAAGTCTCTCTATTCATCTACCTGTTTCCAAGAACTGTGATGACATCTATGTCTATGTCAACTATAAACCAGTGTTCTAAAGGCTGAGGTAGAAACACTACAGACATTATGTAGGTCATATTTAGAATATTTCTATAGGAAAATAGACTGAAAAGGTACATGGAGCTGAGTTCCCCAAGTATGTTGTTTCTGTAGCAATGGAAATGATGAGTGATAGCACAGTGAAAAATTTTCATAAAGGGAACTCTAAAAATTAAAATAGTAAGTGCTGCTTTACTCACAGCACAATATTTGTTGGTTAAGCCACTGACAAAAAAAAAAGGAGAATAGATTGTAGACACTCATCACCAATTGTAAATACTTAAATGTGTGTCAGATTGTATTCAACAACATCACTTAGAAGCCTACAATATTTATAAGCTTTCATAAATGGACTGTTCTGGTAATACATTCAGAACAATAGCAGAATAGCATAAGGTCCGTTGGCAGACAGCTTTTTAACCACAAAACCATCTGAGAGTCAAGTAAGAGACTTTAAGAACTCTATCTTTATTCAGCCCTTGAGGCCACCAGAATGTTATGCCAAACCTGTTAGGAATTCATGGGAAGTAAAAACAGTGCAATGGTATTTTCTGCTCACAGTCTGAAAACCACTACCAGCAGAAAAGATCAATCATTTTGGAAATCATTTTTTTTGCCAATTATTACTGAAATACCAGAAAATAGGTAACTGAAAAATAATTTAGCTATATCTTTAATGCTGCTTACACATTGCAAAATACTTAGCAACTACACAAATGGGAATATCAACACAGTATAAAACTGAGACAGTTTGTGCCACCAAACCAACAGACAAAACTCAAGGTGTAAGATCTTGTTTTGATTCTCATGGTCTTGTGGCTGATCACAAGCTTGGTGTAGCCAAACAGCAGCTTTGGTCTTTGAGGTTTAAAACACACCTTGACTCCATAGCTGCTTCTTGACAGATTTGATGACTGCAAACTTCCAGAACAGCTTCTCTCAAAAAATGCAAATAGTCCTTTCTGCAGGCAGTCTGTTTGGCCTGCCAAATGTCACAAGCAGAAAAGCAAGTCAGAATAACTTTGATAATCTCTAATTGTCATAGCATACATATTTCAAAGGTAATGCTGAAAATCAACTATGTCCAGACTCATAAATAAAAGTTTTTTTCTGGGGCACAAAATAATCAAGGCAGCTCCTATTTAGCTAATGAAAAGACATTGAGGATACAACTCAAAACTGGACATTGCTGTATTTATAAAAGGCAGAGAGTATAATGACTCTGCCTGTGTGGGCTAATCCCACCCCACTGAATAAGAAGGCACCTCCTGGTTTATTTGGGTCACTGAGAAAAAAAATATGGCTGGATACCTTAATGTAGTTATTTAAATTAATGTATTGAAGGGTGGGGTGGCAGACAGGAACATAACTATCAGAACAGACTACTATGCTCTTCCCAGGTGCCTCCTTACTGATAGAAGAGACCTGAGCTGGATGTTTTACAGTATTTTTAGGCAAACAAAAGAACTGCTTTCCCCTAGGAGGTATGTATGAACCTCAACTCCCTCTCAGATCCCCTGATCAACTAAAAAAAAGCTACATTTGTTCTTCATAAATATTTTTTAAAATTAAAAATAAAAGTTTAAAAAGCATTTCTGTGAAGTCCCCCATAAAAGGTAGATCGGTTGCACAAGGCTCAAACTATTGACCATGGAATTTTGAGGGGACAAATACTGGTTGGACATCTGAGGCAAATCATTTTATATATGTTTCAATTCCTCTAAGATGAAAAAAAAAAAATCCTATCACTTCATCTATCCACATATTTAAGTGGGGGGAAATGATTTTGTGTCAGTTAGAAACTCCACATTAAACAGAACTCTCATATCAATGGTGATTTATAGGTATTACAAAGATGTAATGTCAATTATGAAAACCATTGCTTTTATTTCCAGCTCAGTTTAAATCAGTGTGAAACAACATTGTGGTTATCAGTGATTAACATGGCTGTAAAGTCTTCACAGATATTTTTGCCAATTTCTTCTTTTTTGAAAATTCTGTCTGCAAGCCAACATCAGGGACACATTAGGTTTTGGAGAATATCACAGATCTTCATATAACATAAAAATGTTGGAGACAGGTATTTATGAAGTAAACTATGCATGAACATATGCATTGATTTGAGTCACTTTTGCTAAACAATTAACTTTTACATTAAGATTGTAGCAGCTCATCTACTAATTCTTACTAAAATTCAGCAATAAATTATTATAGCATACTAATATCTTCTCAGAATCCTGAAGCAACAGCATGGATTTATCCTTGTCTCTTTATATTTCAGTTAATTTTCTAATATTGGCTTCTGCAATTGTCTTATTTCATCTGTTACATTTCTTAAATCTACAGCATACCTAGCTACTGGAATGCAAATGTTCTAAAGTGCCTCTTCAAAATTCACATTGAGAGGAAGCCCATGTATTTAACAAAACATGCTGTTTTGTATTATCTTGTTTGTAAAATCTCTTTACAACCTACTCAACCAAATAAAGTAAACACTATATTATACAAATTACTTTTATAGACAGAGCTTTTGTTGTTATACCCTGTTGGGAGCTAAGAGTGAAAAATTTTCTTGGAAGACAGTGCCCGTTGTTTGGGATACACTTTCAGAGAATGAATACTCAGGAGACACACACAGCTCATTAACTCATGCCATACTCAGCTGAATATGGAATGAACATTTTGAAACAAATAAATATCCCACTATGGCATATTAACCTGCTCGTCATCATGTGTCTAGGCAGAATAAGGTTTCAGTTAATACAATCAATGCCAAGGAAAAATTCCTTGTGGGGTGAAGCAACAGTTTATGCAGACAATGAGAAGGTCACACACTTTTTCTGGCCTAGAAAGATTCTTGTATTGTGAATTTCAGTGTTATCTGTACATTCCATCACATCACTGATGGCAAGTATTTTGGGTCTACACATAGCAGAGGCACAGAAGAAGATAACCAGCTCTTCATATCTGCAAATTCCTCAACCATGGACTTGTTCCAATTCTTTGTTATCATGAAAGAATTCTGACTTGCCTATTGCTGTGGGGGCAGAGGTCATTTTTGTAGATCTAGTTGTTTTCCTTTAAAGAGAGAACTGCTCAACTGGGATATCCTGCAGAGTGTTGTTTGTTAATTGATAAATAAGCTTCCTTTTAAATTGCTCAGTCACTGATACATAAATTTTATGGAGTCCTCTGAGTTAAAAAAATGAAACTAAGAAAAAATGTGTTTACTTGGGTTAGATTTAGGTAAAATCAAAGTGTCTGAAGACTTGAAGAGGTCTTAGGCTGAGCACATTTGCTAAAAGGACTGTGCTACTTAGAAGCTTAAGTCGCATATATTCACTGTAAGGTTTAGGAACATAAATATAAATTTTAAATGGCCTTTAGGCACTTTTAAATGTTTTCTACTTTGTCTCATTTTATTAATTGATTAATGAAAATCAGTACTGTAACTCCATGTCCCCATCATTGTTCAACTTGAACAAATATTTATTATAGTAAAGAATCTTATTTATGATCTTAATGACTTCAGGACGGGCCTCCCTTCACCATTTCTCACAACATTGAATGGATGGGTATAGAGAATGGTTGTACAAATATCACTCCAAGGAGAGACTGCAGATCAGAAATCTCCTGAAGAAATGAGGTTCCTCCCATTCTGACTGACTGAAAGTCTGACTGTGTGGAAATGGCGTGAATGGCAACAGACAGCATACCAATCTTCAAATCCTCTTTGTCTGGAGAGTGGAGATGAGGGTTAGTGTTCAGACATCAACTCCATCCTAGTAGGGGCATGATGGTGGCGGAGAAAGAGAGATGGAAAGATCAAGGAAGCAAAAGAGTTCAAAACAGTTAAAGAGTGTTAATGAGAGAGATGGAGTGCATGCACAAAATACCAGGAGCTGGGGTAGGGCAGAGAGAGAAGAGACAGTGTTCAGATCTGCCAGACATGGCTGCCTCCTAAATGCCCCTCCAGTTTAGCATCCTCAAGCCTTGTAACATTTCTGTCAAACACCAAACAGTGTCTTTGCCGAAACCTATCCTTCATCTCCTTCTAGAAATCTTTCCCGTGTGTCTTAGCCGGTGCAGAAAAGCAGAAAAGAAGCAAGAAATTTTGCATCCTGACATGAAAAGTTTGAGTTCTTAGTTGCACAGCTCACAGGAGAAATAAATTTGTAACTCTCAAGTTTTAAAGATTTTGACAGAAAACCATATTCTTTTGGCTGCAAATCTTTTAAAAGTCAACATCATTGTTTACATGCTTATTTACACATTTTCATGAACATTTTTATAATTATTCATGCCAAGTTCTTTAGTTGGAAAAGGTTTAGTTTATCTGGCCCTTGTCCATGATTTGGTTCATTCTTCTGTAGCAACTTCTGACTTCCCCATAAAGAGCTGTCTCTTGATTTTCTAATGTTTATTACTCTGTATCTTTCTGATTATCAGGACAAACAAGAGTTACTTTCTTAGAAAAGTTTATTTCTTAAAAAAGTTAGTTTATTTCTGCTAAGGAAGAAACATATGAATCAAAAATATCATAGACACTAGTGTATTTCATCTCCTTCCTGGTAGGGAGGAGAAAAAATACATACTATTTTAGAAAAAGATCCCATAATACCTTCCTGTCCTACTATAATATAAATTAGAAATAGTTAAACTACATTAAATAAAAAATAGAAATGTGATTTCCTTTTTATTTACTGTAAGTACGGGAGTCAAAGCAACAGGAGAGAAATAATTTTTGTCTAGAATAAAGCTAGATATCTAGCGTCTTTAATACAAAAATCATTCAGTATTAGTTATGCTATCCTTAACTACAGGAACTGGATGGAATTCATTGACACTAAACTGTAACTGATAAACTACAGCTGCATATTAACTACAGCAGCAATTTCACTACAGTAAGTTTAATTTAGAATGAAATATTTTTTACCTTTTTAGTCCAAAGTTCATGTGAAGCATCCAGAATTGTAGGAGAGTAGACTTAGAACAAAGAGCAGATAGAAGCGAATGCCTTGTTATCCAAATGCCATTATCAGAAAATATATTCTTAGTACATTGTCAGGTGCATTCTTGTCAAAAATGCCCAAAACAAATATACCATTATTTGATTCCAATTAAGATTCACCACCTTGTGCTGCTTATGAGCCAGACATGACAAATCTGATGACAGGACCAAGTATTAGATCACTGAAGTCAAAAGTATTTTAAGTGACACTTCAATATTGAACTACAATCTAGAAAAAAATTATCTTGTGGAGGTCAAATTTCACTGAAGATTGAATACTTCTCAAATATTCTCTTTCTGCTGTAGCTATCTTATGCAACAAATATCTTGTGATCATAGGATGAAGTCGGTTTATTCAAAATAGCAGTTCACTTTATCTTATGATGATGTGGATATTAAAACCCCAAAAAGTACAGAATGTTCAACAAAGTCATATAGATACTACAAAAGATTTAGTAATGCCAAGACAATGGCAAAATTGAGTTAAAAAATACATCTTACACTGACAGAACAATTTACTGCCTGTAGAACACTGAAAAGATGGCAATAATTCAAGAAGCCCAAAATGTGTTCTGACAAAAATGCCATGTTTGTTAAAGGTAACCCTTCATGTTAGCCCTCACACAGAACAGGTATATGGTACATCTGTATGGTATATACCAAATGATATCTGTTTTACAAGAGAAAGGCTTTTGCCTAGTGGAATTCAGTCCTGATTTATGAGGGAAGGGCCTCAAACATCCTACAAGTTAAAGGGAACAAGGGTTACATGGATAAATTTATACATTGTCTTCCCAGGAGCAAGAAGTTCTGTTGAAATACATTTCAAAAATAGCCTTGGGTTTGTTCTCTTCCATAAATGTTAGTGAGACTTCAGCTTGCACGCAAATATCCTGTATAACTGTGGAGGAGCACTGCCACTGTAAGAGTCAGTTTTAATCCAAATAGTCCTACAGCAGCACTTCTGTACAAAAGTTGACTTAGCATTTTGGCTAGAACACATATACACTCTTCTCCTTGGCACTATACAGATGGAAACTGTATTCAAAGTCTTTTAGATGAATGAGTGGGAATTATACTGAGTAGGCAGTGAGCCTAGACTGAGCAGATATGGTTACTCAGAGATTTTTCTTTGAAATTTATTCTTAAACCAACAAGAATGTAATTATTTTTTTCATTAAAATTTTATTCCTGTGTTGATCCCTATAATAAATATTTCTTAGTTTTTGTTGCCCTTATCCTTTTACCTCCTCTATCAATTTCCCATCAGGTAACACTTGCAGAGATGTGATGAGACCATACTGCCATTTGAGTTGATGCAAATATTTTCATTATGTAGTAAAGTATGATATTGTTAGTCTTCCCAGGTTCTATGGGTAATGCTCAAAATAGAAGAAAGATCAGAGATGTGAGTGGATGAAGTAGGAAAAATGATTGTTATTTGTTGGGGTTTTTTTTAATCATCTGCTGCAAACTGCAACACATCTCATAAGACTTTACAAGAGAATAAAAGCTGATGAAGACAAGAGTGTATTTTTCAGAGAGTACATTCAGCTTTCTAGAAGCACCATAATCCTATGGAGTCTGGTCAGTTTTTCACCATTAGTAGTCCCCATTTGATAGCCAATGCCAGCTGAAAAACAGTTTTAAATTCAGTAGTGTTGTTTACCTGTTACATGTATTTAGTAACAGAAATAGAACATGACATTTTTCAGAGCAAACGTGACTAGCTAGGTATGCATTGTGCCCACACTATGACATTGTCAATGTTCTTGTGACATACCATTCCATCATCTTCATTTTACACCAATCAATGTCATACTTCCCATCCTGCCAGCTTCTCCATTCAATTCTGAAGCAGAATTATATCCAGAAGCAATCAGAATCCACAATGGAATAAGTCCTTTGGTCTGGGTGATCAAGGGGCCAAAACTGTGAAGTGTATGGCTGAGCACATCATTCCACACTCTGAAACTATGCCTCATGGACATTGCCTGGTAAACTGAATGAGACTGAATGTATGGCTGGGTCCTGATGACCTTGGTGAGAGACAACATCAAGATCAGTGACCGGCTTCAGTGACTGAGCATCCTGAGCTGTGCTCAAGGGAGCTCACACTACCTATTGCACAGTGCTACTGAAAATACCACATCAAACTTGGCCCTGACAACGTATCTATGGCCTGCACAGGGCTTATGGATGTTGGCAGCAGCAGTTTAGGAAAATCTACCAAACAATAAGGAACAATTTGGCAGATGCTAAGTTTCAGGAAGAAGGTTCTAATCATAAAAGTTAAAATTACTTAGGTACAGGAAAACATAGCTTGATATGTAAGATCTAGCTGAGACTAATTGCATTGTAATGCAAGTGCCTTAGCCCTGTCTTTTGCTCTCAGTGTATAAGTTTCAATAACATCCTTTGATTTTCATCATGCACTTCTGACATGTTTTGAAGCATATTTGCATCAAGGAATGTTTAAAACAGAATTGATTAAAAAAAAAAAAAGAAGAAACAACTGAGACTACTGCAAAAGGTCTTGAATACCACACTTTCCTTTTCAATGCAACTTTTTTCTAATTGGTTTCAAGAAATTGAAGTTTTAAAGAATGACCACTTTTTCAGTTCCAAAATTCACCTTTCAAGCTGCAAAAGCATTAAAACTTCTACATTTTCAGCTTCAGAAATATATTTTGATGTAGTCTTATAACATAGTTTAACAACTTAAATTTTTTTCTTATTAAAAAAGCTGAAGGATTAAAAAACCTGTGCATTATATGATGGAGAAGGAAGAATTCCAGAGGCCTTCTGCAAGCAGTATTCTTAGACTATGTGAATTTTCTCATAAATTTTATCTTTTTTGAGAAGTTAAAAGAACCTGACATGCAGTAAGCTACAAATTCTTATTTCAATTTTGACTGAAAAAAATCTACTTAGAAAATTATGAAATCCGCAAGATGATACTCCTGCCATTTTAAATGCAAACACAAGTTTTCATTCCAGTTTCAGCTTGTACTTCATTAACAACAAATCTGAGTTTGCTAAAAATTTTTTGCTCTACAAAATTTTCTTTCTCCTTTATATTTCCCCATGGAATGTCCTCTTTGCCATCGATGTACTTAGTCTGCACCACACAGTACATGAGCATTATTACCCTCTTTCTATTGAGCATTCTTTACTCTTTCCCAGTGTTGAAGTCTTTACAAAGAGCACTGAACTGGGAATCTTTTAGAACTTCTGTTTAATTGTAGCAGACATGCCAATTCAGGATGCCAACAATAACATACAGTAGATGTTATGTGTGGCTTTTTCATAGCTATTGGTATAGTGTTTCTTTGACAGACAAGATAATGAAGTGGGATGAGGTGAAGGGCAACTTCTGCTAGACATGTGTACGTGTTAGAAGCCATGTGGCTGAAAGATTCAAACAACTATTCAGTGCAAAACAACAACAACAAAAAAGCATCCTGCTAAAATGTTTCCAGTGCAGTTTTTAATTAGAATAGCCTTAACAATAAGTAATGGTTCATTCATTTAACAAAGCACAGAAGTTTTAGCCTTGAAAAGATTTGCTAAATAAGTCCTTAACTTTGGGGCCCACTCATCATAGATGCAGAGTATAGATTCCAGGGGTATGTTGCCTTAACATATACTAAAAATTGTGTTTTCCCCTCTTTGAAGACCATATTGCTAGAACTGTGTTTGTACTTAAGACATCTGAAGCTTTGGGTCATGTAAATCTAGAGGTGAGCATAAGTGTTATCAGCTTTCAAACAACTTCAGTGCTGTCTGACTGAGGAGGGTTGCACACTGATAGCTTGAGGAGCAAAGGTGAGGAATAGGTGCACAGCTACTAATATAATTTTCTATTTCTGTTCACGTCCTGTTCAATATCTGAGTTACACAGGAAAGGTAATATTCAATACATGTATCTATAGTCCATTAAAGACATAAAAATTGAACTGGTAAAATAAACCATTCACAATGAGGCTTTGTTATTGTTTTGGGGGATATGTGACTTTGGGGGGATGAATATAGTACTTGATGTATGCACAGCTTATGCATTCTCAGCAGGCCTTTCATTTCACTGGTGTCTCTTTAGCACTTTGTGCTCCCTTCCATGATTCCAAAGACACTGGCCTTTAACTTGCCCTCTACCCATGCACATTGCTGAGCAAATAAACAAACGCTTCAAAAGACAATTTCCTTAATCAAGATACATCCATCCAGCTGCATCCTGAATTTCAACAGCTCTTGAGGAAGCAAAAAATTTATGAAGTACATGACATACTTTTGACAAACAATGTCAAACCTAGTGAAGACATACTTATGACTGATGGCTTAGACCAAACAAAATGAGAGCTTTACTTCTATATTGACAATGTTAAGTAATGTGCATTCATTACAAATAGATACAGCTACAGACATTTTATGGCTTCACTGTGTTTGAGATAAAGATTATCTCATAATCAAGGACAAAGTTACAATCCATTTTGAGAGGTATATTTTAATGCATAGAACAGAATATTATCAAAATAATCTTCCATACTCAAGCTACAAAGAGGATCACTTTTCAAAGGCAAAAGGCTAGGGCTGCCCTCATACAAGGAAATAAATATTTCCTTACAGACTATGCATCCTTGCTGCACTTCACCTTACTTTTGATTATTTGAATACTCTGAGACATTTGGATTATCTTTCAGATTTAATTACAACAGAGTTTACAACAAAGAGTTAGATAAGAAAGGAAAGGTCTCCTGAAAATAGAAGGAAGGATGAAAGAGTGAGCAAGGAGGATTAAGAGGCAAGGGAAGACGATGTTGCCTTTAAAATGAGGGTTTTCACAGCTTTCTTTTTCACTTAAGTGACCCTGGGCAAATTATTCTCCTCATGAAGAAAAATTTCAGGCTTCTTCAACAGAGAAGAACAGTGGTTCTCCTTCAATCCAGACACCACCAAGGTATTTCAATTCATGTTTTGCAGTGCTGGAGAGGAGGGAGGAGACCAGAAACAGATCTTCCTTCTGAAGGTTTTCTTGTCTCACCATCAAAGCTCTGAAAAGGAACATGTCTTGAGAGACTGTCTTGTCCAACAGTGTCACACTTTGTCTAGACCCCACTGCAGCAGGAGGACCAAATGAACTGGTGCTGTGACAGTGCCAAAGACAACATGATGCATAGAATGTGCTGCTAGGGAGAGTTCAAAATCACTAGATAATCCAGAGGAGGAGGATGAAAGGCCTGAGACTAGTGCAGGAATTTCCACGGTTCCTTCTTGCATCTCCTCTGCAATGGTTGTCTCAGAGAAATCAACCAGAATGCTGTTCCCAGGTATGTGGAGGATCCTTTATACTGTTCTGAAACAGTTAAGCACCATCAGGAAAGTGTAAGTGTAATATACTGGGGCCCAGAGTTTCCTAGAAGTAGTATGAGTTCAGCCCAAAGGTGTGCTGTAGTTCTCTTTGAACAATAGTTCTCCCAGTGGAAAGAGACGTCTGTGAATTAATAAAAAATTTTGGTAAATTCTTAGAAACATAGGCTTATACAATTATCAATATATTAAAAAAAAAAAAACAACCAAGAATAAAGTAAGAAAAACACGTTTAACTTTACACATATATTGAAATTGATGAACTACATAGACACAAATATATACTTCTATAAAACAAGCCATTAAATGTTTTTCATTAAATTGTTTTTCATTTTTCTGGCACCTCTGAAATACTTTTGGCATTCAAACACATGAGTTCACTACTTGAAACTTCTAAAATACAAGGCTTGATAGTGTGTTCTATAACATTTTTCATCAATTCAGTTTACAACTGCTAGCTGCCTGCCAAATGTTCAGCTAAAAAATCTTATCATTTAGCCCGCTGTTTATCTGTTTATTTTGGTTCCACCCCGCACCCCCCCCAACCCCCCTGCCCCCTTAAAGCTGGGAAAAGCAACAGCATATGTCACATTTAATTCTACAAATCTGTTCCATTTTTTTTTGCCATTCCCCAGTGGCTTAGAAAACAATGTTTCAAAATATACTCTATCCTTTATAATTAAAATAAATATGAGTACAATTTAGTATAAATATGTATGTTTTTTGTTCTGCCTTGGCATATGTCTTCAATCAAATTTTGTTGACTGACACACTATTCTCTAGGTTCATGGGTAGAAACAGGCTCACTCTTTCTCAAACCATTAAACTGACTCATTTCCATGTTGATTCTGGACGTATCAGTGTTATCAGAGAAACAGTTCAGCACTTCAGTCTGGTTTTGCTGAGACATGTGCTTTACAACTGTCACATCAAACCTCTCTGTTCCAAGCATGCGATATCTCTTTTTTCCTCCTGCAATAATACTAACAGCGGCAAAAATACTGACATTTCTCTCAGTAAAGGTATTGAAGGAGTTCAGCATCATTAATACAAATTTGAACTGGAACAGAAATCTGTTACATAACTGGCAAAACTGTTACTCTCCTTCCAACAATTTATTGTCAAAAATCCCTAGTGGAGAAGCAGAGGTTAAAAATTAACATTCTTTAATAAAGAATGAAAGCCATCCTTTAATCACTGTGCTGACTTGTTTATCCTTTACAAGGCAAGTACCGCAGAACTAAAGGCTGCTCATCAATGAAGACTTTTTTTTCCCTTATATCCCCTACAGTCCAGAGAACCATCTCCCTATGTGGATGAATGTTAAACTTTTTGACATTCACAGCTCCTGGATTACACAGTTGCCAGTTTTTCCAAACAAAGTAGGAAAGTAGCTCAGACCAGGACTGTTGTTTTGTTTTGGTTTGTTCTGTTTTGCTTTTTTTTTTTTTTTTTAGATTACAAAGCACTTCTCAGAAGTACTTTCAAAGGCAGTTATTTTAAAAGAACAATATATTGCCTTAGCCACAGTGTGAAATTTTTCCAAAGGCAAGGGGAGGTAAAAAAATCCATGGTGTTTCTAATGTTTTTTCACTGGTGATGAACTCAGCAGAAAGTTCCGTAGTATGTGTGTGCGCATGTACATGTATGCACATGAATATATGCACATATACATGTGTGTGAATATGCACACATGCAGATACATGTGTGTGGGTGTGTATGTGTGCATGCATGGACACAGAGGTTTAAGAAAACTGTATAAGCAGGATCAGTATAGGTTATGCAGTATTACAATAACACTAATAAAACAAGAATAATTGTTGTACATTAGAAAGAGACAAAATTCCCATTACCTTGTAAAGGATCTTGATACATTCTTCTATGGGCTCCTTTACACACTCAGTCTGATCTGTTGCATGCCCATGTCTCATCCTGGGGACAATCACTGAAATCCCCACTATGTGCTTCTGTGCCAGCACATGAATGCATGAGAACATTGAAATATTTATTGAACTTGTTTTTTAACAAAATAATCTGCCTAAGTCATCATGGAAAAGGAAGGCTCAAAAGCAGTGTTGTACTACGAATTATCATTACTCATCTTGTAAATGAAACCACAAGAAAACCAGACCATTGGGGTCTTCCAACTTTTTCCAGTGTGTGCTTTCATGCTCAGCCTGACATGCTACATATCCATCTCTAAGGCTTTAGGGGTAGCAAAGGAATTGATGGATAAGGGCTTGCTTCTGTGCAAGAGCAGAGTACTGGCTGACCAGGGCAGTACTGTACCATTCCAGTTCCAGGTTTGGTACTAGCATATGTTCCATTCATATTTTTTTTCAGGAGGGAAATAAGACTCAGAAAGATTTCACTAAGGATTATAAAGTTCTGATGGGGACAAACCACATGGTAAGAGCCACCAGTGCATATAATAGACATCAGAAACCACTATGTCAAGATCCATCTAGTGACAAGGAAATAACTGGTATTACAACATGCATATGAACTCTCCAACTGTACTATACAGAGCGTTTAAGTTTAATTAATTCAAGATGATACTTTCAAGAAGTCTTTTTTCTGCATTAAAGACCTCATACCACCTTGAGTGATACTGTAGCCTATTCTTCAACAGCATGCATCTCACAGGAAATGCACTTATTGCAGCGAAAATCTGTCCTTTTGCTCTGCAGTCTTCTGCATATCCCAAGTCCTCTGTCATGTCTGCTCTCAATACTGAAGCTCTGTACTGCCTCAGAGGCTCTGAATAACCTTCCCATCTTTCAGGATACCTTGTCTTCTCACATACAGCTCTACTGAATAAAACCAACAAGGCCAACCTGAAATTGTTGATTTGTTTTTCCAGGATCACCTTTATAACTTAATGCATGCTGAAACTTTTATGTTTGGGTTAGTGAAGCCAAAATTTTTATAGATGTTTCTTCATAAGGTCTGTTTTTTTAATGCATACATGACAAACGTTAACCGAAGTTATTTTATGTATTGGTTACATTTGTTCATTCACAGAAACCTTCTTCAAAATGTGTTGGAGAAAAGGAGAATGCAGAAGTTGGAAAGAGATGTGGGAAAAAGAAACCAATTTCTAAAGACATAACACTAGTGCTATTTGTAAGCTTAATTTCATGGGATAAATAAGAGGGTAGTGAAGTCTGTGCCTACTACTGTCAAATTCTGACTGTTGGATGCTTTAACCCTGTTTATTCCTTCTTGCTTCTGGGTCATTTTGTACATCATTTCATCTGTAATTTTAAAATATGTATGAATGATGATTAACAGAACATTTGAAAAAATCACTCATTAATGAACAGTGTTTAAGAAGTGTAGAATATACCAATAAAGCTTCTACCTCAGAAACAGCTACTACTGTATTATGCTTTATTAATAGACCCCTAGAACTAATCCTTTTATGACCCAGAAGAACTAATAATTTCTTCATCTCCTCAGATATTGAGCTTTTTGCAAAAAAAGTTCTTTTCAGACTGACCAGTTTTTCTAGTCACAGGGTCAAACTTTTGACTTCCTTAATACATTGATCTTGAATGTATTCCTGAAAATTTGGTCAGCTGGTGAAGAAGATGATGATTTGAATCCTGTTGATTTGACAACTAGTGTACATATTGAATGATTAAAAATTGAAACAAAATCACAGGTTGTGAAACATCCAAAGGCCAGTGAATAACAATATATAGAATGAGGTAGGTCAGTGAAAACTCTTTATGTCACGACAGTCAAAATCCAGCATGGTGAACTTCAAAAATTATTAAATCAATCAGAGACTAAAATGTTTAAAATGTGGTAACAATTCAGGGAAACCAAACCTCCAAGAGTAGAAACCTCCTGAAACAAGCACTAAGAAAAGTCTCTTCTGAGAGAAGAAAATAAGGCTTACTACATGGTGGCTGTTTGGTGTCAGAAGAACCCAAACACCACACCCATACACCTTATCCTTGCCAAATTCTCTGTGCCTTCTTTCTCCTAACTCCACAATAAATTTATTGTTGTGCAAGCAGGAGCAAGTTACTGAATTTATTTCAATTTAGATTCTGCAGATAATATCTTCAGTGTAGCCATCTATGTGCAATGGTAAATATTTTTTAAGTTTCATAAATGAAATATATTTTGAGTTTCATAAGTTATTTTTTTTTAACAACAGAATAGATCCTAACAGTGGAACAAAACTGAAGAAGGCATTTTCCCAAAGGGTTGTTTAACATTATTTTAATAATAATTCCCTATTACACTACTTTGAACTGGAGGTTAACAGAGGATTTTAAGTAAATAAAGCCTGGTTAACATAAAGCTTTAGTAATAAATTGTTAGAAAATAGGTATAAGTAAATAAAGACACCATAAAATAATTTTTAAATTATCCCTTAAAGGGAAGAAGAGTTCATGTTAAATGTCTGAGGAGACTAAGAGGAAATTAAGAAAATTATTTGTTCTAATGGAGTATAATATGAGAAAGTATTTTTATATTATGATAGAGAAGATAATGCACAAACTATGTTTTATTATATATATAAACCATCCCTGAATTTTCTCACTTGTCAGTTAGCTAATTGTTGATGAATCTTTCCTCTGCAGTGAGACATATAAAATCAGGAAACAAAAATATTTCTTAGATAAAAGAGTGATTGATTTTCAGTCATGTCCAGGAGATTGCCAAGTGTTTTAAGCAAAACTGTATTTTTACTATATAAAATCTTCTTGGAAAAGTCCGGCACTTCACATAGAATTTTAAACTTTTGATGTGAAAAAAAAAGTTCTACTAGAAACCTTCTTCAAGACTTCTGCTACTTATACCCAAATATTTTTATTTTTAGTCAATGTTTTTCAGTTCTTCATTGCCAGAAACTAAAAATGTTGTTTTCATTTTTTTAAAGGGGAGAAAATGTCCAAAACATTTTCTGACGAGTCTAAGTGCTGAGTAGTGGACATGCTAAATTTAAACTCTACTACACAGTACACTGAACACATGATCCTTTTTTTATCTAGCTGCTTAGGAAAGGACTTGGGCACTTTCCCTTTGCTTCTCCAGTGTGAACATTTAGGCTGACTGATTCAGAATACTCACACAGTAAGCTCTGGTCTTGCTGGCTTTGTAATGCTTTAATAGAACCACAGGATCATAGAATATCTCAGGTTGGAAGGGACCCATAAGGGTCATCAAGTCCAACTCCCTGCTCCTTGCAGGACTACCTAAAACTAAACTATGTGACCAATAACATCATCTAGACACTCCTTGAACCCTGACAGGCTTGGTGCTGTGACCACTTCCCTGGAGAACCTGTTCCAGTGACTGATCACCCTCTCAGTGAAAGACCCTTTCCTAATGTCCAATCTGAACTTCCCCTGATGCAGCTTCATTCCATTTCCTTGTGTTCTATCTATCCGTGGTCACCAGAGAGAGAAGATCAACATCTCCCCCCCCGCTGCCCCTTTTGAGGAAGTTGTAGACTGCAGTGAGATCATCCTTCAGCCTTCTCCTTTCCAAGCTGAACAAGCCAAGTGACCTCAACTGCTCCTTGTAAGTCTTGCCCTCGAGACCTTTCACCATCTTGGCCACTCTCCTCTGTACACACTAATATTTGTATTGAATGGTGTGATAGACTGTCAGCAGAAAGTTATTTGGATGATCTGAAGTTTAGAGTAACTGGAGAAGATACCTTACAACAGCAAAAAACAAAAAAACAGCTGAAGAGATCTGAGAGTTGTCCCTTGTGATTGTTCTTGGGTAAATGTTTTTGTTAAGTATTGAAAGAGAGGCATTTCTTCACACTAAAACACCTTCCAGAATTACTAGTTGTGAGGGAACAGTCACTGAAGGCAGTGTATAAATTTCCCCTAAACAGCTGAGGCACAAGAGCTCCAAATTTGTAAGATGCCCGTGACAATATTGGATTTCAGAAATCCTCAAATTAGATTCTCAGATGTTTACCTACAAGTTAAAAAAGTATGCCCATGACTTTATCTCATTGTCACTATGAACACAAAGGAAGGATGAATTCACTTTGACAGGTTGGAACATTAACAGTTAAGCAGTTAATTGTAAGAACCACATTCTTGTAACAAAGCCAGAATTCCTCCATTCAATTTTTCAGTGCCTTAGTATACATGTAAAGTGTGTGAGATCAGAAGACCAGCATCAGATGTTTTAAACCATAATGGTATTGTAGCAAAGATTTTAGTCAACAGGATTTGTAAAATTGGGAGTTTTGATTTGCAGCAATATGATGAGTTTTAGCTTAAAGATACCTATTTTTCACTAAAAGAAAATCCCAGAGTCTCAAAATGTCCTTAACACAACCATACATTTTATAAAAATTAAAGATAAAAGAGAGATATGTAGCTCACATTATTTAAAGAATTTTGGAAACTAAAAGCTATCAAATCTAATTTTATTTTTTTTTTTTGCTGTGTTCCCAGATAAACAGTATGCAAGCTTATTGTTGTAACAAAGTATTTGTCACAATCTAACAAAACTCTAGCATTCTTGGGAAAAATGAGAGCCAGGTGGAATTTGTGGAGACATGTTTGCAAAGTTCATAAATGGGTTAAACCCTCAAAAGTTTAAACTGATTCCAAATTCCTTTAAACCAGCCCAAAGCAAATACAACTTGAGGGGCAGAGGAGGAAGAAGAAAGCTTTCCCAACTGTTTGACACTTTACAGCATGCCACTGTGCATCAGTTATTTACATACTAATGCTCTGCACTTACCAAATGGACTGTTTCATAGAAATGATGCAGATATAATAAATCATTAACAGTGGGTGCTGTAGGTACATAAAAACTAATTACTACTCATTCTGGTTTTGAAATTGCGACATGTTCTAAGATTTGAAACCTTGCACAGTAAGGGCTTTTATGTTTTATTTTATTCTTCTGGATACAGTAGAATAATCTAGAATTAATTCTGCTAGTGCATAGCATGGCCACTTGTGACTGCTTATGAAGATTGCCTGACACTTCTGTGTCATTTTCAGATGCTTAAACTTTACCAACCTGTAAGATGTAGGCTGATATTTTTCAGGTTACTCTTAGGTTGATTTTTATTTTATATTTCAGCTGAGAAATATAAGACATTCCTGAGAACAAAACAAGAGATAATCTGTTGTTTTACCCACATTAACTGTAGTAATAATAATAATGCTGATTGGAAAAAAGAAAATAAGAAAACAAAACAGCTGAAAAAAACCTGACATAAGCCAGTTGAAAAGCAATTTCACAAGAATACCACTGAAGTCCAGGTGTGTCTGTCTTGGTCATTCCGAGTAAGATGCAGCCAAATTTAGCCAAATTTAAAGACTTGCAAACACAGGACAATGTGGCCAACAACAGATTTGTGCATGTGAGAGAGTTTCCCTCCTGGAAAAAGAGAATCAACACTTCAGACTTGGTGAACATCCCATTTGTACTGCCCACAAAAAGCCCAGAATTGAAGAAAACCAAAAGATCTCTGGGTTGTTGTGAACTGTAGCAAGACAAGGGTGGGACATGACTGTTAAACAAGGAACTTAGGAGGCAAACTAACAGTTGGAGCCAGTGGGAATGGAGAATTCAGATGTGGCTGAAAGGATGACCACATGCCAATAAGGCAAAGAAAAAACCTGGATTGTGAGTCAGGAAGAACTGGCACTAGCTAAGCAAACAGACTGAGACAAGAAGGAGAGAAAGAAGTTTGAAGAATGAGTGGTGAAAAAGCCAGGGTAGCAGACGACTGAGTCAGGATAAAAGAGAAAGATTGATTGGAGGCAATGCAACATAGACCAGCTAAGGGAGCAGTAAGTCCTACACTTTATCACATTTCTTTCCCAAAGCTTGCAAGAGAGCCTAAATTATATTGAATCTTGAGATTTGTCTCTGCACAACTGGTACTAATTCCACTGGGAAATTATCCCCTAGTAGTCCTAGTCTCTGTACATCAGGGCAGCTCCCTGCTTCTAGGCTCCCTGCTCCACTTCTAGAATGAACAGTAGAGCTTTGCACTCTGGATTTTACAGTTCCATAGTGTTGATTTTCTTTCATGTCACTAAGATGCTCGCAAACTAGAACCACTGGGTTGTTCCACATTGTTTCCTGAAGGCCTTGCTTGCTTTCTTTGTGTCACTGTCTCTGTCCCTCATGCATACACACACACACATGTGCACACATGTGCACACACATGCACACAGGGGGTAAAATTCAATCTGACAAGGCATGCAGATGAAAGCCGGGAAATAATGCAATTATTTTTTCCCACATAATCTTAATCTTAATTCAGACTTTTGTGCACAGATTTTAGGGTGCATTTTATAATATGGCTGTGTCATTTTGAACAAACAATGGATCTGCTCTGGGAAAGAATGGGAGTCATGACATGAAGACCTTACACAGATGAAAAGGAGAATGAGGCAGAACCTCAGGAAAACTGGTTATAAACTCCAAGATCAGTAAAGAAAATAAAAGTCCTATTTCCTTGAAACCTGAAAGTTTTCTTGATTTTTTTTCTAGTTCTGATTTCAAATAAATTCTCAACATTTGTCATTAAAAAAAATGACTATTAGAATCCTTTTTCTCTATTTATTCAGTTAGATATTATTCAAAGAGGATGAAAGATATGTTGAGAAGCCCTTCACTACAAAAATAATTAATGAAGAAAAAATTGAAATGCTTAAGTCCAAACACATCAAACAATACATGTTGCTAAATGTTGAAACATCATTCTGTTTTTCCCCAAGTTCTGAGTAAAGACCTTGGAGAGAAAAGATATAATCTTGAGAAGCCTTTTGATTTCAAAAGTTTCTCCAAGTTCTAGTCTCATGACTTCTGCAGCTGAATCCTGCCTTGGGGAAAGGGATGAGACAATAACAAGCTCCAGACTTTCAGTGTGGTGCTGGACAACTCCCTAAAACTGAACTTTTCCTTGATGAGTTGCTAATGGGCTGTTCTTCATTTTCTGGTGGTCTAGAGTTACATTCCTGGATGTCACCCACAAAAAAAGTGGACCCTCATGATGACAACTGAAGATGATAGAGATTGCACTTTAGAAGTTCCACATCTGTCATAATACTGTTACCTGAAAAAAATCCATGTCCTGCCTGTCTTAAATTTGGCACCTAAAATTAACAGCTAGTCAACCTTCAAGTCTGCACTGTAGTTTTCAGTTTTCACTGTGGGAATAACTATAATACTCTGCTGTGTAAATGAAATATTTGTGAAGTGTTTGTTCTCCATTGACATATCCCATAATAAATCTCAAGAGAAAATTAATAACATTGTTTTCAGATGTGGGTTTGACTAGTATACAGTAAATGGGCCACACAATGAGTAGCAAGGAAAAATTATTGAACAGTTGCTAATTAAGCCAACTAGAGCTATCCCAATCTGTCCTGTCTCTGCACGGAATTATGCAGAAGTCTTATGAGAGAAAGAGACGAACACAGATCACCCAGTGCACATGCAGAAGAGGTGGAAACTGGGTTTATTTAGGAAACTTCAGTTTCTAAGTTCCCTGCTCTTCAGAATTTGACTTTACTTTTGGTACTTTCTCCATTACTTGCTCAAAATATCATTTATAGGGGAACAAGCTACCAACTGGTCATATTTAATGTCAGAATTGCAGCACATCAACCTTTATTAGCAGGTGCAGCTACTTTAGCAAATCAACATTTTTACTTTCAACAATGTTATAGAAGACTTCTGGAACACAGCCATCTAGGTGTAGGATACACTATGAGAGTCTTCTGAAGGTTGTTTATTTATATTGGAACGATACTAGTTTTTACACTCTTGATTTTGCTTATGTAATCTACATTAGATGCAGTGCAAGTTGTGCACAAGGCACGCTGAGAGAGGACTGGCTCTCTTGTTAACATGGTGCCTTTTCCACTTGCCATAAAGACATCTGGCCTGACAGACAGTCTGCTTTGAATAACAGTTTCCATTCAGTGATCTACACAAGTGTTTCCCAACTCTATTCTATGATTTACAGAATGATTCCATGACTACTGATGACTCTCAACATATATACCTGGAGACCTCCCAAGAAGATTGCTCCTTAATGTATCTACAACTCTTTGGCTTTCATAGCTGGTTAAAAAAAAAGAAGAATGAGCAGCTGTAATCTCCCCAGACTTCATCAGTCTAAACAAATATTGTCTTAACATTACTACTTTTAGGTCACCTGCTTGTTTGAAGATCCGTATTCCAGCATATCAATATTGTCTTCACATATCTGGCCACTGAAAGACAGGTCCTGCCCAGTTTCAGCCAAAAATATAAGAACTTTGTTAGACTACATTCGCCTACTTTAACATCTGAGAACAAAATGATGAATGTGAAGAATTCCACCACGTCTATTTTCTGAATAGAAGAATCTATTCTAAATCAGTCAATCAATCAATCAATCAATATTCCGCATGTCTGGTAATTTAATTTCTTGGTAGAATGACATTCCTGCTATCAGATAGCAACATAATCTCCTTCTAGGTTTAGCAACTATCAGCAACTAACAGTCATGCAGATTTTTCCTGGCATTTCTTTGTCTGGAAGTTGGTATGAAAACAGAAACAACTTTCATTAGCTGCAGTGACTATTAGAAACCTCCTCTAATTCAAGGGCTAGACAAAAATGAGCAATGATCAGTGACCTAAATTCCTCACATTTTAACACAAAGCATATTTTTGTTAGAAGCCAATATTCTTAGAAGTTATTTAAAAAGACTGGAAATACAAAGAAACAAGGATTGTGACAAACCCGATGTTTTATATAAAGACAACCATGTCATTCCTTCCAGCCCCCTCTGTTCCCATCTCTCCCTCTCTTTCCTTCTCCCATGAACCAGAATATTTTAAGAAATAATTACAAGATACTCATTACTTTGGCATCTCAGTTGCGTTATAAGGCACACAGTGTCAATTACAGATCTGAATTATTTTCACAAATCTTATTTTCAAGGCTACTTAGTGTGTGTAGATACTGGAGCCCCAGGGTTCTACCAGTCTGCACCAAGAAATGCACAGAAAAAAAAAATAACATTTTCCTTAAATTCTTAAAAATATGTTCAACAAATAGCATGCAAGAACAGCCTGTTTCACCAATAACTGGATAAAAAATATGTGTTTCTGAACTAAGATGTCTCAGAAACTGCGTATTCATTATTCTATCAACTACTTCAATGAAGCCTAAAAATAGCTGTTATGTAAAGCACAAGGTATATACACTGTACTTTCACTCACTTTAGTGCAAGTATAACAAATTCAGCTGAAGCTGGAAGTTGTAGAGACAGATCCAGTTATATCCATGTTATTGGATCCAGGCTTTGTAGTATGAATTGCACAGGTAGAGGGAAATGGGAAGTAGAAACAAGACAGGAAATTATAGATTCAAAGTAAATTAGGAGATGGTGAATTAGTAAAGAAAAGAACACCATTGAAATTTGTAAAATAAGTTAAAATACTTAAAAGATCAATTTTTTAAAGAAAGTTTTAAAATGTTAGCTCCCAAATATTTCATATGGTTTTACACAACTTGCTTTATACTAACCTAGAATGGAAAACCACTTGTGAAATAATCCCTCGTCTAGAGGGAAAAAAAAACAACCAACCAAAAAAACAACAAAGATCTAAACCAATCACAGTTATGAAATAACTGTCTACATTTGTCTAAAGTTAATTTGAAAATGTCAAAAGATAGAAATTAACAAGTGAATTTCTTCAAGATTTTATTAAGGTACATGAGATATGTAACATTAACATAAGAAAAGGTAGGTTCTCTTGAAAAAAAATGGGAAAATGTGCCTTCTCTTGGGGAAGTAAGCATGTCTGAAGAAAGGCACTTTAAGAGTGTCAGGATGAACTCAAGGCTACAAGAATTTCAAGAATTCTGTAGCTCACATGCTGACTACTGAAAATAGGAGGGAGCACCCACCTATGCCTGAGACTATGAGGGAAATGATGAAAAGAAATTTCCTGGGAAGCAGAAAAGAGCATGAGGAGCTTCCAGCAAGGAAAAAGACTGAACTGAAAATATAAAATCAAGCCTTGGAAGCAAGGGCCTATTTTCAAGGAAGTTTGGCAGGAAAAGAGCCAAGTATAACCTCTTTATTTTTATTATTCCTTCTCACAGTTATGTATTTTAGAGACATAAAACTTGATGGTTTTAAACTAAAGCTGTGTTCTTTCACAGCCACCCTTAGTTCCTGTGAATGAGGAATTTCCCCATTACAAAAAGTGAGGGGAGGAGGAGGAAATTCTAACACTGGTAGATCTCATCCATGCAGATCTCATATCTCCAAATTCATTTTAAGGTGCACAGTTCTTTCACTGCTTAGCTTATGAATAATCACATTTGTAATGGCATTTATTAAACAGGTCCCTTTATATCACAAAATAAAAAAAAAATAACATTACATGGAAAGAAGAACCAAAAAGTTTGGTGTCCTCCTTATTAGTACTCTGAAATGACTTTGAAAGCTATGCTGCAAGCAGTTCAGATATGTTCACAGGCAATGCTTTTTCAGATGCCTATCAGCTTCTGGATATATTTCATTGCTATCATAGGTATTTCTAGAGAAAACGGATACATCCAGCTGGAGGAAGAGGATAAAACACTCTCATCATCCAGACCTCTGTTCAGTGAATATTTATTTTCCTTTAAAAATCACCACTCAGACCTTATTTGGTGAGGCATTAATCCCATTTACGTCTGCAACCAAAAAATCTCAATGAGGCCATTTATTTTCAGAATGACTACTGACTCTTCACATTAATACAGGTCAACTCCTATTTTTGTCATACGTGCTCCTGCTGGGAGCTGCCTGTTACTTAGAAACTCATTGAGCCTTGAGATGGGAGAAAGTACACTAAGACAGCACTCTGTCAGTTTTTTCTCTAGAGCTGGTTTCTTGCAAGGCTTTAGGAATGTTTAAAATCTGAGGAACATTTTGATTAGAAACGTAAGGGAAGAATTTTTTTTGTCCTTTGTGTTGAAAGAGTACTGATGTGGCAAAGAATCCAATTCAGTACAATTAACTATTTAGAATCCTGAAGTTTAGGGGCTTTTCAGGAGAAATATTGGGGAAGTGACAGCTGGAAGACAAATAAAATAATTGTATAATTGGTATCGTATTAAAATGATCAGAAAAAGAAGGATTATGAATTTTAGTGTATTTACATCAAAGAGAAATTCAGTCTGCAATATATAAGTAAATTTTGTTTGGACATTTTCTGTTTTGTTTTTTGTGTTTTGTTTTGTTTTGTTTTGTTTTGTTTTGTTTTTTCATCTCCCATTTATTAAAATTTGTTTGTGTAACTATATTCTAAATTATGAATATTCTGTATAACAATAAAATGAAAGAAATCTAAAAGGAGGTATAAATCAACGTAATAAACTCATTATTGGAGCTAAAATGAAAAGGTGTCTATTAAGATGCTGTAATAGACAAGTCTGGCCCTTAAGTAATGATCTGTTTACACAGCAGAAAAATATGTTTACAGTAAGATGCATGTATCACAGATCTGTTTAATTTCTACAGCTTTAGACAAACAGCTATATTCTGTGTAAAATCTGTCTTTTCAGTTACTGCATAGATAACTGAAATTTCTCAAAACCACAGAGCTGATAACAGACTGATGAGAAGAAATGATTTTATTAAGCTGATTTTGCATTTTGGTTTAGATTACTGAAAGAACATTTTACAAAATCCTGCAGCTTCCATTTTCTATGACTGAATTCCACACAACTCCTATGGTATTTTTTTTCCCTTTTCCCTGATCTTATAATCAGACCACAATCTTTCTTAGCACTCTTGGAGAAGAAAAAATGAACCAAAGAAACCCACTAAAATTTGTCTTTGCTTACACAGCTATCTTTTCTCACAACCCTGAAGGTGATATAAGAACTTTGTATTTTCAGTGCCTAAGCTCCTTTGTCACAATATTCAAGTCTACACAGAAAGATTTTTCATAATTATGAAGAGAAAGATTTATTAATTGCTTGAAACTACCTGTTCTGCCTATTGCTATTACAAATCTGGGTGTTTTAAGCTTTCAACTAGCAACTGTCCGCAAAAATCTTAGAAATAAAATAAAACATGTATGATTAGCCACTATTAGAGGAGTAGTTAGCGTATATTAAATAGCCAGATCCAGATCCCAGGCAACTGAAAACTCTTGTATCTTACTAAATAGTGGTTCAAAGCTACAGATCAGATCATCAGGAAGGGTGTAACTCCCTAACATAAAATCTTGTGATGACTCTTCTGTGAAGTTCTACTAGTGACTACTCAGGAGAAAGCACCACTTACCATAAGACTGTCACTTTGTCAAAGCAGATATCAGTAAACAAGATGGTATATGGTGGCCACAGGACAGAGCAACATGCTATAGTTGTGCAGGTCTATCCATCAACAACAACAATAACAAAATCAAACCTGAAAAACTCAATGGCTTGAAATGAGTCACGGTTCTTCTAAAATTTAGAGATGCAACCAGTTCCAGATTTTGTGGAGAAAGTGTCCTGCATCAAACTTACTGGAGTCATTTTTTGCTAAGATTATTTAATTTCAGTATTTTAAACATGGTAAGAAACAAAACCATGCTCACGTTTAACTTTTTAGGATTGTATAGTTGTTGAATTTTACTTACTTCTTAATAAAGATTGTTTAAGATTTTCCGAATGGGTCACCTGGAAAAAAAGCACAAACAAACAAATTGAAGGGTGGGGGGATCAGAGGCGGGGAGTGGAAGCATGCAGCAAGTACTGCGAAACCCTAAACATGTAGAGGGTTTTTTTATCATTGGTTTATAATCAGCATGTAACTATGATAAAGTCAACAACTGGTTCCACAGATATACTGTACATATATGCTACAGCTATGGGTTTGGTTTGACAGCTCCTTTATGAACAACAGACACTCCCATTATAGTCAGAATAATGTCTAGATATGGTCATGGTTTTTGACATGATAAAGGATGTATTATATCACTACTTCTATTCAGCCTCCTAACTACTATGAAGTAGGCCATTCCATTTGTTTCCTAATTCATGTACTTGAATTGTATGGTCTTTGTCTAGTCTTTTTGCTGATGAATGACTTACTTTTTTTCCTACTTGTGTCTGCATCAGACTTTTGTATACTGATACAAGCAATATTTTCCACAAGAGTGGTAGATTTCCAACCGGCTTTCTTTCAGGCTGTTTTCATGATTACTACTTAATTTCACATCCCAAGACTTCTAATTGCTAGAAGGAAGATTCAAGCTTGGTATAATTTTATTTCATCTCAATATTTCTTCTGTTATTTTTTCCTGTGGAGACTTAAGTTGCTGTACTTCAGAGTATAAAGAAATACAAGAGCTCTCATTTACTACTTAAGGGATTTATTTTCTCATTTACTGGTCTCTCAGCAACATGATAGTAGACCAAAAAATCCTGAGCATGATTTGATTCAAGTACAAAGTATACGGGCTATTATTTAATTAACATGTAAGAACATGGCAATTTTTCATTACCATTCCAAAGTCCTATTACATCATGAAGTTCTGATCTATACATTATTCTGTAAATTTACAAAGTTTCTTTGTTTTTTATGCATTTTGAACTTTGTGTCCTGCCTATTCTTTCACTTATTCCAGCAGCTAAGCCATATGAATCATGTAATGCAGCATGATCAAATCCTAATCTAAACTGTCAGTCATACCACTGAAGCCATCAACTGTGTGTACAAAAGAAGTCAGTGCCGTGTAAAATTGTTCACAGTCAATTATGATAAGAGAAAGATTGTCTTTAAAAAGTAAAGAAAGAAATGACCAGTTTGTCCTCAAAATGAAAAGACAAGATAGTTGTAACTAGATTGACAACTTTGTTGTTTTTGTTCTGGTACTTAGAAAAATTGCATGTGTTGTTTTTTTCTAAAGAAATGTTAAATTAACTATGTTAATCAAACAGTGGACATTTTTGCTTTACACATATATTCAGCCAGCTAAGAAGGAAGGAAATGTTCCTGATAAGGTCATAGTAGCAAAGTACATTTACAAAAAAAAAATGAACAAGACATAAGACAGCTGACAAAATAGCTGACTCCCTGCAAAGGGTGAAGAAAAAGAACCCACCAGTAACTTAAAGGAAATCTGCAGCAGACAGAATATTCTGGGTGAAGTTTTACTGTCCTCTAAGAATCCAGATGCTTCTGGTGAAAGACTCTCATAATTGCCATGAACAGATATATTACAAGGGAATTTTTGTTTGTTTGGTTGTTTACAGCAGCTGTATATCAAGTCAGTTTACATCTAAATAATACAATAATTATGTCCTCAATTCTCTCAGAGTTTGTGTTTAGTATCAAGACACACACTAGAAAGCAGAATCAGTCATGCCTAATGACATTCCTTATTTACATTCTCTTGTTTAGAGACAATATCATTGTCAATGTATTTAATATTTTCTAATTAAACAGATTTCAGGAAAAAGTTATTTACATTTTTGATTCCATTGTCACTGGAGGCACTGACATTTTTCCATCTTTAGCATGAAGTAGATTCAAGGTACAGTACATGCTGTGGTAGTGAAAATGAAATTAAATAATATTTTTCTCTTGAATTTCCTGCTGCATATTAGAACTAATATTTTGTTAAAAATGACTGATAATAGTACATTTAATGATCAGCAAATTAGCATTGATTCAAATTTTCTAATGAAGCTGGCTTTTCAGAATGCTTGTAAAGCATATCACGATCAAAGATTACTAACTTAGCTGAAGCAAGATATAGTTCCAAAAAAATGTTTATATTCATCAGTTGTTTGTTACAGATACAGCAAAGAAGATCTGATTTAGTATGGTTTTTAGGCTTTGTTTTAAATCAAAATATTATGAGAAGTAATCTCTTTTTGTTCCTCTGTAATTTTTCTTTAAATCTGTAACACATAGAAATGAAAGTATCTAATACAACAGTAATTTGCTATTCCGAAAAAAGAATGACTCCTAAAGAGTCAAGTTTCCTTAGGAAAAAGCACTTTTTACCAGAAGGAAAAGTATTTTTTCAGTTGTTGTCTTGGCCAATTTGCCAATCAATAAGCAAAAAGATATCAACAAATGGTACTTCTGATAAGAATCTGGGGCTTCTATCTGCTCAATTTAACAAAAAACATAGAAACTTATGTAGTTCTAAATTCAACAGGGTGAAGTTTCATCAAATTACTGTAGAGCTGGTTTGGCCCATCTTGTCCAACTGGAATTTTCAATAAATTTAGTTAAATGTTAAAATGTAAAGGAAGTAACTATTGCCATTTTTCAGAAACTGTTGTTGATTTTCATGAATAGAACCAGAGATCAATATAATAATTTAACAAGTCAGCACAAGGAAATACTATATCACTTTGGAATTTCAGGTAAATAAAACATGTACTGAAAAGTGAAGCCTCAAGCTTCTTCACAAGGGAGCCACAGGAATAAGGCAATATTGATGGATTAAAAAGAAAACCAAACCACCTTTCTCTCTCTTCAAATAAAATGTCAGTACACCTGAAATAAAGTCTGTTTACTTACAGCACATTTCTGCAAATTAGGTTTTCGCTGAGGGGTCGGTGGTGTTTATATTTCTCTTGATTTTATAAATAGCAAATAAATTATGAACATGAAAAACCATTAAGGTTGGCATTTAATTAAATAAATATTTAATTATAATGATAAGAATAAAGAATATTGAATTTGAAACTTTCTATCTTTAAAGTGCAGTCACATGATATTTCCTACAGCTAATTTTAATTAGGTTTATCCTGCTACACTGTGGCATGAGAGAAGTTATTTACTTTAAAAAGGGAAGTGATTTAATTGGCCTAGCTGAAGTATTATCAAAAGTTGAATAGGCTGACTATGAAGATTGAGGCAAAGTGGCAGATAGTGTTCTCCCATGCTTTCATCTATGTCATCTCATCTCATAATCTTTTCCACAACATCCTTACATTTTTTAACAGAAAAAAAAAAGAAAAAAAAAGAGGGATATTTTCTGGTTCCTGCTCCATCCCTGCTTTTATATGAGGAAAAATAGCAATACTGCTTTCCATATAACTGGGATGATCAAAAGGCAGAAAGATCTTCTCTATCATCTCTATTCCTCTTCTTCTGGTCTCTGCAGAGACACGATTTATAGCTTGGTCCATTGGGATGTAGGTCTGATGCTATTGCATGCTGTTTATCCATACTAACAGATGCTATTTGGAAGCAGAAAGAGATATGGAAAAGATTTATTATTAAGATAGATTACAATGGAATCCTTAGAGCTATGCACTTTACAAAATATTAAGATTTCACCTTAGAAGACAGAAGAAAGAAATATGTCGGGGTCAGATTTAAAGGTTAATTTAAGGTTAGGGATTTTTTTAAAACTATAAACAACTTTTCCACAACTAATATATCTTATCTGAAAAACAAAACAAAACATCTGTATCATGGAAAAAAACACTAATCTGGCAGGGAAAGCAAAAAAGACGACAACTACACTTGAACAGATTTACTTCTGTGAAATAAGTCATACACATTACAAAACACTCCTGATAATAATGTCAAATCCACTGTGCAGTAGTGTTGGCTCAGCAGCCTTGCTTAAAATGCCAAATTTCCAGGCTTCATGTGCTGGCAACCTGCGTGGACATTAGTTTAAACACCAACTTTCTGAAACTAAACACTCTCAGACCAAGTTATTATTTATACACAATTTATTATACTGATGTGTCCAAGTAACCAAAGCCAATATAATGCCTAAAATAAATAGGGATCAAACTGGGGAGCTTAGCAGGATAATTATGGTTGCATTTTTATCCACTTTATAGCAGGTTTAACTTCAGCTAAGGTGCACACCAAAAACACTGTACTGAGTTCCCTTGCTATGTACTTGACCACCTAGTTGTGTCATGAGGAACACAGCAACCTTTTTCTGCTCCCGGAACTGCTCATTTTCACCTCCTGACTTCTGGTTCTACTGTTAAGGGTCACCATTGCACATATTGCTTTATAATCTACAGAAAGCAGGAGGTAGCTTGAGGGACCACTGTGCAATACTCAGGGTTCTTTGCTACAGGTAGGTAATGAACTGTGTAAAATCTCGTAAGTTTTTAAAGGTAAAGGCTGATTTTATTTTATTTTACCATTGGTCATTTGGCCTGGAATGATGGCCACATCATTTCAGGTATTGTAATTCAACCAATTACAAGACTATCAAAAATTGAATGATCCTCATGTATCCTGAGCCAAGCTTATTGAAATCCTGAAAACATATTCAGTATCTCGTTTTCTTTAAGTCATCTCTTGTTGACGTAATACCAAAGACAAAATAAAATCAGAGAAAGGGAGATTCCCATTTCTGCAGCTACCATAAGACAGCAAAAGCAGCAAAGATAGCCTCCATATCTCTGCACATATTTTATCATGTGCTACAGCAACTTCAAGACTTTCAATAAAACATCCTTGTTTAACACAGTAACAGCTATATGGATTGGGTAAATCTTCATCTGATGTGAACTTTTCTGAGATATTATAGTATGTATGGGGTATGCAATTATGCATGTATGTATGGTACAGAATTTTCCAAATGGTCACTCAATTTTAGAGATTATAAATGCAAACCTAAGGCTTGCAAGTACTGATGTAATAATGCCGGTTATAGGACAGATTACATAAGTCCAGATACCACTCAGAAGAGCACCTGATATTTTCAATACTTACTTCTCCCTCTGATACATTAATCTGCTGCTGGAAAAGTCAGACATTTCCCTCTGCCTTCTTTGGCTGATGTCTTAGCTGTCTTGGCCAGTGCACAATTGAACAGCACAGCTGAGTTTGGGGAAATTATACATATCTGTCAGCTGGATTAATGGAAAGAATACACACCCTAGAAATTATGGTACTCCAGTACTGTTGCACAGAAACATCCTTGCCTCTAAGATGATATGAACATTCAAACAAATGCTTTCATATAGCCTTCTATGAAAGTTCTTTTTAGGCTATCATGTGATGTGAATTGTTTCACCCTTCAGATGATGAGGTATTTGGGCAAAGTGACATTTTATGTACTTTTGTAGTGTCCAGAAAGAAATAACACTATTCCAGCAGACCATCCCTGTTACTACTGTATTCTATATCATAACAAAGCCCTCAGGCAGCTGTAGCAAAGAAGGTAGGATGTGTCATGTTCTGGCTAGAAAAACGTCTCAGGTGAAATTAATTTATGTCATAAAATGTCATTCATCGTTTTTCAACAGAAGCAAGTACCATAAATACAGGCTTTGCTTTAATGAAGTGCTTTAAAAAGAGGGGTAGAAGTCCACATCTTTACCTTACTAGTTTGATTTTCTCACTGGGACAAGTCAACTGTTCCAACATCAAAAGTCGACAGAAAAAGTCTCTAGGAATACAACAGATAAAGTTGTCCTCCTTCATTTAAAGATAACCAGCTAAAAATAATTAGAACATCTGAATAAAAGTGGTCCTATTTTCCAAATTTCTCAGGGGTCTAACTCCTACAGACTTGGAGTTTCTTAATATCTAAAGCCTGAACTTTAGCTATAATTATATTTATAGACAGATATTTTTGGTAGTAGGTGAAACCCGTGTAAGGTTTCTCTCTTTCCAATAGTCTTTGTGAAAAGTTCATATGTGACAGTTGTACTTTATTGTAAAAGCATCCATTTTGTTCTAAGTGTCAAAGTACTGCAGTAAGGACAGAGGGAAAATCAAACACTCTGGAAATCAATCTTATCTCTGGACTTATAATTAACCCACCATGGAAGTCCTACCTGAAGCTTTTCTGGTGAGTGACCACACCAGAGGAGTCCTCTCATCTCTCAGTTTTCTGATTTTCTATGTCAAAGGATGTCACCACAGACTGTGATCTTCCTGCAGTCCAGGCATTGTGGGAAGTCTCTCTTCCTTATCCAGCCAGCTCTCTATGAAATCCTTAGGAAGTTAATTGTGTTCTTTCAATACAGTCACCAGAAACTCTGTTCATTTTCAACAATAATCAGCTGCTAAGTGTATCAGTGTTCTCATTACCCCCATAGTCAAAGGAGCCCCAAAGTTTTGGAAGGAGCATCAGAAACACTTGCATCTTTCAACATATTGGCAGACAAAAATAGCATCTGGACAACTGAAAAAGGAAGGGAGCATGTTAAGCACTTTAATACAGCTTACTGTAAAGTAAGTCCCAAATGGCAAGTCTAGCACCTTCTTGACTGCCATAAAGAAATTTGACATACTGCTTTCCATTGCCTCAGTTGGTAGCCCTTAAGATGGTATTCTTCCTCAGAAGAAATGATGTCCAAATCAAATAAGTCAGTACTAGAACAAAACCAGATGGCACACTTGACACACACATATATATATATATATGTAAAAATTAGGGCTGCATTATTAGGTGGTGGATCAGAGTAGCCCAAAGAGAGAATTTCAAGACCTGAACCCAGAGAACTTGAATATCATCTCCCATCTTACTTTCTTGAGCATGGTAGATATGATAAGAAAAGTCTGTCTTTTTGCTGAGATTGAAAATAACTTTATCCTCCACATTCCCATTGTCACAAAAGGCATACAGATGATTAGGTAAAAGAGTGAGTGGAAGCAGCTAACAGTTCATATTTACTAAGCATAGGCCTATGTTAAAGATAAGCTCAAGATTAGAGATTTAACAGTCTGACAGGCAATTCTAGCATTTATCATTCTTTGTGTTTTGGTCACACTGATACATGATTAGACCTTTTTTACAATTCAGCAGTGTCCAGAATTAAAAATGCCAGTGGTTGAGGTTGCTGGAAAAATTCCCAGGGGATGGTAGAATTTGGCCCCTCAGCCTCTTGTCTGGTCTCTGTGTTTGTATATACAGAAACCCAGACACAGCTATGCAGTGTATACCAGCCCTTTGGATGTAGGTTCCTAAGGAAAAAAATACACCTCCTGCATTTTGTGTAAGACTATACAGTATGCTTCTGAACACTCTGAAAATATCCAGCTGCCCTCCACTGAGTTAAGCAGCATTAATACATTGGAGTAAAGGACAGGTTAGCTTTCACTGCATGAACCACGATTTGTGAAGATGGCAACTGAATGGTGTCAGGCTAATTTTGTTAGCTTTCAGCAGGTCTTGGGACACTGTATGAGTCCACAATTTTTAATTTTTTAATGGAAGATTTATGTACCTGTAAAATATTTTGGCTCATCAAACCAATAGATAGGCTGCTGCTATGATTCTGCCGGAACATCTTTGGTTGTGAAAGCTCTGAGCTGAAGATAGGGATGAAATGGAACCATATGCTCTCTTGCAGTGGCTTACATTTGTTTAATGAAAAGACACTGCATTGTAAGATAACTTGGGTAAATATAGCTAAATATGCAGAAAGTCAAGGATGTACTTTATATCACTGTGACATCAATTATCCTGTTCCTCTCATACAGCAGTTTTCTGTATACTTACGTAAACCTGGGATACATCCAGATTAAACACATTCTTGCCTGTTTTGCCTTTTTTTCCAGATTGTTCCACTGGAACTTGCCCAATCCAATTTATATTGGCTGACTTAGTAGTTTCCCCTCATGATATTTCTTCTGGAAATGCAGACTTACAAAAAAGGTCATGGCTTACGTGCCTTTTTTCTCTAATAACTGCTTCCCTCCCTTTATTTTCAACTGCAAATTAATGTTTTGTAAATGTATTTGATGGGGAAAAGAAATCTAACTATAGTGTTCTCTGACTGCAGGGAGACAACATTGTAAAAATGGAAAAATTAAGAAGCAATATGAAAATACAGTTGAAAATGAAGGGACACATAGGGTTTTATGAAGACCATAGTAATAACATAGCATCAAAACAAGGACTTTCACTCTGTGTTGATTCTGAAGATATCCACTTTCTGGAACTTGGTTGAACAAAAGACAGCAAGGAGACGTAGAGGAGACAGGACTCCGATCCCTTTGAAACTACTAATGTGCTTCTTCCTGCCCAAACTCAGTTCTATTTGGATGGTCCCTACATTACACTTTGTGGGCAGTGTGAAGGTTATGGGGTTTTGTTGTCTCCATTACTGGTTGTTCTGCACTGGTCACAAGACACATCGGGCATTTCTCCGTAACACCTTTGAGTAATTTTTGTTTGATGCCATTGTACGAGGGAAATTAAAGTCCACTGTAGAAACTGCACTTCAGAAACTGTTGTATGGATATTTCTGCAGAAGACACTGTAAGTTAATTTCAGCAAAAACTACTAGTGGGTCAGAAGCAGGAGTTCTGAATGAATTAGAGGTAGTTGAATAAAGGCACAAAATATTTATGGATTTTCTGCACACAGTGAAAAAGTAGAGGGCTGTATTTTAGCATCTTGTAATTTAGCTTAAGCCCAAAAATTTACATATGGAGTTTTGCACCTAATGAATAAAGTGCAGGTGCCAATGAATTTATTTTGTTCTTTACATCTGTCATAAACCCAATGTGGAAACAATACCTGAGATATGTGTTGCCAATTCAATCAGAGAACGATACAGGGCCTTTATATCAAAGAAGATCTCCCATATTTCCAGTTTGAGACTTTAATTGGGAAGTAAATTTTTGCATGTCCCCTAAAAAGTGCTGAATTCAGAGGATGAGTGTGATTATGACTATTCCAGACAGTAAACAATCCACTAGAAACATGTTTACTATCTGGTTTAGAGATAGCACAACTGGATTTTGTTTTCAGTTTACATTTGTATTTCATTATTTAGATTCATTGTTTCTAAATGTTATACTCTTTACATAGTTATGAAAAGAAAATACTGAAAAAGACTATTTGACTGGGCTTTCCAGAATGAGAAAAATAATAAAATCCAATGAAAATTAAGTGTTGTGCTGTTTGTTCTGACAAACACTAGTGTTGAAAGTGAAATATTCTGACTTACAAACTCTTCTAACCTCTGACTGTTCCCATCAGGAACAGGCTGACAAGCTTGAAACCACGAGCCTATTAACAAAATAATCATCAATAGGCTTTTTCTCTACATACACATGGCATTTTTTCATCAAAATATTGTCCAGCAGCTTGAAGAGAGAATACTGAGAAAGGACTAACTGATACAAGCCTTTTTTACAGTGAAGTTACTTGTTGAAGACTGACTTCTTTCTTTTCGTAGTTAAGGATAAGAAATTAAATAAATATAAATGTGTCAGGACAAATATAAAACATTATTCCTATCTGCACCAAACCCTTTTAAGCTATTGGATCAAATGAAGACAGTGAGGGTCAACTAGAATGATTCTTAGTGCTAGTCTAGACTCAGATTAGTGAGAAAAAACCCATAACTTTCTCAACAGGACTAAGGAGAAGAGATGGTTTTATTATTACAACAGAATTTTGTTGAGGGTTTCATAGTAACCAAGCTGATCTAGAAATACAGAGTTCACAATTCACATGGGTGTTCATTGCATAACTGAATGCAAACCACAATATGGTATGTCATATTTCAAACTTTGTGGTTAAAGTGATGTAACTGAAAAGTTTGATATGTTATCTGATTATAGACCTGTAATCAGCACAAATATTATATTTATTAAGTTTTGCTTAAGAACTAGAAAAGTGCTGACAGGCCTAAAATGCTGCTTTTTCAATTATTAAAAATTCATTGGAGAGGACCATAGCAGGCCTGAAGGTCCTTATTTAAAAAACACAAAAGCTCCGGAAACAAATAAAAAAAAAAATCTGTTATTACATGTTGATATACATAGGAAAAAAAAAAAAAAAGTTTACAGAAGTATCTCATGTAAGAAAATCTAATTTCTGTTGACATCTATGTTAGATTGAGCTGAAAGTAGAGGATCTATCTTTTTTATTTAAAAAAGAAATGTTTTTTAATATTCATTAGTAGATACAGGATTTATTGGCCCTGGTCAACCTTTGATTTTAATCTAACCACTCTTTTCCCCAGCTTTCTTTCTCCCCAACCTTTTTTGTTTTGGTTTGGTTTGGTTTGGCTTTTTTTTGTTTTGGTTTGGGTTTTTTTGTTTGTTTTGTTTTGTTGTTTTTTGTTTGTTTGTTTGTTTGTTTTTGTGTTTTTTTTGTTTTTTTTAGAAGAAAAGGAAGCAAATTGGAAATGATCCAGATGAGTTAAATTGGAACTAGAATAGTTAGTCATTAAACAACAGATTTGTAACAATATGGCTCACAGTCTGTTCTCATTTACTTTCTTCCTTGGGATTAATCCCATTGAAATACCAAGAATTGCTTTGAGTTACACCCGTAAAATTAAAACCAGAATGAGACCTGTGGATTTTACAGACCAAATCACATGATTATTTGCTGTTAGTCAGAAGTTTCTGTGTATAGGCACTGAAAGCCATAAACCTCTTCTAACAGCAAGGGTATTTGGCTAGTTTTGATCAACTTTTAATACCAGGTGTTCTTGGTCCCAAATGAACGTGAAGTAGATTATGGTTTTGTATCAAGGAAATATAAAAATCTGTGGTTTTGCACTGTTTGGATGTGAAACTAGGTGATACTAGATAGACTTGAGGAAAATTTGTTTTGTGGCATTCAAAGGAATAAGGATATGATATCTGTAATTTTTCAATATTTGAAAAAACAATATTGTTTTGTTTGTGAATCATGAAGCAAATCAGTGATTGAAGGAATTTTTTTTTTGTATGAATGAAACTATATACAACAACATATCATGATAGAAAAGCAAAATAAAATTCCTGATTAGTTGAAATCATTACCTGTTTATGCTGTAGTGCTTGATGTGCCAAAGCTTTGACTGGACCAAGTCATAGTTTAGAAGGTACAGAAAATCTGTTATACCTGACTGTATTTTATTTAGCTTGAGATGGCACATGTTCTGGGAATTCAAATGATGAAAACTACCAAGTAGTTCATATTTCCTATTCCTCAATAAATACCTTGATTTCTTTGGGAAGACATCTTCAGATACACAAGTAAGTGATCAGAAAGCTTTAGATTGGGCTGAAATTGATGGGTCACAGACATGAAGGTTGGAATGTTCACCAGAAACTTTTTACCCAGTTCTGGGCCAGTGCAGCATCTTCAGGTACACCTGCTTGTAGGAAAAGTTTAATGCTATAAAGACTGAGTCTTGAAGATAAAGGTCATTTAACTGAGAGGAATTGAATGACTTCTCAAGTATTCCTCTTTACCTACAGCAAGGAAAATCTCATTTACAGCATTTTGCACAGATTTTTACCATAACAAGAAGTTTAAATCTTTCAGTAGTCCCTAGCCAGAACAGCCCTCATATCAGCTGAAACTTCACCAGAATTGTTAACATTCAAATCTGACAGTAATTTGTTACAGTCTTGTCATTATCCTTTCTCTGATTTTATGATAAGTATAGCTAAATAAGGCAAAAGGTATTCTCACTGCTGGAACTACATAAAAAGGTTCTGAGAATTTAAATACATTTGGTGACAAACATGTCAGAAGTCTGAAAGTCTAAGCACAAGCAAAATTTCCTTGGAGATTTTTAACAACTTGTGCTGCTCCAGAGCCTGGATTGCAATCATTAAGGACAATAGTTAGAAGATGTTTACTAGCAATTTAAAGATTAAATAAAGGGAACATGACCTAATCTGTTGCCTTTCCTGAAATGAGTGAGCAAATATGGCTTTGGTTTAACACGCACTTGAAAGACAGGGTTGTGCATGCAGCATTCACTGTTGTGTACCACCAGATTTAAATGTTTGGTGAAGTCCTTCAACAGGACTTTGTGTACTATTCTGTATGATTAATGAAAATCTTGCCTATGTCATCTGTGTAAAATGTAATAAAGATTTTTCTAAAACATTTTTCTAAAAGTGAAATGGAGGAAAAATATTTATTACCTGGTCTGATGCAAACAATCTTCTTCAAAAGTCATGCGTTTGTATAGTGTGCTATATATACCTTTTGTGATTTCACTACTAGATTTATTACCATAGTATTGTCTGTCTCTCGAGCAGTTGCTTGATGCTTTTTGACTAGTGAAGTCACTTTCAGGTTCTATTACTCTGAAGTAAAACAAAATTACTCTGACTCAAAAGAGTCAGCTTTACTTTTGAGAATTTACAGATTTTAACTGAAACAGTATTTCAGACTTAAGACTACAAGCCTGAATATTAAGTGATCTTATACTCCCAATTCATGCTTGTACCACAAATATTTTCAAAACTTCATGTAAACCAATATGGGGCATGAATTTTGTAATAGGGGACACGGCTTCATGTTCATACTGAGATATATGTTTATTTCAAACTCACAGGACACTATCAACAAAAACAATTAGACCACAGTGGTTTACATGCATGCATAAAATAAGAACAGAGATGGACGTGAATAAATATTCATAGTCACCTACACACAACTGTGAAGTCTTCAAAGTACCTTTGAAAATTATGAATTTCAACTTCATCTTTATATATTGACTATTGCAAATAGCTAACTGATTTGTAAACAGTCTTCTGGCATACAAACCAAAGGGATTAACTCCACCTCTGTGCATCTCCACATCCCTTTTTAGTTTTGTTTTTTTTGTTTTTTTTGTTTTTTTTTTTTTTATGTCAATAATGTTTAAGACATCCCCAGCAGTATTAGGACCAGAACTGTACAAACCACTTCTACAGTGGTTCTACTAAGAGACAACCATTTCTACAGATTGTTTTTAAACATTAACATAACTTGCCAAGATTCTGGTATGCTCAAGTGATAGAAACTACAGAAGAGAAACTACTTTTTCTGTTTATGTTCAAAGTTTGTCTCCCAGATATAACCATTATTATTGAGTCAATAACATCTACTCTGTTTTTCTGTTGGTCTTAATTTGAAAGAGCAGTAACTGCGGTACACTATACTTCTGTTGGCAAGAACCAATAATCCTTAACATAACGTGAACTAGTGAGTTTATCTCTAGGAAAAACCCAAGAGTTTGCATATCATAAAGAGATGTATTCCATGTCAAAATCATGCCAAACCTGAATCACATCTTCCAAACCTCAATGTCCTACCTAATTTGTGTGTTTGTCATCCCCACAAAACATAGCTAAGGGTACTAAACCCTTCTCTCCAGAAGCATAATCCAGCCTTTTTGCTTATTGTCTCTACGGCTTTTGAGTTTTGTGAAAACTAAAGCTCTAGACACCATAGTTTGATAAGTAACAAATAAGAAAAGGGTAGTAGATAGAAAAGTATCACTCTTTTCCTGAAATAATAATCTTCTCAATAAATGAAAGATGGTCTCCTAAACTACCCTTTACAAACACCTACAAGAACCTTTGGATCCATAAAACCAGGTCTGTGCTTGTTGCATATGTGAGGATTTCTCAAAAAATATTTGTTAAAGTAAGAAAAAGTGAGAGAAAAAAATATTTGTGCTCTTGTACTTGTTGCAGAGCATGAAACAAGGAAAATAACAGCACTTTGGTTTTCATGAAAAGGAGAGTGGTCACTAATTTTTACAGAGACTTTACTAACACATACCCAGAAAAGATCAGAAGAAAAGTGCATGTAGTCCCTTGCTCCCGAGCCAAGTCTTTAGGGAGCATAGTCTGTTTTAGAAATCCAGTAACTCAGACGGCCACATTTAATAGTTTGATGGCTGTTGAGAAATATTATTTCATCTTTATTGCCCAAACCGCTAGGAAAATTTTAAAAACAAGTAAAATCTTTCAAAACAGAATAAATTCCTTTGAAGTGAAGAATGATTATGCAATCTACCACAACCCCCTAAATGTCTCAGTCTTCTACTGTGTTAGCCAGACCATATTAGAGCTGGTACAATAGTTTAACCTATGTCTACAGCTTCTGTGCAGAGGTTATAATTAAGGAAAATAATTAGTCCAGATTCCAAGTGCTGTTTTCTGAAATGGATATATTGTACAGAAAGCAGAGCAAGAGTATTAACTCATGTCAAATGTACTATCATTGCCTCATCACACACTAAAACCCCTTTACAACTGACATAAGTAATACTGAAATTGATATGTTACTAGGCTGCGTATATCACAGATACAAACCAGAGTTCTGTAACTCTCCTCTGTACCTCTCCACTTAGTGATTAACAAAATTATAGGCTAGTGCAACTTTAGAAATCTGAAGTTCTGGATCTCTTGACAACATAATTCCAACAGAATTGGTCTTCTTAGGTAATCATTAATGCTATTAGATGATAAAACACCATAATGATGAAGTGTTACGGAAATGTTGTCTTACAGTATGAGGTGTTATAAAGATTCCAGGGACATCATCATGAACAATCCTATAAGATGACTCCTTTCTTGTATTATGGGGAGGCAAATGTTGTGTAATTGAGAGTTTTACATTAAAGGTACATTTTTTATTCCAGAATGATTCAGCAGATGAGGTGTAAACGTTAAACAACCGCAGTGATGTCATCGCCCCACATGTAAATCTCTGGAACAAGACCCTGGCAACCCAGGTAATGATATTACTATAATATAAGTAAGCCAAATATTGTTTAAGCAGTTGTAGTACAGATTTCCCTACTGCATGCCAAAGGGACTTGCCAAAAAGTCCTCCTAAGGCTTAATAAATAATAAGTTAACCATGATCTATATGTCAATAAAACAGCTGAATCAGCCTTTATAACTCCAGAGAGGATGCAGTAACACAACAAATGTTCAGGTGACTTACCTAGCAACACTGTACCAATCAATCATTGTGCTTGCATGGTTTAAGTAAAGGCTTCATCATGTTATTTTCATTCATAGGGGTATGCATGGAGAGTGATGAAGAGTCTTCATCATTCCCATATTTCATAAGAGAAAACACAGATGTAAATTATCCTTCTCCTAGGAGCAGTGAAGACCAAACCCCACCATCTCAGAGAGGAGAGACTTTTTGGTGAGGTATGTACTTCCAAGGCAGGAAACTTTATGGAGCATGTTGTAACTATAGATATTTTATATCTGATTTGAAAGCTTCATTGCTCAGTTAGTATTTGCTTCCTAAATAGCTGTTGACTATTTAGTTTCAAAAGCCATGATAGATGGCTTCAAAAGAGTCAGCACAACAACTGCCATGACAAGTGATAGAATAGAATTCTACCTTGCTTTCATTACTTTCCTCTCTGACAGGGCAAGAAACATCTGTGCCATATATACCCTTAGCTGTACTGGAGATCATTGTTTCTTATGAGTCAAGAATAATGTTTCTAAACAGTTCTCGCACCAGTTAGACATGTTCTTGGATTCCAAAGGCCCAATTTCAATTTGAAACCAAATTTTATTTTCAGTAAGTTTGTCTTTGTATTTTTTTATTTAATGTAAACTCAAGTTATAATAAGTCATGAAGTTCTACCAGTCCATAAAGTTTAATCTAATTTCTTACCCCTTTTCAATGTGTCTTAAATAAAGTAAAGTAAAAAAATTGAGACCAACAATTAAAAAGCCACCCCCTCTCTCAACAATAAGTGACAGAATACTTAAGTCAGATCTTATTCAAATTATTGCTTATGCATATTTGTACTAAGGCTATAAATCAGAACAGACCTTTTATTTCTAGTCACATCAGAAATATTACAGCAATTGAGAATATAACTGTATCCCATAAATGTAAATTTCCAGCAGAAAACAGAATGCACAGACGTGAATAACCATAGTGACTAACAGGAATAAAAGATGCGTATACCTGAGTATGAATTTTCAGGAAAAATCTAAAGCAATCTCTGCTCACCTTTCTCCAAAAAGCATGTGTTGGGTTTCTAATCTTCTAATCCCTCTAATCCTTCTAATCTTCTTCTAATCCCATTTGCTCTGGAAGTTTTAAATAATTCTCATAAACCTGTCCGTGGAATTTGACCAAGTTCTCCAGTTATCAAGTGGAAAGGTATGTCAGCACCACTTGGCAACCAAAACCTCCTTCTCTTAGAGTTTATCTGTAGAATAGCTCATGTTTAAGACAGTACAGTATCAAATTTGTGCCTTATTTTCAAGTGGATAAAAACAATTCAATTACTCTTCAAAGATCACATGTAGAACAAATATATTACAGGGAGAGAATTACTATGTCAGTGTTAGAGCACTGGTTTATCCCAGATGAGCAGCCATGAACTTCTAAAAGTATACAGGAATATATATTCCAGTTCCAGCACTAAAACATTTAGACTCAGATTAGTGGTCTACTTCTGTTATTTATGTCTTTGGAATTTCCCATTAGGCTTATCTTTAAATGATCTTAGTCTTTTAACCTATTAGTAATGTTCTCACAGTTAGTGCAAATACTGTTATAATCAGATTTACAGTCCTGCTCCCTTCCACCATCTGCCTCTTTCTTATGGTCATGTTAGAGGTTTAATGTACAGGTTTGATTTATGATTAGTTGTAGGAAAATAAATCCAGTATGAAATCAGAATGAAGACAGGACTGGGATATGATAACCAGAAGAATTTCTTAATACTTAAAATAATACATAGCAAACTAATAATCAGCAGTCTTTTCACGTGACAAACAACATTTAGCTATTTTCTGCATTAAAAATGCATATAGTTTTGTCACCTTCTCAAAGTTCATAAAATCCTAGATAAACCCCAAGTTATTACAGTATGACTGCAGGCAAAAAATATCACACACACAAATATCAGATTACTGGTTCAAATGCTTGGTAGCCTTTGACTCTGAGTTACTCCCTACCAAAAGCACTCCCTGTATTTTTTATTTTTTTTAAAGTAACAATATCTGCTTATACCATTCATAGATGAAGGACAACTTTCAGAACAAAAACTGCTGTACTTGTGACCTGTTAAAGGAGACCTGCTCTTGCACGTTATTTTAATATTATCAGAGACATTTTTTCCAGGTGGCTTTTTTTGTGCAATGATTAATTAACAAATAAATTTGTAGTCTCAGCAATTTTAAAAAGAGAATATATTAGTTAAACTGGAGTAGCATTGATATTTTCTATTTGAATTAACTATCAAAAATACCAATTCATTTGACTTAAAATATGTTGAGAACTTACTTGTTTTCCAGTTGAAAATTAAAAAAAGTTTGAAAGATTGAAATATTATTACCTGAATACTTCAACCATTAAGAACAAATATTTTAATTTTCTTATTAAAGCAGGAGTTTGTTTTTCTTGTATTTGATCATATAAAACAAAATTATGTGTCTGGGGCTCCAAGGGTTTAAAATTTTGGTGTTCAAAATAACTCTGATGATTTGGGTTTTTTTTTGTACAACTTTTATCTTCCATGGTGTTTCAACCTTTTAAATGTATATTTTGTTCCATCTCAAAAAAGGAAGACTTTTCTAAGTATCAGAATGTCTTGCAAAAGGAAACAAAAATAGTTCTTACTGCTCTAGTAGGCTTGACAGACTGCAGCTTGTTTAGTTTAAATGCAGGATTAAATGAATTACATGTGACACACTGCTACTATCACAGCCAGTGGTGACCTTTGTTTAAACAAAAATATTTCTCATTGTTTTCAGTCTTCAAGTCATATATTTAACTTACTCCCTGTCATGATTTCAATGGCCACTTCCAGTGGTTTCAGCTGGGCAAGCAGAAGAGTGGAAAGAGATATAGTCACAGCAAATGGCGTTCAGGTGCAAAGAAGATAAGAAGTAATAGGTAACAGCACGTTCCCCTAAAGGGCAGCAGTTAAGAACTAGAAAACTCCCTTCTTGCAGCTGGAGTCTGAACTGAAGAATGGATAGAGATGGAGAAAAGTCACATGCAAGACAAAACATGAAGGACAAGAAGGTGATTGTGAGTAGTCAGCATGGACTCACAAAGGGAAGTCATGCTTGACTAACCAGGTAACTTTCTGTGGTTGATAAATGAGGGGAGAGCCAAAAATGTTGTCTACTTTGGGCTCAGTAAGGCTTTTGGCATTGTCTCTCATGAAATCCTCATGAAGGAGCTGATGAAGTATGAACTAGATAAGTAGACAGTGAGATGGTGTGAAACTTGCTAAACAGTTGAGCTCAGTGTTGTGATCAGTGGCGTGAAGTCTAGGTGGAGGCCAGTATCTAACAATATAACCCAGGGGTCAATATTGGGTTCAACCCTGTTCAACATCTTCATTAATGATCTGGATGACTGGACATAGCATTCCCTCAGCCAATTTGCTGATAATACCAAACTGGGAGGAGTGGTTGATACACCAGAGAGTTGTGCTGCCATCCAGAGGGACCTTGACAGGCTGGTGAAATGGGCTGACTGGAACTTCATGCAGTTCAAAGCCCTGCACTTAGTAGAAATAATTCTGCAATACTGAAAAAAAAAAAAAACAAAAAAACAAAAAAACACTAAAAATGTGCTTATGAAAAGTTCTGTATTACCAATTTATTTTAATTTTCTTTGACAACAAACCACTACTGTAAACAGCAACAGCAGTATTCTGGTTTCAGTTCTGCTTTTCAGAAACTTTTAGAGGGAATGTCTGAGAAATACAAAGTCAAAGTGTGATATGCATTAATAACTACCTTTTGTAGGATGTTTATGTTTATCACAGGTTAGAAAGGAGACATGAGAAGTATGTAGGGACAACAAAATCCCATCTGGTGGGCATACTGTGAGCTTAATTTGCTTCCTAAAATTGACTTAGAGCCTATTAAGAATTAAAAGGGTGGAGACAGAGGGGAAATGGGAATGTATTGAATATAAAAAGTATCACTTCTCAGGATCACAGCCCATTTTTAAGCTTTTCCAGCAAAATTTAGTAAATCTTTACCTTAATAAGTAGCTTTCTGTCTACTTCTACCTAACCTTGCCTTTCATACATTAAAGAAAATGCACAAGGAAAACCAGACATTGGCACTTACCTTCAAAACTCACAACAGCTGGTCAAGCTTGATAATCCTAAAATACTTAACCAAATAGTTCTGGATTTTGTATGTAGTATACAACTAGGGAAAGTCAAAGGGACATGACTAGGTTTAGCCTTTCCATCCTCTGCACCTGTATTATTCAATATGATACTTGCCCATCTGCTAAGTCAGGTTCTATAAGAGGGACATCTGGCCACTTTTTTAATGCCAATATTCAGTCATCAGGGTATGGAGCTCCAAGTGTTTATTTTTTCTAAACTAGACTAAACACTGACTACTGTTTCTCCTCATTTCCTTGGGCTCCCATGTTCTGTAAACTAGTTTAATTGGTGCATGAGTCTGATTAATTTTAGACAATCAGATGAATTATATAGTGCATTTGTATAATGTTCAGCACAGAATGATTTTTATTCATGTCATAATGACAGTGTAATGTGAAGACAGGTGTTCCTAACACAGAAAGATTTAGTGGGTAGGTGAAGAGTATTTGATAACTGTGATAAAAGCAGCATTGTACCTGTAAACTATCAAAAGCACAATGGATAGATGATGTGGAAAAGATAGGTGAGGCAAGGATATGTTATGACAGCTATTCTTCACATAACAATTACCTGCTCTTCTTTCCTTGTAACCCCTACAAGGAAGGTGAGTGATATTTACCTGTCTTTTATTCAGGCAATTTGTGGCCCAGAAGTGTAGCATCTTACATGTAAAACACGCTCATGGAGAGTGTCTGAACAGAGCAGTAGGCTAGAAAGTGTATTTTTGTTGCTCAGGTGCTTCACTCACAAGAGAGGGTCAAGTGGAAATCAACAGCTAAATTTCCCAGGCACTTTCTAACACCACTCAGACTACACTTCCAAAATCAGAAACCCTGAAAAGAGCTTTCAAAATACATATCTGTCTGACAAGACCAAAGTCTTAGACATGTTCTGGGATGAAGTTAAAACTCAAAGCATCTTGCCAAAATCTGTTTGTTAACAAAAATTCTGAGAGGAAACGTTGCTATTAACTATGCAATATAACTAAAAAATAGTCAGATCTGTGTTTTTGTATGGTTATCTCTGAAATACCTGAACGTCTGCTACTGTAACTCCAGCCTGGCTAAGCTAACCCAAGACTGAATAAATTTACAGATACCAAACAGATGTTTCCTTAATATAGTGCTAGCCTTTGTGTAATACAAGACATACATCAATTATCTTGGCTTAATTAACTATTGCTGTACATGAAATGAAAGTTCCATGTTGCTTCTTGTTACATGTCTAAAATCAGAGCTATCTTTATCACTGTTAAGGAGAGGGGAAGGAAAACTGTGTTTTATATTTTCTGAAGCATTAACAGTTACTCTCTAGCACTTTGAGATTAGGGAAATATATGCTGTGTTATAGGAATAATCACTATAGCAGATTATATATCCACAAAAACAACATTTTTATCTCCTCTCACTGAAGGGTTGCACGGTTGTTTTCCACCACTCATTTTCAGAATTGGCAATCTTCTGAAGTACAAGCTTGTGGAAGTAAACCCTCCTGACAGAGGAAATGATATCTCACAGTTCTTGTGAAAGACTATATTCGACCACAAGGAGCTAACATCACGGATGTGATGCACAGAATTCAGTTTAAGAATTTTAGAATGCTGAAAATTCTAATTAGAAATTCATGGAGATGTCTGCATACTTGGTTTGCTTAAAAAGTAAGATACTTTAAGGCAACGTGATGAGAAATTAAGTCATATTTTTTCCACAGGATTTTCATTTCATTATGCATTCTCATAAGTTTATATATATAAAGATACTAATTCAAAATTTGCAGGAACAGTAAACTTCTAGGAAGTTGATTTTATATTGTCAATGCTACAGTAATATTTTAAAACAATACTTTCAAAGATTACTGAATTGAAATATTCCTCACGTCAGACATATGTCTAAGAAAGTGATACTCGATTCTCTTTGTAGCCTATACCCAGACATAAGAGATATTTGACTTGCAATTGATATGCAATTTGAACAAGACATCATGTATTTCTTATTGTCTTTCTCCAACCACTGACATCAACAAGCTGCTTGGCTTTATTGTCAGTAACTTTTATATCTATGGTTTCTCTTAAATTGTCAAGTTTACTCTTGAAATATTCACTGGAGGAAATCTTAAATGAACAAAGATTTGAATTATATATAAAAAAAAAAATCCTGTTTTCCTCCTATTACTGTGTTAAAATGAGATGCTTGCTCATGTCATATAGATCTTGCAGGAGGCTGGACTGAGACAGTTCTCATGTACACTATTGTAAACTTTAAACTTGCAATTAAATCAGAAGAGCTACTTTTGTTTGGTTTTTTTTGTTTGTTTGTTTGTTTGTGGTTTTTTTTTTGTTTTTTGTTTTTTTTTTGGGGGGGGGGAGTGAGGGGGGAGGTAAGAGTGTGTTGTTTGAGGTTTTTTGCCTCTCTATTGCTCTGTTACCACACTGAGAAGTTATAAGAAAATGGAAACTGCTTTTAGAAGTGATAAAATGTTCTAGAAAGAACTATGCCAGACTGTCTGTATGCCAGCTATGGCTGAGGGAAGAGAGAGTGGAATCTTAAGCAATATTTAAATTTTAACCTTTGGATTACATCTAGCCACTGGAGCCAGATTGTAAACTACATATTCTGGAGTCAGTCACTGAGTATCAATGAGCCAGTGGTTTGGGCTAATGTTCAGAAAGAATATAATCTGAGTTGAAGGATCAGAGAATCAGGGTCAGCAAATTGATACTGTTTTACACCACTACAGCATATGTATTTGTTCATATTAATCATGCTACAACACCCTCTTGCTTCCCATGTGAAGTCCACACATTTTCCAGTTTAAGCACTTTATCATAATGATTGTGAAAAGTTTTGTCTTCTGAGGTTTTACTGCAGTTTACCACTAGACACATACTTTACCAGAATGGCAATGTCAAAGATTAAATGGGAATTCAGGCAGACTCCTCTTATTTTGATTTTTCCATGTAAATGGTCACAAATACCATACACTCAGAAGATCAGTGTTTCCAATGCAGAGCCTCATTTCACTGTTGGTCTCTAAGATTATTCATTTACATACTTTTTCCCCAGTTACCACTTAGATTACTTCAGAATTCCCTCTTCCCCCGCCTCCTCCGCAGTCTGTGTTATCCACAACCAATGAATTACAGACAACATCAGGAAGTTTTCCAACCTTTCCTCAAGAGAAATTAATCTTGTATAATTCAAAAATATCTATCATTTTATATTTCTCCAGTAGAAACAATACAGATTTCTTTTGTCTGTAGTTGCACACCTTGAAGAAGAACCACACAGAGCAAATGACACATGTAGGAAGCTTAGAGGAGTTATCCTGCATCCCAGACACAGGAGCATTTATTCATCTCTTCTTGGTGGTGTTTTAGCCAGGCTTAGCACACCATCAGGTGAGCAACTGTGGACAGAAAGTTCTGGGGCTATTTACAAATTGCTTTTCTGAGCTATAATATGCCAGAGAGCATCTCTGTATCAAAATGTCTCAAAGAATAGGTAAGGAGTCCTTTAAAAGGTATGGATATATTCAAGCAGCATCTACTGTACAAAAGTAGAATGGTATTTCGTTTAAGTAACAGTAACTTACATTTTGATAGGAAAACAAAAACACCATTCAACACTACTGCCTTAGATGACAGCAACATAGACAATATAAGTTTTCATAGGTGCATATATTCAATGTGGACATGCAGGACTTCTGTACTACTCGAAACTTAATAGAATAGTCACTTTGTTAGTATATTGAACCATCTGAAAACTCCTGCACTTTCAAGCTCCTACCCTTTTTTTTTTTTTTTTTTTTTTTTTTTTTTTTTTTTTTAAGGAATGATTGGCACTTTCTGCCAGAATCTGATCAGATCTGGTCAGATCGTATTTCGTATACATTCCATGGCAATAAACTCATTATCAAATCTAGACACATGATACCTTAAATGTCATCAAAATCAGCTATCACCTTCCTGACTAGCTCCTGAACCTGGCCTAGCCACTTTACTATGGTTTCAGTGAAGATATCCTGATAGTCAAGTATACAAAGAGTGGTTTAATACAAGGAGTCATACAAGATCACATACTAATGAAACACTTCACTGTGTTCTCAGCCATTCATGCTAAAACATGCATTTCTGTATGTGGTAACAATGGAACAGAACTACTTGTGTATAAGATGGGCATCACTGTTCTGAAAGGAAATACGGTCTTAATGGGATGAATGCCTATACAACTCGTTACTCTTTGCATAAAGAAATGTTTATCTTTGTATGCAATAATATCTTCCAAATAGAAAACAAGAGCAACAACAACAAAAAGAAAGAGGTCATGTGTCATAGTGATTTAATATGGTGCTTTCATGATCTAAGATAACTTTCTAATACTGTTTCAGGATTTTCAACAGATGCCAAGTTCAGGCATAAATATTGGCATGACCAACAGGTAATTGCAGAAGCATGGAAACATGGAGCTCCCAGTACTGTCAGTGAACACTTACCAATGGCATACAAGAATCCTGGAACTCAGCAGGACTATCTAAGTGTTTCCCATAAGTGCAGGAGGTGAATTTTATAGCAGCATTATTGCTGTTCTTCCAAACAATGCCATTCATGTGGGGTACAAACCAAGAAATCTCCCTGTTTCCACTAACTGGAAGCACAGCCTAGGTCTGTGCCTACCTTCCTTGTACCTGCTTATCAATGGGAAGTGATAATGAGAGTATGGGATACTGGAGTACCACCTACTAGGAGAACAGCAAAGAGCACATCCTATAATTATATTATTTGCTTCTCCCTTCTGTCCTTCTATCTATCTATTTATTACTGAAGTGATTCATGACTTGCACAGTAGCTTTTGCCTTGTTTTGCTGGCCTGTAGTAGAGGCTTTATTTATAACATCTGGCAGCTGCTTCTGCCAATGTCAGAAGAGTGTCATTCAGCACCTGATGTTTCTTTTACAGCTACACTAAGGACAATTTAAGGTCCTTTTATACCAACAGAGAAGTCAGACTGTTCATGTTCTGAGGTTTAGGAAAAATCAGATTCTTTACTTTCTAGAAGTGGGGGGGAAAAAGAAGACCTAATTGCTCTTTCATTATAAAGACCACCTTAGTAATCAATACAGCTGTTATAAGTAATCCCTATGATCTCAGTGAAAGAACACTGCTTCTTTTGTGAGATTTGAAGTTTCAAACTACTTTCATTGTTTCAATGAAAAGTTTAAATGAGTGTGTATCCACCATGTCCAACCATACTCTATTATAGAAAGAGATTCAATAGTACACTTGCATGTGAACTATTTAGCCTCTTAATGTTAGTTCACACATGATGTTTCATGCATAAAGTTTACCCTGTGAGGATTACACTGACCAGTTTGGTCATTTTTTATTACACCTGGAAATGGACACACCATTCTTTTATGCTATTAATAGTAAGATTAAAAGCACTAAAAGGATCAAGAAAATCTTAAGGGTACTTGCTGATATTGTGTTGTCCTTTTCGTAGAAATATTCACACAGTCAACACAGAGGTTAAAAAACACACAAAAAATCACACCATTAGGAGAAGAGTGTCTCAGCTATTGTCTAAGATGTCCTGGGTTTGAGTGGTGGGGTTTTCTGGTAGCAGGGGAGGGGGCTATAGGGGTGTCCCCCTGTGAGAATCTTCTCGAAGCTCCCCCAGCTCCAAGTCAGCTCCACCTCTGCACCAAAACTGAGCCAATCAGCTGCACCTCTGCAATAACGTATTTGAGAAGGGACGGGGTGAGAAGGAGTCAGACTTGTGAGGAGGAGTTGCAGCAGCAGCGTGAGCACCAAGGTCAGTGGAGGAATGGAGGAAGAAAGGAGGGGGAGACCCCCCCCTGTATCCTGTGGTGAGACGGCAGGGGGGCTCCCCCCCGTCACCCATGAAGATCTACGTGGAGAAGACACTGATGTGTGTGTTTTGCATGACTGATCAAGGTGTCTGTGCCCAAAGAAGGCCAGGGTCTTGTGGGAAAAAGTAGCCCCCGCTGTTGTAGTTCAGCACTGGGAGGATTGCAGCATGTGGGGGTGTCCCATGCCAGAGCAGCTCTGGAAGGGCTGCAGCCCGTGGGAGGGAACCGAGTTGGAGAAAGTTGGTGAAGGACTGTCTCCTGTGAGAGGGAGACCATGACGGAGCAGGGGGAACAAGTTCCAGCAGCTCCTCGCAATGAAGATGGAAGAAGCAGCAGCACAGACTGCACCCCCATTTCTTCCCCCTGCACAGCTGGGGAGAGGAGGTAGAGATATCGGGAGCAGAGCTGAGCCTGGGAAGAAGGGAGGGGTGGGGGAAAGTGTTCTCAACATGTGGCAATGCTTCTCACTGTCCTACTCTGTTAAATGGTGTTGTTAGTGTCTGTAATAAATGTATGTTCTTTTTGTTTTCCCCTAACGAGTCTGCCTTTTGCTCATGACTGTAACGGGTGATGTGCCCCTCCTGGTCCTCTTTCAAATCACCAAGCCTGGCTCATTTGTCCCTTCTTATTGCCGGAAGAGAAGGGAGAGAGAGTGTTTGTGTGGTGTTTTGCTGTTGATCAGGCTCAAACCACAACAGAAAAGAAGATGAAAATTGTCAGTGGGGAGGTGTTTCAGAAGCAGAAGTCCCTACAAGAAGCCTGAGTAGTAGAAGGAGAAACACTAAGAAACAAGTTCACAGTTATCAAAAAGAGCTACAGTCCCTCTGAGTTTTATATACAGCTCAACAATTCTGATTGAGCAAAGCTGCACATACTTAAATATTTTTAATTATTTGGACACATTAGCAAGGATACCAGGTATGCAGTATTTTCCTTTAGGATTGAAAGGTGGTAGAGATATCTGACCATCTGATATCTGGAAACATTTAAAAATTAAATAATGGAGGAAAATCAAGCCTGAATTAGTGACAGGAAAGTCCCACTAGTGCAGGTAAACTAAAATATCATGAAATACAAAAATAGAGTAAATCTATTAGTATCAAATAACGTATTTCAGAGAGCACTCTGTGTTAAAAAGTTACTCTAAAGGAAGAGGTATTGTGAATGTGATCATTCAAGTAGAAGTCAGTTATTTCTTTTTCTTTTGGTGAATAATTATGTACAGCTATTGTATACATTACACTAAATAGTTCACACATTTCATTTCAAAGGGGTCTGTCTCCTAGAAGGACCTATTCCTAGGTTTAAAAATGTTGAGCATGAGAAACATCGTAATATTAACTTTAAGTAGTGTTCAAAGGTAAAATGTACATTACATACTCCCTGTGTTTGTATTGGTTTTCCTCCCACTCCTCTTACTTTGAATCCCTGTCATTTAATACTGAACTTCATCTATGCCTTGTATCTGGAGTAATGACTGCTAAACCAGCCCCTGTAATCCCAAGCTTCACTGACAAATGAACTCACAGTTGTGTTAAGCAAACATCTCTTTTTTATGAGACTGAAAATGAAGTTACAGGAGATTATATTTCCCCATTCAAGTGTTAATATACATTTCATTAGTAATTCTTGCTTCCATGTGAACAATTTCCTCTCTGCTTTTTCTAAATTAGGAAAAAAAAAAAAAAAGAAAAAAAAATAAAGCCCACAGGAGTGACAGGAACACTAGATTTCCTCATTTAATGTTTCTTGTATAAATAACATTGGCATATGTTATAATAGCCTCATTTCTTCTTAGGTGTCTTGCTGCTTTAAGGCCACTGGGTTGTGGACCTAGTTTCTATGTATTTTACCATACAAAAGCCTGTGAAAAGATATGCTTCCAGTGATGATATACACCAGCTACAAATACTGTGATCGGATCTTGTATATTCTTAGTTGAGCATGTCTTAATCACGGTATTGAATTTCCTCATGCTTTAAGATTCTACACAACCCACATCTTAGTCACATGATATGTCTCCTGTTTCTCTGTAGCAATTACCTGGTAAAATACATGAGGTCTTAATTGAAAATTAGATAGTATTCTTAAAATTAGCTCCATGTTGTTGTAAAATTTAATACACCAAGACACATCTCTACCATTTATTGCTGCAGGATTCATTTAGAGGAAAACTTCATTCCTGACTCCAAAATATTTCACTTTTCGTTATGATCATTGAGAATCTCTACCCCCACAAACTGTCCTTTCGCCATCTGATATAGTAAGTCTGGTAGTGGAAATCTTTGTGGTTCACAGAGGCTTAAAGTCCTCAAAACCACCTTGGATCAATAACATCCATATAACCTGCTGATAACTGAATGTTGCAGTTTAAAGCTGAGCCAAGTGGTCACCACTCAGTCCCCTGTGAGCAACTAATGAAGTATAAAAGCTGCTGTTCTTGGTGACCTCAGCAGAGGCAGTGATAAATGGTAAATTCCCCTCCAAAAGGAAACAAAGAAGCAGACATGTCAAATTCCATTTGAACTGCACCAATCTGGGAGAGGGAATTCCAGTCTCCAAGGCTGTGAGTAAGCAACTCTTTAATGTATAATATATTCAAATTTTCATACTATGAAAAAAATAACAGATTAAGATTTCTTTTTCTGGCAATGTACAAGGTAGGTCTATTCGTGGTCCAGCCATTACTATACTAGGAAAACTCTGAAAATAAAAGTATCTCAGCACAGTCTGATATACATTCTCTCTAGGACTGCATGACCTTTCATTTCAGATATTCTTGTATAATCACATAATTACATAATAACCTGACTAAATTTAGTCATTTTCTTATGTCTAGCAATCCTTTGTATTATCTGGCATGTATCTGCAGCAAAAGACATATTTATGTTTCCTAGAATCTGGGATGAAATTAATAATTTATTAGGATACCAAACTATTTCAACATTTAAATCCTAAATCTTAGCTGCATTGCTCAATGAATATAAACTTGTTTCTTTGTTTGTTTGTTTCTTCAGGCAAGAAAGAGCAGCATTTGAAAAGCCAACAATATTTGGGCACATGATTTTTTTACTTTTGCTGAGATTTCTGGAGAGATAAAAAGAGAAAACAAGGAAATCTAAAGAATAATGTTACAGAATTAAGGCTGTTGGAGTAGTTGGGTTATATCATAATCCTATAAATCTAAACATTTTTATTTGGAGTTGTGAAAAGCAATTAATGATGGAAAAATCAGTATCAGAAATTGTTTAGGATGTTGTGTATTGCAGAGGGAAGGGAACAATTCTGTTTGGATATATCATGATTCATTCTTAGTTTCTGTTTTCATCTATTACAGTTAAGGTTAAAACAAAATGTTTGTATAACATACCAAAGATATTTCAAATGGCGGGAATAAATACATATGACAAGTGAAGCTGGAGGCATTTTTGCTTGCCATGTACTTAAAATACATTTCACAATTAGAGTAGCAATTAAATGTCACTACAATGTTATGCATGATGTAATCTCAGATGGGAAAATGAAATCACACAAAATGGTTCTGATTTTGAAAAAAATCATTAAGTGACCAGATTTAATAAATACCTTTTCAAGATGTTGAAAAAATATTTCTGCAGGGATACTAAGAATTTTATCACTTTGAGTTCTTAAGATTGAAAGAATTCTGCTTAAAAAAATGATAAGACTATTATCAAACTACACTAGAATAACATTACAGGTGTTTTCCCATCTTTCAATTATGAAATGGAAAGAAAATTTACAATATTGTTGTGTATTGTAAGAGAGATGGATTAGCCAGTTTACTTCTTTTCATACCTTTGAAAAAGACCTCTTATCCAGGCATTATAATTACTAAAACTCAAGGTCACATTATAGCAGATATTTCAAGGCTGCAGAATGAAAGACTAAATCACAAATGGTCTTCCATCATAACTACTTGAAGCTGTACCAAACTGCAGCTATCATTGGTCTCAGGAATGCTAAGGACTCTGTCAACAATATAAGGAGCACACTGTTTTCATGAAGGAGCATCTTTTCTTCACAAAAAAGATAGATAAGATAATTGGCTACTTTGAATTAATGGAGCTTTTAATCTGCCTGTCAAGATAGGCCCTTGGGTTCTGATGTTTAAAAAAAAAACAAAAACAAAAACAAAAACAAAAAAACAAATCCACAAAACAAACAATCCAAAGTCTACAGTGGACAGATAGTGTCCTGAAAGCAGTTACATGTCATAATATGAAGAATCAATCCATGTGATCTGAGAGAAGTTTTACATATCTTGTGATAATGTGTACCAACTTCAGACAGACTATGGTAGTCTAGATACATCACACAGTTGCTTTCATCAGCTTGAGTCTTGAAAAAGTTGAGAACCAATGTTTGTAACAAAATTACTTCTATTTCTCTACCCAAATCTACTGCAATTCCAACTGCCTGTTTTTTTCTGTTTTGTAACACTTTTTATTTTATGAGAATATGAACTACCAAGACTTGCGCAGAAATAATTTTTATTTTCAGGCTAAGGATATATTTGAGTTATGCAAAATATTTTATATATCATTTATCATATAGTATGTAGTTATATACTGCAGGCATTAGAAGAGTGATTTCTTGGCCTTGGGCAAAAGTGAAAAAGTGATAAAGCTTTACCACCTGCAGAGTGAGCTATCTTTCTATAATTTGTTGATAATATCAAAACACAGCTTCCTTCACTAACATTGAAAGTTACATATATAGCAATTTGTTGTCTGTAATAATCTATTGCACTCAGTGAGAGTACAGGATTTCACCTGACATTTTGTTGCAGTAAAAGTTTCCTTAGAAAGATATTTGTTCTCCTTTGCAACAGCTTCAATATAAAGGAAATAATCACAATGTGAATAGTGACAACAAAATACATCTCAAAATTGTCTACACATACATCTGAACCTCTGCCCTTCCTACATTTAAATATGTTGCAAATAAAGGCTTATGGTAGAAAGGATTCTAACTTTCCTGGTGCTCACATGGCTCTAGGAAAGCCCTACAATCTATTAACATATTAGCAAACCTCATGTCTTTAACTTCTCCCAACCAGTTTCTTAGTTACTGTATTCAGTACAAGTGGAGAACTGAGAGATTTTTCCTCAGGCAGAACCTAAGAGAAGATGTGAACATCATATTGCCTTTTGTTTGTATTTGATTGAAGATGTCACTTCTTTCTTTGAGTACTGACTGTTTGAAAAATCTATTAATTTGATTTATGCCACTTGTTGGCCAGTACAGCAGGAAAAGGGCAATTAAATATACTATTCTGCCCTCATTTCTAATCTATGAAATGAGTGCAAAATTCTGAGTCAGTAGCTTCAGCAGGAACCACAGGATAAACAAAATTAAAACCATTCAGTCATCTCATGGAACAAAGAGAATACTTCTTGTAATGACTTGACAATCCATGACAAGCCCTTTATGAACTGAAGAATCTACTTATCTGCAGAAGGTGAGCTTAAAACCTATAAAGCAACTCAGTTTTGGAAAAAGTTTCTTGCCAAATAGAATTCAACGTTCAAACATGCATCAATAAGTAGGGCCTTCTGTAACAGAAAACAAATTACATCTCTTGAATGAAACAAGGGTGTGGGCATAATGTTCAGCTGGATTTTTTTGTACTCTAGGATATTTTCTTGAAATATGAAGCAGGATCTCAGACTGTTGCAAACTTTCAGGACTCATTCAACTGCCAGAAACAGTGGTAATCAAGAAAAGCTGTTGTACTCTTCTAACACATTTCAACGAACTCAAAGCAGTTCAAAATTCATGCAATCTGATAATTTATATATATTAAAAAAACTTATGAATTTTGAAGCTACACATTCCAAATTAACTGGCATCAGGTTAGCTTCAATTTACCTGTCAAATACATTATATAGCATGTTATGAGCCAGTACCTTGAACTTTACAAAATCTGCCTTTGACAGCTGGAGCAGCTCCTCCAAAACCTGTATTGCTGCTAATCTATTCAACTATTTATTCTTCTTCCTTGCTCTTGAAGAAGACAATTTCTCCAGCTGACAGAGAGTGCTATAATCATAACACTTATGACATTAATTGATAAAACTTCAGATTGCTGAGCTGCAACAGGCCAGGACTGATTAAGCTGATCAAAGCAATGTTTGCCTCTGCTCATATTAAAAAACAGATAAACAACTGTTGGCATTCCAGTTCCTCTTCCTTTACAGAAACCCGCCCGGTGACTGTTAAGGCTGAGAGCAGATTAGATAGAAAGCAGATTTGCAGAAGAGAACTGGGGAGTCCTAAAGGTAAGCAGAAGTCAGCAGTGTGCTCTTCTGGTGAAGAAGGCCAACCACACACTGAGCTATATTAAGAGTGCAGCCATTAGGCTACAACAACTTCAAAGGAAATTTCTTCATCAAAACTCTTTTTCTTTTTTCCCCTAAAGGAAATACAAAGCTGCTTAATGAATATCTTAAACTTTGTAATATGGCATTCTGCTTTGTGTATCTTTGCATCCATTTTCTCTCACAGGCCAATGGGAAAGCATCAGACACTGCTCACAGAACACTTCTTAAAACACTTTTAAAGAAAAGTTAAAAAACCCACCAAACAACTTCCTTATCTTCATTTAACACGATCCCATGAACATCTATATGTTGAAGAAATAATTCTTACACAGTACCTGGGAACATACACAGAGGCAAAATATACAACAATTGTTGTCATGTTTCAGTGATGCTGGTATATTAATTTATATGAGTCCAGAGAGTGTGATAAAATATTAGTTGGCTACAGGCAAATATGCAATTGGGCATATTTTTAAAAATGACAGCTACAACCATTACTAGTTGTATTGAGTAAATTTAGGACAAAGTTAGGATTTTGTTAAATTTTGTACACATCAGGATATGCAATGTTTCAGCTGTTATGTCCTAGGAAAATCAGAATGGTTGATTCTTCTTTTCTAACTTTTATCTAGTATGTACACATGAAATACTTTTACTGCAGACCTGAATTTACATATAACAGTAAGTTACCAGCAAATGTTTTGAACAAATATAGTTTCTAATGAACGTTATTACTCTGAAGGGAAATAGTCTGACATTTGTTACTGCTAAGCTCTAGAAAAAGGATGCCAACAAACTACTATTCATTTGAAGATGATATTTTTTCAGAATTCATGCCAACATTTGTATAATAAATCTGAATTTCTAATTCACCAGACTGAGTGCTGTAGGAGTTACTCTTAACTGTTCTACACTGATGCTGTAGTAGTTTCAGTCACCTTATAACAAAAGACTAGTAAAATCATTAAAGAGGATATTAGTGTCTTAGCTAGAGAGAAACATGACCTTAAGCATTAGATAAATCAGCCTTACAGCTATGGGACTCAAGGTGATTATGTTCCCAGTAATTTATCCAAGGAGAAAAGTTTTGGGTTTTTTTTTTTTTTTTTTTTTTTTTTTTTTTTTAAATGGAAGGAAGCAACCACAATCAAGTTAGGAAAGTCTAACCTGAAAAAAAAAAAAAAAAAAAAAAAAGTAAAAAGAAAACATGACTATCAGTGAGAGATTTCTTTGGAGGGAACATTTTTATACTACCGTGTTGTTTGCTATGTAGTGACAATTTCTGAACTATCACTCGCTCACATAGAGATTACTGAGGTTCTTGATACATTCCTGCTAATTTAATGTATTGTACCCTACACAAAATCATCACATCTTGTTCTGTGGTATTTGAATTTGTGGTATTAGACACTTGGAGTATTAAAGAAAATACTCAGAAGTGCACAGAAATAGAAATATTTTTGTGATTTGAGACCACTAATCCATTACTGGTTTAAAATGTTGTCCCCTCAGAATAAGGCATGTAATCTTTTACTTCTTGTTTCTTAGCTACAACATTCAAACATGTTGAAGAGATACACTGTATCATCACAAATAAAAAGTTTCCTGAAGAACAAACAGAAAAATCAGGTAGTTGTGTTTCCAGATCTCTGTTCTCTTAATTCCTAACTCCTATTAATTTTGTAAGTGGTGTTCATTCATAATTCATTCAAGTAGTGGTAAATCAGTATTAACAGAACTTGTTTTGACTGCTTCTGTTTATCTCAGCTGGTCTAGAGAAGAAGTTGGTAAACATGGATAAAGAAACCATAGAAAGGAAGACTTAGTTAACTGAAAATGTTGGATTTTTTTTTTTTTAATAGTCTTACAATAGGACTGGAATTCCTCAGGTTATCTAATTCTATACACAGTGAGAAGTTACTAGTTTAAAATTTTCTAAAGCAATCTGTTACTTCCATTTCTGCTCCAACCTATAGCACAATTAACACTCTGAGAAACAAAATAATACTTTATTGCATAAACAATATCACTTAACATCCCATTAGAAAAAAAAAAAAAAAGTGTGGGGGAAGGTGGAGAGGATAAGAAAGGATTAAATAATCATTCATATAATTACTTTTCTGCCCTCCACGTGCAACTACTAAATAGCATATGGGATACAAATTCATGTAATAGAAATAGAGATAAACTATACAATACCAGTAATATAAACTGGATGTATTCTACAGGAGAAAAAGAATAGTCATATATATTGATTAATCAATTTATTACTGAATTCATAAGGTGGAGCCATTTCAGTTGTATTGAGCATAAAGAATGGATTTGCAATTCATGTGTTGGATTAAACTTTGAGGATACTGATTCAATGTCTTCTGTCACTCTTCTTATATCTGTATATATTTCTTCAGAAGATATTCACAGAATTTCAATTTCTCTCTAAACTTGCTACATTTCTTTCCTTTTGCTTTCTTCCTGCAATGAATGCTTAGATAGTAATTCTGTAAAGAGTTTGGGAAGTCAGTAAATTTTCTCACTGAATCATTTTAAAAGTCTATACTAGGTCTGTAAACACTCTCTGAGAAATTACTCTTTCTTACCATATTCATGTAGTACCTGTGGTTTTAACTGTATGGAAGAGATACAGAAGCTTCAGTGACACAGAGCACCTGAACATACGTGGTTGTAGATATCAGTCTCTTTAACATCCCATTTGCATCTGCAGGAACCCAGAAAGCTTCCAGAGTTTCTGGCAGCACCAGTAGCAGTTGACAAACTCATTCAGAATCTGTAGAATATGCCAAATTTTGACAATTAATCAAATACAAAAATATTACTTCCAATATTGACTTCTTTAATGAAAGCATGCGTTAGAAGGCTTGTAGTGGTTTGATCTGGGTCAACAGCCAATGACCACAGATGATCACGAGCAAAAGGTAGACTCATTAGGGGGAGAACAAAAACCATATAATTATTACAGACACTAACAACACGTAACAAAGTAGGACAGTGAGAATCATTGCCACATCTTGAGAACCCCTTCCCCCCACCCGATATCTCTACCTCCTCCCCCCAGCGGTGCAGGGGCAGGGAATGGGGGGGTGCACTCAGTGCTGTTGCTGCTTCTTCCATCTTCAGTGGGCGGAGCTTCTGGAATTTGTCCCCCCTGCTCCATCGTGGTCCCCCTCTCCCAGAAGACAGTCCTCCACAGGCGTCTCTCTCTCTCCCATGGCTGCAGCCCTTCCCGAGCTGCTCCGGCTGTGGGACACCCCTGCATGTTGCAATCCTCCCAGCACTGAGTTGCAGCAGCGGGGTCTACTTTTTCCCACATGACCCCGGCCTTCTTTGGGCACAGCACTTTGCTCAGCCAGGTGAAAACAAACACAGGCCACAGATCAATGCCTGCTTTACCGTAAATCTTCATGGGTGGCAGGGGGGGGGCACCCTGCCACCTCATCACAGGATACAGGGGGGGTCTCTGCTCTGGCGCACCTTCCCCACCCCCCCCTTTCTTCATTCCTCCACTGACCTTGGTGTCCATGTGGCTGCCGCAGCTCCTCCTTACAAGTTCCTCTGCACGTCACCACGTCCCTTCTTAAATACGTTATTGCAGAGGTGTAGCTGATTGGCTCAGTTTCCAATAGAGGTGGGGCAGACTTGGAGCAGGGGGAGCTTCGAGAAGCTTCTCACGGGGGGCTGTCCCTGCAGCCCCCTCCCCAGCCACCAAACAAAAAACCCCACTACTCACTCAACCCAGGACATTCCACCCCTTGCCTCTGCAAATCATGTATTTAAGAATTAGGAGATCCAACATTCAGGACAGAGGATAGTCTACACATCAACATCAGACCAAAATTTCCCCACAATCACAGTTACAGATATTATAAAGATCATTCCACTAACGGAGTTCAGTCTGTATTTTGCTCGTTACCTCTTCCAATTAATATCCTTATCTAATCGCAACCCTCGAGCCCTACGTTGGGCTTCAAAAAGGACTGTCATCGTTTGAGCCTACTCAGCAGCTAAACGCCACTCAGCCGTTTACCTACCCTCCTCCTACTTGGGAATGGGGAGGAAATCGGAGGGGCAAAGGGAGACTCACAGGTTGAAATAAAAACAGTTTAATAACAGTAACAGAACAATACACTGACAACAGTATCAACGGGTAATGTACAATACAGCTGCTCACCACCCGCCGACTGACTGACTGACACCTGCCTGCTCCTGGCTGGCAATCCCAAACACAAAGGCCCCACAGCAACACTCCCAAAAGTGGCAGCCCCTCCCAGCCCACTCCTGCCTTTATATAGTGAGCACAATGTCACATGACACGGCATATCGGCCAATCCGAGCCCAGCCCTCCAGCTGTGCTCCCCCCACCCCCGCACACAGGCAAGGGCTCTCAGACTTGGAAAGCCTCTGGAATCTCCTCCAGCTACCAAAACGAACATGAACTTTATTCCAGCCCAAATCAGGACAAGGCTCTATGTGTTAGAAAGAGTAACCACCTCCTGGCCACACTGACAGACTGCATGTTAGTCACTCAGTGCACTCACAACTGAAATAAAATAACATTTTTAACAAACACTGTACGTAGAGTTTTATAATTATTTAAAATGTATATTTTTTCATTGATAGATCAGAGAACAGTATATTTTAGTGACATTTTTATATTTTTTTTAAGAAGAGATTCTTAAGCTGTCTAATTATTATGTAATTAGAAGCTTCCAGAGATGTCTGAGAGAAATGACATGGTTTGGGCTAAGAGCCTAGAGCTCAAATAGGAAGATATAAACAAGGAACATAAAGTGGATAAACAGGGCTTATCAGGAATGGGATACATTTCTTCGGGACTACAGGTGGTTCTAAAGTCTGTTATAAAGAAAATACATACATTCATGGACACAGTGGTCATAGACTTCTGTAGACCCTTTGATTTTCCATTTTAGCTTAGTCATGCTTTCTGTGTTTAAGGAGTCAGCTTTTTTTTTTTTTTGGGGGGGGTGGCAAGGTGGAAGGGGGTGGGGGTGAAAACACAAAACTCTTTGTGGTTTGCTTGCATGGGTTTTTTGTGGACTTCACTATAGCAGTTGACCAGACTTAGAAATGCAATTTTAAAAATAATCACACTGACAAGAAGGAAATATGAGAATACATGTTCAGAGAATCATGAATAAAACAGAAGACCTGCTCCTCATGCCTGAAAACCCACTTGAGGAACTATTTCAATATCTAAATAAGTCTTAAACCCTAGCTTGTTTGCCTTATGTTTCTAAACATCCCGGTGAATCTCAAGGGCAAGGACTGTAAACTAGAAAAAAAAAAGAACCTAAGCTAAACATCGCCACCACTTAGGAGGAGAACTGTATTGAGAAAGGACATAGCATATGTATAATGAAATTTGAATAATCAGAACATCTATTTTTACAAGACATCTGCAGTTTTCTTTAAAGTATAAAAACCACTGATCACTTATTTACTATCACGATGCTGGGCAGTTCAGAGTTTTATAGAATCCCAGCTAAAGTTGAAATTGTACCTTCAAGTTATATTTTACAGAAGTTGCTAAAGTTATACTTCACAGTGCAGTAGTCTAGTTCAGGAAGTGTTAGTGCTGATAGAAGTAGCAGTGCAATTATGCTAGTCTACAAAGATATTAATCCCCCTATACATATACATCAACATCAAATATATCATTAATCAACTATTTAAGTTCTCGGAAATGTTAGACAGCCTTATTCATTTTTACCAGCCTCAATAGCAAAACAAATTATTTATTGATGACTGATTTTAGCAGGAATGATATTTCAGCGGAAATAATTCACATGCAAAATCCTGTGCTCCAGAATGAGTTACCTCCTGGCAACATAGAGATGAGCTAAAATTCCTTAGAACATCAGTACTTTTTCCTTTTGTTTAGTCTTTGCTGAAAATTAATTTAAACACTGCCTATCTATTTTACCATAAATTACATTTAACAAGGAAATAAGCCTCTGTGTAATTAAGGATCACATCTGTAAAAACCTTGCCCAGTTTGCATTAGAGATAGCTGCATTCCTATTTACTAAAATAAAAATTAACTTCACTTCTTTTGAATGAAGGGGAAAATCCCAACCTAACAAAACAACCCACCTTTACATTTTGTGTTTATACTGAAAACTGGAAGTGAAGAAAAAATCCAAGGGTAGGATTCTCACTACTTCCATAGGTGTGGTAGGATTTTTTGGAGATCACGGTCATGCACTGATCCTACAGGGTTTGGACAATCCAGGTTGGGTCTCTGAGCAGAAAACTGCCACGTGGTAATCCTGCCCTTGAGGTCACCTGGAAGGGCAAGAATGAGGAAGTCAAGCTAGTGCTTCCTTCCTGTTGAATGCCCGGATACACTGACCACAAAGTAGATTTAGTTTATACACACGTACTAACGATGCAGACCTATCACAGCACTTCCGGGCGCTTGATAAGTGCCTTTAGCCAATAGATTGTAAAGCGTAGAGCATGTGACCATCTGGCTCTGTATATCTTGACGCTATTTGGGTAAATAAAGGAGAACGACTTTCATCCTATCGGTGTGAGGTCATAACTCCGGTCTCGCCCTCCGTACGAGGTCCCTTCTACACATAGGCTTTAAAACTAACAAACACCTGTAAATACCTCACACTTAACATTCGGGGAAACATTTTAAATTTTGGAAGAATAAATAATTCATTATGATTTGGCAATTTCTAACATTACTGGAGTCTTTGGTGGTTTTTTTCTTTGACTGCTCAGTTGAATAGGAAGGTGCTCAGGAGAAATATTGTATTTGATTTAAATTTTGATTAAAATTTACTGCTTCTGTGTTGCTCAAACCCACGTGACTTTTCTGGGGAAATATTCCCTGGGTGATCAGCTACTTGAATGTATTTATATCTCTAAAATAATGTCAATGGAAGAGAGTTTTTAATACTTTGTGTGAATGAAGGAATGTGCAGCCTGACCCCTAAATCTCATCCTAGAAACACTGTGAGGTCAGTCACAGGTAAGCAAATGGGATTACAGAGTGTGGGTCCCCATAGGTTTTATAGGAATCAAGAATGATGATTAGCACGTGCCCCATGTTTCTTTACCAGCTAAGCTGTTTGTTTGTTTGTTTTGACCATAGTTGGAATAAGATCTTTAAATGTTGATATCTGAAGTGTTTTATTTTGTCTTTAAGAGGATTCAGTCTCTCTGTAGAAGAAGTACAAATAAAATATGGTATTTCTTTCTCATCATGTTTCTGTCAGATTCACATTTTTCACCCCTCTGAACTGATTTTTGAAAACAGAGATTAAAAATGTTTTATACTTTCACTGTGCCAACTGAAACAAAACCAAATTTGAGCCATTAGCAAGTTACGAGAGACTATTCAGAGAGATTTCACAAGGCTCCTGACTATGAAAAAATATTTTCTTTTCTATGTATTCCATGTGTGATCACCAGTCAGTGGCAGACATTTAGACCAGATGTCCACAATTAGCAATCCCACAATTCCTGGTTGCTGTCTCTTGATGCATTTATACTGATATGCAGCTATTGCCTCAAAAGTGGATTTCAAGTTAAATTTACCACTTGTATAAACTGTTTGCTGAATAGTCTCAGGGCTTGCTTGAATAATCTAGCTAGTATTCCTGGGGAAAACCTATGCTTTTTCCAGAACTTGAATATCTTCCTTGCTACCTAGTCTAACAAATTTCTGCTAACTTGTTTTCCATTGCAGCTCCTGTATTGGTTCCATATCTAGCAGACAAAACAGCCTGGTGTATTTCCTAGGAAGACCTTGACTTCATTTGTCAAGATAACATGCGCTTTGTAGCCAGCCTGACTTTGTTTGCCTACTCAATGAAAGGAAAGAGTAAAATCTCGAGAATGCCAAGAAGGTCAAGTCACTCAGGTGATGTCTTTGCTTAGGAAATCTTTCTCAACTACCATCTCAAAAGTATCTGAGCTAACTAGTTCAAAGATAGTTTAAGCAGCCTGTGAGACAATATTCTTAGGGTAAGCCATGAAAATGTCAGTGGGGGTTGCTCAGAACCTTGAAGTAGGAATTTGATATCATAAACCTGATCACATCTCCCGATGATTGATATAACTTATGTTTGGGAGGTGAGAAATTGTTTTCTTTTGTTTTTGGATAAGACTATGAGACTGTAAGCACCTCAGCAGGACAGAGAAATGACTGCAATTTGCAGAAATATAATCTTGCTAATTTACCTTCCCTTCCTCACACTTTTCTTCTGCTTCCATATTTAGAGTCATTACATAAAAATATACATATAATAGACATTTTATAGTTAAGATGTATTAAGAGCAATTTTATTTTGAATTCTTATTCATATAATACTGTGTCTTCACAAAGTATCACCGGTGAATATACATTTAAAAACAGTTCCTAACAAGTCAGAAACATACCTTTAGAAACATTACTTCATCTGTTTTATCACCCTTTATCTTATCCCTACACTATACTGAATTCAGTTTCCCCTGCCCTCTTTTACTCTCCTCTGGTGGTGAATGGCCTCTGGAAAATACTGGGTGTGGACAGACTTCCTTGCTCACTAGGGAAGAGAGGAGTTTTCCCATCCCAAGAAGTGTTGGTTGTTATTGTTCCTCACACCCTTCTGAATCACATTAAGTAACTGCTTTTCAACATCAGTCTTTTCCACACAGGACAAGTGAAAAAAAGTACTTTAAATCATGCCCTCTACTAAAAGGCACAGAAAGTACCATTTACCAAGAACATAGATAAACTCCACTCTTGACATCTGACCATAAATCTTTGATTTCTGTGGGAAATAGTTAGGTATATTATATACAGTAGACATAAAGAGCATAATTTTTGCCCCTCAGCAAAGTCAGTTTATTGTGAGGTTATTGCTTCTTCATGCTTTTGATTACATTCTGCATGCTCATCCCTGTTATTCAGAGGGACCCAGCAGTTGTATGGGTAGATTGCATGCAAACTGAACAATACAGAGCTTTTTGCATGATAAAATAGTGAAATGCTATCTATCTACCATAAAACATAGGAGGGTGTATTGTGTATTTTCATGTCAACAAAGAGTACTCCACCTATTTCCATTTGGGATTTATCACTAGCCTCTCTCATATTCATTCCAAAGATAGAAAATAAATTAGATCATATGAAACTCATAGGAGTTGCTGTCAAAATGGTTTGCTGGTTTGTCTTCAGATCATACAGTTGTCACGAATGTGCTAGAGGTAATGCCAATACAATATTCAGTTGCCAGTACAATATTATAAAGCTAATATTTTAAAAATATAATCATCATATTTTGATAGTGAAATTACTTGTGATTTGGACTGTACAATAGAGACATTTTCTGTGAAAGTTAAGTTACATATTGTATTCTTCCTATTTTTAAGAAACAAGTCCCATCCTTTCCCTTCTTTGAACAGGATTTTTCTTCTAAAAATTATTTCCTATAGATTTGACACATGTGGTAGATTAAACACTTAGCAGAGAGTGTACAGTAAGGGAAAGAAAAAAATACTGATGCAAATTTTCCCCCTTCTCTCTCTTCTCTCTTTTTCTAGAATACCTGTAGGGTAGGGAAGGAATAGAAACAGTGTAAGAATGTTTTTGCCATAATTTCTGTCAAAGAACCCATTTCATACCTGTTCGGGAAGTGAAAGGATGATGTGAATACATTTTATCCGAATTTCACTTCAGAGCATGTTGAAAAACTTAGGAGTTTCTTAAAAAAGTTATGTTACACATGGATAAATATTTGTCCTCAGTTCTAGGACAAATGTCTTTCTACAATGTTTGTGCTACCAATAATAGGATTTATAACAGTAAAAATATAGTAATATATACATTTTTTAAAATTCAAATAATATTCTGATAGAGATTTAAATAAATTCTAGACAGGCACTTTGTAACTTGTATTTAGTTCCTTGCATCTAGTTCTTCGTTCTGTACAGTCCACCAATATTTTCCTGTAAAATATAACTACCTCTAGCCACAGCCAAATTTTCTACAAGAAATTCAACACGTTCAGTTTCTTTAACATGTGTTGCCCCCATCCCTCCGCCCCCAGCTATTATTATGAAAACCTGAGTAAATACTTCCTTGTATGAAAGTACTTACATTTTAAAGAAGAAAGTGTGATAAATCCTCAAAGATTTTATGGTAAATTGGGGAAGCTGTTATCAGGAATTGAGTAGATGGCAGTTAATACATCCGTAACTGGGATGAAAAGTAGTATGCTAAATTCACACATCAAATAATTTATTCATTTCATTTAAAGTATCTTGGACACTTACCAAAAAATGTTGCTACCTATATACTGTGAGAGAACAGACTCTAGGTAACAAAATAATTCCACAATAAAAACAGTTGCAGAGGCCCAGGGTAACTACAATCCAAGTGTGATCTTATTCAAGCATCATAGTTTTGCTGTGCTCAGGAAAAGCAGTTCTTGTTTATAACAAAAGGTACTGATTTATGCTAGGCTAATTCTAATATTTGGAAATACATTTTTGAGTTCTGTTTTATAAAGATCTCCCACACAGTCAAAAGACAGCCTACCATCCCCTCAAGTCCACATTTAATAATTACAAATTATCTGCCTCTTCTGATTCAGTTCACATTCTCCCCATTTCCGTACTTGCCATTAACTGAAGTTGGCTTACAGAAGATGAATGCTTTGATCACTCACTCATCTAATTTGATCAATGAACAGCATTTTGGATAGTTAAAATGTGAAAAACACCACTGTAAGTGAAATCCACCCTTTGAACTTTGGCACACAATGCTACTTGCTCACTTTTATTTTCCCAGGCTTCTGTAGACCTTTTTGTTATTGCGAAAGCAGTACTGAAGAACTGTGACTTCCACTTATTATTTCAGAAGGTGTGTCAGAACAAAGCCGGACATGGAAAATTCTGCTTTTTTGGGGGTAGGAGAGGGAAGGGGTGTTATTTTTTTTCTAAGGTGAGAAGTGGATCTCAAACAATAAACTTCACACAGGAAAAATTATTCATCTCTGATAGTATTCCAGGGAAAGGGAGTGCTAGGCCTGAACATGCTAGAGGAAGTTTTACATATCTCATTGACCTCCAACACTCTTATGAGAAAGTGTCATTCAAAAACCTTGCTTGCTGGCTCATTTACTCTTTTCTGAGGGAACTTGGAAAGGGATCCACCAGCACTGTTTATTAGGAAACATTTTATTCCATAGGAAAAGGCAAATCGGGTTTTACCCATTGAAATTTGCTTTGCCAAAAAGATCAAATCTTGACTTGTCATATCGCCTTAGAGAAGATAAATTGCACTCCCTACCCCCCAGTAAACGTCACATTAGAAATTGTACTATTCAAGTACATGTGAATATATATGTAGGTACATGAAAAAGAGATCTTTATTTGACAGTGTTCCCATATTCTTAACATCTGAGCCCTTTATAATTTTTACTTCATTCCTCTTTATTTTGAAAGGGTTTAGAGACACCTAATAAAGGTACTATGGTCTAAGTCTAGACTGACATTAGTATTTAGTCTTCTAATGTCCAAAAAAATCCATGTCAACTAGGTACTAAAATAACTGTCAATCTGAGCTACCACCACAGCATTAATTATATAACAATTAATCAAATCCACTGTAGATGAATTCTGAAACAGATTTTAAATTGAAACACATAGTGAAGATAACTACATTTTGGAGTATACAAAGTATAGGCCTACACCCATATTCAACTGAACACTTTCTCTAAAATATTAATTTTATAATTGCTTCTTATTGCATAGTCTGAGAAACACACACATATAAGAAAGGAATTGTAGAGCGCACCAAATATTTTGTTTTCTAAACATAGTTGTGCAGATTTGTAGAAGAGATTCGGCTAGCAAAAAGTATTAAATGCTTATACATTTATTTGTGTGGCTTTTGGTGATTTGTCACAAGCAATGAATCTATCAATTCAAAGTCAGCAACAAGCCCCCAGAACCAGATTTTTAACTTTCCCTTCCTGGCCACAATATACAAGATTCTTAAATTCAGCTCATTTGTCTCTATAAATTCCCCATAGAAAATAAAGCTGTTGCTTTGCTATGATATTAAATAATTAGGAAAATATTTTTTGGTGATTTTTTTGATTGTTTGTTTGCTTTCCTTAGTTTCTTCCCCATAGTTTATCCTTACCAACAAATTATTGCTTAATTTAGCATTCTGTGTGACACACTGTAAGGTTTCCTTAACTAACCGTTTCTTAACTCAACTTTCTGAAAAGTAGATTGGTTAATGTGAAGGTCTTGACAACCCAAAAAGCACTACAAAAATAAATTGGTTTTGGTATGATACATTATCACAAACTGAATATGCCACATTTAAACAAAATTGCACCTCTGACAACCTGGTTATTAAATGTTGATTAGCTGTCAGTTTCATTCTTCTAAGCCAAAGAGGACATATGGTAACAGCTTTTAGGTCTGCATTATTTCATTGGTATAATAGCAGGGATATAAAGTCTACCAGAAGAAAAAGGAGAATTAGTATTACAGTTTATTTTTTAATTGCTGAAAATTAGTTACATTTCTGTGAATATTATGACAATAATTTTCCTGTGGGTCAGAGGGTTTTGCAAGGAAGTAGAACTGTAAAACAACTATGCTTAACATCATTAAGAAATCATTACCATTTAATTCAGTTTTTTCCAAGGAAAAATTACTTTATCTCTGCCATATGTATTCTCACATTCTTCAGGGTATAATATACAATCATCTCAGAAGCTGATGCTTTTTTTTTTTTTTTTTTTTTTTTTCCTAGATGAATATTTCATACCTATTGAACAAGTTTGGTAAAACCAACAAACAAAATCCCTGTACCTGCTTAGGGCAAAAGGTAGGAATCACCAGGAAACCATTCAAAGATCTGAGCTTATCAGCAACAACCTGAGCTGTGGCATAGAATAAGAATCTTAAACATTTCTAACCTGTATCTGACAGCAAACACCCAAAAAACATAGCAGCCATCTGGAGGTAAGAAGATGACATAGTTCTAAAAATGCCCCAATCTTTTGCCAACCCCAGTTAAAGCACAGTGTGTGAGCATATGTCAGGTATCTAGGGAACAGTCTGCTGGATAGATCTGGCTCCCTGATACCACCCCAGAGTATTTCAAACAGGCAAGAACATGAAATAATCTGGCCCAATATACATGCAGTGACTGCATCCACAGTTAAATAACAGAGGGTATAAAAATGTACCTCAGATTTTCTGCCAGCTAATAACTGACATATTATTCCATCTTGTGTTTTCCTGAGGGCATTGGCACTTCATTTGTCAAAGGCAGCCCCGTTTTATAACCAGTACTTTGAATGTCCAAATTTTTCCACACACATATATCCTAGAAAAGTAAGAAGATACTGCCTGTTTTATCTTCCCCTGTAGGTAAACTCTCTTAAATGAATGAACTAAAGTTTGAGATAACACACAAGAGTTTGGACTCTTAGCCAGGTATCAGACTATAGTAGATGTTAAAAGGCTTGGAAAAAAGATATATTTTGTGTTAGATGTGGTTAAAGAAACAGAAAACAATTTCTGGCCCCAAGAAACTCAGTCTCATTGCTCAGCATACAATAAGGAGATGAGACAAACAGAACAGAAAGAGAATTTAAAACAGCAAGGAAACATTCACATGAAAAAATTAGAAGATGAAAATCACAGGTCACCACTTGCAGAAAGGATACCTCCTTATTGTTAAATATAATAATATAAGTGATAGTAGTGAGGGGGGTTGCATTGTTTCTCCTCAAGGGCAGATTTAAAACTGAGTCAAGCAGTGGCTTTATGAGCGGTGAGATTCTCAGGAGAGAGATCAGAAAGCTGACAGATCCTTCAGGTAAAATGGTTGAAGGATTTTGACCGATGCCTAATGTCAAAGTTTACCTAAGTGTATCAGTATGTTGGGACCCTGAAAAAAAAACGTGCAGTCAAAGTTGAAAAGTAGGTGTGTGACGCATGCATTTTACATGTGTTGTAGAATAAAAATAGGGAAAATATTAAAGCTATAGATGGGAAAAATAGCCATAGTCACAGTCCTAACACTAAGTTGACAGTAGTCAGTGCTTCACCAACACTCACCTTAATAGAAACACCCATCAGATGCTGGTTATTCATTTTTGGTTGTAAAGGTAAATATTGGGGTGGGGTATTACCATGGTAGCTAGTTCCAGCTAAGACCTGCTAGAGTAGATAATCAAAAATTTGAGATATCCTACCTTTCCAGTGCAAGGATGTCTGTTTTATAACTCAGAAAAGTGGGAAAGGGAGGAGAAAACAGCAATAAGAAAATAATTTCTTCCATCCTAAAAACAGAGCCAGACCGTTCTGGCTTTGAATTCTGAAGGAAGCAAGGCTACATCTCAAATCTTCCTGAGAAGATGGAGAGTTTTTCTTTGCCATCAGCTAAAGGTTCCCATATTTCAGGGTTAACTATGAAACACATAGAAACACCTTCCCCTCACCACACCCTTCTTCCCAGCCTCAGCTTTTCTCCTGATTTCTCTACTTCCTCCTCCCCCTTGGCAGCACAGGGGGCAGGGGGTGGGGAGTGCAGTCAGTGCTGCCACTTCTTCCATCTTCAGTGGGGGGAGCTTCTGGAACTTGTTCCCCCTGCTTCATTGTGGTCCCCCTGTCACAGGAGACAGTCCTCCACAAACGTTTTCCAACTGGAGTCCCTCCCAAGGGCTGCAGCCCTTCCCAAGCTGCTCTGGCATGGGACACACCCGTATGCTGCAAAATCCAGCACTGAACTACAACAGTGGGGGCTACTTCCTCCCACAGGATCCCGGCCTCCTTCAGGCGTAGACACCTTTTAGTGATCCATATGAGGCCCCTCTCAGGCTATATATCAGTGTCCACTCCACCATAGACCTTCATGGGAGGCAGGGGGGGCCCACCCTACCATCTCACCACAGGATACAGAGGGGTCTCTGCTCTGGCACACCTCTCCCCTCCTTTCTTCCTCCATTGCTCCACTGACCTCAGTGTTCACACAGCTGTTATAACTTCTCCTCACAACTCCAACTCTTCTTCACCAGGTCCCTTCTTAAGTATGTTACTGCAGAGGTGCAGCCAATTGGCTTGACATTGGTGCAGGGGTGGGGCTGACTTGGAGCCACTGGAGCTTCAAGAAGCTTCTCACAGAGGGCCACCACTGTAGACCCTTCCCTGCTACAAAAAAAAAACACCGCTCACTCAAACCTAGGACAGGCAAATACCATCTGTGTTAAGTTTTATACATTCACATGTATTTGTCTGCTGTATAAAAAGACATACAACTTTCCTGTTTGGCTGTTCAGTAACTTCTTGCTGCTTCTGAACAATTGTTGCTTCTCCCAGTTGACACTGTGCACATCACAAGTATGTGCAATACTTTGCTGTTTCTTGGGGGTTAAAATATGTAAGTTCAGACATGATTCTGCTTCCCCCACAGCTGCAAATAAGATTTTTCCATTAGCTTTTTTTTCTGCATGAGTGATGGTTTTAATATTCTTACCACACTGTAAACACCCAACTTACAAAACAGAAAGATGACTAAAATGGTGACAACAACCCTTTGCAATGAGAATTAAAGAAAAGACTACATCTGGAAGAATATGATGAAAACATTCTTCATAAGGAAGTCTCAAACAAAGAGCATAAAAGTTAACACAGCCAGGATGAGAGAGATTTTAGTGATTAAGGTTTTTTGTTTGTTTGTTTTTTTGTTTGTTTTTTTTTTGTTTCGTTTTTGTTTTTGTTTTTTGTTTTTTTAATGCCTTTTAGGGAGTTTTTAAAGTTAATTTGTCTACATCTCTTAACATGTGGATCAGTAGTTCAGTACCTTCTTTCATGTTTAAGAAAGATACTTTGCCTTTATTTTTTAATATTTTGATAAAATCAAACTTAGAACAAGGTCAGATATTGACCTCGGAGACTTGTGTCTTGAAAACCCTAAAAATCTAAAATTTTCAGAAAAAATGTCATCATGTAGATTTTAAAATCCAGTTGGAGGACTAGTTTTCTTTCACAGCACACCAATGCCAGAACTTATAAAGAACAATATATATGTTTATTAAGCTATAACAGCCTTCACAGCTGTCTTACTGCAGGTCAATGGTTTTCCTACATTGACACCTTTGAAACCATGCTTGTCAATGAGTTACGCTTCATCTCAGACAAGTATTAAGGATAACTTTTGCTAGCTTGTGACTTTTGTAAAAACACTGAGAATCATTTGTAGGTCCATACCTGAAGTATGAGACATCTCAGCTTTTAAAGAAACTAGTAGTCAGGGCACAAAATTCCTTTTCTGAGTGAAAATCTGAGAGGGGAAAACATTGTTGCATATTGGAAAAAGACTTCAATATTTCATAGGACAAGCCTCCTACAATGTTGTTTACAGAAATTGACACAATATTTTTGCTTGTTTTTTTAAAACAAACTCAAGATGGTGTTCCACAATCTCTCCGAACCCTGACAGCCCCAGCAGCCAAGCAGCTTAGACTTATCTGATGGCTAGAAATCTGGCTCCAGACAGGCAGACTGTTGGTGAGGTAGGCAAGTTTCCATGGAAACCAGTCTAGTTTCTGTCAAGAGTAACTAAGAAAAACCAACTTGTTCCCACAGAATGTTTTGATGATATTGAATCAGCAGTTTTTCAAACAGTTCTATTAATAAACTACCTAGACTTGTATCTGGGGACTAGTTTTGAAAGACTGACAACACAGAGTAACACATCATAATCTCAAACAAAGTGAATGCGTCTGCTACTGACTTTCTTATCAGAGGTTAATCTCCCAAGGCATCATTCTTTCCATTTGGGCAAAATCCTGACACATTTCTACATGTACATACATAATGTATATGTAAGTGTGCATGTAAACACACTTGTGTAAAGTTCCACAAACCCACAAATCCCACCTTAAAGAGTAAACTCGCAGTTCCTAGCTTTCAACATTATATTTACTCATGTATTACTATTCACCTACTGTAAAGAGTTTTCTGAGCCTAGATGAAACAGACATTTACAATTCTATAATTAACAAGTTATTTGAGGAGCCGCCTTTTTTTTTTCCCGAAAAAAACAAAGATTCTAGTACACTTTTCCAGGTAGAACTTTTAAAGAGCATAATAGACATGTGGATGATAAGATGATAAATCAGGCAGAGATCTCAATGTTTCAGCAAAACATTAGTAAATTTAGGATTGCACATTGTGAAGTAGAGGAGGGTGCACACAGTGTGATAACAGACTAGTACACTGGCAATTCGATTACCTTAGTGACTAGTCTTCACTGTGAGGAAATGCAGGGCAACAACAGGTGATAGCCCACATTTATCACTAGAATACACCAGGATTTAATTTTATCTGCTGAAGATGCAGGCTGTGTTAGTATACCCTTTAAAAGGAAAGCATATAGTTGGGGAACATTCAATATATCTTTCACTGTAATAACAATAATATGATATATTCCTCAATTGCAAGTAATTTATACCTTTAAACATCACAGATGGAGACCTCAGGAAGTACAGTTTCTCCCACAGTCAGGCCTTCCAATATTCACTTGTTTGGCTTGCAAGAGGGATTAAAAAATTATTACACTGATGTGATTTCTCACAACTCTGAAATCTACAGATCTTTATCCTTCAGTGTACAAGTATGGATTTCTTTCCACAGCGTTTTTTGTTTGTTTGTTTCTCTTTGTGGGTGGGGTGACGGGAGGTAAAATTAGATTTTACCACCATGCAATTTACTCATTCTACACCTGAGAACCTTCAGGGAATATTCTATAAGATATTGCTTCCAGGGTGCTAGATTTAGTTTAGATGAAAAAGAAGAAGAGGCATATATGTATGGCTAGCACTCTTTGTGCATTAATAAACATGACAGAATACAAGCTAACTTTAAGATTACAAATTATGTATTTTACTTTTTTCTGCTAGTAAAATTTTGTTGATATTCTACTTACTTTTGGTGAAATAGAAAGGATTTGTGGTTTTGTCTGAATTGAGAACTATTAAAAAAGAATTGCTTGTGACAGTCTTTAAGAACAACATTTCCAGTAAGACAGCATTGTACAATTAGATCAGAATTCTTACACAGTGCTTCTCACAGACACTTAGGAATTTGCAGAAATAACAACCTCTTTAGGACCTCAGTAGCTTTCAGAAATATAGATAACGATGCTACAATTTTTATAGCAAGCACCAGAACTAAAATTTCCTTCAAATATAAAGATAATTTGTCTCATAGTGTTTGATACCTAATTAGTGTAGACCTAATTATTAGTTAACATAAAAAAAAACATTAAAGACAAAAGCAGTAACGGTCATAGATAAATTACATACAGTAAAAGCACATATAACAGTGCAAGATAACATAAATAAATAAACTGGACACTGCTGTGTTGCCAATGAACTATTGCATCATTGCAAAATATCATGTCAATTGGAGCAGCAGATAAAACTTTGCCAGCGTGTGTACTTAAAGACTTGGCACTAGCTTAATTTAATTTCATTACTATTCTTAATCACATAAAAAGCATCCAGAACAGCAGGATATAATCCTTATCATATCTGACGTCAGTAACTTAAAACAGATAATGAGATATTACTTGGTATCTCATCCCCTTAAGGACTTCTCAGTTCAGAGCAAAGGATTCCTTGGAATATCAAATCTAACAAAGACTTAGTTAAGATTTGGATAGGTGCTGGAAATGAGGTTGTCATTTTTTTAGCCAGGGAATTACAGTTTTTTCCTATATAAAAATGAAGCTTGAAGTTCAAAGAGGAAGTAACAAGATTACTTTGGCACACAGGATTACAAGCCTGTTTCTTCTCTTTCAGATTGAAGCACTGCAACCTTCATTTGAGCATGTGAGTTACGATCCTCCCTAGTGAGTACTCCCTTAAATGTACTACCAATGTTTATCATGCTAGCTACTCTCTCTAGGTAAAGAGTCTGTATATAAACAAACACCCAACAACAATACATTACATCTTCAGGCTGCTTCTAAGGTCAGTATTTCCTATTTGCCTTGTTTTACTGTAGTCCATCTTCCAACAAGAGAAAATATGTTTTCTTCCTCTTTTTAAATCCTCCCATACAATTTTCTACTTGATGATATTTCTAGCTGTCTCTCCAGTGAGCTCTAACTCTTCTACTATTATGAAGGAATTAACCCCAGAAGAACATCCCTTTTCTGCTAGTCCTTGATGCTACTAAAAGTGCAGCAAGCTCACTCTCTTATTTAATACTAAACAATCAAATCAAAACAAAACAAAACAGAAACCCTTGAACACTTACCACCTGGAAAGGCAACTTTCAATAGGTACAGGCTTGTCTGGTTCCTAGCCCTTTAATGATCTAGACTTGATATCATAAGGTAATTTAGGTTCAAAGGGACTTCCAGAAGTCATCTAATCTAAACTCATGTTCAGTGCAAGTTCACTGTATTTATGACAGTTTTAGACTAATTTCAAGAATGTTTATATCTATGGTTTATGTACATAATAGGGCTAGACTGTATATTTGGTCCAAACTCCAAAAAAAGGGAAGCAAAGATAATGAGATCTTTAATTGTATAGTTGTTTACACCGGCTATTGTTTACATATGTTTTTCACACAATTTGTATAAAATATTTTCTTGTCATCATTATTGAGATTTTTTTGCCTGATTTTTTTTTTTTTTTTATAATCACTCTGCAAAGATATTTCTATACTTAACATCTGATTGGAACATTAAATTATTTCAATGTCAAGAAAATATGTACCTTTCATTTTTCAGCAGGTGGCAAAATAGCTGTTTCTGAGAAAAGACCAAGTGGTAGCAAACAAGAAAAGAGAAAGAGAGAAAGAAATAGAACCTATTTTCTTTAAAACATTATGAAAATCAATTGCACCAGCTCGTAAATGCTTCCATACAAATTTTCTCACACTTGTTTTTTTGGCATCCCTTGGATTAGTTAACAGTTTCTATTACTTCCAAACTAATCAGTCAATAAAGGTATGCTTTAGACATTTCTGCTGAACAGATGTTGTTTTGTTTTAATATAAATGAGATACATTATGGCCTTATAATCTACAACTACTGTTGCAATTTAGTTTTACTCCTTGTTATTTTTAAAGTAAGTTTATATGCCATCTTTTTTTTTACTTACTTATATTTTAACTTGCTTATGATTAAGCTTCACTTGTCTTCCTCCAGATTTGGTATTGATTTAAGGACTGCAAAATATTTCAAGTTGATTTCCAATAAAATGCTTTGTCTGTTGACATATGTGATTCACAACAATTTTACTTCCTGCTTATCTTCCAAAGTCCATGAGGCCACATTCCATCTGTTGTGCATTACAGACTGACCGAAGAATGTGTTATCAAAGAACCACCAAGACTTCCTAAAGGCTGAAGAGAGAGGAATTAGAAAATAACTTCAAATAACAGCATGCATCAACTCTTACTACTTCGTCATACTCTTGTTATGATTTACAAGTACTACAAGTTATTTGATAAATAGAAGTATGTACAAGAAAGTGAAAGGGCCTAAATCAGTTAGTTGCACAACACACAAGGAGAGCACAAGCTAGCAGTAGTATAGTTTCAATGTGTAGTTTTAAAATGTAAGGCTCAAACTAGAGTCACTTTACATGCATTCCATCTTTCCTTCTCCTCTTAAAATGTCCCCTTTATCTCTATAGCATAAAACACAAAGACTCATATACACAGAATTTTGTCACATCATGTGTGTGTGATTACATTTTAATATCTCTCAGATTATTTCTGGACTTCTTGTCTTCAATCCTTTTTTCACTTCACTCCCCCCCAAACATTAGATTAACTCAATGACTTAGAATGGAAATTACATATGAATTTACTGAAAAAATACACTATTAATTCCATCCACAGGTCCACTTGATAACTTTATGAAACACAGATGATCTTCTGCTCTCTCTTCTGGACATGTCTGAGCAATGTTAATCAAGTAGTTTAGAATAGGATAGGGAGAAAATACATAACCTTGTGTGCTGGGTTTGTGTGTGTGGCAGGGTTTTTCTTATTCGGGGAGGAGGCTACAGCAGTGACCCCTGTGAGAACCTTCTCAAAGCTTCCCCGGCTCCAAGTCAGATCCGCCTCTGGTCAAGGTTAGCAATGGTGGCTGCACCTCTGTGATAACATATTTAAGAAGGGGAACCTGGGAGGAGGATTTGGAGTTTAATGGAGGACTGTCTCTTGCAAGAGGAATACCACACTGGAACAGGGGAAGAATGTGAGGACTCCCCCTGTCCCTTGAGGAGGAAGAATCTGCGGGACTGATCACACTCCCCCATTCCCTGCCTCCTGCGCAACTAGAAAGGAGGAGGTAGAGAAACTGGGAGAAAAGCTGGACCTGGGAAGAAGGGAGGAGTAGGGGGAAAATGTTTTTAAGATGTAATAATGCTTCCTGCTCTCCTACGCTGTCCGTTAAGTGTTGTTGTTGTTAGTGTCTGAATTAAAATTATGTTCTTTTTTCCTTCCCCTAACAAGTGAGTCTTTTGCCTGGGATGGTAATGTGTGAATCCCTCCCTGACCTTATCTAGATTCCTGAGCCTTTTGCTTTATTTTCTCCTTCTCATTTCTGAGGGGGAAGGAATGACTGAGCGGCTGCATGGTGCCTAATTGCTCTCTGGGCTCAAACCATGGCATCTTGTCATCTATAATCTTGCCATCTATAAATCTAAATTATGGTAGATTTATAGATCTAAATTATGTTCTCTTTGGAAAACAGTTTTAGCATGCAATGTAGCAAGATGCAAAAGATAAAGAAGAGGTGTATTTTTTCAGTTGTGTATATTTCCACATTTTTCCATGATATGCAGAAAGACGGTGTAGCAGGAATTCCAGAGATCAGCATTTCAAGAAGAAAGACACAAACATGTAACTGTTACCAACTATCTAGCTGTGTATATTTGATATGTATATTTAGACAGGTATTTATAAAAATTAAGAGGAACAAAAGTAATTTTTTTTAATTTTCAAAGGCATATACTATGGTGGTTTTAACCCCAAACCAATTTTTTTCAAACCCAGAAACTAAACTGGATTAATTAGCTGTCAAATTGGGAAATATATTTCAACTGATAATTGAAAATCTGTGTCTCACAATTACAAGCTCCTGGTTCTACCCCTGGGCAGAGAGCTATTATAAAATGTGTTAATCTCAGAATTACTTTCCCGTATTCTAACTGCAAATCTACTTTAGATGTAGTGGTAACTACTGGCAACTACAGTGCTAGTAAGGGCAGTGTTCTCCACTAATACAGAAAAGGTTTTTTTAATTACAGTTCAGTGTACTTTGCACAGAAATTTAAGAATTAATAGTCATTCCACAAGCAAGAAAACTTAGGGAAGAATGTTTATTTGTTAGACAAATGTCATAGAAATGTGCTAGAACCTGTACAGAGCAGGTGAGACTATACTTTTTGCCTCATCCATTAAATTATGCTTAATTTGAAAAAGATATTGTTATATATTAATATAAAAATATTATATATTCATAAAGATTAATATATAAAGCAAGCTATTTTTTTAATTGACTCCTTTAGAGGAAATTATTCAGGTTACAATGCAATAACAACATACAAGCTTTCAGACTGGTTAGATATGCATTTACAGACAAGTCCCTGGCAAGCTAAAATTCAGTTATGTGATAAGCTCTGAACTGTCACTAATATTACTGCTATAATAAAAATTTCTCTTGAAGCTTGAGGTTCTTGTAGGTAACAGAAAGTTGGCTAGAACATAATATTCAATTTAATATTATGCCTTCAGAAAATTCCAGCCAATCAGAATATATCAAAAAAAAAAAAAAAATCAGGTAAGCAGAACAAGAAGATCCTATTTAATTAATTGGCAATATACTGAAGTCATCTGCAGTTTACACAAGAATACCTCACTTTGGAATCTCCTTTATCTGTCTTCATTACTCCACTGATGGAAATTGTGACTCCTCTTTCATTCCTTTCCTCTTCTAATTCTAGGCTCTCTTTTACCTTTTTCCTTATGTTTGGAATATCCTTGGTAATTTCACTAAAACCAAATAGAATAGAACTGAACACTGAAAATTTGAAGTCCAAAAGTGTTCTCCTGAGTTTAGGTATCCAAGCAGTTATTGATTTCAATGTGTCTCTGGGTACACTTAAATACTTTGTTCAAACTGATATAATTTTGCACTATTTTACATGGGACAAGAAAGAAATTATTCATAGAGGATCAAAAAAGAAACGATGGAATTTCTGTACAATGAGAAATGGACATAAATTAATAAGAAGTCCCATATTAAATTTTGGCATAAATCTCATATTTTCTAAGATGAAAGTAACATGGAAAATAATTATTCAGTGATAAGATTTCATCCAGGATCTGACATTGGAAGTGAGATTAGTGATTGACTTCTAAGACACTGAAACATGTTAGTGTTTCTACACTAGAATTGAATAGAGACACGTTGTGAAGGAGATGAAGCTTCCTTCCCTAATATGAGTGTTTTGGTATTATGTTTAGTTGGTAACTTGCATGAGCTGAGATTATTCAGGATGCTAATGTTGGCTATGATTATATTTTCTTTAATTTTAGTGATTTCATCTATAGGAAATGCAATTAACAGTCACACTTGTGTCTTATAATTGCCCCCTTCCTCCCTTTTACCAGTGTTTGACAAGATGCTTGAATAAGCCAAGTGCTCTAAAGTACAGAAAATGTAGGCTCTGCTAAACAGAGATGGCATCTTTAGATTGAGCTCACCACCACCTGCTGGCCTCTACACTCCTGGAAATTTTTGTTAGACTGTAGCCTACTAAAATCCAATTGACATCACCTAATGTATGAAAACCATTTACTAGAAAGAGGGGAAACAGGAAGAAAACTAAAATCCTTTAAAATAGTTCCCTTTGTGTACAGCCTCCTCTTTAACATCACTTCTGAAAGCAAGAGAAACAAGAATTAAAAAAAAAACAACCTCTAATGCTCTTTATTCCTCTTGGGAGGTGTCTGTATTTTCTTCTAACTTGCCAGCTGAAAAACACTCCTGGCACCTGTGCATTGTTTCCTCACACAGTGACAGCAGCTGCTCTATCAGATCCCCAGAGGACTAGAAGCTCTTTTGCAGGGCCTTCAACTGAAAAAAAGCCCTTACCCTGGGTTAATGGAAAAAGAACAGAGTTCTTGAATACTGTCAAACAGGAACAATTATTCTCTCTCTCTCTTCCCCATCTCTTCCCTCTCTCCCCTGCCCACTTCCCTGCTTCCATTTTCCCCCAAATATTTTAACATTTGGAAATCAATAACAAATGCATAGCAAAAAATAAGAGGATTTTTTTCTATTTATGAATGATCATCAAATGATGTTGAGATTTTATTTGCAACTTGATGAAAACATGTCCTGTTAGGAAAGGATAGACTTCCTAGCCAATGAGGTGATTTTGATGGTGAGGAACAATTCAGCCAGATTCTTAACCATGATGAAAACAATCATATTAAGTATCTGTTAACATGTTTTATTTAGTCCTCTCTCTTCATATTTAGAATACATTCACACTTTTATAATATATTATTTTATTTTCATATTACACTTAGAAAAGCTGATAGAAGCTGATCAGTTAGAAACATAGAACCATAAAATCATAGAGTATCTCAAATTGGAAGGGACCCATAAGGATCATTGAGACCAGCTCCCTGCTCCTTGCAGGACTACCTAGAAGTAAATCATATGACTAAAAAGAATTGTGCAGATGTTCCTTGAACATATATATAAATTATATACATATTTTATGTATCTATTATATATTTATATATTAGAGTTCTTATATTTGTAACCTGAAAACCCACAAAACACTAAAGGAAATATTCTGGAGGTAGCAGATTCAGGATTATGAAAGATCAGCTAACGATCTTTCTTCAGGGTGGAAGCATTAGTATATAGAGGCTTCAAATGTCTTCATTATTAAAAATCTAGAAAACTGAACTTTTCATCTCAGGAAACAAGCTGGTCTGTTTCCCCTCATTTTTTTTTTTTTAAAGTTTGGAAAGAAATTTCTCCAGGCCTAACCTTTTTGATCCCAAAAAGCAGACAGCTGTCACATGGATAGATGAGTATTCTCTAACATAGTTAGCTGTAACTGGAGTGCACAGACAGTCTCTTTTCCAAAACTCTATCTATTTGGATTCACTAAAACACTGATCTGACCTTCACAAAGCCCATTTGGATAACTTTTCCAGGATATAAATATTAACTGAGAATACACTGAAATGTGAGTAATGGGATTTTCCTGTCTACACTAGCTTCCAAAAACAGCCCTACATTCCTAAATCTCACAGATTCATCTTCTCTTTCCCCACATCCCCTATTCCCACCACTCACAATGGCCAGTATATTCAGGAGTGTCCGGCAATCTGCCTGGGAACCAGAACATGATTTCAGTGTATGCTTGCACACTGATAAAATCAACTGATTTCTGTGCAAAGTTAAAAGATGGCAAGAACCATTCCCACCCAGCAGTCTGCATGTAGCCACTTTGTTTTGATGAGAAGAACTTTGTTAACATAAACATAGGTTACTTTTATCCATTTGCAGTCTGCGTGGTTTTTTGCCTTAGTCTTTTGAGTGGTACCATTAAACCTACTCTGAAGCCTTCTCTGCTTGTGTAGCAGAGCATCTTGAAATGATCTCTCCCAAGAGATGTGGTCTCTCCACAAACTGAGCATGAAAGGCAGGTAGTGCTTCCTAGGAACAGTTTTTAGTCGGTTATACAGATGGTTGGCAGTCCTCCCTCTTCTAGTGACAGCCTAGTTGCAATGAATTCTCTGTTTAGGCTGAGACTGATGGTGTGTCCAGTGCTAGAACACAAATTGTCTCCTGTTGTGTCGGCCCTTCAGCCCTCAGTTGAAGATGCTTTGGCAACTCAAATATCAATACTGGAGCATAGAAAATTAGTTATCTGATCTGAGAAACTACAGATTAACTAAATACAATCATTTGTTTTGAAGAGGAGTTTATCTACACTTTGCATGCCTCAGTTATGTTAGACATCTTCAGAGACAACTAACTGAAGTTTTACTCGGGTAGTTTTAACCAGCTTTACCAGCTTTTAGGTTTAAGAATCTTACTAGAATAGCCTTGCATTTGTTTCCTCCTCTGGATTTAAAAAATTTTTTAGGAAGATACAGATTAGCTTTCTGATTCTAAACTGGAAGGTTGCTTGCTTAGAAGGAGTGACTCTTACAAACTTTATAGGGAAAGCTAGGTAAAGAAAAATCCTCAAAAAATATCAGATGGAATTATCTCATAGCTGTTCTGAAGAGTTTTTAGTTGTACAGTCCAGTTAGATATTAATGTCACTCCAGCACTGACTCCTTAGTGGCAGATTGTAATGAAATAAACCATGAAAAATAAGCTATATAAACATTTTTATAGACTTTGATAAAATAAGTAGGATTAACAGACATTTATGTAATAAACCACAATAAATCTTATAATTCCTTAGAAATTATAGAAAGCAGTTTTTAATGATCTCTATATTGAGTCACAAAAGCAAGTGCAGAATAATTTCTGAGTGTTGAAATTAGAAAATATCACACACCCAGTTCTTCTGATTACTGGATGAGTGTTAATGCCAAACAAAATTAGTGGTTGATTAATTAAAAAAAAAAAAAATCCAAAAGGACTAATGATTAAGAGCTTTGTAATGTGCTGAACTCAAAAAGACCAGGCCTTCTATACCCAGTTCTCACAAAGAGAAGGCTATAACCTGTTGCCAACATGATTCTACCATGAAGTATAACTGAGGAGAAATGTCTAACTACATGTATTTTAAGGGAGAAAAATACCTGTTTATTGTCATCTTAGTCACCTCATTTGTAAAATTGTCACTTTAAGTATCACCAATAGCAAACTAAATAAAAGCTTTATGTGTATCTATGTTGAGATTTTCAGAATATCTCAAAACACTGTGTGTCAGCTAGGGCTCAAACTACAGAGGCAGGTGCACAGGCACATGCTGAATGCTTAAACATATTTGAGGGCTGTAGCCTTAACTTTGGAGGTGCCACTTTGGTTATGCCCACAAGGCAAGATCTTTGGGGAATACCATCTAACCTGTAAGAACAAAGCTCATTGCACATTTGCTCACCTGACATGAATTTCTTCGACAGCTATTTCAAAGCACCCTATTAAATGGTACACAGAGAAGTAAGGAGTCGGATGCAAGCTACAGTAAATTTCATTGAGAGCAGATGGCGGGAACGAACAGAGCTCAGGGGAAACCCCTCACACCCACCCATGCCACCATAGTGGGGCTTTCTGGAAGCTTTTGGGCTCCCCTCGGGGCAGCCCATTCCCTCAGAACAGCCACGCCGGGCCAGGCTCAACCAACAGGCTCCATGCAGGCACCGCAGCCCCCGATCAGTGCCCCCGATCAGTGCGTTCAAAGCCCCACAAAAGCTTTTGGCTCCCTGACAGCAGACGCCTCCAGGCTTCCCCCACAGCACCGGCAGTGCCAGAGGGATGGCAAGCTACTGATGAGAGAGGTGGGTCTCAGCTGCAGTGCCCACCCGGGTCACTGTGGGACCTCTAGTTGCACTGCCTAAGTGCAAGTGAGGCTCTGGCATCATGGTGCACGCTGGAGCGCCTGCGTGCCACCAGCTGGAGCTACAGAAAGCCCTCAGGATCCTGCAATCAGACCCATAAATCACACTGCATGGACACTAGCAGGTGCTGGGTTATTGTTAAAGCACAGGTGTTAAAGCATAGACAGATGTTTATAATGTCACGATTGCCTGAAAGCGTGGGCACTGAAAGCTCACCTTTGATTAACAGCTCATCTGTGCCAAACAAGTATGCAAAACGATGAATACTCATGAAACCCCAAATTATGGGAAATCGTGTCTGACTATAATTACAATCTGTATTTGACACCCCCCCCCGAATGTAAGCGCTGGCTGGATAAAGAAAAAGAGCAGGAAAATGCTGCACAGTTATTAAAAGCACTCATGGTTGTGCTACATTGCCCTCTGCCCTCTAGACAGAGCTGTCTTTCAGAGGAGAGGCCAGGGCACTCAGCCAGACCCAGTACTTCGGACTGTGTAAGTTCCCAGCGCATAACACATGCAGAGAGGGAGACAAGCAATTTGAGAGGCTATGAAATACTCGGAAAGATAAGTGTAAGCAGTGGATTTATTAATTGGCTTTCCTCTCTGAAAACTGTTGTCCTTTTATGACCAGCTAAAATATGAACCCTGAGAGTTAATGCTCTGTTACAGGGAAATTTTTAGCATGCTGGCATTTATTCTAAATAGCCCAATACCATAAAAATTCACAGTCTTCTGAATTTTCACTTCTAAGGAGAAGAATAGCTACCGTATAGTGCTTGCCTTTCTTCTCACTGTGCTGTGTTCCTAACTCATATTGCCTCATCAAATAGGTCAGCTAGTTCACCAGGAAAATACAAACCAAGTACTTAAAGAATACAGGTATACTGAGATTCCAACTACAGAAGAACCTTATCTCATTCTCTCCTTCCTCTGCAGAAATAAACTCTGCTTTTTCTAGCAGTCCTAAGTCCGATCTCTATTTTTCAGAGTACAGTAGTATGTCCCATTGAGCTAAGTTTTTGCTTATCATTGGGGCTTATTATTAGATTTAACTGAAGAACTGTGTAGACTCAAAGTGAAGGTGGAAGTTCTCAAAGCCATATGATCCATATTTTATATCTTACACTGGGAAGACTATAACCACACCTAACTCACACATCTAAAAATTGATAAAACCTAATACATTATTATGAGAAAATTAAATAGACACAAAATATGGAAGTTTCTTGACTTTTCTGGTCTGTAAGACTGGAGCTTGTATTTTAATCATAAAAATTTGTCCCTGCTGAATTGAAACTCCTAATACAGGGCTAATACAGGGTTTTAAATTTGGATGTAAAGTCCAGGGATTCAGATGAGTTCCATGTACATCTTATTTATAATTTTTGTCATCCACCCAAACCCAAAGTTTGTTGTCGGAATTTTGTTGCTCATTTTCAAAACCCAGAGGCAACTAGAGGCAAGCGGGCACAGAAGCAGAGCTACTGTTTTCCAAGAACAGGGGTCTGTCCTTCATAATGAAGCTTAAATCATTTGTGATAGTCTTATGCATAGGTATTCTGTTTCATTTGTATTCACAAAGGCCACTGCTCCCTTAACAAAGGGTGTTACTGGGACAAATAGCAGGAACTTTGGACTTTATCAGCGTTTCTCTTCTTACAGTACTTGATTTTCCTAATGTGAATGACAGTAGAGTTCCAACTGAACCTTAATGAGGTTTGAAAAGAGGTCAAAAACTCTTGAAAACACTTTTTCAGAGACTTGTTCCTGGCATCCTGGATACAGAATTGGACATGATTAGAATAGGAAGTGAGGAAATAATGGAAATTGTGTGTATTATTCAGGCATAAGAGGGGGTTACAAAAGATAGCATCACTGAGTAAAAAGTGATTAATTATTGACAATATGGTTCCCCCAAAGCAATGCTGAAAGTCCCAGAGTTCCCTGGTGAGCTAGGAAAACTAATGCAGATGTAAAAATCCTACGTGGTATTACTCTGTATAGCAAGGATGACATTGATGGGGCCAACTCATGGAAAAGCTTAATACAGCCTAGGGAGTGGCTAAATATAGATGAAGTTTGGAAAGAGCTTGATAACAAATTATCTTTTTTCTTTATTTCAAATTAAATGTATTCAAATGTGAATAAATAATTATATTTTACAAATATTTTCTCTTAAGGAAACTTTTCAGTACATTTAATTTTAAAATATTCAAGCTAGTATGATCACTTAATTTACTGTTGCTCTTAGATATGCATAGGCATAATTCAAACATAATGGAAAATTTTAAAATTTTCTGATTGTTATCTACTCAAAATCTTTATAGATTTATATATAAGTCTATATGGAAAGGAAAACAATTTTTCCACTGCACTGCATGGGAAAATTATTTCTTTGAACTTTTTCATTACAGCTATTATTTTCCAGGAAAATATAACTGTATGTTGTTGATTTTTGTTGGGGGGGGGCAATGGAATAGTAATAACCAGCTTGCAGGCAGCTTTCAGTGACTTCCTGTATTACATTTCAAATCAACAAAGTAATCATCAAGCATAATGTCACCATTTGTCTCCATTCACTCTCTTGACCTTTAGATTGCCCATTAAAGAGAGGAAGACCAGTTCCTATCCATGTTTTGGCAATAGAAAATATTTTCCTGCTGTAGATACACATTTATTCAACAGAAGTTGCAGCCCAACTGACGTCCATCTGATTTGGCAGTTTCCTTCCTCTTTACTGGAATAGGAAGCACATATAATTATAGGCTATTCCATTAAATAGGTTTAAGGGAGGAGATTCTGAGAGAGGAAAATACTGCCTACATAGATAGAAATGATGAAATTTAGATAATCACTGAAAGGAGAGAAAAATGTTGTGTTGCAACGTTATGGCTTTTGAATGGACACACTTGCTGTCAAAATGAATCCAAATCCACTAACAGAAGGAAACAACATACTATAGCTCTTGTGGCACCGTCCCTCTATTTATTACACAAATTCTATGCTGGGATAAAAAAAAAAAAAAAAAAAAAAAAAAAAAGTAGCTGAGTGGGATGAGAATAATAAAAGCATTTAAATTCTGAGTAGCTTCAAAAATATCCATGATGGTCTGGTCTTACTGCTCACTTCATAGGCTCAATTGCCAACACAGCTGAATTTGTAGGATTTTTTTCTACAGGTATCAGAAATATTGTAGAGTTTACAATATATTGTACAAACGAAGGAAGAGCTTACTTCACTTGCCTTTAAGTGGAGATAAAGTCTATAGTGAGCCATACTCTCCAATACAAATTTTTACATAACAATGGAAGACAGCTCTCTCCTTTCCACATTTTCATTCACTGAAATAAAATGAGAAAATATTTTATATTATGAACAGAATTTTACAGTCTAGTATTTGCATTACATCTCCAATAAAGGACAGCTCACCACCTTCAATAGAGTAGTGAAGTCTGTCTCATATTATAGACCTCTTGTTTGCCAAGAAAATTAAATGCCAATTGTTTAGTAGAGGTTTCCCAAGAGTAACTGCATGTGCTCCAAAAGTGTAGTAAATTTGGCAGTCAAACTCAAATGCTGCACAGCAGAGTCATGTCAAAGAGCACTGTCGTAGTATAAGCTGCCCAGAGACTTCTGGAAAAAAACTGGTACTCAGAGCAAAAAGGAAGTGAGATTCAGAGCAACATCTCTCATTTCTTTGACAGCTGGGCCACAGGTACACTGTGGAAGTTGATTTACAGTTTTGCTGTTTCACAGAAGGCCCTGTATTCAGGGAAATGCAGGATCAAAAGAAAAAAACACATACCTCAGCTGACACTGAGGATGTTTCTGTAAATCCAGAGCAGGACTTCAGTGGCATGCTATTTGAATTCTCCGTTTTCCCTGTGTGTAAGTTTTGAGGAAAAACCCAGAGATGAATAAAACGTTACATTTCTGTCTTTCCAAGGATTGGGAGATACTTAGGGAGGTACTTTTCAGTTCTTTGTCAAGCAGAGTTCACTGTAGGAAGTGACACAAAATTTGTGTCACTGTTGTTGTGTGTGAGTCAGTAGAAACTACAACTCACTCAGCTTCCTGTTCCCCCCACCCCCACTTTACAAGTGAATCCCACTTCAGATGAAACCCATGTGATTCAGTACCAGAAGTTAAATTCTATACACCCTATATACATATATAAATATATATATACCTATTCTATAAACTATGTTGGTGGTCCTCTTGGGTTTGGTTACATTTTGAACTGATAGTAAAACAAGAAAAGTTCTTTTAAAGCACAACTAAGTATAAAAGGAATCTACAGAGAGGACAGGAAGGTGGCTGTGGCTCTATTAAACACATGTGGAAGTGAAAGCACTGCCCTAGTCTAAAGAAGTGTTGAATAAATGAAAGTGGTAGAATCTATGGTGGAGGCCAGGCCACATCAGGAGTGGTTTTGCTCTGGAGAGGAAAAATACTTTAGACTAGAGAATGATTATCAGTAATATGAATGAGTAGGAAGAAAGGCCTGTGTACACAGTGTTTTCAATCAGCTTTATCCCTTCAGTACTATACTCTTGCCTTTTGAACACCTAGAAGATTTTAAAGTGTTCTGGTTCTCTGTCTGGAAATAGTGTCAATATATAGGAACTCACACTTTTAAATGAATGAGAAAACAAACATCACAATGCACATTTCTGTACCTGTCCCATAGACTTCCCTCTCCAGCCTTTTGGAAGGGAGCAACTGATCAGAGCTGTGAGAGAACCAATGAAGACCTTTCCTTTTTTTACTTTGTAAATGATGTGAAGAACATGTTCTTCTAATTCTTAAAGAATAAACCATTCTGCTATACACACATTTATGTAAACACTTATAAGTAATCCTGATGAGCACATCTATCACAGAAGAAGAGGAAAGTATTTTGAACATTTTTATGTTTTACTGCTTTCCTCCTGGCTACAAAATATATGAAAGAGTATATATAGGCTGGTCTATAAAGGATTTACAGGCAAGCCATGGAATAATATATTATGCTTTTCACCATTACTGATGATAACAACATTGATAGGTCTATATATTTCTGTGTAAAGACAAGTATAGACTAAAAAATACAATGACATGCAGAGAGCAAGAAGAACAAAGTGCATGAGAGAAGACTGAGGTGATGAGGAGGGTCATGTCATGGTTTAGACTCAGAGGGCAACTGAGCATCATGCAACTGTTCACTCACCCCTTCCCCTCTCAGAGATGGGATGGAGAATGTGAGGCAGAAATGACTCAAAGAGTCCGTCTAACACAGGGAGGAGTAGCTCACCATTATGATCATGGGCAAAAGACAGCGGAAGAGAACATCACTTTAATTCAAATGCTAACAAAGACAACTTTTAACAGACAAGGTGGGACAGTGAGAAGCACCATCACATTCAAAAACACCTCCCCCACCCCTCCCTTCTTCCCAGGTTCAGTTCCCTCCCCATCTCTCTACCTCCTCCCCCAGCGGCACAGGGGGCAGGGGATGGGGGTCACAGTCAGCTCCTTCCTTCTGGGGAGGTGGGGTGAATGCCGCACATTCTTCCCCTACTCCACGTGGTTCTGTTCTCACTGCAGACAGTCCTCCACGAAACACCTTCACAGTGAGGCCTTCCCACAGGTTGCAGCCATTCCCATGCTGATCCAGCGTGGGTCACCCTTGTGTGTTGTAGTCCCCCCAGTGCTGAACTATAACAGCGGGGGCCGATTCTCTCCTCAGAGCCTTCCTTTAAGTGCAGACACCTGTCCTAGAGCAGCTTTCTCCAGAGGCTTGTGGTTGGCCTCTACTTCACTGCTGACCTCCATGTGTGGCAGGGAAAGTTAGCCCTGCCATCTCACCATGGGATACAGGGGTCTCTGCTCTGGTGCACCTCCCCCATGTCCTTCCCCTTCCTTCTGCTGACCTGGGTGTTCATCCTTCTCGCAACCCCTCCTCACAAAGTCCCAATCTGCCAGTCTCAGGCCAGCTCGGATCAGTGACGCACCGAATAATGACAAAATCTCTTCTGTTTGTGAAGGAGGAGCATTGCCAAGAGCCAATGCTACCATCCAATGCGCAAGCCCCAATTTATTAACCCCTGTTTACATATTTCACTTCTGTTTTTTCCATCCTACTGCCCTTCAAATCTAGTCTGTTTACTCCAGTGTTTACATCCTTTGTTTCTTTTTTTCCCATCCTACTGACCTTCAGATCTAGTCTGTTTACTGACCACTTGCTCATCACACACTCCATAGGTGGTATTTTGACCTGCAGCTTCTCACATTTGCAACAGGGTGTTTCACACTCTTGCTTCATTTACCCATGATCATCCTTCTAGTCTGAAGGTCAGTTTACAACTTTGCTAACCACTACTTCTTTGTTCCCATACCAACCCCTGCTCAGGTTCCTCTTCTTAAATATGTTATTGCAGAGGTGCAACTGATTGGTTTTGCCCTGGCCAGAGGTGGGTCCAACTTAGAGTTGGGGAGCTTTTGAGAAGCTTCTCACAGGGGGCCTCCATTTTAACCCCCTTCATCACTACCAAAAGAAACACACCACAGAAACCCAGCACAGGTCATCACAACTGTTTTTCAAATATGTAAAAGGACATTGCAAGAAGAATGAGAATAATATGTCCTCCATGTTTAAAGGAAATAGGATTTGGAGTAACAGACATAAATTGTAGCAAGAGATATTCAATATAGACCTAAGGAAGAATAAAGGTAAAATGCCAGCATTTTCAAAATAATTATTACGAAGCAATTGAACAGATTCATTTGGGGAGTTTGTAAAGTTTGTGTTATAGAATATCTTTAAATACAATGTAAATACCTCTTAACTCCACTTGTAGGCAAAGCAATGGGATGGACCAGAAGATATCTTGATATCCCTTCTCACACTGCAATTCAATGATTTTCAGAACACTTGCTGATACTTCTCTTGCCTTTTAAAATGGAAAAAGCATATGCTTCACGTAGCCTCTTGTTGCACTTCACTTATTCACTAATTAAACATTTCCCAATAGATGTGCCAATTGTTTTCCCCTAAGACTGAATGATAACCTAAAGCGTACACTTTGACATACTTGAGCCTGCATTTGTATCTCCTTCACACATTTAAGTTTCTGAATCGCATGTGAGTTTTTCTGTCACATATCATACAAGTAAGTACAGGTTAGATCATTATATATGCAAAATGAAATTTAAGTTACAGATAAAAATATAGAAACAATTTAAAAAATGCACCTACAGAAGTAAATAATTTTTCTAAAGAAAAATATACTACTGTTCTTTAAGATTTTTGTACATATGTTAGTGGAATAAGTTAAAACACTTTCCAATCTCCATTATGAAAAAACTCTGTATTTATGTATGAATAAAAACTAGAAATTAAATGAAAAAATAATTCAAAGCTGAATATTTTTAGGCAAGGTGTAGGTTTCAAGACCTAAATTTAGTTGCAAATTTTGTAACCAACTCATGCATTTTACTGCGACAAACCAAACCTTATATCACGCTGTACTGAAATTTTGAATAGGCTGTAGGTTGCCCTATTTCAGGATAAAGGTTTGGTAACTCCTGACAAATCCAGAACTTAGCAGCTTTAGGTTATAAAACTACATTCTATCCTAAAATATTGTCATTTAAGGCACCTATGATTCTTGGATACTTTTATTGTCATATTACCATTAAAAAAATGTAAGTACAAATGTGTAGTTTTTGCCCTTAGTAAATTCTCTTGCTAGTTTTAAGCTGTTTTTAAACAGTAGTATCTGAGCAAAAGCTGTTTTACAACTTTTAGTGTCTGACCTCTGGAAAGCATTTATGCAGTTTATCATTGAAAAACAGATAAAGCCCCGCTCCTTCCCCCTACCTCCCCACCCGGTACAATTTCCTGAGGTTTAAAAGTAGTATAATCACACATCTCAGTGCAGAAACAGCATAGAAATTTTTCCTCCTGTTCTGTTCACATTTTTCTTATTTGTACACTGATCCACTCAAGTAGAAGGAAATTGTGTCCTACATGTGACCTCAAATTTTAGACAAATTATTTGCTTCCCATTCTATCAAAGGCTAAAACATCCATACAAATATGAGCATGTAGAAGATAGCTGAGATCTGTACTTTATGTGTCTATAGCTTGCAGGCTTCAATTTTCAGCTGTAACTGATAGAATGATTGCAGTCCGTTGGATTTTGGATCAAAATCTGATCTCATTCCAGAATCAAGTTATGCTTGTGTAAGTGAAATAAGACTTGAGACTTATATGACATTATATAATATTAAAAGAAACAGCTATATGCCTTATGGTGACCATCATTCTGAGATGCATTGTGCACTCTTAGCATGTGTGCCAATATAATGAGCTCAAAAATATGAAACTGAGAATATTCTGGCCAGCCTCTTCTGAGGTGATTACTATTAGGTAGTGCACTACCACCCCATCCCAGGTATGCACAGAGGTCACCACAACACCTCTCTTACTTTCTTAGCCAAAGCACAGGCCAAGAACATTCTTCATTCTGAAGTGGGAAGTAACAGGGAGCTGTGGAATACAGCAAAGATCTAGGCTTTATATTGGCTTTCTGGTCTTTTAGCTGTACGTACCCTGAACTACTGGAAAAGAAAAGGCTGTGTAGAATTAAACAATAAATAGTAACGTTTACACTGTAGAACACTATCTCTTGTTATCTCAAGTGACTACCATGTAGCTGCCTTCCACACTTAAGGAAGTGTGGAAGGCTTAAGTTGAGTCACATGTAATAAACAGGATACTGCTAATATTGTACAACATTTACTTTTAAAGTAACATTTTAAAAAGCAGTTTTCTTCATACTTAAAGAAGATGACAGCTGCCCTCTCCAAAGCAAAGGCTGCATGTGCCCTGGTGGGAGAACCACTAACCTGACAACATGACTCTCATTTGACTAGTAGTGTAGCCTCCTGTGTTTTGACTTCTGGTTGCATAAGTTTTGGGAGACTTGGGATGCTTGTCTCTTCTAGTATCTACAAATACAATATATAGCCTTTAAGAGACTTAATTAACTTAGTTCTATTTAGGTTAAATGGTATGCTATTTAGGAATTCAAAATGGTGAAGCTGAAGAGCTGAGTTTAGGAGAAAATGTGAGGAATGCACTATGAAGTGTAGGCAAAATCCCAGAGGAATTTGAGAAAAACTGTATGGAGCCTGAATAGAGTATGCCTTTGGGAAAGCTGGGATGTAATACAACTGCCATAAACTCCCATAATCATGCTGTCTTGTAAGCTAAAATGGCTGGAAATAAATAAGAATTTTTCTTAGATGCATTATAGAAGAATTTATCTATCCTAATTAAGTATTATTAAGACTTCAGAATGGATAAAGGAGGGAAAATGCTCTCACTGAAAAAACAGAATTTAAAGGGATGCAGTTGTTTCAGAATGTGAATATAAAGTACGATACTATGGAGGTGGCTATGTTGCTACTACAGGTGCAAGAAGAACACTAATCTAGTCAAAATCAAAACTTGTATATATGTGGTAGGATTTTGGGGGGATCACGGTCATGCACTGATCCTGCAGGGTTTGGACAATCCAGGCTGGGTCTCTGAGCAGAAAACTGCCACGTGGTAATCCTGCCCTTGAGGTCACCTGGAAAGGCAAGAATGAGGAAGTCAGGCTAGTGCTTCCTTCCTGTTTGAATGCCCAGATACACTGACCACAAAGTAGATTTAGTTTATACACACGTACTAACGATGCAGACCTATCACAGCACTTCCGGGCGCGTGATAAGTGCCTTTAGCCAATAGATTGTAAAGCATAGAGCATGTGACCATCTGGCTCTGTATATCTTGACGCTATTTGGGTAAATAAAGGAGAACGACTTTCATCCTATCGGTGTGAGGTCATTACTCTGGTCTCGCCCTCTGTATGAGGTCCCTCCTACATAGATAAACATTACAAATTTACTTTTGGTTCAGAAGAACACAAAAATGTTAAATGATATTGTTATAACTGGAAACATGAGAAACATAAAATCACAATCCTAACAGTTTCTCAGTTCTATGTGAAGTAGTTCAGAAACTGCAGGAGCAAAAATCAACATCAGTGTTAGTTATAAGGACTTCAACTGCTAGAATAGTCAAACCTTTCTATATACTTCTGGTGGAACTAAGAGTTGAATATTCTTGAGTCACAGTCATGTTATATTTCTTTACACTAACTATGTGTAAAGGCCACAGATGCAGTAAGATCTGTTAGTCTGCATACATATTAGAAAGAAAGGAGATGCTATAACAAAAATAATTTTTAGGTAAAACATTTCTTGGATCCAGAATAAAAAGCTGAGCTTTCCTTTGTGTATCTTTAAACTTTTTTGTTGTATTTTTTCTTATATTTTGTGTCTAAACGAAAACCATAGAAAATAAACTGTTTTGAACAACTTCTTCCCCTTTCTAGAGTGTGACCCTAATTGGTCTATTTGTGTTTATGTCATCATAGACTTCCACTCTTCTAAGAAAAAGAAATAACCCTAAAAAATTGTTGTGCTATATCCAGTATATCCTCTGAGAAGGAGGAAGTAGGAGGAAGTTTCTGAACACATGCTTTAAAGCTTTTCTAAATACTACTTACCTTACTTATAACATTTCATGAATATACAATGTTAACAATCACAGGCTATTTTGATGTACAAAGTATCTGAGGAAGTTTGGATATTGTAGTTCAAAAGAAAAGAATACAAGTTTTTGTCATAACATTTATTTTATTTTTAAATTTTAGGCAAATCTTGAAACTACTCTGAAAAAGCAAAACATTTCTCATTGTTTGTTTCTTAAAGAAAACTCCCAAAAGGTAAAGGAAAGAAATTTAATACACAAAGGGTTACTGGAATAAGCATAGAAACATCACTTCCAATGTCAAAATTTACCCAGATGCCTTGGCACAGGTGATGTGGGAAAGTGAGAAAAACTATTAGCAATACAGTATCTACAGAGAGGATAAAAAATGGCATAGATGGCTGTGTTTCAGTCATTCAGCCATTGGAAGTAAGGAACTTTCCCCTTTGGTTTTAATATACTCAAAATTTGGCCTCAAGGTTTCCTTATCTATTAAAAATTATTACTATGTGCTAAAATTAATGAAATTCTGGATTTATAAAGTTCTAGCTATTTAGTGTAATATACATTTAAAAATGTAAGTACCTACTTTGTCAATACTGTCATATTTCACCTCCAATTCAGAGAGTTACAATCCCTCTTCCTCTCTTTATTGCCTATGCAAGTAGCCAATTAAGCCTTCTTAAAGTAACAGATCTGACTAACTTTCACAAGGAACATTTTGTTGTTAGTACAATGAAGAACTCCAAAACAATATAAAGATCACATAAAACTGTTAAGTCATAGTGAACATGACTGCTCAACATAGCCTGTGGCCCTGTCTTATATTCAGTGAAAGCCCATCTTATATTCAGTGTGTTTAGAAACATGGACATTTTCAAATTATTATCAGCATAGTAGAAAAAAAACCCTCACTTCACTGGGACCACTGCCTCCCTTTTTTGAACATATGTTAATCTCTTTTCTTAGAAAGAAGGAAAACTGCTTTTTAAAATGTTACTTTAAAAGTAAATGTTGTACAATATTAGCAGTATCCTGTTTATTACCTGTGACTCAACAAACCCCAATGAGTCACAGTCTTAAGAACGTTTCTGTTGCAACTTCCAGCCTGACTAGAAAACAACATTCTATAAATAATCAAGTCACAAGTACTCAAATGCTTTCTTTCCAGATGGAAGTAGAGTAAAGCACATTCAAGTATTTAGTTGAGTTTGGGACTTAGCATGTATGCCTTTGAAAGGATTAGTCAGTTGGGTTTGATAAGTTTCATGCACTGTTGTAATACAAATAAAAGAAAAAATACATATTTGTTTCATGAAATTTGGAAAACAACCACAAAGAATTGACTCTATAAATGAGATAATAGACTAAGTTAAGAAATTATTCAGTATCACACTTTGGATAGTAAATAAGCATTGGTGGTGTACTGTCATAAATTACAAGCAATGTTGATGTACTGTCATAAATTACACAGTTACTAAAGGTACACAAAAATATATAGTAGATATATTGTGAAGTCACTCGTTCCCTTTTCAAGCACAGTTTGCTCTATATCAAGCTTCAGAAAGACTCCAAGCTTCTTTTAAAGGTTTCAGTCTTTCATTTACATTAGCATCTGTTCTCTTGTTTACTGTTTTCATTGTGTTTTAAGATTCCTCCTTTTTCTCCAGACAAGATTATTTGGGCTCTTTATTGGGAGTTTTTTATTAAGACTCAAAAATCACCTACTGTTAAAAGTAGTAAATAGAATTATAAACTTTAGGGAAACTTAAGGATCGGTTATATAATATATATTATGTAATATTAAAAATGACTGACATTTCAAAGTAAAATAAATTTCAAACTAGCTAGAGGCTTTAGTAAAGATTGTATCAATATGTGAACCTTTAGAAATCTCTTAGACACAATGAATGTTTCCATTTTTAAGTGAATTACATTTCTCGTTTATTTTCTTATATTTCTGTGCTTTTGTAAATTATGACCATAATTCATATATTCATAATAGTAAACTTATAGAGGTATACATTCAAATAGAATGAGAACCCTCAAAACCACATACATTTATTTTAATACTTTAAAAGTACATATAACTCATTGTTTTGCACAAAAATCAGGTTCCTTCCATATTTATGTTATAAACAATCACTCTTTTTTGGGGGCAAAGAATTGGTTCCTATGTGCAACAAATAAGAAAAAATTGAGACTGTTTCTTGCCATTCTTAAGGTCCGTTCTAGTCAACAATGTTGAATTACACATGTTTTCATGTGTGATAAAAACTAGGACAAGAACTTTAATACCAGTCCTGAAAAACAGACAGCAATTAAAGTATCAGATAAGTCACTACCACATGGAGACAAAAATTCAAACAAAAATTGTACCTGTTAAAATTATTATTTTTTTTTTTAAAAAAGGGTTACATTAAAATCTAGTAACATACTGAGGTTTCCAGGTTGCCTTCTTTGTTCATCTAGATATCAGTGAAATAGCTGAACATTCAAGACTGCTAAACTTCTGTTTTATTTATGTAATTGCTTGAGATAATTTTTAGCACAGTCACTATATTTAGTGCACTGGTTTTCTAAAAAAAAAATCACATTATAAGTTTTTGCAGCAAAACCTATTAGAATTAAAAAAGCCAAGAACTGTTTTCAGTCCTTTTTCAGGTGCTGAATGAATAAAAGATGGAAATAATTTCTGCTCGCATAAACAATAAAGTAGTGTTTACTCTTGATTCCCCCCAAATACTCTGGATTTCTTTTAAAACACCTCATGGACAGATTTTCAGTTATATAATCATTTTTTTTTTGAAATTTGAGAGAATAGTTGAAAAATAAAGGCAGTTGCATCTGCTGGTCCCCCAAGAGGAGTATCAGGAAAGTACTCCAAAGCACCTGTGAAGACAATGTAGATATTTTTAATGCAGAGCATTTAATCTTCAAAAAATGAGATTTTAATCAAATCACACAACTCAGTCATGAGAAATCACATCTGCAGGGAGGGAGCTTAGTCCACTTCTGTCTGTCTCTGCGTATGTTTAGAAAACGGAACTTGTTGCCCTTCATGTATCTTCCAGAATACGACACATAATTGAACATGCTATTTTTTGCCAACTTTGACTTTCTGCTCTTCATTCAGCTATGGCTATGTTCAGACAATTCAAGCCAGTGTTCACAACATTTACTCCAGAGTCCCAGTGTTTTCCCTGATGTCCATAGATTTCCAGAAGAATGTCTTTTGGAAAGGCTGACTTCAATATGATTCCTTCCTGATGCTAACCAACGTCTGGTCTCTTTCTTTGCAGTGACAGCAGAAAGTGAGCTGGCACAGGGCTATGAGTATCTCAGGAAAAGTCATGTACTTCTCTGTTAGTGTCCCACTTAACTGCAGGAGATGAGACAAAAGCTGTATCTTGATAAATAATACTTTGGCTATGATAATCTTTCCTCTCCTCTCTTTCTCTTTGCTTTTGTGGTCTGCTAAATTATTCCAATATTTTATCTATTGCCATAGTGGATTCCTAGGGAAATATCCCCCATTTTCTTTGAAGGCACATAAGTTTTCTAATCCTCTTTGTCTTCAAAGCAGATGAAATCTGAAACCTGATTTCAAACCTGAACATGAGATTTTACTTAGAGTATACCTTTAGTCTGAATACGGTAGGAATAAAAAGCTGAAAAGAATACAGATACCTTTAGTGCTTCATTGGCATATGTATCATATGTTCTTATATATTTTATTGCTTTTTTAAAAATGCATAAGCTGTCTCTTCAAATCAATACAAAAGCTATTTAGTGCACTGCATTGTTCAGAAATATTTGTGGCACTGACCTGAGTCCTAAATTTCCTTACAAGTTTGGTATTCAAGTCTTTTATTTTCTTGGCTTCTTTCAATATCTCCATCCATTATGACTGAGAAATGAAACAGTCTTATCTAAGAGGTGAACTATTTTATCCTGTTGAAGAACACACCCTTGCTTTTGTTTAAATGGGTACCAGAGTAAAAAATACCTTTACACTAATACCTGTGTCTTAGTGGTGTTTTCTATGCAATGTCACATCTCACCAGAGCAGACTTTCACAAATTTTCAAATACTTCACATTAGCAGCTGAATTGGGATGACGTATCCAGTGTTCATTTCCATACTAGACCTGAGGCAAATGCAAATAAAGAAGGAAAGAAAAGGGAAAAAAAAAACAACTAACCAACCAACCAAACAAACAAAAAACAACCAAAAGAGAGATCATTTTCAACTTAAAAGAAAAAAATTACAAGTTCAATTTTATTAGAACATTTAAAGAAAGGAATCAGTTTTCATGATGTGTTAATTGAATAATGAATTATAAGATATTTATAATGTGCCATTGCTCTTCACTGGAAATTTTATCATAAGCATTTTTGTTCTATTTAGAGTGAAAAGTCTTTAAAAGTTATAAAAGTAAATGCTGCTTGGGGTATTGATTGGCAGGAAGCAATATAAACAAAGATTTTGAGCTGTGTCAAAAGTAGTTAAACTACTGAGAATATGAGATACTTGATGCTTTGTGCGAAGTGTTATTGCTTATACAGTAATAGTTCTTAGGAGTCCCAAAAGTAAGTCACTACCCAACAAATGATGGCTCTATACAAAACAGAATATGAAAGCCTCTCTCTAACCAGTTTTCAGACAGTGTGACTGCAATGTAATGTCCTCATCAGTGAACCTGGGTTTAAAACACCTGATAAAATACTGAGAGCAATCTAGCCACACTAAAATCCAAATTGTTTCCTGCTGAGTGACTTCACATCTGTGATAGACTGGTCCAAACTAGAATTCCATATCTTTCCTCAAAACTAGACTCCAGTATTTGAACTCCAGTAATGTATCCTGCAACAAATTTTGGATGCATATATCATTGCAGTCTAATTGTCCTAAATTAGGAAAACCCCATATATTTTTAAGAAATATTCCTACAATTAGAAAATTAACATAACACTGGCTTCCCTTCATTAACCTATGAAAGATATCGGGGTTTAAAATGCTCTAATTTGACTGGTGTAAGAAGAACATCAGGGACCTTCACCTGAGGTGTTTGGAGCATAAGAACTGGCTTTACTGTTCAGTGAAACAGGATTATATTGAAAAATGCTGACTTGCTGTCTGAAGTGTAAACATTAGGTAAATGAGAGGAAGGGTGCCCATTAAGCTTTGTATACACTTGTGGAAAGCTGCTGGGTTTCTCATGGATCTTTATCAGCACTTGTGGGATATCCAGTTCTGTAGTGGTTCCCTGAGTTTCTCAAGGCCTGTCACTCCATAACAACCCAGTTGCTCCGGGGAACCCACTCTCACCGCCACAGAGCTGTAGGAGCCCCAACTCTCCCTGCTACAGAGCTCTGACACAGTGCTTGGAAAGCAGGCTGGTGACCCCAGCTTTTCCAGACACTTGGTTAACTATCCAGCACTGTGGGATTTCCCTGGAGCACAGTGGCTGGAACCAAATTTAAAATGTTTTCAGTTAATGAAAGTTTTCTTTTCTTTCAGCTGTTTCAACTATTGGTTTCACTTACAGTTTTGCCACTAAATTCAATGGGGCCACCCTTTTACTCTAAGGGCATTATGAGATTAATGATTATGAGATTAGTGAAGTTTAACTTAAGTGAAATAAAAATCACTCATCAGAATTGATAAATACCAATTGGTGAAGGTATCTCTGAATGGTACAGAAGTTCACCACATCAACCAACAAACTGAAACCACAAACTTTCTTCTGCTTTCAAGAAGAAGAAATGCACCACCACATGGATATCTAAACCCTGAGACTGTGAAGTGTATTAAACAGAAAAGATGACTAGCACAAGCACAGGATGTTACTGAAGCTAATAAAAAAACCCCAATGAGGTTTAAACCTACATTAAACTTATGTGGTCAATTAATCGTAATACAAACTGTTCATCACTGAAAACAAGTTCACGCACAAATATTTCAAAATACTCACCCTGATGGGGAGAAATTCTTATTTCCTGGATTTAATAACTGTATTTTTTTTTTTCTGAGTAATGTAGATTTGTTATATTTGGATCCCAAACTCAGTGTGACTTCCATCTTTTCAGAAGAATAAGAAACAAAACAAAATATTACATGTTACTTCAGCAGAGTACTGGGAAAATTCAAAGTTTCTAAAGTTCTCTTGTTGAAAGATGCTGTCCAGTAAGTAATGCTGGCAGTCTTTCTCAAAAATGCCAAAAAATAATTATATTAAAATCTGAAAACATTGCCTCAGAACTCAGCAAGGTTTAGAAACTTTTCCAGATTAACTCCTTTCAGCTGCTGCTAAAAGGAAGTGTGTCTTACTAATGTGTGGACATCACTAGTACAAGAAAAGGAAATGATTTGATTTGTGTTTTTGTTGATGGTTCAGTTTGTTTGGGCTTTTTTTGTTTGTTTGTTTTTTTTTTTTTTTTTTTTAATACTTGCGGTGATTTTAACAGAAAGTAGGTGGATTTTTCTGGGAAACAATCTTTTGGTCATCTTGAATTCAAGTATGTCCATATATACTATTTTCAATTACATAAATATTTAATGAAAGAAAAAGTAGCATAAATTTTGTAGGAATAAAAGTTAATTCCTCATTGTCATTCTTCTTTCTCAGTTTTAGCTGTGGTGAAAGGATGCTGACAAACAGTGTCAGAGGCTGCAGCCTTATGTTCTCTCAGCAGGCTGACCCAGGACAATCTGTGTTGCAGTTTTTCTCACACTGCAGTGTGTCTTACCACTGGTCTGAGGGGACCAGTTCTTCCAGATGACATGATAGCTTGTTTGCCATGTTATTTAATTTTTTAACAATTTGTTGAATAAGCCAATGTAGACTAGACTAGGTTTGACACGTATGTCTTTATATACATCTATTTCTTTAAGAATCTGCAGCTAATTTCAAGAATATGGTTACCAAATAGTACAAAGGAAAAAAATGTAGTAATTTAAAAAAAAAAAAACAAAAACAACCAACCAAACAAAAAAACAACAAAAACAAACCCACAGATATAATACTACACACATTTAGAAACTGCAGGAGAAAAAATGTATGCAGAAGACAATTACTCAAACCAGTCAGAACAACAGTCTTTCATCTTACCAAATGATTGGAGATCCTTTAATGTAGAGTGGCCTGGAACTTACTTTTCACGTAAAATTTATACTGGGGCATTTGTCCAATACAGAGGTGTACAGAGAGTGGAACCATAAAAAAAATTAATTGTTGTAGTACATAAGTCTAATTGATCAAAGCAGAGAAAGACATAAAAAGCAAAGAAAATATTCAAATAAATTATCTGACTGTGGAAATAATTTGTAGTCATATAAGCACTTACTTGGAACTGCATCCCTTCTACAGTCAGGTGTATTATGTGACTCTGAAGTTGCTTGAATCTCTTCCTTGTGGCTTATACATTCTGGAACTGCTGCCATAGCTTTGACATAATGCTGCCACAGTCAGTGCAATCTCTGATCTTCCTTTATAAAAGGAAGTTCTGTGCTGTTTTCATCAGACAAAGATAGGAAAGGAATTAAGTCTTCTGCTAAGAGCTCTATACCTCAAACTTACTTCTGCTTAGAACTTTATAAAGAAGCATGCCTGTTATTAGGAGACACCTACAGTAGCGCTTGCCAAGTTGTGACAACTTAAACTCAAAAACTAATGTCAGCCTAGCATGGAAGAGATGACTTCATTCACAGTTTCAGTGTTACTGGTGTTTTGTTCACAGTCTGATCATCAGATCCCAATATGCTCCAAAAAATCAGTAGAATGGATTTTTTTCTTCCTTGTGCAAGATAGCAACACTGGAGTGGAAAAAAGTATGTGTAAGATTAGTCTTTGCGTCTAAATTCCATCTTTTCCCTCCCTATTTCTGTCTCATCATTGATTCACAGATAGTCCATTTCTCACTGCTGAAGCCTAAATGAGAACGAGGAAAGCTATAGTCTTTCTAGTTTTCTCAGACAACGACAGGGGAAGTGGTAAAGATGGAAGAACAACGTAAATTAACTTTTAATTTGTGCAGAGCAAATAAAGCATACAACAGTAATGCTCTCTGTCCTGCTCAGAGAGAACTCTTTCAACATTTTTGCCAGTATTTACTACAAAAAATAGTTTGGTAAAATGTAACTTAAAAGCTTATTTTCAAATCTCAGTTTAGTAAGTTTTCTTGTATATAGTTATCTAAAATACTTGAGATCATCTTTGTCAGAAATGTCTGGTCTGTTTTTTAAAAGTCAATAGAGAAAGCATGGTTCTTGAACTCTATTTCAAGATGGGAGTAACTTAGTAACTTGTCTTTTCTCAATATGTTAATCATAACAATCTCTTTAGGCCTTCAAATACGAAATTCTAAAGCAGATAATGGGTTTTTCTTTGAAGCGCTAAATACTTATTTCCCATCTTGAATGCACACAAAGCTGATTTTAAGAGACTGGTGAAATACAGAGAATGTGGTTAAGAACAAGAAAAATATTCTTTTAAAATGTTTTATTTTTAACAAAAAGAATGAATGAAGAAAATGCAAAAGAAAATAAATTTATAAAAAGAGAAAGTAAAATGAAGACTAGGTAAAACTAAGGAAATTAAGTTGGGGTTGATATTTAATTCTTTACTTACAAAAGATTTTGAAAAGTCCTCCCTATAACAGGAGAAGCTTTCAAAATTTTGTGATAAAAGTTTTTAAGTGTCAAGATATGACAAATATCTCAGTTAAAGCACTCACTTGCATGGTAAATGATAAATTCATCCTAATTGAAGGACTTCTCTCAGTTTTGCTTTTCATAGTAAATGTCAGTCTTTAATATTATCTGCTTAATTCTTTCATGGAATTGGAAGCACTTAAGGACTTGGGTGTTATTTTGCTCACAATGCTGCAAAGACCCCATATTGATCTTTGTCGCATTTCTTCAAAATTTCAACTCTGTTTCAGTGTCCTGGTCTTTACTTTCAAGGTCTTTAATGTGTCAAGACCACTCTATTAATTTCTTGTTTCTCTGACATATCGGAAATGTACCACAAACCTCATGATCAACGGTTTAGAAGCAAAGACTTTTTGGGGAAGCAGTCTGAACTGTGGAATAAGTCATTAAGGTTGTAAAAGCCAACACAAACCCAAACACTTTCTGCCCTGAATTCAAGGGGACTGCTGCCCCAGACAGCTTCACAGTTTCCAACACTAAAAAGCAAGAGTCACTGGATAGCTAAGCACTGACACTCCATAACTTTATGCAAAAAGTGACAGTGTCAGATTGCAAACTAACTTTATTAAAACACTTCATGTCAAAGTACTATCAGAATCTCATTATAAGCTCTTCTTTTAAAAAGAGCAACTTATGATACAAGACTAAAAAAATCAGAAAACATTAATACTAGTATTTAAAATAATATAGAAATCATCTGCTAAAAACTAGTAAAAAATATGCCAGATAGATTACAAAGGAACACATTGTACAGAATACAAATGTATTCTGAAATTTTCTTTACTGCTGTGAGATTGTGCTAGTATCCATACTGTATTTCAATTAGAAACTCATAGAAATCTACTGATATTATGTATATAAAATAATAATAATAACAACAACAATAATAACAATAATAACAATAATAATAATTTTAAAATTTATTAAAAATATTGATTTTTTATTTCAGCAGGCATTTTGTAGAAGAAATTCTCTAGAAAAGTATAATATTATAAGCATAAATATTGAAAAAAGATGCAGACTTCATTGCAACTTACTGTTTCTACCTATATAATTTTTAATATTCATAATCATTATGCAGAATAAATAATTTGCCATCAGTTCATAAGGGACACTTCAGTGAAAAGGCAAAGCAATCTGTTCTTTTTCCCATTGTTATTATCTGGCACTGTAGCTAAATTGGAAGTGTCCAGAGCCTCCGATCTTGTCACAGGATAAGATTATGAGTTGAGATTCAAAAGCTGCAAAGTGATGTTGTGATTATGTGATTGGCCTGTCCGCATACTGGGGCCCTTGAGTCCTCACCTTGCATGCTTTTGCACTGTATCTGTTGTTTCTATTTGAACTCTGGTATATTTGGAAATTACCCCTCTTTTAAAGTTGTCAAGTCACATGCCATCTACCATGTCTAGACATTGTTAGGCTTTCTAATGGCTAAATACTGTCACTATTAGCTGTGACTAAGTGGTCTCCAAGGCCTTTCCCCTTCCATTTCCTCAATCTCTGCTGTTGATCTTCAGTTTGGATGAGACTAGGCTGGTCTAATTTTTTCAACTAAAGGCTGGGTGTTTTACCTCAGCTAGTTGTCTATCTTCCCCTCTAGTCAAAGGTAGAAAAGAAAGATACCAGGGAACAGCTTTTTTCAAACTTAGGTACCTATGACTGATAAGAAGAAAGGTATTTCTATGTACCTGTTTGTCACTACAGACTACAAGAGAAGACTGGATAGATATATGATACACCTACGCTTACACATTTAGAGTTAGATGAAATTAAATTAATCCTATTAAGAAAATTTCAGAAAGGTAATATAAAAATAAATCACAAGTCACCCACAAAATGAAAGCAGCTAAAGAAAGAGTTAAGGGAAAACATATGGTCTCCTCTTCACTCTCAGTCTGACATGCTTTCTTTTCAGACCAAAATGTAATTTAATATTCTTATTAGTGTTTTAGTTCTCTGGGTCCATAAGTCTGTAGTGCAGTAAGTTTATTGGGACTAGGACAAGGTTAGTTTGTTGACAGCTATCACAAAAATGCATATTAACAATTTTCAAAGTTTTGCAGTTTGATTGAACATGAGTAGATTCTCACTGAGACAACAAATATCCAGTTGCTGCTGTAACACATGGAGGTACTACAGCTCTTCAATGAAATACATTTAAATATTGGGAAATCAAGTTATTCTTCTCTAATCTCTCTCTTGGAAATGACAGGGTGGTTTTCACTCAAACTTCCCCAAAAAATTCCACTTGAAGAGCAACTGTGGAAAATTCAGCCCAACCAGTGAAATCTGGCAAATTAAAAACAAAGTTTATAAAGAAAATTTCACATAACCATAATTGTAAACAAGTCAACCAAATTCTACCTGCTGCTGTGGGTGACACTCAACGGTATTATGCTTTTGTTTAGCTTTTTGTCTTGTTTTGCTTGGTTACCTCAGCCTGGGAACAAATTTAAGCCTAGAGAAAAATTCTTGCAATGATATTCAGTGTTGGTTACAAAATGTTTGGGAAACAATGAGTGATCTGTGGACAGTAGTGGCTAGTTCCATTCTGTTCTTTTGCAGATGTCAGAACTTGAGCTCAGCTACTGTATTGAAAGAAGGCTCTAGTTGAGCTAAGAGTCTTAGAAGAGTGGGATGCCCTTAAAATCTCTTTAATAATTTCATGGTAAAATTGTATTGTGAGCACATAAACAAAGCTATACTTAAGAAGTACTTGTACTCTGCATTGATTATTTGTGTGATCTAAGAAGAGAAATTTCAAGTTCATGGACATGTGTTTCTGCTTGAGAGAGAAGTAATACTACTATCCAGACAGGTTATGTGTGATGGATATCACTAGAAGAAACACTCGATTGTTCACACTTGATTAACATTGCACATATCTATTGTTAAAGACTCTTGTATTTGTGCATTTACATATTTATATAAGGGTGTGGGGTTTTTTAAACATACTCATCAGCCAGATATTTTTACTCAAGTGGGCATGACGCAAATAAAACTGGTCATGACCAAAGATCAACTTGTCTAAGAGGGTCAGAAGGGAAAAAGTTATCAAGGATCCAAATGTTTCCCCTAGGTAGGATGCAGAGAAGCCATGGAGGCTGCCTGAGAAACAGAGGTGTACACTGGAAATTTCACAGTAATCCTCTACCAATAATCAACATTAAAAAATAATCTCTGGAAAATTATTAAACTACAGTCACAGGTATTGCAATAATCTGGATCATAATTCTCGAGACAGTGTTATATTTTCTTCAAAAGCATGTGTTGAAAGTTGCAAATTACAAATATGTTTCTTCTCTATTCCAATGAATGTGATTATTTTCCATTTATTTGTGAATTATACAGAAAAAAAAAACAATAAACACACCTTCCCAGCTGTCATTTCTCCTACTCCAAAAAGTTTTGATAGTAACTTAGGCTGTTTCTTATAGTCTTCTGTATGATTATCTATAAAATATCCCTAAAATTCATACTCACTGTTCTCCTAATTTGTCCACTAGCAGCTCTCCCACCAATGTCTGTAAGCTTTCTAAAACTTTCAGATGTGAAGTCCAATCACCCAACTCAATTCTAAGCCTGCTCACTTGTACCTTTAATTTGGAGTATAACTGGATGGGTAGTCCTTGATGACAGTATGTCTGCATGCAGCAGTCCCACAACACTGTTTCTGAGCTCCTATCCTTCAGCTATGCTATTTCTTTATATACCTGTGAGCATATGTTACCGATTCTTTTAAGGGCTCCAGCCTCCATCTGAGCAGTCTGGTGCTTCTGGAAAGGTATTTTGTGATGCTGAGCTGGATGAGGGTGACTGGTAAAATGAGCCCTTCTTGTCAGCACAGTTGTAAGCCCTGTGAAAATATGAGCTGAATACTTATCAAGAAAAGGAGAAAATTACAGAGATCCTTCTAAATGCTTATGTCAGTGTTTTAGCTGCTTCATGCCATCCACACTCTAGTTCTACTGAGGGGGCATATAGCATATGTGAGCCTTCTCAATACAGAAAGGCATTGCATGGAAGGGGGCACTTCTGACTACCTTCCTAGTGAGATAAACTGCAAGGTGACATACACAGACAGTGCTGCTTCAGCATATTTTTTTATTCTCTTTTTTTAATCTTATACACTGGGAGAAGATCAAGCTGATATAGGTTAATAGCAGAGTGTTTCTGAAAGGACAGTAAATAACATATGTGTGATGATATACTGAAGAATTATCATGCCCATAATTTGCACAAAGGAGCCAGAATGCAAAGCTACACTATTTTTGGATATGCACCAAACACTGTTAATTTGAATTTGTCAGATGTTTAATTTTCCAAAGAAATGAGTCTTCATTGAATCAAACACTAGTGAAAATGATTTCATGGGACTCCACTGAAGTCCAAAGAAAAGTTATTTTAAATTTAAAAAAATATATACCCTTTGAGCATTCAAAACCAAAACAATGAAACATTAATAACACAAACCTGAGTCAGGCCATGAATAAGAAATACTGTGATGAAACATGTACAAAAAGGAAACAGTGAATGATGTCAAATAGACCCGATCTTCATTGATGTTGCACCACAGACTCCAAATGATAAGTAAAGCTGTTCACAACACCGGATTTTAGTATTAATTTAATTTCTGTCTCTAGTTTCTACAATATTGATGGTAGAATATATTTGGCTATAGATGTTTAATATAGTTAATAGAGCAACTGGCCTGCTTTATGTGAAACCTGACTCAGTAAGGACAAGGGGCCTTACTTTGGTAACCTTGTCCTATGAATAGCCCTCCTTCCTCTGCCTCCCATTTATGTCTGGAGAACTCTTCTCTCTGCCTTCAAGTGTCAGCTCCATGGGGAACCACCTACACACTCCAGATGATCTCCAGCTATGTACATAATTCCTCTTTAAGCAACCAAACAGGTCAAGTTATTCTTTCCATCAATTAAGAAAACACAGTAAAAGTTTCCGTGTTTTGAACACAGGATTTTTTTTTTTGAGGTTGATTCTTTTACTTACCAATGCTGTATCTGCTTCAGTTAATTCAATTTCACAAGGCTTCTAGTACATTTAAGGTGCAAAACTGACCAGGAAGGAGTGCAATAGGAGGTTTTACATTAAAATTTGCAGCTTTTCTTAAGAGCAAGTTATGTGCCCAATATCTCTGCTTCACTGAAGTTAGTAACCATTGTATCAGTATTTAGAACTGTATGTGGCTCAAAGCTACGTAATTAAACATGTATATTCATTCCAAAAAGACAGATGGCCATATGATTAACTCTGATACCAAATTGCCTTGACATGTGTAAGAAGCATTCCATCGTCTTTCCTTCTTCATTCCAGTATCTCTTCTACAGACATTAACTTCTCCATTGAAAGTACAGACCTGACTGTAAAAAGGTTTGTACTCTCAGGTCTGTGTTGTAGTAAAGGACCTCTGTGAAAGTGTGAGGTATCCCTTGCATGCACTTCCTGGAAGTAATGGGCTCAAGTTTTAAGTATTGACATTGAAACTGAAAGAGAAAATACAACTTCTATTCCTCTTTTGACAACAAAATAAATAAAAAAAAAAAAAAAAAAGAAGAAAAAAACCCAAAAATAAACAACCAACCCTAGACAGACAACTGAAACACTACATTGAGATTTTTCTCAGTGTTCTTCAAATCTACAATTTGGACAGCATACTGAATTGACAGTCCTTCATTTCAAATCATAAATGAAGAAAGTTTCAAGACTGAAGTTAACTAGTCAGTCACTAGAAACTTATACATAATTATCTGTGGAGAGAGATTATAAAGATCGTTGAGACACCACTACTGGATGTGAGGTTTTGAATGGTAAGCAGTTGTAGGTAGCAGAGTTATAAGTTGCAGAATGGGAAATGTATGGACAGCAACTAGATACAAACAAATGGTGCTGATAATAGAATAAATCAAAGGTCAGATATAAAACAGTGTTTTCTAGAAGTCATCAGATGATTCTGTTTTCCCAGACCTCCATATTCTCCACTTTAACCTCAAAGTATTTTTCAGTCCCCATGAAACTTTATTATTAATTGTTGCATACTTATTAATTTTCACAGCAGAAACATAAATAACAGGAAAACAAAAGAACAAATCATAAAGGTGAGGAACCACTGTCAATAGGAAATGGATGAACAGTTATAGAACACTGCTATTTCCCGTAACCAGGCTTTATCTACCTTTAATAAACTATGTAATGCAGAACCATTTAACTAAACAGGCAATAGTCTACACTACCAGTTCTCTGTTATCCCTGCTAACTGCATCATGCAGGTTAGAAGTTGAACTGGAAAAGATAACTTTCATTGCTATCAGACTAGCTTTGACTTTGTATCCGAATGTTTAAATGTGCTTATGCTGCTTGATGTGCACTTGTGTGTTTTGGTGCAATTTGTGAAGACTAGAGTCATCCCCAGCATAAATCGCATCATCCCAAAGCCCCTCAGAGCAGAACATGGCACATTTGTTGAACTGCAGATTGTGGAGAAAATTCAGTGCTGGCACACACCCTTTCTGAAGGACATGCCACCCTTGGTCACATATGTCTTTTATTAAGGGGATTTCCAAAACCAAAGAACTTTTTGCTACTTCTGTTGCTTTGCCTGCCACACAGTACATAGTAAATGAAACACCAGAATGAAAAGGAATGAAGCCCAAGCTGCTTGGGAACCCAGAGGTTGGATTTGTTTCTCTATTGATATCATCAAGGCTAAAATGTCACCTTGCATCTGCTACAGTTCATAATATTGCTGACCAGTGTTCTCTGACAAACACCATCTCTCTTGGTGAAACAGCAACCAAAGAGAGCTGTCTAGTCTGACAGACAGAGCCATACCAGGCAGTGAGGAATGCAATAGTATTGGGTTTAGCCCAAGGACCCAGATGTACTGGAAATGAGCCGTTCTCCCTCTAACCGACAGCCACTCACATCATATTTCAACACTTTTGCTTCCACTCTGGATCCAAACCATGAAATGCAGATGTGAGCAAACAGGGTTTGGGTTTGTTTGTTTTCTTTTTAGTTAATCTAAGACAGTGATTTGTTTATTTTTCTCTTTTTTGCTGTTGTATTGGAATGTTCTAAACAGAGCCTTCAGCAGAAGTTTATGCTGGGCCTTTTTTGCACTGTGGATTGCATTTGTACCCTCACATCCAGCTACAATATGTTGTGAAATATAAAAGATACCATGAATTCTATTTTATAGACTAAAATACTGTGATTATTATAGTGTATTCATTCTGTAGCTTGCTCTGTGAGTATTTGGATCATAAGGATTTTAAACAGGTAAAATAACATATTTAAAATAACATTTTGTCCATGTTTCCATGCCTCCTCATTTTATTCATACCAGCAGTGCTGGTACAGTGTTGACACGTAATATATTCATAGAAAAGCAAACTATGATGGCATCAGGACTGTATGACAGAAATGTCAGATTTTTCTATTAATTATGAAGTCACAATTTTATGTTTACCAGAACTTGATTATTTTTTGTTACTTCTTCATTTTCTCAGCTTTGCCACTTTCAGCTTTTGCATGTGCTGTTCCTCCTACTCATGGAAAAGTGTCTATGAGATAGTAGGAATCTTTTCTAGCTCTGGAGTAGATCTGCTGGATCTATCACTATTCACAGTTATAACATATCATTTTACTATCCCTACTTTTAAATCATTACTTTATATATATACACATTAAAATATATATATTTTTTTATATATATATGCAAATATATTTATTACCATACCAGGGATTAAAGATATGTGGAAGTCTCTCTTGCAGATCACAATATCTCTAATGTTGTGAACAACCTTTTAACTTTTTTTTTTAGGGGGGGTGGAGTGGAAGGAAGAAGACTAGCAAAGGCATGTCATTGCAATTAACATGAAGACACTTTTTAAAGCTGAAGCAAAACAACGTGGAAGTAGATGAAGACACTAAAAGCATATGCAGTTATTGAACCAAGAACATGGTGAAACTCAGCACTGACAATTAGAACAAAATCTGTTTAAAATCTTACCCATAGCATCTAGACTCACACATTCTTAATTTACTTTGGCTTTGATATTGACTACAAGGCACAGATGTTATGTTACTGAATGCCTGGATTTGTTACAGTCCCTGAGAACTATGGGTTTTAACACTGTGGTGCTAGGATACTGCCCTCAACATAATGACAGACATTCAGCAAATGAATCATAACTGAATGCTAATATACATATACACATACACAGAGAACCTTACTTTTTCAGAGTTTGTATTTTGTTTGTAAAAAACAATATATACAGAGCTGTTTAACTAATTTTTTCCTTGCTGGTTTAGCTTGCTAATTAGAAGTGCATTTCACAAGCTTTCTGATTGCAGTTGTTTTTTTGGTTTTCTCAGAGCTGGGAATTCTCTTAACTGCTTGTGTATTCAGTCATGGAGTATTGTGATATACCAGAAGCAGTGTGCAGGTATCACAAGTAGGCCTATAAAACAGCCAATACAGAATATCAAAAGATAAAATTATCACAAGTATTAACCAGCAGAAAGCATGAAATACAAATTTCACAGTGTTTTTATTGCTCAAGTCAAATATTTTACCTGGGGTAATCCCAGTCATGGACAGTTTCTTTAATTTTACCTGTCATTTTACATCTAGTCAGAGAATTCAGATGACACAGAAATGCAATAAAAGAGTGGGAGTAACCTTAAAAATCATAAGAAACACCTTTGCCCTGCCCACACCTAATACAAGTTATCCAACAAAAAACAGTGTTGTATCAGGGACTAGGAGAGTAGGTAGAACATCTAAATGAATCAAGTTCTGCCTTCTGGGACCCATATCTCTAGTGTGGATTTCATAAAGCCCTTCCAGGCACCTTAATGTTTTATAAAGAATGAGTGAGAAGAATTAGGTGCTGTGAAATGGGATCCACAGTTAAGAAAGGGCACCTAAGTAGACCAATAAGAAATACTGAAGGGAGAACAGGTTTAAATTTCTCCCTATCCCCCAGACACAGACTTAAGGAATCACATTGTTTTTAGCTTCCCACTAAAGTTTTGAGGCTAGCAATACTGTTAGGTCTACTATGGATCCCCTCTGCTTTCCTAGCAGGTGGCAGCTGTTTCCTCATGTCCAAAACTGCAAAATTAGCTCAAATAGTTAGAATAGCCAAACAAAAATGTAATAACTCTGCATATAGCTGGGAATCCAGTGGGCAAACTGCTTTCTTTGGCTTGTAGGCAGAGAGATGTGTTTTGTAGAGCAGTTTCACAGAGGAATTCATGATGATCTTCCCTGCAGGATACAGTGAAAGAAAACAAGTCTCAGAGCCAAAAGGGATGCAAATGGTGGCATGAATACATGTTACTCCAGAAGAATATAGAGTGTTAACAGCTGTCTGAGAATCTGTACCAAAATAACAAATGGGTAAATTTGGGGAAAGAAAATATTATATTTCAGTTTGTTTGGTTTGATACATTTGTTTGAAAGGGTAATAATGATAAAATATCCTGAAATACTCACTACTGAGCAGTGATTTGGAAGAGACAAGAGATGGTAACTAATCCATTTTAAAATCAATTTAAATTATAAAGACCATTTTGACCATTTGAAAGTTTCTTATTGTGTAGTAGAAAAAATAATTTCTTTAAAACTTTCTGTTCTTAGGCTACTTAAATTTACAGCCATTATTAAGCTAAAGGAGCATGGCCAATGAAAGTTTTATGCAGTTGAAAGATTATAGGTCATATAATGATAGGAGATAAATCTTACTGAATTGCAAAATTTAATATTAATTCAGATTTAATAAAATTAATCTTTTCAGATTAACATCTCAATCCATTCATTTTCTGATGTGTCATATATAGAAAAAAAATATTTACAACTTCCTTGAAACTGCTTCAAGCTGGGATGAGATTACTGTGGGTACTAATGTAACCTTTTGTCTATTTAAGACTCTTATTTAAAGAGATCTCGAGCTATAAAGCTCTAGAAGAGTATGAAAAAGACAATTTGCAGACACTAAGACAAAGCATGGGATTTTATAAGCCTTGATTTTTTTTACACCACACCACCCATCTGAAGTGCTGTGCTATGCCTGTCCATGTGCTCCAGTAGCTCTTGATTACCTCAGTTTAAATAAAGCATCTGTCAATATTCCCATTAAAGTCTCCATCAGCTCTGAGTAAAACCACAGATCCAGCTGGAGTTCAGCATGGCTGCCTTCAGTTAGGAGCCTTTTTCCGTGCTCTAGTGCTAACAGATTACATATGGCCCAGTTTAAAATTCATGTGGGGTTTCTGTGGGAACTGCCTCCACACTGGCTGGGTCCCACTGCAGCTGCCTAGTAACAGTCATTAATGGGACACAGAGGGAAATAATACAACTTCCAGATTTAATTTCCATAGTGGTGTCCAAGTCCAGCACAGAGCAACACCTCTTTCCTTCCCACCCTGGCTCTGGTTTGCGACCTCCATGGGACTCTGCCCCTGAAGCTCCAGAGAGAGGCGGGGAAACCAGGGTCTCTCAGCAGCAGTGTGTCTTGCCCCACCAGCTCCAGATGCAGTGTTCCAGGGCTGTCTTCAAAGGCAAATGTCAGGTCAATTCATTTTGTCACATGAAGGGCTCTTCTAGCACTCATGTAGGGACCAACTACCCAAACACAGCCTTCACTTACACCGGTGAAAGGAACAAACATCTTCATCTGTTAATGTGGTGTAATCTGGCTCTCAGATACACCTGCCAGATTCAGGAGTGTGCGCTGGTCACTCTCTACCACCATCTCCTAGCCAAAGTTTGGGAAACGAAGAAAATGCAACTGGTACAAGCGACAGACTCCCTAAACTCCACAGAGTGTCAGGATTGTGACTGTCACTTTATCTTTGCACAGATTAGTCCCAATACATAAAAAGACAGCCTGGATCTATCAAGGCAGGATGTGGGACACAAATATCCTTTCACATAATAAAATAGCAAGGCTTATACAGAGCGTCAGAGCTGTGAGAGGAGAGGGTGAGAATGCCTTTGCAAAGGACTGTTGTTCACATAGACACGTGCAGCAGCACAGTTGTTACAAAGGAATCCCAGTCAGATTACTTCATTCTTCAGTTTTCTCTCTTCTTCTCCTTCTTGTATGCATGTATGGGGCATTTTCTTGCCTGCTTACACCTCCCTGGCTTAGTCTTCACAGCAGGAATCACTATTGTTTGTTTGTTTGCTCTGCATATAAAACACCGCATGTTTTCTTCGCTTGTCATTAACAAATATACACGCTATGGGCAAGCAATTACAGAAGGCAGCAGTTTAATAGGTGAAACTGCAATGAGGCTGTGTGTTGTGGATGCCTGCTGGGCAAGACCCCCAACAATGAGTTTATGCGGCTTGTATGGTCACATGAAGTACAGAAGCCACTTGATGCTTTTATGAAAAATTCTGCAGTTGTCACATGCTCACAATGTACATTAATATCATTAAAACCCCTACTTGTTTTGGGTGAAATTTACCCATGTAAAGTGGAAGCATGCAGACTGTGTCATATTTAAGCACACAGTAGGAGATTAGGCTGCACATACTTCTACACTGTCCTTCTTGTATGGGAAATTTAACAACAGGATTCAAGATCAGTATCCAGGGAAGACAAGGAGTAGAGCAGAAAAGGTGTCAGTTATCCAGGGCATCAAAATTCAGTTGAGAAAATTGCTGCAGAACTAGAGCATGATATTTAAAACAACAACATCAACAACTTTAAATGTTCCTGTAGAGAAAAGTCCCTTTTTTGGACCAGTAATTCTGCAGTAAATTTCAACTCAGAGTTAAATTTTTACATCTGCTTTTGAAAGTTCCTGTAAATAAGAGGTTATAATGGAAACACTGGAACAGAGTAAATTATACCATGATGTAACCATATATCATTCCAATAAACAAATGGTTATTTCTGGAAATTTGCACATGGATTGAGGGTGAACACTGAAGGAGATCCATCATCATTTTTGCTGGAAGCCATTGTTTTTAGGTTAGTATAAAATAGAAACAGGCAAGCACTTAGTTTGTAATAGTGACTGTTTCTGGCCATCTGTTATTTTGTGTGTGAAACTCCCAATTTCCTGTGGGGTGTATAATTTTGTTTTCCATTTTTTTTATTCTCATTAATAATAGTTTGATATGAAATGTGGTAGTTTAAATCTTTGTATTGTGTATCATCATAATCCTGATCAGCAAACAGCTCATCACAATGCCCATCATGCAGAAGTCAGTTGAAGTCAAGCTCCTTGTTGGTTCAGAACCTCAATTAATTTCTATAGTTAGAGAGCCAACCCTCTCATTATGCACATGTTAAGTGCTGATATGAGAAATACACTTTTATTTAGCTCTAATTGTAAATATAAAATATATTCTTGTTTGGAAATCTGATTTCTTCCAAAAAACAAATGAAAACTAACAAAGTTTTAAAAATATATAAATAAAAATTAAACTGATAGAGCTGTAAGATCCACTTACTACATCTGAGGAGATTCCCTCAAATACATCTAAATGTCTAACTGGGCATTTACTAAAAATAATCTAGAACTGCAGAACATCATTATCAGAAATCACAGTTCAGGCAATTATCAGAACTCACAGATTCTATGGCATGAATTACTACATTTACTGTGTTTTTTCCTAAGCTGGAATATTCATACCCTCAGATATTCAAATTATTTCAGTAAGAAGAACAAAAATTTCAAATATGTTACTTCCTTTTTTTGAGTGCCCTTGTTTCAAGCTTACAATGAAGTAATAACTCCCCATTTTTTTAAAACTCCGAGAAACTTTTTCACAGCACAGTTCTTCCTACTGTCTCTAGCTGGACCCTGGAGGAAGAACATCTTTCACTACCCATTTTTTTAAATCATGGACAACATCTGAGTTTTAACCTCTCCTCTAACAATAGCATCTCTTATTCGACTAATTTAATTTTTAAAAGTCATTAATAGAATAAGATATTCTGGTACAGATTTGTTTATAGCAACAAAAGGAGTAACTCTGGGTCATTCACAGTTACAGTGAGGCTAAATTATGCTGGTGTACCCATCATGTGAAGAATTCTCCTGTATAACAGACTGTCACTGAGAACCAGCACATACCTCCTATATCACTAATCCACTGTTGCTGTCAAAGGAGTCATAGCAGTTAGGAATCCTATGAACATGCTGGCTTCTGAAGCATCTTCTCAGAGCTTTTTACAGTTGGCATAAATTTTTCTGCCTTTTGGTGTTTGAACCCAGTTAACCCATCTACTTTTCTCTTTCCATACTGGTGAATATAGAGCAGTAGGGACTTCCTTTCCAAGTTATGTGTTTATATGGTGTGCTACTACTTCAAAATGAGAGACAATGGATAACCTCTGTGCAGGATATCATCAGCAAAGGCATGTGGTAAAGGTGTTATGGGCAACAAATGAGAGAATGAAAATAGCATTGATACTATGTGTTCAGAAAAGTTATACATGCTTATTAGACACCACATTGCACATTTTGGTTATATAAATATAAATGATAGCAGACTTTAAAAAATAATACCCATCTATCATGCAGGTTGATTGCCACAACAATATAGGCTAAATCATATGTGTAAAAAAATCACCTTTAGTTTTGTTCTTGACATTGTCAAAGCTGGTAGAAACTGATTGTTTCACTTTTAATATGCTCTGTCTTCCTAATTATGCACAAATGAAATTGGATTCACTATTCCCTAGCAAAGCATGTGTCATTTCTTGGACTAGATAAGGTCTGCATAAATATTCCTGTCAGATCAGGAGAGAGCATGGAACATTCAGATCCTTACTAGTGCTACCATGGGACAAGTGTTGCAGCATTAATTAGTAGACACTCAGTCATACAGTGAATTGTATTCAACCTGCCCTGGCTCCAGAGAGGACACAGCAACACTGCATCTGACTCAAAATGAAATCTTGGATGATGTCATGATTATATGGAGCCTGCAAGAAATTTCACAATTGTACTGTGTCCAAGCTAAATACGGATGAATTGTGTACAAATGGATCAGGTCACAAATCCCAGAAGGAGTGAATATGAACAGTTCCAAATAGTTTTATATAAAGTAAAATTCTCCTCACATGTTGGATTTTCTTTCCATTTTAATACAGATAAATAAATCAAGAATGAATAAATAAATGCACCCTTTGACACAGGAGTGTTCCCGTAGTACCTACGAGTGTGTATGAGCTTCCTGTTATTCATTTCGTACAATGTACAAGTTGGAAAGATGGGAAACAAAACAAAAGTTACAGTATTACCTATCAGTTCTAGCAGTTGCACAGTCATTGATGTACACTACCATGGATCTCCTTCTGTATGGTTCCATTATGTGGCTCAGAATTTGAATTTGAGTGGATGATACAACCCCTCAACAAGTTAATTGAAAGGGCTGTAGGTAAAACATAGCCTACAGGACTGTCTCAGGGAGCAATTATTTTGCTCATAAATATTTTTTCCCACCATTTCTTATGCTTTCCCTGAGTGACCAAAGGCAAGAGAACTGACAAAATTACTCTTACTCTTTCTTCCCTAGGGTCTGTTTAGGAAAGAGGAAGCCTACAGCAATTTTACCCCTGATTCTGAACTAGAGCATAGTTGTAATAAAGAGTCCTACTCTCCTGCTGCACTGGAGATTATGTTTGTCTCCTTGTATAAAAAAAAAAAAAACAAACCAAAAATAATTTAGATAATGGTTTTCAAGTCTAGCATTTCTTCCATCTCTTCTTCAGCAACTGCTAAGACTTGAATCATGCAACTGTGAACAGACACTACGGGCTCATCTGTTTAATGACCTTTTCACTGCACTAGCCAATAAGTAAATAGCAAAAATATGTCTTGGCTGTTAGCTTTACCTCAAAAACTTTAACTCAAGGACAGACAACTTTTATTCTACCCTCTGACCATTATGGATCTCCAGTTCTTATCAAGACCCTATATTTAAAAATACTGTAAAAATTGTACTGGATGCATTCCTTTTTACAAAACACAAGTAGTAGGCCAGGGTATTCTAAAGGTAAGAGATAGTTTCAATGTGAATTAGTGAATCTGCCACCATCTGGTTATCTTTAAGCATTTATTGCAATTCTTACAAAACAGAGCATTTCTGGGATACTTTGAGCATTTTACATTCTGTAATTTCTGGACACATGACAGAGAATGACACAATTTAGAGCTTTAGCATAAATTAATCTTATTATGGGTAATACTTGAAAAAGTGTTTCAGCTTTTGGTTGGTGTATTTACAGTTCTGTTTCCCTTAGTTATTTCCTTCAGTCCCTTAATAAATATTATTTTTAAACTAAGGGCTTTATTTACCATGTCATCTGATGCCAACTGCAATCACTTAAACATTTTAAAAGAAAGTTTGTGCTAAGCCTGAAACAGAACAACAGATATGAACACTCTCAAAAATTTCTCTGGCTCCTATTCCAGATACAACATGCTGTATTATATTTTGCTGAAGTAGAGATTCATCTCAGTAAAAAAGGAGACAAGATCAGCATATGTTCTTGCAAGACTTTCCATATTTTGTTGCAGCTGCTGTAAGAACCTTCTGATATAACAACTGATGCTACAGCCTTCACAGAAAAAGATCTGTGGTCATATAGACTGTATCTGAAATAGCATGCAGAAGGATATAACAGCTTGTCCATAAGCTCTTACTTAGATTGGCAACTTACCCATTTGCAGTAAGGCTACACACTAGGAAAACCGATACACTGAATGGGATGGGCCAGGGATCCACACCCTGATGTGGAGTCTGGGTGTAGCCAGCAGCATCACTAATTCCCCCTGTGTTACTACTAAGTCAAGGTCTAAAACTGACACTCTGGCTTTGAACTTACTTGGGAGAAGTTTTTCTGTAGTGCCAAAAAGACAAAGGGTTTTCTAGGAAATTGCAGAGACCCACAGCATTGCTAGGATAGGACTTCTCAGGAGATAACTGATGGACAACTTCTGCAGGAACACTGCCCAGTCCCTTACAGAAGGAGGCTGGGGAAATTCCCTGGCACCTGATGCTCCATCACACACAAGATTGAGACTTTTTGCTCATTGTACGTCCTCAAAGGGGCACAAATGCTACAAAGATATACAGAGGTGGTAATTGATCTTTTAAGGGAACTGCCCTATAGGCACTAGCTCCAAATCTGTCATTTTTGCAGACATTTCTGGCAAGCTTCAAGCCTCTGAGTGTCAATATGCAGCAACTGGCCACTAACTTTCCTAACTGCTGGATGTGTTTTGTGTTCTTTTTCTTAAGTTAAGACAGTTTTAATGAAGGTTTGCACAATACTTTTATCAACACAATATCAGGAACCCATGGAACTAAGGCCAAATCCTCAGCAGTATGGTTCAGTATAGCTGCTGTAAATTGCCCCCAGTTTCAAGGGTACTACTCTATATCCTACCAGAAGGACACCTAATCATAATTTTATGAGGCTGTGTCCAGTTAAAGGTAGAGGCCAAACTTTTCAATAATTCTTTCCTTTCTACTTTGTTAATGATCTCAGTTTGGCTACAGGATTCACTGCAGAGTTGGGGAAAACTAGTTACTAAAGAGAGGTTGAAAAACAAAACTGTTCACAATTTAGATATTTGAAGAGGTGATGATAGACAAATACATATATGCCAGTAAAGGATACTGAACATTTTTTTTCAATGATTCTTAACTTTGGAGGAGCTGGCATCATTCTCAACCAGCAGATTTATACATAATATTCTGTACAGTTTGTAACAAAATCCTAATTTGCAATCTGCCAAGTACTGGGTGAGAGACAAACTTCAAATGTTTTTTCTCATTATTTCTAAATCTGTTCTTGATTTAGTTTTGTTTATAAGATAACATTTATGAAGTTCTTATTCCCTGCTGAAGGAGTTTCCACATATCAAAGTGTAAAAATATGGACTAATGACAACTCCCTATGTTATATTATAGCATTATATACTAGTAGGATGCTCATTTAAAAGTGGTGTAGTTTGGCGACTGAATGAAAGACACAATTGTACATGTAATTTATATAAGTATTACATTAACTTTGCAAAGTGTTTTGCACACCACTGAGGGAAAACAAAATGTATTAGGCCCATAAATTTTGAAAAGTTTTGTTTGGTTTTAGTTTAATAAAGGGTTCCAGATAAACAAACTTATAAATGAAACAACTTTAATGTTACCCACAGAATTAATCCACTGTACAGACAGTACTATGTATCCTCTTTCACCCTCTCTTCAACAAAAACTTTTCAATCTTTTCCAAGTCTATCACATGTAGGGGAAACTGTGCTGCAGACTAAGACAAGAAGGCCAAAGTTTCCTGTAATGTGCTTGTATTTCTCATATTATGGCCAGTTACTAAGTCCACTGCCACCCACAGCAGAAAATGTCAACACTTTCTGGGCAGCACTTTAAAAAAATCCCCTAAAGGGACAGCTGGAACAATACCCATGTACTATGAAGAAGCCAAAGACATGCACTGCCAAAGTCCTGGGACACTTACAGTGGATAGCTCCTGATATTTCTAGGCTGATTAGTGTTCAATGGAAATACAATAACTTCTTCTATAGTGTTTTTCAAAGACTACAGCACATGCAGCATTCATGTGATGCATTAACTTAAATATATTTTTTTGAACTATATTGGTTGCCTAAGTTAGTTCTGCAAACAAATGTGACAGGAACTCTAAATGCAAACTATTATTGGAATGATAAGTAGCTGTAGACAGTTCCTCTGTTTGAAATGCTGTCCCTGGAGAAGTTTACAGTAATTTTTTAATTGACTCCTGTACAACCAAGATTGGCTTACTATATGAGATATGAAATTATTTCTATACCAGGCAATTGGCTTTCTGATCATGTTTGGAATTTTCTGGAGTTTGAACTACAATTTTATATCTGTCCTGATGAAACGTGTCTATATCAGAGAAAATTGGGTAGATCTGATTCAAACACCAACTACTAGCTTAAAAAACAGTAAAAATCTTTCCACTTCTCTGTGCTGGGTTCAAATGCCTCACGTCAGAATTAGCAAAGACAAAATCTGTGCAATGCTGCTCCTCTTTTAAAAAGTATTAATTTTTTCCTTTAAAGAAAAATTTCCTTTGATGTTCTAGGTATATAATACCCTCAGTCAGTCAATATGAATGTATATACAAGGGGTGGTGGATTCTAAAACTGCTATACATTTCACAACTAGCATCTCAGCTACACAGAAAATGAGCCTTTAGATCAGTGTTTTGAACACTTCAGTATAAGCTGTATCACCCTTAATAATACCATTTGTATTTGAAGAGAAAAAGAACCTTTTAACTGACAGACTGAGTGAAAAAGGTATCACTGCAAATATGGCTGTGCCATCCTGTATGTTGTTATCAACAATGAGGTCAAGTACAGCATCCATTATGCACAGAAAATAAACAGAAACTACTTAAATAACAAATAAGACACAGGCAAAGATTTCCCTAGCTGCAAACTCAGTTCAAGCCAAATATTTTTACAACTGACCTCACAATTCTTGGTCATGGATGACTCAGGGATACCGCACTAAATATACAAATGTGCACAGTAGTGTAGTCTGAAATAATACTATTAAATAAAATGGACAGCCATTAATTGACCTGGAAATGCAATGAAAATCTAAATTTTTCCTGCTTCAGAATGAGAAAGGTCAAAAGGATCAGAGTCTTTCAGTCTATGTAACATTAACTGATAGCTAGCACAATGAAAGCTCTGGTAAAGATTTCACTACAATTAAACCAGATCTTTCCTTTCTGGTAGCCATCAAACTTTACTTTGCTATCTTTTAATTCTAATGCTGAGATTTAGAAACTGGTAAATCACAGAGAACTCTCATAAGACTAATCAAAAGACATAGTAGAGGTAGTACAGGATATGAAAATCTCTAGACTTTTCCCCAAACAAAATTTTTACGCAGTCTGTTGTAAAAAGGAGGGGTAAATCACTTTCCTCTGAATGAAAAATCATATCTATATTTGTTATCACAGGAGAAATTTCAATGTTTAAATGTTATTTTTCATTGAAATAATAATTTAAAAAACATCATAGTTAAATGGAAAAACATTTCCCATCTTTTCATGCATCATCCAGAAAAGTGTGATAAAAAAAAAAAAAAAAAAAAACAAAAACGTTTTGACCCACTTGGTCAGTGAAAATCTGTCAGGATCTCAGGCTACAATAAGTGAATACTAGAAGCTTTTTTCAACTTCTAATCCCACAAAATACAGACAAAACAGGCAAGTCCACATGGTTATTCAGTATGAAGATAATCTAGAATCATCATATATATTAACACAGAAAAGAAGGATGATGTTTCATTCTAAAGAAAGGTATGTCCCTGAAGAGGAATTCACTTATAGAAAGCAAGATTCTCCAGGAAGACCAAGTCAGAAACATGTTACAATGTGCTTTTACCTGATGGAGCTGATGATTACCTACAGAGGTGCTTCATAAAGACCCTCCACCAGAAATAAACTTGCAGTGATTTACAACAGCTGCACCCCACCTCCTCCAAACAGACCTCACTCCATCTAGAACAAGGAAAAAAATCCACTTTATGTTTAACCCACCATAATCAATATCAGAAGGGCTTAGGTAGATGAGTGGCACACCAACACCTTAAGAGAAATGTATTTTATTTTTTGTCAGTTTAGCAACTTTATCCTTGTTTTTTTTTATTTCTCATTTGAGCATGTTAGGTACTTATTTTTTCATGCTTCCATGTAAATCTTATCTAGAGTCCTTCCCAATGACATAATGTGTTTGGAAAACTTGCTTTTCTTTAGCTATTTTTTTTCTTCTCCTGCCTACCACTATGTAAACAAGGTAAGATGTCAGAATTATGGAACTAAATCATTTAAATCAGGACAAGAGAAAGAATAAAGAGAAAATTAGATTTGGTGCATATGATTTGTTCTCCAATCAAAAAAATAATGCTTTTGTTAGGCTCAAGGTTTGAGATGATGGAGTTTTTAATTTCAGTGAGAATCTGCTCTGAGGAAGGATTCTGCTTCACTCCTTAAGTATGGATTTAATTGTCCACTTCTTTCAGAATAAATATTAACACAAAGTCAACTAATTAAATTCTGAGGTCTTCACTCCATAGACAGGATGTGGGAATTCTGTACAGAAAGTTTATCCTATTCCCTGTAAAATGTGCTTCACTTTGATGTAAGATTACATTTCTGAGTAGGTTATTGAGTGTAGATTCATTTCCAAGGCAGTCTAAGGCAAGCATTTTTACTCGGGGAGACTTGACATGAATTGACAGTCCCTGTGAACTTGGACAAATGCATCTGCAGTTCTGTTTCTCAGATATAAATGAGAGGAGGGAATGCTGTTTCCCTGTGCCACAGGGGTGTCAAATATCTAAGTACTTTAAAGTCTTAAAAACTGGTTCATCAGCCATGTTGTAGCAATATGGGATATATAAATAAAATAACTAGGTAGTGAGAATAAAAAGGTGGAGCACAACACTTCAAAACTGAGGACATGAGATCATGCTGGATAATCAACATAAGAACATGGTAAACTCTTCTGTGAACTGAGGTTATGAATTCATATTTTTGTTCTTAATTCATACCTGAAAATATGCTCACAAGCAAAAAAACTGAACTGGAGAAGATACTTGATGATAAGGACAATTTAAAACCTACATTTCACCGAACACTTAACATTTTACCCCATTTGGAATATCAGTTTTCATAGTATTTCCAGCCACTGTACATTTTTATTTAAATTGAATTAAACTGTTTAGCCACACATGCATGCCAGTTTAAATAGTGCTGTTTGGAGAACATTATTTTCACCTTTATTGGACAAAAAGTATCATAGGATGTTGCTTTGCCCTGGAAATTGAACCCACTTGGAAATAAATGAACTGGGATACATCCAGGCTTGGGATCTGTAAAATAAAAAACTACTTAGCAGGGAAGCTCAGATCCTTAATGTTTCAATATACTTATCTTTTAAGAAGATGGAATGCTTTCTGGGACTATATCCCGTGAAAATAGCAGAACTGCACAGAATTCATGTTATAACTCTGCATGTTTCCATAGATAGAGCAGGTTTCTAACAACATCCACTAGATTTTAATGGGATAAAATATTTCTTCTTATTGCATTTCTTACAGTCTCCAACCACAATCAGTGCCCCACTACAATACTTTCTATGTACTGAGAATATAAAAGGCAGCCCTGGCCTAATGGTTTGCAAGCTATGTACACAGATGATGAGGAGAAGATACTTATCGTCACCAGTCTTATTTTGTTTGTGAACTGACTTCAAAGGGATTTGGATAAAGTTCTAGATGAGTGCCTACATCCATAACAAAGCTAATAATTTAGTAGAGGTCTCTTGACTTCTAGAAGTATCTGCAGATCACACACTCCAAAGAAATTTCCAAACAGCAGAAGCCACAAATTTCTCTGCAGAGTCTTGTGAGCAAAGTTATATGAAAAATATGGCCTACATGAGAGGAATTTTACAGATTGAAAGGAGCCTATAGGACTATTCCTCTGAAAGCTTGGAGAAACAGAATCATAGAATGGTTTGAGTTGGAAGGGGCCTTAAAGATCATCTAGTTTCAACCCCCCTGCCATGATCAGGGGCACCTTCCACCAGCCCAGGTTGCTCCAAGCCCTGTCCAACCTGGCCTTGAACCCTTCCAGGGAGGGGGCAGCCACAGCTTCTCTGGGCAACCTGTGCCAGTGTCTCACCACCCTCACAGTGAAGAATTTCTTCCTTACATCTAATCTAAATCTACCCTCTGTCACTGTAAAACCATTACCACTCATCCTACCACTTCACTCCCTGACACCCCATCTTTCCTGTAGCCCTCTTTAAGTACTGGAAGGCTGCTATAAGGTCTTCCCAGAGCCTTCTCTTGTCCAGTCTGAACAATTCAAACTCTCTCAGCCTGTTCTCATAAGGGAGGTGCTCCAGCCCCCTGATCATCTTTGTGGCCTTCCTTTGAACCCACTTGATCCAAGTCCATGTCCTTCTTATGTTGGGGTCTCCAGAGCTGAACACCGTACTCCAGGTGGGGTCTCATGAGAGCACAGTAGATGCATAGAATCATCTCCCTTAACCTGTTGGTTACACTTTGCTTGATGCAGCTCAAGATACAGTTGGTTTTCTGGTCTGCGAGTACCCATTGGTGGCTCAGTCAGTTTTCCATCCACTAATACCCCCAAGTCCTTCTCAGCAGGGCTGCTCTTGATCCACTCATCTCTCAGCCTGTATTTGTGCTTGGGACTGACTTGACTCATGTTCAGGACCTTGAACTTGGTGTTCTTGAACTTCATGAGGTTTGCACAGGCCCACGTCTCAGACCTTGCAAGGTCCCTCTGGATGTCATCCCTTCCCTCTAGCATGTCGATCGCACCACACAGCTTGGTGTCATTGGCAAAATTAATTTCATTAATTTTATCATTGGGGAAAATTAATTTAATTTATTACTAATCAAATCAGAGTAGGGTAACGAGAAATAAAAACTGAATCTTAAAACATCTTCCTCCCACCCCTCCTTCCTAGGCTCAACTTCACTCCTGATTTCCCTACTGCCTCCCTGCCAAAGGAACAGGGGGATGGGCAATGGGGATTGCAGTCAGTTCATCACGTTGTCTCTGTTGCTTCTTCTTCCTCAGGAGAGGACTCTTCACACTCTTTCCCTGATCCAGCATGGGATCCCTCTCAGAGGGGGCAATCCTCTATGAACTTCTCTTACATGAGTCCTTCTCATGGGCTGCAGCTCTTCATGGCCTGGTATAGCGTGGGTCCCTTCCATGGGGTGCAGTCCTTCAGGAACAGACTGCTCCAGTGTGGGTCCCTCCATAGGGTCACAAGTTACGCCAGCAAACCCGCTCCAGTGTGGGGCACTCTCTCTCCACAGTGCCACAGGAACTGTCAGGAGCCTGCTCCAGCGTGGGCTTCCCACAGGGTCACAGCCTCCTTCAGGCACATCCAGCTGCTCTGGCATGGGGTCCTCCATGTGCTGCAGATTCCATTAACTTCCATGGGACACAGAATGACAGCCTGGTTCACTACAGTCTTCACCATGGGCTTTGAGGGAATCTGCACCCGGACCACCTCCTCCTCCTCCATCTTCACTGACCTGACATCTCTGCAGAGTTGTTTGCCTCATATATTCTCACTCCTCTCTCCATTGCTTTGTTCTGCACATCTTCCCCCACTCTTAAAAATGCTATCCCAGAGGTGCTACCACTGTCACTGTTGTGCTCGGCCTTGGCCAGCGGTGCGTCCATCTTTGAGCCATCTGTATTGGCTCTACTGGACATAGGGGAAGTTCCTAGCAGCTTCTTACAGAAGCCACCCTGCTACAGAAACCTTGTCATGCAAATTCAATACACGCTGCCACAAGAAGGGTAACAAGGACAGTACACTTAATTCCTCAAGGAGTAGGTAGGCTAAAGATCAGCTTCCTCAGGAAACCAGTGTTGCCCCCATCAGTTAAAGAGCACATCTCAGACATTCCAGAAGACAAACTTGGCTTGAAGTTACCTTTTCTCACCTATACAACCCTGTGCAGATTTCAACTCAGGAACACTGCAGATTCTAATACCATTTGGTTAAAAATATTCATGTGAACACTACTTAACAGCTGCTTTCATATTATCAGCTCATGTTGATTATATTAAATAAATCAACACATTGTTCTCTCAGGTCTCAGAGTCCTCTGGAACGTCTTTTAAAAGACATATCCAGCTGAATGCTTAATGCTGCAAAACATGAGTAAACCTTCGATGTTTACAACCACTCCTGTAAGTATTCTTAAAAAATCAAAAAGTTCCTGCATGATTCTTTGGCTCCCGTATTTTCACATTTTATAAATCTCAAGGTACTTCCATTAGAAGCACCTGATGATCTTTGCAGAGGGTTGCTGCTATTACCAGCATCAGGTTTTTAACTGACATAGGAGAAAGGCAAGAAATTCCAAACATGGCAAAATCTGTATGTTACCTGTATTCCCTTGAGATGAAGAAATTAATAGGTGTAAGTGGCATTACTACTACTGTGTCATTAAAAAACAAGAGAATCCTAATGTCTATTGTTGATCTTCTGGTATGTTCTGAAAAGCTACTAATGGAAAACATTAAAGACCAGGTTTTATGAGTTCCCATGACATGAATCTATGTGGAAACAACTTTTTACATTTTTTTTTTAAGACTTTACACAGTAATTAGAATTTGCAGAAGAGGAAAGGAAAAAAAGTTATAGGAAACATTTCTCTCAATGAGGCTCCATGGTTGCTGTCTGAGAAAAGCCTAGTTTCGGTAACCAAATAATATACTTAAATACCATATCCACAAATAATAACGCATCTGGTATTACACATGCATAGAATCTCCTGGAAACTGACTTTGTCACAAAGACTTTCTATGGCAGAAAGAAATAATTAAATTTTTCCTTTCAAATCTATTCAAATTAAATAAATAAATAAATGTATTTGAAGGTATGATAGGAACATTTTCTTATTTTAGATAATAAATTGGGACCAGCAGTTCATAAAGACTCCCAATCAACCTTTTGACATTTTGTAAAACTCATATCTTTCAAAATTAAGTGTGAGACTTTTCAAGCATGGAATCATCATTAAAGTGCCTGCACTAGTACATACAAATGTGAGGAAAATTCTGGTTCCACTGAAGTCAATGAATTCCCATCAAATGTCATTAATTTCAGGAAGTGAAGGAAATTATTCTTTCTCAGTAAATTCTCCTGAACCAGCTAAACCATAGGATCTCTCAGACCTCAGTGGAAGAGGAAACAAGAGTAGTGGAAGAGCTGGGTGGTTGCACCACAGTATTCAAGGTGTGATGCATATGAAAGTGTCTGCAGGTTGTAGTAAGTTTGCAACTTTCACTTCAAGTGCCAGTACATTTAGATGAAAAGTCCACCTCTAAAGTGGAATTGCTTTTTCTTGTATATGAATTCCAGATTTATTGTGATTAAAAAAGATCAGGTTAATAAAAAAAAAAAAAAAATAGAAGTTTAGATTCTGAGAAAACAGAGGATGTTTAGATTGATCAAGAAAACATTTCAAAATACACTTGAGTTTTCAAATGCATTTCTCATTAACGTATAGCTCTAATATACTATAGCCAAAATATGTGGATTCTCATGCCTTCAAAAGCAGTGATGGTTGCACCATGACCACTTAGCATCCATGAAGTATAAATCATCTTTTCATAAAACTAACAAGTATGGAACTTCTTAGAAAAGGTATATTATATTAAAATATAATGGTGGCAATCTGCAAACCAAACAAGTCCTGTATAGACTTTGCCAAAATTTCTTAGTAAGAAGCACAATAATGGAAAGGATATAGTAGACACCATTCAACACAGATCATTGTGTTTTGAATGGAAAAAAAGTGTTTATCGACAAAAAGAATGTATTAAAAGTAAGTTTGAGACAGCAGTGTAAAGATCTGTAGGTGACACTGGAAAATTCATTGGGGTTGACTTCCTAACTGGTCCACAGGAAGTACTGCCTTGCCAAGAAATCTCGTCAGCCTATTCAGAAGAGACAGTGGAGAGCAGTCTGTGTCCAGACTATAGCTTCTCTCCTCAGTAACTCCTGTTTAGCTACTTTCCTTCTGAAGAAGTACATGGGTTAAAGAAAACATGAACATTCTCATGCTTATTGGGCCAGGTATCTGGAAAATATTTTAAGATTAGTTTTTAATTTCTTTCCTAGCCCAGCAGGCAAAATGTACATGCTGTTTCTGTACCTATTTTACATGTAGGCCTTCAAGAAGGGTGCATTTAAATGGTTTTTGTCTTTCCCAGTGTGTCACTGGCAGTCTTCAACAATACTCACTTACATTCCCTGCTCAGTATTTTATGTAGCTATATCAAATAGATACATTAATTATAATTAAAAATCTATGGGTTGGTTTCTTCACCTCAGCTTACTAGAACACTATTAAGAATAAGAAGCACCTTAAGTTAAGACAGAAAGAAACAAATGGGGATGTCATCTGAAGAAGCACCACAAGGAGAGCAGAAGAGAAGTTCTAAGGGCTGATGGAAAAAGCTATTCTGTGACTTCTTCGAGTCAGTAACTGACTTAAGTAACTGAGGTAGTTAACTTTCAGTAAGTTACTGAAAAGTAACCCCCATTATACCTCAACACTGGAGTCTCGGAGTAAGTGTTACTTCACTGTTTCAGCATCTCAGTTGGGTGACCCTAATTGTTAGATTTATGTTGGCTTAAGCATGTGTTGGAATTAAAATAGCTAGCCCAGGGAAGTACAGAAAGAGAAAATTGATAAGCAAAATCTCTAGAGACAGTGCTATTAAATGAATGGAGTAATAATGTAACCAGTAACAAAATGAGAATAGAAGTGCAGAACTGCAGGGGATTAGAAGAAATCATTCCATTAAATAATCCTTTCTCATCCTTCAAAGTGCCCATATGATGACAAGATTCTTCAGTGTTTGATACGGATTTCTAAGGAATTGTGATTCCAGATGGCTTGGGTGTTTATATCCAGATCCTTGAAAAATCTAGAAGTGTATGAAATGTCATCTGAAGGTCAGCTGAACACATCTCAAATAGGTGATGTTCAATCTCAGATATTAGCTAGAGTGTAACTTTTCCCTTAAGGCAGAACCTTGCATGAAACTTGAAAAAATTAATAAATGTAAAATGAGGGTTGTCTTTTTTTTTATTTTTTATTTTTTTAGATAAACAAATGTCAATTTCCCTTTAAAACTTGGTATATTATTGAATCAATAATTATCTGCTCATGGGAGTTCATCCAAACTCACTGTCAGAGCATGCAATGTAGAAGGAAAGCCCAATAGATTTAAGCTGCTCATTTGAGCAAAAACACTTGGGATTGTCTCTGCTTCACTACTCATTAGGGCAGAGGCCTGATGGCAAATAAAACCTCTATGCCCCATCCAGACCATGTCTGAAAGATGGCCACCCCTGCTGCTGAGAGGAATGGGGGGAAGCAGAGGCAAACACTATCTCTCCACCACCCTAAGCTATGACATGAACTGATGTAACCTTTCCCATAGACCTAGGGTTCTGAATGAAAGATTGAAATAGAACAGCAAAGTGTTATGAAATAACTTCCATCAGAAATTTACATATCTGTCTCAAAAAGAAATTATCACTACCCCAATTATTTTTAATCTACAGTGCTGTGGAAGAAACAGTTGGGTTGTCTAGAATTGTGATTTAAACTATCACATTGTATTATCTTGATTGCAAGTGATTTTTCCTTAGTTTCTCCCCCCACAACCTTCTCAATTTACATGCACTAAGAAATAACTAATTCAAAGTCAACTTCACCCACCCACAATGTTTCCCTGTTACTACAGTAGAAACAATGAACATATTTAAAAAAAAAAAAATCCTTTTCCCAACAGGTCACTCTCATATTGTACTCCAGAGGGCACCCATGAATGAGTGGCAAATGTCCATTCAGAGAGTTGCCAAATTCCATTAATCAATGCACCAATGTGGCAACATTGAACTTTGTGACAGGCATGATTCAATCCATTGTTTGGTAATCAACCTCATCTATGGACATTCTGTAATTCTTATAAATCCAAGAATTATTGTTAGTCTTTTGGAACAGAACAGTACAAGAATGTCTCACTTAATAATCATAAATTACTCTTTTCTTCAGTCAAAGAGGTAACCATTTAATGATTATTTGAGAGAACAGATTATGTCAGCTGGACCTAACAGTGCGTGCTTTGTCTCACTGAATGTTACTTTTCCCCAACCAACACTCCCAAACCCCTGTGCAATCTTCACATTGGAAGCGGCTTACTAGGAGCAATGGATAATAATACCATTCATCTACTATCTGATTCAGATTTAATAATTAGAATGACTTACCCCCCAATTAAAGGGCAATATTGCTTCCGCTGTTTATTGTTCCTGTGATTTACGACCTAGTACTATAAAATACTCAAAAGTAAAAAAAAAAAACCAAACCTTTATGGTCTGTATGCAATAGTGGATTACTTCATACTTGACCTTATCTCATTCATTTGATGAAGGAAGGAGTGAATCATTTTCTCTGTTTTAGAATGTGTACTCTCAAAAATTTTAAAATATTCTAAATTTATATGGAGACAAGATCTGAGGATGAAATTCTCATTTATAACATTTCAGATTACGAAGTAGAAAGTTATAAATCTAGATGCTTTCAAAGACTGAAAAACTACCTTCCAAAGAAAATGGAAATATGAGTAGAAAATACCAGAACTTGTTCAGGTAATTCAAATGTAGTTATGCATGTGTAAATTAATAGACCAAATTAAACTATTCTTTGTTGGCAAAATGAAATGGTTTCCTCTGTTTACAATGGCTCAACTTTTTATCTTGCTTATCAATGCCTATATTGTTATCATATTTCTTGAATTATTCAATGTATTATTATACTTCTCAGATGATTTGGAGATATAAACTGAAATTGCTATCTACCTGTGATGCAAATCAGGATTGGAAAATTGCACAATCCTTCCTTTAAATAGTCTGTATTTTGCTAGTTAAAAGATGTCTGTAGTTATTCCTACTTCCTATAATGGGATTTGAGGTTTGAGGAGATAAAAGCTGTACTGTGGAGATAGATGAAGAGACCTTTATCTGTGTTGTGGTTTGAGCTCAGAGGACAACTAAGTACCACCCAGCCACTCACTCCCCCCTTCACCCTCAGGAATGGGATAGAGAAGATAAAGCAAAAGTCTCAGGAATTGAGATAAGGACAGGGAGGTGTGGTTCACACATAACGGTCATGAGCAAAAGACAGACTCATTAGGGGAAAGAAAAAAGAACATATATTTAATTCAGCACAAATAACAATACTTAACAGAGTAGGACAGTGAGAAGCATTACCACATCTTAAAAACACCTTCCCCCACCTCTCCCTTCTTCCTAGGCTCAGCTCTGTTCCCGATTTCTCTACCTCCTCCCCTGCAGTGGCACAGGGGGCAGGGAATGGGAAGTGCAGTCAGTCCTGCTTCTTCTTCCTTCTTGAGGGGGCACAGGGACTCCAGGCACTCTTTCTTGCTCCAGCGTGGTTCCCCTCTCACAGGAGACAGTCCTCCATGAACTTTCTCTGACATGAGTCCTTCTGATGGGTTGCAGATGTTCCTGAGCCACTCTGGAATTGGTCACCCCTGTGTGTTGCAGTCCTCCCAGCACTGAACTACAACAGCGGGGGCTGCTTCTTCCCGCAGAGTTCAGGCCTCCTTTAGACTTAGTCTCATGCTCAGGCCTGTGGGGTCTTCCATGGGCTGCAGGTTGGCATTTGCTCCACTGTAACCTTCTATGTGTGGTGGGGGGTCATCCCTGCCATCTCACCACAGGCTGCAGGGAGGCTCTGAATAGGTGCACCTCCCCCCCTTCTCCTACTTCCTTCCACTGACCTTGGTGTTTGCACAGGTGTTCTCCTCACATCTCCTCCTTGCAACTCCAGCTCCTCTTCCCAGATTCCCCATATTCAATATATTATCATAGAGGCAGAGCCAACATCATTAATTAGATCATCCTTAACATAAAGGTGGGTTCGACTTGGAGCTGGGGAAGCTTTGAGACACTTCTTACAGGGATACACTGATGTAGCCCCCTCCCCCACTACCAAAAACCCCACCATACACACAAACCCAGCACATCCTGATCACAGCTTGGCCTAGTGTCACTGGCTGCTACAGCTAGGTGTTGGTGACATCAGGTCAGATAATGAACAGTCATAGTGTCTTTTACAGAGTTGCACTGTAAGTTAAGAAACTTTGCCTCCTCCCTATCATCTTTGTTCAGCTTTCTTAGTTTGAGCCCCATGCTGTACACTTGCAGTTTTTTCATATTGGTGCCCAGTCTATTCTGCAGAGAGCTAGTTTAATTTACTGATGTTCTCAGTCCAAATAAACGATCAAAGCCAAAGAGAAAGACTGCCAAACTGGAAAAACCTCCTTCATTTATCAATTTGCAGTCTCCTGCCTCAACCATAAGACATGCTGCTAACTCAATAGTAAAGAAAGTTGGTCAGGAGTCAGAATAATGTATCTAGTAATTGCACTTTTATAAATAGGTAATAGTACAAAAATCGTATGGATTTAAACATTGTGCTTGGGGTAGTACAAGTTGTACTTAAGCATATGAAATGCGTTTTTAACATTTGAAATTGATCAGCTTGGAAAATGATTTAGACTTATGTTACTACTTTCATGACTGTTTTTTTTTTTTTATTGCTCTCCACCTTTTCTCCCTATTTCTTTAGTAAATTTTCATTATTACTAAAGGGAATTGGAAACTTCAGCATCTATTCTAATGATACTGCTTAAGGTACTACTATTTTATTATTACTGGTCCAAATTGCACTCTTATCAATAATTTCTGTCTCCTTAAAGCTGTTCCTTTCTATTTTCTTGTAACTCTAGTTGAGTTTAGACTGTTTCCCTTTGTGGAACAATAGTTCCTTTCTTTCATATAGAAATCTATTGCTCACAGGTTTCCAAAGTGGATGGTATCAACATCACAGGACTGAGTTTTTTTAAAAATTACCTGAAAATCTTTACAAAAGATAAAATTTCTCTGCCATTTTGCACTTTTACACTCCAGTGTACAATATATCTTATTTGAATACTATTGCTTATCAATCCTAAGGAGGTTTACAGAACATTTCTGTGAAATTCCACCTGTGAAGTCACAATCAGTGGCATGTTTTCTGGGCTGTTTGACAAAATCCTACAAGTGCTGAAGATTTAAAAGAATGCTAGATTATTTATTTGTTTGTTTATTTATTTTTAATAAGTAAACCTATAATCTGCATTTTTACTGCAGAACAGATGTGATCCTTGTTATGCCCCAAAGCTCAGGTCCCCAGACTCACACTGGACCATGTCTGGAGGAGACAGGAGTGGTGCACTTTCTCCTGCACGTCCTGAGGGTTCCTCTGCAAGGAAGGAGTCAGGGCGTATTTCCACAAGTCTGCCAGTCCAGACAATTGAGTACATTTGTGGACTGCAAAGTTTGCTTGTTGTAGTACACTTTAAAATGGAATAATATCTTCAGGACTTCACAGCTCTACTGAACTATCTTTTTCTTAAATCTGGCCTATCGTAATGAGCACTGGGTTTCTGAAGACTAGAAGTAACTGCAGGGGTATCACAAAAAGAAGGGACAAGTTTCACAGATGGAAAACTGTTGTACTTTAATACACGTAATGCAGGGGATCAATTAATTGCCAAAACATAGTTATTTAACTCTATCTGAGATACTCTGGGCTGCCTGAAGCAAGCCGGGGCTGTCAGATGCAGCAAAGGACCTGCAGAAAATCTGTCCCCTTGGAGCAGCTGCTAAGGACCAGAAAGGGTAGCTGAGGGTGTGAAGTGCCTATATTTAGGAAATGAAATCAAGCACACAGTGCTGATAGACACTCCATCGCTGTCTAATACAAACAGAATAAAAGCCAAGCTCTATGAATAAGACTGTATCATTAGTAAAGCAATTAGAAAATAGGGCCTGATGTGTTCTTTGAAAACAATGTAGGTTTCATAGAGAGAGGTAAAAAGAAAGAACAACTCAGCTTCCAATATTTGAAGGAGAGATAAAAAGAGGTACAAGTGTCATGGCCTTTTTTTTTTTTTCCCCTATTTATCTTGATCTGGTTTTTCTTTTTTAAAATCAACTAAATTGGTTTCAGTGAGACATCCTCTGTGATGAACAATTGTGATTAAAAAAAATGAATCAAATTAGTTGTTTACATCTGTTATATTAGAATAGAACAATATCCAGAGTCAATGATGATGAAACCAATGGCAATACATGATCAAAGCAGATGACATACTGGGGCATGTACAGAACCTAGGTTTGGTAAAAAACAAACAGCTTTTATTACTGAAAGAATGATTGTTATCAATTGTGATCAGCATGTCACATATTTAGATCTTTCATTCCTTTTAAAACTGTACACAGTTTGAAGCTACTATTCTCATGTGATTGGTGTTTTTGGAAAGTCATATAGCTCAGCTGTCCAGTTTATGGTGCATATAAACATAGATGTTGTATATTACCCCCCTATAGGAAACTCTTAATACTATCTTAGATGTTCCCAGCTTACATATGAAAATGTGGAGAAGGGAAATAAATTCAATTCACAGCATTTTGTATTGGTGAGATCCACATATACAGCTGAAAGAAAATGAACATTTTATTGATCCCAGACTGGTTAATTTTGATGCTTGTCAGAATATATATACATCGGACAGCCACACAACAGGTTGTTTTTGTCCCCAGACAATGTCATGTCTAATAAGATTATGCATAATTTTTTATTCCTGAATTTATGCCTTTAAGGTATTTTATAGTTGCTATTATATATTTCCTCCTCTCTGGTTCAATTTCAAAGGCACATTCAGTATAAATCATTGAATTGGTGTTTAGAAAATATTAAAAGCCTGAGTATTGTCAATATGTAGGGAAAAAAATAACAGAATCACAGAATTGCTGAGGTTGAAAAGGACCTCTTGAGATTGACTTGTCCTACCCTTGCCTACTCAAGCAGAGTGAGCTAGAGCAGGTTTCCCAGGACCATGTTCAGTCAGGTTTTGAATATCTTCATGAATGAAGACTCCACAATTTCTCTGGGCAACCTGTTCCAGTGTTTGATCACCTTCACAGTAAAAAAAGAAAAAAGAAAAAATACTGTTTTCTTGTGTTCAGACAAAGTTTCATGTGTTTTAATTTGTGCCAATTGCCTCTTGACCTATCACAAGGCACCACTGAGAAAAGACTGGCTCCCTCATCTTCATTTTCCCCCATCAGGTATTCATACATATAGATAAGATCCACCTGAGCTTTCTCCACTCCAGAATGAACAGTCCCAGCTCCCTCAGCCTCTCCTCATAGGACAGATATTTCAGTCCCTTAATCACCTTCATGTCCCTTTGCTAGATTCAATCCAGTATGTACCTGTCTCTCTTATACTGGGGAGCCCCAGCACTGGACTCAACACTCCACATGTGTCTCACCAGTGCTGAGCAGAGTGGAAGGGTCATGTCCCTCAATCTTCTGGCAATGCTTTGCCTAACACAACCCAGAATGCTACTGGCCTTCTTTGCTGTTAGGGCAAGTTGCTGATGCATTGCCAGCCTGTTGTCCGCCAAGATCCACCTCTGCAGAATTGTGTTCCAGATGGTGAGTCCAAAGCCTGTACTGGAACATGGGGTTATTCTTCCCCAGGGGCAGTCTGGGCACTTCCCTTTGTTGAATTTCATGAAATTGCTGTCAGTCCTCCAGACTGTTGAGGTCCCTCTAAATGACAGTACACCCATCTGGTGTATCAGTCACTTCTCCCAGTTTTATATCACCAGAAAAATCACCGAGGGTGCACTCTGTCACATCCTCCAGGTCATTAATGAAAATATGAAACAATATTGGACACAATATCAATCCCTAGGGTGCATTATTAATGACCGGTCTCCAGCTGGCTTTTGTGCCACTGATGACAACCCTCTGGGCCCAGCCATTCAGCCAGTTCTGAGTCCATCGGAATGTGCACTTACGTAACACATATTTTGTCAGCTTGTCTACAAGGGTGGTATTGGAATCAACACCAGACACCTTACTGAATTCAAGGTGAACAACATTGAATGCTCTCTAATCCATCAGGCTTGTCAGCACATTGTAGAAGCCTGTCAGGTTGGAAAAGCATGATTTCCCCACTGTAAATCCATTCTAACTACTCCAAATCACCTCCGTGTCCTCCGTGTATTTGGAAATGGGTCCAGGATTACTTGCTTCATCACCTTCTTATGGACCGAGTACAGACTGACAAGATTATTGTTCCCTGCATCTCTCTTCTGGCCCTTCTTGAAGTTAGAGGTGGCATATACTTTCTTTCAGTCGTTAGGAACCTCTCCTGATCACAGTGACTTTTCAAAGACAATTGAAATTGGCCTCTTAGTGACTTCAACAAGTTCCCTCAGCACTTGTGGGTACAGCTCATCAGAGCACACAGACTTTTGTATGTCCATTTTATTTAAGTGTTTCCTAATCTCATCCTCCTCCACCAAGGGCAAGTGTGCCTTGCTCCAGACTGATGGCCTATTGATTTACTTGTAGGTGATCTAACTACCCAGTATTGTTTTATGTCATGGGAATTTTAAATTTATTTTTTCCATTTTTAACCATGTGTCAGAGGCAGCTTTTGTTCAATAAATCTAAACAGCAAAAAAACCCCATCCACCATGTAAGTCTTCATAAAGTACAAACAAAGTTGTAGTGTACAGAAGTGTTGGAAAAAGACAAATTCTATCATTTAGGATATAAAAACCTAATAATCTAAATAATTTTCGAGTTCATTGTCATAAATGTCTTCTGTTCTCTCGTACATTACCTTCTTTTAACTTATCTTTCACAGGTTTTTTAGGTTGAAATCAGCTCATTACCAAGACAGATGTTTCAGATTTTTTTTAAGATGGCCAATTACCTGCAAATGCATTGTAAAAACCCTCTTAGTATAAAGTGATGGATAAATACAGCTGTGCAAAATTCACATTTTCAAGTCAATACACAAAACTACATTAAGCTGTAAGGTATTGCAAGATTCTGAAACACCAATGGATCAAATAAATCCAGTCTTCTGCCAGACCATGTTTCCTTTAATATACAATTTATTCAGCTAATGTTATAAAACTTCGGTAAAGCTGGGGAAGCATGAGAAAGAAGAAAATCTCCTCTCTGAGTATTATCACATTAGAATTAAATGGTTAAAAATTACAGTGTCAGGGGAATTTAAGATCAATGTCCCAGGTCCAAAACTTCATTCTGCCTAATAAAGTATGAGTGATCTCCAACTCAGATAATTTAATTACAATTATGCTGATTTACAAATCCTTGGAGCTGTCCATAAGTACAGTATACAAATGTTTTGAAATCCATATATATTTTTCTACTGATCTATGGGGTTTTTTTACCTGTAAAATATATATATCTATTTGAGAAAGAGAAATAACACAATATCTAATGGCATTAATAGTTATAATGGGAGTTATTTATAATGACCTCTGTATTACAGCCTGAAGATATTTTAGTGGTGAGTCAAACTGTCTCCAGTGTAAATCAGGAACCAAATGGCAGAAGAACTGGCTTTTAAGGACTGGAAAACTTGACATATCTGAAAAGTGTTTCAAGGCCTGAACAGTGTGAATAACATTTAACTTGCAGCTGTTGTGAATCCGGTTGGACTGGCAACACGTTGAGTGCTAGTGTTACCACCCTCTTCCCTTCTGATCTAATTTCTTTAACATCTGATTGATATCATTATAATGAGCCCCTCAAGACAATTCTGTTTTCACTTAATCAAGCAAAAGAAGTCAAACATTTCTCAGTGGACCCCTAGTTATGCATTAGCACCTATCTTCATGTTTTTGAGGCATTTCTGAAGTCCAGAAATTCACATCGCATTTACATCTCAGAGAGGTTACACAAATGATTTGGTCTAGGCTTCTCTGAACTCTTACAAGTAAAAGCTGTGGTTGTAATTGTACTTCAAGGAGATCCACCACCTTCCATGTCTAACTAATGTGGTAGCAACACTACTAGCTGTAGTGGTAGCAGCACTACTAACTGGTTGCTAGCACGGACCGTAGTCTCCCCAGTATGCTCCATTCTACTAATTCAAGAGGACAAAAAGAACAAGTGTGTATCCCACTCTTCTCCCCACCCTTCTGGTGTAAGAAGCACTGCTATGACAAGTGCCATCTCCTTGTCTGTGCAGGCTCAACTTAGTGATGACTCCTCAAAGAGCTCTGAAGAGCCTCAAGATGGCACTTAAAATGACAGCAGACGCTGTAGCACACCTTGACATTCAACTCACCCAGGCATCCAGAGACTAGGCCAGCATATGTCTCAGGCCATGGAAATGCAGGCATCAGATAGAAATGTTTGCTGAATAAAGAATGCAGCTATAAGGGGGTATCTGAAGCTATAGTACCCAAGGGATGTGCTGCAGATCCGAAGACCCAAAAAAGGGAGCATATTCCATCCTTCCAGCAAAACAGGAAAATCTGGAGAGGCAATGTTGTTCTATTTGTTAAAAATCTTTAACTGAAAAAGTTACACTGAGAAAATGACAATGCCTCATATTCCACCAAATATATACCTCTATAGAGAAATACTTGTATGTCTGCTTACAGTGAAAGAGTGGGAAAATGGTATAGATAATTAAAAGTTATGGCTAATAAGCACCAGCCATAACCATAGTTTTTTAGCCGACTAGCTTTATTACAAATATTTAAATAAATCTTATATTCCTTTAGCTAAAACAGGGTAGAACTAGCTTTGTGATTGCAGTTTTACTGGGTCTAGAAAAAAAGACCTTAATTGAATGAACATGGACATTACTTTTGAGACTCTCTTACACTTTATGGTCCAACACTTATTTTGATACCTATCCTTTCAACACCTCTAATTTTTAAATTATGCAAAAGCTCCACTTCTTTCACTGTTTGGAGGAAGTTCTTCATACTGGTCATGACACCACCAACTTTTTGGAAGTTCTTGGCACTGCTTTTTATGCCACCATATGTTTGCTCTTGTTCTCATAATAGTCCATCTCAGATGTTGGTACATTTTAAAACTAGGAAATACTTGCTCACATGTAAGTTAGTAAAAACTTGCTTATTTGTTTGATACGTTTTCTAAGTGTTCTTTTGCTGAATATCTTGAAATTGTCCCCCAGCTCTGCGAGATACTGTAAAACCAGAGATAAACAAAACCAAGAGCAAAAGCAGGAAAGTCCTCTGCTACAGAAGCTTCTTTGTTGGTTCCTAGCCAGTTCAACAAAAGAAGGACTAGAAAGTGGAGGGGCCAAGGAGATATATGAGTTTATTTTGCTGTAAGGAGGATACTGAGAAAAGGGAGAGGAGACTGAAAGGTAAAAAAGGAAAAGGAAGAGGAGGTGGAATAGACTCATGAAATTAATCTTGGTTTTAGTGATTACTGAATTCTGACTTAGTTGCAACCCTAACATATTATTATTATTATTATTATTATTATTATTATTATTATTATTATTATTATTATTATTATTATTATTATTATTATTATTATTATTATTATTATCATCATCATTATTATTATTATTATTTTAAAATTATTATGGCTTCTTAACAGTGTTCTTCCAAGGAAGAGAGTGAGAGACATTTTTGCTAAAATTCAGCAAAACTTAAACATAATTTCATGAGACTAAGAAAAGATATGTAGATAAATGCACATCATTCAATGGGAATGTCATCTTATAATGGATGTTAAAAAATATCTTAGGGAAAGGGTTTTTTTTAAAAAAAGAGAGTATAGTATCAGATAACTTGAACATAGCATAGTATGGGCTCATCATAATACAAGTTCAAATTAGTTTTGCTACTTTCAAATCTGTGAGTATTTTAGTGTGGGTGAGGGGGCTATTCTGGGAAAAAAAATACAACTAAAAACCCAAACCATCCTTAATGGTGTTTCTGAACCATAAAAATAAAAATTTTAAAGTGTATAATGCTGATTATACTGTGAAGTGTTTATATAATGATATATGTTATGTAAATAATTTTGGTAAATTTAAATGAAAATTACTTTATTACCAAGAAGGCCGTACAGGGCAAATTTCACCTGAGAATATAAATTCTCATTTTTCTCATCTCTGAGATAAGGGTACTGGTTCTCACTTCCTATTTTGTAGAAGCACATCAGGGTTCCTTAGTCATTCATCTTTTTTTAATTAAATACCTCAGTGACTGAATAGGATCTGGCATACATTTTATGTATTGTAATTCATGCTGAATTCATACTGAGTATCTCAAATACTCCCAATACTACCCTTTTCTCATAAATATCTTCTTCAATATTTTTAACTGTGACTCACTCCAGATACTGAAAGACTGAGTAAGGAGTGCTGAATGAATTGCTCTTTCATTACAGGAATAAAGATAAGTATACAAGAGTAGTTTCAAATACATGAACATTAAGAAGAAAAGATTTACCTTTTAGAGAGAAGTTTCTGGGACATATATTGAATCAGGTTTCTTCTGAATTAAGGACTTTCCTTCAAAAAGGAAATGATCCTTGTATAACTAAACTGTGATTTATTGAACTATTACTGGCCAGCTCTAATTGTAGGTAAAAAAGAATATTTCCCTCTGGAAACAAGGAGAAACTTATTAGACATTCAACTCATACAAAATGCCTCACAAGGTATCTAGATCTGTGTAAAAACTCCTGAGCATTGGTCCATACCAGAAAAGTAAATTATTGAACAGATGTTGCAGTTGTAACCATTTCTTACAGCAGAGCTCCAGTGCTGTTGGAACAACCTGATACTATTTTAAAGTATATTTTATTCACTGAATCTTCAAAATAAGAGAAAGGAAGACATAGGGCCATGACTATCTTTTTTTTTTTTTTTTTTTTTGTCCAAATAGTGACTTTGTCTGAAAATCAACATCCCCTGGTATTTTTTTCCTTCATCATGACAAAATACACTTTTCTGTGTGTACAGCTATTTGTTATAATTTTCATTGTTATGTTAAGAAGGGATTAACTTTTCAAGGAGCCAAAGACAGTGAATTTTCAGTCAGCTCCACGGATATAGTTCTTCTTTCTATAAAAAAAATTCTAATTCCTCTGGTGGTTTTCTAAATAATTTATGTAATTTTTCAAATCATTTTGCTATTGAAATCTCTAGTTTTAAAACATTATTTTCCTGGACTGTCTGTGCTTTGATTAAACCTTTCCCTAAAACAAACAAAATGTTTAATTTTTCATATTCTTTTATCACACTTATCACACAATTCATCACCCAAGATAAAATATTGCCTTCTGACAAAGACATTCAACATTAGAGAACTCAGTCTACAGATCTTCTCTAACATATTCGTTGATGAGTTCAAGTTCTAATAAGTACCTTTTGGTAAGTTATCATTTTATAAATATACTATTTTTTATACTTAAAAATATTTAGAAACCCACTTAAGCTAGGTGTTGTTCCTTCTCAAAAGAAAGAATATTCTCAGGCAATAGCTTGAAATAAAGATAGATCAGTAAAAAGGAGCAGAGAAAATCTACATTGATATTATATAGATGAAGCTAGAAACTCATCAGAACTGGAGCCCAGACATTCTTATAAACTAGGTTTCTAAATACATTTACAGCCAGTGATAAAATATCTTCTATGTACTGCAACAGTTTCAGCTTTCTATTCTTTAAATGCTTGTCTTGTTAGAAAAAAACATACAAAAGAAGTTATTCCTGGCTGTATAAGGGCTTTTATAGACATTCGACAACTAAATTTTGAAAGAATTCTCATAATTGACTAATTCTACAATGAAAAAGACTGAAATTTACCAATTTGGACAAATTTTCAGATAGTTTGATAAATTGCAGTTATTAGATTCAAAAGTAGACAACACTACATGCATTTGTATTAAATATGTTTCTTCTATATTTGAGGGGAATTATAATGAAACAGGCATTTATTTCATCAATACTAAAAGAAAGTTCTCAAGATTTTGGTGGGTAATTGACCTTCCAACTTCAGCTCAGAACCGGTGATGAGAGGCCTAACTTGAGCACAACCCCGTCAGCAAATCAACGACTGTGTTACTGCCCTTGTTCATTTCTAAATTTCCAAATGCGATACAAGTGATTTTAGTTTAGGTAATAATTAAATATTTACAATAAACACAGACACCTTATTATATATATCCACATATCAGAATAAAACTTGATGATGAGGTCACTGTCAATGAAAGCTGAATTCAAGTATTTTGGCATAGTTATAAGAAAGCAGCTGGAAATCTCTTCAGAATCAGAAAATCTCACTGATGCATTTGAACAAAAATACCACATATTTCTATCACTGGAAAATGGAATTTACGTGGTGGCACAACATTTTAAATTTTAACTGTAGTCTGTTAATTCTGGGAAATCAGAATAAACAAGGTCCTATTCACAGTGTAGAACATACTCACTACCAAAACCGTACAGAAGGAGAATGATGTAGGCAGAGGAGCTGATTCAAAGTCACAATAGTAAGACCTAGGAACAACAGCCTTCTTATTTCAGAGGAAAGATACTGCCAGAATCTTCAGTGATAAACAATGACTTAAAATCAGATATTTATGAATTTGCCATATAAGTTCTGTGGCTTAATGTTTCATTCTACACAACTGCAAGACATTTCTGTGGTTTTGAAAAATGTGGTTATGGAAATTTTTGAGGATGTTTTCTGAGGTTTTGTAGACTTGCTTGCATCAATCTATAGTCCAAAATGTTAAATCAGTGAAGTTGTGTTAGACATGATTCACATCTTTAGAGAAAATATATAATGGGCCAAAGTCATGTTTGGTGCAACTCCAGTGAATTTAATGGAGTTACATGAGGGATTGATTTTTGTTAATCTTGGATAAGGTTATTCAGTTACATTAAGTTTTAGCTCAAAAATAATAAATGGAGAAGGATAACATTATGGCTTGGAGCCTTAGGGCCCATAAGCCTGATTCCTCAATGACATCATGAGCTCATCTGTACATTTGGTTCAAAGAAATTAAACAAACTGACTTCAACTTATTCCCTTGGAAACAATGGTGCAGTGTAACTCCCCACTGCATGTTCCTATTCTCTCAGTGATAACCGACTTTAGAGACCGGTGCCCACTGTGGGAAGATGATCCAAAATATGCCCAGTTCTTTAATAAAGGAGAAGGCAATTATCACATGAAGGTGATAGAACAGCTGTCTGAATGAGACATACATGTTTCTGAGTGCTTATACGCATGCTGCAGGGTATGACGGCTTCCCATCATTAGCTTGCAGAGTTTTAGGAATAAACTAGTCTTGCTCTGGTGGCAACAGTTTGTTGAGAAACTTCAGTTTTCTACTAAAGCAAACACTTTGAAAGTGAGTCATGAAAAGTCATTAACTTTTAGCACTAAGGAATACACTTTGCCCTTTATACAAAAAGCAGCTTTTCCTCCTGCATCCATACTTCCAGAAATGCACCTGACGGGCTGAATCACTTAGATGGTTCTTCCCACGAGGAAGGTTCCAGGTTGTATGACAGAGCAGTTTGAAGATGCTCTACAGTAAGAGGTTGTCTTGCTGAACATAGTAGCTACTTGGGGCCCAACACTGTACATCCAACAGGGGGTTAGGACCTGGAGAACTGAGTCCAGGGAAACTTCTTTCTAACTCTTATCAGCTGACAATTAATCTAGATCCAGCAATGTGAAGATTTTAAGCTCCCACAAGTTTTTGATTCCCCTCCCCAACCTCCACCTAATGGTTGCAGACAATCAAATGACACACTTAAATAGCAAAACTTTAAAAGAGTATACTTTTTTATTTCTTCTCAATCTACCATGTGGACACTGACAGGACAGGACAAATGACGCTATGATATATCTGGTACAAAATAGGAGATAATGAGAGTATTTACTAAAGCAAAACACACTGCAACCTTTCACATACATTTTAATCAGCTGATGGCAGACCAAACCTGAACCATTATAACAGTCCTTAGCACTTCAGACATCCTCACTAGATTGCCTCCCTGGTTTAAGTTGAGCAGTGATTTTTTTATTGTTTCTTTTCTCACCATTCACAAGCCCACCCAGGCAGCATGTAATTCATCCAGACAGGAAATATTCCATTGTATGGGCCAGATTACTTGGAAATGATTCACTTGCACCTGAGTTCAAAGCTTCTGGCATAGACCTATGACACATTCTAGTCTGATGTCACTCTTGTCTCAGACTTCTGTGTTCAGTGCAAATAAGCTGCTAGAGCAAATCTTATGAAAGTTCAGTGGCTTCAAACTAACTTGGATTTAGAAGTTTCATCTGGGATTTATGAAAAAGAAGAATAGAAGAAATCTTTCAGGGGGGAAAAACCTTGCACAAAAAGGCTACATTTCATACAATTGCCAATCCAGAAGAGAAAGTTTATTTTCCCCCTAGGCTGTAAAGTGATTTGAAGTCCAGTATCTTAACTTATATGTGTATATAAGATTACACCACTTTCCCATCAATCTCTTTCCTGGTTTGTTCTGTGTTATAGAGTGTGGCTGTTCATCACAGGTGGAGGAAATAAGATAAACACAAACTTCACTGCTGTTTTTCTATCTTGTTATTAATGTATGCAATGAAGGCAAGTGAGAAATCTACATTCTGCCTAGATAGAAGTTAGAAATTATTTTCCCATTGCATGTAAGTATTTTAGATCACTCTCTCTCTTGTCTCATCTGATACTATTTTGCATAACATTCAAAGAAAGATTCCTCAGAATTGGAATGTAACAGAAAGGTAAGAACAGTAAAGGATAAAAATCCTCTGCACTCCTCAGTGACCCAAAACTTGTAGTGTTACATCAAGTTGCCTATGTAATTCTCCAAGAAGAAGCAAAGACAAGACTCGCAAACCCAAATCTCCATAGGTCACATTATTAGTGTTCTTCTGCATCAGTAAATGTATCATGTATTCAGACATAATATTTTGAACCCAAGAGACTGAGAAAAGTCTACAATCTTTTGGTAGGTTAATATACTAAGAAACAAGATACCATTGTCTGCACCAAACTTGGTTTGCTTTTATTAATTACCTGAGCTAATTAGTTTATAGACCTCTCTTCAGCAACCTGAGTTGATGTTCCCCATTCAGCTCTAAGTGCTCTAAGTACTTCTTATTATTCATTCTAGGTGATTTTGAGTATTTTTTTAACAACTCCAAAAATGTCAGTAAAACACCACTGACAAAATAAGATGCGTGCCTTGCGGGATTTGATACATTACACAGAATGAACTAACCCTTCTACACGGATCATTAAAGTTGCACAAGTTCACACTGAAGATTGACATCAGGTAGAAGATTAGTACCAGCAAGTGGTACAGAATTGCAGAGGACAAATATGGGGCACTACCCTTTACCCCCGTTACCATTTTCCAACATTATTTTATAAAGAGGTTTGAAAGGAGCTGAGGTCAAGCTGAAATTGGAGGGCCTGTGATCAAACCACAGGGCCAATACATGCTTCTTCACTACTTTCCTGGCTGGTACTCACCAAGAAAACATCTAACATTAGGAAGGGCAGTTGAAATCAGAGGAATCTGCAGGACTCATGACAAAAATCTTTATTTTGAGTGTCATGTAAACACTGAAGGACTGTCATGGTTTGAGCCTGGTCGGCAGCCAAACACCACGCAGCCACCATCTCCTCCTTCTCTTCTGGCAATAAGAAGGAACAGATGAGCCAGGCTTGGGGTTCAAGATAGGACCAGGAGAGGTAGGTCAATCATTATGGTCATGAGCAAAAGGCAGACACGTTAGGGGAAGAAAAAAAGAACGCAGATTTATTACAGACACTAACAACAACACTTAACAGAGTAGGACAGTGAGAAGCATTGTCACATCTTGAGAACACCTTTCCCCACCCCTCCCTTCTTCCTGGGCTCAGCTCTGCTCCCAATATCTCTACGTCCTCCCCACAGAGGTGCAGGGGCAGGGAATGGGGGGTGCAGTCAGTGCTGCCACTTGTTCAGTCTTTGGTGGGGGGAGCTTCTGGAACTTGTTCCCCCTGCTCCAGTGCGGTCCCCCTCTCACAGAAGACAGTCATCCACAAACTTTCTCCAACATGAGTCCCTCCTATGGACTGCAGCCCTTCCCGAGCTGCTCTGGCGTGGGACACCCCCACATGTTGCAATCCTCCCAGCACTGAACTATAATAGCGGGGTCTACCTTTTCCCACAAGACCCCGGCCTTCTTCAGGCACAGACACCTTGATCATCCATGTGAAACACAGGCCATAAATCAGTGTCTGCTCTGCTGTAGATCTTCATGGGTGGCGGGGGGGTGGGGCGCCTTGCTGTCTCTTCACAGGATACAGAGGGGTCTCTGCTCCAGCACACCTGCCCTCTTTTTTTTCCTCCTTTCCTCCACTGACCTTGGTGTTCACACAGCTGCCGCAACTCCTCCTCACAAGTTCAACTACTCCTCACCATGTTCCTTCTTAAATACATTATCGCAGACACGCAGCTGATTGGCTCAGTTTTGGTGCAGAGGTGGAGCTGACTTGGAACTGGGGGATCTTCGAGAAGCTTCTCACAGGGGGCCACCCCTACATCAGCCTCCTCTGCTACTGAAAAACCCCACCACTCACTCAAACCCAGGACAAGGACAGAAACAGGATCCTCTCTGCAAAGCTATTATAGGTTCACCAGAGAGGAGTGAATGGAAAGAGTCTCTCTAGGGAGAGACAGAAAAATACCTTGGTCCAAGCAGATGAGATGGTTTCCTAAAGATTTGCGGACATAACCAAAATAACTGTATAAACAATCTCAATTGTTCTCCTATGGAATAACAAACAAAAACTGTGCTGGCATTATTATTTGAACTACTATAAAGATAACAGAGTTCCATTTGAAATGTGGACATATTGTAGCAAGCTCCAGAAAACTAGTAAAAAACTGCTTATGTCTCAGAGAGTTTATGATTCAAAGATATAAGACAGATATACAGTGGGAGGTAAAACAGAAGCAGATGAAGTGAGTTAATTAGCTTCACACTCCAAATATATGCTAAGTCAGAAACAGTAATTAGAGTCCAAGTGTAATGGCGATGCACTCAACTATACTGTCTTTCTTAATGATGGTGAAAGATGAATAGAAGACAAATACTATTTTTGAATACTAAAATTTGTTTTAATGTCAGCTGGTGACAAGCAAATGTATTGTGGTTCAGGAACTGAGCTTCAGAAGATCAGTTTACCCTTCACCGTAATTTTTCTGCACATAGGAAGAGAGGTACAATGAGAAAATGAAGTAAACAAAATTTAGGTGTCTAAATCCCTCACAATCTGCAAAACCAAACCATCATCTCTTCCTTCAAGAAATACTTTTAAAGTGCTTCTAAGAATACACTGTTTTCAAAAGCACCTGACAATTTTTAACAAGAAAACACTTAGAAAATTATAAGACTTTGTACTGTTGGAATAACGCAGAAGATTTGGTTGCAAAGATATGGACAAAAAAACACAACTGAGAAAGAGAGGGACATGGGATCTTGCATTTAGAAATGACACAAGATTTACTGTGAGGAAATACAAAGCATGAACAACTTTTCCACTGTGTCTTGAAAAATGGGTGAGGATCAGTAATCTAGCTAATTGTTCTCAAAACAGCTGACCAGGCTTTTCTAGAAACATACTAAGAAACCAAAACTGATCTGACTAAAAAGAAGTTCTTCATGTGAAGTTACACTAAATACAATGAGGAATGTTTTTGTTTCCAGCTGAGACCATGTAGTTCATGAAGTAAAACCCAGTGGAAAAATATCTCAGATTAACAGCTCCTAGATGTACAGGAAGTCAAATACCAGCAGACTTTTCAATATTCTACTTCCTAAGTCATTGCTTCTTCATCAGAATTCCTTTATCCTGATTTTGGAAAATTACCTTCTGTTTCCCAGGTCTCTTTACTTTCACTCACTTGATATAGCTGTGCAAGAAAAGCAGAACTTTTGACCTACTCCTTTTGTCTTGCAGATTTGAACTTGTGCTTATTTATGCATAGTGCTTGTTCAGATACAACTAAGTAGAAAGAAGTGGCTGATGTCCTCTTTTAGCAATGGATCACATTTCTAGGAGAGACCATAAAATGCCTCAGTCTCCTTCTTTTATATCCCACATGCTTCCTCACATAATGTGTGTTTTATCTTTTTCCCCTAACCTTTTCACTGTTTCCAATCTTTACACAGTTTGGATTCTTTTCCATTACAAATTTGACAAGAAAAGGAAAAAATGGATCAAATATTAAGACTGAAATGCATTATGGTCACTCTTTAAAGTCTCTTCTCTACATAGATCCATCCACTCTCCATTCCTGCTGCCACATACAAGAAAACCTGTACCTCAAAACTGTAGGACAAGCAGACGAGTGAGCTAAGCGCCCCTGCTACTTCCACTCCTCCCTGCCCCTCTCTCCGCCCCATACACCTCTGAAGTGTTGTTGAGATTAAAAAGGACAAACTGATCGGGAAATAAACATGTCACAGGAGTCAGATGAAAAAGATGAACAGATAAGACACAAAAAACTGCAATATATCTTTTGCAAAGATTTTTCTCTAAGGAAACAAATTGGGTCATGGGGATCTGTATTAAGTTTCTGCCTCACCAGACAACCTCTGGTGTGTTTTTGATAAGTAAATATGAACTCTGGGTTTCTTTCATGTGATCTGTAAAAGTGGAATCTTAATATTGACAGCCATTATTTCCTGTTAAAAAAACCTCATCTCAATACAACTCCAGACCTATTATTTAGGATTGGTCCAAAGGCTGATCCCATAAATCTCACAACAAAAGCTGAAATCACAAGCACTACATGAAGGAAATGAATATTAAGCAGAAAGAAAGAACTTTCTCAAGGTCACTAAGCCAGAAACAGGTAGAGCCAGAGTGTGAGCTTGGCTACTGTGGCTCCAACCATTGGTCAACACTGCCCCCAGCCTGAGGATTCAGCGTGCCAGAAAGAAGGTTGTACATCCCCACTGTTGCACAGATGTCAATGATTAATGGTGGTACCCAGAAAGCAGACTCAGACTTTCACCTCCAGGAGCTGTTATTGTGAACTTTCTCCATGATGGACTCTTCCACTCTATGACATGTGAAATGGTTTGAAGCCACAGTCTGGATACAGAGTATGGGTCTAAATGCAAATTACTTGAATCTCAAGAAAAGGTCAGTCTCTTACTCACAGATGTTGTTCTGGAGAAGGTGTTTCATCAGTTCAGTGCTTGAACCAGATAAAAAATTTCCATTTGGTTAAATTTTTATTGAATATATTCAAAGGTTTATAAATACTGTACTTGACAATTATATGTCCAGCTGCTCCGTGTCAATTATAAATCTAGGTTTTAGTGCTGCATTTGAAAAATATATTTCTTGGGTAGATAATATGCCCTCCCAAACTTCTGTCTGTGGAGCAAACACAAAAAGACCATCACAAAAGTGTTTGCTATCATCTATCACATAGACTGAGAATATTAATTTTAGTTCCAAATTTGTGTAGCTAATAAAATAAATATGAACCTCATGTATGCTGACTTAGAAGTCTGATGGGAAAATTGTGTTTTTCCTAATTGCGGGAAAAGACCAGTCAACTATAGTGTAGGGGAGGAAATCTACTGTTTCAGTTGGCTGACGTGTAGTAAAAAACAAAATGATATTTAAGAACACCTTGTATTGACCTCATTTTCCATCCAAAATATGTGAGAACTCACAAGAGTGTACCAAAACATCCACTTGCTACACTGTAGGTTAAAATCAGTTCATTTTGATGTAATCATTTCATTCCTCTAAGATAAATTATACTGTTTTATTGATTACAGACTAAAGACATCCGAATTTACTGTAAAAAAGCAACCTCAGTATTTCCTTTTGCATTCAGTTCCTTCTTTGGTTCATTTTTGATGACAAACAGACTGATGGGAAGGAGAAAAACAAATACAAAGGGTCTTTTGAAACAGACTGTTCTGATTATGGATGTGCTTGTGACTAAGGCACTTGTCTGAAACAGTTTCTGGTTCAGTTCTTGGCTCTGCTGTATACCTCCTGCATGCAATGGTACAGTTCACAGAATTTATCTCAGTTTCTTCATCTGAAAAATTGAGCTAATCTTTATTTTGCTGTGATTTTGTCAGGATAGCTTCACTTGTAGTTGTAGGCATTACACACACACCTAGGCAAAAAACAATATCCCTAGTTCCATCACCGTGTGGAATGCGCTTACTCACAGCAATGTTTATGTTAAGTTTTTAAGAATTTCTTCTCAAATTCCTTTAAGTCTTGTGTTGATTACGGACGTCTCATCTAATATGGAAACTGAACTGAACTCCTTGGTTTTTGACTTTTAATCGGGTAGCAGACAGAAACAACATATGGTAATAAGCTAAGAACCAGAATTATTCTGACAATTATTTGAAATAACACATGAATTGAAAAAATACAACCATTTGTAGCCAGATGACAAACAAAACCAAGAGAAAGACATCCTGTAATGAGCATTACCTCAGCAAAACTGTTCTTATATTCAGCAGCAGGCCAGCTGTGTTGCATCTTGCTGCAGGAGATCTCAGGGCTGAGCTCCAGCCCTAGGATTAACAATGTTGTCCTAGGCTGGGAAATGTACTCCTAATAAGTAAAAGCTTCTGTACTCTTAATGGAACTCTTCGTTCTTTTGAAAGCACATGGGTATTTTGCGATTGAGTTTGTACTCATTATCATCCACTCGGGCCCACTTACTACACAATGTTAAACAGATTCAAGAATTCTCATTGTGCTCTCAGAAATGAATATCATTTCAGAATAATTAAAATTTAGGGCTAGCAAACAAACAAAGCCAGAAGATGAAATCAGTTCTAAATTAATGTTCTACTAGTGGGATGTTATGAATGAGTAGCAGCAAAAATGATATTTTACAGGGATTTTTATAGGCAAAGTTTCTATGAGTGTCAGATTCTGCTGCCTAAATAATGTCTCCCAATACATGATCAATTAAATAGGCATTTCATATTTGAAACTGCTTTGGCCAAAAGCCTCATCTTTTCTCTTTTTATTTTATATATGTACATCAAAATATGTTTACATAGACATCTTTCTTTGTCCTTATATTAAGAAACATTTCAAGGTTGCACATTCATTGCCTGGCTTTCATTTGCTTAACCACATTGCACATTTTAGTCCGGCACACCTGCAAGTTAATGGCTGTCTAGAGAGCCAGCCTTTAGACTGATTGGAATTTCATTTAAGACAACAATCTGAGTGCCCTGGCCTTCTCCTGCCTCCAAAATACACATGCTGAGCTTGAAAAAAAATAGCTGTAAATGTGCTGAAAGGAAATTGTAGAATGCTCTTTTCCCTGCCCCCTCCTCCTAAATGCCCCACTCCACAGCACTATGATAAATACCAGCAAGGCAGGCTGGGAAATTCCTCTGAAAATGCTAACACATGAGTCTCATATTATACACTAGCACTGGTCATTATCAGGCAAGGCCACTGAGAACTGTACTGGTGTGAGAAAATTCCCAGAGCCCTGGTTTATTACAATGACTATTGTGAAGGCCACTTTTTATTGCAGCTTATTCCTGAGATTTGGAAACAAGGGCATCTGTCAGCACTAAAAATATTTGGTGCATTTTTGGTATTAAAGGACTTAGGTATGGTAAGGAACATCCGATATTTGTCACAAAGTTTGCAGAATATCCAGTCATTTTCAATTATTTTACCTGGCCTAGCATTCCCATATTTATATTGTGATATGCAAGAAGCTCTATTCAAAATGTTCATAGGCATCAGATGGATGATCTTCACTGTAGGTAGGAAGTTCTCTAAAATTCATAAATCTTAATTGGGAATTCACTGTTTGTTTTTGGTTTCAACTGCCAATGATACACCAGTAAGTTTTTCTCCTTTTTAGGAATGACTTCAAATATAATTTAAGACATTCAGTTATTGAAGTGTTTCAATATTGAAGTACAAATCTACTTTTCCAAAGATATAGAAAAGACACGTAGAACACTGATGTGTAGTGTGCAGTCCTGCTTTTATACAGTAAAGACCAGAGCTAAATATCTGTCCCAGTACTCTCTAGCATTTCTGAATAGTTTATATTTCAAAAGCATGAAAATAAGCTAATGTTTTCATTTTCAGAGTTAAGAAAATGGAGAGGCTAACACGAGACTGATCTGCACTTCTTTAGCATTCAGTTTCCTACAATAGTGGCCATTATTGCTTCTATCAGAACAACAACCACTTCACACCAATTGTTTGTTAATTTTTACTCTCATTTTTAAGCTTTCTACATTAGTTTAAGCCACTTAAGGTATGATTCATTTCTAGCTTTCAATCAACATAAGTTCTAGACAAGATATAGGAAAATAAATGCCAGCTGCACTGTTAGAGATCCTCTTTCTTGATAAGAAGTTGATTAGACTCTTGTACAGCTATTAAATAAAGGCAAAAGACAGAACTTCCTTAAGACATTTAAAGTCTTCAGGATTTAATTTCTTCCTGAATCAGGAAAATGACTCTCCTTCCTTTTCTCCATTCAGACCTGATCAGAAATATTGACTCTTATGAAAAACCCATCTAAATAAACCAGTTTTATTAGATAACTCAAATTTAACTTTTGTCTACATGACTGTTGATTTCTTGCTCAAATATAACGCTTTGACTACTGAAAACATTTCACAGAGTATTCTATAAGCTTTATGTTTTCTAAAAATTAGCCACATTTTGAAGTTAATATTAGAGCTAATTTTAAAATAGGTTTGGAGAGTGCAAGGGTGAAAGGTAACACATTATATGTATAAACATATTTTATGGATTATTTGTTCTAGAATGCTGATAGTACTGTGATAAAAATAATTATCCAAGACATTGCTCATTTCTCTTGACATTAGTATGTAAATATTTTCTCATGTAAATCTAAGCACATGTTGGAAAAAAAGTTTAAAGATGACCCACAGAGATATCAAAAAGAGAGTTTTTGTGGTAAATGGGGGAGTGTGGTGTGTGTAACATGGGGAAAGGCACACAGGAGAAAGGTAGATTTCTTTTTCTTAAGTAATTTTACATTCCTTTAAATCTTATTTCATTTTAGTTTTCACTTAGAAAAAAGTAATTGGCTTCAGAATTTAGATTTATATTATTTAAAGAAAAGCATTCTATTTAGCATTTCAAAGCAGAAAAGACCCTAAACCTACTGCCAAGGGAAAAAAATACAAAAAAAAAAAAAAAAAAAAAAAAAAAAAAGAATACTGTGACTACAAAAGCACTACAGCATATTGTTATTTCCAGGAAACATTTCATGTATATTAACTCTACAGATAAAACCAGAAGGAGTACATAAACAAACCTAGAGGAAAGTGCTCCTGGCACCAAATCAGCACACTACTGTGGATGACTCTATACACTGTCATCCTCAGGCCCATTGGTTAGGGACTTTTGGTTTTTAAAATCACTTTACACTTGAATGTGACACTTAAGTAAAGCTAAAACAGAGAATAAGAAACACATCTTGTCTGACTGTTCTTCAAGAAACAGAAATGCTGGTTCCAAGAGTAAGCAATGTAATTTTCTACTTTAGTTATGTGTTCAATTCAGTTGTAAACATCAACAAAATTGTTAGGAGGATATCTCTGCCAGCTCCAACACACACACTTCACCTTCTGCTCTAATTTCAGGAGGATGATTGCTTATCAGTGGCCATCAGGTCTGAAGAGGTTAGTATTTCACAAAAAGGCCCTCATATCAGGACAGTACAAACTACTGTCTGCTGTTGACAGCAGCAGGCACCATCTCTCACATCAATATAGCACATTTGTTTTATATTAACCTTGTAGTCATCAGAGAAAAGTCTTGGAGAAAGCCATGTATATGGTTCCAAAGTTTGAGGGAACAAGGGATGGGAGTAAACTTTGAGAAATTATTTTCCTTGAAAAGGTGATCAGCCTTGTGTCATTTTATTTGCCCACGCAATGCCTCTCATTTAAACTTCCCTGACCCCTGCACTTCACCAAATTATCTCGCTCCACAAACCTTTTTTTCTTCTCTAATAAGATAGTATAAGAAAAAAAGTGGGGAAGAGAAGGGTAGAGTCTTCATGGAAAATGTCTTCTATCATAGGTCTAAAAATATTCAGGGAAACATTTCCTTTCTTGGTCAAACTTAGGACAGTGTTGTGAGCATTTAGGAATTTTCTTTAGAAATTAGATCTACCTGTAGATAAAGCAAAGCTTGGAAACCACCACCAAATAAATCCATAAAAGAAAAAGTAAAACTTAGTTTCCCTATTAATGCAATGTTGGTGGCTTATAGCCAAGAATGTGTGAAGTCCAGTCAAATTTTTTCCCATATTTAGAAGATAGTTGAACACCCCAGTATTCTTAGTCCATAGCATTTTTCACCTTTTATTGTTCTCTACCTGGCTTCTTGTTTTCAAGAAACTTTTAGGACTTGAACTGTCTTTGAGAACATCACTCGTAACAAATTTAGTTAAAAACAGTAGCTGGTTCAGGCAAAGGAAACAGATACATGCTTACACAATCCTTTTCTCACGGATGACCAGGGCAACAATGTGATCTTAAAAAGTCATTTTTCCTTTAGAAATTATTTCAGTGGTTTTTTGTTCGTTTTTCTTAAACCAGCTCTAGCAGGTTTTTTACCCTATCTTCTCATCAAATGAAAATCTGATGATATTTACTTTTTTTTTTTTTTTTTTTTTTTTTTTTTTTTTTTTTTTTTCAGTAGCAAACTGTTTCAACTATTAGGGAATTTTAAAACTAACTAATCTGAGGACCTCTTACTCAAAATGTCAGATTTTGTGTAGCTCACTGACTTGTGTAGCTGAGTCTGACTACTATCAGCAGATGGTAAAATACGGAAAGTTATACCAAACTGCATGCCCCCTCAGATTAAATTTGACTGATCGCTTTATAAGAAATGGTGATTGCAAGCCTCTGTTACAAATTGGTCCATGAGAGTTGCAGCTCATTCAACTTCCTTGAAGATGGGGACTCATCTGACACTGGAGAAAGCTTGTCATAGCAGTTGTGGGGGTAAGAAGGTGACATGACATCCACCATAATGTGTAAAGTCTATAAATTGTCAACAGGGTCCTCTTAAAAGAAATCTTCATATTCCTATAAAAGATGAGTCATGGAGAAACTGTTATTACTACAAACAATAGATTTCGATTAATATGTCTACCAAGAGACCTGAATTTGGCCTTAGCTTTGTTGCAAAGTTTAGATTAAAACATTCAAACCAGAATCCCTGTTGACACAGAATCTCTGTCCTTAATTGTCAGGAAAGATGTAGGAAAATATATCCATCATCTTTGTAGAAAAAAAATTCTGATAGCCAATTTACACTGAAATGCATTAAAACATTTCAGAAAATAACACAAAAACCCTACTTCACAAACTACATAATTGAACACGAATAGGTACTAAAAATCAAGAACTTGAAAGCTTTTTTTGCCTTTATCTAATTTTAAAAGCACTAACATGCTTTTTCCTTAAAGCAGAAAAGGCTGTTAAATTGACCATTAACATCTAATTGTCCTAAATTCTGTCAGAAGCAAGTATTTGGATTTCCAACTTTCCAAAAAAAAGTATAGAATAGGATTTTAAAGCTAGCCTGGAGCTAAAAGGAGACTCACATGGCACTGAATATCCACACATCTCTCTAATGAGACTTTTTTACTGCACAATAAATCTGAGAACAGTTTGTATATGTACTGCAATTGCAGTATGACTCAAACAGCATTAATCAAGTGTTATGACAACCTCATTTTAAAGTACAAACCCAGTCAAACATTTCTATCACTATACTTCATTTCTTACCAAGATTCATTTAATCGGAAGGATTTTAGGATGTCCTGTGCATTTGATTTCCGTATAAAAACGTCAGATCTAAAAGTGTACCTACATACCCAGAATTCTTTACTGTATTTTCTTCTGTGTGTCAGTAGTTGACATCATCTCTGCTTTGTTTGAACAGCTGGTCTTCTCCCAACTTCAGGAGTTCAGAGGTACAATCAAGGCCAAGACCTCACTCTTCATAAAGAAGAAATACAGAACATAAGGAAATAGGATGTAACGCCAAACATCCAAGTCCCTTCCCTTGAGGGATAAGCTTGCTAAATTAAAAGTTCCCTACTGTTTTGTTAATGCAGATTTCATCATATACCTCAGAACCCCAGTGTGTTATCATAGAGTCATAATTTTCAATGACTCAAGTATATATGAATTCTTTATTTTTTACACTGTAATTCTGGCTGATTCCATTGCTAATTATAGATGCCTGTCATATCCTCTATCTAGAACTTATCTCACCATACAGGTTTCAGTGTGACAGTGAAGAACGCAGAGGAGGTTTGGGAGATGCTTTTCAAGGAGATGGAGAGTCTGAAAATGGATTTTAGCATAGTCAGCTGCATGGGAGCAGTGAGAGAAAGGCTCCACAAAGGGACCAAGACAGGAGGGATCACATACAGAACCCTGGTATGGTGGTGGCACACAGTTCTATAATTCCAGATGGAACAAGACAATGGCTGGGTACAGTTCAGTACACAAGACTGGAGGCAACGTAGGCATAAATGCCACAGAGGGGCAAGAGCCAACAGACCAGCTACCTACAGTACAGCTTAGGCAAGAGTAGATGCCTAGGCCTCAGCTTAAGTGGAGCTCCTAGGACATTAGCAGACAGAGCCTGGTTAGGGGTCTCAGGTCAGGCCAGTCAGGGCAGTTAAAACCCACTAGGGCCCTTAGGGCCCTGACAGTCAACCATACAAATTTTCAGTGTTTCCATGCCTGTTCCTCTATTTTTTTCAGCCTTGAGAGCTCTTCAAGGAGAACACCAGGTAGCATCAACAGAGGATTTAATCTGAACTAATCTATTGCCATTCTTTTGTTTGGGTTTTTCAGCCTTTCCAGACACATTGTTGATTGATTGCATGTTTATTTTCATTTAAGTTTCTAAAATAGTTATAAAAAAAAAAAAAAGCAATCATCCTGTCCACATTCTAATCCTTCTTAAATACATTTCTCAGTGTGGTGAAGAAGATCAAGACTGAAACATTTATTAAGGAGAGGAAACTTTCCTTAGCTAACAAAGTCACATCTGTGAATACAAAGATTCCTGTATTCAAATTATCATAGACCTGATCCCTAAATCTTCCATTCCTTCAGAAGCTCTGAAGAACCAGCTGTAACATTTCCTTTAAAACTGAGTTTTCTTTGAAATGTATTGGTTTCAGCTGCATTTTGTCAGAAGACAGATAAATTTCTGAAGTTGATTTCTGCCTGATTCAGAGTGAATCAGCAGAGCAGGGGCCTGAAGACAAACAAGGGGTCTTCCTTCAGAGGCGTGCCATGTCAGGATATCAGGTTTCCTGTGTGTAATGCATCCAGGATCTGGTGCCACTTGAAAGTTTCTAAATAGCAACAGTTGAGCATCAGAATCTTCCTCCTCTGTTCAGGTTCAAAACACATCCAGTCTACCACAGAGCAACATTTTTGACTGCTGGTCTGTGGCTGCATTCACAAATACTGGATCTGTAAAGTGAAGAGCTGGTGTTGAGGAGCTGACATCTACACTGTGCATGCCTCAGGAGTTTATGGTTTGGATTAGTTCAAATTTGACTGCATGTACTGCATACCTTTCTACATCTGGAATATACAAGGTGCCCTTCCAGCTTGAATATATCTAAAAGGCATCCTGCTCATGCACTTGAGACTGCTCCATGTTACAAACAAAAACACATTAAATGAAGATGATCTGGAGAGTCTCTGTAAAAGCACACTTGTGATATGAACTAAGACAGTAATGTAGTTGGGTGCGGGAAGATCGCTAATACAGATGGAAGCTGGAAGTCACTCCCCCACCTCCTCCCACCCCTACCTTGGAAGCAGGGGGGGCTAATGTTTGTGTAGATTATTGAGCACACAGACACAAATATTATTTGAATTCAGCTTTTTAAAATGTTTTTTCATCTCCATGTTCCTGCACAAGATATACTAAAGACACATTCTTCAGTAGCAATCTGATGTATGAAAGAAGTGACAGAAAGTGTATTCACCCCTTCATCTTTTCAACTTTCCTTATCCAGTGAAATGAAATGATGTCATAGAAACACAAAACACAACTTCCCACTACTCCTATGCGTTTGAGTGCATCCATGAGAATGAAGCTCACAAAGCCTAGACGAAGCTAAAGAAGCTATGATGGTATTCTAGGGATTGAATTAAAATAAAAACCAAGGTACAGATGAAGTATGCAATTCATTTTCAGTTCATAAATCTTGATTTTAAAGTGAAAAACGTACACAGAGGATGTATAAAAATTTAGTGGCTACAGTCCTTCTAGTGTCAGAAACACATAATGACATAAGAACAAACACTTCTGCAGCAAAAAAATTGTGAAGCCATTAAATTGTAAGATGTTAGTAAATCAGCTTTCATTGAACTCAGCTCCCATTGTGCACCTGCATATATAGCATATGTATTTCACTATGTTCCAAGCCTTCTTTACTATGTCACTCTGTAAATCAATCTATGATTTACTGAAATAAAAAACTTTGAACAAAGAATGAGTAATGATATTTATTTAAATTTCATTGACCCCTAGTGGGAATGAGGGAAAGGGTGGCACTGCCCATTTCTGTGAATGTAATGTTTTCTTGTCCCTTGCCAAGACACTTTATTTTTACTGGGACAACTTCTGAGTTGGAAACATAAATAACAAAACCTGTATTCCTGTTGGCCACCTTCTCAAGTAAGTGAGGGTTTCAGGGGAAGGAAAGAGATTTAATTCAAACTTGACAGTCACCAGGTGACCAAATAATAAACAAAGAGTCACAGGGCCAAGGTAGAATGAAATAAACATGTGTTGCATCTCTTTAAATTCTGTATTGATTACTCTGTGTACAAATATATATATATATTTATATTTGTGTGTGTATAAAATCCAGCAAGCATTTATATTGCTTTATGTCTGAATGCTTTATATATGCCTTTTAGCATCACAGATGATTTGATAAAGAGCAGAGCTGAAGACCAAACCTTTGCTTAGTCTTTGTTCTATTCCAATCATGAGAAACATAACAATGATCAAGGTGGTTGAGTTCCACATCACAGTTCTTACTAACGCAACTGTACAAAGGCGAGCTATGTATGTGCACACAATTGCTCCCTGAGGTCTGTTGGCTTTGTCAACAAATCAGGGATGTACCATCAAAGCCTCCAAAACTGGAGAATTACTCCTGTTATGTTGTTAAGATTGTTGTTACATTCTTTGTTGGTGAGAAAAGCAACAAAGCTGAGTGTGTTATAGTATGAAATGAGATAAGTTTATTTTCCTTCAAGGCAATTAGCAAAACAAAAGTTGTGTTAATTACCTCTAAATATTCCTACATAAAAAAAAAAAAAAAAATCCCATATCTGTTTTCTGAGATACAATATATCTGCATTCTTGGTACAACATATATTTTTCATCTAGCCCTTAGGGCAGAAAAGGAATCAATCTTTTGATACATGGACTAAAATATTTCAAGTCCTGTGCTAGACTGGAAATCAATTTAAATGATCTTCAGAACTCTTGAAAATCCCTGACCTTGAAACACTGAATCAGTCTCAATGAAAATAGTTTGCCAGAATCTGCAGTGTCTGAAGAGCTCTTTGTAGTCTTCTGGTTAAAGCACCTGTGTCTGAGAACATTGAAGCCTTTGGTTGTGTCATGCTTCTGCAATGTTTTCATAAGTGAATTTGAAAACTTATCAAGATGAATTACTCTGCTTTGTACACCTTACTAACAAAATGGCACTGCATTTTGAATAGCACTGCTACATGTCCATGTGCAGACCCCTGCTCACTTGACAAATGTGCTTTTATAAACTTAACAAGCATGTAGAATTCCTCACGGCTGGTGCTGAGATGAGATCAGCAGCTATCATACCTCAGGTGACAACTGGTCCCCATTCTCCGTGTTGGAATCATCCAGCCTGCTAGGTTGCAAACTTGTGTTGCTTGCAAGAACTGTCAGTCATGGGCTATTTTCTTGCGAATTGCAGGATCTACCAGCAAGATTATAAAGAACATTAAAAGGTTTTTCATTTGGCCTAGTTCTTTTACTCTTTCTTTTCAGATTCTTTCATTCCTCAGAAGGTATTACAAAACAATTCTTACCTATTCCCTTCTCTGAATAAACTGTATATGGACAAATGGTAGTATAAAGTATTGTTTCAATCAGATGATTCTCTAGGACCTTTTAGCCCAAGAGAGACATTCTGCAGCAAGAAGAAATAGAAAAAAATCAGATCAAAAGCATCCTTGGCGCTGAACAAATATCAGTATTCAGTTGTCAGGACAATATATAATATCCTTATTGTTACTCTAGGAAGGCAAGGCATTACAGTTCACATTTCTCATACCTATCTCTGTTTATGAAAAGCTAGATTGTCTATTGATCTCTTTCAGTAAACTGTAGATATTTTTAGGCATCTACAGTTCATTTTTTTGTGTGTGTCAAAAGGGTTGAAAAAAAAAAGGATTGAATCCCTTCAGGATAATTTCTTACTAATATTTTGATTATACTCTGCTGTCATTCTAACAGTCCTTGATAGCTTTAATCACAGAATCACAGAATGATTGAGGTTGGAAGAGACCTTTGGAGGTCATCTTGTCCACTCCCACTGTCAAGCAGGGCCCCCTAGACTCAGTTGTCCAGGACTGTGTTTAGGTGTTTTTTGAGTATCTCAAAGCATGGAGACTCCACAACCTCTCTGGGCAATCTGTGCTGGTGCTCGGTCACCCTCACAGTAAAAAAGTGTTTCCTGATGTTCAGATGAAACATCCTCTGTTTCAGTTTGTGCCCATTGTGTCTGGTCCTGTCACTGGGCACCATTGAAAAGAACCTGTCTGAATCCACTCTCATTTCAGGTATTTATATACATTGATAATATCCCCCCGAGCCTTCTCTTATCCAGGCTAAACAGTCCCAGCTCTCTCAGTCTTCCCTCATAAGAGAGATGCTTCAGTCCCTTCATTGTCCTGGTGACCCTTCGTTAAAATCTCTCCAGTGTGTCCATGTGTCCTTTGTACTGAGGAGCCCAGAACTGGACACAGTGCTCCAGGTGTGGCTTCACCAGCACTGAATAAAGGGGAAGGATTTTCTCCTCAGCCTTCCAGCAATACTTTGTCTAATGCAGCCCAGGATAACATTTGTTGCTTTTGCTGCAAGGGTACATTGATGGTAGATGTTCAACTTGGTGCCCACCAGGACACCCAGGGCCTTCTCCACCGAGCTGATTTCCTGCTGGGTGGCCCCCAACATATATTTGTGCATGGGACAGTACATCCCCAGGTGTAGGAAAACGATAGGAAAGCTTGTTGCGGAACAGGGTGAGATATTCCTGCCATGGTAAGAGATGCTACTTCTGTAATGAATTCCTATACATTCGTTGCCATATTTTTCTCTCCTTTTTTGATTATCCATTTCCCAGAAACAGAGAATGGATAAGATTGGAAGTAATTTCTGGAGATCATATAGTCAAACCCCACCCTGTTCAGAGCAGGGTCACCTAGAGCAGTAATGTTTTGAATCTCTGCAAGACTCTATAATTCTTGAAAAATCTGTTCCAGTGTTTGACCACCCATATAATCAAAAAACTTTTTCTTGAGTTCATATGGAATTTCATGCATTTCATTTTCTGCCCAGTGTCTTTCATCCTGCTACAGGACACCATTGAGGAAAGCGTGGTTCCATCTTCTTTACTGACCCCATCAGGTATTTATAAGCATGGATAAGATCTCCCTGAGCATTTTCTGTTCCTGGATGGACCAACTCAGCTCTCTCAGCTTTTCCCAATAGGAGAGATATTCCAGTCCCTTCGACACTCCTGTGGACCTTCACTGAACTGGCGTACATCCTTATCTTTCTTACACTGGGAAGCCTGGCACTGGACCCAGCACTCCAGGTGTGTCACACCAGTGCTGAGCAGAGTGTAAGGATCACCCCCTTCAGCTTGCTGGCAACACAACGCCCAGTGTAACCCAGGATGCTGTTGACCTTCTTTGCTGTGAGGATTCATTCCTGGTTCATGTTCAATGTGGTGCTCACCAAGACCTTCAGGTCCTTCTCTACCAAACTACTTCTCAACAAGTTAGTCCTGAGCCTGTGCTGGAGTGTGAAGTTATTGCTCCCCACAAGCAGGACTGGGCACTTCCCTTTGTTGACTTTCATGAGGTTGCTGTCAGACCATTTCTCCAGCCTGACAAATCCCTCTGAATAGTGGCACAGTCATCTGTGTGTTAGCCACTCCTAAATTTTTCACGTCATATACAAACTTCCTGAGGGTGCATTGTGTCCTATTGTCCAGATAAGTAATGAAGGCATTAAGCAGTATTGGACCCAATATCAACCCTTAGCATATACCTCTAATGATTGGCCTCCAGCTGAGCTGGGCATTGTGCTGCTGCTGACAACTTTTTGAGCCTGGCAGTTCAGCTGGTTTTCAGTTCACTCCCTAGTCCATTTATCTAGCCCATACTTCATCAATTTGTCAGTGAGGATGTAACGGGAGAGAGTGATGAAAGCCTTGCAGAGGTCAAGATAAGCAACATTCACTGCTCTCCCTTCATCTACCAAACTAGTCATTTCTCTGTAGTATGCTATCAGGTTGATCAGGCATTATTTCCTCTTCAAAAATGCATGCTGAATTTCTCCTAATGAACTATATCTTAATTAATTATCAAAGATTAACCATTTCCCCAATTAAATATTTATTTTTCTTCATGAGTCCTGTTAGGATGCTAAATTCATCATGTCTAGAGACTACTGTGTTCCTCTATGTCCTGTACATTTGGGGATTTGGAAGTTGTTTCTACCCACTTGTGTGGAATCACTGGCCTTAGTCTTGAACCAGTGACATTATCAGTATTAATACATATAGATTTTATTTTCCTGCCCCATCTAATCACAGTTAGCTTTGTCAGTCCCTTCTCAAAAGCTCCTTTTCAAAGCCCTTTCTGCACAGTATTTTCCAGTAGAGGTCTGGGCCTTTTTTTTAAAAAAATTTTTTTTTTTTTTCAGACATATACCCCAAAATGATAAAGAAAAGTGCAGAGGTTGAAAGCTTATCTCTTCTTGTGTCATGTATTGATATTATGAATCATGTGAGCTATGACTATAGCTGTTAACTCATGGCTAATCATGCTTTCCTTCAAAAATAAAAATACACAGCTAAGATGGACTCTTGCATTGATTTTTCAACTTTTTAATAAAAGTTGGACTTAGAGAAACCAGAGCAAAAATTCAGTACTCTAAAACTTCATGGCATACAAGTAAAGAATTGGAGGTCATTAATGATTACTTCATGATCATCTCTGTTCCGGAACAGTTCAAATGTTGTCAGAGGAGGGGATAATGTTCTGAAGTTTTCTGTTCTGAATCAGGTCTCAGCAACTGCAAGCCAAACTCCATTTACTGGGAACACCCTTTCAGACAGGAAGGATCTTGGCTAATGAATACATCTGGGAGATATGGGTCTAATAAACTTGACATATATTTGTTCTATCTTGAAAAAAAAAAAAAAAAAAACAAAACCAAAAAATGTAACAGTAGGGATCTGGAAAACTGTAGTTATTAGAAGCACTCCAGCTTGTCAGTGCTAGACACTTAATAAGGTTTTATGACTGTTACCATATTTGCTTAACTCTGTGGAGCTGAATCATATGAAAAAAATTTCAAATAACAGTGTGTTATTTGATAAAGAAACAAAAATTCAAGATTTAGTCACCAAAACAGATCTAGGCCTTGAAATCTAGATACAACTGATTCTGAAAATCTTTGTCTCTATAAGCAATGTTTTAGGATGTGTTGTGGTTTGCACCCAGAGTTCAGCTGAGCACCGTGCAGCCGTTCACTCACCCCTTCCTCTCTCAGGAATGGAAAGGAGAAAATTAAGCAAAATGGCTCAGGAATCCAGATATGGCTCACCCATAATTGTCATGGGCAAAAGAATGACTAGTTAGGGGAAGAAAAGAAAACATCACTTTAATTCAAACACTAATTCGAACACTAATCCTTCCTTCCTTCCTTCCTTCCTTCCTTCCTTCCTTCCTTCCTTCCTTCCTTCCTTCCTTCCTTCCTTCCTTCCTTCCTTCCTTCCTTCCTTCCTTCCTTCCTTCCTTCCTTCCTTCCTTCCTTCCTTCCTTCCTTCCTTCCTTCCTTCCTTCCTTCCTTCCTTCCTTCCTTCCTTCCTTCCTTCCTTCCTTCCTTCCTTCCTTCCTTCCTTCCTTCCTTCCTTCCTTCCTTCCTTCCTTCCTTCCTTCCTTCCTTCCTTCCTTCCTTCCTTCCTTCCTTCCTTCCTTCCTTCCTTCCTTCCTTCCTGCCTTCCTTCCTGCCTTCCTTCCTGCCTTCCTGCCTTCCTGCCTTCCTGCCTTCCTGCCTTCCTGCCTTCCTTCCTGCCTTCCTTCCTGCCTTCCTTCCTGCCTTCCTGCCTTCCTGCCTTCCTGTCTTCCTTCCTTCCTGCCTTCCTGCCTTCCTTCCTTCCTTCCTTCCTGCCTTCCTTCCTTCCTTCCTTCCTTCCTGCCTTCCTTCCTGCCTTCCTGCCTTCCTGCCTTCCTGCCTTCCTGCCTTCCTTCCTTCCTGCCTTCCTTCCTTCCTGCCTTCCTTCCTGCCTTCCTTCCTGCCTTCCTCCCTCCCTCAGGGGGCACTGCTGTAGCCTCCTTCCCCACTACCAAAAACCACACCACAGAAACCCAGCACAGGATGCAACTTAGAAGCCAACCTGTCAGAAATTAATATTGATGGTAAAGGACCATTGTGTTATACAGTGTGTATGATACACCTGTTTAGGGACCCAATTAGATACACAACAGAAAAAACAGCTTGCACCTATAAATTTTCTTACCACTGAATCCTATGTTAATACTTCTTGCAGAACATTGTACATCACAGACTTAAATGAGGAAAAAAATGTTGAAACACAGTAACTGTTCACTGTTGGGTTTCAAAATTTGATCCTTTTTCCACAGTTGTGTGGTTGTGTTGTACAGAATTACATTGCTAGAGACCAGTTCCCCTTCTTTTTACTGCTGTTTCCAAAGGTGCATTTAATTAGAGCCATGGCTAGTAGTGACAAGAAAACAACTGAGAAGAAATCTCTGGAATCTCAGTTTGGTCTGATTTTCAAACCATTTAAACAGATCAATTTATAAGGTGCTTTTTGAAAGATCAAACCACACTGAAAATATGTGCTAGAAACACTTACTACATAGTGAAATGCTCAGTAGCAAGAAAAATTGGGTTTTTTTAAGCACCTAAGAGGCAAAAGTCTAGGGAAATGTGCTAAAATGTTCTTAGACTACAAGAAAAGGAATTCCTCTTTTTCTGGTCCTATTCAAAAATTCACTTGCAGGTACTTTGCAAATGATCTGGAAAGAAGCAGGAAGAAATATACAGAATTAAACAGACCGTGACCTGGGCTCCAGAACTACTACAATCCTTCAGCAGTCCATATGAGGAACTAAGATACCAGACAAAGCTAAACCTGAGGAATGCATCTGGTAGGCAGGAGAAAGTAGCTTTGGAAAGTTTATGGACATGTGTTGCGGAAACTCCCAAACCACTTAACAATAAAAAAAAGTAAAATTTATTTTTATACACAATTAATCAACATTCCACAAACACACAAACAACAGGTCCAAATGTCCGTGAGAGGAGAACAAACTATCACCACACAAACTTCTGGGGTTTAACAACAACTCAAAACACCAACTAGGGGTTTATTGAAAACCCAAAATGCTCAATCACTCACCTAATAAAAGGTGAGGACTCTTAACCTTGAGGAACATCTCAGGGCAGCATCCCAACTCATAGGAACCCTGAGCAGTATCCTTGGGTGGTGTCCCAACCCAAGGGGAGAGTCCTTACCTGCAGCACACTGCTCTGGGCGGGACTAGCTCCAAATGGCTCCCCCCCCCCCCCCCCCCCCCCCATCAGGGACTCCATTGATACCCGAGCCAAATCTGACCTGTGGTCAATATCAGCCCCTATTGGCCAAAGACCCCAACTACCCTAAAACCCTGAGAACAAGGGCACGTGAAAGGTTCAACAGCCAGGGAACCACAATTTCATTGGCCTGTGCACCTGTCACAATATGGTGCAGGCAGTAACTGAAGACATATACCCACCTTTTGTAAACTGAATTTCATAGTTTAGAAGTACTTTTGGATATCCTGTCGATACTAAACTCTTAGTGTCATGCATACCATTTTCTATCCTTTCCAGTTGAAGAGCATGCTCTGCTGCACACTGAATAATGACTTGTGCTTAGTTACATGCACGGCTAATCCTCAGACACAGTATTAGTTTCTTCTTTAAGGTTAAATCTCTTTCCATAAGGTTTGACTTTCCACAAAGACCAGGTTTTCTAGGAATAAGAATATAATGTAGCAGACCTCTGGAGGAGAGAGAGCTTCCTCAATAGCTAATCTGAAGCTGCAGAAAGAAATTGCCAATGTTTCTAAAATCCTCTCCATCCTCTGAAGCAAAAGACTGCCAATGTTCATTGCCACATAACATAGCCCAGCAATATTCATTTTGTGCAAAGAAACCTTGTGCTTGCATGTGTAATTCTTACTCCTGGAGTAGAAAGAGAAGGGAACTGTTAATTTGCATTTCATAATGCACTGCTGGAGGGCAGAAAGATGCCATAGTGTTATGGATATTTTAGCAGATTATTCTTTAAGAGTCTTAGTAAGGACACTTCCTTTTACTGTTGAAGATCATCATCCAAGGCTAAAACCAGTCAGCAATTATGCAAAGCAATAGGAAGTATTCTGAGCTTTTTTTGCACAATTAAATAGTCTACCCTCAACACTGAGGGGAAAAATAATTTAATCCAAAATTGTTGAGTGTCAACCTACTTTAGAAAGCCACCTTGTTTCTTAGCAAGAGAAAAGAGACTTCAGACATATGAATTTTCATAATAGATGACTACAGAGCTATTTCTGAAAACTGGGATCACAATATATATCATATCTTTCACTTACTTTATTAGACAGTTTTCTTAGGTTTAATGGTATCATACAATCATATTTCTTTTCCATAACCCTGAATTATTCAAATATGTAGGCCATTTATGGGTGTAAGAGAGATGTCAGGATTGTATCCGTGTAATTGATAGAACACAAAAATAGAAATAATCCATTGTTAAAAGTATTTAAATTTCCTTTTTTAGCCTTCTACTTTAAAATCTACAAAATATCTTTATCAGTGAATACCCAGGTGTGAAGTCGATGCAGCACTTTAGCTGAGATAGGCTGAAATTTAAGCAGCAGCACATCAGGACCATGAGTAAACTTAACCCTTATATATTCTAAGAATTTTCTGAGCAGTGTGCATTGTTTTGCAGAGAACCAATCCAACCTTCCACAATACTGAAGTCCATGCACACTCCTATTTTAAGCACTTAAATAATATTTTGGCTTAGGCCTCTCTTTGTCCCCAGTAAACAGGACTAAATAATACTTGCAGCCTCTGCAAGTGGCCAATCACCACATATAGTAAACAATTATTCTGTTGACTGGTGTTTTGACCACACATATTCTCCCAAGAACAGTCAATGGAAAACAAAAATAAACCCAGCATCTGGAACCTACTTACCATTTAATATCACAATAGTATTAGGAATTTCAAAGAAGCCAGGATCCCCACAGATCAATAATTGTGCAGCAGAACTCTGTCTTTCTAAGGAAACATTCATGGAGAGAATATAAAACCCTAGAACTCACTTAGAAATCAAATTGCTTACTAGTGACCTCCATGCAGCTTGGAATTCAGCTAGTTCACAACAGCCAGACAGGGAACAATACAAAGAAACTAGCTGATTTTGGAGTACCTTTTCAAACTTTGTTTCCCCAAAGAAGAAGGAAGATACTGTTGACTGGAACTGGTGAGCCATGAGGACAGCCATAGATTTGTCCTCAGATGGTTAATACCAAAAGGAAAGATGTATCTAAAGCAATCAATGAGAGGGAAAGGATGCTCAGGTGAACTGACTTCAAGCTGAGGAAAAGTACCCTTACTCTGCATCCTCACAAGGAGCATCAGATTCACAGCAATCTTGATAAAGTGCATTTCAGGAAACTGACAGCATCATTCCGTTCTCCAGGTCAAAAGTCTTATTACATGACTTCTACTGACATAGACACTGTAAGGAAAGGAAGTGGTGCATAAATACAGTCCAAATGAACATGTGTGGGCAGAAGGACTTGAGCCCTTGTCCTCATTAACCTATCCAGTGTCGTACACACTACCAGACATGCGGTAGTAAAGAAATGGCTGCTTAGATTTTTCTATTCACAGTGCTATTGCACCTGGTCCTATACACATCTAGACCATACAAAGCTACGGAGGGAAATGTCTCGTATTTATAACATACTTTCCTTCTGAACCTACATCCTTATTTTCCGTTTCTACAGTTGATCATGCTTTCCAATAGTTAATCATACCACAAAACCAGAAGCTGTTGTCCTTCATGGTATGCTTGTCTAAAATGCCATAAATATTTTCTACTAAAGTGGACCCAAATTCTCAACTGCTCTAAGACAGCTTTAGTTTATATGAGAAGCATCACATTACCACATACTTTCACATCCATCTGAAGCAGCTGTTAGTACAGCCTGAAGTGTATTCATGTACTGTTAAGAAGCTTTGACTGAAATATGAGAAAAAATGGATTTTACAAACATGAGTGTGAGTATAGGTGTAACTGAGAACACAATAATGATGAGATTATATCAGCATGTACTTTTCCTTAAAAAAAAAACAACAAAAAAACAAACAAACAAACAAAAAAAAACAAAAAACAAAACAAAAAAAAAACCAAAAACAAAATAAAACAAAAAAAAAAAAACTAAAAACACTCCCACTTAAAATCATGTTGATAATAGGAATTGTGCTGGTTTAAACAAGGTATCAAAAGCTGAAAAAAATAATAACTAAACAGAAAATGGTCAAACTTATTTCAAAAGTTTAAGACATTGGAACAAGCTCCATTTTAATACTTTCTTCTCCTTGAAGAGATAAGACACCTACATATTGGCTGTATGGTTGATTCATGTTGGTTTTATATTCTTCTTAGCTCAATACAATAAGATTTTATACATAAAATGGGCTGAAATTTGTTGGCTAACATTAAAATCTGAAAGTTGTTTTTCTATCAAATTTCAGAATAAAAAAGGAAATCCGATGATTGAAGTTTCAAAAACATTATTTTCGAAGACATATACTTTGAGTTCTCCTGGTAAATAAATACTAAAACATCTTCAACTTAAGGATACTCAAACATACCTAGCCATGATTCATCTGCCTGCACACCAGCATGCCTAAATTTTTGCACAGTATTTTCCACAGGGAAACAAGAAAATCGTATAGGTGAATAAACTTAGGCACATTTTTCAGAGTATCACTGAAGCATTACAGTTCAATTAAAAATCTTTAAAAAAATTTAATGGTCTGTTACTTAACACAGAATCATTAGCACAGAGAAACCAAATCCCATCTAGCTAGTAGAAACCATAGGAAGAAGCAGTCTGGATCCAGAACCTAGTTGTCAATTCTGCCATCTATATTATTATTTAGTTAACTACAAACCATATGGAAATATGATAATGTGACCGAAACCCTGAAGTTACACAGAATGCATGTACAACCAGTATCATGCATTATATGTATAAAGACGGTATCAGTAGCACATGTGAACAGCTGAGACTGTACGAAGCAGCAGACAACTGGCAGGCAGACTAAGACCAAACACAGCATCATTCAGCCCACAGCTGCACAAATCTAGGAAGGGTGGGATATAATTTACATAACAGTGCCCCATGGAGTATTGAACGTGAAGGGGGAGGAAAAATGAGACAATTACCATGACAAATTCCACACCAACACTGCAAAGATGTATTAAAGGTACATACATTTTTATTCTACTCCTCCATCAAGACCCTGGGAAAAGCCTGAAGGCATTGTAAAGGCAGGGCCTGCTATTTACCTTGACCTCTAATGCCCAGGAACATTTTAGAGATCCTGGCTGAATCCAAGCAAATGGAAACTTACCTGGTTATTTAAATTAGAGTGAGACATCATCCTGTTTGTTTTGTTCTTAATGTGATCCAGATCTTGTCCAAGATCAGTTTTATGGGGCAGAACTGGTCTTTGCCCTCTTGCTCAGCCAGGCAAAGGTGCAGAATGGAGCTAACAAGCCTGGGAAAGCACTCACTATGTAGAAACATAACACTGAAGCTTTCTGCCTACAGAGGGAAATATGACCGCAGGGCACTGTGACTATCCTCAATCTTGGGATGGAGTCCTGTTGGCTAGCACAGGCCAGGACCAGGCTGGCTCTGCCTGGGGTTCTAGCCTTGGTTGCACCTGCTCTATTTGCCCTTTGTTCAGGAATTTGCTCCAGGAAGGACAGAGCATGTGTATGAGTTTTCTTGTCTTTTGTTAAAATATTGTCATTCTGGAAAGTTAATTGAAGACTGTGTGTCCCTAAGAAACTACAGCCCTGGTCTTGCTGTCCTCTGCAAGCCCAAAGACATATCATGGGCACCAAGAGTGGAGGTAGCATGAAGAATCCAGAGCATTAGCTATCATTCAGCATCATAGGAAACATTTTGCCTTTATGTATATGAAGGAAAAGTTGATAAATAAGACTGGAGCGGGACTTATCTGGGCCTGAAGACCATCCAAAATGAGAAATCCCAGAAATGCTGATGGCTCTGCTCACCTGTATTTTGGAATCTAGTCTGATCCAGTGTATCCAGACACAGAGAGCAGCATGGGGCTGATGAGAGGAGCATAGGGTTTCCCCTCACTAAAATAAACAGATTTTCCTTTCAAATCAACTTGGAAGTGAGCTTTTTCAACTAATAATTGATTATTTCCATTATTAGAATATGAACATATTTTTAATTGGTCCAGGCTGATAAGCACATTTCAGCTTGTCAATTAAGAACTGATTTAGTTCGACTTAAAAAGAACCTGTCAAGTGATCTATTTTTTTATTTTTTTAATGGAAAACATTCTTATAAATATTACACTGATTTTAACTCAGGAAAACTTAGCTGAAATTTTATCTTAGAAATTGTTTTAATGAAGAAATCTTTAATTTCATGAAAATATGGGAGCTCACTGTAAGACACACATGGAAACCTTAAATATTACAGTATAACTCTGGCTCTATTCATTTTAATATAACAAACATTTTTAAGTTTTTGTGCATAATCATGGAGCTGAGAGCTGAGAGAGTTGTAAAATTGATAGCAAGCTGTCTGAGAGCACAACTACAATCAAGGAGCACTCCTCTGCTTCATACAGCCTGCCTTCACTGATGCAGCTGGATCACAGTGTGGTCAGGGAAGTTCCGCTTGATTTTTCCAGGTATGAGAAGTGGCTTGTGAGTACAGTGTATGAGATGCTGCTTGTGAGAAGGTAAATTCTTGTTACTGACTTTGTTTTCCCCCTTCACATGAGATTTTCTCTAGTTCTAGAAAGGAACTAACATCTCTTCCTTCCTTGAGTCCCAGAGCCCTTATGTTTCTTGCACAACTTCAGGAGGACTGCATGCTTATTAGACCATTGTTCCTGTATAAGCCCTCACCACAAGGCCCAACATCACTTAGAAGTAACAGAATCTGAAAAAAGGGAAAAAATGCACATGTGCATGTGGATTGCTCATAGATGTCAATACATTTAAAGTGAGTTGCATATATAATATGCATTTTAGATTATGAATGATAATGACAGTGGTCTTGTATTATATAATGTCTTTCAAATATGTTGAAGTGACTTTTTATTCCTATCTATATGCTGTTTTAAAGAAAAGAGCTACTGAACTAAGCAATATCTGTTGAGGGACTGGCTATCCAACATTTTCATATTTAGAAAGGTTGGAACCTCTCAGCTTTATATATGTATACATACATATATATACATAAATTCATATATGCATATATACAAGAGATGTATCAGATCTGATTATACCTAATAATTTACAGTATTCCTCCAAATGACAATTCTATTTAAATATATGAAACAAGGAACAATGAAGTTTTCAAACAAGTTTTATGCTTTTCTATTATGAAACATAGCTTCCATTCAAACGCAAGAGCTCCCTCTACATAACAGCTTGGGAAATTGTTCTAGCCTGCATCTTAAGTGAACTTTGAAGAAAACAATAAAGTCAATGGATGTAGCAAGTACCAATGCACAATTGTCACTCTTCTGAGAAACCTTGGAATCTGTCTCCAGGACTTATGTTTTGAAATAATTAATGTTTGAGCAAAACAAAAAAAATATCAACACCTTTAGCGTTTTGAAGTGATTTTTATTATATCACATTGAGTTATATGGATCATCTCCCAAACCTGATAGAAATAGCTCAGGAGCTCCTGACTCCAATTCACTCAGATTTTGGCACAGAATCAGATGTGATCAGGTCCTTTCTAAAGATGTTCTCTCTGCTTGGCATCAAAATGCTCAGGTTGCAGAACAGTAATCAGTTTGGGGGTGACAGGTGCTGTATTACAAGAAACTTATAGACCAACAAGAATTAGAAGATTTACAAAAAGAGTAAGAGAATATGGCATGTGAGAGAAAATTGGAGAAATTAGTGCTGTTTTGTCTAAAGAGACAGACTGGAAAGAAACAGGACACGAGTTTTCAGAGTGTTGTAAGGGACAAGATGACAGTGTTTTCCGTGTCACAGACTGATGGGGCAAAAGTAACAGGTTTAAATTACCTGGGGCAGCAGTTCTGGAGCAACCTTAATTTGTTTAATTTGAGTTTAAAGACTTTTAACTATGTCAGGAATTACTCAGATAAAGCTGCTCCTGCCTCAGTGAAAGGGAATGGTTTGCACAACAGCTTTTGGTGTCCCATCCTTCAGGACTATATTATATTGTGTGTCACATACCTCTTGTCTGTATTTCTGTTCACACCTCCACTTGGTTTATCTCTTTGCAATGACATGACATCCTTCTTGAGGATAAGCTAATGATTCACTATAACTTCTAGATTCTTTCTATAGAAATACTACTTGGCCACAAAAGCATCAATCAACTTGCTCATTTATTTCTCTGCATAGAATATCGCATTTATTTCTAATGAATTATTTTCTTCTCCAGGACATTGCCTGAATGTTTTTAAGGGTCATTTTGAGCTCTATTTATGTCATCCAGTGTGTTAGCAGCCTCTCCCAGTTTGGTCCTACCTGCATTTTTAATAAGAACATTCTTCATCAGCTGTTAGACTTGTCCTCTTCCTGTTTTCCTGTACCTCCACTATTCTCCACAAAAATAGGATTGGAGATGTCAGCTACTGTGCCTGTAAACTCTTAAGTGGAAGACTATAAGGCTCAATCAACTTTAAATGAGCAGATTTATCTAAGTGTTTGCTTACCTGTTCCTTCCATATTTGATACTGAAAGTTTGCTATTTACCAGTAGTACTAACTTTATGAGCCTCCTGATTATATTTTTGCTTTTTGCTAAAGATATAAAATAAATTGTCAAAAAATGTATGATGCTTAAGACTTTAATTTACATTCAATATTAAGCTACTCTTTTGGGGGGCAGAGCAAGTTTTTCTTATAACTATTATATGTTCAGAAACATTATTTTTTATGTGATATTGCTTATTATTTGCATTTCAGTTTGCACAACAGGGAAAATTCCAGTGAATGCTTCAGTGCTGACATATTTTACCAGTAAACAGCAGATTCCAGAAACCAGAGAAGAAATACTAATACCAAATTATAAAATGGTTTGACGAAATTCTAGAAAAACAAGAATTAAAGCATCCACCAACAATATTTTCACAGTGATTTACATGTCTACATCAGTGCTGAGGGAATCTCAGTGAATCAAAGAAAATTATTTCTCCAGCAAAATTAGTTTGTTTCTGATCACTGAAAAGATTCAGCTTTTTTCAATTAATCTGCTTGTAAGCCATGTAACTAGTAATCTGGCTCAATAATATGTATTGCAATCATAGCACAACATGCAAATACTGTTCATCCTCTTTATAGAGCACTTTTGCAGCTATTTTTTATTAAAAAGTAAACTCTAGGATAAGGGTGAAATTTCTGTTAATTTGTAAGAATAAAAATTCACTTTATCTGAATGTGTTCTAATTAATGAAATTAAAATGTTTTAACATTACTGCCAAAAACTTCTTCCACTGCAACGATTATCAACATTTTTCCATACTTATGTCCTTATTTTACAACAGACTGTGACTGGGACACACATCCCCCCGCCTCCCAGTTTAGCCATAGAGGAAGAGTTATAGCTGTACAGGGTATTTTTGACCCTGTTTATGACCCTCAGTAGACCCTAACTTGAGAAACAGTTCACTGGGAATGTTCACTGAAAGCACTTAAATGACGAAGTAAAAATATAATGTTCAAGTGAATGTTCATATAACTTTTGGAGATATTTTTCCAGTTTAAATACAGAGACCTAGCCACCTCTGTCTTGCACATAAGCAAACTGTACACATAAACTAAACCCTTTAGCTGGTGAGAAAACCTTTATTTGCCTAGCCAATAGAAAGGATTGGCAAAACACCCTGATCACAAGTATATAGTTCTGTTTTAATAGACAGCGGGAGTGTACTGACATGCAAGCCAGCAGTTACAATACAAAATATTCACGTCTGCCAAAGAATGACGTCAGTTCCAGGCTGTGGTGTTTGGTACATATCAAAAAACCCTCACTACTAGAAACAGAGGCATGTATGTGTGAATTGTGTATGAATTTCCAAACTTAATAAGGCCACACACCTTGAAAATTGATCACTTAATGGTCAGCATCAAAGCATACATTTATCTGCAATAAGATTCTTTTGTAAATGATTAGCATGGGTTAAAGTGTGGCCTTTTTATTTGCTTTTACACACCTGGAAAAGATTAATAAGCATTTAGTTTTCCATTCTGTAAAAAAGTGTTATTTCTTTAAGTAAAGACCTTGAAATAAGTTATATAGAATAGGGAATACTTTTAACAATCTAAATTTGTTAATAGGACACATCTTTCTTGTTATGTACTGAGTTTAGGGGTCAGGAAAATTCCCTCTGTATCAATAATGTAAGAAGATTAAAAGCTTTAAAAATATGAGGAACCATCAGGACATTGTTTCTGGAGTATTCTCAAGAAATTACACTAAAGTCAAACTGGGATTTTAAAAATTATGTGGGTATTTTTCATCTTCCCAAGCACGGTCAGAGTTCTCATTTGCTCTTTCCTAAATTTTTTGAGTAAGGCTGGCTTTTATTAGTTACTTCTTAATGGCTCCTGAATGGATATCAGATCTTAATACCCAGAGATTTCCCAAATATGGTTTTGATACCACAGGCCCAAACGAAAGTCTGTTTTCATCTTTGGAAATCTTTCTATGTATGCATTTAAAGGTATTTTTAATTAGGTCTGAAAAGTATACCCAAGTAGTGTCTTTACAGGTAATTTCTGTTGCCTTATAACTGGTTTCACACCATTGTGATCAAAACATAACAGAATGGGGAGGTAGGAATTAGTTCATTCAAGAAACAATGGGCTGTAGATATAAGACAAACAGTAATCCAAAATGCAGCAACGTAGTGGAAATTCATAATTGATTCTGAATAACTTCCTTTTCCTCCCACACATCCAGGAGCTGAGAAAATATTGAAGGAAAGATGAGAAAATTCACATTCATTTCTCTTGAGTGTGGAGCCAAGCCTTGGGAATCGGCTTTGCCTGTCTGCCCCTTGTCTCCCTCCTCCCAGTGGAAAAAAATTCTGTGACCATCTCCTCTGGAAAACTGGTGAGCATGAATCATTGTACTGATGAATAATGCCCTTATTAAAACATTTCTAAATTGTTGCCAGCTTTGTGATTCTTTTACCATCATGCCTCCAGCAATTCCTGTACCTATGAGAGAGAAGGAAACAACTGTGTTGGATCTGCAGGTGACACACAAGCGTCAGTACTTCGGCTGGGAAGGTAAATCAGCCAATTTCTGAACAGCTTACACAATAACTTAGTACTCCAGCCAGATATCTCTACAGTAAAGAGCAATCTCCCCCAAGAAAAGGAAGCAGATTATCCCCCAGTCTGGCACAGAGAAGTTTTCATAGAGGATAAGCTCACAAAGAGGTGCTACAGGAAATAATAGTCTCTACCTTCCTTCTTTACCTGTCCTTGTTGTGTTCATACTCCTCACTGAAACATTGCATTTAATGATGTAGTCACCTCAAGGTTGTGTTGTAAGTCACATAAAATGAAAATGTGGTTTTCAAACACGGGATAGTGACACAAATTGTAAAAATAGAACTGGCACATTTTAAAAGCTCTTGGCAGAGCATCTTTTTCCTAAAAGACTTTGTAGGCAATTACACTGTGAAGCTAAGCATGGAAATACCCACAATAGTGGTTACAGCTGTGCAAGTCCATCTGAATCCGGTTCACACGGAAATCTGCTGACTTTCTTATTGATGAGCTTCATTCACACGCTTCAAGGCAAAACTGAGTAAACTTGACCTCTAGGTGAAAAGTCACCTAGTCATGAGCATTGCCATGATGTCTTTCATGTATGATCCTGCCAAAGAGTAGGAAGGCTAGGGTTCATACAAACTAGGGAAGTGGAAATCAGTGAAAACACTAAAGATTTTTGATCAGCTCCTAAGAAAATGGTTGAGCAGCCCTTGACCTCTGGGTTTTCATTTGAGATGTGCAGTGATACAGCTCATTGGAACATGCTGGAATTGACAACACCTCCTAATGGAAGTTGAGCTTCTAAAAATTGGTGAAGGTCATGTAGATTTTCCCAAGGAACTTTCGTACTATCTCAGGAAAAGGAACATCCTTTTAATCCTGAGAGACTTCATTATGCTGAAACTATATCCAACATCCTCTATTCATACAAAATCCCAGAGTAGGGAATGGATACACATATATTAGGAAATTGAACCATGCCAGCACATATTCCTAGGCACTGGTAATGTGACTGTGTACTTAAACTACAAGAGCAGCCACTGGCTTTCGGTTTATAGCATCTAGCACTCTCCCAAATGACTCCTGGGCATTTCACATGCTGCCACCCCATTCTGAAGGCTCGAAGAGGTTACCTATTTTCCATTTCAGAAGACAGGATGGAATAAAGTATATGAAGCTGAGGTATGACTTAATAAATTCTTTATTCCTTTCTGCATTTTCATGTTTAGTTCAAATATCTCCACATTTGTAAATGCAGTATTATTATCTTCATACAACAGATGGAAAATTGATAATCTAAAAGTCATATTATCAGAAAACATTTCAGCACTGAAATAACCTTGTAAATCTAACAGAATTGCCAAAACTATACAGGAAGGAAACTGATGGAGAAGACTATTGAACACAGATCTCCCAAGTCCTTTACTGGCACCACTGGAAATGGACCATCCTTCCTTCCCTTCAGTGGAAGGAATTCTGCGTAGAAGTTTACAATATGCACAGATTCTGATGTCACTATAAACAAATAAATGAGACAATTCTAGTAAAAAATATCAAGAGGTACGTTTTTGAAAATATTTTTTTCCTGTTGATTATACTAATGTATAATGGGAATCAGAACACACGATATTTAGACCACTCTCCTAGGAATGGCAGTAAAGATACTTTTTTAGTACCGTTAAGGAAAATAACAACAATAATTGAAGAAATACTTTGTTCATCTGTTGACATATAATTAATTACTGTGCACAGCTCAGCAGGAGATGATGTTTGAAATATTGTTCCAGCACATGCCAGATGTCCTACTTTCATATAATGGAAAAGAAAAATGCAGGTTTAGCAAAGTATAATATCTCTTATATTATCTCAGCTCTACAAAAGACAAAGGTTAATGATGAATGCCTATAAAAACATACAACAGACTATTCAGCATTCCCAAACTTTCATACAATGACAATTTATAGTGAGTTAAAGAGACCACATAGAACGTGAGAGTTTTTTTCCTTAGCAGAACGCTAATCTCCTGGCTTTGGAGTGCTGGATTTCTCTCTCTAATGAAATGTGTATTGGCATCAAGAGGAGGAATTAATGGGGTAATATACATTTGCTATCAACTGCATTTATATAAGGAGCTGTATAAAAGCATACCCCTATGTAATACCTACTAACAGGAATGGGCTTCCAGAACAGCAAGCTGAGCTTCACTCAGCTTTGGGATCACATAAGATACTGTATTTTAAGTTTGGTTGCTTCTTTAGCAAGTTAGGAATGTTAGAAAAGCTATCTTTTGTACAAGAATGTATAGAGCCAGTACATCTCAGGATTCAGTGTTTACAATCCTAATTCCACATATATCAGGGAAAATGCCTAGGCAATTCCCAGTATATACCACAATTTCATGGTAAGTTGCTATTGAAACTGCTGAGGAGCAGTGCTGGTACCATGCTTACCCATCAAATTTGTTACAACCCAATTAAAAGCTTTAATCCTATGGTCATCTATCTTTCATGATAGCTTTAGCTTTGAATCTTAATAATGTCAGATTATAATTCAGTATCTCAGAAGAGGTGACTGAGTATATCTGTTGAAAATTGTGCATAATAACAGATATGTAGCAAGTATGTTGAGCCTTAATTACTTAATAGACAGATTTGCCAAATTTAGCAGGCATGTGGGGTTTAATTCTGAACAGCAAAGGCAACTTGAAGAAATTTTAAGCTTTTCCAAAAGGCTGAAAAATATAAATTCAAAGTGAAGGACCAAGGAAGCCACTTAAGCACTTTGTTTGGTCAAAAGGAACTGGTGCCATATAGTTCAACAGACACAGATATGCATGTAAATATCTCCCTTCATGACATGACTAACATTAACCACAAGGCAATGTAATGCATAAATTCAAACATATAAGTCATTTGTTTCCTAAAAATATGCAAAAAGAAAAGTCCTGCTCAAATATATAGCACAGTATATAGTTTTATGAATGAGACAATGTGGTGACTATAGAGACATAGACTAGAGAAGTACGAGAAAGATATTTTACTTAATTTGCCCTGTCAATTTCCTCCCCAGGTTTTACAAGTGCTACCCTTTCCAATCTCAAAAGATATGTGCTCTCAGAGCCCCTCTCTCCCTCTTCCCCCATACAGGAGTGAAATATGTATTTAAGTTGAGAATAAAATTCCTGTGGATTTTAGAAGATGCTTACTCTATTTAAGTTAACAGCTGGTGAATAACATCATGGCTATGACATCTTGATAATGACAACTGCTTTATAAGGTGAGAATCTCACAGCTACAGTTAAATTTTATAGTTTATTACTTGATTAATCCTCTAGCATTCTTATCAGATGATCTCGTATTTTTTACATTGTATTTCAATATTTAAGTTTTTATTAAACAAGTTTCTGCACTGATCAAAATTTAGTCATATCAATACAAAACGGTTGTGGAATTTCACTTTGTATTATTCAAAGCTGAGTTCCCCTAACACTTCTGGTATTTTAGTCTGCTGTTTCACAATTGTAACAGCCTGTGAGTCTCCTGGTGGATTATCAATTCTGCTATTTCTGGGGATAGTTTTGTTGGGATAAATAACTCCTCTAAATTAATATTTAAAATAACATGGGCTATTTTTATGATACTCCAACCAATTAGGGAGTGTTTAACCAGTTAATTTTAATAGCTTTTTCTTAATTGCATTTTTAATTATTCCTGCAGTCTTCCTAGTACAATATTATTTATGCTAACCAATATTTATTTAAAGTATTGCTGTTAGATGGCTTGAAAACATGGACAGAACATTTGTTATTCATCTCACTTGAATTTAAAAAATAAGGGTTTATATAAAATGGCCACTTATATATTATTAGATGAATCTAGGAACCTCTTCCAAGAACTCTATGGACAAACAGATTTATAAGGTGAAAACTGGAAAGTACAATGCACCTCTTACAGCCAAGAATTCTATCTCAAACCAGATGGATGCAGGAACCACATTCATAAGCCAATAATCTTTTTATTGCCATAGTTAAGACTTGTGTCTCCCCAGTTTAGAGTCACGAGCTAGTTTGCTGGGCTACAGAATTGCAATGCTCTATTTTGGTCCCCTCCCACTTATGTTTTAGATGCCCTTATGGTTCCATCACTGCTATTATATCCAACTGTTTGGACTATTATTTAGGTTTCTGCTGTAGCTGTGACTTACTACTCTTGGCTGTAAGCCATAAAGTGATGGAAAATGCAGAGGTGGCATTTTTTCATATTGCTTGTATTATTGAGTAGACTTCCTGTGGGCCAGACACAGACTTGGGAGCTGATAACAACAATTGTTTTTTTTAAAGAAAATGCTGTGTTAATATTGCTGTCTTAAAGATTTTCCCTATTGTCATCCATACAGTTTGACCTTTGTATATCTAAATTTATGTCAGTTTGTACCTTTCGTACACATGAATTCTGACTAGATACTAACTATTTTATTTCCTTTTCTTTCAAACTTCCATTCAGGTTCAGTGTCTCAACTGTAGATATTTATTATTTCCATTCTGCCATTTTTATGACTAAACTGATCTCTCTACTGATCCCCAATCAACAGACAAATCAATATAACCATGAAAACAAAAGAATAAATTTGAAGATTGAATAGCAAGTGAATTGGATATTTGAATATTGAAAAAAATTATTAACTGTTTCATAGTGTCTTCAACTGTACAGATCACAAAAACAAAACCTTATGGTTTCACTCATTCATATTATTGCATTCATATTAATGCATTAATGCATTTATATTATTAGGTATTCATATTACATGTCCTTGGATGCACAGCAACTTTTATTGAAGTCTAAATGACACAGCCTTTCTAAAACATCAGGACACTAATTCAGGAATACGCTATTAGCAATCTTGACCTAAATTTCATATAGATAATTCACTTTTGCTTTATGCTTATTATCCATTTTCTTTTGAATGGGTATTCAGTTGGTATTAATAAACATAATAGCCTCTTTTGAAGGCTTTTCAGTATTTCTTCCTTTCTTTCACAGAATCACAGAAGGGTTGAGGTTGAAATGCACCTCTGGAGGACATCTTGTCCCACCTGCATGTTCAGTCAGGGTCAACCACAGCAGGTTGTGCAGGGCCATGTCCAGTTTGGTTTTGAATATCTCCATGAATGCAGACAACACTATCCCTCTGAGCAACCTCTTCCAGTGTTTGTCCACCCCCATAGTAAAAAGGTGTTCGTTTCTGTTCAGAAGGAATTTCATATGCTTTAATTTTTGTTCATTGCCTCTTGTCCTTTCTTTGGCATGACTGAGAAGTCTGACTTGCTCATCTTCATTCCCTAACACTAGGACTTCATACACATGCATAATATCCCCCTTGAGACTTCTCTGCACCAGGCTGAACATTTTCAGCTCTTGCAGCTTCTTTTCTTAAGAAAGATGCTCCACTCCCTTAATCTTCTTTGTGGCTCTTTGTTAGGCTTGCTCCATTAAGTCCATGTCTTGTCCTGGGGATCCCAGAACTGGATACAGCACTCCAGGTGAGTAATACCATAAATTATATTTTACTGTAATCTACCAAAAGCTCTGCACTGGGAGGAACATAATTATTTTCACCATGAAGATAGTCCTGTTGACAGCAGTTCTTGTTTCTGATAAGGTTATTGCTATTCTTTGTATAATTGTGAAACCAGTGGTCTTGACTGGATCACTGATGCTCAAAAGGACAATCACACAAAGAATCTTAATTTAGTACATACACATTCTTATTCCTTTCTTCATCGGGATCCTGATGTTCAATTCTCAACTTGCAAGTGTAGGCAAAATATGCTTTTATCTACAGAAAAATAGGGTGTAGTCTGGAGAAGCTGAATAATTTGCTGATGATCAGTCTTGGCTACAGTGATGAATATTTATCATTTTCCTTTAATAACTGTGTTTGAAGAATCTCTTTCTTGCTTTAGATGATTTATATCTAAAAGAACTTGACCTCTTTCTCTTCTCTTCTCTTATTAATGATGGACAACAATTGTTTGAAATATTTTTCTACTGCTTTCCAGAGTTTTACTGTGTTTTGAGATTATAGGCACCTTGTTCATACACCTCCAAAAAAATTCCCCTTTTCTCAGTGGGAGTTTTCACATGACTAAAATAAATACTGGTGAATCAGAGTTGTTCTCATCAGTCTGTACAATTTCTGGTGTGCTCAGTCTATATAGGAAGAACTTTAATTATATAGATACTGAAGTTCAAGTCATGCCTTTCCAGAATTTGTTGTTGCACTTAGGTGTTTTTACTTCTCAGTATATTTAGTTGTTAACTTAGCTCATTTTCTAGAGACAAACATTCCATATTGCCATCAAGGCTAGCTAATTGGAAGTTTTCCACTAAGGACCTCAGATATGAACTCTGTAGAATATTAGGACTGTTTCTGACACTGTAGGTCTCTCCTATGCCACTTTAAAATCCTCATCTGTATACAGTTCCCTCACAGAGTCTGTATTCTATATCCAGAACTAAAACTCCATTTTCCTAGCTAAATTCTCAGTTTCTACTCTTTCTTGGTAACAGGTTCAGCAGAGACATCATCCTTCCAAAACATAAATACAGGAACAAAACAAGAAAGACCTCTGGCCATCAGATATATTCACAGTTTATCCTTTTAGCTACTGGCAAATAAAGGACATTGTGTAAGGACATGTTTCAGTACTTAAGCTTCTCCAGGAGTTATGTTTTGAAAAGTTTCCAGAAAACCAGTCAGAGCAACACTAACATACAGGTAGGCCTCGCACGCTTTCATACCTATTGTAAACATGATTATACAGAGTAAGGGCATTTTGGTTTATTATCTTTTTAAATTAAACATTTGTAAAGTTCAGAAATTTTTTTTTAATTTCTCATGGAAAACAGTGGCTCTTTTGGAGTTTGCGTGGCTGTAGAGCTTATTACCACTTAGTATTAATGAAGGAAGATCTGCTTCAATTTTTAGCTAGGTTTTGTTTTGTTTCGCTTTGTTTTTACACTAAAAGATGTGCATCTCCTAATTTTAAGCACTCTGGCCCTTATTCAAGGAAGTCCTTAAATATCTATTTTGTTTTAAGTAGGTACATACAGGTTTTCTTGAATAGGACGCTTCTCTAAATGATTAAACATATGCCAAATAATGAATAGAACACTTATGTTTTTTTGGCATGCAAAGACCAACTCAAGTTCCACAGCTAAACACCTGAATTCAGAGTTGTTTTGTTTTTTCCATCAGAACCTTCCGAAGGGATCTTCCTGGACATTCCTCATCTCCTACTTTGCTACCCCAGCATAGTTACAGTCAGAACTTCCTATAGACTGATAGACTTGTTCCCCCAAATATGCATTCTTTCATGCCACTATGAATCCAAAGCCATGTTAGACATGGATTTTAGCTGCATATCCAAAACTGTAAGTATGAAGGGAGGAGAGGATGATGAAAGAGCTAGATTTTGATAAAGGGGAATGATGATTGCTATTCTCAGTCTTCACAGGCTAGTTTTTCCAAATTCCACCAGGGAGCACGTAGCACCTGCCAGGGCTGATCAGATCCTGTTAGACTGCCACTGAATATCTCTGCAATTCTTTGCTAGTTAGACTTCTTATAACTATTTAAAGATCCTTAACAATTTCAGAGCAAGAATGGAACAGTATGAAGAATTTGTTCCCCATATATCTTTTACCTCTTTCTTTGTAGTCATGGAAATTTTAGTTCTAGTGGCTGCTGTGAAGGCAACATTTCATTTGTGATCTTTTTTTAAACTATAAATTGGCTCAGTAAAATTCTTTCAGATCTGCTTTGCCTATTCTTGACTGGTTTCAGACCGGAAATAATAGAAATCTATATGCATCCATGAAACTCTATATAGTGATACTATGGGTAAGTATTGAATCAGTAAGGTCAATGTCTTACTCTCAACAAAGGTTTGTGTTTTTTTTTTTTTTTTGTTTTGTTTTTTTTTTTAATAAATAAATGTCTCCTGTTAACCTCAGTGGCCATGACTGGAAGTTACTTGTTCGGTTGTGTGAATGAAATAAAAAGATGATGCACAATTATACCAATAAATATACATTTAGCTTTAATCATTTCTCAGATTAAAGGTAACCTAGCTCAAAGAACCAACACTTCTCTTCAGTTGTTCACCTACAGAAGTTACTCTGAGATAGAATTCAGTAATTATCTAATCAAAGTGGTTATAATTCTACATTTCAAAACATCAGCATATATCAATCTTCAAGTGTTGCATGTATTAATGATTAAGAAATTTAATAACCTGTTATGATATTCCACTCCAATTTTTATCCCCGTAAGTAACCATGATTTTTATCTTTTAATATCCATTAAGCACATAATCTTAAAAAAATAATAAAATTGAAAACAACATGTAAAAATAAAAGAGGGAAGACAAAAAAAAATCTGTTTAGATGACAATCTCTTGAAAAAGCAAAATACAGAAAAAAACATACCAATGAAATTTATCCATAATTCTTTACTAATTCTTTCATGATTAGTAGCCACACTATTTCTCTTCAGACTATCTCAATTCCCAATACAGTTAATTTATTTTTACAAGAGATTAATAACTTTAAAATTTAAATAATTCTCTTTTTAGGAAGACATTGTCTATGGTGTGCCTTAACTGCCACTAATAAGGAAAAACTTAGCAAAAATTAAAGTTTATTGGTGATATCTTCTTTCAAAGTATTTACCAGAGCACAATTTCAACAACTTACAAAAAAAGAAACACAAGCTAACATTAGATTCTAATGTATAAGGTTTCCACTTTCTCAGCCACCTTCTACTGAGCTAAGCCACATTTTTGCTGTGAGGTTTATATTCATAGGCTTTTGCAAAGATTCAGTTGACTTCAAGGCAGCAAGAGAAGCAGAGGCTATCCAATTAGTTTTATTTTGGACATAAAGACAAGGGAACTGCATGCATCATTCAAAAAATATGTTTAATTTCTCTCTTAAGTACTTTTAAATTACAGTTAAATGCTCCAAATTCTGTCCTGATTCAATAAAAAACCTATGGCAGTTCTATAAACAAAATGTCTACACGGAAAGTACATGTCTTCATTGTTTTGATTCCTACATGATCCACCCATAACTTGTTTTAGAAAAGTATGTGAGAAAAAAAACACAACACCTATATATTTTAGTATGGACATATACAGATTTATTGTCCTCTGAGTAGGGTAAAATATTTCAAATTGTGCCTGAATCTTACACCGAGAAGCCTAAGTCCCCTGTTCAGATAAGGGAGCCCAAATAACCAGAAAAAACAGAGAGATAACAGCATGAATTTGATCCCACACTTCCCCTCCTTTTTCCCCTAATCCCCCATACTGTGAGTAGCTTGAAATGCAATTAAGTTTGCATGATAATACACAATATTTCCAACCAAATTCAAACAATTTAAAGATAGCCAGTAAGACACATGTAAATACCTAAACTAAATTGCCTTTATTTTTATTTTTTTCTAATTAGTTTTATTATTTCCTGATAGTTTCAAAACTCATGCATTGAGTTCATGCAGTGAAATCTCTTCATTTTATATAAAAGATTTTAGTGACTGAATGCATGAGGTAGAGAAGTGGCAGGTAAAACTGCATGCTAAGAAAGTGGAAAAGAGACGCAACGCTTGCAAGCTTTTGCCATTTCCAGGTTCTCCTTTTCATGGCACAAGATCTCAAAGATTAGAAATTTGAAGCACTTAAGGATTTGGAAACATCATTAGAATACATTCTTCATTAAAAGAAATGGGATATTCAGAACAATTAGTCATAAAACCCCTGAATTCTCTTAAACTGAAAACTGTTAAATTCTGTTCTAATAATTTCATATGGAGCAATGAAAGTACTTGTAATAAAATCTATGCCTGGACAGATGAGTTTTACTCCTTTTAATAATTTTCATTTCAATGTTTTTAGTGATACACTGAATATCCTGTGATCAAGAAGATTTAGCAAAATACATTGAAAGGTAGGAACATTCAATGGGAAAATTCCCTTCACTACAACCTTGAATAGGAAAGAAACTTACTTTGCAGCCATTCAGCTTAACCCTGATTTTTATATGCCACAGACTTTTTTCTCTTAGAAACCATCCTCACAATATCTTTGGAAAGCTGAATGAGCACCAACTGAAAAGACAGATCATGCTCATGCAATTTCCATATTCAACTCTTTGCAACCACATGTGGCCATCATCTCACGATGGCAGCCTGAGAGGAAGGACTGTGCATTCAAACTCCTGGTACTCCCTAAGAAGAGATAGGACCAACTCACTAAGCTCCTTATGCAGTGAAGACCATACCAGTTTCCCTAAAAAAGTTATAAAATACAGTTACTCTCGGACAGTAAGACTACATGTTTGCTGGGTTTAGGAGATGAACTTAATGATCATGAGTGGCTCACCTCATGTGGGAGCAGCACCACCTGGCAAGCCTCTCCCATCCAGGAAAACCTTAAGGTAAGAACAGTGTCTGCCCCTGTGTTGCTCCCAGAGTTGACAGACACAAGTCCTTGGTTTCCCATGCCTGTGTTCAGCTTCCAGTTTCTCCTCCACCCTCCACTAATGTCCTGCATCTCCTGGCTTGGACAGTGTCTGTTTAGGGGGAGCTGCCCTTGTTTCTTCCTGCTTTTTCTTTCTCTGTGATGACACTGATGTCAGCTTCTTCTTCTCAGGTGGGGCTCAAGAGCCCGGTGACACTGGTATTGCTAAACCAGACCTTGAAAGTTGTGCACAATATTCTAGTAAAAAGATAGAGGATCGTTTCACATTTGGGTCTACTTCAGTGATTGAATCTGATCAAAGGCTCTGAAAGTCCCAATTCTTTCACGTAACCTCTGCTAAACCTGGCATATAAGAGGATTATTAAACTGTGTGTGATCCCTGTATCATGACTGCCCTGACACACACATCAGAGGAATAATTGATGTTAGAATAAAAGCTGCCCATATAGTGACTGAAGTAAGCCATAACTGGAGAGGATATAAGAACAAAGCAGGGGAAGGGAAATAGCTGTTAGGATGCTGCCATAGAAAGGTCAATATCCCATCAGGACAGATCTTGGAATCCTAAAGTGCTTAGCTTTCTGCAGCATTGTGCTACCGCACTTTGCTGTTGTGTTTGCTGGGGAAAGAAGACAGACCATTAAGTGCCTGGGGAGGCAGGCATAGTCCAGTATAGAAAAGAAGTGCATAAATGTTGTAGATCACAACATGCACAGCAAATAATACAAAGAAAACATTTAAAACATCTCTTAATTGGGAAACTAAGAGATTGTGCGATAAATTTGGAGAAATTCCTATTACCTTGTTGCTTTAAATTTATTCTTAGGTGTTTTTTTTCAAGATAATTTATGCTATGGAGAACAGCTATGAAATAGAAAAGAAAATTATCTGACAATTGCTTCCTTTTCTGACACTGGTATGGACACAGCTTTTCCCACTTCATAACAGTTAATGCAGGTGTTCATATGGCTTCTCTTCACTTTCGTTAAACACTGAAAACTTTTTCAGTTTTCTCACAGTTTAGATAACACACCATTAACCTTGCTGATGTTGATACTGCAATTAGAAATGCACACAGTTATCAGAAACCTTTTTTATGGGCAATTCAGATTGCTTAAATCTCAATCTGGAAGCCTTCAAGCAGAAATTGTATGTTATCTCTTTGTATGCTTGATAATAGATCCTTAGAATTTTATCATAGACTTCAATAACTATCTGAATGCCAAAGAGCCTTCTTGGTTACCACATGTCCCTACAGGACACATCTCTCTATAACTGTGATGTCAGGTCTCCACATAGGTAATGTGCAACTTCCATTTGGATATTTTAGAGAATGTACTGCAGAAGATAAAACACCTCTGAAGAAGCCCCAAGATCCTATAAATCCACACATTACTCAGACCTGTAAATTAGGAATGACTTATCATAACAAAGTAGCTGGAGATCCAGTCACCTTGAATCACACTTAATTCAGCCCATGTCAAGATAAAATACAAATAAAATCCATTTCCATACAGAGAATAAATACATAAATTTATAATAATTTATAATAACCAAGTGAAAAGAGTAAGAGAAAAACAGGCTTAATCAACTTACACAAAATTGTATTGGAAAGGTCTCTTGTCCAACTCATTTACCATCTTGACAAGGCAGATATCAGACATTCAGTTTTCATATATACCTTCCTCCACAGATTGCACTTATTAAAGGATCTATCAATGAACCTCTCATCTATTTGGAGCATATCCATGTTTTTAATTAATTTTTCTCTAGAGGATTCAGACAAAGTTGAAATTTTTCCTGGAAACCATTCTGTTTCCTTTTAGGCAAGCTGCGCTCTTTTCCTAATTACAATAAGCCTTGCTTCATTTCCTCATCTATGCAAAATATCACTCTGTTAGACCAACTACAGTCTCTTACACTCAACTGGCTAATTAACAGTGTTGAAGGGGTAAAACTATTCTTTCCCCACTCCACTTAAGTAACCCAAAAATGGGGGTTATCACATTCCATTGTAAAGTGTTTTTTTTGCAATGGTCATTATATTTGACATTGGTCTGTGTATTAATAAATGCACTTTCTGCAATATTTAAGCAGCATTCCTCTGAGGGCCTGTGAGTAATTATCAAAATAGAGAGGATTTTGTGTGTCTAATGAAATGAAATAAAGTTTATTTTAATAAATAATTTTAAGGCAGCTGTAGTTTTTAATTTTGCATCTGCTTTGGGTGTGATGTGAGAAATCCTTCAAATTCAAGATGAGGAAAAGAAATACAGTAATATTTGCCTGCACCAAAAAATAATGCTTACTGTCAGAATGCTTTTCAACACTCCATACCCATTAAGGGATAACTCTGTTGAAGTTGTTCCTAGACTCCATGCTCAGTGTGTTGCATATTCAACAAACTCCTTCGTGCCTCTTCCTGCATTGCTCCTTGTGACTGGGAAGCATTTTCTCTGAACTTTGACAAAGTTAACCAAGTATTCCTCAGAATTTCATGCAGAATCTAGTACCTACAAAAATTTGACCTTATCTTGGTTGTCAATGCACCAAGAGCACTGCTGAGCATTAACCTCCTTCTACATCCATGTCTCACTATATTTGTCTATCACCATTTGTAAAATTGATTTGAAAATTTTCATGGAACACAGGGTTTTCTTGTTTTGGGTTTGCTTTTTTTCCCCCATGTATTTGTACATTACATCACTAGCAGAAACTAATAACTAGGGATTAGGGCTTCTAGGCACTTGAGCAATAATAGTTACTTGTGCATTATTTTGTTTAAAATCTAATGAAGGGCTAGAGGACATCAATATTAACACTGCCAGACTGATACTGACAAGCTTTTTGATGTATGTGCTTTCTAACATGTTAAGTTTCAATCAGGTACCTATGGTCCTTTGAAAACAGACCAGTCTTTGGGTCATGGCAAAGAGCTGTCAGGTGCTGTGCCTTCTGCCTTGGGGGACCTCCATGTCTGAGCTGGAATGGGTCTGACCACTGCTTTTTAGATGCCACAAAAAATGAAGCAAAACCAGGAAGCAAGACATGATCTGAATGGGTCTTCAGAAATTTTAGCAACTATGCCACACCAGCCACATCTAGCAGGGACTATACTGGGGTCTCTAAGCTATCTGAAGCCAGATATCCAAAAAATTCAAAGAGATCTTAGATTGCTTTACAGTATTGCATGAAATTTACTGCAGAAATGCTAGAGAACACACCATAACTTCTTGAAGTGTCCCAAACTTAAAAATATTTGATGCATCACAAGAAAACAGATACAAGAACATTTCAAGGATATATTCCTCAAACATATTATAATTGTGTTAATATAGTGTTCAGGTTTGTGGACAAGAAATAAACACAGATACTTGTTTAGAATTATTATGACTGCAGCCAATAAACAGATGTCATCACTATGGTTACAAAAATAAATAGCAGCTACAGAAACATATTTAATTGGAGACAATGAAGATGGAAACACTTATTTCCCATATTAAAAAACATTCTGAAGATTGGCCACTAAACAGGCATGAAAAATCACTGATATAAATTATTTATAGGAGCTGGATGGAAATGTTAATTCTGCTTCACAAAGTGTTTTAGTAGTCTATATTTGATTGCAAACTATGCAAAATTTCAAAAATATTCATAAAGAGGAAAGGAGTACCAGCATTGCCAATTCAGGTTTATTCCATTTTAAGGCTTGGGTAAGGGCCAGGTAGCAGAAATATTGGTGTTTTCCTTGGACTACCATCGCCCAAGGAGGTCAACAAAACCTGAGAGAGAAAACAGTAGCAAGTTTTGAGGAAATATGGTCATTGATTCAACTTTCAAAAGCTGTGGTAGTTCCCTCTTTGTAAGAAACTTCTCCTTAACCTCTCTCTCCTTTTTAATATCTGTACGGGGAAATAACTAGTGCTATTAGCAACACAGTTTTTAATGAAGTAAAAGTAAAATAAACTAAATAAAAAAAAATAAAATAAAAGATACAAAACATTTAAAAATATTTGCGATGGAAAATTTTTGGCTACTCTGGTCTTGTGGACAATTTTTATGGAAATTCACTCGTGATCTGTGGGTCAAAAAACATGTGCATGCCCCAGACCAGATCACTAAGCACCCTTATGTATGGTGTGGCAGAAAGTTAGGGAAAAGAGTGACGTGGAAAGAGATGTTGTTAGAAGAGATATTTAACCCTTCTGAAGGTTGTTTTTTGGTTTTGTTTTGTTTTAGTTTTTTTTTTTTTTGTTTTTTTTTTTTTTTTTCATCATTTACCTGTGTGCAACAAGTAGATACAAAATATGGGAGTGCTGAGGATGGGTGGTGAGTGCTTTGGCTCGCCCTCTGATCTCCTGTTTCTCTCTTTCCTTAACCCCAGTTTGAAGTAACTGGAAGCACACAAAGCAAACTGCTTCAGGCATCATCTTCACACCCATTCAGAGACCACTGAGAGACAACTGCTGCCACCAGTCTCCAGCAGGATGCCCAGTTCCCAGCCCCACAATACGGGCCAAATACTGTATTTGCAGATTTGATCTTATTTTCTTGAACAGCCTCAAGACTGTATTTTTCTGGAGTTTATGGTTTCTGGAACAGCAAACAGATTATTCATATTGCAAACAGTCAGCATTGGACTGAATTAAAAGATAATTGACAATAATGTGGTGAAAGACAAATCAACAACTGTATTCTGGGAAATGGTTATTGAACACGCATGTCAGAAAAAGAAAAAAAAAAAAAAGAAATAAAAACAAGAACTGGGAATTTTTTCAGTCTGTTATCTTGGAGAAAAGTAAAAATGTGGAAGTCGTCAAGACATCATAAAGTTAAGGCTATCTGGAACTATTATAGTCTATATTGGCCTGTTTTCTTGTCAACTGCTTTTTTCCTTCCAGAGTGAATGAGAACTCCTCCCCATTCTCAGTCTGCGGGTTTGGACTGACCCCCTCCAAAGGAAATGCTCAACTTGTGTTGCTGCTCTGAATTCCTAGCAGGAGGAGGAAATCTGTTTCTCAATTCTGCTGTGCTAATGAGCTGAGGCTTTCCAGCCAGAAGCCACCCTGATATCAAGTGTAAATTAAAGTAGTCTCAAAACAACATTGGTTTATACTTGTACCCTGTTTATCCGTTGCATACCCAGAAATCTGGCGGCATCTGGAAACAGCTTACCAAAACTCTTCCTGTTGCTGTGGGACTCTTCCTTCCCTGTCTTTCTGCTGGGGACCAAGAGTGTATTTAGCCCAAGTTGCTCGTCTTGAGATCAGTGATGAAATTTTTTTCTCCGGGAACTATTTCAAAATTGTAAATGATCCCTTTCAGACAGAAAATAAGATAAAGAAACTCCAGTGACACAGAAAACAGTTGTGAGGCTACTTGTAACTAGAAAAAATGCCATCTCCCAGCCAACAGGCATCTTCTTGGAAGTTTCCTGAAGTTCCAGGCAGTGTGAGAGTTGTGCAATGTTTTTTATAAAGTACTAGTTTTAGGTTACAGTCAGGGAAAAGACACACCAAAAATAAGTAAATAAAAAGGAGAACAGGGACTATTTTTGCAAATACATAGTGTGAGAAAGCAAAAAGAGCATTTCACAAAGTTAATTCCAAGTAATTTAACTCTCTTGAACAGATTGCTTAATATTTGAAGAGGCAAAATACCATACATCTGGCTCTTTGATCATTAATACTGTTCACTGTTTCATTAAAGCAAAGGTCATTATTTCTCAAGGATTTAATAAAGCTTGCAGTAAGGAGTATATAGTAGTTATATCCACAACAAGGTGAAAAAGACTTTTAGTGCATATAGAGGCTCAGAGTTATTTTTTAAGCCACAGACACAGAAGTGGAGAGGGGATTTCAGTATCACTTTAGCTGCCTCTGCACATACACCCAAATTAACCATTCATGTTACCCATTTCTGTAAATATCATTATTCATTAACTGGGAAGTGATTTTCTGAGGAATGATTAGTTATATACCATTTGAAAATCTAAACCCAAGGAATTCAGTCAAAAAGTGGACATACTTCTGTTTCAAATAAAAATATTTCAGTTCAGACATGCCACTGTTTTTCCCCACTGGTCATTCAGAGTGTAATGCTCCATTGCAATCACCATGTTGCACTACAATGGCATTTACAAACTGAAGCAATGATTTCCACTCATTCTTTGAATCTTATTAAAAATACTAGGACATTAGTACTTTTACATGTAATTTAACAGGGATAAGTAATTCCATTAGACACAATTTAAATAGTGTCTCATAAGCATACATGTGATAGTTCATTCACACTCCAATGCCCTACATTATATCAGTTACTTTCTGGTGGGAAATTGTGACTTTTATTCATGGATAAGAAATCTTCCTTTGGTAGCTTCTTCAGCCCAGCTATTTGCTAATCCCTCAGTGAGTTAGGTGTGTGTTAGGACTTACCCTTAACATTTAGTAACATTAATAAGTTTATTATTATCTACTGCTTTATTTAGGCATCAAACATAGACATTTTTAGCCTACATTCTCTTAATCCCCATTTCCCATTCTCTGTTACTCTTTTGAAGTTATATTCTTAACTTCACAATGCAGGGAACTGAAATTAATGAGCAGTCCTTTTCTGCTCAATTTCCAAACTCAGAACAAGTTTTTATGAGTCTCTTTCCAGTCTCTCAAGCAAAAATGGTCTCTGGAGGAGGGCCAGGCTTTCTACAAGGACAAAAGCCAAAAGAGGACTTGGGCATAGCTTTTAATAACACAAATAAAACCCACCTGTAATGTTCTGAGATGTTCTGATTGTTGTATTACTACCCTTATATATCAAAAATTTCTCTCCAAATGGGTAATTAAGAACATGATAATTGAAGCCAGGGAGCACAATATTTCATTTAATTTCTCAACAGGAGGGGCGTTTTGAACTGGCATACTGTTTAAGAATGAGCAAAGCACAAAATGCTCTTTTTGAAAATGAAAACTGTCAAGGAAAGCCAAAAAATAATAGAAGAATAATAATGTTCACATTGATGCCAGTACAGACAGAATGGCAATACATTACACACTGAAAGTTGTATTTTAGTCAGGGATACAGTGCAGTGACAATGTTTGTAATTTTTTAAAATATATGTAACTATATATATATATATATGTATCTCATTGATAAATTTCCCACTTCCAGAATTTCAATTTGTTTATTTATTTCTCATATAAAATTACTGGATATTTTCTTAATCAGGAAGATTTTTAAAACCCCAAACAAGCAGAGGTTAATTGGTATAAGTACTCCACATGGACTAAATTATTTGAGCATAGTATGTCTAGTATTAACTGCCATAAACTTTTGGTTTCAGAGATAAAGATTTCTGCATTGCACCCCAAAGCAAGCTGACCACTTACCTGTACACATAAAGAGGATAAGGAATGATGCACATGCATATACAGTGTAAGCCACTGTCAGAGACAATATTTCCACTGAAAAGGAATTGAGATGCTGTTAATAATGTAAAGGTTCACTAGATTATAGTTATATTTCTGTGTTGCCACACAGGCAAGAGGTAATGTTCCTAAAGATTTATTTTTTTCTTTTTTCTCTTTATTTTCATAGTCATAGATTAGCTACTTCAGTCACAGAAGAAATTAGTTCAGTATTTTAAATAAATGGTGTGCTCAATGTAATTAACTTGCATGTCTGTGGTGTCCAAATACACAATAGCAAAAAATGTGGCTTTGATTCTAGTTACAGACACAGGATATAGCCTGTCTAGACCATCAAGTAATGTACCTCTAAAGTGAGAGTTTTACACGTGAGATTGCATCTCTGAAATGGAAACTGCTTCAAGAATATTGGCCAGAGAAGGGAAAATCTAGATTCCTTTACACTGTCCTATTTATTTTACCCACTTATTCTTCTAGTCAGTCCACTGGAAACCTTATAACTATGATATTTGCAGTCTATTAGATATGACAGTCTTTCCTGTAAGATATTTAATTATCAGATACCACCTTCTTTCCTCTAATACCCTGGAAAAATGGGTATTTTTCATTAGAAATTATGTTATATTTATTTAGAAATTATGTTATATATATTTAGAAATTATGTATCATTTATGTTCACAACCAAAATCAATTAAATCAACACAGACCACAGAAATTAAAAATAATTACGTAATTCAAATCTTTAGATCCAATCCTATGACAAAGTTATTAAGTTGCAGATCTAAGTTCATATGAAATTTAAAATTATAATTTTTCCAATATTTCCTTTATCTCTACGTAATTTCAATAATCAAGCTTGCACTCAGATACACCGAATCTTGGGGTAGGAGATGTCAGAAATCTTACAAAAATCTTAAGTTCTAATACTCATTTTGCTTTCTCCATTTGTACTGGCTTCTCCCTCAATCTTTTTAAAATTCTGTCTCACACACTGGATGCAGTTTCTAGTGCAGCCCGTGTGTCCCCTTTTTGCAGGAGGGAAACAGGTAATTCCGTGATACGGTTAGCAAGGCAACTCCCAATAAGTATATAATCTACAATCCTTTACGCTTCTTTCAGATGATCACCCAAATCCTTCTCAGAATCACAAAATGGCTGGTCTCTGACCTCACTCCCAATCCAAATCCTCAGTGAGAGCAGCCTACCCAGCACTGCTAGCCGACCCAGACCCCCTGATGCCAGTGTGGCTGATGGGTCAGGTGGAAAACCTAACGTCCCAGACAGTACAGCTGATGTCTAAAGGAAGCAAAATGCATCAGAAGAATCAGAATTCAGACAATAAAGAAACAGGAGCCCTCTTAAAACCCTACATTCCTTGAACATCCTTGTCTCTAATCTTCTATACCAGCCCTAACTTTCCTTGAAAATCCTTGTCTTTTATCTTCTGTATCAGGGAAATAATAACAAAGGACTCTTAGGAGACAGGCAGACTTGGCAAAGTGTATATGTAAATACTGTCAATAAATTGTGCCCTCATTGATCCTGTGGACTAGACATCTACCTGTTCTGAGAGGTCTATATGGCTACAAGAATTTTTAGCGGGTTTCTGTCTGTAGATAGTATTAATACTGGTCTAATAATAAACATAAGCTAGGGTCTGGCCTGTCAATGGCACAAAACCAAATCTGAAAGCTCTTTCACAGGGTATGCATTTCAAATACCTCTAGGTATAAGGACACTCAGTGCAGCCAAGAAGGGACAGGTGAGGAAGGGGATCAGCAGTGACCCAAGTCTCTGTGCCGTGGCCTTCACGGTACCCAAGCATCAAGAGCGCCTTTCTTTCTTCTCAGGGGAAAGGGAGAGCACCTGTCTGTCAAACGTACATCTTGCCAGCAGAGTGAGTGGGAAAAGAGGAGCAAGTTTAAGGTAGGAGTGCTGAAGAGGGGCTGTCTGGGAGAAAGAGACATGCAAGAGGGCAAGCGAGAAGCGGCCAAGCAGAGAACTTGTGAGTGCCTGTGTGTGTCCTGGCAGCAGAGAGAAAAACAGCAAGGCATTTCACAGAGAAAGCCAAGTCCAGTATCTGCCAAAGATACTGGGAGATTTGTCCAGCCAACAGAGCTGTCAGTCTAAGTGTTCATTTAATTTGATAAAGCAAAAATATTGGAACTAACCATTTGCAGACTGAAAGGCTTGCATTTTTTATATTTTAAGTAATATTTCTCTAAAGCCACTGATCTTCAATACCTTCAGAAGGGGCTAGTGAGATCTGAGGTCTTGCATTTTGGATACCCACATGGAGTCAAAATGACTGATTTTCATCAGATTATGGTACCTCTAAATATAAGACATGCATCCAGTGAAGATGGTACTTTCACTTGATGTAAGATTTTCCAGTTCATATTTTGGGAGAAAATACATATATAAATATACTTCATGCTTCCCACTGCCGAATGTAAGCTCTTTTGTAAATGTAGACCAATTAAAACATAGTTTTGACACAGCTGACAGTATTATTGTTCTTTAAACATTAAGGATTTAAAAAATGTAGTTTTTATTTTCATTCATTTTGTTACCCTGTTTTTCTATTGTGACAATTCAGTTGCTTCAGAACCATGTTTTGTTAAATTTTGTAATCAAACAAAGCAGGATAAGTTGAAACTGAAAATTATTGAACAAATACTAATATATTCAGAAAGCAGAAAGGGAAAAATTTTCCTTCACCTTCAAGTGTTTTATAGAAACTGTCTTCTGGAAAGCCATTTTGGCACAATTTCCCCTTTGGATATCATCACTGGTAACAGACTGGATGTCTACTACAGGTCTTCAGGAGTCCAGTGAATTTCCTGTTGACAATTTGGAGCAAACACAAAAAACTAACAGACCTTATTTTCTAGTTTTGATGACTGGAGAAATTAGAGGTTTTTATGTTATCTCACAGCCTTTGGTTTGTGTTCTCTAAAATAATATATTCTTGCTGGGAGCACATACTTATTTCACTGCTTGGTTATGACCGTAGTCACACTGTTGGATCAATGGGCAAATCTTTACCCTTACCTAAGAGTCAAAATATTTATTTTTCAGCAAATTACAAATGGTCACTGAGAAAATTTGATGGATTAGGCCTTTGCCAGGTAGTTGACAGAACACTGCTGAAAAAGCAGTTTACACTTTGGAAAAGGAAGTGATACTTCTGAACATTTCTCAAGCATATTTGAGGGGCCCATTAACAAAATTATTTCCAATTAGTCCTGAGAGTACACTGGAAATAATTGCTGCTCTGATTTTATGTTTATTTGGCAGAGGGGTGGGGGTGTGTGCATGTGTGTGTACACGTGCACATGTGCATTTTTGCAGAACAGAAACATCTTGAGATATAGTAGGTCTGCACTGGGGTTCCCCTTGCTACCCTACTATATGAACCTCAACTAATGTGTCTGGCCCTGATTTCAGGGATTTGACAGGTTCACACAGTCATCCACATCACAGAGACACTGCCTGTGTCTTCCTTTCACCTCCTGTCCTGTTTGAGCCTGGAACTAAGTTTTTTTAAAAAAAAATCTTGAAAAAATCTGCGAGAGAGTTCTTACAAAACTAAACTGAGAAGTCGGGTTGAAAAGGCTCAATAGAAAACAAGGCTATATGATTTTCACTGGTCAGGATCTAGCCTAACTGAAACAGAGGTAGATTAAAACAAATGTTTTGTTGCCATGTTGTGCTAATGTATGGGAAGCAAATAGTAAAATTTGAGACTAAGGACAAATAAAGTGCAATGAAACGTGTATTTGCAAGTACTCAAGATTTAGGCCACCTGTGTAAATGGTTGGAAACATCTCATTCCCCATTATATTTGTTTTCTCTTCCCACACCAACTCCCTCTACATCAAGTGACTAATGGTGACAGTCATTAACAGGTTTCTCTGTGCAAATAAACTTGCCTTTGTATTTTAATTGTCTTGCTTCCAAGTAAAGGAGAACACAGGATATTTGATGGTGTTAAGTTACCCATTCTGGAAACATTCTGTAAAGCAAGCTCTTTGACATTTAATATGTATTATTAATGTAGAAATTCAAAACTCCTCAGTTTGTGAATAGGCAGTAAGAATTTTTTCCCATCTTAAAAGAGGAAAAACAATTCACAAGATACCAGCTATAGACAGTGGGACAAGACATATTTTCAGACTTAATTCAGAGAAATCATTATTCTACAAGAAGCTGCACAAGACCCATTACCTTTTCAGAGATATAATTAAGCTTCCTAACTTCAATCTCACTGTCTCCTAAAAAAAAAAAATAATAAATAAATAAAAAGGATAAAAAAGAAGGTTGTACAGGGACTGCATCTTCATATACAATACTTCTTCCCCTACCAAAAAGATCAGCTTCTGGCTTCTACTTTACTTTTACCTTCACACTACACCAGAAAGCTAAATAGAATAAGAGCTGATTTACAGATGATTAGAGGTTTCTCTCTGGAAAGAAGAGCTTATATCCAGATAGTGACATTTTACTAGCAATCAGGGTGGGCTGGCCAAAGGGGGCACAGAGGGCAAAGGAAGGTCCATCCAGGGAATAAAACACTGGAGAGGCTTTCAGCAGTAAACTGAACTTTATCTGTGTTATACTAGATGGACATGATTTTAAAAGGCAAAATAAACCCATAAAATTCTTTAGGTAATCAGAACTATGACAAGAGCTAAAAGCATCCTTATTCGTTTTACACAGATGACAGTGCAGAAGGACACAACAGAGAAATCACCACCCTGCCCAGGCTTGACACTTACAGTCTGGCACATCAGGAACAATCTGTGTCTTTCAACCAAGTGAAGTCATTCACTGAAAAGTTCTATTACTTGGAACATGGAAGAATTAAAAGTGTTTGCTACTGATTTTTAGTCATCCAAATAAAGAAGTGCTTTTTTTTTTTTTTTTTTTTTTTTTAATTTATGACTAAACCATGTGGAAAAAATGTCAAGCTAAAGACAGAGCTTCCATCCCCTTGCTTCTATTTCTATTATCCTTGTAGATTTTTTAAGACTGTGTTTACCATCAGCAGGAAGCAGAATTTAATTATATCAGTAAGCCAAAAAAAAAAAAAAATCACATTCTGAATTTTATGCGTGAAAGATAAACACTTTCAAATACATTTGTAATTGTGGAGAAAATTTGTGGGGACAATTTGTCACCCCCAAGCAACCTATGAATTACAAAATTACTCACACTGTTTAGGGGCCCCATTATGAAGAAAGACCAAAATAGCTATAAACTTCTATTAATCAAGTAAGACACACTCAAAGACAGATATTTGTGACTCATGCAGCCATGCTGTGTGCCCATTTCCTCTCTCTTGATAAAAAACATGGGAATAATTTATATAATCCTGGGAATGTAGTAGAACTTCAATTTTCTTCCCTTTTCTACAAGGATAGCATTTAGACTGTGGAAATAAAATAGAGAAACTACAGTATGTAGTTTTTCTATTTCCTGAAACTTTTCTTGTACCAGCTAGAGGAGCATGCTAGCACATAATTAAAACATGTGTCCAAAACATGACAGAAGAGGCAGTAACTATAGATGCTTCCATGGACATTATTTTTCTACTTAAGTATTATGATTTACCATAAAACTGGGATAGAACATACAACTCTGCAAGCTAAATTTCTCGATACATTTAAGATCCAAGGGGATAATCTATGCAATTTTTTTTAGTGCTTTCTGACATAGATTTTATTATGTCAGCACCATCCTCTGAAATCTTTCAGTGTACAAAGCCAACAGAATCTATGGGGTTTTAATGTCCATTCAGTATCACATCTGCTACTAGCAAATTACTACTTCTTTTTGGCCCTCCTTATGTTAAACTTACGTATCATTATGTATGTATATGTAAATTTATATGTGTGTATGTTTGAGTGTGTATAAAAGGCCATTTTCTTTAAGAATTATTCTTTGAGTTTAACAATGTCAACTGCATGGCTTTCTATACCATGTCATCTGTGTGGTTCATAAACCTTGCATGTATTTATCCTCTTGTAACACTCTGAAGCAGAGCTGTTCTGTCAGCCTGAATTTTTCAGGGGGAACTGAAGCTGAATTATAACAGACAATCCAGTGAACCTAGGAATCCTGTGACAAAGCCTGTTCCTGTGCTGGGATGTACTATGGTCTTCTCCAGTATCGTCATGTAAAGGCTGTTATCTATCCTCACACTGATAGCGGAGCAATGAGAAGTAGATGCACAGGCACATGCAGAGCACAGGAGCAAGAGCTAGGTAAACACCAATACTCCTGGATTAGTGCAACTATCCTCATTTTCCTAAATGTAGATGTTATCAGTGTCTATATCTAATGTTGCTTTTGGGCAACTCATGCACACATAACTGGATCTGTACCCATCTTGCCTGTTGGTACCCACACTGTTCCTTTCTAGGAACATAACTCTATAAGCAAACCCATTAATTTGCACCATGCCTGGCTTTCACTTGGTGATTTCTCAAGTGGGAGCATGACAGGAAAGAGCAGTTCCACATATCACTGTTCCCCAGCAGATAACCTAATAAGATCATCAACAATTTGACTCACACCAAAACAAACCATGATCACACAAAAATACACTTTATGTACAATGTAACGCTTCTATACTGCTTCTCTTGCTACTACATATTCCAGCATGATTAACCTCGTTCAGGTGATAGACTTCTCTTCTAACATGTACATTTGGGAGCAAGCCAAATTCAACATGATTCATGCCATGAAGAATCTCACTGACTTAATCTGATTTTTGTGCTCCTCTGTGTTTATCTTGCAACTGTGGGTGCTACAAGACAAAGGATCTATTTATATTGTTTATAATTGGGAGGCTTATTGAGAAAAGGAGACAGTGAGTTGCTAAGGCACACATCAGAATTTCTCCACCCAGAAAACCCCACTACCATTTTCAGTTTCTTTTTATGAAAAATTCTCAACTATCAGCTGCCAAGTATGCAGGAAAAAGTTGGGTGACTTTCCTTATCTGGAAAAAAGGAGTTTTTAACAACATATGCAATACTCCTTTTCCTATCTGGACATGGAAGAGCACCATAGATGGGCAGAAGTAAGAGGCCAGTCACTGATATCTACTTCAGATTTGTCCCTGTAAAACAGACAGCAGCATTTAATAGAAGCTGTCTGAGATGATTTTTCAGAACACCATGGTAAAGGCAGCAACTATGAACTTTCCCTGTCTCCCAACTGAGAAGAAATCTACTCCTCTCATGTAAAATCAAGTTCCACATTATATGGGTAACATAATATTAACCATGACTTAAAAGTCCATACTCCCATTACTCTGTTGTTTTCCACAGGACTGGGATAAAAGTAGAAGCTGTCAATTATTCAAATACCATTTTGAGCTCTACTCCTGCATTTCTTCCTCTTTGGACAATTTTCTAAGCCTGCCCTAAAAAGATCTTTGAGTAACAAGCTTAGGGCTTTCATTATGTCACCTAAGTACTTCCAGTATTCTTCCTGAACTACTCCTCTACCATTTTTTTTCCAGCTCCTCATAATGCTTTCTTTCCTTGATCTTATCTACACTGTCCAATCTTAATGTAGTATGGACAGTTAGATAAGACCATTTGGACTTGTGGCCATTTCTCAGCTAGAGACCATTTGACACGTTCCCTGAATATAGGTCAAAGTCTCTTCATAGTCTAACAAGCCCTTCTGGGGAGTTCTTATTTAGGCATAGAAGTCATTGCTTCCTCCAAGAAGCCTACTGATTGCATAATTTAGTAACCAGAAACCTCGAAGTATGGTCTCTCATGGGACATGGAGCAGAAGGGTTAGGGCAAGTTGGCACAGAGTTCTGGGGTGGCACTTAATAACCTTGCAAACATGAGCTTAATTCTATGTATTTGAATTTATTATTTACTGAAAAATGAGCAAAAAGGGGAATGTGTCAAAGCCAAACTCATGTGTCTACACCTTCATTTCTTCACTTTCAGCTGAAGACAACAGCTCTGCTCAGGAATGTGCAGCAGTGTAGGAGACAGGCTAGAGAACAACTGTGACTAGCCAAAGAAGCTAAATTCCCAGTCTGTGGGAAAAAGAGTTCTTGAAATTGGTTTCAGCCCAAAGAAGACAAAAAACTAAAGAAAAAAATAAATAGAACAAACCCCAAAATCCTCAAGAGATGGAAGCTTCCTGAGTATTTTAGGAACTCAGTAAAACTGACAAAAATCTAAGTTTCATATAACAGCCGGAAAGGTCACCCAAGAATGCTGGTCCTAGGGCAGACTTGTTAATAGGCCACCCATGGCCAAGGCCATAGAGCTCCCTGTACCCTCAACTGCAGGGAGGACCTGCCAAACCTAGCCATAAGGCAAAACTTCCTTGATTCCTCAGTAAATTTCCAACCAGCAATAATAACCATACTTGCAACAGCATGCCTCAGTCTTGGAGAGCAGACGGACTCAGTTTTAAAGAGAGGAGTAATGGGTGCTTGCTGTTACCACAAAGACTAACCATAGTACGGATTTTGACTATGCTGCTCTAAAATTTTATTAAGTTGTGAAACATTTCAGAATTAATATTGTGGTATACTCAGGCCTAACAGCTTCCTTTTTTGCAATATTTTGAACCTTTAAAAAATGTTTTCACAAAGTAGTTAACAAAATCAGATTTTTAATGCTGATGTTGGTGATTCAGACAAAATCTGGTTATTTTACATGGTAAAATCCCATTGAATCCCTGTTATGAAGCATAATGGAAAACCCCATTGGATTATTATTTGACGTCAGATCTGGCTCAACAGAACCTGCAGACATCTGACTCATAGTGTTAGCAGAGACTTGTAAACTTCCAAATAATCTTTCCTGTATTTAAACCAATATAATTCCATGGGAAAGAACACATCTGAAAACAAACTTGACTTAAGAAATTTTCTTGTGATCCCATTTGGGAAGTTTCTGGCCTTCTCTTAAGGAACTGGTGGGGAATTCCCTTTGAGTTTTTATGGAGAATGAAAATGAACATTTGTGGGTTTTGGTAGCTCTGGTAGGTAGTTTCCTATAAATGGGAACTAATAATTTGTACTTGAGAACGTAGTGATTAACTGTGTGTGTGTGTTTGTGTTTTTTTTGTTGTTTTGTTTTTTAAATAGAAAAAAGGAAGAAGTTCCAGAATTCATTTATTTCCTGATACTTTGCTATGGCATCAATTAGTGTACACATATACACATACAAATTCTATCTAGGTTTATCTGCAGATTTTTTAACATGAAAAAGTATTTTGGCCTTAAATACAACATATTTCCTTTCACAAGTTCTCAAATCCCAGTCCACAGTCTGTTACATTCTAAGAAAATTCCTGCAGCACTAGAGGAAAATATGGTCCTCTATTATTAAAAGACTAAAAGTTTGCTTTGCAAAAAAATTGTTCTGATTTAGACTTTTCCACACATAGAAACTGCAGTATTATTTGTCTGTCAGTAAAGATGGATGAATATGAAATGAATAATACAGGCAACACCAGCTTATTATCATTATCAGATGGGGTATTTTATACACCTACAGAAAACACTATTTCAAGTTTAAGTACTTCATTGTAAAAGCGGTATGAGGGATAGCAAATGTAAGTAGCCAGAAAAAAAAAAAACAAAAAAAAAAAAAAAAAAAACAAAAACAACAAAAGATGACAATATGACAGGTAAAAAGTAATTTTTTAAATTTGTAAGTAGTCACTGTGGCAAAGACAGTGCTTCTTCAGTAGGTTTTCCTGGTGCATGGTTTTGTGACAATATAGTAGAAGAACAACTGGAAGTTTTCTCTTAGCTTCACTCCAAGTCAAGAGGTAACATTGTCTGGGCGATATTTCAGAAAGTATAGGATATCAGGAACACTCTAAATGCTGCTCAATTACCCTACATCAGGAAAGTAATATGCAGTTGAGAAATAGAGGTTACACCTGAGATTGATGCAGACTTCATTTCACCGATTTCTCTTGCCTCAAGAAACTGAATTATAAAATCTAGATTCTTGTTTTGTCATAGCAAAAAAGCTGCTGCCAAAACAGCATGATGGTATTTCAAGCTGACTGGAATTTTTTGGTTAAATCTGTTCCAGAAAATATATAAATAAGATGAAATGGAACCAAAACTTTTATTTGACATGTTTCACCAACTGCCTCCATCAAATCTTCAAGTTTAAAACCTCTGATATTTTTTGAAACAGCTGTTCATTTTTAAATACCCATGTATCTTAGTTTCAAATATAACATCTCAGTAAATGCTCAGATGTCATTTTGGTAAAATACTTAAATTTTGTAATGTAGAAATTATGAACTTGGGTACCTCAAAAGCAAAAGTTTTAGCTTCTAAAAAAATATTTTGTCTTCTTCCTTAGGATGTGGCTCTGGTAAGGACTGAGGACTATTTCAGAAACTTGTTAATAATTTAAATCACAGGTTTCACTGGCTTAATGAATCAACTCTTTAAACTCATACAAAATCTTGTGTCACAACTAGATTTTTCTCAGCCTGAGGAGGACTGAGAACCTGCTTGCATTAATTCAAAGAGCAAATATATGCCTATGAACAGTGCCAAATCATATAAATTTGTCATTAATTTGTCCTGTAAAATTTTTTGCTTTCTTAGTTTAAACATAGCACTATGATATTTCATCTAGAAGACAAAATACTCAAAGCATTGAATTGTCACCATATCACATAGTTCTTCAAAATTTGGGGGATTTTTAAATGCATTTGCAATGGCTCAGTTGTATTCTGTAGCAAATTGTTCATTCTAATTAGGACCAAAAAACTCAGTAGACAGGATAAATTATAAATAGATGTCAATTCACTGATGATAATACTTTAAACTGGTTTGTATCTTTGAGTAAAGGCACAAATTTTTGTTATACATCTGTATTATCTTAAATAATTTTAAAATTCAGTCTCTGAAACTGATAAAATGGTCTTTAAGCTTTGATGCAGATACAGTGTTTTCAAAAGGTGAATAATCCTCCGGTGACTCATGAAAAAAATATGTATATATCACCATGGAAAAAAATAGTTACATGTTAATTAAAAGTGGAAGCTGGAACTGAATACATCTTGTCTGATATATATGCCTTTTTCTCTACGTCAGGTAAGGGATGCACACTTTCATTCATACTTTATTCAGTCGAGACATGATTGACTAACCGGAATCTGCCTAAATAAGGTGCTGTGCATTTTCTAGGAAATTTTAGGAAGCCTTTTTTTTTCTCCACATTGGTAACTGTCCTGAAAACTGTCGCTTGTTTCCACAAACAACATGCTTATTTGCCATCTCTGCAGAAGAAAAATCTCTAGAATAATTTCACAAGCAAATAATTTACTCCTATTTTATTTATTGCTGAAAAATTTAAATTATTTGGCTTCCCTGAAGCCCATTGAAAAGCAAAGGTTCACATGGTAAGACTTTATTTTTTAAATAACTGAATTATCATCTTGTGCTGGTTTTGGCTGGGATAGTTAATTTTCTTAATAGTAGTTACTATGGGGTTATGTTTTGTATTTGTGCTGAAAACAGTGTTGATAACACAGGGATGTTTTAGTTGTTGCTGAGCAGTGCTTGCACAATGCCAAGACCTTTTCTGCTTCTCACCCCACCTCACCAGTGAGGACTCCAGGGGTTCACAAGAAGTTGGGAGGAGACACAGCCGGGAGAGCTGATACCAACTGGCCAAAGGGATATCTCATACCGTATGATGTCATGCTCAGCATATAGAGCTGGGTGAAGAAGAAGGAAGGAGGGGACATTTGGAGTCATGGCATTTGTCTTTCAAAGTCACCATTATGCATGATGGATCCCAGATTTCCTGGAGATGACTGAGCACCTGCTTGCTCATGAGAAGTGGTGAGTGAATTCCTTGTCTTGCTTTGTCTGTGTGCCATACAAGCACACTCATCCCAACATAAACAAACTATATAGAGTTATATAGATTATACAGAACCTGCTTGCACTCGCTTCCATCTCTTCTGCAAATGTGGTTGTCATCCTGCAAAGCACAGTAGTGTTTTTCTTCAGTTTTCTAAAGATATTTCCCCAATATAGGACATACAGTGAGAAGAAAACTGGACAACGATGCAAAAGTGGCGCCTCATAAATAATGTGTGTCAGCATTGGTGTGACGTATATATACCCACATTCGTTTGAGGGGCCGAATTACATTCACACGTTGGGCACCAGAAATGTATGTGCTCTTGTTAAGCATTGATTCAATTAGAATTCCTTCCCAAGAATCCTAACCCCTTTGCTGGCATTGTATAATGGTCCAGATGCTTTATGGAAGAAGATTGCATTCAGAAGCACTCGATTCCAAGAATCACTGCTAAGACAATGTCATCTGGCCAAATATTGTCAAATCCTATCTTACTGTGGAATGAGTTAATTATGCTTATGTCACATTCTTTTCTTCTTGTTTCCTCAATTCCCCACCACTGACCCCAGTATTTCATCACAGTTAAACATACTTTGCATCCCTCATAACCAAGGCAATCTCAAGGCACTTGTAAAGGGCTTATCTGAGCATTTCAATATACTAGATCAGGTTGGTGCAACCTGATGACTTTGTGGATCCTTACACAGTAGTGGCCTGTGCTCTGCGTCTCCAGAAGTCACACAGTTATGCTCTCCTAATCTGAAACTTTACTATTAATTTTCTATTATGCATAATTTAAGGAAAAAAAAAAAAAAAAAAAACAACAAAACAAACACAGAATAATCTAGTTAGTTTAGCTACATGGAAGGCTGTCAGGAATCAGAAGGAAATTTAGAAAAAATTATTTAATTAGAAAAAAGCCATTTTTTAACAAAGTATCACTTAAGCCCCAGCACAGCAAAAGACAAACGTTTTTAGGGGATTAAGTGGTAGCTTTTTATTTTTTTTTCCCACTAGGTGCTCTTTAGCAATACTTACTCTACATAGACATACATAATCATTGGTAACCATCAATCCATAGCTGAATGAATTAGAAAGAATGACACACTCAGGACAGCCTGAATTCACATCTCTCAATGGATCTTTAATATTAGCAAAGGATGGCAGGAGGAGAGTAGGAACAAAGGTGAGGAGGACTGAAAAACAAAAGGAATAAGAAGCACAAGGCTCTTGGGTCAGAGGATAAATCATATATAAGTCAGAATAACCGTGGTTCAGTTAGAAGGAGTTCAGATAAATGATTAATGGAAGGAGCGAGGGAACCAGGGAGAGGGAAAAAAGACACAAAGAAATGGTATAATGATTGTTTTGATATATTGAGACAAAAGGCTCACATAGAAACTCAATTTTATAACAACCTTCTGAAGGCAAACGTTTACAGTTAAGGATTTTTGACTGAACAGGAATGTTTTCTGGTTTATTATTCGTAATTTTCAAAATTTCAAACAAATAGAAATCAGTTACTCAGAATGTCTGCCCCTGGACAGCATGACCTCTGTCTGCCCTCTAATTCACTTCAGGTGTCAGATATAGCCCAAGGAAGTCTGCACCAACAAAAGTACCTCTAGCCCACACAAAGGAAGAAGATGTACTGGTGTTACCAAGTGTTTTCAGCACGTGGTCTATAAGCACTCACTAGAGGATAAGCAGAGTGAGACTTCTACTCCAGTAGAGTGTTTCTACAAGACTGGATAAATCTCATAGTCTCCCATGCTGAGCATTTTGCTATTCTACGTTGAACTGTTGTTGAGTCGTAAATGGAGCTAACCTCAGGTTTTTTGCTACTTCATTCATGATGCTTGTGTGCTTCATAAACCTTGTCTAGATTCAGTAGATCAGGAGGTGTTCTGCTGGAAAAACCCTGAGGAGATAGGAACCGAAGTAGTCTTCCCTTCTCTGAATGAGTAAGTCTTCTTCCCAGTTTTCTTGCAAATGAGAAACTGTTCTCTCCCAAATTACTCACAGCAAGCCACATCCTTTCACCATGTGATGATGTATTGTCACAAGACATTTTGTTGTCTTCCTAAGGACATGATGAAATTGCTTACCGTGTTTCAATCCCTGATCCAAATTTAAACTTGACCACCTCAAATACATTCAAAGATTATGATAATGCAACTATGAAACTAGATAAATGTCTGTCTCTTGTCTGCCAGTAAATTATTTCCCAGCAACAAATAGGTTTACCAGACACACAAATTTTTTATTACCATTTCTTCATAATAAGCAAAATATAGCACACTGAATATTTGAAAGCAGAAACCCTGATAGATAATGCAGTCTTGATGAATATAAACAAATAACATCCACATTAATCTCAACAAGTGTTAGACTTAAGTTAGCAATCTGGGGATTCAATGCCACTGCCTGCATATGGCCATGATGAAAAAAATATCATATCCTATCTGAACTGTGGTATGAAACAGCCAGGAGTACAACCTCTGCGGTCTCCTCACTATCAAAACAATATTAAGAAATCTTAATATGTAACATTTTCCATGGATCAGAATTAATAAATTCATAAATATAGTCCCAAGTTCATACTCTACCTGTTGAATGAGATCTTTATGACTGATGAGATTTAATATCATGAGCATCGGCCAAGAATGCAAATATGTTGTGAGAAAGAATTCCAGAGTGGAGCTGAAGAGCCAAGTGATATGTTCATCAAAAACAATTATATGTTGCCTTCTCAAAAACTTGAATAAAGAAGGCAAAAGGAGAAGAAAAGGAATAACATTAGCTATGATTTAAGTTTTGCATTCATATTAAGACTGATTTTTTTCAGTGCTGCTCTGTTGCTTACTCCTTCCCAGGTTGGTTGACATGCTGATATGAATGGGTAAGCTAACCTTCATTCTTTCTCACTTGCATTAAAGGTTGCCCTGCCAAACATACACCTGAACAAACACTTCTCTAAAGAAATGTATCTTCCTCTCTTTTCTACATACATTATAAATCATAGTCCATATATCAGCACAGAAAAAGTAAGGCTTAAAAAAAAAAAAAATTAATACCACCTAAAAATAAATCTTATTGATGTACCTGAAGTACCTCAATGTCAGAACATGTTTTCTAACCTCAGATGTGATGTGACTTACTGCTTCAAACTTACTCTGCTTGGTGACATTGGCCTGGTGACGTGAACTTCATGTCCTTACCTTGGCCATGAGCAGAGTGTGATGGCAACAGGATTGAGCAATGTGAGCCATGGCAAACACAACAGTGCAACAAGAATGGGGCATAATAAGCCTTGGCACAGTCTGTGCATCAACAGTGGTCAAGACAGCAGTACCTGAAACTGGCAGTACCACCATGGGATGATTAGGTTGGCAGCCAGTGCCAACATCTGGCTGAAAATATGATCAGTAGTAGAGAATAAAGGGTGGGACTTGGGTAGGTGTGTGCCCAACACTGCAACTGCAGAGCTGAGCTGCTACCCCAGCTCAATGCCCACACTGGCAGGAATGAGCAAGGTGAATAATCCAAAGGCTTGGTGACCCTCCCAACCACTCTCTAGTTCTACTTGTTCAAAAATCTACTGAGAGACTGTAATATACAGGTGCTAATATTTTTACTGCCAAGATAAATCTCTTCCCAAACCTAACAGTGAAATAACCTGGAAATATTAACTACTGCCAACTGTAGTCACTGAGTTTAGTTGCACAAATCATTGATGAAAAGCCTTAGTACACTTTGAAAGGTACACATTAGTGCACATTTAATTCCACGAGTCATAGTCTATTTTTTTCATAAAGATATTCTTGAGGCCACCAACACACTGTGAGAAAGCTTAGAAAAATCTGGCATAACAGAATGTATGTTGAGACTATACTCCTTTAAAAATCTTTACTAACATTAGCCAAACAGTACATAAAACTGTGTATATCCAACAACTTATTACCACTGCAGGACAAGGGAAAAAAAAAAACAACAAAACCCAAAAAACAAACAAAACAAACAAACAAACAAAACAAAAAAAAAAAAACAAAATAAAACTGAGGGGTTGATGTGAGTTGGATTAAGAAACACTGTGAATGATGAAGGATTATTTGGCAATTGGGGAAAAAGCTGGCTCCCTTACCTTTAATTTCCAGAATGTATTTCTGAAAACAAGCCAGATGTATAGCATGCCTCCCCAGCTTGAGAGTTTTGGGGTTTAGTTTTGTTGGTTTTTTTTTTGTTGTTTTATTGTTTTTTTTCATGGATGACGGCAAGGTGGTTGGTCAAGCTGAATGCCTCTGACACAATTCCACTATAATTGTTTTTCCACTCCATTGTTTGCTAGAGGGAAAGACAGTAAAAAGCAGGCATAGCTTCAACTTGTTAATCTATGTACCATACTGAAGGATGAAGTGTTAACATAGATGTTATGGGAGCAGAAAAGATTTGTGGGCATATTTTATGGTGTAAAAGCTGATAGGATAAATACAGTTTTGTTTTGGTTTTTTTTTTTTTTTTTTTGTTTGTTTGTTGTTTTTGTTTTTCTTTTTTTTTTTTGTTTGGTTTTTGTTTGTTTGTTGTTTTTTTTTTTGTTTTTGTTTTTTTAGATTTCAAACACTAAATGTGTTACCCAGGAAAGTAACTGTGCTTGGGCGGTTTTAAGCACCACATCACATGGCACCTGTGGATAGAGGCAGGCAGACGGGGATTTTGCGCGGTCCGTGGGTGCCACCTGGTGCCCATTTTCCTGCTGCCGGCACCAGCGCGTCGAACCCCGTCACACCAGCGCCCTCTCTGAGCGCTTCTCAGAACTGGAATTTCGATAAATGTAACCAACACATGTTATTAACTGGAAAGTACTCTGTTAATCAGTGCCAGGGAAGAAAATTTACTCCACAGTTCAACGTATTAGAATTGCCATCTCATAAGAGAAATGATAAATATACTTCACATTTAAGGAAACTTTAGCCGTATGTACAGTTTACCTCACTACCTGCTATCACAAAAATGTAAGTGGAATGGCAGTTTTTGTAGCATAGACATCAAACAGGTCTTCATGCAACGGGAGATTCAGCATAAAATTTTACAAGTGCTCTCAGAATAGGACAATAAAACCTCATATGAGCCTGAAAGAATTGCAGGGTTCCTCACTGCTGAGATCCAAACCATATTTCTATAATTTTACCTGGAAAAATCTCCACCATCTATGCCAGTATTATTTTGCAGAGGCAGATCAAATTCTGCTATTACTGCTGCTGCTTCTTTTTACTGCCTGGTTTTGCTGACTAGATTACCATCCAATTTACCAGCCTACATCAAAGATCGACTGATGGACTTAACACAGTTTTACGGCTGTGGGTACTGGCACTACCACAGTGCTTCTGTCCACCCTCTGAGGGCACCTTTCCTTCTGGGGACAGGGAGCAGCACAGGATGTTTACCTCTAACTGTTCCTCTTTCAGACGCACCCATTTTCCCCCAGCCAGGGACTCCAGGCCCAATTAGTCAAGGAGACAAAGGGCCTCCAGCTACTGTGCTGTTCCATTTTGCATCCCTCCTGCTGCCTCTTCTCTGATCCCAGAAGTCACCCATACTCCCACTGCAGTGAGAGATGGGGGCTAAGGAAGCTGAGGGCTATGGGATGTGCAAGAAATAGCCAGACACACAATCTGCTTCCAGCAAAAACAGACAAGAAATGCAGACTCAAACTGCCTTGTGCTAAACTTTGGGAAAATTCAGGGTCATCTTCTGTTCAGCGCCCCCTCCAAGTCATGGAATTTGGGAAAGGTCAGAACAGAGCTGGATTATTAGCTGTGTAAAACTTGAGAGCAAACTTATTTGTCCTTAGCAGGTGTGGCAATGCTAGTATAATGCAAGCTAAACTAATGCTGAGAGCTTAAGAGCACAATAATTAGCAACAGGTAATATTATATTACAGTAGGTCTAAGGTTTAGCTTTAAACAGGCATCCCAGCTTCATATTTCTAGGAATGTTCAGTTCTATTTTCCATTTTCTATTATTTTGCTAATAGCACACTCTGATCTATTTCAGATCATTAATATAAATGGACAAAGTAGCTCAGAAGAAATGGAAACATTCTCTTTTCATCTGGAGCAATTTTGCTGCCTGCACTGAAACCAGTTTTTGTTTTGAGAGTCTAACACGTGTCTGTCTACAGACTAGTTTCAGAAAGTAAATAGTAGCATTTTGTTCAATCTTACAGATCCCTTTCTTGATAATTTCCCTAAGAATCAATTCAATTCCCTCTCACCTTTCTGTCATTCATCCTGATCTCTAATACTTTTCCCAGGCTTCTCTTGTAAAAAATGCTGTTGCATGAAGTCCATTAGGAAACACGTTTGCTGTTTATTAAATATTTAGCAAAGAATTTGAAAGGAATATTTTTCTAGGGTACACCGCATGATGTCAGAACTCTGAACTCAAGAGCAGGACCATAAACCACCTATGGAAAAAAAACTAAACTAAAATAAAGCTGCCTTCCTGTTTCCCCAGAAGCATTTGAAACAAGAGTGTTACACTAGAGTTTCCTTTCAGAATGCTGTAGCATAAGGCTTTCATTTTCTTTACTTGTGAGAGAGAAGGTGAGAAAGTGTTGGAACTATATGAAGAGGAGAATAAAATTCTCGTAAAATTGAAAGAGGCAAAAAATCAAGAAGAGAAGGAAGATCCCATTAAAGCAGTGAAGAGAGAATAAAAAGTGTCAATGGATCAAGTTTCCTTTAAGAAACCAAACAAACAAACAAGAAAAAACAGAACAGATGAGAGCAGATATGGTGAGAAATCTGTTAGAAAAGCTGTCACACCAAGCAGGGAACACTGTTCAGATCCCAGAGTCCTTCCTTGCACATCACAGATACTCATCAGCAAAATTAGGTTTAAAAACTGTGTGTCATCTCACAGCTTAGAGATGAGGGTGATACATTTTCATACAGTATGATTTAATGTTATTTGAGTTGACCTATTCCTTCAGTTTCCCTTTTAAGGAAAGCTTGGATTCTGCAGAAAGTGAGAAGACTCAATTCCACATTCTGCCAGGAACCTGCTTCATGTCCCTGATCATATATCATTCTTTTTCTTTGCCTGTGTTTACCTTTTCATTAATTTTCTTGGCTTCAGTCCAGGTCTCAAAGGGCTGGAAGAAGAATCAATGTCTTCAATACCAAACTGAGAACTGCAGGGAGGGAAGGAAGGGGGAAATCAGTGTGGATTACATGCAAAATTTTTTATTATTTATTTTATTACCCTTTTTCCTAACCAATACAAAAAGCCAGGAAGAAAAATCATCTCATATGAAAAATTTGACTCAGCATGAGACATTTTGTTCAAGTATTGTAAGAAAAACATAGGAAATGAGCAGCAACCCTGCAGCTGACATTTTCCCCCATGCCCACGGACTAGAGCACTCACAGGGAGTACCAGGTCCAAGCCCCTCTTCTGCCTGAGGGCACCAGTGACATCGCACAACTGTGCGCCTACCCCACACACTACAGAGCCCTTCTTGTCTTTCCATCAGTAAAGAATCACATCATAGACCTGGGATTGCTCCAGTAACAAGGATTTGGGGAGCTAAGTACCAAGCCCCACCAGTTTCCAATCAGCATGGTAAAAGTTTATACCAGCAGTCACTGCCCTGAATCAGAAGAGAGTAGCTTTATAGCTGGGTGTCCCACCTTGCAGGTGGGCATCTTAGCACATTATCCCAGGCTAGACCCATGTTTTCCAAGAGCTGCCTCCATACTTGATGACACTCTTAAATATCACTTGGACAGAAGGAAAGTGACTCCTGAACTTAATGGCAAGGACACTCAGGCTTCAGATGCTGCTTTGCTATTTTTAGAAATGGAAAGACAACTTACGTTGCAGTCATGCTACATAGCCTGGAAGTTGGTATACTTCCTAAGCAAGTGTGAGAGAAGACAGAATTCATCCCATTTTCATACATTTTATGTAAAGCACTTTCAAACAGCTAAGATATAGTAGCACCAGGACACATTAGGTACCAAACTTCTACGCTTTCTATGCTAAGGAGTAAATACAAGAGTCAGAGGACAAGCATTTAGCTCAACCACTGTTGCTGTTGGGGAGGGTTCATTCATAACACGACATGAGCAAAATCATCCCATGAATCTGTGGCCTGCCATTCCCTGTTGCTGTCTGTTTGGAAGCAAGCCCGTAGCCATAACCAAGAGCTGTCATTTTCCCTTTCAACTCAGTGTTCCCTTTCCACTTTGAAAGTGTTTCCTTGTACAATCTGAGAAGCTACTATCCCACAGTAAACTGTCCAGTCAGTGGTAAAAATAACAACCAGTGAACAGGTAACAAGAGCAAAGGAATATTTACAGGCAAATTTATGACTCACTAATGTAACGCAGAATTAGTTTCCAAGTCTGGCATAGTACCGCCTTAAAATGTGAGAAAAATCTAACCAATTTTATCTCTTTTGTGCAAGGTATGCAACAACAACCTTCACCAAGCTGTGTGTTCGAATGACTGAATCAGACAAACTAAATAAGCAAAAGGCCAGTTACCTACAGTCATTATCAGGCATGCGTGACATGTTCAGGACAAACTATGTTTTTTCACAACTCATGCAAAACTCATGCAAAACAGGTCTTTCTTTACATGCTCTTTGCCTCAGCAAGCAATGATGGTGAAAATCACTGCATCTAAGACATGGTAATACAGGGTGAGTCTAACTTTCTCAGTCTTCAACTATAAATAACTTGAGTGATCATCCTCTCTTGCAGCATGGCAGGTATCTCTGGAATCAGAGGGAAAGACAAATCTTTTTGCTGGGTCGTTTTTTCTCCCAACATTATTACTGCTCTAATGTAAAAATCTCTGAAATGCAAGGTCTGCACTTTATCCTTTGAGATTCAGCAGATGTATTTAAAATGCTTAGTCTATTAAAGCTTATAATAGATGATTAATGATCTGAGGACTGCTGATCTGAGGTGAAAGACTCAGCAGAATTTGCCCAATAGCTTTTGCAGATTTATGTCCTGTACATTAGAACCAGAACCATCAGTGTAATTATTTCACAAAAGCTCAGATGCAGTGCTCAAAAAATATCCACAAAACACTAAAAAGCAACTCAACAATCAAAGGTGAAGTGCTCTGCAGTTTTTCTCTTGGTCTAGAATCCTAGCTGCTGCTAGCTCCTTCAATTTCTTTTTTTCCATAGCACTTCAGCAAGAAATTTTCTTATTTATTTATTTTCATAAGACCATATTAGTTTTACGCAGTTTTAAGAACTTTTTACTCAGATCAAAGAGACATGAATTTTCTACAGACTTTTCACTTTAGCCAAGGTCATGAGTTAGTGGCTTTCATAATGGACATTCCCAATTTAAAAAAACCAACACTCTGCAATGCTAATTTGTATGATGAAAACATCACTTTGTTCAACTTACAGATAATGTTCAGACAAAAAAATACATCCATTTGCTATTCCTTTTTGGATCTGTAAGTAAAGAGGAGACATTTAGAGATAAACACATGTTATATATATACAATATATATACATGGAGATATGCACTGTTTTTCCCCAGGCACCCTGAAATTTATCACAGTAACTTCTCGGACAGGAGCTATGTACAACCTTAGCTTTATTGATACTTGATACTCCACTTGAACTTCCAGTTGGTCTTTAGCTCTCCAGCTGAGAACATATGAGAAGCTGTGTATGAATAAGGAAAGAAAGTGGTTCCCTTGAAGTCATTACCATCCAAATGATCAATATCTAGAAAATAAATACATACAAAGGAGATTAAATGGGCTATCTGAAGTTGGGGGCACAATCTACGACACCAGTCTCTGTTACACTTTGTAGCCAAAAACTCCAACCTTCATAAGAATCTACTAACTGGAAAAAAAAACAAAAAAACAACAACAACAACAACAACAACAAAAACAAACAAACAAACAAACAAACAAAAAAAAAAAAAAAAAACAAAAACAAAAACAAACAGGCAGCTGAATGAAAAATTAGTTTGATAAAAGGTAAATATAGTAAAAAAATAAAAAAAAAAGAAACCTAGAGTTTTTTATGACAAAATCATTCAAATTCTGTCTCCTCTCAATGCTACATCACTGTTATTTGCCTTTTGATGCACCTTATAAGCCTATGAGCTAGACTAGGTGGGACATTATGAAAAGTATTTGATTTCCCTTAATGCTAAGAGCTGAATGCAGCAATCACCAGGAACTTGTGGTTAGTTCATTACTGTGTTTTTCTCTTCATTCTGTCTTTGAAAAAGGTATTGCTTTTTTATTATTTATTTTTGCTTATCTGATGAGTGATAAAAGTACTCAGAGTTTTCAATTAGAACATTATTTTTTGTTCTCCAGTTCACAAAGCAGATAGATATGCACTAAGGGCTAACTCAGGTACAAGGAAAAAAAAATAACAGTAGAAAGAGAGAGAAACCTCTTAACCATCTGAAACCTTATAATAATCTTATGATAATGTCAATGCTATAGAATCACAGAACAGTTTGGCTTGGAAGAGGCATTTAAAGATCATCTAGTCCAACTCTCCTGCCATGGGCTGGGACATCTTTACTAGATCAGGTTGCGCAGGGGCCTATCCAATCTGACTTTGAACTCTTCTAGGAATGTGACATCTGCAACTTCTCTGGGCAACGTGTTTCAGTGTCTCACTACCCTAACTGTAAAAAATTTCTTCCTTTAATCTAAATCTAACCTCTTTCCATTAAAAAATATTGGCCCTTGCCCAGTCACTACAGGGCTGGTAAAAAGTCTCTCTCCATCTTGCTTATAAGCCCCCTTTATATATAGAAAGGCAGCAATAAGATCTCCTAGGAGCCTTTTCTTCTCTAGACTGAACAACCCCAGCTCTCTCTGCCCTTCTTCATAGGAGAGGTGTTTCAGCCTTCTGACCATTTTCATGTTCATCCTCTGGGCCTGCTCTCACAAGCCCATGTCTTTCTTGTACTGGGGATGCCAGAGCTGAATATAGTACTCCAGGTACTCATGAGACTCCAGAGGTCTCACAAGAGTGGAGTAGAGGGGAAGAATCTTCTCCCTTGGCCTGCTGGTTATGCTTCTTTTTATGCAGACCAGAATATGATCGGCTTTCTGGGCCACAAGCCCACATTGCCAGCTCATGTCCAATTTTTCATCCACCAGTATCCCCAAGTCTTTTTCTGCAGGGCTGCTTTCAATCCATTCATCCACCAGTCTGTATTGATATTGGGTTTGCCCTGACCCAGGTGCAGGACCTTGCACTTGACCCTGTTGGACTTCGTGAGGTTCACATGGGCCTGCTCCTCAAGTCTGTCAAAGTCCCTCTGGATGTCATCTCTCTAGTGTATCAGCTGCACCACTCATCTTGGTGACATTTACAAATTTGCCGAGGATGCACTCAGTCCCACTATGTCATTGATAAAGATATTAAATACTACTGGTCCCAGTACAAACCCTTGAGGAACACCACTTAATACTGGCTTCCCCTTGGACATTGAACTGTTGACTGTAACTCTTTGAAAGCAACCATACAGCCAATTCCTTATCCATCTAACAGTCCATCCATTAAGCCCGTATCTCTCCAATTTAGCAGCGAGATTGTTGTGGGGGACCATATCAAAGGCCTTACAGAATTCCAGAGAGATGACAGTATGTATATTACTTAGAGGGCTATAATGCCACGGCTTTCCAAACTGAACTGTGCAGTTCCTACCAATTTTATTTACAAAGCCAGTTTTCCCAGATAAAGATTAAAAGTCCACATCAATAAGTAAATTGCAAATAAAAATGGAGGTAAAAAACATGTAACATAGGAAAATTATTTGTAAAATGTTTTGTATTTCTTTTTTGTGGGAACCCACTCCCCAGGACCATTTGAGTGCCCTCCCAGTCCCCTCACTACAAGGTCTTTTGCCAGAGGGTTAAGAAACCCCTGTGCTGACATCTTATATCCTGTCAGCAAAGCCACACATTCAACAGGCCCTGCACAGAGATTTATTGATCCTGACTATTCTGAAGTCTTCTATGAAGTCATGAGATCCATACAGGAAGGGTTCACAGCCAGAAAAATGGGGAAATAATTGAAATGGAATAGGAGACAACTGTAGGGTTCAACTTGGGGTAAAGGAGAAAGGGAGAAACATTTTTATGAAACTTCGTTTGGGTTACCTAAGCATGTCCTGAACAGTATTTAAGTTGTACAGGACTGGCACCATATGTCTAAATACATAACAGCGAGCTATTTTTATGTAACACCATCACACCGCATTGCCATTCAACCTCCAAGATTCAAGTTTATACATATTACTTGACAAATCTAACAAGTAATGTGAACTGTATTCACCTGCATTTATAAACACAAGCATTTATGGACAAATCTTGTCAAATTTACTTCCTCAAGCCCTTTCCTTTTAATGGGATTTGTGATTGAGTAAGCATCCAGGTTAGAAGTGGATGCGCAATATTGTCTTTACAAGCAAACTTGAAAGGAATTAGGAAATAGAAAGTACTCGGTACCCCTGACTAGTTCTCATCACCTTTTGTATTCCAGCAATTATGCAGCCAGCCTAATCATCACCTCGTCATGGGGCACACAGCTCACACAGCTTCTCTTTCTTTCATACAATACCTTTTTTTTCTGGTTGAACAGCGGCAGTAGATTGCTTGACAAACAGCACAAGGTAAGCCTGTGGTTTTGATTTCTGGTACCAGACAGTTTGGTACTACCAGATGCTGGAGGGGAAACAGACTTCAGGGTTTAGAAGCTAATGTTCTGGTCACCTGTAATCATGGTTGTCCTCGACCTTGCTGAACAGGGCACCCTCTGTTAGCAGACACTTACTCACAGAAATCATCAAAAGGCTGTCACATGAACGTTATTACCTTGGCAAAAGCAATTTATGAAGTTTCCTTTCCCCTCCCCTCCAGCCTCTGCTCATTCCTGCCCTCCTGAACTTTAACAGCCCCTCCTGACATTTGAGGTCATACTGTCATTCAGATTGCTGAAATTATTCAAATTTGAGGGGAAGGAAAAAACCCACACATGTATACACACTTATCTTGGGGGAAAAAATAAATTGGGAAACAGAGCAGGTTGCTTTTTTTTTTTTTTTTTTGGTTACAGTAAGTTCAGTGAATTGATTTGCACTGCATCCCCACAAAGTAAGTGAGTGGTAAGCTATGCTGCAGGATCTGACACAAGCAGACAGGCTTAAATTTGCATTGGCAAAAGGTCCATACAATCGCACCCTACATTTATGTCATGCAATAGGCACATTCCTTGGAGCATCATATACTTACTTGAATGTGGGCCCAGTGATTTGGGGGTCTTTGGGCTTACTTTCAGCAAAGGTCTCAAGGAGGCATAGGAAGCTGCTACAGGGACACTTCTGATATTTAGGATAAAATCAGCAGAATATACCTGGCTTTTCAAATTAACAGTGTCAAAATTGTGACCAGAAAATCTGAAAACAGTCCCGGATGTGAATGTTATGATGTTCTGAGGTACAGACCATTCACATATGTGTGAAAAAATATGTTACATAGACAAAATAAAATATCCCTTGGGATTCTGATCAGCTACATAGTTACAGAAAGAAAAATAATATTTTGTCAAAAATGTTAAAGTTTTCAAACTTTCAGGTACATGTAACATCTTGTTAACTTTTTTCATGGGTGTCTTGAATGTCTGATTTTAACTCTTTAACTTTTGTTTCTGTCTCAGATCTGTCTCATCAAAACGTCTAAATCAGATCCAGGCTTGCATGGATATGCCAGGATAAAAATAGCCAAGTCAAGTAGCTTCCATGGCCAAGATAACAGCCTGGTAAGTATCTAGCTGTGAGGCCTTATGTTTAGGTCATACCACATTGGGTCTGTGAACTATTTAAACTTCCATAACTTGGGTACATTGCAAAACCATCTCTTCCTTTGACTCTTAAGGCACAGACTCCTGAGGGCATTTTTCAGACATGGGATAACAGATCACTTTGGGCAGTGAAATCCTGCTCAGCCACCAAAAAAGACTACCTCTGTTTGCCAAGTTCCAGCTTTCTGGGCACTCGTCAACAGCTCAGGACATACATAAGCACATATGGTGAATGTTACAGGAGGTTTTCTTAACCCAGGCACACTTTAAACTAAATAGCACTTGCGGAGGAGATGTAGGCAAAACATCATTGATCAACTGCACGCTTTCCTTGCCCTACTTCTCTCATCATTGCAGTATGTGCTTAAGATCAGATGCCCTTAAGTCTGCATTTGGCTGAGAGCATCTCCCTTTCTGTTGCTTTTTTTCCTCAGTCAAACAGGAATCCCTCGGCAAGGAAACCGCATCCCTCTGTTACTCTGCTGGGAGAGTTCCTATTCTCTGCTCTCTCCTCTGTGTGGAGGAGTCTGGTGAAATGAGTTTTCCCCCCTGCATTCTCTGAGCACTGATGGCACAGTCCTCCCAAGCTGACAACTTGTGTTTTGTCCAGGCAGGGAGTGCAACACATGCATCACTTGCTACACACCAATTACAGTGCAAATTATAATTGCAATATCTAGAAGTCTCAGCTGTAAAGAGGCTACCAGGGCTTTCACCAAGCTGGGTGCATGCATGCCTGAGGGTATCATGGCAGGGGTCTGCAGGGTAATTCTGGGGAATGTGCATTTCACTGAGGAGGAGAGCAAGCATGAGAAAAACTTGGCAAATGTGAATCGTCCTCATTGCCAGCAAACCCAGCAACCTACTTGCAGCATGCCAATTAGACTCTGACTCTCCTATGAATTAATTAACTGTCTCTTGTATCTAATCTTATGTTAAAATATGGTGGCATATTTGTTTAATAGGCTCTCTCAGCCATCCTGCAAGGAAATAAGCATAACTGAGCATGAAATTTTGGCTCCAGTAAATATGATGGTAATTTAACATGTTGACTGTAAAAAAACCCCAACATTATAGAGCAGAAGCTGTAGGTAGGAAATTATGCTCTCTATGGTACAGAATTGACGTTTTATATTAAATATCATTAAGAAAACTCACATATTGGTAATTGTGCTGTCTGGAACAGCTTTGAGAGGGAGACAGAAAGAGACACTGACTTCACAGCTCTGAGAGGGGGAAGGCAAAGCTTGATCACAGACCTTTGTCACCCTAGATACCTACCTAGACTACGATACAGATCTACAGCTGGGTCTTTCCCACTCTTACTCTCTCTTCCTCCAAGAAGATCTCCACAGACACAGACTTTGTTTTTAACAGAAAGACTTCTATATAATCAAATGCTGCACATTTCATATTCTACAATCATTTAAAAATATATGAAAATTATTTTGTTTCATTATCTCCAAGTTTATTTCTTCAATATCTGTCCAAGCTGTCTCCACAAGTATTAATTCCCTTCATATATGTTTGCCTATGGCAATTATGGGCAAGATGTGCTCAGCATAGACCTGTGTATCTGTAAGTACCATTCTCATATGCCTAGTCTTGTATGCTAGATCTTTACCCCATGTGAAGCAGCCTAAAGAATGACTATACACCTAAGGAGCTATTGTCTCTTTTAGAGCTTGCTAAGTACATCTGCTGTGCTGACTACAGTAAGAAAAAAGACAATAGAGTTGTTAAGTAGTTTGTGGATCCCTCTAGGCTGACGGGATCCTTTCTTGGCTGCTTGAGGAGGTGTCAGGGCAGCTTTGTGGCATGGGAATGATATAAGATGATCTAATGCTCCAGAAGGCCTGGCCCAATGCTTACAGCAGAAAAGTAGGTCAGAAAGGAAATCCTGCTACTACAAACACGGCAGTGGCAACAGTCCATTGTACCAGGCACAGAGTTTATGTAAGACAGTGGCTGGGGCTACTTCACTCTAAGTTTCACAAACAACAGAAGCCTAGTGCTAAAAATGTGTAGCTGTTTTGTACAAAAGCAGAAAACAGCTTGTGCATAAGTTTAGAAGATAAAACATATCACCAATATCATAGTACTGTGTTTCTACTAATCTAAACATTTGGATACAATTAAAGAATATATAACAAGCCTTTTCTGCCCCTTATTCACAAATGATACTCTGAAACAGAGGTAGTATCTTCGAAGGCATGACCAAAAATTCAGCCAGTGGTTATTCTTGTGGCTTCTTGCTCTTAAGCTCTACTCCCGGTTATTCCAGTGTTTCTACGTGCCATTCCAAAAGACTGAAAAGACCTTAAAAGGATGTAATCAGCTCCCTGGCCTCTCTGAAATAGATATAACTAATGGAAAGGGATGTATCAGCAGTCTTCCCCAGATCTCACAGGAAGGGTATATCAGCAGTGTAACCAGAGAAAGTTGTACTGTTCCCTCATTTTCAGCCATCAAAGGCTAATGAGAAAGAGGGCCAGAGAGATACAGAAAGCATTAGGTATGTCACAGGAGGTCCCACTCTGATCACACTTACATTGGGAGTTAGTTAAGACTGAGCCAGATCCCATGGCAAAGTATACAACAGTAGCTTAAAGCAACCTTAACTTACCTCCACGATCTTCATCTTTGGATCAGGCTTTTGGGAAAGAGGAGCTGGGGTCCTCATGCTTACATATAAGATACTTCTGAACTTCCACTGATTAAATAAAGAGATTGGATTTAGACTCATAACTTAAGTCAAGGAAGGAAAAAATAGAATGGACATTTGTCTTCTCTGCAGTGAATATTCAACTGCCAGTAATTCTGCCACTGGCCTTGTTAACAGTGCTCTTTTTTCATCCTTACTTTTGATATGCTCCAGTTACCAGAGCCAACACCTGAGCTGATCCCTAAGGCAGCAGCACATGTTTGGCAGTGGCAATACCCAGATGCTAAAATGTATTTTTCAGTAACAGGAGCACATTGATAAGAAACCAGTTTGCTGGAAATGCTTCCCTTAGATTTAACAACCTGCCTGGAAAGGGCTGATCAAACAAAAAAAGTCTCTTTCTCTAGTAAGTGCACCAGGTAAAACAACATGAGGAAATATATGCAACTTAAGAAACCCTCTAGTGGATCATGTGCACATTTATTTTAATGTGAAGAAGGGAGAATATTTTGTTCTGAATACTTTGGGCTGCCCATAAACTTACCCCAGGCCAGGAACAACAGCAGAAATATCAGCTGTGGCCCCCAGTCCCTGGAGCAGCCTGTTCCCTGTGTTCAGAGTCTGTCTAGCAGAAACGGCACATTTTCTAACTCTCTTAGGCACGACCTTTAACTTTCAGCCCTCTGCTGAAAGTAAATGACTGGGCAGGCAGCCTCCAGTACCAACTGTAAAGTTTTAATATCTCTCATTTATCACAATGGACCATTAAAGTTGATGCCTATAAACACACAAACCATGGGGTTACCAGGTCCATTCCATAGTCATATGCTGCAGTTAACACATTCCTACTATACTATTAAAAGGTAAATGCATTTCATTAAATCTTTTTTGACCATGTTTCATTGCTTGAAAAGTCAAGGTGATGGCCCCATGGAGCACTGAATGAGCAACATAAATAGACTTTTAAAAATGTTGTGTCCTATAAGGGATTAAAATAAACATTACAAACTCTTCATGCATGCAAACATTAGATGTATATCAGTGACAGGAGTTTTAAGCAATGAGGAAAACACGTTTAAAGAAAGCATTGAATCAAAGAACTGTGTAGCTGCAACTTAAACAGGGTGGTATAAAACTGGTGTCTGTCTAATGCTAACATCTATTCAGACAATTAACTTCTGAAATTTCTTTTGATTTTTATTTCTAGGAGATATATATAACCAAACACTATATTGGATCTCTTTTTAGATCCTCTCTAAAGTGGAAAGGGGCTTTCATAAACACTTTCTCTTGCGCACACTTTCTTAGAGTGTGATTCTTAGTGCTCTTGTACATAATTTTTAGCTGTTATAAATTAGCAAAGTTTTTAACAATTGGAATTGACATAGAACTTTGCTGAATACTTATAGCTTTGTTTTGTAAACTCTTAATTTTAAATATAATGTTTAACAGGTTGGACCTTCATTATATTCAGTATACAAAAGCTCTAACAACAGAGTTAAAATAGCATTTTACACCTCTGATCAGTGCACATACCAGCACAGAGGTGGGTTTGAACTCACAAAGGATATCTTCATAAAGTCAGTGAGCAAATATCCACGCTAATGGACTGCTAGACTTTTGCAAAGTATTTGAAGTCAGGTAAGGGCTCTCAAAGGATCTGTTCATACATTTCAGAACAAATCCAAGAGAACAGTAATTACAGGCTCAGTTTCTGCTCTCCTCTCTCTCCATGACACTTCTCTTGTGGCATACCACATTTCTGCCTCCCATTGTGTTCAGAATAAAACATAAAAAGCTGCAGATTTCGTAGGCCTGCAACACAGCTTTAGAGATCTTGAAGTCATGGAGTCCTTGATTTAGCCAGTGCTTCATGCAAAATGCAGACCACAGAAATTCAGCAGTTCTTAATACTGAGACCATTGAACTAAACATCTCTGTTAGGAAGTTGTTTAATTTGGGTAAGTCAGAGATGGTACTCAACAGAAAAAAAGAAAAATATTCATTTTCCTCTCAGCTAAAAAAGTTACGCTAGCTGGTATGAAATTCCACTACAGTTCACTTGACCTCATAGGGATTAATCCAGATTTACATTAGTAGAAGGAGAGCAGAGCTCTCTGGACAAATTTTTATGTATCTATCTCAGTTGCCTTTAATAACAGTGTGACTAGCCTCAGTCAATAGTAGATACAACTGACCCTGGAACCTGCTTTTTTTTTTTTTTTTTTTTTTTTTTCAGAACAGATCTGGGTTTAGTAGAAATTTGTCTTCAAGATACTTTGAAAGTACCTTTATGTTTTCATTTTTACACTAAAAGGCTGTATTACAGAGAAAGAGCTACACATAAGTCTTACATAATAATATCTTGGTTTTGTAAGATCCAAGTATGTTGTAGATAAAAGTGCACTTTCTCTGTTATGTGTTTAACGAAAGCTGCCAATCTAAAATCAAGGTGATATTCTGAGAATAGTATTTCATTCGGTGAGTAGTAGATGGAGCTTGCACAATAGTGGAGGTGATAAGTAAAGCACACACAGAACAAGCAGATGAAATACAGGCACATTCTAATGAAAAATGTGACATATTTTTCTACAATAACTAAGAGCCTTTGCAATCAGGATTCCCAGGAAGTGGTCATATTCCTAGATCACTAAAATTAGTAACATCTTTAATTGAAAGATTTTATAAATCAATTCTAGTTGCTGTTCTTCTGGTGGCAATTATACAGATGGCAGACAGGACAAACTAGGGAATAAGTAAAATTTTTATTTATGTCAACATACTTCTAGTCTATTTTTCCCCCACAAAAAAATAGTATAGTAAATAATAAATATAATTAGTAGCATATAGTGACCCTTCCTTTATAGCATCTGAGGGCACCACAGTGATTAATTTTATTCTCCCTAGTACCTTTGAAGTTGAGACTAATGAGTTGTCCAAGGTCATATAAAAGGCTGTGGTTGGACTGGGAACAAAAGTCAGATTTTTTGGTGTCTAGACCTCTGCTTTATCTCTGTAATAAACCTTGGTAGTAAGAGGAGACAAGGAAAAAGCTGTTTAGAGGACAGTTGGTTACTTTCAGAGAGAGAAAGCCAAGAGAATGGAGAAAGTAATTTCTCCATATGAGATGTTTTTAAAGCCAGTCAGCATTCATTCTATTGAGTTCCCAATTATTCTATGCTCTGGAAAGCAAATAGATAATATTATAAATAATTCTAATTTTAAATATTTATTTTTAAAAATATGGTAAGACCTTTGGGTACATCAATGAACAGTTTTTCCCCACAGCTGTCCAGTTTGCTATAGTGAAATGACCTGTTGCCTACTTTGAGAAGAATGAAAGGCATCAGACTGTAACATAAGCACAAAAAGTTGAAAACATTTTTACTAAATTTCTGTGAACAGATTGAATTTTCTGAGAAGCAAGACATACTGCTTTTACTTTTGAATGTGACACACTCTTGGGCCATAATTACTGTCATTTTGTCTCATTTTTTAATTTTATGTTTTCTATAATTCCAATATCAAGGAAAGTTAAATAAATCTTTCTTTTCTAATAAAGTTTATAAAAAATAAAACTTGCTAATAAAATACAAAACTATTTCATCTAACCATACAAATTATAGAAAAATATAGTATCTTTTTTCTATGATTGCATTTTATTATTTTTGACAATACAACTTCAGATTTTTTAGGTCCTTGAAGAAATTCCTAAACATGTTGATGAAAACACACACCCAGCCTGAATGAACAAAGCGTTGGCATGTGAACTATTACAGAACCTTAACCCCTACAAATGGATGGCCCCTGACAATACCTACCCAAGGAAGAGACCTGGCTGACATCTTTGTGAGGCTGCTCTCCATAATCTTCGAGACATTGTGGAGATTGCAAGATGTCCCAGAAGACTGGAAGAAGGCTAATGTCATCCCCATCTAAAAGAAGGGCTTAAAGGAGGATCCAGGAATTTTAAGCCCATCAGTCTTATTTCAGTCCCATGGAAAGTTATGGAACGAATCCTACTGGGGATTATCACAAGTCAAATGAAGCACATGATTAGAAAAGGCTAGCACAGATTCACCAAGGGCAAACTGTGCTTGACAAACCTGATCACCTTCTAAGACATGGTAACCTGCTCGGTTGATGTGAGGTGATCAGTGCATATCGTCTACCTGGATTTCTCCAAGACTTTCAGTATGGTTTCTCATGGCTTCCTCCTAGAGAAACTGGTGCAGTACAGGCTAGACAAGGGGTCTGTGTGGTGGGTGGGGTACTGGCTGACAGGCCACATGCAGAGGGTGGTGGTAAATAGCTCCTTTTCAAACTGGCAACCTGTCACAAGTGGGGTCCCTCAGGGATTGATATCGGGCCCATGGTTGTTTAATATTTTCTTAAGTGATCTGGATGATGGAATCAAGTGTACCCTGATGAATTTTTCTGATGATACCAAACTGAGTGGGGAAATGGACATTTTGGAAGGGAGAATGAAGAGCCACCCTTCAGGAAGAGCTGGATAGGCTTCAAGAATGGGCTAACAGGAACCTGATGAAGTTCAACAAGGACAAGTGCAAGGTCCTGCACCTGGGAAAAAATACAGGAGTGTAGCACAGGCTGGGATCTACCCAGCTGGGGATCAGCTCTGTGTAAGGCACCTGGGGGCCCTGGTGGGCAACAAGCTCAATGTGAGTGACCAGTGTGCTGCTGTGGCAAAGCAAGCCAACAGGGTGCTGAGCTGCAACAACAAGGACATCACCTGCAGAGATAAAGAAGTCATCATCCCACTCTACTCAATGCTTGTCAAGCCACACCTATAATACTGTGTTCAGTTTTGGTCTGCACTATACAAAACAGATGTGGACAGGCTGGAGAGGGTCCAGAGGAGGGATACAAGGATGATCAAAGGACTGTGGAGCCTGCCACATGAAGGAAGGCAGAGACAATTGCGTTTGTTCAGATTTGAGAAGAGGAGGCTTAGGGGAGACCTCATCACCATGTTTCATTATTTAAATGGTGGCTACAAAGAAGATGAAGACTCCCTTCTTACAAATAGACACATGGAAAAGATGTGGGGTAATGGGTACACTTATGTCATGGTCAGTTCCCATACTATCTAATACAACCCCATTAGCCACCACTCCCCTTCCCATCCTTTTACATAAAACAGATATCGTTCCCTTAGTCTATGGACGACTCCTGTAAAAAGTCTGTAAAATGTCCCCAAATGTCCATTGAGTTCATTTAGTCCATGACTTTGGGCTTCATCTGTTATAGTGGTTACTCAGGACAGCAAAGGTGGTGTGTTGCATGGAGTTACTGGGCACCAAAGCCAGCTCAGGTTGAGTTGCTGCTGCACTTGCACTGCTTCTTGTAAGATTTCTCCTCCACTGGTTCCTGCTATAATAATTCCCAGAACTTGCAACACAAATCATGGGTTACAACAACTTAAAGGTATTTCCATTACAAGCTCCATTCCGGTCCCTTTGGACCAGACCATCAGGTTTACCATTGCAATGAACTCCTCCCCTTGCCACTGCTCCAGCTTGGACTTACCCACAGACGGCAGTCCCTTGGGGGTGTACCTGCTCCAAGGGGAGCCTTATCTATGACTAACAGTCACTCCAAGAGTGTACCTGCTGTGGCACAGATTTACCACAGCCACAGTTGTTTTGAGGTGCACCTGCTTCAGCATGGCCTTCTCCATGGGCCACAACAACTTCAGAGATGTACCTGCTCCAGCGTGGCCTTACCCATGGCTGCAGTTCCTCCAGGGGCGTTACCTGCTCTGCTGTGGGCTTATCCATGGCCACACGCTTTGAGATGCTCCAGCATGACATCATGCACAGCCACTCATGCTTCAAGGTGTACCTGCTGCAGCATGGACTTATCCACAGCCACAGATGCTTCAAGGTGTACCTTCTCCAGCATGGACTTATCCTTGGGCCACGATGCTTTCAGAGCTATACTTGCTGTGGCACAGACATAATCTCAGCCACAAACCATATCTGCAAGATGTTTCTGCTCTGGTGTGGATTTATTCATAGCCAGAGACATTTTTGGGTGTCCTGCTCCCATGTGAACTCATCCACAGGTCACCATCCCTTCGACTCAAGTTCACGCTGGAGTTCCAGCCTGTCCAGTGCAGCTGCACAGAAACAGCAGCAATGCCCTGGTCATGTGCTAGCTCAGGCACATGGCCATTGCTGTTATCAAAATGTTCCCAGGCACAGCAGAGTAAAATGATAAGCAGTGAAACATACAGCAAACAGTGAAAGCAAAAAGCAGCCACTAATGAGCACTAGATTCTAATATACAGTAAGGCAAGTAAGCCTCATGGCAAGCACAGGAGATTTCCAATTCTTAGCTAAACAGCAATAACACCTATAAATTCGATCTAGCTCATTCTAATGAAATCTGTCATTATCTTGAATCCTTTGAGCCCCATGTTGGGTGCCAAAAAGGACTGTCTGTGAAAGATGTACCCACCTTGACGAAGATGGGGCTTTCTGACTGTTGAAACACTGTGATTGCTGACTCTTTTTGCACCCTTGTTTTTATGTCTTTATGGTAAATGGGGCCCTCAGACAATAGGATCTGACATTGACCACAGGTCAGATTCATCTTGAGTATAAATTGGAGTCCTGCTGGGGAGTAATTTTGAGCCAGTGCTCTTTGGAGCAGTGAGGCTGCAGTTGAGGACTCTCCCCTTGGGTTGTTATGCCGCCCAAGAAAATTCCTTAATGTTGAGAGCCTTCATTTGTTAGATGAATGACTGTGCATTTTGGATTATCATTTAAATCCTAAAATCATTTAAATTCCTAAAGTGGCTGTGTGGTAATAATTTCATCTCATGGACATCAGAAGCTGTAGTTTATTAATGTATGCTGGAGTGTCAACTGATTTTTCTTAAAATTAATTTTATTTTTATTATTTCTCTTGTTTACTTTGAGATCCTCCAATTGGACACCGTTGTGGTTTAACACTAGCTGGCAACTAAGCACCACATCTGCTCACTCACTCCCCCCCAGTTGGATGGGCAAGAGAACCAGAAGGATAAAAGTGAGAAAACGTGTGAGTTGAGATAAAGACTGATTAATAAGTAAAGCAAAAGCTGTGCACAGAAGCAAAGCAAAACAAGGAATTAATTCACCACTGCCCATCAGCAGGCAGGTGGTCAGCCATCCCTAGGAGAGTAGGGCTCCATCACACGTAACAGTTACTTGGGAAGACAAAACGCCTTAACTCTGAAAGTCTCCCCCATTTTTTTTCTTCCCCCGGCTCTATTCACTGAGCATGAGGTTGCATGGTATGGAATATCCCTTTGGTCAGCTGGGGTCAGCTGTCCTGGCTGTGTCCCTTTGCAACTCTTTATGCACCCCCAGCCCACGAGGTGAGATGAGAAGCAGAAAGGACCTTGGTGCTGTGCAAGCACTGCTTCAGCAGTAACGAAAACATCCCTGTGTTATCGACTCTGTTTTCAGCATAAAAACAAAACATAACCCCATAGTAGCTATTATTAAGAAACTTAACTCTATCTCAGCCAAAACCAGCACAAGGTGACAAGAGGAAAATTTTTCACAATGAAAAAAATCACCCATAGAATAATCTCCCCAGGAAAGTGGTGGATTCCCCAACATTAGACACTTTGAAGATTCAGTCAGGCAGGGTGCTGGACCATGCTTTTGCCAAGAAAAGTGGGACCAGATAGTCCTTGAGGTCCCTTATGACTTGTTTATGGTTCTATGTTTTTATTACTTATTTTAATTATTTTTTTCTGGTTATTAAGATTTGAATATAAAAGCTAATCAGAAGCTAATCAGAAACAGTTCCTTGGCTTTAACAGATTTTATATCAGCCATGAAATCCAATAAAATAAATCTTCTATACAGATAGTTCTATATAATACATATGATTGTGTAAGTAGGCATTCTCAAACTGATATGAAATGTGCTAACAGCACCTACAGTTAAACAGAAGGAAAAAGAGGTTTTCAGAAAAATTTTGAGTGACTCAAATTACTGCTTCCTAAGAAAAGATTTTTCACGACAGTAGAAGCTAGCAAATGAATGAAGTATTCTCTCTTATCTGCAAATTTTATTAAATTTATTTTGAAGATAAAATTCACATGAATCATTGAGCAAAAACCAAACTAGTCAGGAGTGATCACCAACTTAAAGATGCAAATCTGATAACATAGGTTTTATTCTGTGAGCATACAACAGTAGAGTTGAGAAAGAGGTAATTATCTCACTATTGATCCAGTAATATTAGAATCTTATTTGTTTTCTTTTTGTTTATTGAGATATGTAATTACAATCCATAGGCCATGATTCTGTAATCTTGTATTTAGTCATGAACTTTATGTCATTGAGTAAATTGGGATTTAAAATTCTAATTGACTACTAATCCACCCTATCAAATAAAGTGTTTACCTTCTAAATTTGGATATATTAAGTAAATTGAATTAAAACCCGAAACAGAATCTAGGTTATTACTAAGTTCATGAAATCAAATGTCATCTAGTAATTCTAAATAAATAGTAAAATGAGACAGATATTTGTGAAATTGGAATTACAATTCATAATTCTGATTTGCATGTCTATAATTATCACTTCCTCTGTGAAGCTGAGTTGTACAATTGTATTATGAAGTGAGCTGGTTCCCATTTCAAAAATTTTAAAGACTTGCAAAAAATGAAGTATTAACTTTGCTGTCTTTTTATTTCTGAAAAAGCTGTGAAAAAGTATTACAAAAAAACTATCTGTCCTAATCCAGGGATTTGCTTTTTCTCCACTCTCTATACAGAAAAATTCACATCAGTCAGAAAGGATGATCATAGTTCAGTTTAATAGTTTACAACACTTGGTAATTGCTCGACTTCTTGACTGCTTTAAACAAATATTGTCCCTTGGACTGTCCTCTCTCTTCATCCATCTTTTCATCACCAGAAACAATTGAGACCAATTACCGAACCAGACTTCTCTATTGTCTATCTCTACTTTGACCTTAATTACCCAAATGAGATGTTATTTAGACACATCACACTACATTTTGCTACCATTAAAATAGAGAATAGTGTGGCACATCTATGCTTCTGTTTTCTAAAGCTATTTAAAATAGATTTAAAAACTGTAGGCAAGCCATTTGCATTATTTCAATCCTGGCATGTCACTTCAGGTGACATTTTCCATAGCAAAAGATTCTGGTCTGTTTCAATAGTTGTAGTCCCTTTGACAGCAGCAGGTTGAGAGCTGCCATGAGCCCCAGATATCAAACAATAAGCAGAAAGTATGCTTGAGTTCACCTCAATCATGTGAAAAGTAGAAATAAAGAAACAGGAAACTGAAATTAGTATGTTTTCATACAAATATCAGAGCAGATTATCTGAGAATTTTACCTCAGATTCTCTTTCTTGAAGATTTTCATAGAAATGGATTTTATTTCAGACTCAAGAAGAATTAGATTTATGTGGTTTCAATGTTCATTTATTTATTGTCAACATTTCTTTGACATCTATGTTCTTTAAGATACTCTCTGTTACACTATTGGTTTTACTTTTTCATATTTATATGTCCTTTCAGGACATTTAATCTGTGTTCTATGATCAAGACTTATTTATTTAATTAAAAAAAAAATTAAAACAAAAATCATATTAGTAGTGAAAGTAAAGGTTTATGAGACCTTATATTGGCCTGTAAAGCATTTGTAAAATCCAAATGTCAGCTATGTGCACCAATGTTCCTACAGTTGGAAAGAAAGGCAGAAATCAAAAAGAACAGGGAATATTAAATAAATAATACCCTAAATTCTAGTCAAGACAAGAACAGATTGAGCAGTTAATTTTCCATACATAGATGGCTTTTTTTTTTCCTTCCTGATGAAATAACAAAATAATTTAGCACTTCAGTACTTCATTTAATACCATGCATCACTACTTAAAGAAAATGTATTTATGAGTGCAAATATAAACAACATTTTCAGTATAGCTTTCTAAAACAAATCAACTCTTGGCCTAAGATAACTACAGTAAAAAAAATTGCAATAGTGTGGAGGAAGATTTCAGGAACAGTAGGTTATTATATCTGTCAGGTTTACTTCAAATTTTTGAATGATTCTGGTTTTCAACAGTTCAATGATGTACTCCTATGGAACAGTGCTATAAAATTTAATAAGATAAAAAATCAATTGAGATCCATAAAAATGTCAAAGTATTCAAACAAAACTATAGTACCTAATATAGAGCAAAATTCATTCTAATGGTGAAAATCTTCTTAAAATTATTCCAAATGTATACTGCTGGAAATCAGCTGTCCTTAACAGAGTAGCTGCATCACAGAGAACAGAATCTGGCTTTCTTTGGATTTATTTTACTGCAAGTTTTCTGCAACAGAGATGTACTTTCTTATATATTTGGGATTTCATCATAGTTTGTTCTCTATATGTCAACATAATCACCTTAGAAATTTCCTTTTTATCAGTGACTTTGGTTACTGGATTTACTCAGGTAAATAAATATCTTGCAAGAATGTGGCTTTCAAGATCAAGAAGCCAGGGCAATATTCATGCCATCTTTTTAAAATGGAAAATTTCAAGGTATCTATATAGCATAGTGTTTTAATTAGGTTAAAAAATAAAATTGCAAATGCCCTAGTATCATGAACATGTTGTACTTTTAATAACGTATTTTGGGATTGTTACACTTAATTATTTTATGTAGGATCTTAATATTGAGGCAATATACCCGTCAGGTGTCAAAAATAAGATTAAGGCTTGAAAAGTCCATTTCGAAGAAACTAGAATCTGTGAAAAAAAATTTTTTTTTTTTTTTTTGGTCTTGATGATGGAAATTGCTTCAATTATGCAAGAATTAATGAACAACACTGGCATGATGTTTAGAAATCTTGGAAGTCAGCACGTCACTTATTGTTCTGTTCAGGCTTTTCTGTCAGACAGTGATTGCCTCTAATGATATAGTTTGGTACCATTTTGTGCTACCTAACTCACTTTCATGAACTAATGATTCTGTATAAAAATCTAGCCTTACCAAGAGTACAGAAACCTCCAGCTATGTGTCCAATTATAAGTAAAAATACCTTTCCTACACTAGGAAAACTGACAGACAAGGTGTTCCAACAGTAAGGACTGTAGATGGTCATATGACTATGTGTGCAGTTTATCTTTGATGGTCATCTGAAAATATATTTTTATGGTCACATACTAAAGCTGTGTGTAAATGGGCTGTGGACATAATAAATAGAAACCATCTAAACAGGGAGGAGTATTAGTGCATGTGTTTCAAGACAATATGCACACCATGCAATCTTAGCACAACCACCTTATTACCATCTTATTGGCTTTCCTACTATCCAATATCTGTCTTTCCCACTCTCTTAAAGACTAAAGGTGTCTTACATTCTACTTTAAAAGTTCTCAGTGTTGCAATGAATATGTTCAAGGAACTCCCTATGGTGAAATGGAGAGATGAGTGAAAAAGCATGGTTGATCAGGAAAGCACTTCAAAGATACCCAAAGGCATGTTTTCAGTGCAATATGTTGCAAATTGAGAGAAATTTAATGACAAAATAAGGCAATTCATAAGCCTTTTTGAGCTGCAGTAGAGTGAAAGCATGCAAGAAAATATGGCACTATGAATCATGTAACAAAATGAACTTACTGTGCTGAGCTGCCTACGGTGATCTGCATCTGCTCAGTCTCATCTACTCCTTTCTGTGACAGTGTTATCATCCTTCACCACGACTATGATTATAAGAGCTCGCACTACAGTATTTGAACTATGCAGAAAATATACATTGGTATTGCTCACCTTGTCTCACTTGAAGATACACACCTACCATAGTAAAAATGCATGTGTCACCATACAAATGGAAGCAAGGCCTATTCCTTTCCTTGCAGCAGTAACTGCTCCAAAGTCACATTCTACCTGGACAGTGATGGGGTTGAAACTCCTCATCAACTTTACCAATAATATTAAAGGTACAGAAAGCACTTGCATAAATATAAACTAGCAAACACTGCAATAAAAAGATTTCTTTTTTTTTTTTTTTTTTTTTTTTTCCTGAAGTATTTTACCATTTACCTTGAGCTCCATCTGTCAGCTACGCTATATGTCCTCCCCTGTCATGCAACATTTCCTTCTCTGCTCTCTTTGGAAAATCAAGCATACTGCAGTAGAAGCACTTAAATTCAGATTAACATGGAACAATCCCAAAACTGGCTAAGAAAGGTTATTCTGAGATGAATTAACAATTTAAAGTTTTTAAACAAGTTACTAAGCAGAAATTAAGGCATTGTTTCAAAAGGATGTAAATAAAAAATAAGTGCATTTATGTTTCCTGTTTCCAGAATCTTCCTTAGGTTTTTGCCTCATGTTGTATTATTGTTGTGACTCACTTCCTACATTGGATATAAAAGAAATAGAAGACATAATGGTTTTCTTATGAAAAGAAACAAATTGCCAACTTCAGTCTTCATAAGTTTTGCTTTATTTGAATTACATTTACATGGTTCATGACAAGTACAAACACCTTTACCATAGTGCAAGATCAAAGTTTCCACTGAACATAAGACAGATTCTGTTTGTGTAGGACCAGACCAAGAAGTTGGATGTTTCCATGTCTCTAGCACTGTCAGAAATCATCCCTATTTTCCCAGAGTTTACAATGACACCATAGACACCTCTGACACTTGAATGGAACAAGTCAATCATCTTTTAAAATCTCACACTTTTTTACTATCAATAAGACATTATTGAGACATTGCATTAAAGACATTTTAAAGATATTTAATTAGAAATTTTAGGTAATCAGGTTTCATAGAAAACTAAGGAAACCTTTATATTCAGTACATTATTCTCTAAAACTTCAGTGATGGACATTCTCATATGCTGCAGCATACAAGGAAGGGGAACAATGTCCTAAAGCTATCAAACATGTTCACAAAGAGAGGAAAGAAATAAAACCATTTTGATTACCACTGTAAGCAAAAGGATCTGTGCAAGTACCTCTGCATATCTTGCAGTTATTATTGAAGCAAAGCCTGTAGCATTTAATCTGGTTCTTAAAATGGTGAAGATGAACACACTTCTAAGGACAGTAATAAAGAATTATTTTCCTTCAGCTTTTTATTTTTTTCTATTACAATCTGCAAAGTAGCTTAGGCTCCTATTCTTCACAGGGCAACTATTTCTCATATATATCAATATACATAAGCCTGTTTTGGTTAAGAAAGAAAGAAGGGAGATTTAGAGGGAAAGTACTACATGACAGCGGAAAATACGCCACACTTGAAATCAGTCTCAATGCAATTTGGAAAAAAAGACCATCACCACCTCGGGCAAAGAACTACTAAAGACACAATATGTATCTGAAACTAATTAAAAGAAGAGATCAGAGAAGTGATCGAATATAAATTTCCTTTAAAAGAAAACTGTTGCTGAGATATAAAGGTCCTTCTTTAAAATGGGAACATTTTTTAAATTTAGTTGTTATGGTTTTCATCTTTCCCTTCCCTAACTTCAGTGCAGAGAGTTCTTTCAAGAGATAATAGGAAGGCAAATCCCGGCCCCATGGTCTCGTGTTAGCCAGCTCACCACCCTACAGACATCCCAGCCTGGATGCCTCTACTGTTGGTGTCCTGGAGCTGGCAGCAGAAGCCCACTCAGCACAGGCCAACGCTCACTCCAGTGAAGGGAGCGCATGCAGTGTGTGTTGCTCTCCAGTGACCCTCAGCTGGAGCATCCTTTGTGGATGAGGGGACTTCCTTGCCTGGAAGGCCCTTGTGAAATAGACCTTTGTGAAGGACCATGTGAGCACCGAGTCAAGCACTGCCTTAGGGAATTGCACCACTGACAAACACAAACAGTGCCTCACATAGCCTTTTAAATTATTTTCCTCCTCCAAAGAGTATTGCCTCTGTCTTGCCTTTCTCTCTTTTTCCCCTCCAACCTGCAGTATTCCTCACACAGGCACTAATCTCTTGCTGAAACCGTGACACCTTCTGTCTATACCTCTATTAAGACAGGTAATAGGACATCAGCAAATGAGTCAGGCTGGGAAGTCTTAATATCTTTTCAAATTAAATGAGAGGAGTGATCCCTCTAGTACCTCCAAGGGTAGCAGCTGAGTGAAGAGGAGTGTTAACTTGTCAGAAGGCTGCTAAGCTGTTTCAGAATGGCTGTGCACTCTGCAGAGATGCCATGCTACGACATGTTGGGCACTAGAGCTTCTGCATACTCATCTGTAAAGGAAGAAAACCAGCAGTAACCTCCCTTATGAGACAGTCATTACATGGAAGGTCACCAGGCACTCACAGTAAGGCTACACACACAAAATAGACAATACAGACAGGTTCTTTGAAATAAACTGGGCTACAGCTTCACAGAAAATAAATTCTGAGATGGGTCTGAACCCTCAGTCTGCCCAAGGCAGGTGGTGTTTTCACTGTGCTGCAATCAGCACAAACTCCCCATGTTCCAGGCTGCCCTCTGGGGCTGGGACACCAGCCTCTAGGTACGTGTCTGGAAGTGGAAGTGGCTGACTTGGTGGTCAAGCTGGTGGGTGGCACAGCTTTGCACCAGCGTTAGAATGCCACAGAGAATAAATCACCAATGAATTCGGATGAGGAGAGAAGATGAACCATGGCCCAGTGCCACTGGAGTGCAAAGGGAAACATGGTTTAACAGCAGGATAACGAGGTCCTCAGGCTTCCCTTCTCCAGTTAGTGGGTGATGGCACCTCTCAGTGCAGGTAGCTTGAGCTGGGTAGCAGGGCATATATGAGCTGGGAATACTCTCTGCTCAAAAACCAGACTTGTAGAGGGGTCAATACCTCAGAAAATTCCCTTCTGCCTGCAGCTAGTATAGTTTCTCTATGTAATCTAATCTGTATATATATACTATATAGATAGCAGTGCTATGTGGACCCTAATATTTGTAGGTAGCAGAGCAGTTAGAGAAAGCAGAAGGAGGGACAGAGAATTGTATGGGAAAACAGCAGAACAGCTTCTCCATGAGTGGCAAAGAGGAGATGAGAAGACAGAGAAAATGTTGAGGAGCCACTTGATTTCATGGCAAGCATGCGTCAAAGCCATCGGACTTCTGATTTGGAGCTGTGCACAAACTACATTCAGCCTTTTCAAATACATGACATTTTTACTATTGCCCTCAGTCTCTTTCCTATTGTTTTACAATTAGTTCTTGTTTTCCTGTCTTTAATTAAACTGTAAGCTGCTCAGGGCACCATCATGACTACTCCTATTTATACAATGTTTGGCAGACAGACTTTGAGGCATTGCCAAATGTGGAGAGAAAAAAAAGAAACATAAGACAGCAAACTATTATAAAGTAATCTCTAACTTAGAAGTCTATTCTTCTAGACTACATAAACTTTGGATATTCAGCTCTGGAAAAGTAAAAGCAGAGAAACTAGTGGAAAAACAATGAATAGAGAAAAAAAAAATTATAACAATGTATACAAATTCCCAGAGAAATGGAATTATAAGCAAGCAAGAACAGCCACATTAGAGAGCCCAGATTTGGACCAGTAGAGGCAGCACAGTGCATGCAGGTGTCTTACAAAAGGAAGCCAATTAATCACTATGCCTTAGAATGATAGAAAAATAAACAATCCCTACAACTAATTTCCCTTGGTTTCTGCCAGGGAGCAGGTTGTTCTAGAGTTTAAGGAGCCATGCTTGCCCTTCAAGCATTTTGAATCTTTAGGTAGAGTATGGGACCTAAATCACATACAGACCTTCACTTCCCACAGGACACCCACATCTGAAATTGGCATAAAATTACACAGATGATATCAGAATCAACTCATGTAATTTCCTGTGTTGTTGCTAGGCTTCTTCCTCGATAGTATCATTCCACTGTCATCTGTCCTCAAGCGGTGCTAATAAGAAGGTATCTTATAGCACAAAAATATGTTTCCACATATTGTTCCTTGACAGCTTTTATTGAACTGTTTGAACTTTATTAAAGTATTTGAATTTGTGTCGTGGTGAAACAAATAAAAAAAGAACATTTATCTAGGTGAGCATTCATTGCAGACAAGGCTGTAGTTTACTCCTTCAAACTCCTCTTAAATCCTTATCACCTGGATGATTTTGTTTATCTTCGGTTATACAAATCTTGGTTCCATTCCAGCCACATCCATATTGTTAGTATTCTGTAGATCTAACCTCTGCAGAGTCAGTAATTTTATCTTTTTACTGCTCTTGAAAGAACAGCACATGAGGATACCTGGAAAAAAAAAAAAAATGGTGACATCAGTAACTTCATGTGAAAGACCAAAAGATTAAATAATGACTCTTGTTTGTGGAAAAAAAACCAAAAGGTCCCAACTAGGGCCCAAACAGGCCATTGACATCAAAGGATGAAGGTGTTATGCAATATTCCTTTCCCTAAAATTAAGACCTTTCAGCTGAAGAAAGAGAACACCTTAAAAAAAAGAAAAATCAATGACAAAAAGGCAAAAAAAGAACACCCCAAAACTCAACATCCACAAGTCTCAACACAGGCAGCTGTATGAGAACATTTTATATGTCTTGACTTCTTTAATTTGTTTTGGAATATGTTATTACCCTTTCCATAGTAGTGACCTCATCACTTAGCCTTAGCAACTGCTGCTGCACTGACCGATGAACAGCAGAGAGATTGCAGGGTGAATCTAAGCATTTGATTAGGAGAGTAGAGAAAGACAACATGCTCCAGAAAAGCTTTTTCCTGGACCAGGAATGGATAGTTATGGCAAACAGATGGAAGGAATCAAATCCAAAACACAGTGTGTGACCTATCTCAGATAGTCTCCTTCTTGTGTTTCATTTTGGCAAAGCTCAAGTATCCCTGGTGCCAACAGAATGTTCCTGAGCTGTGGATCTTGTCAGCATGCTTCAAGCTTCAGTCCTCCCCCTATCAAGACTTAATGGGCAACATAGTCCAGCAGTAAATATTGACTTGAGAGAAACTTATGCAAAAAGTAACATAACAGAAAACCAAAACAAGACTATTATTCCAAAGTCAAGGGAACCCATTTTTGCCTTCCAGCTATGTGACAGCTATGGTTTCACATTGGCCAGACCAGACAGCTGTCTCAAGGCTCTTAAAATCCACAGATGGGAAAGAAAATTAACTCTGAATAGGGCTGTGCCCTGTTGTTCAATCTCCCTAAATCAAAGGGTGGAAACAGGACTATAATTCTCTGTTTGACAAGAGTGTGACAACATCTCAAGTGTAAAACTGGAAAGACTCAGAGCCCCACAGAGATCTGTTAATAGAGGTATGGGTCAGAAAGGCAGGAAGCAAGGCAACCAGAACAGCAGCTGGTATCTGAAGGACCCAGTCCTGTGCTTATGAGAAGCCTTTGGTTATTTAATACCTGATCTCTAGATAGGAATCATCACTTTTTAATGGTCTGATAAAAATGAAAAATAAAAACCGGGAAAGAAAACAGAAGGAAGGGAAAGAAGGCAATAAACCAGCAAAATCTCAGACTGAATTCATCCTGTGTGGCCTGTCTTCTTTTGTGTGAGTCAGGAAGAGAAACCATCACACAGAAAAATGTCATTGATATTAATAGTCATGAGGAGAGTAACACAAAACATTCACAGCAAAGACATTTGAAATTTATGGTCTTTGAGTGTGCCAGAAACTACCACCCTTTTCGATCTAACATCTCCATTCCTCAGGCAGGCATCCCTCAACCTGTTTCAGCAAAAGCAAACTGGGATGCCTTAAACATCCTGAGAAGCAGCAATTTGCCAGCCCACCCCATTTTGAATGAAATGGCTTCGGGCACGACTGCACTAACAGCTTTGCCAGCAACCCAGAAAGGACTGCAACCTTTGAGGAGGAGAAGTGATAACAAGCAGCTTGAGAAGGAAACCTCTTCAGCACGGATGTGTACTGACTCACAGCACATGTGACTGCAACCAGAACCAACAACATTTTCCTTTCCAATCCCCTATTCCTGCACAGCTATTTTGCTCTTCTTTTTGTCTGTTCCTACCTGTGCTGGACCCGAATGCTTGTCTGCCTTGGACATACAGCGGGGGCGTGAAGAACTTTTTTTTTTGTTTTGCTCTGAAAGCAGCACTCATCTCAGAATATATCAAATCTTGTCTGTCTGTGGTATTTACAGCTTTCTGTCGTCCCCAGCCAGAGACCCCTCCTAGCCTGGAGTGTTGTGGCTGAAGTTGCAGTCCTTTCTCTCTGGCCTAGTTCTGGTTTGGTTCAGTGTTTGTCTTATATCAAATGTATTTCCAGCCACCAAAATAGGAACCTAAACCCTACCTCTCCTCTCATGCTACTATACTAGAACACGTGCCCTGAAAACAAATGTGTCCCTGACTGCTGTGGAGGGCTGTACCAAGTATAACCCCCAGAGCATGGGTGGGGATTATGTCAGAGGATGTCTGCTCTGGGTTCAGAGTCCTCCTCCAAGCTGAGGAGGCAAGTGCCACCAGACCTACACGCCTACTGCCACAGCAAGCTGTGGATGAACCGTAACTAACATGGGTGGCTGGCTACTTAAGGTGCCCATTTCTGAATCACCGAAGAGCTTTGCCTGGCTTTCTCCTGCTTCTTTACTTGGGGTACATCTAAGCGTGTGTTGAGGAGTCTTGGGTTAGGCATGAAGTGGTTTCTGTTTATTTTAGATGACCCTTTGTGACTTCTGTCTGGTCCATGTCCTTTCAGGAGTAGGGTGGTGCTTGAAAATGGAGTGGTCTTAGACATTCTCTGAGACTTGGACATGAAGGTCCTCCAAAATTCTCCTTTAGTTATCAAAAAATTGCTATAAGTTTTTCTTCACTGGGATCTGTTTCTGACTATGTCTTTTTATACTGTGAGAACAATGAGATTCAGATGTGGGGGGAAGGCCTGCAGGGACTACTGTAATACAAATAATTCATTAGTATAACATGCTGCTTAGAGTGTGAAAACCATAGTGTAAAATCCTAAAAGCTGCATTCCTTTGCTGTTCTGGCAAATAAAACTAAATTGCAATCACAGAAAGTAGATGCATGTGCACCTGAAGCAAAATCATCTCTCAGCCTAAGAGATGTCTAGTGCTGTGTGGTGTGGGCCAAGTTGCCGTCCTGAGTGAGCGTGGTGAACTGCCTTTCCCACATACCTCCCTCAGGCAACAAAAGAGTCGGATGCCAGGATTTTTGCTAGCTTGGCATTACACAAAAGGCCTGTGGGGTGGGTACAATGGAATTTAGGCTGGGCAGGGAGGCAGGACACAGCAGCATGAGTCTCCAGCAAACAATAGCAACAGCAGGATCAAAACAGCAGGCAGAAAGTATACGCACAATTACCAAAACAAAATATCTGGAGCTACAAGGACATTACATCCTCAGTTGTGTCCCCAAGCAGGATCCCACTGTTGTTAACGTAACCATTACTGAATCAGGCATGTATTTCACATGGTGCAAATGCATAATATCCAAAAAGGAAGGTGAAAAGCAGAGGGATTAACCTAAGGCAATAAATTCCAGTCAATTCCTCTAGGTTAACAGGTCATTAAACCAGCCAATGTCCAGACTTCATCATGTAACAGAGGCACAAGCGTTAATGCATAGAAGTAACAAGACAGAAATTCAGGACAGTTGACAGCAACAGAATCTGGTACAGAAGAAAGAAGGAAAATATACACAATCACATTTGAATCATAAATGCCCAAATGAGAAACACTGAAGAAAAAAGTAATCTAATTCGTAAGAAAAGCTGCCTCCCTTTTAGAGGGTAGGTGGAGGAGGGGATAAAACTGGCTTCTGCTCTCTGTCTTAGGGTTTCTGCTTTCTGTCTTGATTGAATAGGACATAAATATAAGAGGTAGTTGGAAAACAGCTGATTTGTTTTGGGAAACTTTCATGAAGAAAAAAAATATATTGAAAAATAATCAATTAAAAGTACTAACCCCTTCAGTTCTCAGTGTTCATGAGAAAAGCATTTCAAGTTTGAAGGCTTCTGAATGACATCTGCTCTGTTTGAGGTCTGATTTTTGCCCCACCTTTTTCATATTGGCATTGAGGATAGAGGGAGAGAGAACGATCAAAATGAAAATATGTCAAGTAAAAATGGGACATTTAGTTTTTGCAAAACTGTGAATAATTCTGTTGGAAAAGAACTGAAGATACAGGGGAAACTGTGCTGGATGGGAAAGCCCTTACCTGTAATGTTGACCGTAGCTCTAGCAGTGAATCAGGGGCATTTTCGCTTGATTACCAGAATCTGTTTTAAATCATTTTACCAATCCTAGCACATCCAGGTAGTAGCATGAAGAACTGGCTGCATCCTTGGCAATTTAGACTGTGCTGGCATTCAACATTACAACACAAGAGGACAAGAAAAGGACCAAGAAAATTTGTCTCATTTTTGTAACTAGCCAAAATATTTTGCTAAAATCCTTTCTTCAGCATGATTCTTTGGGCCAGGGTTTTGTGCTGCAGACAAAAATAAAAGGTTTTATGCAGATGATAACTTTCCATATTTGGCATAGCTTTTAGAGTTTGACCTCTCCTTGCTCACGTCTCAGGACATATTCTTGTATGTGACACACGCTTCTAAAGTTAGAAAACAGCTAAAAACCTAACCTGAATAAGTGGAGCCTGTGCATACTCTGTAGACGACCAATAATTGGTCCTCAAGTACTACCTGGAACGCTTGAATAGGGAATTGAAAGATATTTAATTTTGGGGAGGTCTTTCAAATAAAAAGGCCTTCAGTGTATATGAAAATTAATTCATGCAGCTACTAAAAAACATTTCCCACTCCTCACAGTAGAGAAGTTCAGGTCTGCCAGCATGGTACTTCCCAGTTTAACAAGTGATAGACATAGAATAGCTTTTAGTCAACTCACAGAAGAAAATTGTCAAGACCAAGGACAGAATGTGCTATACATTTCAGAAACAACTGCCTGGTTTGATTTTGGTTTTAGGTAGCTAGAGAAGACATTTCTAAACCTACTAATGTCACTATTAAGAAAGAATCTTTGGATGGAAATGACAGTGACATTTCCATCCAAATGACAGTTTTATAGTCTTTTCTGCAAATCCCACCTTTATAATTCCTACGTTAGTCTCTCATCATAATTGTAGAGACCAGGACCCTTAAGCAAAACAGCCATGACCTCCCACAATTTTACTTTGCTTATGAAGAAATAAAATTCCCTTATATAAACCAATGTGGAAACTCCTGACATGAATCTGTTGGTGAATATCAGCTTCTGGTTACTGTGGAGCAAACAAGAGTCAGTGCACCAGCGTTCATATACTTGTGTTTGAATATTTGGCCCTAATGTGAAAATTCATTCAGCAGTCTGGTACAGCAGCAGACATGACAGATTCAGCAGCAGCTTGGTGTAGTGCTCTGTTGCCAAGACATGACAGCCTGCCAGAAATACTCTTTTCTATAATCTTAGCAGGCACAATAGCAGAGCAACAGTTGCTGGTAAAAACTAATAAGCAACTCCTTGAGGACTACCTGGCACTTGCTTCCTAAAATGGCCTACAAGGCTCATCCTATCAAATACTTTTTCAAGTGCTTTAGTTCCCGATATCAAAAAAAAAGGTTAAGAAAATACAAATAAGTAACCAATCTCAGTCTGTCTTGGGGGGGTTTTGTTTGTTTGTTTTTGCTACAGAGCACCAAAAAAAAAAAAAAAAAAAAAAAAAAAAAAAAAAAGTTTTATTAACAGTTTCTGGGATATTCCAGATGTCAGCAATTAATTCTCCAAAGTCTGCTAAACATTAAAACCTCTTTCTGATTAAGCATTGGGGTCAGCACTAAACTTGTTCCTACAGTTTTGAACAACAAGTGAAAAAAGCTCTTACTCAGATCTGATCTACCGTGTGACTCATCTAATCTTGACATTTTCCCAGCAGCTGGAAGGAAAAGTGAAGCAAAGGCTCATTCTTCAAGAGAGAAACTCAGCACATCATTTTGTGCAGGCAGATGGCTGGTTCTTTCTAATGATTTTTGTGCTGATGCTGTGCTGGGGTTTATGAGCGCAAGCCCAGGGCGAGGGGTGGGTGGGAGATGGGGAGAGGAGCTGCTCCCGGTTACAGAGTAAACAGAGGGTAAGCAGAGGCTTGACCATTTCGCCTCTCAGCTGGAGCCAGGCTGATTGCTGAAACCATTAGAGTAGCAGCCCTGGCAGCAGTCAGTTCTTCAGCCTCCAGGCCACCATAAAACAGGAGCTCCTTTTTTCCACAAGAAGAAAAGGCCAGTGTCTCTAAAGCAAGCACTTTACCACATGGTCCTTTTGATGGAGAGAGAAAGCCTGACGCTGTACCTCAGAAAAGGAGGGGTGGGGGAGAAGAAAAAACCTGCCTTTTTCCAGTGCTCGTGTACAGCCTTCTTATTTGTAGGGCAGAAAATACAGGCAACACAAGCACATCAGACAAATATTTGTAATTGTTATATAGTTGCTTTTCAAAGTTCTTTGTCACTGCTTTTCTGCAGAGCCATGACACCAAAACAGTTTAAGGACTCCACAACATTAGGATGCTATCTTTTCCATCCCCAGAACTCAAGGCATTTAATACAGGAAAGGTAACTTCAGAACAAGGGTGGGCTGTGTGTCTCCACTGTGCAGCACCCTGGCAGTCCCAGCCTCCACCCCAGACTCCAGACTTTCCTGTAACACATTCGTTAACATGGTGCTAATGATAAACGCTAGTTCTGTTTTACCTACAGGGAAGGTGAGTCAGGAAAATTTGAGATAGTCATTCTAAGGATAGTAATGAACACTGATATAATCTCTCAAGAGTCATTTGTGTGTGTGTTGCACCCCCTTACTCTGGCAGATCAGCATTTGCTGTAGGAGACCTTACCGAAAACATGCAGATACATCAAAATATCTGAACAGAATGATCTATCATTATGTACTGCCATCATGCAATGATTATAGCCTTTATTTACACAGTTGGAATTGTGTGACAACAAAGTTCACAACTGGGATCACAACTAATATGGTCTACTCCATTTCCCCCTTTTTTTTTTTTTTTTTTTTTTTAAATATGCTTCCAGTGTAACTGGTAGACTTTTAACTAATAAAAAGGACAGGATTTGTGTTTATCAGCAGCTAGATGTTTCAGAGTAACTCTAAAGAACCAGAATACTTTATTTTCAAACTTATAATGTTTTCAAAATTATTTATTCTTTAAAACCTTAACTTCTTCATCTACAACATGCTCTGATTGTAGCAGAAGTCTTATAATGTTGCTATAATTCCCAACTGTATTTCCGCTGACATAACTGGAAATAATGATATCGTAGCAGCAAACCACTTGAGCATTAAGTGTCTGCCAGTGATTTCTGCCTCCTCCACACCCCTCAATCTTGCAAATACTGAATGTGAAATCTTTAATATTTTCTCACTGATTTCATAAAACTACTTTTTTTTTTTTTTTAATCTAGACCAACACCTACCTGCATGCTCACAAGATGACTTCATCAGCTTTAAACATGCAATCTGGGACCTGAACACACCACTGCGTGAAGTAAAGGTTTAGCTCCATTACCTTAAGGAAGAAGACTTGTACTGCAATAAGTGATCACATCTCAAAAAGCCAAGTGACCATAAAGTGAGTTAGGAAGATCTGAACTTGAGGTCTGCCTCCGTATGTTCTGTTTTCCCCTCTCATGATGTGACAGAGATGATGTCAGATAGAGAAGTCAGCTACAAACACCTTTTCTGGCACCATTATATGATGAGCTGATGAGATTTGTTGAAGTTTAGGCCCTGGCTGCCCTCAGATTACAATGGTCACAGTGGCAAATTACACATCCTCTAATTAAGCAACATGGGCATATGGAATTTGTATCAGAAAATGCTCCCAGCAGCAGCATAGCTAAAGCCAGAACAGCTGGTGTGGATGCACAGAACAGTCCAGCAACTGGGGAACCACCTTTCCCACTGCTCATTCATGGGTTTAATTACCAGCAGTATTTACTTCCTTTCTGGCAGCTTAATTCTTATATCCCAAGGTGCTTTGAAAAACCCAGTTTTCCTATCTGTAGTGAAGGCATGGCAAGGGGAAGTGATTTCTTAAAGCTCACCCACAGGGTTTATAGTAGACCTGGGAACCTGCTTTAGGTCTCCCAAATAAATGATGAGTGCTTTCACTGCTAGTCCAAATTTATACTGTATTTAACCAGCTCAGTCACACACATGGTCTGGCTCTCTGCTGCAGACACAGCTTAAAAGATACACCAGAAGAAGTGATAGGGTTTTGAAATTGAGTTTGCAAAAGATTTATCTGGAAGAAATATTTTTAAATTCAGATTTTCCTTTATACTCTTCAAAGAAGTGTGTTCAGTAATTTTGCAGTGAAGCCAGACAGGGATTCAAGTTGAAGCAGCCAAAGGAGAGGCATTTGGAGAACAATGTTTTCATCAGGATTTTGTACAGGTTTTCTTAGATGTTATCTCCCTCATGCTGGTTGATTGCTTACTCTAACCCCTCCTACATGTCTCTCAATTTCTTCATTCCCTCTCTCCCCAGCAGAGACTCTAAAATAAAATTGCTGCTATTATTGTGCTCACACATAGTATTTCTTCTCCCTGATTTCTGTCTCATCTATTTAAAATCATAATCTATTCAAGACAGAGGCTGTCTGGTTTTCTGTGTTTGTAAATTATGTGACATATTATACCCAAACTGAAGATGGACCCTCAGGCACCAACAGATGAACTCTGGTACTTCATGATGAAGTGATTAATGCATCTACCTCATATTTCTGCCAGAGGTCACTGTCATCCTGGAGCAAAGGGAGATATGTGCTTGCTCTTCAGCCATCTCACTTCACTTCTCAGGATATTAACATGAACAACTTGCAACTGCCTATACATGTTTCTGTGCCAGGCTGCAAATTGCAACAACTGACGAAAAACAAACTGTTCATCCACCCTTATCTTGTAAATGATATTCCTCAACTGCAGATCTCCATTTCTCAGAATAAAAATATTATTTCAGTACCATCATGTTTAGCAGTTCAGAAGAAGAATTTACATAGAATAAGTTGTGCAGCTCCTTAGTAAACAGTTTCTATCATTTTGCTGAATCAGTCTGAAGGGAGGTGCTGTAGGAACAGTAGAAATTTCTCTATAGCTTTGAGTGTTCTTGTGTTGTATCCCTAGTTCTACCATGTCAAAAACCAGAATAATTTATTAAGTCACAAATGTTTAGAGAGATTTGTTCAGTGGCCTGAAGCACAATTAGACAAACTCAACTCCTGTGGAGTTTGAGAGCTGGATTTCTGATTGCCCCTTTGATGTGAACACCTCTCACTCTAAAATATAACAACTATAACCTTCCACTTGTACTGAATAAGTAGATAATATCACCATTATTTACATTCTTATAGGGTTTATCAGTGAAATGTTTCACAGCAGACAAGAAATAGGACTTGGGGCACTTTTTATAGCTTCTTGGTCTCCCTTCCGTGGCTGCCACAGCCACTGCCACAGCCCTTGTGCTCAGCACACCCTGCTGAGACCAGGGCTGCTGGGCATGCTTCTCACCCACACACCCATGCTGTACCAGGGACCAGGCAAGAGAAAGGCAACCTTGCCTACCACTGTCCTCATTTGCAGGTAGTTTCCAAGGTTTCTATCTCTGCGTCCTCCACGCCAAATTGCCCAGTCCAAGAAGAGGAGGTGTTATTGGCCATGGGAGCAAAAAGGCTACCCAGAGCGCAAGTGGGAGGGAAGGATTGTGCCTGAGCATCCAGCACACTTCCCTGAGCAAGGGCCATAGTGTTGCTACAGGCTGCAGCATGGAGAGAAACCCAGAGAGGCGTTTGGACCACCAAAGGCACTTGCTTTTTCCTTATAGAAGCCCATTGTGAAAAAAAGGAAGTGTGGGACAGAAAAAGAGATGGCTTGGGACCCAAGAAGCCCATAAAGATAAATAACATCCTCATTTCTCGTTTCCTTCATTCCCAGACAGAGCTGCACTGCTCACAGATGAGGTAAAAGGAAATTAATAAGGAAGTCCTATGGCAGCAATTAGCAAAGAAAAGGAGCTAGGGGAAAAAAACACTGTTTCTGATCTTCAAACTCTTTTCTTTCTACAGCACTGATTTCTATCCTTCATATTGGGTTTACCAAGAATTATCCTTTCCTTTCTGCCTGCACACCCCCCCCCACCTCTTACCAGGTAACCACCTCACCAGCCTCTAATCAGCTACAGGGGCGACTCAAACTCAAACCATGCATTTGTATCCTGGTAGGCCCCTTTTATCCACCATCAGTATTTGCTGTGTGCACTGCCCTATTTACCTCTCAGTTTACAGTCTGCACACAGCTCCAGGTCTGCATCTTGTGCTGTCCTCCTCTCCTCCTGCAGCCAGAAGGGGTTTATAAGTTTCACTGAGTATTGGTAGTTAGGTCCAGTCTGTGGACTACAAGCTGAACAGCCTTGGATTTTGCTGTTGAAAAGGTCTAATACAGAAAATCAGTCTTAAACATTTCTTCTCTTCTGTTTTTGTTATAGTTCAGGATATCCCTTTATAAAACGTTCCCTCTGTAAATGTGTAAGGGCAGGGAACAGTACATGTGTTTCCAAGATGATTTAAAAACATGTCTTTTATCACTGAAAATGTGAAAGGATAGACTTATCTATTCCATATTTTTAATTTGGTTTGGGAGGAAAGGATTCATTTAATCAACCTAGAACTTTCTGCTTGACTAATCTTTCTCTCTTTCTCTCAACATTTCCCAATCCACATTCCTCTGAAAGTAGAAAAGGCCCTAAGCAATGATATGTTTGAAGTTTACCTGGCAAGGAAGGAACTCTTGGACTGAAATGTGTGTCCACAGATAAAGTGGGAAAAGTACAGTCTCATGTGTTACAAAATTTATAATTTTTACTACAGGACAGCTAGTCTGCGTTATTTCAAATATTGACTGAACACTATTTACTGATTGCTTTTAGATACAGCAAAAAAATATGTCACGGTTTGGAGTTGCTTTTTATTTGCTTTACATCAGTGAAATCTTCTTCCTCAACAAAAGAGTTTAGAAAAGCTTTCTTATCCTGCTATAAAGTAGAAAGACTTGAAAAGCAGGTTATGAAAAGCTCTGAAACAAAGACAGACTTAGAAAATATGCTTTTTACTTTTTGTCAACAAATTAGTTTTGGTAGCTTACACCAATCCTGAAATCGTGTCAGGATTATATAGAGTGGTCACTATATCAGAGAAATAATGGATTTATATATCCTTGGAGAAATTTACAGCTGAACTCCAAAGGTACTAGATATATTTTGATCTGATGTACTACAAAGTACATTCAAGAAAGAAATATGACACTTTTAATCATTTACAATTGGCATATAGTTCATCAAACGTTTTAAAAGCTGAATGCTTATAAAAAAAGTTGAACAAATATGAAGCTTACTAAAATCTTCCAAACACTTTACATTTATTTGTAAAAGACTAAAAAATAATACCTCTGCTGTCAGACTCTAGTTTATCTTCCATTTACGGTTTCATCCTATCTCGGCAGACCCTTCCTGTCTCGTTTTTTGGCTCAGGATGCTCCACTCCCTTTTGTTTGAGTAGTAGGAAGTGCACAGTTCCAACAGGAAGACCCCACCTTCCCAAGGCAAATCAGATATTATTGTATGACTCATTTTTCATGGATAACCTTGATAATATGACATACACTTGATTAAAAAAAAAAAAAAAAAGAAAAAACAACCAACCAACAACAAAAAAACAACAAAAAAACAAAACCAAAGCAAAAAAACCCCAACCAAACAAAAAAAAACCCAAAGCAAAACAAAAAAACAAAACAAAAAAAAAATCCCACAACATTTATCTCAGTTTTGAGAATACCTCTTTCCTTTCCTTGACTTCTACATATACTCACCACATTTTCTCTTTCCTTCAATACATGAGTAGCTTCTATTTATCACTGTTTAATAAAGAATGAAAAATTATTTGAACTGCTTTCTCTCTTCTTATATACAACATGTATTTGAAGGTAATTTCAGTTTTTCATGTACCTAATAATCAGTACAGCTTGATACCTGCTGGTTGAAAACCAGTGGACATATGGAACTTCAGTCAGTTGCTTACATGTACATATTCATACATAAAGCTTGTTTCTAGATTAAGCCTCTTGGGAGGCTACAGGTAAAACTCAGAAGCTACAGAAGCTATTTCATCCCTTCTGGAGTAACATTTGAAAGCCAAGAGGAATACAATAGAGTATTTCAAAAAGATATGCAGTGTTTATCTTTAGGCAACTAAATTAAGCCTATTGTATCTAAATTAATACACATATGATGTAAACTACAACCTTGTTCAGATTTGGTAAGTCCTGTGTTAAAACCTCATACTATTTCCATGATTTAAGACTATATATATTTACTGTCTTTCTCCTTCTGTAAAAGAATTCACCTAGCAACACACATTAACATGGTACAATTAAAAGAGTTTGAGATACTAAAGAAAATGGAAACTATGCAAGTTGCATGTAATTTGGGAGCTTAAATCCTGTTATGATTGCATGTTATTGGGCATTCAAGGGAAAATGATGCAGGCTTTTGAGTCCAAATTATTACAGCAAAACCAGGAAATATAGCTCTTTATAGCTTTCACTGTGATACCTGAGATGAACAAAGATACTCAGGGATCAAATCCAGAGCAAAACTGTGTGTGAGAGAAAAAAAAACTTAAAAAAAGATTTGAAAAGTAAAAGTAGCTCTATGCTAACTTCTGAAAGGCTTACCATCATTTTAGTTTTAATGATAAAAGTGGATTATAGCTAAAATTGACTCCTGTCTTCTGCAGCATAAATTCTATTGTATTACAAATGTAACTGTTTTGAGATAATAAATTGTATTTTAATACAAACGTTTAATTTGGAAAGAAGACCAAGAGGGCCACCGGTCATCTCAAGGATCCTTCCTTGGCAGCAGTGGCTTTCACTCCCTGCTCTCCCATGCACCACAAAAGATTCATGCCAGCTTTTTAGATGGCTCAGCCATGCTTCCACTTGCCTTGGCTCGTCTTCTCAGTGGGACGTCTTGTCCTGCCAGGGAAATTCCAGCTTCAACTACTGAAGCAGGTGGCTGTCTCCCAAAAAGACATGAAGCTCAGGCTTGTTGGTCTCACTTGAAATAGGGGTAAGCTTTATGCCTGGGCTTTCACAAGTTATGCAGCTTCCTGACTATGCAGAGGACCTCCTTTCAATGGTTGCCTTGATGGTGAGGACACTGGTTGTGGTGAACTGGGGTTAGAACTCAAGGAAAGGCATGACCTACTGCCCTGGGCCACTCAGTGATAAAAAGCACTTTTTCTGTTCCATCTGAGGAGCTGGAGATTATTTTGGCATATCCCGTTTCAGTGGCCAGGACAGTGGCAAGGAAGAGACATGGAGATTTTTTGGCAGGAATCACCTGGCTCTTTTCATCTCCTGCTGTAGCCACTGAGGCAATAGGCAACGGGCAGGGCAGAGGTACAGGAGGAGGAGGCAAACCCCCTGCACATTCTCTGCCTGGCAGAGGTCAGAAACATTTGTTTGGCCAAGTCACATATCTCTAAGTGTTCATTTGTCAATAGCACAGTTTCTCCATATATCCTTGCCAGGGATGGGAGAAAGATAAGAGGCTAGTGAAGCCTCTTTTTATTTATTTGCTCCAGATTTGAGGAAGGGGGAGGGGAGGGGCAAGAAAATGTGGAAAGAGGCAAGATGTGACATGGCCATGAGGTCTAGGGTTGTGAGGGATGGGTATTTTCACTGGAGGGCCAAGAGAACTGAGAAGCTTGCTATGTTCTGCAATGCCTTGTAAGGAACAGATGCTGCTTGTCACTGTGGCCTCAGGCAGGTGTGAGACACCCAACCCAGCATCTACATAAGACCAGGGAAGTGCCCAGGCTGAGGCTGGGAATGAGCAGCTACCAGGACAGTCTTGCTCTGAAGGTCAAATAGCACTTGCAAACACTGAGGATGAAGCTGTGCAACCTGGACAGAGGAGCATTTGTCAGCCCTAGCTGCACTGCATCACACTGGGTTTGCAGCTGTGCTGGCAAGGAGAGATGTTCTTCAGAGAGCCCCTGCCACTGTACCCCTGGGCAGGACTCCAGCTTGCAAGTGGCAAGGCAAAGGCACTGCGTCATGTGTAATAAGGTCTGATGTGGATGGAGGTGTGCGTTAACAGAGAGCAGGAACAACCGCAGTGCCTAGGAGATTGCTCTGGCTCTCTCTCCCAGTCTGGCAGATGGAAAACAGAGTGGTGACAGTTGCCTGGGAAGCATCACAAGACATTTTTTCTTCTTCCCACACAGGCAATGAAGATCAGGTTAGAAAAGGCCAGAACTGGAGAGAAGAAGGAGGAGAGAGATCCACAGGCTGTCCTCTGGGTTCAAAGACATGCTGGCAGCCCTGGCTATAATTATTTTAAACTCACAGCTTTTCAGCAGAAGTGGGAAATTGAGGTCTGTGGCCAGAGAAGTGGCAGAATAGCCCCAGCAGCTTCCTTGCCCAGCCTGGTTCAGGAAAGACTGCCATGGAGGTCTTGGTTAACATGAGGGAGGGCAGAGAGTGATAGGGTGTTGCTAAGTGTGTGGAGGGTCCCTGGACTACCTGGGTGCATGGCTGGGACTTGTGTTGATGACACAAGGTGACTTTAGATGGCTTAGATAGCTGAGCAGTTCCTCAGAAACTGGTACCTCTCATGGGGAATAGGACTGGATCAGAGGTTTAGACTCATCAACGTGTGGGAAAGACTTGATATCCTCAGAAATCAAGCTGCCTAAATTCAGTATGAATACTCTGACCGTGGAGTAATTCCTCAGCTTATCTATCAGTTAATAAGACTAACATCATGTAACATATTTCTATCCCCAGCTATTGAGTTATAGCAGTTAATCAGTAATTACAATAACCACTTCATTGTTCAACTGAAAACACCTGGAGGTCTCTTCCAATCTAAATTATTCTATATATCTATGATCTTTATTTTCAGGTAGGTTTAGTTTCAAAAAGCTATTCCAATTACATTGTGATGTCTGTGGGACATCTAAAAGTTAGTACACATTGTCTCTAAACATTTTTACAGAATGCTGAACTTGGTTTTGTATCAATGTTTTACCACTCCTGGACCACTACTTATCCTTTGCCTGGAAATGATGAAACAAACTATGCTCTCAGGGTGTGCAATGATAGATTCATGACACTTAGATTTCCTTTGCTGTTGTTCATTCCCTGGTGATGACCCCCTTTTTTTCACGTTCTATACACTTGCCTGTCTTGCGCATATGTACTCACTGCCATGCAATCTCAGTCAGCACCCTGTTATCCTACAAAGATCACACTGAATCTGGAAGGAGGAATTCTGCATGAGGAAAACTAATCCTGTGACATTTTCAGTGTGACAAGAACAAGGACATGCAGTAATTCTAACCAGACAGTCTGCTATTGAAATATATGTGGTCCAATTTCTTGTCTAAAATACAGCTTTTAATAGGGACCAGAACTTTGGGGTGCTAATCTAAGCCAAATTAAGCTTTGCATACTTTGAGGTTTAACTATCACTACCATGTTGTGTACTTCTTCAATACTGTGCAACTCTTTCACTACTCTGTTTGTCATGTACTATCTTTGCTGCTTTTTGATGAAACCAATGTAAATGTTAGAAAAAGAAGATATTTGAATGATAGTCATCAGTTACATTTGACACCTTTAAATGAATCTGTTTATTATTTTTATAGGATCAGTTCAGAAGAAAAAGTATATAAAAATCTTCTGCCTGAAGTCTATGGAAGGAGGGAAAAATGTCAAATGGGGAAATCAAGGGGAACAGGAGGCCATTGAAGAAAAAGCATAGTGATGGTGTCTGAAGATAAATTCATCTGATCAGCAGGCTTAATTTGCACTGTTCTTTGGTAACTTTGGAGACATTTCCATTAAAAAAAAAAAAAAAAAAAAAAGTACATTACACTATGAAGTTTGAATTTACAGTCAACAGGAAAACAACAATTTTGCTAAAGACATGATTGACCAGTCTGTGTTCTGCATGGTGGGACAGAGTCTCTTTAGTAAAAAAACCAAAGAGGAAATCTATGCCAGTCTGCCTGAAAAGTTGCCACTGATCTGCATAGAATATGTAGACCAAAGTCTCTGTAATACTGATTCCTAACTATCTCCACCTGGATCACTGAGTTCTGAAATACATCACAAAGCTTTTCCCATTTGGATCATGATTTTGACTAGATCATTATATACCCCATAACCTCTGGGCCAAGAGAATTTTTGTCTTGCAAAAGTCCCAAGGACTATATTACTGAAGGTGTAAATGATAGATTCCTGTTTACCAAGAAACGCCACGGGTTATACTTGTTAGTACCAAATAAAAAATAGAAAATCTAAATGGTTTTGTACATCCTACATCCTTAATTCGCATGTATAGCCACATTGTTTGTGGAGTAGAGTTTTCTTCTGGGAACATATGAAAAAGTTACACACCCTTTTAAGATGACCTTGGTGCTTATAACACTTACATCCACTAAACATACACAAAAAGAGCAAACCTGTTTCAGTGCTCCAAGTTGTGTTTTTTTTTTTTTTTTTTCTCTAAGATCCCACAGCACTATCAGGACCCTGAATATCCCAAATCACCCAGGGTTTGGCTTCCTGGGCCGAGGGTCAACTTAGAAGCAGTGCAGCTGGTGGCCTTGGAATAAAGAGCCTGAAGCAAGGGGCTTTCCCTTCTTCACCCAGGGCTGCTACTGAGCTGAGGCTCCTGTTCTCATGCCCACCCCCTGCCCAAGCGGCAGCCGCAGCCACCCTGAAGGCTTACCCAGTCTTGGCTCCGGGTCTCGCCAACCCAGACCCAGACCTTGGTCCACAGACTGACTTCCATGACTTTCTGTGTGAGTCTGGATGATGTTGACTACTGTCTCTGGAGCTGACGCTGTCCTTGCCCCAGGGGCTGTCTTCCAGGCCAGGCCTGGGGGCTGCAGTGGTGCCTTGCAATGGCCGGGCTGTGACTGACTCTCATCACTGTCCTTGTCCCATCCCAGACTGCCATGCTGAGGGCTGAGGGATGGGGCTGGTTGGGGAGGGAGGGCATGGGTCTGCTGGCCCCTCTCCAGCCCTCAGCCCTTGACAATCATCTTTAACTGGGCTCTTAACAGATAAGTTAAAAGGCACCGAATAAAGTAGCATTGATTTAATCTCTCCTGTGAACAGTGGCATCTTATACTGAGCAGCATTTATCTGTAGGTCTGACCCGGTCCCAAAGCAAGTAGATTTTAAAGCTGTGTTCAGATGAGAAACCCCTGTCAGCCATGGTGAAATTGCAAGCTGATAGTGGTGATTAACATTTTCCAGCCAAACACAAGTGCAATGGTGGAATGTAAAAGAGGTTTATGAGAAGTACCAGGCTGGTCCTGCTGGAAGCTCCATTCTTCAGTTTTTCCACAGACTCGGTACAACGCGGACAGCGGCAATAAAGTGGTGTTCTCACTACCCGCCTTACTGAAATGTGTGTTTTAAGCAACTGCTACATGGGGTGGAAAGTTTAGCTCTGTCTCAGTGCCCGTTCTATGTTTGGCCTTTTGGCTGAGACTGCTGAGGAGCGGGTTGTATGAGGTTACTTTACATTATACGAGTCAGTGTCAACTAGCAGCTGGCATCTGATCATTAAGTCCTATCACATATGCACATATGCATGTATAACCCCCAGAGACACACAGCAGCCAGTATTGATCTGCAATCACCACCAGCTTGGTCCATATTTGAATAAATGGCTTGAACTCTATCCACTACAAATCCCTGAGTCACCCTGTTCTTCAATAAAAAAATTTCCATGATGGAGGTCATTTTCTCTTGAACATCGATTGAAGTCTTGGTCCTATGGATGAAAAAATAAACAAATAGAATGTTTCATGTTCATTTAATCCATGCACACTCCATAATTCATTTCATGTTGGCTTCTCCCCAGGTGTCAAGAAATACCAAACTGAATTTATCTGTTTATCTGACATACATCTGAATGTTCACCTTTATAGATTAATTCATCTTCATGCACATAAAATCCCTCCTAAAAGAGCTAAAAAAATTTCTATATTAATTTTCATATTTTTCAATTTTCATGGCATAAATACTTCAATTTCACATGTCACTATATTCGTGTTTATTCAACAGATCACTGAATCTTCTGTGTAATAATTTCCAAGAAACACAATAGGTTTTTCTAAACTAAGAGAGACATAAGACAGATATAGTACTACCAGAAACAACAAGACTTCCTGTTCAAAGACTCTAATACAGACATAAATAATCCCAAAGCAAGATTTTATATTTACATCACATGCTGCGATTTCTTATAATCACTTTAAAGAGGCCACAACCTTTTTTATCTATTCATTTTCTGTTTGGCACCTAAGCCACAAGATCCACAGTTAATGTGAAACTGACCTCTCTTCTCATTAGTTTTAGAAAAGCTAGTACTTTATGACAGTGCTACCTAATGTATATTTAATTCTTATGAAACCATCTTTTTTAATTTTCTTGCTGTTTGAGAAGCTAAGACATGTGTGTGTTCAGAACAACACTGACATTAATAAAAAGGTCAAATAAAAGTGCTTATTATGGGCCAACAAAGCTGGGATCTGAGCCAGACATTTATGGGCTAGCTTTGGCATAAAAGTAGACTTTCCACTCTCCTGAAAGCCAGATGTACTTGGTTGCTCTCCTCACCACTGCAATCAGAATTCTTTGATGATTTTGAAGCTAACAAATTACTTTTTAACCAGTTATTCAGTTCTTCCCTTACATCTATACCAGGAGTTATAGTATTGTCCTCTTCTGCCCTAGGCTTTATTTCAGATCTGCATAGGCAATCCTCTCTGCTAGCTCTGGAAGAGGAATAAAGGAAGGGACAATTGCATACAAAGGGCTCCAACCTCTTAACAGGAGCAGATGAGAACATAACTGTAGCAACCATCACTGGTTTGGCACTCTAACAGTGTTTGTTGAGGCAAGTTAAGTCTAGGAGAGGAAGGGACCAAATGCTGAGTGGACAGTACAATTGGCAAAGTGACCACAATATTAATAGAAATACTGCTGCATTAATTCTTGCTCTGTGGTTTAGGCATTTTCTTGGACAAACTGGTATTAATTTCTCTATGTATTTTTTACTCTATAGCTAGTGTACTGATTTTAGTGGAAGACTACCTACAGAATAAGGTGCTATTCAGACTAAATAACTACTTTGAATCTGTTTAGGAGGAGTTAAACCTGCATTGAGCAATGATGAGAGAGTGCAGTGAGTAACGTGATGTCCAGAAGAGGATGAAGAATGAAAATTCAGCTCTTCACCCCAGTGCCAAGATTCAGGGGCATATTAAGTGGTTAGTTTCTTATGGATAGCTCTGATAATAAAATATAAATTAATACTTTTAGGTCCTCTTATCCTCCACATAAATTCACGCTTATGTTGTCATTGGAATACCTTCTCCCTTCCTGAGAGATTTTCCAGGAGAAAGAAATGTGGTCCATAATTCAGATTTTAAAGGACCAAAATACTGTATGCATAAAATAGCTGGAGTTTTGTCAATTCCATCCTCACAGCTTGCTCTCCAGAGCTGAGCTGGCAAGGGGAGTGGAAGGAGGCAGTTGCTGCTTTTGGGACAAAAACCGTGATTCTAAGAATGTGGGTTTTTTTCTGGGTTTTCTGTCTTCCTGAGAGACAAGAAAACAGTAATCATTTCACTTTTGGGGTCTGCTAACCATAGAAATTTAGACATTATAGATAAAGGTCATACCAAATATGATGTGAAAAAAGGCACATATTTTACTTACAAATAATATACCAAAACTATAGTGGCAAAAGTATTTATTCCTTGAAATGTTTAGGGGGTTTTTTGGCTTTTTTTTTTTTCCCCCAGTGTGGATTATAGAATCTGTCAATACATATTAAAAACAAAACAAAACAAAACAAAAACAAAACTAAACAAAACAAAACAAAACAACCACCAAGTTTAAGTTTACATGACTGTAAAACTGAAACTACTATTACAACTGTCAGTGGAGCTGTATAGTGTGGCTAATTTAAACAGTGACCAATCTGCTTTAGAGATTATTTTAAATGAACTTTCATTATTTTAGGATATTAAACCTAAGCCTAAGCAAACTTGGAAAAGCTGTTTAATGTAAGTATTTCTTTAAAAAATTATCTTTTTCCAAAAATGAATATTAACACTATCCTAATAATACCACTCAGACTTGTTTGAATTTTGCCAGCGTGAATATTTCCATCAACTTCAATACCATTTCTTGCAGTCTTATCCAGCATTGAGCTATAAGAAATTTTCCTTTTATTCATAGAAATGGGATATAATCTTGGAAAACACTTTGGGAACTTTTAGGATAAAGAAGAACACACTTTCTCCAGATTTTGGATTTGAATCATCCAGAGAGAAGGCTGAGAATTTCCCTATGAGCTAGGAAGAACTTTCTTCCTTGGAGACCAGCACTTGAGAACTCACTTAGAGCTTGATATTTTTCCAACACTCCCATGTCTGCATTAAAGGTGATCCAGAGCTCCAGAGCTTCAGAGCTGCTAGCTCAGCTAGACTTCTGGGACTTCTAGACTCTGGTCTCTCTGCCATACAGACTGATGAAGAGCTGGAATCCACCAAGATCTAACTTCTAGGTTTGTCTTATACCAAACAAAATGTTTCAATTTTTTAAAAATTGTATTTCTCCAGATTTACCTGTTTGACTGATTATGTCTGTTGTTCTGAGACAGAGAAAATACCATTTTTTCAGCATGTCAGATTTCCCAAAAAACAGAAATGCTCACATGACCAATGAGAAAAGTCTCATATCTGCTAAACCCTTTACTGCCAGTAGCCAACTGTAAAGATGATGAAGGGAAAAAACCCCTGTAAGTCTTCCTCAGAAACTAACTTTCAGAGGAAGGAGAAGATCCACAAATCAATCTGTATAATCCAACTATACTTTTGAAAAGCTCATGAATGTATTTTTTTTCAGTCCTGTATAGGTCCGGACTAACATACTTCAGAGATTAAATCCCTATTAAAAAATTAGCAAGAAACTTTTGATTTGCAAATTCACAGAACAGATCTCTCTCAGGGTTCACTTTAAACATGAAGCTATATCTAGGCTATGATGCCTTAAAGCTTCCAAAACCAAAGACAATTCCATTTCATTACAGTCATGTGATAAAAAGCCTAAACTCATCTTAAGTGTCATTGAGTCTTTATATATGACCTATAAAACCTAGTAAGATAAAATTTATAGTGGAAATGCTGACAGAATAGTATTCTAGCATAACTACTGATCTTTTTGACAGTTTGGCATCTCTATAAAAATCAGTTTTGTTATGTTTTTCTGAACTCACACAAACTCTTTAAATGTCATCCTGTAATTTTCTCCTTGCCAGTTATTTTTCTAGTGTGAAATACAGTTCTTTTTACATTAAGTTTTTCCAGAAATAAAATATTTTTTACTGAGTAAAATAACACGACATTAACAATAACACTTTCTATGTTTTCTACTCATGGACTTGTATTTGAAGTTTAGATAGCCTGGATACAAACTGGTAGAAGCATATTTACTGACATGAGCTCTTTTCTACAAAATGGTCCCTAACTATGGTATATTAACAATTTCAGAAGTACCACATCTTCAGCACTTCTTTAAAAGCTATTGTTTTGATTGTAATACATAATGGAGAAAGGGAATGAAAAACTGTTACTTTAAAAAGCTGAGTTACCACTATGTCTGATCTCGGACAAGAGGCTGGGAAAAATATATTTCTCCTATTTAGATGATTACACCAAGTATTTACCAAAACACAGGCTGATAACAGAATAAAGTCTAATATGGAAACTTGCCAATGAATCACTAAAGGACAGAGAACCACTGTATCAAGGAGCTAGCTGCTCATTAGCAAGTCCAGAGAATAACCAAGAGCCAAGAAATCTCAAATCCTGCTTTTAATAAAATTAAACTACTTTGAAATTGTAAATATGTTGTGAGACTGCAAAGAGGAGAGAGGTTACATGAAGTACCACATCCTCCTAAAGAAAGACAGCCATCAGAATTTGCAGTAGTAGGATCATTCCTGATGATTGTGATGGATGGTCTCTAATGGATGTATTTTTTATCTCCTGCAAATATTTGTTGTAAAGATTTGTAATTTTCTTGGCTCTCTGAGGCATTATAAACATTTGCTCCTTTTTCCACTTTATTTTACTTACTTTTGCTCAAATATTATTTTAAGCTACCTGGATAACAATAAGGTGTTATATAGATTGGATATAAGGAAAAAAAACCCCATCCCAATCAGGACAGCGAAGTAATGGAACAGGTTGCCCATAAAAGTGCAGACTCCATCCTTGAAGGTTTTCAAGACCCTATGAGAAGATTCTGAACAGTCTGGTGTGCTGTTTGATCCTAGAGTTGGCTTTTATTTGGGTAGGAGGTTGGCCTAGAGACCTCTTGGAGGCTTTACTCATCTGAATGTCTCTATGATTATCTTCCTAATCTGGGGATGTAGTGAAACTATAAATGAGAGTTTTCCCTTGCTCTCCAGCACCCCTTCCACTGTGTCCTAAGCATAATGGCACAGTTTCCATTTCAGCTGTCCATGCCATGTAGAGAGCTTATGCTTCAGTCATCAGGGAGAGCATACCTTACAGTATATATCAATAACTGCAAGCTCTTCTAGCACATGGTAAGTGACTGGATCTCATTTACGAACCCTGTGAATCACAGGGAATATTTCATGCCCCAATGCACACATAAACGCTAAAGATAAACACCTATGCATTAAGAGAATACATGTATTTATTTTCAATCTTGAAATGGAGATTCTTTGAAAAGAGGTGCTCTTAAAACTGTGAATGCCAACACATGAAACTGCTGAAGGTGAAGCTATCATTTGAAAATAAACTATAAGAAAAGTTGGAAAAGATGTTTTCTGTTACAAAACTTTTAGTGTTTTTTTGTTGTGTTTCTTTTTTTTTCCCTTAAAAAAAAAAAAAAAAAAAAAAAAAAGTATTTTGGGTATGTTTTGATCTCTATTTAGCATACATTTTATTCAATCATATCAAGTAACTTGATGAGTAAAACAGTCTTGTGCTTTAACCTCATGCTGATGGATCATATGTTGCCTGTGTGGGAGATTCACATGCATAATGTAACCCCTAGTTTAAGATCTGGGGAATACTAGTGTCATCTCTTTTTCCAAATGACTGGTGATCTAAACAAGAAGTTGGTCCAGGGTTTTTATCTTTCAACACCTGCTGATTTGAAACATCAGAGCAAAATCTTCCTCAGAACCACTAGAAATGAGTGATCAAGGTGAAACAAGCGTAACTGAGCTTACGAGAATACAAGAAGGCCTTGTGATGGGGCTTGTTTGTATTATGTAAAGTCCACCTTGATTTTGAATGAAGAGGTTAGTTGGACACCTTCAGAAACAAGCATCTAGTTAAATAAAAACAGTTTCTCCATCCTTTGACTAGCTGGATATCTACACAAGGTTTTTTTCAAGCTATTCATATTGAAAGGGTCTTCTAGATGAACCAACAAAGAAGATCAGCCAATCTAGTATGCAAGGATGTTGACTTTCCAAGCTGTGAAAAGGGAGATACCTGGACACTGGGATATAGTATCCTGTAGTACCTAATGATTAAATTAACTTAATGAGAACCAAACATATCTACTCAAAGTGAAAATATATCACAGTTCAGATAAGATATATATCATTATCACAGACATAAAAAGTAAGTAAAAATAAATCTTTGTAAAGTTTGCTTTTTCAACATAATATGTAATTGTCTTTCTTTTTGACATCAAAGGCATAAATCATAATTTAAAATAATCACATTCCCTTTTGAAGTCCTTATTAAAATTAGGCATTGTCCCAATGTGCATATCCTACTTCCGTAAGGAAATATTTTTTTTTTTTTTGCTTGTAGCTATAAAAAGAATTCTTTCTACTTTTTAGATAAAATTCCTGTTCTTAAAGTTGACAGGTTAAAGGAATTGAACATCAAAAGAAAATAAAGATGTTTTATTTCTGACTTATTCCAGTTTCCTTGTTTGAAGACTGAAGCTTTCCTGGGCTTTCAGTATGTCTGTCATTGGCCTGATAGCGGTCAACTACAAAGCAAACAGAAGTCAGAAAAAGGAATAAATGCATTAAAAAGGTAAAGGTAAATAAAAAATAATACAGTAAGTAGTAAGAAAAATGGATCTAGGAAAATAAGGTCTATAAATGCAAAGTGTGTTAATCAAAAAGGTAAAAAGAGAGATTAGTTAAAGAGGGAGTATGCAGAAGATCTTCCCAGAATCCTTTACATAAACTGTCTTGGCATCTTCTTTAAAAAACTGCTTTCCTTACGGAAAAGTGTCAGAGTGTTTTTGTGGTTGACAGCTGCCTGCTTTGTCTGGATTTCTGTGCTTCCACAAATCTTGGAAGATATAGTGTATTGTGTGCAGGAGGCAATGGTTGCGTGAGTCCAGTGAGGTGAGCGGGAGATTTGATTGTGAGGCAGCAGCTCTAAAATTCCTCAGAATTCCTGCTTCCACAAATCTCAAATAAATCATAAGTTTGGCAAAAGGACTGGAATGTGAATGAAATAATTTTGGGACAGGAATTTCTTCTAGCAAGTGTGAAGCATTTCAGTACTCCCCAAGAAAGAAATCCTTCACCAAAGGGAAACCCACACTGGGTGAGAAGAGACCTCTGAATTCTCCACATCACATCTTGTTTGACATAAGTCACACAGAAAGCATCAATTGCTACAGGAGTTTTAAGTGACATCTGATATGACAACTGAAAGTTGCATCTGGTGATGCTCCATCAGGCAGGCCAAAAAGCAGAGGTAAAGTCATTCTCCACTGACGTCAATGGGAGTCCTGCCACTGTCTGAGACCAGGGCCAGGAGTTCACTCCAGGATTCTTTCTCAGGTGATTTATCATAATTGTTTATATTTGGAAGTTTCATAGTTGAGAACCTACTTTGTCTTTTTATATATTGCGTTAGAATACCTTTCTGTTGTTTATAAATGGTTTTCTACTAGCTGAAACATAGGTGACATCAAGACATTAAACATAAAGGTGGGTGTTGAAATCATGCTAGTGTGTGCTCTCTAATATGTGTTATTTACCTTTCCAATTGTGGTTGCTTCTGTATTAGAGCGTGTCCTGTGGATTTACTGGAGATTTGCCTCTTCATTTTGTGGTTCCCAGTCATCACCAACATTTGAGTAAGAAATCCCTCGATTCACAGAGAGATAACATTTGTAGCCAAGGATAATGCTATTTCTGTTTGTTGAGATCTAATGATATATTTCAATTTCTATTTCTGAGAGCACAGCCTCTGCTGGCCATAGTAAGGTACAAACAGTATCAGGATTATCATGAACTTCTAGATGTCTTACCTAAATGTCATGAAACAAAAATACCCTCTCTCACTTTACTTAGCATGTAATCAAATAACTCATTTATAAATTCTCTGCAGAAAATAATCAAATTAAATTTTTTGAGATCTTCTGATAAGAACATATAATTTTCTGTTAAAGTTACACCACATTAATGCTTATTAATTTGTAGATAGTTCTTTGAAATATGATAGTGCATAAATATTTCCAAGTGCTTGAATGAGTGTTCTGTCAGACTCTTCACTTTATGGGCTTTCAAATTGACAATGGTTAAGCTGTGCTCCTATTCATAATAAAATGCAATATAGGAATACATTTGTTTCAGTGATGTTCCTTAGTTCTCAGATTTCAAAAGTTCTATTTTTCTTCAAATTTTGCTTTCAACTGAAATCAGAATTGTGCAAATCAATTTAAGATGAAGAGAGCTGAATCCTCTTAGAATATCTATACCCTTTTTTCCCCTTAGTATGAGAGCAAAAATGCACCACTTGCGATGTCCCTGATACATCCCACGTACATAATAGGAAAATTCAAATAGCAATTAGGTTATTTTTAGAAAATATTGATTTGGATATTTAAAAAATAATATCCCAACCTAATGTGTGAAAAAAGGAAATAAAGAAGATTGAGTATGACTTACTGTATAAACTTTATTTCCAACCAGAAAGTAAAGGGCTAGGAAATGCTAGCAGAATATGAAAAATATGACTTGTTCTATTGAGTTAACATTGGCTTCAGATCAGTGGCTTGCATATAATCATGGACAGCTGTCATTATGCTCAGCTTCAGGTAATTTTGCCCACCCAACTCAACTGGGTTGAAGGACAAAACTCTTTTTGAATATTAATATCTTTATCTATCTTTGTACATAAAAGAACAGACAACTATATTTTATATTAAGATAAATATCCAACAGCAGGTCTCTGAAGCTTTATATAAGAAAAGCAAATAGAGCACAAAGAGAGTCCTTGTACTTCTAGTAAAGGTCAATTGACCAATCTACCAAAAGATGTTTCATGTGATTCTGCACTGAGCTAAATGTTAACTTCTCATGATCTGAAACTATTTCTCAATGGTTAGGACAGATCCTGCTAATGAAAATATCTATTTTTTTTAAATACATAATGTAACAAAGTACTTATTTTATTATCCTAATGAGTTAAAAACTTTACAGAGGTCTAGAAAAACTTCAACTAAGAACTTTAAAGCCAGTTAGAAACTTACAAAATAGCATGTTACTGTGCTCTTTCATTTCTGGACGCAAATAGGAAAAGGATATCAACCATACTGTAAAACAGGTTACTCCCATGATTTTTAAAGTCCTGGAGGTATCGTAATTATCCTAAAAGGACAAGCATTTAAAAAGATACTAATTATTTGCCAGTGCTTACATGTTTAATTGCAGCCAGCACATGCTAACACTTCATTAACTATAATTGAACAATTTGATATAAAGCATAATTAGTTAATTAAACAAATTCTGGGGTTATTTTAGTGGATAATCATGTGGAATTTTATAATATCTTCTGTTTTTTCACATAAAAGATGATCCTAGAAGCAGGATTTCTACCTGTATCCAGCTTCCAAGAGATATTTTAAAAGTAGCATAAAAGCATGTTCATTCAAGTACAGACTCACGTTTTACAAAGACAGGCAAAATATTATCATAAATAAATTCATATACATATTTTTATGAACACTACAACCAGATAGTGGTTGTTAGTGTAAAACAACCAGATAAAACTGTTTGGCTTCAAGAAATGAATTAAGACTATGCAGCAGAAACAGAGTATCTTGTTATTCTTCATACCGTCAGTCTTGAGTCCCTTCCACAATAAGGTATTCAACTTCATAAACAGCCTTTAAGACAGAGGTTAGGATACTTCAGAGAAGTAAGATACATATTGTTGAGATGGTCAGAAACTAGATAAGAGACACCATATACAGTGAAAAAGATAGTATGTTTCAGTATGGAGGCAACATAACTTTCATTCTATAAACAGGTTTTGGAAATATGTGTGGTGTTTATCTCAAAAACAACCAGGGAATATTTAAAGTTTTTGTAATTGCTGTCATATGCCAAATATAGTTTCTGTTCTTCATGGCCACTCATACATGATAAGTGGATGTACTTTCCAGGTGCACTTGATTAATAAGAGCGCAAATCTATTGGAACATTTGCAGAAAATTCCAGATTGTGAGGTTACCAGATTCAAATACAGGAAAGCAAACACCAGGCATCCAAAACAAAAAAATCCAGAAGGAATGAAAAGCAGGCCTGGGAATTACATATAATATATATGTGGTTTATATTTGCACATAGAAATACTTCCTTGATTCACTCTTTTGGAATTGTACTAATCTATATTTCTACAGATAAAAAGGCAGTTTGATTAGATGAGTTAGTGTCATATTTCCAGATCTGAATCTGTGTCAGTGGTTTTAACATATAAACTCAAACCAGAAGTAATTTTTTTCACTTCTACTTTGGATTAGGCACAACAAAACCAAGACTGACATTTGATTTCCAGGAGAAACACACATAGAAATTCATACCAATTCATGGTACAATGGCCAAAATTGAGCATGAAACGAAACGCACAATAATACAGAAAAGGCAGCACTGCAAAAGAATAATTATTAAAACCTTTCTACTTAACCGCGAGAGACTCACTTAATACTAAGATTTGCATGACAGCTCTTTTCTTAGCTATCTATATTTGGTTTTCCCATTAGAAAAAAAAACATATAAAAATTAAACAAGTCCACTTGTACTCTAAATAAGTTATTTCAAGAAATAATTAAAAAATTTGAAACTACATGAGAGCTATCCTACAGCATGATGTATCATTACCAGTGGTCTCAACAAAGTGATACTTTACTTATTTTTTGTGAAAATTGGCATTTTTTTTTGTTGCAAATACATTTGAGAAATGAGAGATGGGCTGGGCAAACCAGAATTGTAATAAAAGTGGCACAAGCTGGTAATTGGCATCACAAACATTTTTTCAGTAGTAGAATTTAAGGTCAGTTGCAATATTTCTGATTCATTCTTCCTTCCCTCTTCTGCTGGGATACTTTTAAAATTAAAATGAAGCTTAATACATTGACAAGGTATATGTAATATATGTGCTAAATAATTATGAAGTGAATTCAACTGTTAAGTTTCCATTTTTGACAAAATATTATACACTGCCATCTCCACACTGACTTGGATCTGGTCCTCAAAATGTCCTTGGCTCAAGAATGGCTTACAATAAAGTCTTGAGCCAAAGCAGGCATTTTCTTGGCATTAGGTACAATTGTCTCTGCCCATCCCAGAGAAACTGTTGCAATAAACAGAGCTCAGTTCTACATTTATTTATGAATCTATACAATAAATGCATTAACTATTTACTCAAACCTTTGTAAGAAGGAAGGAAAAAGTTAATGTCTGATAGAAGAGGTATATAGGCCAGGTGCAATTAAGGGAGTGGCATAGAGAAAGACACGCTGTGGATGAAAAGAAGCAGTGAATGTGTCTTCTCCTTAAAATACTGAGGTAATTCTATTGCACTGATATATTAATGCTGATAATTGCTGTTCTTTAATCATAGTCCAACAGAAAGTGATCTAGAACGACGGAAAAATAAAGATGTGTTATTTCTCTAGCTTAATTTACCCACACAGTCCTCCACTAAGTAATACCACAAGTATTTTCTGCCAGTTTCCAAGCAGACACAAAGGCTTGAGCTTCCGTGGTGTATTCATTTCTTGTTGACAAAGATATCAGTGTGTTGTCTTTTGTCTTATCAGGGAGTTTCAGGCAATTGGCTTTTATCTGGGGCTTCACTTAAAATAAATACCAGGAAAAAACACCACCTTAGTCAAAAAGCTCAATTATATGAAAAATCTGTTCCACACTCATAGCCAGTGAGTAAGGCATTGGATCAGTTGCAGAGTTACTGCTGTTTATAAACAGCAATATTCTATATGAGTTTCCTATTATAAAAGCTTTAAACAGCTCTGAACCCTTTTCTGCAGGAAAAAATAAATGAAAGGCAAGAAACAAAGACAAAAATGCAACACTTTGAAGTGAACTCAGCTTGGACTATTTTTGTAGTATTACATCACTGCTAGGAAACTACTGTACTGTGGTCATTTACTGGAAAACTAAATGCATAGAATATGGAAGACATAAAAATTTAATAAACTGAAGGTAAAAGCAGTGAACTATGTTGAAGTTGAATTCTAAAGGATTTCAATTAAATTAAACTAATTTATATACAGAAACCAAATATGGTCTCTAGAATTTTCACTTTCTTGTCATGGTTACAGATAGGTTAAATGCTTCCAAGAACTATAATTTACATTTATTTGACTTACTCAATCTTTCATTTAATGTCATTAACATATGGTTAACCTCAAATATATTTAACACCAATTTTACAGCTTAAAATAAATCCAGTGTTCCAACTCTGTTTATTTGTTTCAAAGCCCAAACTGTGGGCCAAGGAACAGTTCCAGTGAGCTATTAAAATCAATAAGATTCTTCTGTTGACTGCAGACAATATTGACTCAAGCCACCCATCCAGAGCCCCAGGTCTCAGGCAGTGCAACTTAACTCATGCATGTCAGAGAACCAGTGACAGCTCCTTGGTAGGACCTCAGTTGTGTTCCCTAAGGGTCAGCCCAATATCAGAATAGAGGGTCTTTCCTGTTGTCGGTCTATGAACAAAACTAAATGTGCACATATGGCTAAACATTGCAATCATTAATGACATCTGAGTTGTGAAATGCAACACAGAAAAAGGAGAAGGCCTATCATGATATCAATAACCACTAATGCCCTAGAGGCAGAATAAGCTTCAAACCTGTCGTCTCTACACCACAAACCTCATCTGATTTTGTTTGTTCCAGAAATACAGGAATGGAAAAATGGAATAAATGGTCTTCAATATTGCATGTATAAAATAATGTCTTCATGGAAATGTATGTTCTTTCTTTAAGAGCAGAGTTTGAAATTTGTCTTTGAAATCTAGTATTTCCCATATAACTGCAGGCCTATCATTCTTCTGATCAAGAGTTGGCAGAGTGCTTAATGGCATATCTTCTGTCAGATTATTGCTACAAAGTGTGCTTTCATTTCACATTTAATTAACAAGTGCACTCAAATAAGAAGTGTCAGCACCTTCTTAAACCTCCATTAGCTGCACCAGCTTCCTGTGCAATCATTTCTGCCTGCTGAAGGGTGACATGAAACTAGCAGTACTGCTTCAGTGGTGTGAGAAGAGGATGGTGCCCACCACTCTTGGCATTGTGACAGAGCAGTCCTGACAAGCCCTAAATAAGACTGCTGCTGGGAGGCATTCTGAGGGACACAAATGACAGTGAAACTGGTTGTTCATTTGGAGTATCCCTGATCTCATCTGATGTTACTGTGTTGTAGAAATTTAGCTTTGGTCACGCAAACAAAGGTTACCACACTGTTGAATCTTAACTGAAAAACTTCTCATTTCAAAGCAATGCTGAATTAAGTGAATTTTTTCTTTATACAGAAAGTATCTCATCAGACCCTGTAGTAACATTCTGCATAAACATAATTAAAACAATGGTGTATCTTCTTGTTTCTATTTGCTTGTTTCATATACACATAAAGCTAAAATACTTGCAGTCTATAATTCCTTCCTCTGAAAAAAAAAATATAAAGTTCCCATATATTAATTTGCACCAGAAAGTTCAACATCTGATTGCAGCCAGTGTCCTTTCTCACCAATGCATGTTTTCAGCAGTTTGGTGTATATAGCTGCTGGAGAGGAAACATATTTATTTTCTACAGCAAATGATGCCTGCCTAGTTTTAGCAAGTCATAGATCTACCACAGTTAACTTCTCATTTGATTCATAGACATGTCCACAAACTGGTTTTGGTATGAATCATTTTTCAATGATTAGCATTCAACAATTAGGAGTGAAAAAATATTTTAAAACAAAACCCAGCTTTTTGTTATCTAGAGGAACCCACTGCAAGACTAAGCCAAACAAAATTAGGCTCCTCTCATATTGCAACTTTCCATCCCACTAGCCCCATTCACTGTGAACAAACTGTCACTATTTGTTTTCTATCAGTCATAGGCATTATCCATTCATTTTTCTGTATTAAGATAGACATTGGGCAGATACTCAGGAGTTACGCAGGGACAATGACTATGCACTGAAACACCACTGTAATGGGTGCTGTACACAAATGTTTTTAAAAAGTTCTCTTTATCAGGTCTTCTATTTCATGCACACAAGAAGCGAGGAATATCTCGGAAGTTTTAACATGGAAAACCAGGAGAGTATATTATCAGCACAGAATTCACCTGAACCTGTAAGTTTGGTCTAACTACAGCAGGTTTTTTTTACTGTTTGTGTGATTAATTATTTGGGAGTTAGCCCTTCCCCTATATAATATACTAATGAGGTAATATAATACATGTCGCAAGGTGATACTTTCTCACACAACATGTGAAAGAATGTCTATTTTTCCTTAAAGTACAACCTCACATACTTACAATTCTATATTAACTTGGAATGAAGTAAAAGGCTTCTCTAGTCTATGAAACAGATCCCTATGTTATAAACCCCCATTTCTGCTGAGATTTAGAAACGAGAATCCAGAAGAAATCATCACTGGGGACATGTCAAGTGCCATGAATAACTACCAATCATGCAACCTATATGAACTCTGTAAGATCTTACAGTGTATCTATTCCAGCCACCAGCAGTCAGGATATGTCTAATAAATTTATGATTTGTAGTGGAAAAGAAAAAACCCAAAACTAAAGTGCACAAAAGCTACAGAAAGACAGTAAGAAAGATTCAGGCTATGTTCATCATCCCTGGTAGTGACAGTATTATTAACAATAGAAAATAACTATACATAGAGAAAGGTCACATTATTATACACAGCAAGAACATTTTTTATCTTTCTAGGGAACAAGATTACTTACTAAGTCGGGAAATGACTCAAGAAAAAGATGTAAGATTATCACAATTCTAGCTGCATCTTTGTTCCAAGCATACTGTTCTGGAGAGACCTGGGTAGCTATTATATAAATTTGTAGATTAATGCTGCTGTTAGGTTTGACAGTTTTCCTGTGTATAAATCAATTCCCAATGGGGGGGAGGTGGGGGCAGGGCAGACGTCCCTGTAACTCTAGGTGCAGAGCTAATAACCCCCTATGCTGGCTCCGACCATAGAGACTGTTTCATCAGAGTCTCTTTCGACAGTGGCCAGTTGCAGACACTGAGGGAAAGCATGTGAGGAAAGAGTCTCACCTGGGTAAGATCTCCCTTATTCTGGAAGAATTCATCTCTGTTCACAGGAGCCCCAGAGTAGTTTACTTCCTTAATGAACCACTCTTTACTTCCAGCATCCTCAACGTCCAGGGCCAGTGGCTTCTGTAAATAAATTACACGCTGTGTAAAAAAGTAATTCTTTCTCTTGTTTTAACATTTCTAGGTAATGTGCATTTTTTTGATATAATAGTGAATACTTGTTCCCAGTCCACTGTCTCAATCTATGTGGTTCCTTATACATTTACATATATATATGATGTCTCAGTCATGATTTCCCTGGGTGGAAGAGCTTTTATCACCTTTCTTCAACAGAAACCATTGGACAAATTTTTCATTCTTGTTGGCACCTCTCTTGCATTTCCTAGTTTTACTATATTTTGCAAAAGGAGCTGCCTGAATTTAACAGGATGTAGGCATGATCTGGGTTTCATACAGTGGAAGAATTTTATTTCATAACAAATTTTTTTGTCTTGTTTTGTTCTCTTTTCCTCTCCTTTCCCTAATCACCTTTGAACATGCTGAAAAGTGAAAGTGTTGGAATAGACTCCAAAGTCTCTACTGGAAATTCCTTCCATTGTGGAGCTATCTCCTAATGCACCTTCTGATTTACATCAGCACAACCTATTTTATATATCTTATACATAAACCTCTCATGAGGGCATTGTCATGCTTAGCACATTGTTGCGGTTTGAGCCTGGTTGGCAGCCAAACACCACGCAGCCACTCACTCCTCCCTTCTCTACCAGAGATGAAAAGGGACAAATGAACCAAGCTTGGGATTCGAGATCGGATTGGGAGGGATCAGATCACCTATTATGGTCACTAGCAAAAGGCAGACTTGTTAGAGGAAGAAAAAAGAACATACATTTATTACAGACACTAACAACAACACTTAACTGAGTAGGACTGTGAGAAGCATTGCCACATCTTAAGAACACCTTCTCCCCACCCCTCCCTTCTTCCCGGGCTCAGCTCTGCTCCCGATATCTCTACCTCCTCTCCCCAGCAGCGCAGGGACAAGGAATGGGGGGTGCAGTCAGTGCTGCTGCTTCTTCAATCTTCAGTGGGGGGATCTTCTGGAACTTATTTCCCCTGCACTATCGTGGTCCCCCTCTCACAGGAGACAGTCCTCCACAAACTTTCTCTGATGCGAGTCCCTCCCATGGGCCACAGCATTTCCTTACACTGATCTGGCATGGGACACCAACTTTCCCCAACTGGAGTCCCTCCCATGGGCTGCAGCCCTTCCTGAGTTGCTCCGGCGTGGGACACCCCCGCATGCTGCAATCCTCCCAGCACTGAACTACAACAGCAGGGTCTACCTTTTCCCACAAGACCCCAGCCTTCTTTGATCACAGCACCTTGATCATCCATGTGAAATCACAGGCCATAAATCAGTGTCTGCTCCACCGTAGATCTTTGTGAGTGGTGGTGGTGGGGGCCACCCTGCCGTCCCACCACAGGATACAAGGGGGTCTCTGTTTCCTCTCCTTTCTTCCTCCGTTCCTCCACTGACCTTGGTGTTCACACAGCTGCCACAACTCCTCCTCACAAGTTCAACTCCTCCTCACCACGTCCCTTCTTAAATATGTTATGGCCGAGGCGCAGCTGATTGGCTCAGTTTTGGTGCAGAGGTGGAGCTGACTTGGAGCTGGGGGAGCTTCAAGAAGCTTCTCACAGGGGGCCACCCCTATATCCCCCCTCCCCTGCTACCAAAAAAAACCCACCACTCACTCAAGCCCAGAACACACAGTTACTGACTTCTTCAGAAAGGTCCTTATGAGATTCATGAGGCATTTCTTTCATCCATGATATTGCTTTGACTGTCCCTATTATATCCTACTTAAACTCATCTACTATATTTTAAATAATTCTACTAATTTGCCCCATACAGATTTCACAATTTAGTTTAACTTTGGTTTCTCTTGAGAGTTTTTTTGTTTTGGTTTGGTTTGGGTTTTGGTTTTTTGATCAGTTTTACCATTTGCCATATCTTTGTTTCCCAGACAAACAGAAATGACAAATTATACTACAAAATAGACTGTCATTTTTGCTGTTGATTACTTTTAGTCTGCTCGTCCGAAAACCATTTCTTTCTGTTCACTATACGTATCACCTATTATTTTTTCAGTCAGTCCTGTTTGAATGACAGTTTGATCTGAGGTAAATCCTCCAGCTCATCCATACAGCATGTGAATCTCCATAACTTTCTCCAGTTAGAGGTATTTGTGACTATATTTATCCAGTATATATTCTCCTCTCTTGCCTTCCTTGAGCTCCTAACTATGCTTCAGGACTAGAATATTAAGAATGTCTATGAAAGGTTTCTGCACACATAGAATTTCACAATTAAGCAAGAAGCTAGGTTCAGATCTCCAGATTCCATGTTCAGTGCCTGACCTCCAAGATCCTTCCTCCTAACTTACATTAGACAAGCTAATTACTGCACATGTATTCTCCTTTGAGGTGCAACCTACCTTTCTTTTTTTTAATAGATCTGATTCAAGCAGGTGAATTCACTGGCACTGCGATGCATTTTTTCTTTACACAGTAAAACACAGACTACACCTCTGTCAACTGTTAGACCTTGAGGTCTTTGGGTAGTGTACACCTTTGCTTTAATCACATTGATGACTGAGAAGTTAGGTCAGAAATATGTACGATCCTGGAGCTTAACATGTTGCACATGTAAAAGGACAGAATGTAAGAATACTGAGATGACACCTTGAATTTGTTAGTGTTCATAATATACTTGACAAAACAGCTCTAGCCCACATCAAGCAATAAAGTAAAATAGGGTTTGGGTTTGTTTGGTTGTTTGTGTTTATGTTTTTGTTTTTGTTTTATTTAAACCTGCATGGTCCTATTTACTGCCATTGTGTTTTTGAAGTGAATAATTGATATAAATGATGAAACTGGAAATCTAGGGGTAGGTAGGTGATTAATCTATTTTTATAATACCAAAATATTTCTGAAAATTATATGAGTGTTTTTCCATTTAGGGGCTGAATAGGCTCATCCCTCTCAGAAGATCAACGGTAGGAAGCAATTGTTTCCCACTAGCTATCAGATGCATAAGCTGCATACTCTTTTTGGTCTGTAAAAGCTGACATCGCTTGTGGATATACCTATTATGTGGCAACCTAAATTAATGTTTAATATTAAGTTTTATTTTGTTTTCTTTAGCATGTTTGTAGCCATGTTAGAGTTCACAAACAGAACAGAGCTCATCTAAATTCACATCCCTAACCATGTGAATGGCTTCTTTCAATTTGTTCAGTCCCATGAGGGTATTCCAAATACTTCTTTTTTTTTTTTTTTTTAGCTTTCATTTCCTCCCACTTGTCTTCCACTTACACAGAAGACTATTTTTTTTCCACTGAAAATGTCAACATTTATTGCTTTGTTGGGCCACCCTTGAAGAAACAAAAATTGACCCAAGGTGTCAATTCTGCTCTCTTCCTTTTCCTGCTTTCCCTCCCTCTCCCATAAATTAAAGGAAGGTTAAATAAATACTTTGCTTAGTACAGGTAGACTTCTGTCAACATTTCCTTATGCCTTCTCATACAGTGTTTAAATACATACAGGAAAAGTCTCTCAAAAATCTCCTTGTCACAATTTCTATTAATAAACTTTTAGTTTCATTATTAATTATTTTAATATCTAATAACCATAATTTTATTTTTCTACACAGCTTCTGAATCCACTTTGCTAGTGAATCTATCTGGTGTTTAAGTCTTCCAAGTCTGAACACAAAAATCTATATCCAGCCTTACTATAGACATGTGAGAAGCACAGCATTCCCTCTGCTCCAAGACACGATGCAGTAAAAACTCAGTGTTCTTTCTGTTGGAAGATCTTCGTCATCTAATTCCCCAGTGATAAGATATTAAGCACAAAGACAAGAAAATTCTGAATATACAAACAGTGATTTTATTCACACACATGTAAATATACTCTTCACCCAGGAAAGGATCAAAAAACTTGCAGATAACAAAACAAAAAGGAAAGGAGTATTGTAGCACTTGTGAAGGTATAAGTTATAAAGAATCAATGAATGTACCTGATCAATTTTCCCAGTTTTCTGTTGAGACTGAAATTTCTGTTTGCCTGTTTAAAGTGCTGAATAGTGGGGTTTTTTCCCCTCTTTTTGTCTCTTCACACTAGAATTCTCCTAGGTTCTTTGCACCCTCATTTCTTCATATTAGAACACTTGATAGACAACTCCCTTTTAGGTTTTGGGGAGCCCTGGAGAAATCTTGAAACATGGAGGTCTTTCCCATGTTGAAGAAAGAATTCTGGGTTGTTTTTGTTTGTTTGTTTGTTTGCTTTATTGTTTGCTTTTTATAAAAGGTGTATTTCAGTTTATCACATTTCTTTAGACAGGCTATATGTGGTATAATTGTTACATTCTTAATGGTATCATTTTGTTCAATAGTTGGGATGTTGTTTATTTAATAACATTTGAATAACACCTTAGGAAGTTGCTGCCCAATTTAAAAGTACTGCTGGTAGCATAAAGGTCCATTCATACCACTGCCACTAGAATTTGAGTGTTCCTACAAAATGGGAAGACTGTGGGGAACCTTAAGCTTGAAGCTCCTGGACAAACAGTTTAGTAACCAAACCACCCTTTTGTTACCATCATTAGCTGACTGGTTACATTATCTATCATTAGCTGATTGGTTACATTTGAGAATTATAGTTCAATGAAGGACAGTGAGAGCTAATTGAAGTATTATAATTTGGGGGAAGGTTGTTAGTGAGTTATCTATGTAAAGACAGCTGAATAATTTTCCTGAAAGTGCACAGACTATTCCAGAGCTGCTTAAAAATCAAATAATGAAATCTTAGTTAATACAAAATCTCAACTGTGATTTCTTAATTTCTTTTTTTAACTGGAAAGCATTTGACACAAACACAAAAATGCTCCAAACACATTTATGAATACCTGACAAAGTAAAACGATTGTAGATAAATTCACAGAAAACTATCAAAATGAAGAGGATCAGTGAAAGGAACTGAAGACCTTGTTGGATTTGGAGAAGATGTTATTGATACTGGTAGGAATTATGTTCTCTCAGCATCTTGAAGGATTAGGCTCAGAAGAAATATATTTGCCCAGCATTTCAAAATGACAGTGAGCAAAACAAAACTGAAAATCATGTATAAAATATTAAGAAAGCTATTACACTAAAAAAAAAGATTGTACGATAACGTCTGATCAATTATATTTATCAAGACACCATCCTTTAACAACCAGAACATTAAAGTGGAAGAGAATTCAGAAATGCTCAAATGCCTTTTCACATCAACATTAATCAGCTTTGAGGCATGGGACAAGTCATTTCCCTTGATTCTTCTCCCACCTTTATTGATTTTGAGCAGAAATGATCACGGTGCTAGGTGTTAAGTACATGCATATGCCTTTGTAGGATTATGATTGGAACTGAAGGCAGACAAAGGTTAGTAAAACTTGCCATGTAGGATCTTTTGAACTTCTTCACAGCAGTATATGTTTGGGCCCAGAACAACCAGGCCATGATTTTCACTAGTGTCATCATCTAACCTTAAAATAAATAACTACCACCTTTATGTTTAATACTATTTGTTAATAAACACTAGTTGATAGTAAATTGTATTTTTTTTTCCTTGATATTTAGTATTTCTTCATTTAAAAAAAAAAAAACAATGTCTGCACAGAATTGGATTTCATCTCCTGGAAGCTGATAAGGGTTCATTCTCACAGAAGTTGCTTTGCTGGCTCAGTGCCTGTGTTATGCAGAGCAAGCCGGGACAGGCTCCAACTCATTTGTTCCAGTGAAAGAATTCTGAAATATTTTCTCCATAGCACCCAGCATGATCAGTATTGTAAACTAAATGAAATGTCCTACAAATGGCCTACTTAGTTTTCTGTGGAAAGGTTTTCTTGCAAAGAGGCCAAAAAAAAAAAAAAAAAAAGAAAAGAAAAGGATTTAACAAGTTAAGCTAGGAAAACTTGATAAAGGTATTGTTAAGCAGGTCATATGCATTAGCCTGCACAGATAATCTTTAAGCAAATGAATTGCAAAATAATGATATTAACTGCTGAAGGTGCTTACAAGTAACAGTTACTTTGATTCCACTTTAAAATGGATATTCTTCCTGTCGGTTGGTAGACAATAGAGAAAGAAAAAAAAAAGAAGAATAACATGGGCAGAGACCTAGGTTTTTCTGTTTGTTTAAGTAGAGAATATAACGATAATATTACCAAGTGCTTGCTTATTTATTTCTATCAAGATACAGACATACAAGTAGTCTGAGGTTTTTCAATGATAATCTAAACTTACTGTACTATAATGTTTCTAACTGAATGTTACAGGATATATACTTCTGGGGGTAATGACTAACTATGAGATATAAGGAATATAATCCAGATTTAAATCAGAGTAAAGAACATGAATGTATTCAAGCATAAAGGCTTGTTTTTAAAAGTATGACTTTCTAAAAATAAACGTGAAGCATTTTAAGAAAAAAGTAACACACTTATTGAGACTACTAGGAGAAATTATGAATTTATATGTATTTACTTTACATTTACCAAATTAAAGGAATTTAGTGCATGGTTTGCTGAATCACATCAGTTCAAAGTCAGATTGCAGCCTTATGCTGTAAAGAATCTTATTCCACATAAACTATTGAGAGACCCAAACTCAAAGTAACAATCAGTCCCCTTTATGTGTATAAGCACATTACAGTTATCTGTATACAATACCACTGATATAAAGATCATGGATTAGAATAGAAGATTATATCTGCTGTAACAGTACTGAAAAACACTGAAATACCAGCAAAAGTTGCTTCTTGTCTGTAAGCACTGAAGTAGTAAATATGTGCTTTTTTGGAATGACATATTCTAGGACTCCAATATTAAAATCTACAAGTAATTATGGAAAATTTGCCAAAAGTCATCCTTCCTTATCTCAGGGAAGACAAAAGTAAAGACCTGTTTCCAATGGCATCGTCTCACATGGACATTACATATTTGATTTTTCTTTCCTTATACAACCTCCACACATATCAATGTCTCTGTCATAATAAAATCCAGGTAGTAAAGATATTACTACAGTAGAGTTTTATTGTATTAGTAACTGGATAAAAAAGGAAAACCTAGGATTTATTTCCCAATATTAAGTAAATGTATGTATTTTTTTGTGTTTACATCAGACTTTTTATTACTTACTCTGTTCTAATATCAAGAACACTACAAAGTCTTTTGTTATATTAACCTTCTAACTACACTAATACCTTTGTCATATGTATAAGAAATTTAATCAGTGACAGTTAAGTGATTATCTAAAGTTATAAGACAATAGTAAAGAAGCATTTTAAACCTTATTCAGTAAAGTTATTACTCTCCTCATTAGATTTTCGTTATCTTCAAAAGGGCTCAATTTGTTAAAGGTATAGTAACAAGAGACTGTTGTGTTTAAATTTGTAGTCAATAATTTCTTCATAAAAGTATTACTTATTCTCAAAATACATCAAGTATTTTAGCTTCCCATAAGAAAGTTGCAAAAATATCCTCTACTTAAATTTATGCCAGACAAGAAAAAGTATACAAGAAATAAAACCAAAAAAAATATCATAATTTCTAATTGCCAGTGGGAGGACTGAAAGTACTAAGATAGCCACACAAACCCTGTAGATGCCTAAAAAAAAGCAACTTATAGGCTTGAGACAAATATTCTCTTACAGCGATTGACTCCCACAGGTAGTGTGATGCCATGATTTATCCCTGTTGGAACTCATCGCTCATTTCAGTTTCTGTTACTTTCACCAATCAGTCCACCATGGCTCAGAAAAATACTGCTCACAGGTAGCTACCATCACACGTGTTGCTTGATACTTACATGTGCACATCACATGTTACAGCTCCTGGGTGAATATTTTACAGATCCTGTAAAGAGGAAAACTATGTCTGTCACACTAAGGGCTTATTTCAGCCAAATTTCAAACTTTTGCTGTTAGCACAAGATTGAGCTATCCAAACAAAGGTTAACAGAATTCATTTAATATCATAAAATATTTTATTTCCTATTGTCTTTTTCACAAACACAGTTGGGCATTTTAACTGAAATTTGCCTCCAGAAAGGAGATGGGAAATATCAGTTCAAATAGTCTGGCCAAACTGAAATTAACTGCAAACAATCTAATAGAAGAAAGTATTTGGAAACCTGGATGACAGTAGGGGCTAACATCATTATCTACCTCATCAAAGAAGTATTGGAAGCTGATGTGGTTTCATTAGAAGTACTCCAAATTACGTTTGATTTGGCATCAGCAGAAGTACTTTCTATATACTGGCACAAGTACATAGAAATTGTTTTAAAAACAGTTTGTTCAGCAAGACACTTCTGCTTTTTCAGAAGGTAGTTCCTTCTGTTGTAATCCTAGTTTGCATAAACCAAGGGACACCAGCAAGAATAAGTACAGGTGAGAGCTTAATGGCAAAGTAGACAGCAACAGAATATGCTTATTTACTCTTGAAGGTAAGAAAGGGATTCCTTCTTAGGAAACAGACTGAAAACCAGTCTTCAAAGTCCATCAGTATGGTCTCAGTTAAAAATCAGTAATACATTATTTTAAGAGAAAAAGTAATGTCATCTTAAGAGAAAATAAAGTTTGTGCAACATATGGTTGATTAATATGGAAATTAGTTTTCCTAATAAAGGAATCTCTATGCTTGTTCAGTAGAGTTTCCTTTCTCACTCTGGACCATTTTAAGAAAAGAAAGGGACAATACCTTCAGCAATAAGAGGAAGAGGAAGCGAATAAACCTCAGAGGCCTGCAATGTTTTGTGTAACAATGTATTGAGAATCAAGGATCAGTTTGTGTGGTACTGTCAGTTTGGTGCATTCTGATGATCTCCAGGTGTTTACATAGTTCCAGGATTCCCCTTCTGCAGAAGGGCCAGCTATGGTCTCCAAAACAATAGGAGCATTAAGTAGAGACTTGCAACATTTACTTATTTGCATGTAACTATTTCTACACAGCAGAGATTGGCCTGCTGGAAACCAGCTTTTTAGCAATGCATAGACAAACAATACCACTCAAACAGTATCTAGCTCTACATAGCATCCTATGACATGCTTTGATACGTATCTTCTGTATACATTGACACGCATATGTCTGAAAAAGCCATTCACCAACAGAGAGCCAAGAATGTTCTCTGGAGCTCCACATTGCAAAACACACAGGCTGTTTCATTCCTGAAATAGTTAAACTCTTCATTTCTGTGCTACTATACATTGTCAGTTCAGGTTCACAGTTCATCAGCAAAGTGATTTGTGTGCAATCTCCCCAGTTCAGGTGTTCCTTAGTAGTCAGGTATTTAGCAGGGACTCCCAGTGGAGACCTATAAAACTGACCAGAGTGCTGCCTCTCCATAATAACTTCTTTTCAGACCGCAGGCAGGAAGGCTTCCTCACTGTTTATCAAAGGTGTGTGTTTACACTGGCAGTGCTCTCTGGGACTGTGCGGTGCGTAATGTGCTATGAAAAGGGAGTTCAGAGAGTGAGACCTGAGTGTGATCTGTAGGCCAGTACTCCAGCCACAACTGATGGAAAACCAGGATTGTCAGGCCAGGCCTGGGATGTGATGTCAGAGCTATATTAGCATCAATGAATCGTTTTATCTCAAGCAGAGCCTGCCACTCTCTTGTGGAAGCTCCCCTCTTAGCCTCATGCCAAGGCTTGCTTTCGAACCCCACCTGGATCACGCAGCAGCAGGCGCAGTGATCCAGGTGCTCAAGAGCAAGTGCACAGCAAGGGTCATCTGTACACCACTTCAGAAAAGCTGAGTGTCAGAAAAATTCCTCGGTGGAAAGCCTGCAAAAAAACATCGTTCTCTGATCTTGCATTTTTGGCATCTGCCAGAGATTCAGTTGGTAGCCTAATCTTACCCTCACAATGTTTTATTTCAACACTAAGAAATGAAAGAAAGTTGTTGAGAAGAGAAATCCACTCATTGTCATTAAATTTATCACCTTTTCTAACTGCAACCAAGAAAAACACTGAAAAATACTTGTATTTTCTACTCCTGTATTTCAAGTTGTTCTATTCTTTAAGGCCATCTACCCATAAATTTTGTGAAATAGAGGAACACTTCTATTACGTTTTGGCAATCTACCATATATATTTTATTTTCTTTTATTTGGCTTAAGATTTCTGTCACCGTGTCTTCATCACACTGCAGGTTCATGACAAACTCTTTTTCTTACATTGTCCATTTAAAAGCACCCTTATACTTGAAGTCCTATACCCATGTGTTTGCCAGCCCTTGAAGAGAATATTTGACAATTATTTGACAATTGAAAACATTGTTGAAAGTTCAAGCTGACTCCCCAAAAGCCTGAAGCTGACAGAAACTGTTGCAGAGAAATAGTTCTTTTACTAGAATTGCTAGATTTGTGTGCTTCTGTGCCTTCCTCTTTTCTTTTTTCCTTCTTTTCTTTAATGCTGACAAAAAGAGAAAGGGGAAGAAAAAGGGAAAATGAGATAGATAAGGGAAAGGAGAAATAAACCTGGAAATAGTAGCTGCATTTTAGTAGAAGTAGAAAAAACAATTTTTTGTATGCTTGTTTTAATCAGCTATATGAGTAGCTCAAACAACATAAGACTCTGATTTAACTCTCTTCATTATACAAAACTTGAGATTTACTGCAGCTGTCTCATGGGGTGTTTGCACAGAGTATAAAATGGAGAAAAGACAAAAGGAAAAAAATAATGAGACATGCTATCTGTTACATGCTATCCCAATGCACTGGGATCATCTCTGATGTTTTCTCAGTTTTTTTTCATAAAATTTCCTAAGTTCCATGTATAAATTTGAGTTCTGGGTTGAATAAACCTCAAGACTCACAGTGAAGCATAAAGAAGGGTGCCAAAATTTTATGCAGCTATAAATCAAGCCCACTATGGATTCCTGCTATCACCACCTAAAACAATAGATTGGCCAGGTTCTCTTAAAATGTGACCAGCCTGTCTCAAAATTAGCTGAAATTAGTAATACTCTAAAATTAAATAGACTTTTGTCTAGACTTATTTCACAGTTCTAATGAATGGAAGTAACTGCATAACAGGAAACTAGGCAGTGATGGTTTACTTCTCACTCAGCATATTTTGCCCATTTAAAAAAAAAATCTATTCAGAATTTATATTTACATTAATATATGAATTTTTTTTTTACAACTGAATTAAGTTCTGGTAATCAACAGAAATGAGAGACTTTTCAAAACCAACATAAGCCCCATCTCCATTTATCCAGTCTGAAGCTAGTAGGCTGACTCAGGTGAAGAAAGATGCTATTAATCTCCAACAATTTAATTTGCTTTCCCAGTAGTGCATTTACCAACAGCAAATCAAATCACAGTGATGGACTTAGGATGTTCAGATCCGTGACTCAGAGGATTTTTACTGCATAGACAGAAGGATTTTTTCTACCCCACTTTCTAGATATTTCTCTTCTAGAAGTTCCATTCAACATACCTGTGTTTTTTTGTTTCATTTGGTTTGGTTTTTTGTAAATAAGTGCTTTCTACTTGTGGTATTTTTTAATTTCTTTTAAATAAGGAACAAGTGCCTTTAAAATATGATTTAATGTACATTCTCACTTTGGTTAGGAAGCAGCTGTTTCAATCAGGTATAGACTTGGTTTTCAGCCTCAGTTCTAGCTGTTGTCCAATCTCAGCTACAGAAAGAAGCTAAATATTACAGAGGTATGAATATTTCTACAAAGGTATTTTTTTGTGTTGCAAGAAATAAAATTAATCAAATGAAACTTTAGCTCTACCTATATAGTTCTTAAAGGTCAGCCCTCTTGATGTGTTGTTCTACAGTCTGAATTTATTTTGCTGGAAAAAAATTAATCATTTTACTTCCTCAGAAGTACTCTCTCATGGTTTATGACCACATACGTATATTGAAAGCATTGTAAATAGAAACACAAAACAATTTATTTAAGTATTCATTAACATGTTAGAAAGAAAACAACGTGAACTTATTTCAACACTGCAAAAAGCACTACCTGCAGTATCAGAAATTTCCTGTCAGTAGTTTTTGGCTTGAATTTTCAAAAGTACCTAATGAAGTATGATCACAAATTTTAGGCTTATATGTAACTTGGCCAATTGGTGAAGCTCACCACAAAGGTGCAAAGGACTGAACTTGAATAAAGGTTGATAGTATTAAGCCCATTTGCCTCATGTTGTAGCAGCCTACCTGTACAGAAAAAAAAAGGGTGAGATACTCATGTGGAAGATTTGGCCTTATCTACATTTATATGAGTATCATATACCTCTCAGATATATGTTTTCATTCCATTTGAACAGCTGTGAAGATCAAAGAATTGCACACAAGCACTTGTGCACTGCATTTTGTTCATGATAAACTGATGAAATGCTATTACACTGTATAAAGCTGTCTTCAATAATTTAATATGCAATTTAAAAAGTAGATAAATATTTGTTACTCTTCTACTCTTACACTGAAGGCCTTAAGGATTCATACTGAAAGCTCTTTCCACAATCAAAAGCTGAAACAAGTCTTAAAATTCCTGGAGTTATTGTTGCCCTGTATGGAAAATATAAAATATTCAGAGCCTTTTTTTCAGCAGTTAAAGAGATGCAGTAGAACACCTGGAGACAAACTGAGCAATTGGCAAATAGTTCTAGTTTCTCCTGGACTGTAGTACCAGTTGCTTTTTATCTTTCTTTCTACACCTGTAGTTTCTCATGGACTTTTTTTTTTCTTACCACTAGTTGTAAAAACTAGGAAGAAAATTTGTGAATTATTATTCATGAATCTTTTACAAACCTGAAAAATATTGATAATAAAAGCAGAGAGTCTACCCTTGTAACTATAGCTGACCACAATATTTCACAGAATATTCCTGGAACCAAAAATAAGACACTGAGGAAATTCCATCAGCTGAGAGGTAGTAAGGGAAACCACCAATTTTTCTTCCCTTGTAGGAGAAAAAGCTGAGTATAAGGGAATGATAGCTTATACCTTGCCACAGTGGGGAAAAAAAGAATAAATTTTTGCTCTGTTTGTACAGGATTTTATGATGAGCTAGTAAGTTTCTAGAAAACATGGATATATATAAATTATGAAAAACGTTTTTTCTCATCCTCATCTCAATTAAAGAGGGAGTATGTTATGTGTATTTTCTTTTAAAATGTGAAAACATTATGAGTTGATCTTCAGAAAGCTTATAAAAAGTTGGCATTTACCTATAGGCTTTATTGTGATGATACTTGGGGCCAGTCATATGTTGCTTACAAGGATGAATTTATACTTTCATTCCATGTGTCAAGAAAAACTCATGAACATGGAGTGAAATCAAAGTCTTACTGGCACTGTGGTCAAAACTCTACTCCAGTTTGAAAGGGAGCAGGGTTTCACTGTGTGCTCTCCATTAACAGCTGGGTGATCACTACAGAATACTACATTAGTGACCTGGAGGTAGAATCAGAATGGGTTTTAGGCATTTGGAGGAGACATGAATCTAAGTCCAAAGTTTAATTTGTTAGCTTAGTTATTGCCTTACTTGGGAAGCAAATTCCCAAGGTGCCTCAGCTGGCATCTTTAAAATCCTTCATCCACAGGAATGTCCTGCTAATGTTTTAGCATCTCAGCTGCAAAGCAGTTTGTGAACAACACAGGGCATATCTAAGCAAAAACAGGCTCCAGAGACCAGGTATTTATCTTCCAAAGGCTTCAGCCTTGTAGATATTCTTAGAACATATCTAAGTCATCCCAACAGGATTCAGGACAAAATTCAGTTGTAGTTGCTTCTCCTTTAAAAAAGATGGCAGTCAAAGGAACTGCTGTCACTGTGTAGTAATTAATTGTGAAGGAATGGAAAATGTTCCTGTTTGACCTGGAACAGAGTTCCTAGTATGGTGAGGGAGTGATTCGCTCTCCTTCCAAAATACAGAATGAGAAACCATTCTAAGCCATCTATTAAATTTTAAATCTTTAATGAAGAATTCATTGCTTGAAAATACAAAAATGCTGAGCAAGCCATTTGCTGTGTCCTTTGCTAGCTGTAGATCAACTGATATAACCACAGTGGAAAGATGAGTTTTCACTGTATGCTCAAGTGGGAACAAGAACTGTGGATCATTGGGGAGGAATTTTGCTGTGGAGGAAAGTCATAAGAAATTCAGTAACATCTGTGATAATCCCAGACTGACTATGATGACTGAGGAGTAGGGTATGTCACATACAGTCAGAAAGATTTGAATGGACTTATTAACTCTTTTTAACAAATGCAATAATAATTGTAGTCTCCAGTCCTCAATCATCACTGCTTTGTTTTCAAACTGCATACAGTTTGCATTATATTCCAATCACATCATCATTTTATCATGTCTTCTTTCTGATGGGTTGTGACTGTAGTCCTTCACGATTTTCTCATGTATAAGTGAGGTTTTATTGAATTATCAACACAGTCTTTCTACTCTTGATTGATCAGAAATAGTTATCAATTTTAAAAAGGCTTTTATAAATTTTTGATGGCTTTTCTACTGCCTTCTGTTCAAAAGGTGCATGATCTCTGTTGTTAATAATATCCAAAAGACTGGGGGTTGTTGTTTTTTGTGTGTGTGTGCGTCTGGTTTTTGGTTTTTTTTTTTTGTTTGTTTGTTTTATTTTTGTGAGCCAGTTACATCATATCTTCTTAATGAGCATGTAGGGTTTTAGTTTTAACAGAGGTGGCTGAATAAAGTTCTGTTTAGGCAAAATGGGAATTTCAGTAGTTTGCAAATATAAGAAAAACATTTCTGTTTCTAACTAAAGGAACTCAAATCCAAGTTTCAAAGGGAATTACAACTGAATTATCATTGTACCAAAAATTATCTTAAGATTCCACACAGATTGCTTTTGTTATTTTTCTATTAAATTTTTATTACAATTTGGAAAACAAAAACAAACAAACAAAAATATTATAGTTAAAGGATACACAGGAAGAATGACTGGGTGAGGGCTCAATAATGAAAAGAAAGGAATTCAAGAACAACAAACCTAGACTGTTAGGTAAATTGGGCTTTTTTAATACTTTCAGATGTGAAGTTTTAGATGATGATTTATCATTTTAGCAAAAGATTTCAGCCTTTTGGTTCTTGTCACTTTCTCATGGCCTTTTCCCCTTTTTTGACTTGACTTTCCATGTTTCCTCTTATCAATTCAGGATTTTACTATTTTTTTTTAAAATGTTCCTTTATATCTAATGTCAAGAATCTTAACATAGCAGTTGGAACTATTTTTTTTTTCCTTTTTACTTTTTTTTTGCTCTTGTGCTCTGTGTTTAAGAAAGATAGAACTCTTACAAACCATTCTCCTACCAGATAGTTTCTGAAAAGTAATACTCACAGAAGTGTTTAAGATAATTGACGTGCTTACTTAGCTGTATTCTTACATTTCCCAGAGGAGTGAAAGAAATTATGTTAAAGTCATGGAATAACTCAAGAGGAAAATATTTCAAAGGTATGAAACAAGCTAGTGAGATAGTGTACTGGTTTCAGATGGGATAGAGTTAATTTTTCTCATAGTAGTTTGTGTGGTGTTGTTTTGGATTTGTAACCAAACCAGCCCTTGATAACATACCAATGTTTTAGCTATTGCTGAACAATGTTTACAAAGCTTCAAGGCCTTTTTCTTTTTTTCAACCCACCCCACTAGCGAATAGGCTGGAATTGCACAAAAAGTTGTGAAAAGACAGAGACGGGACAGCTGACCCCAACCAACCAGTGGTTTATGACTGTAAGAGACAGGGCTATCTTATTTCAGTCTTTTCTAGTAGTCAAAAGAACAGTATACATTGAGAAATTTAGTCCTGTTTATCAATGGTAACTATATCTCTGGGTAAGGCTTTTTAAATGAGAAAGTATACAGCTTTCTCATTTGTTGAGCTCACTAAGTGAGAATGAGGAAGGATAAAGCCAGCCCTAAGAGATCTTCAGAAGACAGTCAAGCAAATATTTGTATTATGCAATTTTGTTTTATTTTGTACAGATTTTGGGAAATTAAATGAAATACAGAATTCTGGGAAATACAGAGTTCTTGGAAATAAACTTTTTTTTTTTTTTTTCTTTTGGGTTAAAACTTTCACGGGTATGACTTTTGATTTAGTTTTGCCTCCTTAGAGTAGATTTTCAAAATAAGCAAATAATACTTTAAAACAAAACCAGTCATAGAAACAAGAAAGCAAAGAAAAAATAAATATACCAATTAGACGCCAAACCACACTGAACTAACAGCTATAGATACAAAATTAAGATTCATAAGTACAAATAAATCCAGTTTTAACTCACACAGAATTTATGATCCCAGAGAGTACTGAATTCAGTCAATGGAAACTGCAAGTGAGAGTACCACACCCCTTACCTATTGAAACCAATCCAGGAAAAAAACCCCAAACCTATGGCTTATTGAATCTTCCTAGTATAAAATATACTTTATTCTAAAAAGTAAGAAAAAAAATTACCCATATTTTTGTCACAAACCTGATTTTTTTCCTTTTGTTTTCTATAACCCATAATATAGCACATAATAGTTCTTCCATTCAAAAGTCTGTTTTACACCAAAAAGTAAGTGTACTGAAGAGAAAACAAACCAATACGTTAGCAGTTTGGCACATGTCCCACATCTGACACCTTTGTTTCTAACATTAATGAAGAGTGTAAGAGCTATATAGCCTCACAGACTGAAAGAAGAAATAGAATGCCACTATGGAATGAACATGGCTTGCTGTTTGGGATTTTGCCATCTTAATATTAGTGAGCCAAATAGAACATATTGGGTTTTGTATATATTATAAAACATATAGGTATATAAAAAATAAAATATATATAAATAAGAAATCATTTGTGACCTAAAACTTCATTGGATAAAGAACTATTTTTCAGGTGTGATTTTTTACAGCATTTGGTACCTTGACATAATTTCTAGGACTTGTCTAAGAACCTCAGTCCTCTCTATACAAATTAAGATACATATAATAAGAGTTATAGATTTTTGGCTTATTTTGTTTTGTCTAGATAAGTAAAGCAACAATTGTAAACAGATAAAAGTGTGTAGTGTTCATGTCTATGTTGAGAAAACTAAAGCATTTCACTCTGGCTTGTGGAAATTGTATACTAGCACTCCATTAGCAGTCCATCAGAGCACTGAGAGTGAAATCGCATTATTGTCATCTCTGGGAAAGTGAAGTTTCTGTGAACTGGCAACATGAAAGGTACTTTGGACATAAAAAAGACATAGCCAAGATAGCAGTTAAGGCAGAAAAGACCATGAAACAGTTTAACAAAAAATCAGTTGTTGGTGGTGGTGTTTTCAGATGTAATACAAAGCCAAACTTCAAAAAACAAAGTTAACAAAGAAAACTTTGACGTTATCTCACAATGTCAGTCATAAGATCATAGGTATCTAATATTTGTTGACAAATGCAGTCTGATGTGATTAACAAATATTAGGGTGGTGAGTCAGCACTTACTTTCAAGATGCTTGGAGACCAGCTGAGGACAAAAATAAGGGTTTCCAGACACCAGCAAAGCATGGCAAATCACTGGCTTCAGTTATACCTTTCTTAATCTTTAACTTTCTTCCTTTGGAATTTAATATTCTTGGTTCCCACAGAAAATAAACCTTTTTTTTTTTTTTTTTTCTAACTAGCTTGGAAAGAGGGGGATAGTTAATTGATTAATGTCTACATTATGTGTAGTACTACACATACAATGCCCATATTCTGCCTTTCATGCTTATTCTGAATACAGAAATAATCTGAGTGTAACATGAAGATCATGTTGGAGACAAGCCATTTCCTCACGGCAACTACCTCAACTTCCTTCTTTCATATATTTCCCTTTGTATCCATGCCCCCTGTGCCCACATGTCCTGGGAAATCCTGGTCTCCACCTTCTTCCTCTCCAGCTTCCAGAAACACTTTCTTCTTGGTGCCTCTCTTGCTCTCCATTTTGTGACATCAACCAAGAAAACATTTCCCAAGACAAACAAAAGGAGTAGAGGATGGGAAAGAGTTTAAGGCTCCCTCAGCAGCAATGTGTTGTCAAGGGACTGGATAACAAATTACTTTGAGTGCATGAGAATAAAGGGTTGTTTCAGCCATGGATATAGAGAGATTGTAAAAGAGAATAAAAATGGGAGGAAGCCCTCCCCTCCCGCTGCCTTTTTGTTACCCCACCTTTACTCCCCATCACTATGTATAACCCAGCTCCACTAAAGAAGCTACTTCCTCTTGCTTCCTTATGTCAGACAGCCTCAGAAATTAAAAAGAGATCCAAGAACAAAGAGAGGTTCCTCATGCAGGTGATGTTTGCCTATGGTGTAGTTAAAATTTAACTCATCCCTGGCTGCTGCAGCTGGCATTGGCCTGAGTAACCATCATCCCCCTCAAATTCCAGGAGAAGGGGAGGTTTTTAAAATAATGGTTCTTGCACCAGGGATCCCACTGAGAATGTGAGAAACTGCAAAGCTGAGCCACCGAATGACAAGGATATTCTCCATTATTTTAAATATTTTATTAATTTTTATTAACATATGGAAAATCTTTATCTACAATTATAAGGTACGCTTCAAAAAAGTTCATTTATTCAATGCAAGGGATTAGCTTTCATAAGAATAAAAGTCATGCCAGAGCCAAGCCAGTAGGGTCTCCCTGGAAACATTCCTGTTTGAAGTTTTTATTGGTTGCTGATATGGCATATTTTGCTCTGTAGTCCCGGAAAGAAAGAATCTATACATAAATAATGAGAGTAGAAAGATGAAGCCAGAAAATATAAAGCTTGTACCATACGTGCTCTGTTTGTGCATTTCATCTTGTTACAGCAATTATGGGATTACAGGGCCCGGTCCCACTAGGATTTGTGTCACAATATGAGTAGAGTTTATAATTAAGCTAATGATTAGCTTCAACTTTTGTTATTCACACACAGTAATAAAAAGCTGATCTTCATTGTTGAGGTCTGGCTCATCTTATGATAGGAAAAGGATTTTATCAAACTAAAACAAACTGTTGATGCAGAAAAACAGTAACATTTCATTCTTTCAGTTTAAATCATGAACATTTCAGATAAAGTGTAAGGCAGGTTTTGGACTATTGCTTTCTTCTGGGAAGAAGGATATGGCACTTCCTAGGTTTTTTGTGTTTTTTTTTTTTTTGTTGTTGTTGTTTTGTTGTTGTTGTTGTTTTGTTGTTGTTGTTGTTGTTGTTGTTTTTTTAATTTATTTTATTTTTTCTTGTTATTAGTGTAGGAAGACTATTTAATCAATGACCTATGGCCAAATTTGAAATACCATTTTTACAGAAAGGTAATACAAAACTTTTTTTATTTATTAAGAATAAAAAAAAAAAATATATGAAAATTCACACAGTCTGAAAATAAAGTATTTCTATCAGCACAACAAACCAAAATCTCATACAGAGTACAAATAAATCATAAGATAATTTAGCCCAGGAAAAGAAAAGAGTACTAGAATTTGAGAAAACAGGACTCTAGAATTTGGAATATAGACCTGGACTATAAAGTCTGTAGGTATGCTTTTTGTTTTATATACAAGTCACTGCAATTCTACATACCTCTAAAACTCTGAGTCAAACCAATCAAAAGCTTACAGGTAGGATGTTAGCTTAAAGATTTATTTTTTTAAGTTGTTTTGCAGTCAACTTGGATTATCATAACAACTGAAATCCATACTTGTATTTTACAGTTAGGGTCATTTTTCACTATTGCGTGTATTCATTTTTCCCCTCATTTCACCTGAACATAAAAGTGAGATGGTTTGTCTACTCACAGATGCTGTTATTATAGGCCAGAGACCCTTATTCTGCTCTGTAGAGATTGTCTAGACCAAACTACTTGCTCCATTAATATCCTCTTGCCACAGGACCCAGAATACTTTTCAACATCAGATAACACACTTAAGACCAGAAGATCAGCAGCCACCAGAGTCACATGTCACAGGAACGGGCAGGGAGGATCAAAAGCATCACCCGAATTGTAGTCCTTTGTGGTAGAAGAGGATTTAGTAGGTAAATTCCTAGATAATTTTATTACACATTCACCGTCTCAAAGCTTTGGTTGCTTGGTAGAGAAGATTGTTATTTAGCAGTTAAAGCTGAGGAATGAGACCTATAGGTTCTGTTTTTTATTATGTCTGTTCCAGTTTACTGTGTCTTCTTGCATACCATTGCATCCGCAGATTCCCACATCTGTGAAATAAATGAATCTGCACAGGCTTCAGCTCAAACTTGCAAGAAGCTGCATACAGTCTTGCTTTGCTGCAGACGTGCTAGCCAACAGCTGTGATTTCCTTAGATTTGCTGTGCCCACAAATTTATCAAAACTAGGATTATTTTATCTCGTTCTACACTAATAATTTTATCGGGCCACTATATACAGTAACCAGACAGATTAGAGGACAAGGACTCGATGGTGTTTCTTCTGTACTGGTATGAGACATAGTGAAGAGGAATATCAGAAGATGGCATTGTGAGATGCATTTACCTTACAATAGAGGTAAATGATTGCAGATCCTATAAGCATACTTAAACTAGGTTTGAACTAACTCACCCAAATACAGCTGTATAAATGCAGCAATGATATGAGTTTCATTCATGGAATAGCTTCCCCCCTGCTTGACACGTGCAGACAAAATTAAAGCCTGTGCTGTTGTGATTATTGTGCCTTAAGTATCACAGAAAGGCTGTTAAAGCTGATGCTGGCATGACCTTCAGTTGCACCTCTGGAAAGAAAATCAGACTTGTCAAAGGGTGAGAAAGAGAGAGAGACAGAAAGGCAAAGCTGCACTTATGCTGAAGCTTCTGATTCACTTTGGATAATCAAATAAAAAAAAAAAAAAAAAAAAAAAAAACACAAACAAACAAACAAAAAAAAAAAAGGGAAAAAAAAAAAAGAAACTGCACAACTTTGCTTAGCCTCCCAGTCTATTATACTTTTTGACCTGTATATAATCTGGTCTAATCCTCCTGGATATTTAAAGCTATGATGTTATTATTTACTTTGGCTCACAACCCTGATTACATTTGGGTTTTAGATGTGGACAATAGTTTCATTGAGATAACTGTTCTTTTGTGCATCAGAAGTATATAATTTGTGTTAATTCCTAACAGGAGGGCATAAAGCCCTGTAATGCATACAGTTATTGGGAACCTTGTCATTATTTTCTGCAATGGCACATGTAAGAATATGGCTAACTTTACAGAAGAAAATATATTTCAATGGAATCAGTGTTCTGCTATTATATTAAAACTGTCACAAGTATTTAATTCACAGTGTCATACAATCAGTGATGCATATTTCATATATCCTTAATTTTGAGAAATTTATTTCAGCCTCAGTGTTGTTCACTTATCATCAAACCTTCTCTGATGTCTTCTCACTTTTATTTTTGGGAACCATTTACACAAACACTAATGAGTAACTCAACAAAACTTTGAGAAAGAACCGGTCATTTCCATGTAACAAATAAATCTCCCAGAGTCTTAATTGTCTTTCAGGAAATTTCTCATTTCGAGTTTTTAGGACACATTTTTCCAGGCTTTTCCATACCACTGGGATTTATCACCATTCACAGATAGGTTCTGACTTCAGAAAAAAAAAAAAAGATATAAAGGATTATGTTTGTGCAGGAAGTTTTGTTTGCATAGTTTGTTCTTAAAAAAAAAATAAAAAAGTACAGTTACAGTTTTGCACAATTGTATTGGCAGAGGAGACTATCTTCTCAAACTCACAATTTAATAGAAATGTAGAAGGGACAGCAGAGATCATCAAAGCAAACATTACTTTTTTTTTACTTCTTAGTAATATCAAGAATACTGCAGCCATCACTTGTGAACACATCCTCACTTGTGTGATCAAGGAGGCTACTCAAGGATGTCATCTTTCCTGCTCTCATCCAGCACCCGTGCGGTTTTCTCTCAGCTCTCCACCAGTTCTTGTGGGGAGCCACAGCTCCTAGCTTGCAGACCTAAATGCCAACCCTTGCCACTCAGGTAGAAACATGTGTGAAATAGTCATGTGTAGGCATCCTGTCTCCAACAGCTGTCTTAACAATAGCACAGTCTTTTAAGTGAGGGCCTCAGAAGGAAAGAAGTGGTTTGATCATTCAAGAAGGTACTGTTATATGGAAACAGTTCTGTTCGTGACATTCCCATCTAGCAGCTTCTTATCAAAAGTTATATTTTTCTTCTTTACCTCAAGTGATGGAGAATTCTGCTCAGATATCAAGTGCATTGAGTTCCAAGATGCTGTAATATCGGTACCTGTAATACAGCACCTGTAATACAGGCAATACAGTCAGAGTATTATCCTTGTGCATTATAATGTTTCAATTTCTTCAGACTTCCTTCTCAGGGTCACAGAATATGAAGATACATTTACAATACTTTTTTAATCTTCCAATACTAAAATATGTTACATTTCAATTATTTGTCATTCATTTGAATATTTTCTGTTGATTTCTGGCAAACCTTAGAAACAAGGGCTGTAGAGAAATCCTGGTGGATTTCGATTAGGGCTCCAGTTACTGAGAACTATGGAAGACTGCAGTTACCTTTCACATGACGAGGTTTTCTGAAATGATAATAGCAATGGAAACCAGTTCCACAAAACAGGCAGGGAAGATGCATCAACCCTTTCCTCCTCAAATGTTTCTCCAAAAATGGCCCTGACCTAAGAGGGATTTTTAGTTACATGCAACATTTGAAAAATAAATAGAAGGCTCGGGGAAAAAAATATAAATCTTAAGGATCCTATTTTTTGACAGAAAAGATGGAAAAGATTTATTTTAAGACAGAGTCACAGTCTTACTCACTGCCTCTATCGACAAAACTGAAGACATATTTTATCTTCTTACACTGCACAGAGATTAAAACTTCACTTTAAACTGTCTCTGAAAAGAGATGTTACTGTACATGTGAGGGACTGGAGCACTGCTACCAGTCTGTACCTTGTAATTCAAGTCCTTTCCTAAAGGTCAGATTATTCTGTGGTAACAGGTGTCCAAAAGTAGTTTTAACATAGGAAGACAGAATACGAATTATACTGAAGACCAGTTGTATTACAGAATTATTTTACAGCATCTTATATATAAAGTTTAAGAACAACAGCTTTTGGAAATTGTATTTTTACATTGTTTTGTTTATTCTGTATATTTGGTTTTGGGATAAATTTGTGAAAATGGAGGAGATTTTAATCTGCATTGCCTCAATAGTATAAAAAACTAAGATAAATTTACTGATTCTGACATTTTAAAGGCTTGTGGTTTTAAAAGTAGGTCATGTAAGGTGCAGAAAGTGCTCTTCAGCAATTTGGACTGAATAATGCCAGAGCTTTTCTTTTTTTAGTATAAATATCTTGAAATAATTCTACTTAATTAGATTTCTTTAATTCTAGCTTTTATTTAAAATCTTAAGAGATTGATGTCTGGTTCCCATCTGCATTTGGGAATGGTTTCATAGAATCAGACAGTATTTCAGTGTGATCATTCATCATGCTCAGAAGTGTGAAGTTAAAATTCAAAGAGGAAGTGAAAACATATGTCAAAAGAATAAAAGAAAACCTTGATAAAGACATCACTTTATGTTAAAGAAAACTTCTAACAGCATTAATAATTACACTGTCTTTGTTTTCCTGTTATTCTTATTTGATTTTGCTTACCTCAGATTAAATACTCTTTCTCAAAATGTGGTATAAAAAAAATTCAGGCATATAGAAGTTGAAACTAAAAGCTACCACCTTAAATTGGAAAATTTGCAAGAATGGCAACAATTTATTCTGTGACATTTTAGATTCTTACAAATAGCCCAAATGAAGACTTATGATCATTTGAAAATGCTGTATTTCATATAAATCTCAACATCACAGGAATAACAGTTGGAGTTTTGGAATTGACTTCAGAGGAGCCAGGATTTTAACTCATATCCCATAACTGTTTAGGGCAGAATGGGAAAATGATACTGTAGCATTACATCAACTGTGAGGCTTATACACAATTATCTATTATCCCTATTTATTTTTAAAAATCTGTTTACTGATTCTCTATGTAATAATAGAACTGCTGGGGGCAGAATTCTTATGACAATAGATTTCAAATGAAAAACTTTACTGCTTCTCTCTTTCATCCTATCTGACACAGACATTTTCACTTTGTAGTGAACTACTTGAAAAATAAACTAGCCCATTAACTTTTTTGCTGTACATACCCAATCCCTTGATTTTACTGTAATCTGTAGCTAGCATGGAAATCATATCAGCATGATTTTTAGAAAGAATGGTAAGATATGAGCATGAAAACCTGAAGAAGGGCCAAGATTTTAAAATCAATGCCATTTTCTTTTTCTCTGCTGCTGAATAGAACAACAAGTTTTGTGACAGCCCTATCTAAACAGTTAATCACCATTATATTATTTATGTGGAATACAGTTTTATAGATTAGATTTTAAATAAAACTTTGATAAATTCTGCAGATATTAATATCAGATAGGGAGTTCCTGAAAATGAGCTGGTTCCTGCAAGTTTATGAAGTGTCTCGTAGATATATTGGTTTGGACATAGAAAAGGAAAGGTAAGGAATTATTGCAAACATGTGTGTGTAGATGACATACACCTCTTCCCTCTCCTCTCCACTTCTCTGTCTCCCATTCTCTCCCCTTTTAATGCTGTTATGTTCATATACCTCTCTGTGCTTATCCTTCTTCCTCTATCCACTTTTTTCTTAACATCTGCTTCTTAAAACAACCTCCTCTTTTTTTCATTTAGTCATCAGTAGTTCCAAAAGCACATTATCCATTTTATGCATGAATGTTTCTGTTTCTAACTTTACATTTCTTGGACCCTGCTCACCACACAGGCATGCAGATGTCTAGCTTTAAATATTCAGGCTTGCTGAGCACAACATGAATACAGATCAATGAAGTTAACAATGAGCATAAATATTTACAGCATCAGAACCCCAAATTTCTACTATTTAAATACATAAACAAGCATCTATTTCACATAACTGTGCATACCCTTCTGCTTAAAAATTAAAACTTTCTGGAATAACCATATGGATGTTGATTATGTATTTAGATACATACGGAGCTGGCAGTCAAACTTGAGTCAGGATAATTAAAGATGTCTGCCTCAGCTGGTGATGACGTACAGTATTCTTCAGTGTCATTATAGGTATAAAGTTTTTTTAACTGTCTGCTGTAATTCCATCTAAATCTTTGCTTTAAAGAGAACTTAGATCAAAAAATTCAAGTTTCTTTTCCATATAGCAAGTAATGAATTCATCCTTCTTCTAACAATTAGGGACTGTTCTACAGATCTTCATGTGAGAGTCTAACTGGTTCCAATTTTCAGAACAAATTATTATAAAAACTTATGTATTTTTAATTTACAAACCTATGAAGGTAAGTCAAGCATAGACAGCACCAAGTTCCAAACATCCTGTATACACTACCATGGCTGTCTTCTGAGATTTGCTTGGTGAAACATTATGAAGAGCTTCTATTACCTCTGAAATCTCATAGATGACTCAGCCATGTTGTATTCCTATCATCAGAAATGCTGCCACTTGAAATTATGAAATCATCACTGCAGCTGTACACAAAGTTTAAAATATACATATTCAAGGTTTCCAAGTAGATTTCAATTGCAGATGTCAAACACTTCAGAATCCATGTTGAACTTATTCATATTACCCTTACAGTTACTGGTTACTAATATTTAAATAGAACACACTGTGATTTCTTTTTTTTTTGCAACTTTACCTTATTTCTAATGACTAACAGCTAAAGCAAAACAACATTTTTGATAACTCTTTACAAATGTCAAAACATCTGGGTAAATCTGATTTTTAAAAAGTGAATAATTTATCATTTCTAATTTATAAAGCATTTGAGTTAATCTACAGGAAGTATTGAAATCCTCTTAGTCAGTGAACAAGTACTTTGGTAAAGTACGGATTTGCAATCTAGCATAAGAATTTCAAGTTGTTTACACATGGAAGATTTCAGTTGCAACCTGAGAGTGTCTTTGAAGAAAACTGATTTTCATGCCAAAGACAACTCAAAAGCATTCTGGGTAAGTACCTCTAATATCAACAGAGTGAGTGAGTTAATGTAGTTTAACCTTCTTTTTAACATCCTGAAAGAACATTACAGAAAGTGGAAAAACAACTTAAGTGCAAGCACAATCCAGATGATATGTGCTATTTTCCTATGTTCTGTATGATAAAAAATGCATTTCAAAAGACTCAGGTAAATGACCTTCACCTGTTTTTAGCTATTTTCTCTAACAGCCTTTATTTAAATCATTGTTAAATGAAATGTCTACATAGCCTATTATTAAATAAGCTTCTAAGTATGTTTACCAAGCTATCTTCAGAGAGCATTACCAAGGAGTTCATCTACTCATCATCTTCCAAGCAAATTTTCATAACATCAGAACATGCTAGATTACAGGTCTGAACCCTGCAAATACCATTGTTTAAACACACACAGTTCCCCTGACTTCACTACTGGACTATCTCTATACTAAAAGTTATTACAGATCCAGAACCAGAAGACAGAAAACTTGATTCAAGCTGAACTTGCATTTTTCAATATTTTGTGAGGAATTGTACTGGTCACTTGTCATCTTCATTAGCTGAAAACTTTGCTTGTTTATGTTGAATGAAATAGTCATAAGGAAAACGCTGCATTGGATATCCAAACAAAGTTCTAAAAACCAAGCCCCTTTCCTTGTAGCATGATCCAGACTTTTTAGATATGACTGCATTCCCTTATTGTCACATAAGCCATGCAGCCACAACTCTGAAATCCTCTCTGCTGAATACACCAGTAGTCTCTGTTCTTCTTTCTGGAAATTCAGTGCACCAGCCAGCCAAACATCCACTGCAGTGGTGACAACAGTAGTATTTCTCTTCCACTGAGCAGTGTCTGCAGATGTTAAGAAAGCGGGAGGACTGGGCTGTCAGCTCCCTGCCATCTGCAGGCTTCAGCCTACCTCTTGCCTGCTGCAGTAAGCATACCAGCCCCACGCTCAGATCACCTGTGTGAGCTGTTTGGCAGCCAGGACCAAAAGAGTCAGAAAAAGGAAAAGCAGCAGAAGGAAGAGTGGTGTCAGTCTAATTGCTAGAAAATTAAGGGTAGGCCTGAGTGGGAGGGATGGAGTCTTAAAAAGCAACTAGGTACCTTATGACCAAATTTAATTAGGCTAAATACAGTTATGGAATAATGATAAACATACGTGTAAGAATGCAAGGGAAGTCAAACCATTCATATTACTTATTACATACCCACAAGTCAGAAATTGTCCCTGAACAATTGATCCTAAAACATATGGAGAGGAGGGGGCAGAGGAAAAAGAGGTGAGACCTCCATGACCACCTTGTATTCACCAGTCAAGTCACCATAGGAGTCTCAAGGTTGTGTAACCATAGCAAGTCCTAAAAATATAGGTTTATAGAGTTAAATCAATATTTTAAGTGTCATTTGCATAAATACAGTTATTGTTAAAGGGCAAATTAATCATCCTTTAAAATATTATAGTGTCCTCATTAAAATACAGTGTATTTCGTATTATTTTTCCTACAAGGGGAAAAAAAAATGCCTTTATTTTGATACTATTTTTTTATGTCAAATGATGCAACATCTGCAATCTTTGTTAAGTAGAAATTAACAAATAATTTTTTACTGATGTAGACATCAAACAGAGCTATGGTTTCACCTGAATTTTATAAGTTATTACCATCTATGAAGGTTTGTAACATGGGCAGAAAATGTTTAGTGAATGAGGGCCAGGTGTTGATGGAAAATATCATGTCAGCTTCTGATTTCTCTTCCTCTGCATGTTAAATTTGCCCCCTCAGAAAAAAGAGAACTTTTTTTAACATCTCTATCCAATACAGATATGATGCATAGACTTGGGTTAATGGCATCTCCTGATGTTTTGGTTTCAATTTTCTTTGGCTACTTCGCCTTGTCTATAACATGCATCAACAGTTTATAAAACAGATAATGCTTTTATTCTATCTTCCCTGGAATCTGCGTTTTTTCTACCTAACTTTAAGCAAGCTTAGTAACTTCTTCACAGAAGAACTATGTAAGGTATTTCTCAATTCCATCTGTTTTGAATTTAATTTGTTTAAACAAGATATCTGGAAATATATATGCATACATATGTATATATCATCTATTAAAGTAACTTTATTTGGTATGTTTGACCTGAACGAAAAATTTCAATCAGGCTTCAGAACTCACGGCAATCCAGAAACTGCCTTGGTGAAGATGTGTGGCTGGATCTCCAGCCAAAACACCATGCAAATTCTAAGGTTTTTCTGCAAATGGATAGTTTTAAAATTAGTAGCTTTAGGATCTGAGTTAAACTGCAGAAAAGGTATCATAACCCACATCATTCCACTAAAGTCTCAACTCCTGCATCCTGAAGAAAACCACAGGGTGGATCCTTTGATCTGAAACTCTCATAGATGGTATACGTGACCAGCTGCAGGAGGCATTTAGGAGGAAGAAAAGGTTGCTGTCTTGACCCTCTTATCTGCTTTCTTGGGAAGAAGGTCCTTTTCTCTTCCCGCATTGTCTAGATATTCCCTCTCTTTTAGGTGAAAAAAAAAAAAAAACCAAGATTATGTCTCGCTGAAGTCCATGGGAAAGACTTGATTTCACTCTTATCTCTGAGTACTTCACACAGTCTTGGGGCACTACATGGAGACCCAAACATCCTCTTCAACAAAGCTGCTCATGGGAAGGATGACAAGAGGTTGCCCAAAACATAGAACAAATTTCCTTACCTGATGTCTGGGATCTCACTGGGTCCCAAAGGTGCTCACACTCTAGATGCTAGTTTTTCTATGCCCTGAAAGAGATGGGCAAAAAAAGGAGTGGCCAATGTTTCCTTAAATCACTTCATGTTAAGATTTCACTATACACAAAAAGCAAGATGAATTTACAGACTAGGCAAGAAACTATCTTTGTGTTAATATCTTGGTCCGAATAGTTAGATCGGAATATGCAGTCCTCAAAACAGAAAGTAATTAAGTAAATATGATAGCTTTCTTAGATGACAAACAAGGACAGAGTAAAGTCTTCCAAACCTATCATCAGGAGTGGCTTAAGATAAAAAGCAAATTTCTGTCTGACAGATTTCATAATCTGTGGATCACCAGTGCAAGTTACTCAAGAGTCTTGAAAGTTACTTAAAGGAGACAGTTTAAAGGACTCAGTTCAGGGCCACATGGTGTTAAAAACTCTCTAATTTGCATAGAACTATCATGAAAGGAGAGGCCTGAGTTTAGCAAGAACTGGACATAGATGAAAACAGAGTCTGAGCTCTCAGATATAACTATGAGGAGGGCAGCGGAATGATAAGAGGCAGAGAAGAGCTGGGAAGAGGTTCTACTTCTCAAGATGATGAACTAGAACATGAGCTCTAAAATAAGATATACAAAATATATAACAAAATAACTTGACAGATGGCAAACAAAATAGAAAATATTCAGGCATATATATAACAACTGAATCCATGAAGTTAGTAAAACTGTATAAAATTCACTTACAGAAAATCACAAAGGACAGCTAAGTCTCACAGCACAGAAATAAGATTCCTCTGGAATGCAGAGAAGCATTCCCAATCCAAGAGACATAATGTAAAACAGGGCTACAACTTAACACTTCAGATAGAAATGCAATGATAATGCTAATCATTACAGTTTCATTTCATTGTTTAATTTTGTTACATTAGGGGATAACTTTGTGTTTCAGTAAGAATCATGCTGGAACACTCATGGTGTTCTCAGGAGTTTTAAACTTTTGGTTTTAGCTTTTTAGCTTTGACAGTCCTTTAAAAATATTTTTAAAAGCAACAAAAAGGATTGTAACTGGTGTTACAATAGGAAATATTACACAGCATGTATCAGTGTATATTCATATCATAAGAATTACATCTTTTTTTTATCGCCTGCCAAGGTACAAGGCACCTTAGGAAATGTATATTGATAAAGTAGATTACCTTGGCCCTAACCCTGTCTCAACCACATATCCCTCAGCCCTGACTTGAACTTTATTTTTAATTATGATTAATATGTATGGAACATGCAGAGTACAATTATTCCCTGCAATGCAAGTGTAGGCCTCCCATGGAGTTCAATGGAAGCCGCGTACTTATGTCAGAGGACAGAAATTGGCTCAATATGTTTAATAAAAATCATCTCTTCTGCCCTCTGCCTCCAGGCAGATTCCTGTTTGTAACCCCAGTATTATTCATGATTAATAATGCACACGTGTTAAAAATGAAAACTCCCTTTCTCCCAGTAATGTCTCTGCACTCGTTGTTAATAAATATGTTTATAATTAAAATCTTCTCCCCCTGTCTTCTTCTTGCCAGTAGCAGATTCTCAACACTGATCCCACTCTTATGAGCCATAACAAATATATCTAAAGTTAAAATCATCTTCTCCAGCTGTAGAAGTCCTTTGCCATCCGGTTTTCATCTTCAGTTCCTGGAAATATTTTGGCAGCAAATATGACTCCTCCCCGATGCATCCCTCAATCTGTCTGCCACTCCTTTGAGCTGATTTTAACAGGCTGCTTTAAAGTAGGAACAAACCAGAGCACTCAGGAGGTCAAGAGTTCCTCTGCCATATGTAGCTTGAGCCCTCCGAAGAGCATAATGTGCAAGAGCAAGGTAACCAGGGTAACAGGAAAACCTGCAAAAAAAGGGGCAAGACCATGATTTTCATGCCAACTTATATATTTGCCATATGGCAAATTGCTGTCACAAGCTCATGGTTTTTCAGCTAAACAATAATTTTTCCTTGACAGATTCCCCTCTTCCAGGCCATTTCTAACAGGTAAAATGTTGCCAGTGTTATTATTTCCCACAATCACCATTGGTAGTCCTAATACTGATAAACTAGAATCCTTGAATTTCTGACTATTACTTCTAAGGTATATATTGAAAAGTAGAGACAGATAGCTACTGTTATAAAAATACAGAAAATGAAACTACTTGGTTTTGTCAAGTGACTGGATTACCCAAACACAAGTGGCAGTTGTACTTTGGCATTCATTCTGGAGAGAATCACAAACCATGAATTAATGGCCTCCTCAGGTGCCCAAAGCTAAAAGAAGGGCTTTGCAGTCACAGGGCCCTCCATGGGTGTGAGAAGGATGAATACTGATCACTAGAATCCAGGGACCAATAAGCAACTATTAAATTTACCACAGCCAAGAAAATGAGGACTGTATGAATAAATAAATAACAGCATTTCCATTTCATCGCACCCCAGAAATGCTGAAACCCCATTTTATTTTTAATTAAAGAGTGAATAAAGGGGAGGTGAAAGGGGTCACCTTTAATACATTAGAAAGGCCTAATGTAACTCAGTTGTAGTAGGGCTCAAGAAGTGTATTCAATGGCATTTCCGAAAAAAAAGCCTTGTGTCAACATTCAAATTGTGCTGGTACTCAATAATGCTATTATTTAGTTGCAATAAAAGCTACTAAGCCTCATGCTTGTCTTGATGGTGAGTGCTCTGACTGTAGATCACACAGTTACTTGAACTAGTGTGAAACTAGCCATTACAGGTGTTACAATGGAGACATTATTTATAAATGGAAACATTTATAAATGTTCCAAAAATGACAGTACACTCTTACTATGCCATGGGAAAATACAAGCAAACAAACAAAAAAAAGAAAACCCACAAATCAAACCAACCAACCAACCAAAGACCTCAACACACACACACACAAACACCTACCAGAAAAAGAATCCCAAGAAATAGTATCCCTGAATTAGAAATCCAACTGTACTTGAAAGACAATGAACAGGCTCTGGATTTGCAGAACAAAATGCAATAACGATCTCTTAGAAGTTTTTCAAAAGATAAGAGAATTACCCTTGAGAAATTGTCTGGGGAACATCATGAAGGGTGTGAGTTGGTGACAGAAAGAGATGCTTTTGCTTTGGAAGACTAAGCTGAACCCATAGGCCTTCTCAGATCCAGGAAGGATAGGCCTTGGAGAATGGCTGCTTTGCCTTTTACAGTTTCTCTTAAACGATTATTTGAGCTATAGAATCATAGAATCATTTAGGTTGGAAAAGACCTTTGAGATAATGGAATCCAACTGTATTCTCTGTTGCAAATGGTATTTTGACCACCGATCACCAGCCTTCTATTCTTTTGGGGAAGAGAGCTGTAGAATGCGAGCACTTGTCATGGGAAACTGGAAGTCAAGGTGGGACTGGAAGTTAAGAGCCACCTTAAAAATGAGAGAATTACATGACTCAGGTAACCACTTCTGGCCTGGGACATGATAATGAGGACATAATGATGAACAGAAAAAGCCATCGGTTCATTCTGACTATGGAAAAAAAATCCTGTATATAACTCCTTTGGTAAAAAGCATATATAGAAGCTATGAGGGATTGATCAGCCTTCTTGAGTATTTCAATTCTACTTATAAAATCTATAGTAGAGATGCATAATTCTGTATAAGCTTTATTTTCTAGGATGGTTTAAAAAATATACAGATTTTTCTTAACCTTAGTTCTTATATAGGATTCTGCAAACACATCTGCCCTCTTTACTGCCCAATAAACCAGGGTGGACTGAAAAAAGAAAAGTTAAGAACTTAGTTCAGAAGAACAGCATTCATGGGCATTTTGAGTGTATCAAAAGAATTTATTGGAGCTCAGAATTTGGCTGAGTACACCAAGTGCAGCATGTTTGGAAGGGATCCTGCTGGCTGTCACATACCATATAGCTGTTCTGAGCTGAAAGCTGCAACCATTAAAATGCATTTTTAGTGCTTGAACTTGTAAAAGTGAATAGTACTACTAATAATGATCATGTAAAGTAACAAAGAAAATAAAATTATTTTCAAAAAAATGGAAACCTATTATATGATCAACTATATATTTTTTCTTTTTGCTGAAGGAGAAGGTTACTTTCATCTTCTTTTTAGTAACAATATTCAACATTCCAGTAATGTTTAGTGCAGACAGCTATTTGAAACTAAAGATAACGAGTCACATTTACTAAGCAATCAACTCAATCTCCAAGGAAGACTCATCTCATATTAAATACAACATTCAAGTTCCAGGAAGCTGAAATTTTATTATTGCATTCTTTAAAACAACATGAGCTTGTAACAATTAGAACTAATTATAATCAAGCTCAAGGTAGGTGACATTTCCCATGACCTCCCCTGAAGTCTTTGGATGTCCTTTGGCTTACATTGGTTGTCTTCCTTATGCTTGCCCTGGACTTTACATAGGGCTAACATTTAGGGTCAGACCAGGCTTAATGTTTTCATGCTTGAGGTTTTTGTGAGTTTTTGTGGGTTTTTTTTTGTTTATTTGGTTGGTTTTTAATGGGACACTTTGCCCCTCCATTATCCTAGGGAAAATGCCTTATCTTAACGTGTTGTGGGAAATACATATCTGCCGTATATGGTTATGTTACTTGTAATATCTATCTTCCTCAAAGCCAGTCTGTTGATTAAGTCTCAAACCATCAATAGTTAGCAGTATTAGTTTGTCTATCTTATCATAGCAAATGGAGTTCCTGACAACCAGTCTCTACCTGTAAATAAAATTGTAAGTGCACACTGAAAGGATATCTTAACCTTCAGGAATGTTCATTTAATTTTAAAAGACCTGGGGGAGTTTTTATATACTCACTATTTCCACTCTGTCTTTTAGGAGTCCCTCACTATTACTAGAAGGGGACACCTGCTGGAAATAATAATCAAGGACAAAAATAACTGCTGGTGGTTCTGCTGGACTGTTGCTTGCAACTGCAGGAATCTAGTGGATGTGATCATTTAATATGTACAGCATATACTTTTTATATTCAACACTGATTTCTGCAAAATTATTAAACTTGTTCTACTACAAAGTGCTGTGATTTGGATTCTTTTAATTGGGAAACTTTTCAGTGCATTAGGTAAAGGGCTCTTGTTTAAATTCACAATAAAAAGCACACTTCCTAACCACAACACTCATCCGTTTCTGTAAGACTAACACTTAAATTTTGCTTTTGCATTTTATGGTTATTTTTGTAATGGTATTTGTTCCATTTCTAGATAGAAGCAGAAAGTATTATTTCAATGAATTAATTCCTTACACACTGGAAAATTTAAAAAACAAAAACAAAAACAAAAACAAAACCCAAACAAACCAGGGGGGATATAGAAAGGGTAAAGAAGAACAGTTTCAAGGTACATGCAGATCAAAAGAAGAAAAAAAAATCCAACATTTGGTCACTTCTTAAATAATAAAGGATAAATAAAAGTTACACTGGTGTGCTAGGTTTCTGTGTATGTGTGACAGGGTTTCTGGTAGTGGGGGAAGGGGCTACAGTGGTGGCACTCTCTGAGAAGCTTCTCGAAGCTCCCCCAGCTCCAAGTCAGACCCATCTCTGGCCAAGGCCAAGCTGATCAGTGATGGTGGCTGCACCTCTGTGATAACATATTTAAGAAGGGGAACCTAGAAGGAGGAGTGGGAGTTGTGAGGAGGAGCTGTGAGGAGCACACCTATGTAAACACTGAGGTCAGTGGAAGGAGGGAGGAAGGAGCAGGGGGGGGAAACTGGAGCAGAGCCCCCAGGCAACCTGTGGTAAGATAGCACAACTTCCCCACCACCACCTCCCCACGGCCCATAGAGGTTTATGGTGGAGCGGAAGCCCACCTGCAGACTGTGGAGGACCCCACGCTGGAGCAGGTGGTTACACCCAAAGAAGTCCAGGACTCTGTGGGAAGAAGCCCCCACTTTTGTAGTTCAGCACTGGGAGGATTGAAAAACGTGGGAGGGACCCACGTTGGAACAGCTTGGGAAGCTGTGGCTCATGTGAAGGACTCATGTCAGAGAAAGTTCATGGAGGACTATCTCCTGTGAGAAGGGAACCACACTGGAGCAGGGGAAGAATGAGAGGATTCCTCCCCCTGAGGTGGAAAAAGTGGTGAGACTGACCACAACCCCCCATTCCCTGCCCCCTGCACCACTGGGGGGGAGGAGGTAGAGAAATCAGGAGCAAATCTGAGCCTGGGAAGAAGGGAGGGGTGGGGGGAGGTATTTTTAAGACGTGACACTTCTTCTCACTGTTCTACTATGGCTGTTAAGTGTTGTTAGTGTCTGAATTACATTTATGTTCTTTTCTCTTCCCCTATGGAGTCTGTCTTTTGCCCGTGACTGTAATGGGTGAGTCACTCCTCCCTTTCCTTATCTTGATCCCCAAGACTTTTGCTTCATTTTCTCATTACCATTCCTGAGGGGGAAGGAGAGGGTGAGCAGCTGCATGGTATTCAGTTGCCCTTTTGGTTCAAATCAGGACAGCTGGTAAGGACAATAACACATTAGTAAACATGTAACAAAGAAAGTACATAATTTTATTGTTGGTTAAAACTATATCATAAACAATTCAGACATCCTAGTTCTCTGTAAACAGATTCCTGCTGCATGATGCATATCACTGTTGATGCATTTTGGGGTAATGAAATAATAAAACTCTTGTCATTCAAGCTTCCATTTAGTAAATACGCACTTTACACAGTGATAGGAAATATCCACAAATTTAAACCTGAGCTCAATCTTAAGCACCCTTATGAATTAATCTTCATCAGGAAAGAAACAGAACAGAGAAGGAGCGAGAAATAATTGTCCAGGGAAATTAAAAAGTGTTTGAAGATTTTTTTACATACTTCATACAAAGCAGACATGAATGTGAGAGCTCTTGATTTGCTTGCTTCTTCAATAATTCTTTCATGATCAGGTGCAAAATTAGAATTGAATACTACAAAAGTGGAAGTTAGTGATAGGATGTTATTCCATTGAAGATAACATGTTTTCTCAGCTTATTAAAGTACATTGTGTTCTGAATGAATAGAGCTCATTGAAGTAACCAGAAAGAAAATAATGAGATTGATTTTGCTTTTCTCTAGTGTGTACTAAATATTTCAAAAAGGACAAGAGGCTAAATCTAAAGTATAATGAAGTACTTATCATGCATCTTGAATAGAACTGAGGTGCCAGTGTCCAAAATTCAGATCCAGACAATATTTCCCACTGTCCCTCACAGATCTAGATGTGTATAGCCTCCGCCAGGCTGAGACCCTTGGGACTTGCTTGATGTGTCAGACTAACCAGACCCCAGCAGGGTACTTCTCTGGCCCAGAGGATCAACCAGGTGAGTACCTTTGAAACACTCCTAACGTACATCTCCCACCCACCAGAGCAGGTCTCCCTGTGCAGCAATCACCTTCTCTTAATCACAGTTAGCAGAAAATATAGTAGTATTAGGGTGTCCTGCCTTTTCTATACAGCACAGAAGGTTGCATCCCTAAAGTGAGACAGCAGAACCCACTACTCCCTCTGCAGGGGGGATTTCAATCTTTGCCACCTGCTCCCCAAGACAATATCCTAGCAGGGCAAGCTGGGAGGTAGGATGCTGGCCCCAGCTCCAGGACAGTTCATGTATTTGGTACGAATCAATCACAGCCATGGATGATTCACAGCTTATTTTGAGGGGGTGTATTAATATATATATATATAAATTTTTAAAATGTATTTATAAATATGTATGTACAACACCTGTTACATATGAAGGGGAGAAGATAAAAGACTGAGAAATGATTATGGCGGGATCAGAAAAGTGTCTTGGTGAACAGGGTTAAAAAGACATTTAGAGCAAAAAAGGATTAAGGATCTCTTCCACCACTGCAAACAGAACTTACACACTAGTTCTAAAGACATAGTTTTCATCAGTCCCACAAAACATAAGCAAAAAAAAAAAAAAAAGAAAACACATAACATAAAGCACAGAAGTGACAAACCAGGGACAGCAAGGATGCACTGAGTCAGTACAATCCTAGCATTAATAAAAATGTTGCAGGTGGCTGCTGTTGACACTAAGGAAGAATCCAATTTTCATTCTGATGATGGTTTCTCTATGCATGCCTAATGATGCAAAGGCTTTTAAAGTACAAAGCACTTTAAAATACTTTTACCCAGCCACAGTTATATTAAAACCTCTGAGGGTACCTAAAATGTCGTATTCCAAGCCCTTTTTTTCCAGTTAATTTTATGCTTATTTAGCATGTTTCAATTTAAAACCTGGAAAGGAGAAGTTTCCCTACACTGAGCAGATTCCCATTCACATCTTATCCAGAGTATATACACCTGGAACATATCACTCACTCCTGCCTTTTCCGTTGCTGTGCTGAACTGTGGGACTGAACAGCTGACACTTAGATAGCACAAGCCACAGGGGGAGAATCAGCTAAGATAAAAACACAAGCCACAGGGGGAGAATCAGCTAAGATAAAAACCTGAGTGCAACTTTTAATTCAACTTTGAAAAGTCAGAAGCATTAAAACTCTAAGACAATCTCAATTTAAAAGAAATTCAAATACTACATATAGGGATTTTTTTATGACAATGAATTGGAAGAGTAAGTCCTCTGAATAATTTTCTTAATATTTTTAAAAGATGTGTGGCATGGTGGTACTACACAATGGAAGAGGAATTATAGTTATTGTTTCAGATGAGGTGTGTTGAAAGACCTAGGACTGATGCAGTTGGCAGCCTTGGAATTTGTCTTCTTATTACTACCATCTGTGTCAATTTCAGTATCCATTACAAGGAGAAAAAAGCAGGAGCACTTTCTTGTGTACGTGACCCTGTTTACGTGCAGACCTTCAATATCTGCAGCAGAGACTGGGAGTGGTCTCATTCTCCACTAAACATAGTGAGAGATTCCAACGGCCAGATAAGAGTTCTGTTTATCAGCTTGTAAACAAAATTCAGTGATAAAATTGTGCTTTTCTTCTTTTCCATAAGTCTTTCTTCTGGTTTATTTTTTTTTTTTTTTTTACCAACTGTCATGATGCTGATGAAAAACAATCTCTTTGCCTTTTTGAACCTGATGTCTCTTACGACAGCAATCTTATAAAACCTAAGAGAGCAGTAGACTAGTGCTTTAAGGGTTTTTTTGGTTTTGTGTGTGTTTTTTTTTTTTTTTAATAAAAAACAATCATGCTAGCTGGAAGTTAGCAAAGAAAAACTGTTGCACCTAATATGTGAAACAGTTGGCTTATAAATAGGCTTGGAAGCAGCCTGAATTATTTCAGGGAAGTTAAGTGGACTGTAACCAACTGCAAATTTAATATCCAAAAGAATACTGCTGATACTAGATTTTTAGATTCCCTTACTTAGTTTGTAAGATGACATCATCTGAAGACTTATTGAGATGATTGTTAAATGGTAGTTTATATATGCCTTTCAAACTAGAATGAAGCAGAGAATATTTAAGTGGGTGAAACATACATCATGACTAACGCTGTCCTGCTTACTGATTATGAAAATAAGAATCTTTTTCTTCACAACCTTCAAAAACTTGGGTTCATCTCCCCATAATTTCATCTTGCATAAGATCTGCCTTTGACAGAACAGATAATAGAAAGCAAAGGCTAGGCAAATGAGGAACTGTCAAGGCTACTTGTCACATAAACTTTTTTTTTTCTTTCCTGTTACTGTGTTACCTGTTCTTTCTGTCTTTCCCATTATATTTTGTTATAATCGAAAGAGAGCTGATTAGATGCTTCTTTAATATAGTGAAATGATGGTAACCGTAGAGAGTTACTCAAGAAGTAGTGAAAGGGGGAATGGGAGAAGAATAGTTATTTTTATTTTAATTCCATTCTCAGCTAGCAGAAATAATCTAATGTGTGTGAGTTCACAACAGGCATCCTCCCATTTCAGAGTAATCTCCTGTTATGGACCACAGTCCTTAATGGAGCATAATTGTTGCCCATCACATCCAAATAATTTTTCCAACAGCGAACCGCTCTGTACACTTCACAGAAAGGGAGAAAATGTGACCAATCATAGATGTGCCTCAGAACATTACTACAGAAAACTGAACGTTCCTGTTGGTAAATATACATTATGCACCAGGCCAAAGTTTCACTGCAAAGGCCAGACTCTATTACTTTGTTGCCTTGGAAAATGGTTCCTACAGGTGAATATTGAAGAGGATAGCAAACAGTGTAGATATGTTTTAATTTCCTTCCACATGGCTGGAATGCCTTTCCCTATGTAGTATTCTTTCTCAACTGAGGTGTATTTTGTGTCCACATGGATAGACTTAATTGAGGTCATGCCAGCCCATTATTCTAAAGACATTCCCAGGGAGATAGCATGTGAACAGGCAGTAATAAGAATGTGACCATATGGTACATCATACAAAAAATCTGATAGTAAAGATACTAGTAAAAAACACTAGTAAATACACTGTTATTGGACTCTCCAATTCAAATGTAATCACATATATATATACATATTTTATTTTGACATGACCATTGTATTTGGTGAATAACTGGTGAAAAAATATCTGTCTATATAACAGTATGTTCAAAGAAATCTAGATGAGCCACAGTTCCACTGAAATTGTGGTGGTTTATGTAGAGTTGATGACAGGTGGCCATAACCACAGACACATGTACTTCCTAAACAACGTGCTAGTTCTACTTTAGTAATTTAAATCATTATAAACTAAGTGGTTTCCTTTGATTTCTAAAATCTGCGATATTTCAACAGGGACATTAATCATCAGTGATAACCACTGAAGAGCAGAAGAACCACCAAATTTTGGTTTTGCAAATGTTACATTAGCCTCAGCTGTTTCTACATCAGGAAACATGAGAGAGATTAATATAAAGTACCTGTAAAATTTCTGTGTAAGAAAAGAGAAGCATGTACTTTAAACCACACCTCAGCATCTTCATTCAAAAGTTCATGCTTTGAAAAAATTCTGTATTTTGTATTAAAAGTTTGCATTTGTAGATTTCAGAAGGGATTTAACAGAACATGAGAAGTAGAAGATAGATGATATCTATTTGGAAGAACAGAATTCTGAATTTGACGATTAACTTTGCACTTATCTAGTGTTTTACAGGTGGATTTGCTTGGCCAACTTAAGTCTATATGAAGTAGGAAAAATGAGACCCAAAGAAGCTACACAAATCCATTCATGAAAGAAGGAAAAAAAAAAAAAGTTAAAAAAAAAAAGTCTGAGACCCAAAGGTTAAATCAGAAATGGTAGTAAGAGAATTCTTCCAGGGGTGATAAGAGCCAAGAGGAATAAGAAGGAGCTGTATACTTACAGTTTTATACCATACATTGTAAAAAAGTTCATAACTTCATATATACACTTCAGACTATGCCATCTTTAGAAGAAATTTGCTAAATTGCACAGAACAGTACATTAAAATAAAAGTATGATTCCTAGATATAAAGTCTTTTTCACATCCCCAGGCACTCTGAAATTGTTACAACTATTACAATGACTGGTTAGATAAGAACAAGAATGCTAATTTACATGTCTATTCTTAATTGGGGCAGCAATTCCATTCAACAGCCTGCCTCCACCTGATTCCTAGAACCAGCCTTTTGTAAGAGGGAAAGTTGGCTGCCACTGACTGTTTTTTTTTTTTTTTCTCAAAGTAGCACTTGCCATTAAGTCCAAAACAGAAGCATTTATTTTAAGTGTCTCCAGACCTTCAAATGTCAAATTCAGTGAATGACTGTGCAAAGTATATTAAATATCTTCTGATCTACTCTCCAATATCCTATAATTATATCTATTTTGTGTTTGGTTTTATGTTCTTGTAATTTCTGATTTTTTTTTCTATACAAAATTCTAAACTCCAATTCCCCAGGATCACATAAGAATTTTTAATAATATTTTGCCATCATAACTATTTTGACCGAAACACTCTTAGAACAAGTGCTAGAGTCTGTTTAATAAGGAAATAAGACCTATCAAGGAAATAGAGTTATCTGAACAATAGGGTTCATTGTTTTATTTTTAAATTTCTTTCTGGTAACTCTTGTCTCATTACCATGTGTCAGAGGGATATGATGCATCTCAGCCTTTGCTTGACTTATGGAAAAATAAAAAGATAATATCTTCTTTTTGGAGCAATGAATGTTCAGAATGTGCTTGAAAATTAAAAGAGTAACCATGCTTTCATGCTGTTTCATTAACCTTGAACAATGGGGAAAAAATGACCAGAAATATACATTTCATTAGTAGGTGTGGTGATCTCTGTGAGGAAAAATGAAAGAACAGAAACATTTCCAGTTCTGTAAATCAGCCTGACAGAAACAGATGGAACCATGTCCTACCTCTGATAAAACTATTATCTCCATCGTCAGGGCATTTCAGGACAGCTGCATAGTTGAATATTATTTTTCTGGAATATCTGATGAGGTGTTTATAAGGAAAAATTAGAAGCACCTTGCATTGCTGCGCTACCCCAAGCACTTATACAGATCTAGTAGCATGCATTTGGCAAGTGCTCATCCATGAGTGTTATTATGGGAAACTCTGATCTCATCTTGTGGTGGGAGGCTCAACAGATATCCAAGATAAAAGCTAGAATAATGATGGTAGGCTTTGTTAATGTCATTCTCTGTGAACCCTACTGAAATAATGGACAGTCACAAAAGAGTTGACACAGATCCTTGGAAAGCATCAAGCTGAGATGTCAAGCTTTGTAACTAAATAACTTTTCCTGTTAATCAAGTAATCTGCAACATTATTATGGCAAATAATAATAGCTTAAAATTAAGCTTTCTTTCTCCTTGCAAGAGATAAGTGGCTTTGTAACTATGCTTGGTCAAAAAGAAACCAGAAAATTATGAGTTCTGAAAGTTCCATTGGGGAATTCATCTACCAAAATATTTTATTTTCCTTCTTCCTCCCTTTTGCTGCGATGATTGTGGTTAGTGAGGGTCATGAAGTGGATGACCACTGTCATCTCAGTCAGCATTTCAGACCTGATCTCAAGAAATAAGCAATATGCAGCTCCCTCCTCTTACCTCCATATATTGTTCTGTTTGTTCTCTGCTCCTTTGCTTATGTCAGGATTGTCCATTGGCACCTGAAAAATTTCCAGAAATCAAATTGTCTTTAGGTGAAATTCTACAGTTCTCTTCCACAGTGGATCACTCTCAAGTTAATTAGAATTTGCTAACAATGGAAAAACATTATACCCACAATGAATATAAAGTAATATTCCTGTCCAAAGAAAACTGTGCTTTTCAGATGAATTCCCAGAAATACTGCATACTGCATACTCTTTCTGAGTACAATATTTACTACATACTCTTCCTCACTACGTACAGAGCTGATTTCACTATTTAATATTATTAAATAATTAAAATCATAGGTACTATTTAATCCTTTCCTATTTCCATATCCACAATCTGCATCTCAAAGAATCCTCTACTTCTTTAAAATCTTGTTTCTTGATGAAAATAAGCCCTCATATAGCCCAGTTTTCATCCCTTTTCCCTGTCTAGAGGCAGCTACACACCTGAGCATTTCCCCACCTCTTGTCTAAGACACCTTGCACCTAGAGGAGGGGAAATCCATATGCATATGGGTCTCCTGGAGAACAAACAGAAAAAGGGTGATTAAATGCCTCTGGAAGCTCTTAAAGGGAGACAGCTCTGGCATAAACTTCTTGTCTTATTCCTAAGTACAACGATGCTGCTGAGTTAGAAGTTTTAGGCACGAAACAGAAGATAATGACTTTTTTTTTTTACAGATAAACTAAAAGGTGTAAGCATGAAAATACCGTATTCAGCAGCAGACAGTAGGACTGTTTGATTGATTGACTGTTCTTGTTATCAGTATTTGTAGTTATAGATAACATTAATGTAGTAATAACTACTTAAAGAAAAAACAACCTACACATTCAAAGAACATTATTCTTTAAGTGTAAAACTTGATGATCCTTCATTTACTTCTTTTTCTACCTTTCCCAGAATACCTTTGCCTACCTACAATTCTTAAATCTCATGTCCAGGTGGTCAAACTGCATTCCAAATAGCAAAACTGAATACTGGATGATCACATAAATCCATTTTGGACTGCAGAACCAGACACCCTCATTTGAAACACCGGATCTGTATATTATACAAGATTTTGCCTAAAGTTTTAAAAAATAAAAAAAAAAAAAACCATAAATACTACAAAGGTCATGATGAAACAAATAAAAAAATTGAGGATTATTTTTTCTTAAGAGAACTATAAAGAAAGTTATCCTATCATCAAAAATAATTAAAATGTAGTGTAAAGCATTAAAAAAAAAAAAAAAAAAGAAGATATTTTGTAGACAATTGGACCTAATTCTAGTTATTAGGCTAAGAGTTACCTGTCTCCAGAGATTCCTCTGGTCTTATATGGTTCTTAAAAAGTGTACAAGTCTCATATCAGCATTCAGCATGGGTGTAGCTTTCATCAACTTAGAGGTGTAAATCCCATTTCCCATTTGAGAGAATATTCATTTCTCACACTTTTTGTCAGGGTTTTCTTTTCTTTTTTGTAAAAGAGGGAATTTTATATTCTTTTTCTGGAGGGGCAGGGGGACACCACGTCCATACAGGAAAGTAGTAAATAGATAACAAATGAAAATTTGTTTAGAATTGTGCACTACTTTAGTTTCCATTTTCCATATTTTACAAGCATACTCCTGTACAGAAAATGCAGAATACTAAGAAATTGTAGGAAAGAATACACCTTAAAGTGTAAAAGCTTGGAAGTAACCACACCACTCCAGCTGTTACTAAAAGAAATGCAGGATACTCATGTGACAGTCTTTCTACACAGTTTTTGACTCTTCTAAATTTTTTTAATTCCTAAATGCATGCATTTTTCCATACTGTTGTGGTTTCTGATTCCTCCATTAACTCTGTACCAGAAAGAAGGAAAAAACGTGTCAGTTTTTCTTAACTTCAGAGACATTATTTATTTTCTCCACTGAGTGGGCATTTGTTAATGCAGTCAGCAACCCTGTCCATCAGAATTAGCAGAATGGTACACAGAAGAAGTAAATAGGGATCCTGAGATGAGTAGGAGGGGAAATGTGTTGTCCTGTCACTACCCAGACAAGCAATCCCACTATATACACACTGCAAATAAACATCTAATGGTGGACTAGATAAGTATATAAATGCCAATGTGTCTTTTGTGAGCCACAGACTCCTACTCATCTGTGGGTTAATTACAGGGCATTTGTTTATGCTGATAACTATTCTATCACACGTTTCTTCCATCACATGTTTCTTCCATCATACAAATAGGAAAAGAGTTATTCCCAGAAAAGTAATTAAATAACACATTTCCCCAGCCTAAGGATACAATAATCTAATTTATTATCCTAAGGTGCTTTCTATGAAAATATCAAAATCAATATATTAATTTTACTTCTCAAAAGGAAGAATCTTAGTATAGCATACAAATAAAAGTACCTGGGCTGGTACTCAAAAATGCAGCTGTGCAGAAAGGTCTTTTGACAGTCATAGTCTAGCTTTGGAAACGTGTTGATTCCTGCTGAAAAACATTATAACAAATAATTCACCATTTTAATTATATGTTATCCAAGAAAAGTCTAGAAATTTGAAACTGTAAAACTAAATACTTATTTATCTTGGTTATAAAATAAAACATCATTCCCCCTTTAGGCTAAATACACACCTAGATAACTCTCTGTCTTTATATACAAATACATGGTCTGTGTAGTCACTTTGGTCTCCAATGTGTTTGACCATTTTCTAAGTAATATTAGTTAAGGGAACTAGACATAAATATTATGCAATTCATCTCATTTACACAGGCACCTACTAGCTCAATTTATACGATCTTAAAGTCCATGACTCAAAAATATCCATCAGTCAATAAGTGGCAGAATTCCAGTAACTCAAAAAACACTGAAATAAGGTTTCCTACTTAAGTATATATTACAAATACAGATCAATTGTTATTTTGCTGTCTAATCCACTGGTTTCCCTTTGATGCTGCTGAAGAGAGAAACAAATACCTGGGCTGGGTAGACCAATTCAGTATCTTAACATTGTAAATCAGGCCAAAAAATGCAAGAGTCTGAAGTGAAACTAATTCATTCCACTCCTCCTGCCCATATATCCACTGGTATCCCTTTGCATTACAGGCCTAATATCAGCTTTAATGGGTGCCAATTGGACTTAGATACCCTCGCAAAGATTTGACCCAAAATGCAAGTTCAGTTCACAAAGATCTTTAAAACAATCATAAAACAGAACAGAATCCAATTTGAAAAGATTATCTAGTTCAGAAGCATTTTTACTTTTTGTTTGTCCCCACTGATTTATAATTTAAATAAAGAAGGGAACAGAAGCCTGAAGCATCAAGATTTTCTGGATGTAAAACCGAACGTACTTGGATTTCACATTAACTGCTGTGTTGTAAGGTCAGACCCCAACAGTGTACATAAAGAGCTATTATTAGTATCCATTAATGAATTAAGACAGATAAGGTAGTGTTTTTTAACTAGGGCAGTTGTCATAGATTTTAGAAGGCTTAAAATTAAGAAAAACTCCTTTTAAACTTGAAAGAGTTAATGGGATTTACTAGCCCATTAGTGCAAAAGATGTATTCTTGTCAAGGAAATAAGAGGTGGAATGCTCATGCCTTTGCATATCACCCAGTGATTACACCTCAGGAAGCATTATCTTGGCTGGTTTGGGCCATCCCACTTCCGATTGGCGCTTCCTCTGCAACCTCCCATCCTTTCCCTGCTGTTTTATGTGGAACTCACCAGCTCTGGCACTTTCCTTATTTAATTATCCCTGCGGGCATCAGCAGTGATTGAAGTAAACAGTGTGCTCTTATTTCCAATGTACATGCATGCCAGAGAAAAGGCTCTAATCTTGGCTTCTTTCATGGAGGTTACTCCGTGCCAAACTGCAAATACAAAGACACGTCAAAGAACATTTTGGTACTGCCTGAAATTTCTCTCATTTTGAAAGAGTCTCTGGCTATTAAAACACCGGTACCCTGGACAAACAAGAATCTTTCCAGCTTTACCCCCATATTTGCAGTTCGCAAGCTGTTTTCTAAGGTACAGCTAAGTGAAAAAAATGTGCCTCGAGTGTTGTTCTAGAGATTCAGTTATTAAAATGGCCTAAAGGGGGACTCTTGCAGCTGGATGTAAATTGAAGCAGGCCTGAGCCTATACCAAAGTATGCTGGGGTAGAATATGCCAGGATGCTGAACGTAGCATTCAGTCACTTTGTTCTCCCATCTCTCATTTTGTACCATGTGGAATTTGGCTGGATCTACCCAAACACCTTTGTCATCAGCTGGTTGCAACCCACTGCTTCTCAGATGAGTTCCAACAAACCCCAATCTGATTTTAAAACAATTTATGGTTTTATACCAGTACTGGCACTCCCTACTTCCCTTGTAATATGGCACAAATATCAACTAAAAATCTAAACATCAGTACAAAAAGTTCAGATTTCTTTTTTTTTTTTGGTCATTCCCTTCTACAAGTGCCCTCTAGGATGAAGAAGTAATTTTAAGAAAAATAGCCTGGGTGTGTTATGGAATGCACTTAAACATGGCAACAAATAGGCTTTTTTTTTTTTTTTTTAAATAGTGCCTGCTGGAGTTGTTCTGATGTTTCTTGTTGCTTGGGCTGCATCCACTAAAACATTGTGAAAATATAATAATTTCTGAAGATAATGGAATTTACTGCAGTGATAAAGTAATTATTTTCATGCTGAACTCACAAATCATTCCCCTACACACTCCATGTTTCAAAGTGACATTTAACATATGTACATGTTTTGTGGCATGCTATTTTTGTATTACGCTTCTGTGTCCAAAGTGAACACTGTTCTAAGAGTTTTTATTTATATGTGTTATACTATCTCAGACTAAACACATTATGTGAGCAAATACCTCAAAGTTTTGAAAGAAAGTTTTCCAAATAGATCCTTAATCTTGAAAAAATGAATAGGCAGTTCTTAATAAATCCCACTAAATATATCAGTTCTATGGCTGTGAAAGGACATCTAGTCTGAATGTGATTAACTTAGTCTTGTTCATCTTTGAATAATTCATGGGAAAACACAGAATCAGGTCTTCTTTGTAATCCTAAACAGCCAAATACATCAGTAGTCCCCTCACTAAAACTGCAGGCTGTCAGATGACATCAGACTCTGAGTTGGTAGGGTCTTCAGTTTGCCAAAAGTCTTCTTTAGAGAGGATAGCTATGGCCTTAGAGAGGATGGCTATGGTCTCAGTGCTGTTTTTATATCTACATATTTACACAGACACCTCTTTTCTCCCCAAGCCTGGCTAGAACTCTGTGAAGCATGAAGTTATGTCTGCTCAGATCTAATTGTAGGCTAAGGATCTTTAATAATTCATTTTCCCAGTCGGGCCAGCAGGGAAACTGTACACCAAAAATATCAGTGGCTTTGGCCTTCAACTCCAGGTCCAAGATCAGAGGAAAGCAGACCTGTGCCTATTCCAAGCTGCATCTCCCAAGTCTCTGGCACATGCGCACACATCAGATATTAAAAAGCCATCTTGCTTTACTCACTGTGGCCTCCTATAATTGTATCATGTAGAGTTCTCCACTGATGGATATCAAAACTACCATTTCTTCTTGAAATGATGCAGCACTGAATGTATGTGCCGTAAACTGAACATATCATGCCAAAGATCTAAAAGTGGATCAAACATAAAACATAGGGATTTAGATGTAGCCATTTATATTTAGGCACAACGACTTGCATTGTTTTAATGAACTGAGCTTACCTTATTAATGACTTAATTGACCTGGATTTGAAATATTATCAGAGAACTTCTGTGGGAAAAAAAAAAAAAAAAAAAAAAAAAAAAAGTGTTGACACAGTCCTGTATCTTTCCAAACAGGTTTGCCATAAAGAAAGGAAATTTATCTCAAAAGGGATAGAGAGGAAGGGAGACATTTTTGTTTGGATCAGAGTGCACTTGCCTGGCTTCAAACAGCTTAACTTTGATCCAACCTTCAAAACTCCAGTGCATTTGCTTTTACTGTGTCTCTATTCCTCATCTTTAATTCTAGTTTGCAGCCAGGGCACCCTGCCAATGAGAGGAGGAGAGCTCAGCACACAGTTTCAGTGTTTGAACTTGGAAACTCAGACCTTCATCTCTCAGACTTTGACCTACTGAAAAGAAGTCTACTGAATTTTGAGCTGATCATTTGTAACATAATCAGAAAAACAAACACACCGTCAGATACCAGGAGGAGGAGAATCTCCTTCATAAAGGAAACAGCACTAGCACACAGGAATTTGATCACATAAGATACTAGAAATTAATAAGACAGAAAAAGCACTGCACAGTGATACATTTTGGTCTTTCTCATGCAGAGGAAAAAGATGTTGCCCTGATATAGGCTTGAGAAATGGCTTACAAATTATAAGTAGATTTGTGCTTGCAATAAGATTCAGCTGCCTGAAACTCCATCACTGTGCATTTGGAAACTAGACTTCTGTGTTCTGAATGTATATTTAGAAACTGGGAAATCTTATACATTTCCTGGCAGCAATGTCATCCTTTCTTTTGCTCATGAATATAGTCCTCCAAATCCGGACATTGTGACTGTAAAACCTGGTGTGACCCTTTAATATTAATGCCAGGAAAGATGATCATGTCAGGGAATTCCTCTGTTTGTTGGGTTGTTTGTTTTTGTTAGAGTGCTGGATTCTCAGGCCGGCTTCAGAGCCCCCACCAAAACAAACAAGTAAAACCAAAAACCCACAATCTGTGTGAATAATTTCTCCTTGGTTATTGTTACAGAATTTCAATTATAAACACACAGGGTTTTAGTTATTTGAAAATTAAAATCAAGTCTTTCCTTTTTTTCCTTCTTAAATTTGAGCAATGCTTTGACTGACCTTTCCTAGTTTGTGCCACTAGTATTGTCACTTGTTGCACTGACTGCAACAGAACTATCTGCAAGTTAATGGAAAAAAATTAAGGCTTAAAACCTTCTTGATGAAAAAACTTATTTCTAGATCAAAATGGATGTCTTTTCTCTTCAGTACTTAAAGCCAAATATGGTCAGAAAGCAAACAAGTAGACTGTCAGATATTGCAAGTAGCCTGTGAGATTTATGCAGGGTTTTATTGGCTTCAGCAGCATGGCCTCAGCCATTTTGAGATGACCATTAGCTCTGCACCTTGCCAGCTAACAGTTTTGCAGCTCCAAAGCACTCTAGCTTCTCCCTTTGAGATCCAGCTTTTACACAAATAACTTTTGAGGCACTGCGTGTGGCAGCAGGACAGCAATCTGAAGCTTGGCTGACTGCTATCAGTGCAGTAGCAATGTAATTCAAATAAGCAAATACATTTTACAGGACTTATAAAAATTGGATTATAAAATATAAACTAGCCATTCACATAAGTGAGGCTATTCCCCTATATGCTTTACAGCAGAGAAGGAAAGAAGTATGTGCGCATGTATAAAAATTGTTACATAAATAAACACAATGACTATTTAGGCTTAAGGTTTACGTAATAGGAAAATTATATATGACAGACAAGATTTTATTCTCTGAATTCCTGACCTCCTCCTTATTGGAGCACACTAAAAAGACAAGACATTAGCACATTGTGTCATAACAAATGTCTTGGATCATAGTTCCCTTTCTAATTTTTACTCAATTATTAGAACAAAGCCATAGTTAATAACACTAATTAAAAAATCATATATGTGCATTTTATATACACAACAGCAATCTAAATATGTACCAACTTTACAGTTTATTCAGACTGTAGTAATGAGTCCCTTATCTACTTAAAAGATGGAACTATCTGTTGCAGCATCAGAAAAATCTCATGATAAACTTTACCAATAATTTTGTCAGCTGTTCTTTTACCTATATGACTTTGCAACTAATTTATCATATACTCTAGAAGCAGTCTTTAATTTAGCTGCATTGAGAAGAAGTGCTACGACAAATCAAATTGCTTAGTCCAATCTACAGAAGGTTACTGTACTAGACACTGAAGCAAACGCTGACAAAATGCACTGTCACATAACATGCTGAAACAAGTAATGGTAAGTCCCACAACAACACTTCAATTTTTATTTCTGTGAATCCTAGTGTTTTGTCTCAGTGTCAGGACCCTCTATTCATTTGCAAAATGAAAAGTTTTCTAAGTTCTTAATGTAGGTCAGACTAACCTCTTAAAGGTGTATTCAACCAAGATGCAGCTACTAAGCTTCCTTTTAAAACGTTCTTATTTCCTAAGCCAAGAGCCCTGGCTCAGCTCTGTCATTATAAATTTCAAGTTCCAAAATTAGTAAGTGGTAAAGGTGAAGAAGGATGGAAATGCAACACACCCATGGTTCCTTATTTATTGAGTGAGATGTAATATTGGATGAGAAAACTAGCAAGCACTTTATATTTAAAGCTGACTCAACTGCTTTTACAAAATGCATAGAAAGGGCAATTTTCTTTAGATGCACAGCAAACACAGCTCCCACTCCAGAAGCAAAGATGCTCCCTCTTGCATTAACATGGTGACGGGTGACTTCAGCTGATGAGGGATCTCTACCAGATCTCTATGGGGAGACACTAGGAGAGACACTGCAAGTGCAGGCATCAGGTATCAAGATACCAGCAGTTAGCTTGCTCAAGTGTCTGGCAGACACCAAAGCTACTAATACACAGTAACAGTAAAACTTCTCTAAGCAAACAATTTCTTCCTGTCATTGAAATATTTTAATATTTTTTCACTTAAATCAGCAGTTTTTTAATAGTAGAAGAGAAGCATTCAGGCAAAAAGAAAATTACAGTTTTTCCTTTATATATAACAATATATTCTAGGAAAAGTTGGTGGATGTGATGGAGTCCTTTTCCTACTCCAGAAATGATATTTCCTAATATGAAGTCCTTTCTTCTTCTACAATAAACAGGCTTCATTAAAACAACAAGGAAAATCTATTAATTTCATGCTTTCCTTACTTGCTGCTTGGCTGCATTCCTTTGCTTTTATCATGAATAGTAATTCTCCTTCACATACCACCCCAACCCCCCCCATACACACACCTTCAACCAGCGAGTTCTCACATTACTATTGTAGGATTTGAGTGCTGTTTAGCACAGAACTAACATCAGTTTATCCAGCTTAAAATAATATTTCTCCAGAGTTCAGTAATTGTAGTCAAAGGATATTTTATTTGTATTTCAGGTAGTAAAGTACTAATTTTTCCTCTTTCCACTTGAGAGAAATTTTAAAAACCTAGGTTCAGAACAAGGTAAGCCTTTGTGTTGCTCAGAAGATCTAAGGTCTGCTTAAAAAAACCCACCCAACATTCAAAATCTTCAAGACTTCAAGTCATACCTGTACTGTCAGAACTGGAGCTTAGTACAGAGTAAAAAGCAGGAGGCAGCCAATAAAGGAACCATTGTATGGCAAGCAGCAGTATACAATTATGCATTTATGGAGGATTGGCTGATCTCTCAATTTTTTAATCAAGCTTTGTCTCAAAGAACTACGGTCAAATATCCAAGCTGCACCTTTTCCTTTCAAGTGCATCCTTCACTTGATTCCCAACATAATACATCCTTCTTTATAGACACTTCATGCTTTGTTTTATTAATGAGATCACCTCTCTTCTTCCCCTTCACCACCCCCAATGCCTTGACTTGGGCTGATTTTTTAAGCCACCAGACTGATTTCTATTGCCATTTTTATAAGAAATCTTCTCAGAACTCATTCTCAGCATAAGAACTAATGATTAAATAGAACTACATTTTTAAAGAGCTTTTATTTTTCTGTGTCTTGGCAAATGATTAGCTTTTTTTAGATGCACCTTGAAAGTTGAAAAAAAAAAAAAAAAAAGCAGAAGGGAGACATAATAGCTTTTTTGCTTTTCTCTAAATATTTTTTTCATAAAACAAATGTGGGATTAAAAATGTGATGAGAAATATCTGCTTTCCACAGATGCTAAGTGCCAAGGTATCTTCATTACCATAGCTTTTTAAATTGAATTGTTTGAAACTTATTTTCAATCTCTTTACAAATATTTCGTAAATCATGGGTGAATTTTCTACATACTGCTTAATTACACTACCTAGCTACCACCTGTATCCAGTTGAAACCACCTGTTTCTACAAAAAAAACAAACAATACATTCTCAGTTAATGCAGTTCTGCTTATTCTGTCTTTAACTATAGACAAATCAGAGAAGGCAAAATTTCAATGATCACATTTTTAAAGGATAGCCTTTAGAAGTGCCAATAGTCATAGAGCGTATTAAACAGCATATGATGAATCCATGATTATAGCAGATCATAAGGCCAAACTTACTGACCATTACCACCCAGGTCAAAACATTTAGTTAAGCAGTTGTCACTTTTATTGTTGTCTTCAACTTTGATTTAAATTAGGTTAAGCATTATGCTTTTAGTTTCAGCAGCAAGAAGCTTTAATTAAGAGATAAGAATGTTTTTAATTATTTTAGGAAGATATACAATGACAGCTACATGTAATTTCTTAGCACTTACGGCTTTAATTGATGTTTTTCATAAAGTCCGCAAAGGAAGTATAAATAATTCAGAATAGTTCGTGTGCAGTACGACTAACACAGGCCAGGCTCCCTGCCTGATAAACGGCTTGTGTCTGGGAACTCGCATTACTCTCTTAACATGGCTTTGTTTAAGAACCTTCCCTTGGCACCCCCACCTCCCCAAGAACAGGGATCTTCCAGCAGGGGAAAATGAGGATGTTTTTGCCATTTTTCATTTAAGCATACACTTAATTTCATCATAGTCAGGAAAATACTTAGGTTTACATTGTGCTTTTCGTATTTTTCTTTTTTTTTTTTTTTTTAAGTGACCTCTTCTACCTTAACTTTCAGTCGGTCCTCAGTTTATTTTTCAGAAACGAGAGAGATATTTTTATATCCCTTAGAGTTCAGTTAAAACAGAAACCAGGTTTCTACTTGTGTGAATCTGTCCTGTAAGTGAAAAAAACCTCAAACAAACAATATACATGCACTGTTCTTTCAGAGGAGCAAGATTTGCAGGAGATAACAGATTTTTCTAGACCAGCTGGCACATCTGGAGAAAAACAAATGAACAAGCTTTTCAACATGCAAGCCCTTCAGTTCTGAAACAGAAGTCTTGCAAAGTAAAAGAAATTGTTCAGCTGAGTTTTGTTAAGTCAAGCATTTAGATGACCTGAAAGATCATGTAATACCTCAGGAGCCCAAGGATGTTTTGTGGACTTGGAGTTTCTGTGCGTGCAGCAGCAGCCGCTGCAGCCCTTTGCCCACATTGTGGGAGCAGGTTCTGCAGCTGGCAGCAACCTGCCAGGAAGGTTGGTAGTAAAACACCAGGGAGCAGCAAGACCTTGTGCTGCCCAGGGGCTAAGCTTTCTTAAAGAATGCCTGCCCCACTGAACATATTCGAAGTTTTTGCTTGTTTTTTTTTTTTTTTTTTTTTACAATTACAAAGGTTTTTTTTTCCCTTCCCACTGGAAAGATAGATCTTATGCCTTACCTTGGACATTTTATAATAATTTTATAAAGCTGTTTGAGGGGCCAGTCTGTGTGCACAAAATAACTTATTCCTCCCTGCCCCCCTTGAAAAAATGAGTCTTCAGGGGGACGTATGAGCATCAAGCCAACTTGACTTCCCTGAGAGAGGCAAGACATCCACATGGAACAAAACATTTAGGGATCTGCTGCTAATTTCACGTCTTAAACTGTAACTCTTATCTGATTCAGCTAAAGTAAATAAAGGTGCAAACAGACAGTAGGAAATAGCTTTGTTTTCATTGGAGCAGGAATAAGCTGGAGTATGTTTGTTCCTGAATAAAGCAAACACAACTATTGATTGAGCCCAGCTCACTCAGATGATTCAAACTGAGCACCGGACATTCAGGCCTTGATGTTCATATCTCAGTTACAGAAACATAGGTAGAAAATAGTCTGAGAGCTTGTGTGTAACACTACTTATATTACTTGCAAGTATGCAATCATGGCAGCTTTCCTACTTGTAAGAAGAGAGATCTGAAACAGCTCAAAGACATGATTTTTAAATACAAATATAATTTGTTAATCCTTCTTTTTGTTTACAAGAGGGCAAACAGGGAGAAGAAACTACAGGATTGAGATAGGGGACAGAGAGAAGAGGGGTTGTTCAGAGTCAGAAGAATTTGTAACCCTAAAGCACATTTTCTTCACAGCTGAAATAAGATGCAGGACTCCTGAAACTCAGCATGCCTTTACTATCATCATATATTTATAAAATTCAGTGAAAAAAGGCACAGTTCATTTCCCTTTAAGGTCTGTGCTCACATCTGTGTTGAATAGTAAAGACAAAAAGCAGAGTTTCCTAGTCTAGATCTGGAGCTGCTGAATAATTAGAAAATCCCTATCAGCATGCATGCCTTCGGGAAGCTTATCAAAAGTTATAGAACAAACCTAACTTTCTTATACTTCTTATGTCTATAATAGTGTTTATTTAAATAGATGATATTATTTAGGATTTTTTTTCAGTGTGGGTTAGATATATAAGCAAGTACACTGTGAAATGGTATATTCTGTTTACATATTCTTGCAGTTACTACATGATCTGCTGTGCAAAATACTCGCAGTTTCAAAATGGCTACAGGCTCTAGATCTCCAAAACCAGTCTTTATAAGAAAGTTTTAAAATATTAAGAGGTAACATTTACAATTTCAAATATATAATCTGCATTTTTATTTCTACTTTCATAAACTATAAATACTAAGGAACATTTACTACCTTGTTTCTGACAAAGTTACTGTGGGTGGGTTTGACGCTTAAAGTTAGATCACATGTGAAGGAAAGAGCACGCAATCTCTTTTCTTAGAACAAAGGGTTCTTTTCAGGGAGTTTCCCTTCTCAGGAATATTGGAGCTATTTTCATGCTAGAAATGATTGACTTACCCACTTCATGTTGCATGTATCAACTGGAAACAATTACCTTTCGAAGAGGAAGTTTTCAATTTTAGTATGAGTGAGCACCATCTGTAATTTAGTGCCTTCAGGCTGCCTTAACTAAAAAGTTCAATAAGTTAAAGCCAGGAAAAGGGGAAAGGAAGAAAAAAAAAGCTTCAGATGTTTCCAGCAAAAGCAAGTCTTTTAGTCTTTTGTTTGCACACAGATGATTATGCTCATGGGATGGTTGTAAGTAGTGCTTCTTTTTTTTTTTTTTTTTTTTTTTTTACCATTTTCTGAGTTTGTTTGAAGTGTCAGTGCTACACCATTGTGAGGATGGAGTCCAGATGTCGTCATTCTGAAGTTCAGGACAGATGATGGATTATCCTCAACACTGTTTATAAACAGAATGCAAATGTAGAGCCAGCATAACAGCCTGACTTGCCTTTAATTTTAGAAACATTTTAAAAAGAAAAAAAACTTTTGGTTCATTGAGAAGACAGTTCTCAAAATTCCGTTTTTTAAAAAAATACAATTTTACATAAGAAAAAACCCACAAACATTTACACAGAAACATTACACAAAAGAACTTTCTTTTTTGATCCTCATACAAAGCATTTCAGCAACAGGCAAACTACAAAACATGTCAGTTCTGGTAGAAGAAATATCTCAAAATGAGATCGTATTTTAATCTTATCCTAATTAAAACATATATTGTTGGTCTGCAAAGAAGGTCTGAAGTTATTAAGAAAACATACTTTCTGATATGGTATTTCAAACCTACTGTTTAGAACAGGGCTGGAACTACTGTTTTCATATATGCATCATGTTTTTGAAGTATTTTGACACTTTTAATCACCTCCAAGACCACTGGAGTTAGAAGAAATTTTTTTTTTAAATAGATGTGAAAAAATTTATCTGAATTGTATGCAGTCAGTTAAATGGGTTTTTGTTGTTATTTTATACCTTAATCTCGTTCTATGATAAGTCATTTACATGTGTTTAATAATTATTCAGCCATCAGTGTTATTTTTCCCCATCTGTTGCCTATTGTTTGCTTTTCCAATAATTATTTAAGCTTAATTTCTGGATGTCTTGCAAACCACATTGCCCTCTCATTTCTCCAAATATACTATATGCCTCAGCTAAGAAACTGTTTAAAGTTGGGCAACATTAAGGTTTTGATGTTCCATGCAAGCAATCTTTACCTCATCATTCATGAAATCTAAATAATTTTTGTTGTTGACTGTGGTGTTTTTCTTGATGAATCAATCATAACATTTCACTGTCGAAGATTTTTTGACTCAGCCACAAAGACGGGGCCCCAGATTCAAAGGTGGGGAGGGTGAAACAACAAGGAGCAAACACAGCAGTGATGTGACCCAAGGGCTGCACAGTTGCTGTCTCACAACCATGCCATGTAACACAGAATTGGACACACCACATATAAGTGGCACTAAGAGTAAGGACTGTGTCTGGCAGTCCTGTATGTATTCACAAATACCATAGGTTAAGAACAGCTCCTTTCTTTGCTGATCCATAATTAGGTAGGTACAGAGACCTTGGAATGGGAAGGAAACAAGGACACAAAAGATTAAGAACTAGGCTCTTGGAGGAGGACAAAAAATGTGATATGCAGAACTTCTCTGTTCCTTTTGTTTGTACACCATTGTGTGGCCTGATGTATTCAATTTTCCAGCAGATTTTCCTGCTATTTGTCTTCATCTTATTATTAAATGTGTACTTAATGGTATTCATCTCATAATAACAGTGACTCATAAGGACAGAGAACATACCTACACATCAAGATGCAATTTGGTCTTTTGCTGAGGCTTTACGAACACTGATGTATTCCCTAACATCTCTAAACTTGAAGCCTCTTTCAAAGCAGCAGCAAATGTGACAGAATTGGCTCACAATGAAGTGCATAATTCAATCAGGTTCATCCATAGCTTTGGCAAGAGGACAACTGTGCTTCAGTCATCTCTCCAAAGATCCAGGGTGATAACAATGCCAAGAGAACCTGAGTGAGAGCCCTGCTTGCAACAAAAACATCACAGAAGGTCCCTTGATATAGAACTGCACAAGCCCCATGACAGTCTGCAACTGGTATTTAGAAGGGAAATGTTGCAAAGGAAGAGTCAGTCAGCCTTGTCAGTGCCAAAACATTTTTTGTCAAAGAGATGGCTTGCTTTCTCAGGTGGGCTGCTTCCAAGTTAATGCTTCTTAAGGGAACTAGGATGAAGCTGAGGATTTGTATCAGAAGCATTAACTTCTTAAACTAAACATGTAAAGATTAATGTGGAAGAATGAAAGAAAATAATTTTCAGAATCATAGTTCACATTTTATATGTTTTGGGTGTATAATAGCTTACTTTTCATTAAAATCATGCAAGACAGGGATAACAGCTTGCAGGGCCTACAATGAGCCCTCAAAATTTCTTACCTTCATGCAGATACTTCCTTGGAGCACATGGAAGGTGAAAATTAGAAGGCTGCAAAAGACTCTGCATCAATAGTTTGTTGAGACTTTGGAACATTTTTCTTTCCTACGCAACTTGCAGTGGTATCACTACTAACTGTCATCATCTTCAGTTGCCATGAGAGGTTATTTCCACTGATAGATAGAATGAAATGAAAATTAATTGTCTGATCAAACAGCCCTTAAACAATCAAACAGCAACAAAAAAGCTTCCAACCAGCCTGCCTTCTTTGATTTGTCCCACCAAGGACTAACATGCTATAGTGTCCTGGTTTGAGCTGGAATAAAGTTAATTTTCCTCCTGGTAGCTGGTACAGTGCTGTGCTTTAGATATAGAATGAGAATAATGTTGCTAACACATTGATGGTTTAGTTGTTGCTAAACAGTGTTTATGCTAAATCAAGGATTTTTCAGCTTCTTATACTGTCTTGCTGGAAGAAGCTGAGAGTATACAAGAAGCTGGGAGGGAACACAGCCAGGACAGCTGACCCAAACGATCCAAAGGGGTATTCCGTACCATAAAAAATCATGCCCAGCATAAAAACTGGGGGGCAGTTGTCCAGGGGGTGCTTTGGCTTGGGGATTGGCTAGGCATTGTTTGGTGAACAACTGTATTGTGCATCACTTGTTTTGTATATTCTACTATTATTTTCCACTCCTTTTTAGTCCTATTAAATTGTCTTTACCTCAACCCATGAGTTTAACTTTTTTTTTTTTTTTTAATTCTCTCCCACATCCCCGCTGCCGGGGGATGGGGAGTGAGCCAGCAGCTGTGTGGTGCTTAATTGCCAGCTGAAGTTAAACCATGACATAGAGCATATCTAAAAAAAAAAAAAAACCAAACTTAAAAAATATAAGATGATGAAGAAAGCCATGTCTTATAAGTCTGCATTTCTACATCATCAAAAGAAGGGTTCAGAACTCAGATAGGACCAGTCCTTCCAGCCAGTGTGTCTTCTTCTAATGGCTATGACATAATAAACTGGTAAAGTTTGTATTGGGTTGACCTTGACCAATTGCCAAAGCCCACCCAGCCGCTCTCTCGCTTCCCCCTTCACCTCCCTAGACAGGGCGAAAGAGTAAGATGAAAAACCTCTTGGGTTGAGATAAGGACAAAGAAATCTCTTACCAGTTACCATCACAGGTTAAATAGACTTGACTTGGGGAAAAATAATTTATTACCAATTAAAATAGGTTGGGAGAGTGAGAAATCAAGACAAATTCAATTTTACTCCTTCGTTCCCAACTTCTCTACCTCGCCCCTGGCCCAAGTGTCCAAAGAGGATGGGGAATGGGGGGATCGTGGTCAGTCCATAATAGTTCCTTTCTGCCTTGTCTTCCTCTTCATACTCTTCCCCTACTCCACTGTGGGTCTTTCCCATGGGCTGCAGTCCTTCAGGGTGAAGCTGCTCCAACATGGGTCCTCCATGCTTGCAAATCCTTCAAGGTTTATCTACCTGTTCCACCACGGTCTTCCATGAGCTGCAAGTGAATCTCTGCTCTGGAACCTGGAACACCTCCTCCCTCCCCTCCTCCCCCTCTCCTCCCGGAGCTCCCAGGGCCGTTCCTCACCCTTCTCCCCTCCCCGCCAGGCACCGTTCTGCCCTCCCTCACCGCGGCCGCGGGGCCCACCCGTGCCCTGCGGTGGGTGGGTTGGAGCCGGCTGGAACCGGCTGTGTCCGGCCCGGGGCAGCCCCAGCCTCCCCTCACAGCCCCCGCCCGCCAGCCCCCGCCAGCCCCAGGGCACCCGCACCCCATAAAAGATTACATCCCTAAGTGAGGGGACTGTCTCTATGTCTCCCACTGAAAAGGTCTTCCAAGCTTTATCCTTACTGTTCCAACAGCTTCTAGCCTTTATACGTATGCTGCACTATTCAGTTTTTGCACTGCTTTCTAGTTTTAAATCAACTGTGCTGGTATTTCTAAGTTTTATTCTTTTTCAGACCTCATAAAATATCAAATTTACTGCATTAGACTGGGCCACCTGGTGTAAGTAGGATGCAGCAGTAGCTGCAGTGCTAGCTTAGAGAGCCACATGTATTACATTTTGCTTTACATTGTTTCTGTCTCAAACCAGATAAAGGTAAGTTTATTGTTTTCTTTTTACAATTAGTGCATACATTATACAGTTAGATAGCATTTTCACATAAATTAAATTACTGTGTGTGTGACTGTCATCAACATCATCCTACATTCTTCTAACAGGGAAAGATAGTTCATGTCTTCAGGTAACTGATATAAAGTTTTTATTGTATGAAAGCAGAGCTTGAATTCCACAGTATATTTTAATCCTTTCATCACAACCATCTGAGAGAAGACTACTGGAGGAACACCACTCTTCTCACCTCCCAATTGCAATGCAAGAAGAAGACTGAAAATGGGGAACTTTACCTACAAAATATTAGCAGAAAATTTTCAAAGGTATTTTGAATGCAGAAGAGAGTTGAAAATATAGTCAATATCTGTTGCATTAAATGTCTTTTTTGTATCTGCCAGCAAGTTTGAAGCAGCAGCTTGAGTGAGCCACTACTAATGCACTGAAGTGCACACATTTTGTGGCTGAGACTTTCTTTTTATAATGGATTTTTAAAATAGTTTTTACCCTTTTCACCCAGCTCTGTTATTCCCCTGTGTTCAACAACAGTCAGTCATGTATCATGTGCATAGACAGCTGGAGAGTCTTTGGGGGAAGCAGTCCACAACAAAACCTGGTACTTGGTATGTAGCTATTCAAAGTAATTTAATGGAATTAAATCTTCATTAAACTTTCATAAGACTATTGCAAATTTTTTCTAATTTACTTAAGTACTCATAATTCTTTATAGCAAATAATACTTTCAAATTAAAGAACATGTTAAGTCATATATCTGATATATCTTAAAGCATTCATTACCACTATTTTTAGGGCTGCAACTCCTTGTCCCAAAATAGGATAATTCATAATTTTTTGCTGTACCAGCAGACCTAGTAGAAAAAGACCCCAGTCACGTCTTTTGATTGAACATGACTCCTAAGCATGTCACTGTCTAAGATACATGATCGTTAAACACATTTTGTTAGAAGGTGTCTCTGTAGGCTAAAAAACAACTATTCTACAAAATGTTACCCATCATGCACCAATGTAAAAAGTCATTTATCTGCTTGAAGAGCAGTGCAGAGCAGCCTGAGGTCAGTATTACATAGTCAGTTGTGTTGCCCATAGGTCTCATGGGAAAATATTCAGGTAAATCTTGAACAGGCAAACCTCTGATGAGCTGTTCAAGCAACTTTCATATTATACCAGTGTATTTCCCTAACACTGGACAAAGGCCAGCTTAGTGTGATTGGCAAGAAAAATCACAAACTGTGAATGGAAGTACTTTGCATATTAAGGTACCATCAGATGTACCTTCATCAGTGGGATTCAATGTCAAGACCAATAAAAACATTTTCAAATAACTGCCTGCATTACAACTTACTTAAAAGATGAATATGCATTTTGAAATTTAAAAACAAAAGCACTTATGGAATGCTGCAGACTTGCCCAAATAAAATACCAGAAAAGCCAGAAAGTGTGGACAGATACATTTAGTCTAGCACAGTGAAAAACACATACACAGAGCTTGTGTTGTTACCAAAATAATAAAAGGGGACAGCAGTCTTAAACTTAAAACCTTGACATCCCTAGGCAGACTAGTAGATGTTATATTGAAATGTAACATTATTAGTGCATTATGAATAACTGGGTTCTATGTAAACTGAGTAAAAAAACTTCCCTAACAGTAATGCTGGATTTGTGTCTCAAAATTCTGTTAAAGCCTTTGAAGCAGCCAAGTAGCACAGGCTTAAACAGTTGATAGCAGACCTGAATTGTCAAGGAGTTTCCACCATGGCCTTTTATTAGCAGCTCTGAGCAAATCATCTTTCACACAAGCATATAATTTCTTTGGGGAATTCATGTCATCCACAACATGCTGTAGCGAACAGTATAAAAAGATTCAAATATTTAGACAGGTAGAGGATGAGTCCATCAGTAGCTACTGATTATTTTGGTCCAAATACAACTTCTTATTCATAAAGGTCTTACACTGTAAGCTGTTTAAAGTTGATAAATCAAATACCTACATTAAATACGCCCAACATGCCTGGTTTATACATATACTTTCTCAAGAATTTAATACTAGCCAGGACTGAAGATGACACTGAACCAGATAGACCTTTACTCTGACCCAGTATTGAGCTCTTATGTAAGTTTTAATTTTTGTCTACACAATTTGCTCTTCTCCACCCTCTTCTCCTCTGCATCATTAGTTCATATCCTTTTGCAGTTCCATTTGCTTTTAAGTTAAGTAAAATGTTTTCATCACTCCCTGCTATTAGTTATCACTTGAGTGCACAATTCTGTTCCAGGCCACAAACTGTTCAGAGAACGTAGACTCTCAAAGAGCAATGCTATTTCCTTGATGTCACTGCAGTGGGAAGAGAAAAGTAGCCAAGACATCCATTGAAGCTATCCTGTACAATCAGGATTCTTTACTTCCAAGTGTTTCTATTTGCTCTGTGCAACTAATGCACAAGAACATCTGTAGTTCTGAAGTCCTCAATATTTTCTTTTAAAGTACACCACACCTATTGAAACCAGCCAAATGTTTTTTCTCCTACTGATAAATACTAGAGCATTGCCATTAGAAATCTTGCCATTTATAAGAATTCCTTTGACAAGCAGCAGATAATAAAAGTTGCAAGGAAATTTTTAGTAGGAATAAGGTTATGAATAATCCTCCTTCAGGCTTCTAAAGTCAGTGGATTCATGGCATGCCTCCTGATTGCATGCCTCCCAGACAGCTCAAGTTACAGTTTACAATAAGAACAGTAGCATGCCAGTAGGAGAAATGCAAAGACATTAGATTGACAGTTCAAATATCTGTTCTCTACAATTTTTTTAACAGGATTAATTTGACAAGATCAGCTTTAACACAACCACTTTAAAGACAGTGTTACAGATCATGAATCCTAGAACCTCTTCACAGAAGTTAATCTGGGGATATTACTTAGGAGTAGAAAATGTATATTATATCCCTTCTTTACCCATGACTGCTGCTAAAGTTCAATTTGACATTTCTACACCAAGATATTCCAAAAGTTACATTTTTAAAAATAGCAAACTACTTTTTTTACACCTAGAAAAAAAATACTGTTTGTGACTTTAAAATTAGCTCACTCTACCTTATTACATTCATTTGTACTTCATGGCTATTTATAACAAAACAGCCTAAGTCTCAAGGTACAGGTTTTATTCTATTTTGGAAGACATGCTGTCATTCAGTCAGCTTTTCCTTTTGCTTAAAATGTGTCCAACTTCAGCTTTCTATATCACTTTCTAAAAAACTTTGCCAGTGTACCTTGCTAAATTAATCTTTCCTTTTTTTAAGGGATGGATTAAAGAGATTAAAGTTATGACTTCATTAAACTTTCTGCCAATTAAGTACTTATGGAAGAAGAGGAAAATAGAAACCAGATTCTCTTGGTCCCATTCTAATCTCTGGCACAGGTTTGTTAAGAGGAGCCTCATTACCCATACAGTTAATGTGTAGCCTGATTTACCACTCTATAAAAAGTTGAATAATCAACTATGTACATCAGAAGACTGTTTTGAGAAATTTAATAACTAACAACAGCAACCTACCTGCCTGGATTGAGCATCACTCCCTACCTCAGTTTCCCTGGTTTTGGCTCATACTCACAGCTACTGAGATAAAAAAAAAAAAAAAAACAAAACAAAACAAAACAAAAAAAAAAACTATAAAGGAACTAAGGAAAACAGTATCCCTTCCTTACCACAAAACATTAAGCTATAAAGAAGACTAGGGAAGAGATCCTCTGCTAATAGAGTTCACCTGAGGATGATTTTGTGAGTAGGTTGCAGGTAAAACCCTCACAGGCCACCAGTGACAAAACACAAAGCAGAAGACTAAACTGGATATTGCCTTCTGCCCCTGATTTGCCTCCACCCCCCCCTCCAATCTTACTCCCATACTAACGCTCCCTAGCAGATTCAATTCTAGCTTCTTTCATTATCAAAAGTCATCAGATTCAGTATTTCAGTTTCACAAGGCAACAGTCCAGAAAGGACCCAAACATGCTCTCCTCTCTGACCTCCAGTCCTGAAAACTTTTTTTCACACCTTTCTCTTCCCAATATCTTTTCCCTGTAAATTAGGCCATCTACTCTCTCATAAAACCATTTCTCCTAAGTTATTAGCTCTTTCCTATTCTGACTGACAGACGTTTGGGCTGAGGGTTTAGCATAAAATTAATCTCATCTAGTCATGTGAGAAAGAATCAGCTGAGCTCCAAACCTTGTTGAAGGTCAGTTCATCCAGGAACAATAGTTAATGTGCATTTGATGCAACTGTCTACAGAAAAACTGTGCAATTATAGTATTGTTCTAAAATATCAAATTTTATTTAAAATTCACTACATATATTAGAATGTCCAAATTGTTGGAAAAAAATTTTGCAGACTTGTTCAGTCACCTAGGGAAAACAAGGATTTAACTGAAAATTTATCTGAAATCTTCCCTGTTGTTTTATATAAATTCATATCTTAATTTAACCTAATTTTCCTTGGTTTTCACCCTCCTGTGTTTATTAAGCATTCTCATAGGCACTGTAACACCTTAAAATTAAGTTCTTCCCAGAACACAATAACAAGTATTGGTTTTGGGCAAAGCAGTGAAACATGTAAGCCTTAGTTTCTCTTGCCACCTAATGTTCCCCAGTTGTTTGGCTGATGTGTAAAAACAACCAACAATGTCAAGGTAGTCAGATAATTGTTACCTTAAGTGTGGAGTGACAATTAGATATTAAGAGAGAGGTCACACAGGAGGTAAAAGGCATAAATAATTATGGATTAAATAAATAAAAATATTCAGGAAAGTGTACATTCTTTTTCTTTCTTGATCTAATTAGATTTATTGGCAAGCCTACTGCAAAATGAGTTTATTTTCTTCTAATCAATAGTGAAATTCATGTTATCAAACATCATTTCACGTGTCTAATTAGCATCATGTGCCATGTAAAGAAGGCTTTGGAGTGCATTAAAACAATCTGAATTGTTGGAAGAGATAAATAGAACAAGAGAATACCAATTTGCCTTTGAAAGAAGGTTTTAATTAGATTTCTAGAACATAATATAATAGGTAAAATGAAAATAGAAGTTAATTGGAATACCTTCTTCCTTTGAAACTTGGTAGTAATCTTATCTGAAACTCAGGACCAAAGATTATTATTAGATTTTAAGTAATATTTCAAATGAAAGTTTATGGGAATGGAGGGGAGCATGAAGGAGAGGAGAAACAAGGCAGGCACATGAGGCTAAAATACCTGTCTGAACATGTACCGGTCACTGTAGTTTTACACTATTCCTTTTCCAGAATTTGAAAAGCATATAAACATGGGGCAAAACAAGAACTGCTGAATATGTAATTAAGTCTTAGCATTGTACCGACCAGTATCGCTAGGCATGCTGTATTCCTCCATGACTGCTAAAGCTGTAACAAGACAGCATGCTGCCCAAAAATTTGAGTCTCTGGAGTAAGCCTCTTCTCAGCCTTTCCTCACACACAAAGGTGACCAAGGTCTCACATCACCAGGAAAACATAAATATTTCACGTGTAAAGACAGAAAAAAAAACCTTATTCTGGACAGAATATGCATTCATTGCTGCTTGCTAGTCACACCATATGGGTGGCACACATAAAAGCTTCAGAAGATGAATAATATGTGTACATAAACACATACATGTATATATATATATGGATATGGATAAAGATCTGGAATTTGTTGGCTTTCACCTTTAAAACAGTTTAACATTAAGAAAGGCTTGAAAATGTGGGTCTGACTCACACTGTCCTAAGAAACAGTTGCTGATATTATAAGGTATGGCTGCCTCCTCAAGACTTGGCAGACTGTAAAGATCCAGGCAGGGATGGAATGAGCTCTGCCAGTCCAGCCCTGGCCATCCTGGCAGAGGACACTGTCCTGCCCCCATGTGCCCAGCCGGGCAGGATCAGGCTTTCTCTCACTTCATGCTGGTGTCTCACCTGGACACCAGCTCTAACCCAGCCTGTTCAAATCAAGTGTGGGTTCAGCCTCCCACCACCTACATTTTGCCACCTATCTGACCAGTGGCAACAGCCTCAGTGTAAGAATCAACATAAGAGACCAAGTTTCTTCATTTTGACTGTTGCAGTTCACAGTTGGATATTTCAGCACGAATGATCCTCAGACATTGTGTAAATGATCTATTTTGCATTTTTGATTGCAACCTTTACAGTCAGGGGAATCAATCTTCTGCAAAAGAGTGTAGAGACCAGAAATGACTTAAATAGGCACAGTGAGAGTTATCTGGAGTAACAACTTCAAGAGGAGTGAACTATGTGGTTACGAGAGAGCAGAGCCACTCCAGACACCTCTTCTGTCTTGGCAGTAACCTACCTGATACTGATTCAGTATCAGGAGGTGTTCTTGTTGCTATAAGATTTACATTATGAATGTAATGTTATTCATTGCTTGTATATATGTTTATACAGAATAAAGGACACTGCCATGGTCATTGTGGCCATGGTTTGTTATGATATTGGTTTGACTAAAGCAGCATGTATGTGCAATACCTCTTGCAGAGAAGCCACGTCTCTAGGATCAGCTCTCCTCTGGCACAAGAGCAGAGTATTTGAGTTGTGATCTTGCTTCATCCACAAACTTAATATGTTGACAGGAATTATCTTGTTAGAGGAGCTGGCAACAGAATCATAAATCTTGCCTTGCGTGGTAAACTATGTGCCGGAGGAAGACTTTGTGACCTATCTTTCTGCCCTAAGGGATCCCATGTTTGGTCAAAACATCTACTTTGAATGGATGCCTACATGTTATAGTCTTTCCCCCACCCTGTTTCTTGAACATTTTGATAGACTGTAGGTTTTTTCTCATCACTTAAGATTTTAGGGTGGAAAGGGGAGAGGGGTGATTGCATGACTTTGTTTGTAATTTCATACCAGCTTTAATGCTGATAAATTTAACAGGAGACCTATATAACAGCAAATATAATACATAACTTTTTTTTCCCACATTTTATATGAATTAACATAATACACACTTCTGGGGCTGCTCATCCATGTCTGACTGCCATTTCCAGGTCTGAACAAGTATACTGCTGTGGAATTCAAAAGTGTCTGGTGTTTATGAGCAACCTATATATGGCTTATTATAGTATTCTCTTTCACAAAAAAAAAAAAAAAAAAAAAAAAAAAATTACATTTTTGCTCTGCAGATAAAGATGTTTCTGCAAACACTGAACTATTTGACAGACCTTCTGTTTCCAACCTTTTAATCCATTAAAACCCAAGAGCAGGTCATTACCATGGCATTATGTATGCACATCGGCTATTGTAATGTATAAGATTTAAAAATGCTAAATGCTTTCCTCTTCTCTATTAAGTTTGAATGATGAGCACAGAAAAGCCTCCCAAATGATCACTGCACACACAAGCCTGATAAATCTGGAAATTTCAGAAAAGGTATGACTTAAGTTTCTCCTGCTGCTTTTGTTCTTTGTGATCAGAGAATTATTTTAAGTTGTCAAGGTGTTATAACAATGCATTGAAGATGCTTCTAGCACATTTTTCAGTAAAATAATCTCCTCCCAAATTATGATATTTATATGTGGATATAAAGAACATTGGCATAGTTTCTGCACAAGTTTCTGAAACTTGATAAAAGCTGTGCTTTTATTCACATTGATGAATTCTCTCAGCTCAGTAGTTACCATTCATCTAGTATTTTCTACTGCAGAAGAGAGGAAACTACAATTCAGTCATCCTCCATTAACCAAACTACCTTTCTCAATTGTAATAATTTTTAATATGTTGCTGAAAAGGAAAATACTATCCTTTGCCAGAGAACCTCCAACGATTATTCTGCTGTAAACAACTGTTCAACATTGAAAAAATTCCATTCCATATTTTTTAAATATGAACATTCTTAAAGTATGGCTGAGTTAGATCTAGTTTCCCAGTTGAGCTCCAATCTTACACCACCTCATTTACCTCCACACAGGCCAAGTGATGTCAGTGGGAAACAGACCAAACACAAGAGTGGGACTTTATGAATTCTAATCTGGGATTGAAGCTGCTATTTTACTTATAGTTTTCAAAATTTGCATATATAATTTTTCCAATGTAATGTAAGTAAGACTTCAGCCACAATGGATAAAACAAAACTGGCCTGTTAAGGCTGACATAAGAATACATCAACTTTTAAATTTAGCCTTTAATTTGAGCCTCTTTTCATCCTCAGTTTCACTTTATTATGTATTTTAATAGAGTATTTAATGTTGAATTGTGGAAACTTTATTGGTTAAAATTATTTCTGTTGTTTTGTTGCAATATGAGTTTAATTGTTAATGCTAACATAACTATATAAAACAGAAGAAACAAAAAATACTGTGAAAATGTATATTGCTGTGTACCTTATTCATAATGATCCTTGAGAACATGTTATCTTCTTGACTAGTCACATATTGCATGAATGCTGACTTCTTTTCCATAATTGGACACAGTCATTCCACGTTCTGATGATAATATCCTGAAGAAGACTGAGAAAACTCAACCTATTTAAAACAGCTTTGCTCTGACTCACACATGCAGACACAGTACATTTCCCCCATCTACTCACTGATGATAACTGTCTTTTAACCTCTTAGCATGCGATCAAAGAATCTCCTTAACAGATCATTGATAATAATTTATGATCTACCCTTACAAGTTTTGTTTGGTTTTTAAAATAATTATGTGTAAGAGTAACTCATAATTAATTTATATAGAGAGAGTTATATTATGGGTGATATAAATAGGAGCTTCTATATTTGCAGCTGTAGCTGTAAGGATCTTAATCTCAACAATAGTAAGGGGCTTCATGTGGAAGGAGAAGACAAAATGTTTCCTTTCTTTCCTCCCAATGAACAAGAACTTAAAAAATAAAGTACAAAATCTATAGATTGTTGGTATTCAAAACAGTACATAATGCTTATGCATAAAGGACAAATTCATCTTTCTTCAACAAACTTACCTACAGCATTTATCCACTCCTGAGAGTCTGACTATGCTACTGATGTTGTATTCATTTATCACAGGGCATAACTAAATCCAAAATTCTTATAAGAATACATTTTCAAGTTCAATTTTTTATCAATTCAACATTATAGACTTTGCTTAAACAAAGCAAGATGGAGTTCTTCAAGTTTTGCTCAACTAGAAGACACCAGATTAGCCAGATGAGAAAAAGACTAGAAAGACTAGCAGTCTGTGAGGAGTCATTTATTACATCATGCTATCATGCTTGCAGTCCAGCTGAGAGTAAGATAAAAGCTACTGGTAAAATGGATGAGTCAAACTAAATGTCCATAGAAGACAGATATAATCCTTTACCTCTGTGACTGTGATAGCACTAATACTGGCCATAAATCACACTTGAGAGATATATTAATAAGGAAAATCCTTTGTTGATGATTCTAACAGATGGATTAATTAGGAGCAAGTGAACTGATGAGGTGAATGAAGTGCAACTAAAACAAAGCTACAAACCAATGATAGGATAATCATCTGAATTGCTACCCCTCTCTGTATAGTAAAGAACAGCTGTTCCAGCCAAAGTTCAAAAAATTAGATTGCTACCATATTAAACAGTGTCGAGACATAGCTGCAATTCAGAGTAAGATGGATGGCAGGTGCTCAAAACATAGAAAGTTGCCATAAAGAATGGAGTTTAATAGCATTCTTTGCTCAAAGGTGAAACAGAGGGAGAATTAGATGCTGACAGAGAACAGAACATGGTATGCTGGAAGGTTATTTTGTATAACATCTTTCAGAATCTCTGAACAAATTAATGAATACTAACTATAAGGCTCCTTATGCATATGTAGCATTGAAAAACTTGCAAGAATATAGGTTCCTCCTATACACATGTAGACCAGAATATAAACACTATTACTTAATGGAGGCTATGTCTTCCACACAGTTGTGGTGTTGTAAAGAAATACAGACAAGTAGAACTAGGTAGATTAAGTGACTCATGTGACGATGACATCTCTGCTGATGGCAAGAACAAAAGTTTTCAAGAGCCAGTATCAGAACAGGAACAAGTGCATTTTTGATCTCATATTATCTGCTGTGGACATTTACCCCAGAAGTGTGCACTATCCCAGGCAGTGGACTGGCAGTGGGCATCAGCAAGAGTGTGACATAACATAAGGTCCACACCATTATGTCTTACATCTCAGCATCATGGGCAGCTCTGCCCATTCACACCTCACTGGCTGCCCACATCGCATGCATGCCATGGCCCCATCAGAGGTGCTGGTGTAAGAAGGGCTCATGCCCAACACCACCACTCAGCCTCTGCCTGGTGTCTGTCGTACAGAAAGACCCACTGCCCCTTGCTGATGTTGATGTAGCTGGGGATGTGAATGAGGCTTCCATCTCAGGGCCATTTCATCCTATGATGATATCCTAAGTATTATCCTGATGAGAGGTGGTGTACTGTCCAATAACATAAAAAAAATTGTGAATTCCATAATTTTTTACTTGATAAAGCCCCACAAAAACTAATTACATTGTTGATACTTGGACTGATGATCTAATATTCTCTTTAAGTGAAAAGATAAGGATCATAAGGACCATATATAGCTCTCAGTTATACTGTGATAAGTCTTCAAGAATTCATCTGATTTGCACTACCATTGTTAATAGTACAAATTAAATCTAACGTGTTGGGAATCCTTGGATCACCATCATTGCCCCAGGCTGGTCCTACTAGTCATATATATTAGTATACATCCAGTCACGTAGGATGTTAGCTTACCAGTTAAATCTTTCTTGCAACTTCAGTTCATGATGTTTCTGTGAAGAAGAAAAATAACAGCTGGTATTGGTGGGGTCTTATTGTGGCCAACAAAAATAACAGCAGCTTTATTTGAAGGAAAGAGTAATGGAGCTTTGCATTAACGGAGCCAGTTCCACCCAATGTAACAGTACTGCCACATTATTAGGAAATTGCTCTTGAGAAGTAGGAATGGCATAGAAATGGGTATTTATTAAACTGATAAATGTAATCTTGATCACAAAAGATTTTAAGGAGTTTACTCTCCCCCTTCCCAAAACCAAAAAAACACAAAAATCAAAACCTTTCAACTTCATCTATATAACTGTATGTGTACCTACATTTGCCTTATTTTGTGTCAATAAAAATTAAATTTAAAAGATCAAATGACTCCTCTGTATTCATTTCACTAGTCACTAGCAGAAACAGGATTGTTATATGAAATGTCCACACTTCTGGGCCTCTACTCTGAATGTCAGGAAGACTTTGGTCTGTCACTTTAGCACAAATTCAGTCTGTTTCCAATGACTCTCTGGGGGTTCTGGGAGTTATACAATCACAGGTGAAAAAAGTCAGAAAGTCCTATACCCCCCCATCAACTCTCATCATTTGTATACTTTGTGTTTTCACTTGTAAAGGCCAGTGGTTTCTAAAAACAGCCAACAGTCAGTAGGAACCTGTCTATAAAAATATCTTTATTAGTCCTTTAAATCAATGCAATAAATAAAGAATATCTTGGTAACTGTTCAGTGGAAAAAGAAAAAGGTGTATAAGGCTTTCCTTTGGATAAATGAAATATATGCATTTTAGCTATAAAGGACATTAGGACCATACTGATCTCTTCAGCTTTGATGTCTAAGCTGCTACCTTCTTATATGTAATGACAATCTTTATGATTTAGGGAGATAAGCACTGGAGAGAGTTTTCAGCGTGCTTTAAGGCTGGCACTCCCTGAGATAGGAAATTATGTGCCTATCATATTTTCCAGGCTAAATATTTTTCAAAACTAGAGGAAAATCTACTTTAGCCTCTACCTTCAAAATGCAGTGTTCATAAGTAAAATCTATCCAGTTCCATTTCTCTCTCTCTTAAAAGTACTCAAATTCTTCCATCTTTACTTAGGATGAAGTGCAGTTTACTTCATTAATAGTGCCAGTCAGTTTCCATAGAGTCAAATACAATACAAGTAAGACAGATTATATTGCCTGTCCTCAGCTGCACTTCCTTCTGTAACTTTTTTTCCTCTTTTGAAATGCAAGGTGTGAATGCAAAACAATTGCTGAATGGGCTATTTTGTATCCTAACAAAATATAACTAATGACAGTCAAGTTTTATGGTATAAAAGGAAAATAAATAGAAGGACTTGGAATGGAAGGAACTATAGAGAGGCAGAGAAATTAAATTATCCTTTAGGGAGCTACCAAGTGGACTTTCACACTGTAAACATTTCATAATATTTCTGGGGAGAAAGAAAATTACATTCTTTCAGTCATTTTACTGGCATCTTATCTTTCCAATGAAATTTTAGTAAATGTAGTTCTTTCAATATGCTACAGTCAATTCCACAGGCACATATCATTCCTATTTTAAATTCAATGTCCTCTAACAAGATTTTTAATATATCTACTTATGGGAAACTGAGAGGAACAACAGCTCAGATCATAAATTTAAATTATTGTCTCATCATCAACTTCGATGCAGTGACAACAATTTACATCACTGATAGTTGTGTCCATGTTATTCATTATTCCATTCTATGTGGTTGGGAAAAGGGGGTGTTTCCCAATTGACTAATGTTTTCAGTAGCCTCCCTTGTATATATTTTTTTCAAGGTTTCCAAAAGTCTTCAGATTTAGCTGCCAGAAATTGAAACCAAGCTGAAATTATAATCAGCCGCTGTTCCAAATCTAGCTCCATTTCAATATCTCCTTAGGAAAAGATAAATAAAACAGCTGAAAACAGAGCTGAAGTGACTAAAATGAAGGAACAGATGCAAGAGTGCCAGCTGTAGATACCCACTGTAAAAATATTTATACATAAACTAGAGACTACCCCTCTTACTTCTCCTCACCTGGTTAAAAGGTAGTAAGGGCTTTCTGAAATGCTGATTTGAGGCTGTGATAAAGCAGTTATATGTACACTGATGATAATATAGCAGTTAGAAATTCATAAATGTTACCAATACATTAATATTTCTGAAACATTTTAGGAGTTTGTTCTACTTTCCCATTGGGTAGATGACGTTACTTCTGTCACTGCCATATCTGGCAGTTTTACAACCCATTTCCATTTCAATTTTCACTGTGTCATTTATAAAGCTGAGTAGTCAGGCATAGCAAATAATTAATTATCAAGATATCTCTACTCCAAATAACTTTTTATTTGCTGATTTCCCCTATGTACAATGGAGATAAGCTAAAGGAAACCAGGTGACCCTCATATTTATACATATATATATATCTGCTGAAGACTATCTAGTCAATGTTCATATTGAGATGCTCAAGTTCAAACACAGATGCCACTGTTTTCAAATGTGCTCTTAGCATGTTGTCATTTGGGAATCTTTTTGTCTCTGAACATCAAGATTCCAGCAACTCCTGTCTTGATTTTTTAATAAATATAATGGCTACAAACAAATTAAAGTCCTGTTAGGCAGGAAAAAAAATCAATGTGATTCAGGGGATAAAAAATATTCCTGTATTAATTCAATATCCCATGTCCCATAAGGATGAACAGTCCAATCACGTAACCGATATTTACTCAATCTAATCTATACTTTGAGAATATTAATCATCAAGAAGATTTATAATTGGTGTCTCATCATCTTGTCCAGGAAATGGATATAGGCTAAGTGACTGAAATTGATGAGTTTGTTAAATAAAATTCTGTGATAATATATACTAGCAAGCATAGATGTATGTGTCTCTAATACTGATAGTTTGCTTTTAAAAGAGCTATCTATAGCCTTTTGCATAGCCAGTCCTCTGTGTATTCGCTTACTGCTTTCTACCAGCTATGGGTTAGTTTCATAATAGACACATATTTCTTAGTAGTTTTGCAGAGTTTTACTCAAAATTAAAAATAGATATTATGGTGTCTATTCTGAACTTTTTAGAAGTAGTAGAGTCAAAGGGAAATATAGAAGCATTATAAGATAAACACATCAGTAAGGTGATCTCTGTCACACAGCTTCCTCCTTTTTAATACAGACTTCCTTCTGAGAATTCAGTATCTATTTCTGGTCGTAGGCCAAATTTCTGTCAGCAGGAATGCTATTGAGAAAGGCTGCTGAAGGCAAGAGAGATATTAAATATCCAGAATTTTGATTATATGGACATTTCCACTTGAGGCAGTTCAAAACATTTGTAGCCATGGGGTGGAATGCTGTTATAGATTAAAAGCTGATTAAGTCATATGAAAAACAGAGTACAAATAAATAACCAGTTTTCAAAATGGAAAGAGTTTAGAATGGAGGTGTTCCAAGCTCCAGTACAGGCACAAATATATTTGGTATGCTAACACAGATTTAAAAGCCATGATCACCATCATGACAGTATTTACTAGCAAAACCACACAGGTTGGCATAAGGACAAGTCTAAGAAATACTAGTAAACACAACACTTCGGGTGAATAGTTGATATGGTGAACCATGAATGTCATAAATACATGAGCATAATTTAAAATTCTTAAATATTAATAAAACATATTTAGTGTTTTAGGAAGAAAATAATCTAAAACCCCAGCAGGTACCTAAGTAAAACAGTCAATGCATTCTCCATCAGAATCAGAAGGACAAGCAAGATATTAATCTGCATATGGAAAAAAATAAAAAAAGGAAGTTATGCAATGCAGTACTGAGATTTTTCTTTTTTTTTTTTTTTTTTCCTCAAATTAATTACTTTTAATCCAAACACCTCCAGTGTACACTATAGGGATAAGAAAGGATCCAGAAAAATCATTATTGTGGGTTTATGAATACCTTCTGTGTCTAAATATTCTGTGGGTGGTTGGATTATGTATATGTGCAGGAATGGAGAAAAATATTCTCTCTGCAACACGGTTCAAAGGTATTACAGTTCTTTATCAGAATTTTTAAGAGTGTATTTTATAGAACCTTTTACAACACTAAAATGGCTAAGATGTAAATGTTAACTAATTTTCATGAGTCTATGATTACATAGAGAAAAAGTAAAGGGAAGTAAAAAGAGATATAATCAAAGAATGGCAAAAAACATGTTTTCAAAATCAAAAATAAAAGCCAAATAGGTGTTATTTTTTGACCTCTGCTGTAATACAAGATAGGAGATAACTGTTTTTTTTTATTGAAAGTAACCTTCTCTGAATCAGATAATACTTTTGTTATAAGGATTTTTTCAACAGCACTGAAGGACACCAGTTTAAAAATTAGCCAACAAATATATCCTGAGTATCAATTATCAGTGTCACTAAGTATCCGATGTCACACTTATAACAATATCATTACAGATTATACTGATACCATCCTATACCAAGAGACACCAAATCCAATGGAGATACGACCAGCAGAGGAAAGATACAATTACTTACTAACCGACAACAATCTTCTAAAAAATCAGACAAAATTAATAACAAAATACTGGAAGAGATATGGAACTGTAGATAAATATTCTTATATCTTCTTGGCCAATTCCAAATTGAGAGCAGAGAAACAAAGAGTTACATTGTTTAAATCTCAGTTATTAGTAACATGGATGGGAGATGTTCTGAATTACTGAAATTTGACAAAGCTAGACACCTGCTTAGAATTCTTGTATCTGTAGCCAATAAACATATTTCATCACTATGGTTGCAAAAACAAATACTGACTAGCAAAATGTGGTTAACTGAAATAAAATTATTGAGAAATAGAATGACACACTGTCTGAATCAGATTAGACACCAAAATATTGGAGCAAAAGTGGATTAAACTGGATGAACTGATGGAGTTTACTGTCTTAATCATTATAGCAAGATAGATTTTCTTCTAAATCTAAACTGCAGGACCTGAGAGTAATTCCTACTTCCTTGATCAGGGAATAAGCAAGATAGATTTTCTTCTAAATCTAAACTGCAGGACCTGAGAGTAAATCCTACTTCCTTGATCAGGGAATACAGTCCTGACACATCCCTATTGTCACATCAGATCAAGACACTGTTATGAATCATCCCCATACTGCAACTTCATTTCCATAGACAGAAAACCTAGACATGTGGGCATGAAGTGAACCACAGATTTATGAAATTCATCTGTTCTTCATACTTCATTTCCATTCTTCTTCATTTTCTCTTAGTGAGTCCGTTAACACTTACAGAAAATAACTTACATGGTCAACAATAAAGTTACTCTATAATTAAAACTGACAAGCAGAAAGGCAACTTGTCTAGATGCTGAACGCTTGGACACAGTGAAGCGTTGTTAAATCTTTTTTTTTTGATTTGTAGATCCTCTAAATTTTTCCTTTCACGGAGAGACACTGTGTAATAAATTTAATCTACTGACAATAGACTCTTGTTCCTTATTCACTGGTGGGCCACAGGTTGAAAACTACTGGTACAAAATCTTAGTTTTGCATAACACATTATAGTGTAATTTACAATTAACCTGAGGAGCACACTGGACCTGCAGTACTTGACAAGAATTTTACCATTGACTGAAGTTTTATGGAGAGTCAGATATTTTCTTTTGGGGGCAAATAATTCAGTCAGAGTCAAGGAAAGTTAAGTTTGAATAATATGTATGTTTTGAGTCTGATCCAAAGCACACTGATTGTCAGAGGGACTATTTGCCCACATATTCCTGTATTAGCAAAGATAACTTTTATAAGAAGCAATCATTTTAGTGACTCACAGTATAAATGGATAATATGAGGTCATAAAGGTATTTCCTTTCCCTCCCCTGCAAAACTATCACTCTTGCATTGCACAGCACTACATATTTAGAACCAGACAGACTACTCACAGAGGTACATTACTATGCACTATAAACTACAATGGCAGAATTCAGTCTTATATGGGTCGTTAATATGTCTCCATATCATCTTTCTGTAAATATTTAGGTATGCAACACTACCAGAGGCGATATACCAGTTTACATGGATAATAGTGTTGTTCTGGCATGTGCATTCTTACACTATGTTCTTATTTACAGTTATCAGTCAAGAAAACCATCCCTAAATTATGCATAATCTCTAATGGATGTTCTCCTCACATGATTTTTCATGAGTCAGTTCTTCAGCACTTTTCATATCATTTAGCATACTATTCTCAAATAAACTGTGACTAGTTATTTTTACATAACAGATTGTTATCCTGCTGAGTTTATTCTAGCTGAGGGAACCCATGACTAGTCAATCCTAACCAGTGTTTTTACAGGACAATGTGCTACAAGCTGCTTTTATCAGGTAATTCATACGGTTGCTCGTGACAGAGGTGCTGCCTTACTGAAGTCACTGTTCGCTTAGCCCAATCCTGACTGAGGACATTCTTGTTTTGCCTACGTGTTGTCTCCATACAGAGTCAGACTACAGCCAAGGCAGGTGCCTGGGTCTCAGTGACCAGGAACTGATGCTGGGTTCCTTTGGGTACAAATATCAGTTATATATATGGATGTAAAAATCAAACAGATATCCAAAGAAGTTCACAGGTTCCTTCATGCAGGTGTTTCATCACCCCCTGTTTTCAGCTGAGACAGCAGAGGAAATGTCTGGCTAAATTGTATGCAGTTAAACATGATTTTTGGGTGTTCCTGGAGCACCATCTTGACAAAGACACCTTTTACCTCTCTTGATTTGGAAACACGATCTGCTCAGGAATTTATTTGTCATCTATACTGACCATGCACCTACCCCTACTGTAGCTAGGACATCACTGTCAATGTCTTACTGGACATGAAATCAACACGCCAAAAAACTTCAACCCTGGTCAGAACACCTCTTCTCAGGTTCTGCACATGTGTGCAAGGAAACTTCTCCATCTAGCAAGTATGGCTTTTGTAAAACATGAGAGTCCCATAACCATACAGAATCACAGGAACTTAGTGATTTCATTTATTTTTAGTTTAGTGAGCTCTCTCATTGACCACATAAACCTGTCAAAGACACATGAGCTTCCTAAGTGTGTTTTCAGCCACATCTTAGTATTGGCTGCAGTGTTCAAAAGATTTCTCAGCAAAGTAATTAACGAATGAACAGAATATAAGGGAGAGTCTCTTTCAGAAAATAGTTGGTGACACTTTTTCCAAACTGATAATCAGATCCACAACCAATCTATCAACAGCTAAAGGTGCAATTTAGTGCAAGATACCAGTGAGCACAGACACCTCATCTAATCTGTTTAGTAGCCCCTATCCTGCTGCACAGCCTGGAGAGATTATAAAAGGATTCTGAAGTACTAAAGTGAATCTTGATGCCCTCCTTTGACAGAATAATAGCTACATAATATACAGTACGTGCATGCCCATGTAATATAGAGAAATTTGTACCTTCTCTTGTAAATATAATCTCTGCACATTAGTGTAAAGGGTGATTAAAATTGCCTCAAACACATTAAATGAAAGGAAAATAGAATATTAGTAAAACATGTTATTTTATTTACCTAAGATAGATCCCAATGTTCCAAGATAAACAAAACAGAAAGATTTAATGGAAGTAATTCAGAGGATGATTTAAAATAAATGTTCTATACTATTTTTCAGAGCAGGATATCACTTCTCCCTTCACAGATTTATTTGTACTGCAATAACAAAAGATTGATAATTAAAACAAAATACAATCTACTGTATCATCACTGGTAAAATGTATCCTTTGAGGATCCTTTCCAAATGGCATAATTTGAAATGGAACACTATTATTTCTAATAAACCATGAATACTTCCCAGTATTTCCTCATCACAAATCAGAACAAGATTTAAACAGGATTTACAGTAAACAGCATTGTCAGCAACAGGTCTAATAGATCAAATCTTAATTTAAAAGTTAACCAGGATTTCAAAATATAAGTGCTTATTTCCATATCATAGGACATGCAAAAGCAACATTAAGACTTATGTAGCATTCCATTCATAGTAATCTATGTAATTATGTTGTTAATATGTCAGTAGATAAGTTTAAGATTGAAAAATACAAAGAATCAAAACCTCGGAGAATTAGGAACCTTATGTAATTACAAAGACAGTCCCCAGCTGAAAATGGAAATATTAATGATATTGATATACATCATTCATGAGAAATGCTAACCAATGTAATTTCTTATTGATTCCTACCTAAATTGTTTATGATCTATGACTTACATGATGAGACTATAACTTACAGAATGAGGCTGTTAAGCAATGACATTGGAAGTATGACAGAAAAATTCTACATGCTTTTTATATATGATCATGTCTTTTTCCTTCCATCACTTATGATTTTAGCCGTAGCAGGTATTCACATCATCACACTTTTACCAACTTGGGGGGCAGGGGGGAGGGTGTTATTATTTTGATGTTTCTTACACTGTTTTTATTTCATCACCAAATAAGCAATAATAAAAAGTATGATAAGATTGTATAATGAGACTGATAGGAGTACATAAATATACTGTTTTGATTCATGAAAGAATTAGTTAATTATCTAAGCAAATATTTTATTATTATTTGCATTAAAATAGTACTTAGGAAATCTAACTAGAAAAAGTCCTCATTGTGCTAAAAACTACATACAGAATTTGAAAGTGGCCCAAATTAAACTGTATAAAGTTTATAGTCTCAGTCATAGGAACAGAGTTGACTACAGAATTAAAATGTTCATTACATTTTCTTTAAAAATTTTTCTTTATAAGCAAAGTACTGCCAGATCACAGTGTACTGCCTGAGATGCAAAAAAATAATAAAAAAAAAAACCAACCAAATTTTATTTAATAAAGGAAACTCTTGTGATATTTTTCTAATTTGGGAAGTATTAAATATAAAACAGAAGATTAATGAAGAAAGATATTGCTCTGTGGCTATATATTACATTCATATAATAACCGTAAGGTGGAAGTAATTGTAGAAGTCCTGTAATTGTTATTGAATAATAACTACTGAATTACTATTGAAGAATATTGAATAATAATAGTTATTAAAAATGTATTATTCAGTAGCTATTATTGAACAACTGTACTACAGTCCAGGTTAGAATGCAGAGTTAACATAAGATTTGAGAGAAAACATGGAAGTGTGTGCTTAGATTAAAGTATACCCAATCATTGAAGCTCACAATTTTTTTTTTTTTTTAATATTATATGTGTGCTTTGGTGTTTTTCTGGATCTGTGCCTAAATCAGGAGCTTTTACTTCAGAATTTCTTATTTCAAAATAAATTATATCTACTTATATATTTATTTACATTACTATTCATAAGGTTTTCTTGTTTGTTTGTTTGCTTGTTTGAAATCAATCTATCTCTCCACAAACTGTCAGCCAGCCTTGTTTGATAAATTTACCAAACTCTAAAGAGAAGTAATAAGACAGAGGAAAGTAAAGAGACTGGTATGTCCTCATAAAGGACTAAATGAAGGGGGAGACAGGGACACACAGATCAAAACTGAGGGTGGTGAAACTTTTAGGAATGAATGTGTCCAGTTAATAATTCCATTTCATTTTATGGACACTGAGCTTGTAAAAGGCAATGTGAATTAGACCCTTCATTTGGTCATAGAAGCTTGGAGTGTAGGAAATGGCCAAGAAAGTGTGGAAAAAGCAATCAAAGGGACATTGGCAGCGAATGGGTCTCTCCTGCCTAAAAAATGAGGGAACTGCCAATGGGGGAATCTGCCAATCTTGGCCACTGACTGAGTTGTGGCTTCAAGGAAATGTGTTTTAAGGACAAAGCAGGATGGGAATGATAAACTCCTTGCTTGCCCATCTGTGTGGAAGAGCTGTGGTTTCCTGCAGCTACACAAAGGAAAGAGGCACAGTGAGTGAAGACAATCCTTGGCAGCATGAGGAGAGGAAATAGAAAATAAGGATTAATTCACCTCAGCGTACGGCAATAGTTAGATAAATTCTGATGTCTTGTGCCCATATGTAAAAAATATGTTGAATAACAGTTTTAGCTGAAAAAAAGAAAAAAAAAAAAACCCTAAAACACAACCCTAAAAAAGAATCCCCAAACCCACAAAAGGAAATTGAGGGTTGGAGAAGATGCCTTACAATGAGAAAGTGAGAAGCTCACTCACTATTTTATAAACAGGAAGATGACTTGCAATGTACAAGTGTCTGAAGAAATTGTTAAATGTATTGAAAAGTTCTTTAATCTAGTAAGAAAAGGTCTAATTAAAATCAGTAGCCGTGCACTGAAGCCAGACATTGAAACTGAGGTAAAGAAGCAATCCAGCAGTGAGACAACTTCACAACAGAGGTGATGGATCCTGTCTTTTAATGTCAGACCAAGACTGGATTTCATTGAGCACTCAAAGTGATGTAAAAGTGTACTTAAATTGCAGTTAATGGATTGTGGTATAAAAAAATCTTCTGACCCTACAGTCTACGATTAAAATATATAAACATCTTACTGAAAAGAAACCCTGAGTTTCTGCTTTCTGTAAACTGACATATTCTAACACTGGTGGAATTTTTTTTTTTTTTAATTAAAGAATGTATGCAGTACACTGAATAAATATAAGGTATTTTTGATCCTCTTTTTGTGTCTATTATTAAAAAAAAAAGTGGGAGAAAGAAAAATTATGTAATTCCTTAGGACATGTAACTGAGCCTGTACCTGGATGCTGTGAATCTCAGCTTCCTCAGATTATGTCAACCTCTCAACCAAATTCCATTGCCATGCAGTAATAACTGGACAGGTTTTTAGCCTGTAGTATGAGATCACAGTTTTCGCCTAACTTTAAAATTGCTATAAATTACCCACGAGCACCAAGACTGTTTGTTTTTTCAGTAGATGTGTTCATCCTTAAAGAATGTCTAAGAGCTATAAATAACACTTAACCACTTCATGATTGAACTGGTAGAATGAAAGCCAGAAATTAGAAGCCAAATGCTTTCACTATACACCATAAGCATTCCTTTCAATAAAATAAACTTCAAATACTTTAAAACTTAAGGAACACAGGCTCAAAGACATACCAGTAAAAATCCAATGTGAGGACATCCTCTTCTGGTAGATCAGCGGTTTTTGGAAAACTGCAGGCTAAATTTCACAGTGTTTAAATAGACAAAAATGTATTGATTTTCATAGACATTTATCCTTTTGTATCAACAGAGAAGGTAGCCATAGGGTATCATAAGGCTCTTGACTTTTATATGCCTCAGGACATGGACCAACTGCCTCTTCTGGCCTTTGCTGACCCAACAGGAGACATGAGCATTCCCAGCACTCCCAGAGCTCACTGCAATAGCATTTTATGGTAGTAGTTATTGAACAGCTTTCAGTCAATAGCAGAGACAGGAAAGACCAAATACTTCATCTGTTTGAGATTAAAGAGGCTGATTTTGACTGAGAAATGTTAGACCCATTTTAGCAGCTTAGCTGGTCTTTTCAAAGAGATAGTGACTTCTTGCAGGATGATGTTCAATCACAACAACTGCAAAGAATCAAGAGAACCCATGCTCGTAAGCTTAGAGTTTAGGGACATAGATAAAACAAGCCCAGATAAGATGATAATACTAGCTACTTTCATGATGTTGTATCTAGGAGGTATATATTAGCAATTCAAAGATTCTGAGGTCCCAGATTAGTACCTTATTCCCATTTCTCACTGAATTACAGGAGTGCTGAGAGGCCAGGTTTGAGCATGATTCTGTTGATTAGGCACTCTACCAACACCCAGCAAGAAAACAGTCCCTGCACTGAAGAGTTTACATTTTGAATTAAAACAGCAACAGAATAGAGGCAGACATGAAAACCAAGGAAGGGAGGATATAAGTTATTCACATAAATCAACTCTGGGAGGAGTTAGCAAATACCAAAAAGCAGAAACATTTTACACTCCCTGAAAGTAACAGACAAAGCCAGGTCAAAACAAAGCAGAATATACTTATGGTCAGCACTTTGAGATCTAAACATGAGATCTAGGTCTAATATATGGGGTATGGTTTTTTCTTTGAAAGAAAACAGAGTCAGCATCCAAAATCAATATAAAAAATCCATCACTACAATCATTCAGAAAAACCTAGCCACCAACACCACTCCCCCCAAAAATGTCTGTTTTGTGAAGACAGACAAAACCAGGATGCTATTACCTTTAAAAGTAATGGAAAGATATAGTTTACTTCTATCCAGATGCATTATGAATAGTGGATGTCCTATAAAGCATATCTTGTGTTCAGATTCATCACACTATGCGCACAGCTCCAGATTGCAGGAGACTGCTGAATAATGGGTGTCCCTCCTAGCATAGCTCTGAGAAGAGATATGAAGGTTACTACTCATGAGATACTTTTCTTGGGTAGGTGAATACAGTATGATGTTTGATTTTATTGTTTGTTAAATCTTGGATTTAATCTGTTAGGTAGAATAACTGAACATTTTTTCCTACCTAATTTTCCATTTCTTTAGGGGGATTGTATAAATTTAATTATTTTCCTGAAAAAAAGCCCTTTATGAAAAGAAGTGTTACAGTGTCACAGGTCCTACATTCACAATTTGTACTGAAAACATAAGTCATAACCTTGAACAGCACTAGGAGACTCAGAAAGTATAAATTTATCAGAAAAATTTGAGGAAGAATTTTTGATTGCTTATCTGTGTTTTTTCCCACTGTTTTAAAAACTCTAATACTATACTGTGAAAATTGTGATCAGCTAGTCAATTTTTCTTATAAACACAAAACAACCTTAACTACAGCATGGTATCCATTTGGTCATTATTCAAGCATTCACACACACTGCCCATAAAATGTACCTGCAGTATCTTTTCACACAGTCAGTGTGAAGTTTTACATATACATGCACAAACAGAGAGCACACATAGAAAACAAAATTAACAGAAGCTGCAGTTTTCCATGGAAATATACCATGTACCAAGATAAGCTAAGAGTTCTGGTTTCTTGTAAAAATGTTGGAAACAACCTTTTTGCCTAACCGTCATGGAAAAAGATCCAACTGGGGTGTTGCAGTTTAAATTTTGTTGTATTTCTTTTTTTGGCTTTCTGAAGTGAGGGAACAGGTTTAAATAAACATTTTGATTTGGGTTCTGCAAGGTCTTAGAAAGGGGTAGTGTATGAACACTGACGTATTTGGAATTTACGTAAAGATACTTTGCCATTTTTGAAGCCAGATCTAACCTTTGTATCAACAAATCATACACAAAAACTTCAGTCTAAGCCTCAAGGTAAGAAAACATATACTTAAAGGGATCCTTTGTATTTCATTTTAAAAATACACTCATTTACAAGCAGATTTTGAATGTCTGCCACCAACTAAGAAAATAACCTTTTCATTTATTTTTAATTTTCTTAAAGATGGGTCTCTTTTAGCAATCTATAATAATCATATAGTACGTAAAATAACTTACAATCACATATATTATAGGGTCTGACTAAAATCCACAAAAGCATTTACAGTTAATCATGGACTTAGTCTCCTTTTGAAGGGTTTCAGGGCATTTTTACTGTATTTTACATAAAAACAATTTTAACAGGTGATACAAACAAGTTAAGCAAGTGAATAGGATGTAGTTTAGATACTCAGTGTTTTCAGTCACATGAGTTTAATTCAAGCTGACATTGTTCAATGTAGATCTTAGTAAAGGTACTTCTAAAGATGAATGTTTCCTGCTTTAAGTCTCTGTTAAAGTAACAGTCCATGGAAACTGAAGGAGGTCAGGTGTCCCAAAAATATCATGTATTTGTCTATATCATAGTGCTTGGCTTACACCCTTATGATAATAAAATGACAGTTTTTAAATTCTTTCTATTGGTGCACCATCCCATGTCTGTACATGATCTTCAGTTAGGCCCTTTCTCTCCCCATTCTTCATGGTTGCTTCAGTCTATTGTCCTTTTCTTTGTGTGAGACCTAAGGACCATAACTCTGTGAGGTTATGCAGGGAAGATTTGTCCGTCATTTTTGCTTTACGTAAGATTTCATACATAATCATTTCATTAAAATGGGCAAACAACTACTTAGGGAGGGGGAAAAATAAAAAAAAAAAAAAAAAAAAAAAAAAAGAAGAAAAATAAAGAAGAGGGACAAGTTATAGATCAAGCCTTGTCTTTTGTTTGTGAAAGAACATCTTTATTTCATTTTAGGTAAAATTTCTATTCTCAAGAAACAAAACTATCTACAGAAAATTGTAATGAATATTAAAGGGTTCTGCAACATGTGTATTGATCCTGTGTACTTTTTATTCTTTTTTTCACTTACTGAATGATGAAATACACATCTGTGTGTAGCAGCACTATGAAATAGAACCCACCTTCTCTGACTTCCTGCAGAGCAAAGGTTCTCAAGAAATGAGGACATAAATGATAATAAAATCCACAAATTCCACTTTATGTCTATAATATGACACTTACCATGTGTGGCTGTGTAGCCTTACAAGTTAAAACTGATGTGTTAAAACTGATTGCCTTTTGACTCTCCCAAGGACATATTTGCTGATTTCCCCCCCACCCCCACCCCCCCACCCCCCCCCCCGGGGAGAAGTCCTTATTCTGTGAACTTATTTTGGGAATATGAGCAACCCTTTCAAGATCAAAGTAACTAAGCATGAAAAACAGATCTGCTCCATCAAATGTAATGCAAAAGTATATCTTTAATCTTTAGTTTTTAAATTTTTCAAATTTCATACATCCATATTTTAACTTTTGCCTAAATTACTGCGTATAAAAGTGGGGACCCTGATACCACATACAAGATTTATCACCATAAACAGTTTATGCAACTCTGCGATGCTGTCAGACTTCTTTTATCTAATTGTACAAGTATATTGCTATATGCAACCACAAACATTTGAAATTTCAGAGTAAATATTTTCTAATTAATGAACATTTTCAGAAGATAGAAGTATAAACAATTTCAAAAAATAATGAAATAAATGAATAATTAAATTAAATTAAAATAATGAACTAAATATTGAACTAAAAATGAAAATTAATGAAATAAAGAAAAAGAGGTGTCACAAAAATTATGACTCAAAATGACAAAGGTTGATGAACAAAGTGGTATTAGCAAAAGAACATCTATATTATGCCTCTGAGATCACTAGTTTTTGAAGAGACACATGAAACCAGCAAAGCCTTGGTGTCTGGCCATGTGAACATCCACTAACATATTTACGTCAGCTTCTTCTCACCTGTACAGTGCAGTGCTTCACTTGGAAAAGCTGGGTTTGAAAAAAACTGGCTGAAAGGCAAGAATAGGAACACACAAATCAAGAAATACCCCTATGGTTTGAAACATACTCCTTTTGTTTAGCATCAGATGTGACTTCACGGCTTCAGTTCTGGATTGCATTTGTCTCTGGAAAAAATGGATTATTTCATTATCCTTAGTTTTATATAGCTCCTATCTCTTGAAGGCAGTGCTGGCTGTGATATGGCAAGCCTGCATTTGAAACTCTTGTCATCAACTATCAAATATTCTATAACTTATTAGATGATTTGATGTGGATACTGATCCAAAACCTAGAAAAGACTATGGAAAAAATCAGATTCAATTTAGTAAGCTGTATTTGACTGGGCTCTAGCATAAGATATTCTGTAATAAGAAATGGGCAAAAACTCCACACTTAATAAAAAGGAAGTTGGAGTCTCTAAGTCTGCCTATCATGCTTGGCTAGAGATGGCTTTATCACTGGGTTAGGTATGGTGAAATCACCTTCTGAGAGGGAAAGTGAATACAACAAAGTGAAAAGAAGACACTGTTCTGCATTTATATACACTGTCGTTGTGAGTGCTAAACACTCATATTTTGCTGGAAAAAAATATATCATGTATTGTTATTGAGCAAAAGTGGGCTAGATTCTGCAAAATGAAAAACATCTGAAACAGGAATTGTGTGGAATCTGAGATTTCGCTGGGGAAAGCGAAATATCTCTATGAATCAATGTAAGAGAATAGTAGATCACTATGCAGTTGGATAGGTGGTTTGGGTGGTAAATTGTCCAGGCTAATTGGGGAAATTTTGCAAAGGCAAGGAGAATGAAACAGTAGAGAGAGATTTCACATCTGCAAAAAACCAAATCCTTTACTATTGTAAGATGAAGACTTTTGAGTTTTGGTTTGGTTTGGTTTTTTTTTTTTGTTTTTTTTTTTTTTTTTTTTTTAGGATTAATAAAATGTTTTCCAAATCAACGGAAAAGAATTTGTAATGATCTCTCCATCCATGGAAGCTGGAAATTTTAAAGTTATGCTAGGACAAATAAGTGATTTCATGAAACTGAAAGCATGGAAATACATACAATTTTGTCTAAGTGTTACAGATGAATATAAAATATAGAAAATTCATGTCATTATTAAAACAAAATATTTTAGTGAGCCTTACTGTGCTGAAAAAAACTGTCTGAGTTTTTTAAATAGACAGTCTTTTCCATCAGAAAGTCTTTTCCACCAAAGTCCTGACTGACCAAAATTTTCCTGAGAACAACTAACCCTGGAGAAAAATTTATTGAGAAAAAGAACCTGACTTCTCTAAGGAAGAGTGATGTTTCACAACCTGAACACATCAGATCAAGATCAAAGATTTTTTACTTAGGAAATTCCATTAAGACTCCTCACAGAGTGTCTAGACTGGGTTCTTCATGACCTGTTGGTCTCAGGGTTGGTATTCCTCAGCAGAAGATGTTTTCATTCAAGCTGAATCCTTAGAAAACAGTTCCTAAAAAGGATGACTTAAAAGAAATCGTGATACAGACATTTAAAAAAATCATGAGAAACTGTCATTACTTGAATATTTAGAAAATAGCAGCATGCACACGAGGATTGTATTTACTAAATCAATTTGCATTTTCTGTGATCAGAATGGCTAAAATACTTCAGAAGACATTTCCATTCACAATCTTAGATTGACTCAAACTCTACTTCTAGTTTGCAAGCAAAACTTCTATTGATTTCAAGGCATTAGAAGAAGAGGGGTGGTAAGATTCTCCGACCCTCTGAGCTGCATACAAGTCTTCATACAGCCAACAGCCACCAGACATGCACCACAAACTAAAAGGGCAAGGGAAGGCTTCTTTCTGGGAATAGTCCACAGTTTAGCTATGGCTATGGCTTCTCAGCCCCATGGCAAGCTGAGGTTCACCACTCAGCTACTTCCAGAAATTGTGTTTACACTTTAAGGCCAGTGAAGATGAGACCTGAGCATGCACCATCATGTCATGAAGGCTCTCTTTCCTTCTTTCCTTCCTTCTTTGTTTCTTTCTTTGCTTCTTTCATTCTACCTCTTTTTTTTCTCTCATTTTCATAGCGGTAACACAGGTATATAAGGAGCCATATGTCTTGTCCAATGAGGACAACAAGGGAACCAGGACTATGGGACACACTGTGAGATGTATACAGCCCACAGTACAGGTGGAGACATTAGTGATTTTCCTCTTAGAGTAAGGAACTGACATAACCTAGAAGCACTTATATTAGATGACTACAGAGGTCCCTTTCTAGCTGAATCATGTTGACCATGAAGGTGAGGCAGGCATGAAGGTGAAGGGGAAAAAACGCTCAAGAGCCAGAGTTTAGTGTTTTATACCCTTGGGTTTCAAATGCAAAGACACCCTACTATGGCAAAAAATTGGGAGTTCTGTAATAACCTCCATCTCAGCTAGTCAGAGGAGACCTCACCAAGAGTTTCTAAAGTAAGGAACATGATTCATCTCACTTGAGTAACTGTTTAAAATAGGTCAGATGAATCCTCTAAAAGCACCTGCTTCACTCTACTGGCAATAAAGGGAGCTCAGTGTGACTATCGCCGATGTGAATGTGTCCTGTGCTGTAACAGCTTGACTGGGGCCAGCAGTCCAAAGAGCTGTCTCCTGCATTTTGTATCACATTTTTACTGAACTCATACCTGAGGAAAACACGGGCTGGCTGTATGGTGCTGACACAAACCTCAGATACTCATTACTTTTATGTGTTGACAGGTAACACTGATGTTTGCTCATTCCACAAGTCTCATGAGGAGATAAAAATTTGCACTTTATATCTGAAAAGTGAAAATTCATTGTTAAGATGGAGATTTTTGAGCTTTGTACAAGCCATACAAAGATTTAAAAATTGTAAATAAAGATAAAACATTCTCAAAATAAATGTTCTGTAAAAGAAGGGTTTATAAAATCATATGTAGCAAACACCAACAAAGCTGAAATAGTGGTGGTCACTGAATAGTGATTGCATGCTTCTGTAATTTATAACTTTAGTGTGAAACTCGTGCAACAAGTAAGCTTCTTCTTGTATTATACTAATTGAACAGTTGAATCTCACTCTGTCTTAATGGCTGATACCACACCTACTAAAGACAATATAAATCTTAATTGACTCTAGTGGATTTTGGATCAAATGTGTTTCACAAACTCATTTTTTTATAGCCCTAATCCACCCTTCTATGTAGGGTAAACAACCTAGAGACCATATTTCATAGATCTTTCTAAAACTGTTGGGAGCATTAATGTTTTGAGATAGTCTGTCTAATATACTCTTCATGTTTTAATCTGAATTTGGCAGTAACTTCTGAACTACAGGTCAGAGCACTCTGATCTTATAAGAGCTGTGTATCTCTAATGAACTGGATAGTCTCTGGGTTTAGTGTTGTATTTCCAATAACTCAAATTCTCAATTTACTACAAGACTCTTTTAAGGGGCAAATTTCTAAATACAGATTAAGGCAATTTTCACTGTGTGCAATGGGTTTTTACAAGACAGAATTAAAGCACTGTGAATGCTCACCAGAGTTACACAATATTTTATAACTTCAGAGGTACTTAGGTGATAAGATAGTTTGAAGAGTGACTAAATTAATACCATATGATACAGGCAAGTCTTTGCATCTATGCTCAGTATAGGTCTAGTCCCTTTCTCTGCTGTTTTGCACTGTAAAACCACAGGTCACCTGAATTGCTCATGCGCAATGTTACAAGTTCTTATAAAATCTTCCAGGTATTTCAAAGCAGTTATCCTGAAATTCTCCTGTTTCGGTCAAAAAACAAAACCCCAAATCACACCAGTCTTCTTTAGTCAGTCTTATCGACACTCCTATTATGGCATCATACAGCAGCTTGTAATATATATATATTTTTTTTTTTTTTTTTTTTTAACAAAGTAAATGTCTAAGTACGATTTGAAAATTTATTGTTTGAGTGTAACGGTATTCACCTGCATGTTTAGAAAAGTGAGACAGTGATGGCAACATTCAGTAGTGTCCTGTAATGATTCTTGTGTCCTGAAATCGGTTTTATTTTCAGCATGCAAGTGAGAAGTTTCCTCATTAATGAACAGGGTTTTAATTCTACCAGTAACACCTTGCTCCTCAGGATGACAACAGATCTGCAAAGTTAGGTGCCACTGTTCAGAGAATAAACAGTTAGAAGCACAGAACAAAATGAGCCTAGTACAGTGTTTGGAGAAGGTTAACACTCACCACTACAAGACATTTCCTCCTTCCACAGGGAAATATTTCAGTAATTACATTGCTGTCCATTTTAAGTCTATCTCATAACAGTAACTCAACTGTTGATTAAAATGAGAACATAATACACTTCTTTCCTCAAGAGAACAAAATTTTGCTTTTACAGAAACATTTCTGATCAGAAGAAAATCTCTGTCACTAGTCCGTGCCACCCCTCACCTGTGCACCGTAAGGGTGGCTTCCCACCCTTAGTTTTCCAAGACTTGTCCAGCTTGCCAATTGCAAATGCAAACCCATCCTGTTCCCTAACAATTTACAGTATATCTTGGTATAACGTGACCTTCTCCCAGTCACACTTGATGACACAGTGTTATTTACACCCTGATCGTTTCAGACTGTGTTTCTTTAGACAGAGCCCATTTTCCTCCATAAGTGATCATTTCACTGCATGAAACCACAGTGATATCAATCATTTGCAAGGCAAAGGATGTGGACAGGCCAGAGCTTTCCAAGTCCTCTCTCGGTAAAAAATGGAGTTTCTTTTCATTTCTCGTTCAAGAAGATTCATTGTATGGCACACAACACCACAGAAGTGTGGTAATTTGTGCTACAAATTCATAGAAATGAAAGCTTGAAAAGAAAAAGAATATCACTATCAATTTACGAAAGCAGAGCTGAAGTTCTCTCATATGATTATGACTTCTGGTTTTGGCAATCATCCTGTTAGTGGTTAATAAAAAGCAGATCTTTTTTTTTGGCAGTCCCATTTGGTGCTCTGTTTATGCCCTGATACAATAGTTCACAGTGTATATATTAACAGAATATATTTTAAACACAGTTGTTGATTTCCTCAGTATTCAAACTTTTAGCAGATCAGACATGCAGACCTTTAGCAGACATGAACAGAAACAAGACTTAACTGCTTTAGAGGCTGAACAAATTTCTAACACTTTGTCTTTTACTCTGAAGACCTAAAGCTTGTCTGGGGCCTCCTTTTTTCTTAAAAAAAAAAATCCCTGTGCTCAAACATTTAACCTTGAGTTCAGAACACAGCAACCTACTAAGAGAAAAAAAATGATGCAATAATTGTAAAAATTGCCATTTTTAATGAAAACATCCAGGCAAATTCCATATTTTACTTAGCTTGTCACTCAATAAGTTGATATTTAAAGTGTGAGCAAGAAGCGTCTACTGAAGATACATCACAGACATGTACACATACATATGACTACACATTTCATTCTCAGATAAAAACACTGCACACAGCCTGTGACCATCTGTCATGACTCAGTATTCACTGGCATTTTTGAGGTTTTAAGGCAGAGTTTGCGATAGCCAGCAAAAGTGATTAACATGTTCAGGGTGTTCTGAGGAAGACAAAAATCCCTTGAGAAGATGTAATATGTCATTGTCAAGGAAAATATGCCATGAGAGGATATCAGTAAGAAATGTCCCATTGCTTGGCATCTCTTTGCCTTTATGGGTTTGCTTTGTCAGAGGAGGATGGCACTCAAGGAACTTTAATCCCTTTTAAGAAAAATGTTATTTTTAGAATAAACAGAGCTGGATGCAATTCTTGCCCAGATGAGCTTACAAGGTTAATGCTGCTCCATGCATGTTTAGCATCTCATATTTCTAGACTACACAGCAGTATGGGAACATGGCTAAATGGTATTACCCCATTTTACTAATAAAGAAATAACCCCATAGCGATTACTGACTGCAAAGCTAATAGAAACTGTTTAGCAATCTACTTCTTTTCATAAGAAAGTGGGTGATGATAAAAAAATGCTAAAATATTAGCGAAGGACAAAGGAATGATGCACAAGATGATACTGACAGCATCAGCTCTGAAAGTCTCAGCATTGGCTGCACTGGGGAAGCAATCCACCCAGGTCACATAAGAAGGAGGGATTACACTGTCTCACTGGAGCTTCAGTTTGACTCTTTTGACCTCAGGACCATGTAAGCAGCTCTGCACAGCACAAGAGTGTGCTGTATAAATAACCTGGCTCATGATGGCAAAAGGTTAAGGGTCTCTATGCTTGTTCCCCTGCAGCACTGCCTTGTGCTGCTGCAATGATTGCAGATGGAAACCAGTGCATGAGAAATCCCATCTTGTGGAACTTGAGTGCAGGTGCCAGGAGTGCAGTTAGTGCATGATGTGAGATGGAATCAGGAGGAAAGAGCTTTACCAGTGCATTTCAGCCCTGACAGAAACAACGGCTGCTAGCTGGGCTCCAGGACACTGAGGAAGAAGCAAAACATGTGCAAGCTGCCTCCCAGCATGGAAGCATTTTCACTTTTGAACAAAGAACCACTTCAGTTTTCAATAAATGATAAATGAGTCACCTCCTGCACATCTTAGTTTTGTTTGAGATATGCACATTTATTAGCAGGCTAAAAGAATCTTTTCAGTCAGTATAATTTCTAGGTGACATGGCAAATGTCTTGTCACTTTGTATAGGGGCTTCCTTTCCCTCTTCTCTCACTGTACAATCTTTATGGACTCTGCCCAAAAGATCTTAGTAAATATTTGCACAATCTTAATGGAAAAGAAGAGAACAACTGTTACACAGATGTCACTAGTAGGACACAGGCCATTTCAGAGTAGCTCGTTGGCTGAACCTATGCTGGGAACCACTACTGCCGAGACCAGTGTCCACTGCCACCTCTTCACTCAAATGGAAAGTCATCACTTAGGGACACATTTTACAAGTGGGACATAATTTAAGGGGTTTGTAGGGCAAGATTTTAATTATTATTCAAATTCTCATTTAAATACCCAGATCTGTATTTTGTTATGAATAAACAAATGTATTGGAGGGCATCCACCTATGAGTCTGCATTGGGAATCTCGCCTACCGTGCAGGATAGGAGTTCAGCTGCAGCTTTGCGAGGCAACTGCTGACACTGATTTTTTTTGGGAAGTTATTCTCCACCTTAAACCATATTTATAGAAGTTACTTTGTTTATGAAGTTAATGGCAGTTTTTTTTGATGGATTGGCATAAGGAAGTAGTGAGTTTAAGCTATTTAACCTATTTTTAATAGAAAGGAAGAAAGAGGACTTAGGTTTAATGGCATAAAGGGAGAGAGTCCAGTGGACTCTCAGCAAAAAGTCCAACAATGACTACGGGATACTTAAAATAATATAGGTTCCTATGCTTTGAAAGAAGAAAGAACATATGTCATGAGCTTATACAGGCCATAATCTTTAATTTCATTATATCATTGTTGTAGATTCAAGCACTTTTCAAATAAATTTAAATTTATTTTAAAATTAAGCAAGCTAATCATTAATGTCTGTGGAAAATTGTATTTTTAATGAGATTATATGGATTTCTTTTAAATCTGGAAACATGCAGGTATTGTCTTATTTACTCTGCAAATGTGCATGAATGACTGCCCAAAGGGGTTAATGTACAAAGACAGGGACCAAAAATGAGAAGCGTCAATTACAGTGTGAATTTAAAGTATTCTGTGAATAGTTCCACAGCTGAACAGCTTTGGATATCATCTTGCTTTCTTGTTTTATTATTTTCCAGCCTGATGAGTGTTCTGTAAGTACACTTTAAGAAAAGACACTTTTCAATAGGACATCATTAATTTAAGCTTTCCTGATAGCTTCTGTGTAGTTTCTGCATAATTCTGAGAACCTCTGTTCTGTGATGTGCTGCTATTTTCCAGTTACACCGAGCTGAGACTGGACTAATGATCTTGCTTTGGGGTTTGTTTGCTTGATTTTCTCCCAGAAACGAGCATTTGTATGAAAATAACTTATTCTAATATTTTATCTTGAGAATTGACTGAATTATTCAGAATGAAGGGGTCTAGTGTCACTAATGAGCACCTAAAGTCACTTTGGTGTTCAGGTACCAGAATGCCACCCATGTTGTCACGGAGAATTTAGTTTCTAAGCTTATGAACATGAAACCAACACAAGCAGCCTTAACGAATGTATACAGTTGGTTGAGTAAGATAGAGGAAGTAAGTGGTTTTAGAATCATAATGGAAACACTGAAACAAATGCTTCAACTGCCTGCCATTGAGCAAATAAGAACTACTACTGATACATTAAATTTAACTAATGTGACTAGGCTTCCTATCCAGCAGTTTGAGAAAGTCAGTGAAAACACTGGAAACCCTTGTATCTACACCTACACGTCTTACAAAAAAGTACAGATAACCACCATAATCCTTCAAATCTGTGTAAACTACCTCAGAAGAGAGAAGCAGCAGTCCCATCATATATAATAAGGCTATGGAAACAGTTCCACCAATTTACTAGCCCAATTTCAGGTGGCCTGGTAAGGTTAAGTTTACCAAACCAGGTGTGAGGCTTTAAACTTACATTACTTATAAACTGACCTAGAATACTTGCAGGCATAACATCCTCTTTCAAGAAACAATCTTACATCCTATAAAGAAAGGACCATTCTCTAGCTGTAAAAAACCCTACTATTCTGACAAAAAAAAAAAAAAAAAAAAAAAAAAAAAAAAAAAAAAAGAATAAGAGGATTAAAAAGGTAAAAGCCCAAGAAAATAACTCTTCTGTGTGCAACTGCTTGCCTGGGTGTTGTGATCTGCAGCTCCTTCAGAGGATTTGCTCTCAGGGGCATGACTGTGTTACTAGCCAGATATTCACTTTAAGAGGATGTGATTTCCACTGAAATAAAGTATATACATTGGCAACAAATGAGCTTCAATTAAACCCTTAAAATGCATAAGTATTATTCCAGTAGGTTATACCAAGATCTTTTTGGCACATTTAATAGTAAACTTTGGTGGCCATGACAGATTTCAGGCTGAAGATAACTTGTTATAAGTCAGCTATTCCTTCTCCAAACCTACAAGATTACTTCTTTATCCCTACTCTCTCCTCAACTGCAATTAGAGAAGAAGGAACTTCATACCATAGTGGTTGAACTAAACTACCACTAATCTTTTAATTGAAAGTAAATGACGGAGAGATAACAAATGATCAAGGAAAACTGGAAAACACAGCTTCCTTATGTCCCCACACAGTACCTATCAATCCACATCTCGGCAGTAAATATAGTGGTATTAACTACAGTGTACCTAATCTTTTCCATGAAGACAGAATACTGAACCCTTGAAGAGCAGTTTGAAAGTCTGACCCACACCCTACTGCCAAAAACTTTCTTCACTTAAAGGGTAAGGGAGGTTGATAAGTGTCTCGGAAAGTCTTTCTGTGCTCCTTAGTGGTAGGCAGAACCCCAGGCAGCCAGAAAGCAATGTCACTTGTCAGTGTCATTTCCAGTCTTACACCAGCTGAGCATCTGCTCCCAAGCCTGGCAGGCATTTTCTGGCCAAAGCCCTCCTAGTAGGTCACTGCTTGTGACAGGCAGCAGTTGCTGGGTGCTCCCAGGGACAGCAGGGCTCTGCCAGTGCCCAAGTGAAAGGAGAGAGCCACTGCCCCTCCGTGCCTCTCATGAAATGCTTCTGCAAATAGCGGTGTGGGATCCAGAGGGCAGGAGGCTGCACCGCATGCTTTGCATACGTGGCACTTCCTAGGCGAGGTTTAGTTTATCAAGACTGGCAATGGCAGACCAGCCTCTAGTTTACAACCACCCTTTTAGTCAAGGAGAAAGAGATGATGGATACATTGCATCCCAGAGAGGTGTTTCCCCCTCCTGCCTCAGGGTACAGGGCATCGAACCCAAAAGACAGTTATGGAGTGGTCCTAATTTTGTTTCCATGCCTGCTCTTCACCTGGAGGAAAGCATTCACAACAGCCACAGGCTGCTTTGTGTTGTCAGCTTTATAAAATTTACCTCTATAGATATATAGTTCATATTTTATTCTTTTGTAAATAAATATTGTTTACCTCAGAAACTATCAGGTTACTTCCTAGGAGATAGACTTCCCCTTTTTTCTAAGGTGATTCTTCATGTGCATATACTTGAATATTTATGCTAAACTGCATTTAAAACACCACTGCCTATATAAAAAAACAAAGCATTATTTGAAGCATATTATAGCCTGTATAATTTTTTAGTATTTCCCAAGTTTTATGGTATAATTAAAAATGTTTCATTAATTTAACATTGGAAAGTTGTAGGGGGCTATTTTGTTATTTTGTTTAACTTGCACTTTTAAAATTTGAGCCACTTTTTTGGCCTTCATCAATATTATGTTTTGAAGTTAGCTGGCTGTATTTCTGATCTTTTTAAATTATTTGGATGTTTGTTCTTATTCCCTTTTACATTCATTAATCTTTTAGATTTAATTAAAAGATTTATTTATTTAGCCTCAAAGTAGCCAAAGACAATAATTGTTTCGATGCTGTTTGCTTTTAGGGAAACATTAATTGTGCCAACACCACAAAAGTTTTAACTTTATGAAAGAAAACAGTGAAAATACAAACATTAAATATTTTAAATAACTACTGAAGCAAATACATGCATACATATACATCCATAAATCATAAGGCCAGAAGAGACCACTGTAATAACTGAAACTGATTTCCTCTACAGCACAGGTCATAGGACATTTCCAAATTAATTCTTGTTGGAATAAGTGCATGTCTTTTATAAAAACATTATACTTTGATAGAAAATTCTAGTGATGAAAAATCTACCACAAACCATGTCAGGGTGGTCCGGTGATTAATTGCCTTCATTGTGAAAACCCATGACTCATTTCTAGACTGATTTTTTTCTATGGTTGACCTCAGTATAAAATGTAGAATAAAAGCCTTCTGTCACAGATGTCTGAAATAGCACAAGATGATTCCTCCTCTGGAAACAACAGGTTCTTCCTGAAAAATCTGATATAAATTAACAGTATTCTACTGAAATGAGTAAAACTTCACAAATTCAAAGAAAGAAAATTTTTCTTTTTTTAGTATGGAAACGCTGTTTTCCATGTGGTCAGCATCTTTACCACAGAATTATGCTTAAGACAACACACTTGCTCTCTCACAGATGTGGATGCAACCTCAGGCGTTCCCACAAGGTGCACGTGCAGGCACGCAGAGCGGCTGCAGGTAACACTACTCTCTTGATTCGTGTAGTCCTCCTTCCCACTTAGGCAAGAACCATGACCCACTCCAGTAAATGCCCTCCTGATAATCATCATAACACTCCCTTCTTTTGCAATATTTTCTCACATACGTACATGAGGCCCGGGAGAGGATGAGGGCTCGTGTAACTGGACTCTAGACCAGCACAGAGCAAGAAGCAGGTTCCCACATTCCCTGCAAATGAGGAGATGTGGGATATGCCAGAAGACACATTTCCCTGATCCTGCAGCTGGGGAGAGGGCAGCATGACACCGGGCTCCCACGGAGCCCCATCACCACGATGCCAGCAACAAAAATTATGCGCAGCAACACACAGCCTGGCAGTGCTGCTCCCGCAGCTGCCCTGCGGTCACCCTGGAGAGGGCTGGACGGGCAATGCAGCGAGGATGGGTGCTCCCAGAGGCAGCCTGTGCCGCTCCCCAGGTCCCAGAAACTGATGCGACTAGTCCTTCAAACTGGTTTTCTCATCAGCACAAAATTAAAGCTGAGCCCTGCCACTGGGCAAGGTCTCTCAAACCACAGTTTTAGCTCGAGAATCCACAGGTCTCCTCATTTGTATATGTGTCTTTTGTTAAAAATGAATAAATTAGGACAGAGCAGTATGTGTGTACTGTACCATTTCACAGGTGAGAAGCTTATTCAAATTTCCTACTAAATATAATTCTTGGACATTCATTTATTTCACTGGGGTGGAAGCGAATCTCTGAAGTCATTGTAGAGGTAATATATTGAGGTAATGCTCAACAATAATAAATTATGATGCTGTTATTGAGCAACTTGGTTTTAAATTAATCATATTTTATATATATGGATAAATATTGACCTTAGATGATATCTAATTTTTTAAAAAACTATATTAGCTTTCTGGTCTGCAAATTTAATATGCACATATTTTCCAGAGTGCTGGTACTCTGCCACTATACAAATCTAATTTGTGATGTGACCTGTTTAGATCTAATAAAATCACTTTTCTGAAAGCACAGTTGCTCCAGCTTATATGTAATCCTTAATGTTGAAAGGTAATATGTTTATAGACCTTGATGTGAAACATTTGAGAGCAAGTTATGAACAGAACACTCTCAACACTATAACCTAATAAAGCAGAAAAGTATTTTATGTTCTGCTATAACTGACAATAGAACAGTAAAGAATCTTTATATTTCATTGCCAAAATAAAAACTTCTCAAAAAAAATATTTTTTTATCACTCTGATCAGAACAGCATGACTTTTCAAGCATCACTTAAACGTGTCTAAATGTCACTGAAGCTCTTATAATTGAAGCATGTAGTTCATTGTACTAGAATACCTAAGGAGGTAGAGGTTGAGCGCTTCAACTTTAAAGAAAAAAAGCTTTCTTTATTTCGGTAAAACTACGTTCTTGTCAATATACATAAAATAACACTGATTTTTGATTTTGGCTGCACAGAAACTTTGCCCTTGACCTACAGACCTGCTGTTACATCAGTGAAAATAATGGAAACTCTGCAATTCTTTTCCATGAGCACAACTTCAGCCTGCAAATGTAGGTGCAGCAGCTGCAGGACGTCTCCCCTGCATCCCGCTAGCACCAAAGGGCCTCTAGCGGCAAACACCCAGACCCGGAGCAGCTGGCAAATCGCTGTGCAGAGCACAGCACAAAAAGTGAGAAATTCAGCAGGACTCATTTACCCTCATTTAGACACGGGGGTTGTGTATACCTACAGCACAGGAAATTAAGATTGTTTTTACACTAGATTCAGTTTAGATAAATCCTTCCTCCAAGGGCAGCTCTCCCATACCACAATTATGTATCAAGTGAGATCTCAAATATCTGTGCCTTTTAATATCCACTCTTTAAACAGTAAAAATACCTAGAAGGGCAATTCAGGGACATTCCATTTTGTAGTGTGCAAAAGAAAACTTCTGGTACAAATCTTGTTTTGTTCTTTTATAGTTATACTCTAAACAGAAGTCCAATACATTTTTTAATTGTAAGGGCAAAGAATTTGCTGCAGATTTTCTTCTAAGGAATGATCATCAAAATAGATTATTTTAAAGTAAATCTTTACACACTAATTTTGCAAACTGTCCTTAAAATATGAGTAGAGTTTGAGCAAAGTCATCAATACCCTCCTGAAAATGTCAGCAGTCTAGAGCAGCAGATCACAGGATTTTGACCATTTAACTTATTTCAATTGTCAGAGAACTCTGAAAGTCTGAAGAGGGAGGGCCAGACTGACACTAAAACTCTCAGCAACTTGACAGCAGATAATTTTCACAGCCGGGCACAATTAATGTACTTATTACATAATTCCAAATGTTTGTGACACCTGCCCAGCTCCCAAAGGCCACTTGTTTCCTGACAAGTTTCCAAAACTCTAAAGGTTCTTTCCAATAGCCCATTCAATGCTGCTACACCTTTAACATATTGAAAATTAGAATCAATTTCAACATAAAATAAGCATGATGTGCAGATACAGGTGCTATTATGTGGATACACCTATTTACCCATTCCATTCAATTAAACTCTTTTTTCCCCTCAGTTTAAAAAAAAAAAGCTGTCACTGACTTTTCAGCTCATGTCTTGTCTTATATCAGATATTCACATCTTTTGAGGACAGTCTACCAAAGTATCCACAGCAGAATTTTTTCCCCTTGGTGAATGTGGGCAGAGCCTCAAAAATAGGTTTGCCTTTAAGGTGTGGAGCACCCTGCATTCTCATACGTTTATAAGGACATTACTGACCACCTTGCATGAGGACAGCACCAGGTCCTCCAGTTACACATTAGTGGCTAATGCACAAGGAATACGAACACAGTAAAATATGACAGCTTTGTACAGTTTTATTGTATTACATTGGGAACAGTGATTTTACTTGTAAAAGAAGAAAGATAAACTTTTTTCTTTAATTTCTTATCTGCCCATGATAGTGTGAATTATTTCACATAGAATAATGAAGTGATTCAGGAACAACTTACTGATCTCAGCTGGTTTTCCTAATTATTACACACTGGTGTATGAGTCAGTCAGATTGCTTAAAATTGCCCAGGCCACCTTAACTAAAGAACACACACTGAGCCTGAGAGAAATTCATGTATATTTAATTACAGAAAATTACTTCACAGTCTTTCACTGACACCCAGTGGTCAGACAGAGAGGGTCTTGTGGGAAACAAGAAAAGCTACAGCAGCCAAGTGCAGGCTCAAGATATCTCAGCGGAGAGCATTTGCTCACAGTAGAAGTAGTTGTTTGCTTAACTGGATAAGAGTACATATGAAACTTAAACTTAGTCTTGCAAAATCAGCAGGTCAAGTCCTGTGCTTAGCTCCACTTGGACGATATCAAGTGAAGTCAGTAGGAATCACAACCAAAGGAAGAATCTAGTCCTAGGAGAGGATGTGGTTTTTTCAGTCTTGTTCACTTTTTCTTGGCCCACTGTACCAGGCATTAAAACCCCCTCCCTAAAAAGGATACAAAACCCCCTGAAACAAAAACAAAACAAAGAAACAACTTACAGTGTGATTATTGTTCAAGATTTCTGACTAACTTCTGTTTATATATTGCAGAACCACACTTCCATTTAAAAAAAATGCTCCTGTTGAACTTTTCCTGCATTGTAAAGATAGCTGATCAGCTAAGATTCTGCCTTGTGCAAGCACTGCAGCTGTCTTTGATATTAAACAGAGCTGGACATTAACACAGAGACAAATCTGAGTTATTCTGATCCCCAGCTCATTTCCAAGCCTCTGATAAACAAGCAGCTTAAAAATTTCCGCTTCACCCTCCTCCCTCCACAACGGTCAGGCACAGGCAGTATTTGCTGTCCTCCTTAGGGGAGGCACCAGTTTGAGCAGGACTGCCCACATCCAGCTGGTGACAGGTAACCAGTTTGATGTGGGGAGAAAGGAGAAGGAGTAAACGCAATGCTCCTCTTCTTCTCTGCAGTCTTGTCTGTCTGCAGTAAGGTACCATGACACAAAATGCAGAGCTCCCCAGTCAACTACACCAAAATTACATATTCTGCATGGTGATGCTGTGATGCTGACATCAGTGACATTGCCACTGCTGTTCACAGCTCTGACAGACTGCAACGAAGAAGTGTGGAGCATCAGGCTTTCATACCAAGACCTCTGAAACACATCTGTGCTGAAACAATTTGGCAGAAGGATAACCGAGAAAGCCTCCTGGTAGTACTGAAGACCTAATAAACAATGGGTATGGATACACAGCATGCTGTTGAAGAATGGTATAGATAAATATTTAAAAAAAAAAAAAAAAAAAAAAAAAAAGGGCAAGCAGAAAACCCCAAGAAATTATCAATCTTTATTGCGAAATCAGAGCACTGGGTCCACATCATGGTTGAACCCCTTTTGCTTAACTTCATTGGGAAATTGCAAAAGCAACTGCTCAATCACTTGGCACACTTTTCGAGGGACTGTGGCTGTCCCTCCCTCTCTGATGTGGTTCCTCAAGGTTTCAGCTCCATTATCACCTCTAAATGTTGTTCACTGTTACAGGGAGGCAGCAGAGAAAGTAGGCAACTACATGGGGAGCGTGTACCTCCGCAGGGTAGGGGAAAAGCCACGCTACTTTTGACCTGCTCTGCCTATGCTGAGCCCTGGAAAGCAGGCTAGCTGCTGTCCCTGCTGCTCAGGGTGGTCAAGAATGACAAGTTATTTTTAGGGAACAAAGTCAGCTCCACTTAGGAGCAGTCCTGGCCCTTACACTTCTCCACCTGAAGCAGGACCTGCAAGTGTGATCCTCCAGGGTTTATTTTCTGCCTCCTTTTCCATACTTAGCTCATTTCCTTCTCTGCTTTCTATTGCAGGAGAAGCCCGAGTCTGGCTTTTTATCTCTGGGTAATCACGTTTGGTTTTGCCTGTTACTGACAAGCCTGGCACGCAACCAATACCCTGCCTCATCGCCCCGGGGGGTGGGTGGGGGGTGCGGGGCAGCAGGAGGCAGCAGAGAGCAACAACAGCTGCTGCAGATGTGCAGCTGGCAATTACTCAGTCAAGCTACCAGCACACTAGGAACCAGCACACAGCTACAGCAGTAGCTGGACCAATTGATGTCAAGTTCTCTTTTTCTTTTTTTTCTTTCTTTTTTTTTTTTTTTTTTTTCTTTAATAAACTTATAGACTTGGAAAAATATATAATTGTAAATCACTTTGCACTTCCTGTACTGGGCCCTCAGACACAGTGCTATACAAATGTTATTTGTATAGTGCATTCAAGATATCGAAGCAACAAGAAGACAAAGTTATAATGCAAATAAAGCAATCACTTTGCTCTATTACTAACACATTATGTTACATAAACTTACCCTTTCTGTACCTTTCCAGAATAAAGATCACAGAAATCAGTTTTGGCTTGAACTCCAAATAGGGAACACTATATGTTCCAAAAAGCTACCATTGCATCAGAAATTGAAATAGCACTACTTCTAATGACGTCAAATCTGTGCCGAGATGTCTCTTCCAACCTCTCTTGCCAAACTACAATATACAAATGCGTAAAAGACTAAACAGTGAACTGATAGCAGAGCGCACAATTTTTGAAAGTTTAATGGAATTTGATTTACAACTTAAGCTTTTACTTCAACATTTTACGTATTTTAGGACTCAGGACCCCTGTTATATTTTTCTATAATGATGTAATGTACCATACAGCCTGCTTCTCATTAGTGACTGTTTTACTGAACTAAAAAATCAAAACAAGTATCAGGCTCTGCTCTCAGATGTTTGAGACTGCTATAATTCATCACTTGTCTATCTCCATTTGAAGCAAGGACACATCACAATGTAAGGATTAGCAACTGTTGATTTTTTTTCCTTTTATAATAAAATACATATTCTTCAAAACACGTAAGCGAACTTATTCTCAATGTGCAGCAGGCAAGCATAATAACTTTCATTAATGGAGCATAAAATACTGACCATTATAACTCAAGATTCTCCATCCTTGACTTTTTATTCTTTCATGCCTAAAGGACCCCCCCTACTTTATTCACACTGTAAGTGGCAGTCTTTTAGCAATTGTGTTGAGACTGGATAGAAAACTGACATGTAAACAGGACACTTTTGCAACAAAATCTCCATCATAGCTGAAACTATGTGGAATCAATCAAAGATGCAGCAGCATAATCTTACCCCAAATATTCTGAAAGAAAGGGGTTTTTTAAATTGTTATTTCAATGAGAATGATGCTGGGTTGTAGTTGTGTTATTTATGTGGTATTTCCTATTCCTTGAAGTATAAGAGGAAGATTGCTGAGAAAAGATGCACAGAAATAAATAATATCAGTTTTGCTACTGTGTTTTTAATGAGATTACTAAAACAAAACTCCAGAATTAGTAAAATCTGTATCTGTATTTAGATTTTGAAAGATTAAGATATTAAGAGTAAAATATTTTTACTTTTTGAGATCTCACTATAGTTATAGAGCCTAGGAGCAAAAAGTCTGAAGTTACAGGTTTGAACATGGAAGCTACTGAGAAAGCTTCATTAGTTTGCCTTATGCAAGAGATACCATTTTCCAGAAAACTCTGCTCCAAAGGTATTCATGAACTTTAAAAATTCTACTCATCATTTTCTGCTGCTTTAACAATATATCTCAGAGGAGACAAACTAAATCATTTTTTTCTTCTGTTCCCATTCATGTTATAGTCAGGTATATTAAATATTTTTTTTTCTTGTGTTTCTTAGATTAATTTAAAGTTCAGTTTTCCAACTCTATCTCAGAGCACAGAGAAACCCTTTTTTTTTCCCCCTGAAATGAAGCCCTTCATACTTCAGCATTGCTCACTTGTTTGTCTTGCCCTTTATAAAAGACTAATGAGATAACTGAGTGATGTAGTTTGGCTGCTATTCAGCTGAACTCAGGGACAGAGAGAGAGAGAGGAGAGTGCAAGTGTTCCCAAATGAAAGGAGGAGAAAGTGCTTTTAGATTATACAAATAATCATCATTAGTTTTGTTTCCTATCAGCTGCTGAATCCAAAAGTTGTTTTACCCAGGAAGATGAATGAAATTGTGAAAAAGTGAGCCACTCTGACACTTGTGACAAGCAAAATTTAATCTAAATAATTTTGTTCTCATCTTTAAGAAAATGAGGCCCATAAGAGAGGTACTGCTGTCCTGCAGAATAAGTCATAACATCCTAACTCTCTCTCTCTCTAATTTCAGATGAAGCTGGAGAAAATCTTCATCTGCAGTCTCAAAACTGTCACTGAGAACTTGAGAAGCTGTAAAAATCTTCCTCGGAATGTTTTTCTCAATTTCTTTTTCATCCACAATTAGTTAACCTGGGTGATGGGTCACAAGTATCCCACTGTTATTCACTTGTATGACAACTACTGATTTCAGCGGCAGACCCTCCATTTTGTTCACATCTTTACAAGGCTGGTATTCATAAGTACAACACACTATAAAAGCTACACCCGCAAAATGATTGAGGAAGGACTCCATACAAAGTCACTGTGATATAAGACTAAAGCACAGCCACATTTTGGCAAGCCAAGTGTACTGGTTTGCTATCTAAGTAGGACATATTTAAAAAGATTATTCTGAATATTTACAAAGGGCAACTAGATATAAACCAATAAACCCCAAATTCAGAAAATAACCCAAAGCTGACCACATGAGTTTGGAATATGGCCAGAGCCCTAGATGTCATGTTGCTCTCACTAGTCTATAACCATCTGACCTTTATGAATGCTGGAGCAGCATAACCCTAGCAAGTCAATGGACCTCTGCCAGTTCCTAACATATCTGGCCCTTTGAATACATTCATTTTCTCACAACTGTTGCAAAATTCAAGAACTACTCTATATGATTTCACAAGTATGGGGAAAAAAATCAGCATTTAAATGGTCAGAGATTCCAATCACCGTATGAGCTTTCCAGAGTGAAATTCATCAAAACATGAAATGATCAAATCTGAATTATACATGAGGTCACACCATTAAGACTTGCAGCACAGTTTTTAGTCCAATCAGTCTTTAGGAAAACTAAACAAGGATGAAGTCTTTAAATTTACTTCATTCTGGGGATATGGGACAGTAGTGTCAGGGTGCCAAAGAACATGTTTAATGTTTGCCTGACACTGCGTACAGCTGAGTGGCAGAACAATGTTAGTTAGGCATTGCTTTTCACATTTAGGCTGTGCTAAGAATTTGAGGGTACCTAGAGAGAAACATGCCCCTCTGCCACGCACTCAATAAACCGTTCTCCTATAAACATCTGTTTATGCTGTCTTTCATCCATCCTTTCTGAGATACTTCTTCCCCTTCTCTATGAACCAATCTCTATAATCGCATTTCTATAAAGCTCATTAAAAATAGCACATATTAGAAGTTCTTATACTATCTATGTGAGCAGTAACAGAGCATAAACAAATCAGCAAAAAGATTCATATGCAGCCTGGTTTGAGCTGGAACAGAAGACCACCAAGAAAAAAGCCAGAGTGCTGCAGGAAGCAATGTCTGTGACTTGAAAGCTTAGCTCCCTCTTACTTTTACTGGTATCTCTCTCTGGTAGCTTGCTCTAAGATAACATGTTAAAATAATAATATCTATCTTGTGCTGCACTGCCTCTTGATGTAGAGTGGTGAGGCTGGAAAGGCAAGCATGATCAATTTTTTAATAGCAAGGTTTTGACTCTGAGCTGTTTTATTACTCTGAGTACGAGAGCTGCTTTATTTTCTTGCAAAACAGCCTGTAGCTGATCAGTCCTAGCACAAACCAAACTCAGTTCTAGTCCCACTTTGTATTGCACCACGAACTGTGGAGTTGCACAAAGATACAAGATAGGCTTATAAATCCCAGCATAGGTTTTATAAATCACGATAATGCTGTGGAGTTAATTTTTATTTACATCATATTATAAGCAATATACATAAACATTTGTAAATTGTAGGGAGGAATGTCATGTGGTGTACACTCTTCAACTCTTCAGCAGATGAAATGCCACAAAAAATTTCTGGGCCACATCATGCTAAAGAGACAAGACTAGTAATATTCAGTGAGATCAGTAATTTGTTTCTGAGAGCTTTTATTATTTCAGTGTAGAGTGTTAAGAGAGTGCTAGATACTTTAACTACCACACCTGAAATTTCATAATGAAGCGGTGAATTCCTGACATCTTTTTAATTTGGTAACTTGAAATTCCAGAGTGCTGATGGAGGAAGCTGGAAGGTGAGACATTCCCTTCCACAGGGAGCACTTGAGATATGATCCTTCCTGCAATACCTTTTATTACAGAATTTGAAACACCTGTAGCTCATAGTCTACAGGGTAGAGAGTCTCAGCATTTTCTTCTAATTAAGAAGAAAAACAGAGAAAAAAAAATCACTCATATGAGAAAAGCCAGGTTACAAGCAGTAGATGCTCAGGAAGCCACTGAACAAATTCTGCTATGACTTACACTAACATTTAAATCTTGGAAAATCCACTAAGTTTTAATGGAGGTACACAGGTCTCAGCATTTGGAAAAAGTTGGCAGTATTTCTTCACTAAATGTGCTTGATATTTATTATTATAAATAATGATATTTGGCACAAAGACAGAGTGTAGGATATAGAATACCTAATGAAAAGAAGGAAATAGTTCTTCTAATGGACCTTCAGACAACTGATTTCCGGTATGCATACAGTTCCAGTCAAAAGTTTTGCATTAGGGAAAAAGACTCTATACTGTACTGAACTATAAATGCTAAGAAATTCAGTCTACAGCTGTTTTTCACTTAATAAAATAGGAATCAGAATCACTCTCTGTTCACATAATAGCATTAGTGAATCTCAGTTCATGTCCACCCTTGTGTCCAACATAGCCAAGTTAGCATGTTATATACTAGACAGGTGACTTCTAGATGGGTGAAAAACTGGTTGGTTTGCCAGGTTCAAAAGGCAGTGGTTGGAGGCCAGGCCACCGTCACTGAAGATCAGATATCAGTGGAGTTCCTCCAGGACCTTGTCCTGGGGTCTATCATGTCCAACATCGCTATCAGTGACCTAAAGGAGGAGACAGAGTGCACCCTCATTAAGTCTGAGGACACCATCAACCCAGAGGATGCAATTGATGTACTTAATGAAAGGGCTGGTGCTCAGAAACATCTAGGCAAGCTACAGAAATGGGTCACCAGGAGCCTTGTCATGGTTTGAGCCTACTCAGCAGCTAAACGCCAGGCAGTCGCTCACCCACCCTCCCCCCACTTGGGAATGGGGAGGGAATTGGAGGGGCAAAGGGAGACTCGCGGGTTGAGATGAAAACAGTTTAATAACAGTAACAGAATAATACACTGACAGCAGTATCAGCGGGCAACATACAATACACCTACTCACCTCCCACCAACTGCCTGCTCCCAGCCAGCAATCCCAAACACAAAGGCCCCACAGCCACACTCCCCAGAAGTGGGAGCCCCTCCTGGCCCACTCCTGCCTTTTTATAGTGAGCACAATGTCACATGACACAGCATATTGGCCAATCGGGGCCCAGCCCTCCAGCTGTGCTCCCCCCGCCCCCGCACACAGGTGAGGGCACTGGGACCTGGGGAGCCCTTGGGGTCTCAGGGTGCTGCAGCTCCTCCCGCTGCCAGACCCACGGGAACTCTAGTCCAGCCCCAACCAGGACAAGACTCATGAAATATCCCAATGGCAAATGCCAAGTCCCGCACCTGGGGTGGATTGATGATTTGTATCAGTGCAGGCTGCAGGCTGAATGGCTGAATAGCAGCTCTGCTGAGAAGAGCCTGGAGACTTGCCTGGAGAAAACCCTGAGCATCCTGGTCTGATCTCAGAGCTGGCCTTGCTCAAGTCAGGGAGTCAGACCAGAGATCTCCTGGGGGCCCTTCCCACCTGAATGACTCTGTAGTTCTGTGGTCAGGTTGCTCTGAACAAAGTACTTATAAGACACATATCAGTGTATTGATCTGTGCCTCTTAAACTGGAAATCTTATCTTCACTTCTAGGAGATTATTTTACCCTTTCAAGAGTGATAGAGCTCAGCCAACATAGCTAAATTTGTTTTTCCTAAATATTTAACCATAATATATATTTGTGAACCAAATATAGCATCATGCCCAATCATACCAAGAGTTCTATGGACAAGCAAAAAATTCCTTGCAACACATACAGACAAATAAAAATTTAAAAGTGGATCTGATCAGTGATGCCCTTGGCTGCAATACCTCTAAAGTCAATGTGTTAATGAATTCACGTGTTTGATGATTCAAATTTTAAAGAACAGTTTACTCACCACCTCTCAGAATATATGGATCTTCTACAATAAAGACTGAAATATCTCCAAACTCACAAAGTAACATCAGTCTCGAAGTATTCAGATACTTTAGCATGAATTATAGGCAACTCCCACTAAAACCAAAGTAATTACTTATGTATGTCATTGCTGTCATGTATGCAGCATTTGAAGAACTGGAACTTAATCAGTTATCAATACTTTCCTTCTAACTGCAAATATATAAGCACTTCAAAGAGAGTGATTAATCACTGCAGTGGGAGGAAAGCTTAGGAGGTATGATCAGATATTTCCTGCGTTTGACTGAGCAAAAAAAAAAAAAAACGTGATTCTCTTCATATGAAACAAACATGGCAGGCCTCCACAGAAAACACGTCTTATGTGAAAGGAATAATTTAATGTGCTTGCCAATAGGTCTGTTTCTTTAAAGAAAGGAAAAAAATTAAGTCCACTCTCTTTTTTTTCCCCACATATTTTCCCTTTCAACACACCAAAGAGAAGTCAGATATGGGCTAAGAGGAGTATTCCTTTATCTGCTGAGAAATCAATAACAATGGTTAGAGGCTTGATGGTACTGTAGGTTTTTAACAGCACAACTCCAATAAATGGTTCATGACAACAGAATCTTCACAGATGACCTGGAACCAAACACACATTCTGCAGGTCTTGGAAACTATCTGGTAGAAACCTATATTACACTATTTTTATCACTTGGCTGAGATGAAGAAATGGGATAAGCACAATCTCTCTGTGCAGTGCACTGCATGAGATAGGGCTTAAAGTGAGTGGAAGTAAGCATGAGCTTTTGCATGGATCCAGAGATGTGGACTAGAGCTTTTATTGAGGAAATTTTAGCTGACATATTGTATCTATTATAGTCAAGGTAGGTACTCAAGAGTGGTCAAAACAGAGACCCTGACTCCCATGTCCCAAGGTTTTCTGGCTCAATTTCTGATGGGGTGGGGGAGGCAGGGCCCCTCCTGTAGAGGTGTCAGAGTAGGCAAGAAGACAGACCCCATCCCCATCTTAACAAGCTCCTACAGTAGTTCCTACAGCTTTAAGCAGGAGAAACATCTCCTAAAAAAAAATGTTCTTTTGATCCCTTATAATCTATATGTCTTAGTTGGCAGCATGTTTAGTGCAAATACAGGACAGATCTTCTAGATCACAACATGCCTCCATTAGCAATTATTGTGGTCCTGTAGGAGCACATCAATAGAGAAAATAGCTGGATTAAACATCTGCTAGATTTGTCACTGTGTGGCAGTTACTTTGTCTTAGCTCTGGTCTGGTCCCATGAACTAAATGCTGGTTGGTAGGTAAGTGCATGGGATGTGTTCCTGGAGCTCATCTTCCCATGTCTTTTCATCAGAAAGGAATACAACCCATGTGCCCCACAGACCCTCTGCAAAGCAAACCAAAGCATGGCAACTATTAATATTTAAGAAACTGGCTTCAAAACAGTAGTTTCTGGTCCAGCTAAAATGCTAATATAGATGTACCCCTCAGTCTTTTCTGGAGGGAATGACATGCATCAAAACTGCTCTGTGAGCCAAACCAGCATGTGTTAAATGGAGTCAACCAGGGGATTACTTACAAAATTGCACTGCAGCTCTGAAATTAATGCTAATATAGACAAAGACAGTGAGAGAAGCCTCAAAGCAAAGGAGGAGAGACTCAGAAGAACAAAAAATATTGGCTTGTAGTCAGAATTGCTAGTGTTCTGGCAAAGATGAATACAGAAATTACTCTACTGGGAAAAAAAAAAAAACAGGGAACATTTGGAAGAGAAAGAACAATAACTGGGGAAAACTGGCAACAAAGAGCAATCTTAAACTGTAACCTTGTGTTAAGTCTTATGTTTTGTTGATTCTCACTTCAGATTTATGTGATTACCTGAGAAATTTCTTAGCTTCTAAATAAAGCATAATCTTACATTAAAATAATGTAAAACAAGAAAAAATGTTATTTTGTTGTTAAGAAAAAAATATATATATGTAGGCACCTGAACTATGGGTATATTGTACTTTCAGAATGTAATGACAGATATGCTTCATAACTGTTAACTACTGAAAACTGTTAAGAAGGATACTGTGTGCTCTACTTTATAGTGTACAAATAAGTGACTACAAATTTGCAAATAGATTTAATAAAGAGTCGAGTGGCTAATAAGTAATAAAGTAGCAATTTTAGAATATTTGGGTAGTAAGTTTATGTATTGCAAATAAAAGGAGTATAAGAAAGGTGAAGACTACTGGGGTTAATGTCTATGGCATTCTTTTAACTTTTGAACAAAAAACTTAGTGAGCAGTAGAAAGTACAGTTCCCATGTAGGGTTTCCTTCCACATTCTTGACTAATAAAAGATAAGTTAGTTAGCAGTTGTTTCAGAGGCGGCATTAGTAGACTCTTTCTTATTCATTGTCTTATTTTCCTCATCTTGTAGGAACTGAGTATTTTGTCAGACCACTACTTGAGACCCTTCATACTTGATTGAAATTAGAAAAATGTGGTTACAGAGAAAGTTCTTACATACATGAACACAAACTGACCACAGTTGCATTAATTTCTTACAGAATAAGGTCAGGATGTTGTTCTAAATTACTTTCATTTATAGAAACTTAGAAAGACTTACATACCTTACCGGCATCTTACTTTACTGTGTCAAGCATTCTGCGTTTCTCTTAAAAATTGGCATCTGTGTCAGAACACCAGTTGCTTTTGAGTGTAAGAGTCTCTGAATTCTCTGCTAAAGTTTATCTTTGTGGTATACTGGCATTCAAACAGGTGGTGGTAAAAGGCTAATGATAGCGGTTCACTGGATTACATTCTCTTCCATGGACATTGTTCCGAACAGCTTGCATTCTGAAAATATGGTTCATCAGAGTTACTTAGTGATAATGTCATCAGTGAAAATTCTGTAACCATCTGCCAGGCGTGGACAAATCATCAGTGGAAAGAAAAGGTTGTAGGTGATTATAAAGCAGAAGAAAACTGCACAACTTGGGCCACACAGATTAAACTTCATAGTGCAGTTTTCCCAACTCTTCTCCACTTTTTCCCCCGCTTCTCTTACTTCTTTTCACCTTTCTACTTCTCTGACTCCGTCGTCAACAAACTTCACCCAAGCTAGGTAATCTTTTACCTTTGAGTTAGATACAGAGAGCAGGTGGAGCACAGATGCACCATTAACTTAAGATGCTACCCCCCAAAATGAAGACTATATCACCTAAATGAGTTAGTCTTGTGCCAACCAACATTTCCTCTGTATGCCAAGGGCAGACAAGCTGTATTTAAAACATCCATCCAAATGCTCACTTTCCAGTGTAAATTGCTCTCAAAGACTCAGTAATTACCATGAGGACTAGAAAAACCTGTGACCACAGACTACCTCAGTAGTGCTTATGGAGTGAGTACCTACTACTACTTCAGGTTGACTAATTACATGCAGCAGGGATGCCAGTGGCATCCTGCCCTGGTCTGCAGAGTCACTATTTTTGCTATAAAATTAATTTATCATACTGTTGTGGTTTAGGTCTGGTCGGCAGCCAACCACAATGCAGCAGCTCTCTCTCCCTTCCCCTCCAGCAATGAGAAGGGACAGAGATCCAGGCTTAGGGTTCAAGATAGGACTGGGATGGGGAAAAATCCCCCTTTTATGATCACGAGCAAAAGGCAGACTCGTTAGGGGAAGAAAAAAAGAACATACATTTATTACAGACAATAACAACACATAACAGAGTAAGACAGTGAGAAGCATTACCACATCTTGAGAACACCTTCCCCCCACCCCTCCCTTCTTCCCAGGCTCAGCTCTGCTCCAGATATCTCTACCTCCTCCCCCCAGTGGTGCAGGGGCAGGGAATGGGGGGTGCAGTCAGTGCTGCCACTTTTTTCATCTTTGGTGAGGAGAGTGTCCAAAACTTGTTACCCCCTGCTCCATCGTGGTCCCCCTCTCACAGGAGACAGTCCTCCACAAACTTTCTCCGACTTGAATTCCTCCCATGGGCCGCAGTGTTCCCCACACTGCTCCGTCATGGGTCACTAACTTCCTCCAACTGGATTCCCTCCCACGGCTGTAGCCCTTCACGAGCTGCTCCGGCGTGGGACTCCCCCGCATGCTGCAATCCTCCCAGCACTGAATTACAGCAGTGGGGCTGCCTTTTCCCATGGGACCCCGGCCTTCTTCGGGCACAGCACCTTGATTATACCGAGCAGGAGCAACAGGCCATAAATCGGTGTCTGCTCCACCGTAGATCTTCATGGGTGGCAGGGGGGGCCACCCTGCCGTCTCACCACAAGATACAGGGGGGTCTCTGCTCCGGCACACCTCCTCCTCCTTTCTTCCTCCATTCTTCCACTGACCTTGGTGTTCATGCAGCTGCAGCAACTCCTCCTCACAAGTCCGACTGCACGTCACCACGTCCCTTCTTAAATACGTTATCGCAGAGGTGCAGCCAATTGGCTCAATTTCCCAAACAGAAGTGGAGCTGATGTGGAGCTGGGGGAGCTTTGAGAAGCTTCTCACAGGGGGCCGCCCCGATAGCCCCCTCCCCTGCCACCAAAAAACTCCACCACTCACTCAACCCAGGACACATACTAACAAAGTTTTGCTGAGATAAACCTGACAGTGATTTCTATGTAGACATTTTAATTTCGTATTAATAATACTTCAATTAATTTAATAACAATTGCAACAACAACAAGGCTAGTATTTGTGTTGACAGTAAACGATAGTCTACTATCACCCTGCTAGACAAAAGAATAGGCCCCTAGTCAGCCATGTGACAGAAAGTTTCCATACAAAAATCATCAAAACCACATATAAATTGCCAAATACTGAGCACCTGCAGCTTGAGTTAGGGGGGCTGAAAGAACAGAACAAGTCCTATCATTTAGGGGACAGACGGGATCTTGCTGGCAAAAAACTTCTTTCTGGATGTTGAAGAGACTCCCAAAGACTGAAATGCTAGCAAATCCTGAACCAAACAGTTGTCACATCTCCTCAATGTGATACAGATAAGGAGGCTCTTTGGCACTTCTTGATATATTATATTTATAGCTATTTGCTAAACTTATTTTATACTTGACCTGATTCTCAGCATTTCCATTCCTCTTCCTGCCCCTTTACAAAAATAAAAATCACTTCTCTTCTGGCTCATTCTCCCTGATCTGCATCCCACCAGCACCCACTATCTCTTTCTTCTTACATTTTGTGGCTGATCAGTGAGCATGGTCAGATGCAACCGTCTGCATTCTCTAGAGCCAAAACTGAATTTAGATTTTAAAAGCTGGATGAAAGGTTAGAATTCAAGTCTCCTGAACCTCTTCTATTAGGTAAGTAGGTTAAAATCTTAGCTAATATGAAATGGGAAAACATTGCCAAAAAGTTTCAGAATGTTAAAAAAAAAAAAAAAATCACATTCTTTTCAGTGAATTTATTATTGATTGCTGTAATTTAGTCTAATTTGCACTTCATCTCCATTTCCAGTCTCAGAAAGTCACAACAGCTCTAAACTGCATAGCTATGAACAGACATCAGCATGTATGAACATGACCATATGCACAAACACATAAGCATACAAGCATGGAAAAGCCAACCCTTTCCCATCATTTAAGGGCTCTGTTGCCTTCTTCTGCACTGATGTGCGCTCCACCATCTTCCCCACCTTTTTCCTCAAATATAGCACTGATTTATTGTGAAGGGACAAACCGACCCCAGACCACTGCAACCTACCCCAAGCTCACCCCTCCAGTGGGGCTGGCATCTCCAGGACATCCCCAGGGAGCGAGGATGTCACAGACCCAGGGCACAGAGCAGGCATCATGCCAGCACTCGCCGGAGGGAGACGGGTAAGCTGTAGGGTATAGATAAAGGTTTCTGCTAAGGAGACAGAAAAACTCAGGGCTTGTGTGGATTCCTGGTGAAAGAGTCATATCAAGGTCACTCCTTCTAAATGATCATGTCAAAGGGTGGGTCCATATATCCAGTCATGAAAATACTGCACACACACAGCCTGAAACACCGCACAAATACACTAAGGCCCTGCAGACTGGACTTAACTGCAACTACTATAACTTACATATTTGACTTTATGGATAACTTATAATAAGTAAAGTGAAAATAATTCCTGTTTACAGTCAAGACCTTGCTTATAGCAAACTATAAGAGAAATCATCTCAAATTCATACAGGTATTATTGACTGTAATAGAAGTGCAGAGAGTAACCTCAACTACTTATCATCTGTTATAAGTATTTCAATTGTTTCCAAGCATTTTTCATTGCATAACGAGTGATGTTAATGTAAAATTTTCCAAAGGAAAAAGGTTCATAAGTAGTTTTCAGGAACATTAGGTAAAGCTGCCCACTTCCATGATCCCAGGAATATCTGAAGAACCAATTACAGGATGCATTTCAGGAAAGGTACATATGTCCTTCAGAGTACTGAAATGTTTACAGTGTGTTGGAAAAGCCCATGACAGATAATAGATTTCAACTAATTTGTTCAGAGATTTTGGAAAAAACACAGAATGGAGTTATTAAAGAAAGGTAAGTACTCTTTTTCACTTCTTTCAGCACAGTGCCTTAGAAAATGTTGGTATTTAGACAAAATGGTCTTGTATTTTCTTGTCCAGTGTTTGTTTCATTTGATCTCCAGTGGGTCAGGTGCAACGAACATCTTATTTTACACATGTTATTGCATAAAAGCTTTGGCCTTGGAGCACCTGTTAGAGCTGGTTAAAGTTCTTTTCCCTGGACACAAACTCTCTCAGCTGCTAGTAATTAGAAAAAAAACAAAGAAAAACTACCACATGGACACAGTCCCTGAAAGAGGGGAATGCCAAAGAAAGCAGCAGAAATTTTACACGGTTACATGTCATATTTCTTCCTTTGGCAGTACAACCTTAGAACACAAGGGTGAATGCCAGCTACTCCAAGTGTCAAGCAAACAACAAAATTTGATACAGGTCTTGTAAGATTTGATCAGAAAGAGGAGCACCTACAGGAAAGCCACAGTTCTGTAAAATAACCAGGTTTATAAATATGGATAGACATAAATTCTACAGGAAAAGATGGGTTTCAAAATTTTGATCACGTGGAAGAGGCTTGTTCTTTAAATTTTTTGCAATTGCAGACTTGCACTAGCATTTGTTTTATTAACACTGTTGTAGTCTATCATCAAGCTGGTCTTTATTTGTTGCTGTAAAATACTTTAGAAAGCATTTTTAGATTATGAAATTAATGCATCTGTAGAGGATTATCTATTTCAATAATGTCATCAGTCTGCAACCAGAAGATTTACTTACTAAAGCACATTTTCTCTGGCAACATATAAACAACTTTAAATTTGGTTTTTATCACTAAGATTCAATCCAATTAGAATTGATTTAAATGGAAAAAATGTGGTGATCATAGCAGGAAAAGAGTCAATTGACTAGGTATTCTGTACTGCACAAAATAAATTTAACGAGGCTGGTAATATAGCACATTATATATAAAGTATCTAAAAGTCAAAGAGATAATATCTTAAGTTACCTGTGGCACTTATAAACTTCTCCCAGAGAATTTCACAGGATGACATAGTATGTTGCAGCAGAGTCCTCAAGGGGTACCGAATATAATGTATTATTCTGCTGTAGTGGACACTTGGCCCCACTAGTCCTAGATCAGCTTTCCTCTCAGTCTATTTTCAGGATGAATTCCCTCACACTCACAGACTCAGTCAATGTGTTGCTCTGTCAGCTCAAAAACATATCACTGTGGAAAACAAATGGAAGCAATGAGCAATGTTACTGTTCAATAATGATATAAACTAATATTTTAACTAGATAATTTATAAACCTGTTACCGATAAAGATTGAAACTTCAGGATGAGACAAGAAAACCTGGTTAAGGAATAGGGGTGATAAAATTATACAGAATGCATATATTATTCTAGTGTTGAAACGTATTTAAATCCAGTACTGGCTGATGAGTAAATGAGATGTGAGTAGAAACGTTGCCTTTAGAGGAAGCCCAGAACCTGGCAAAATGTGACTTCCCCTGGGACTAATAGCACTGTCAGAAAGCTGCTATTAGCCTCACAGGGCATGATGCTGTGCTTTTCTGGTACCAACTCTTTTTAAGTTCCTATTTGCTTCACCTCTCTGACCATGGGGTAGATCATGTCTAAGCTATGTCAGCAGGAGAATGAGGCAGAGGAGGAAGACATGGGAGGGAAGAGTTGAAGTGATGCTGTTAAAGCCACCCATTCTGTCATATGCTAAGGGTTGTCTGTTAGAAGCCTGGAGGGTGATTTTATACTAGATATTATCTGTAAAGATTTCAAGAAATCTTTGTTTTGACTACTGTTGCAGAAGAGGAAAAGAGAACAGAAAAATCACTAAAAGCAACTTGATTTAACAAGGGGAAAGTAAGCGATGGAATGGAGAAGCACTAAGAGTCTGATAACCTTATCACTTGTGCCGCAAGTTCCACCCTACTCACAGTCAGAACTAATCCCTTTCTAGAACAAGCACTGGAAAAAGATGAAAGAGCTGATATATCTCTGAAGGTTTAGCAGGTCCAGAGACAGAAAGCAGCTTTCTGCATGAGAATAATATAAACAAATGAGATTAAGTGTTTACAATAGTTCTTTGAAGGAAGGCAACAATCTCCCAGTTGGCACTACATTAAAATGATTTTAATCATCCTAATGGAGGAGATGGATGCTTTGTGAAAGAAAAATTCCATAATAATACTTTTAGGAGGGGAATCATTTTCCCTTTCTTAAGTAAAAAGACTGTTTAAATTTTTTTTTTTTTAAGGACATGAAAAAAATTAAAAATTAGTCCAGTATAGAATGGGGACTATGAATAATTCCAGGTTGTTGAAAGAAGAGGTGGAAGAGAGAAGACAGAAAGAAATTTCTGCTTCAGTACAGTCTGAATTTTTGTTGTATGAGGTTTTGGTTTGGTGTTGTTTTGTGCATTTTTTTGTTTTGTTTTGTTTTTTTTTTTTTTTTAATTAAAAGGCAAGGGGTGCTTTGTTTGAGCTCCACTACTCAACAAATAAGAGATTATTTTATGAAAATCCCAACCCAATTATTTTGACCAAGAGTTCATCTTACCAGTTTTAGGGACAAATGGCCTTGCTTTTACCAGTTCCTATGCTTTTGCTACCTGACAAAAATTAAAGACCCAGTCACATTACTCATAACGGTTTCACACAGGAGGACTGTGTGAAGTGTCACCATATCATGTGACTTCTTAGAACTTACCACATCGGTAGAAGCCAGACAACCATGGTCATGTAGATAGAGACAGAGTAGAAAAGGACAGAAGAAGAGAGATCCCTATGATGAACCTGACCTTCTGTGTCTTGTGGATGAAGAGAAACAGGGCATTCAGCCCCTCTAATCAGAATCAAGCATTAGGTGTGATTTCTAAATCAGAGCTTTCTTCAAAACTGCATCAATATTGTGCATTTCAAATCCACAATGAAAACAGAAACACAGAGATGTACATTAATGGTTGGGTCAACAACGTGCTGCTTCTTTCCACAGGCCTGTCTCCTCTCCTGTTCTAGAAATTGTTTTTCCTCTCTGCCTTCTCCTGGTTGGTGGCCAACTTGGAAGCTCCCAGTCTCAATAACTGGAGCCCTTCCACTCTAGGGCAATCACTAACATTGCCTAGCTTGGTCTCCTCAGCAAAACAGAAACACTTAGACCAACAAGGTTGTGGACCACCCTGCCTGTGATCTAGTCATAAATCTATTTATTTTTCAGTTTCCTTTTTACTTTGGTGTAATCCTAAATTCAGAAGCTTCTGCATTCACAGGAGATAGATGTTAGGAGTCAAAGTCCAGAAACTTCCAGTGGTTCATTGAACCAAAGCCATTCAACAATCACTTTGAGCTTTAAAAACAGTTAATCATGTGTAGAATAAAACTTTGTCATTACTGCAGATTAACTTGGAATCTTGTTTCACAAAATAATAAATAAGAACATCTGAGGAGCAGATGATTCCCTTCAGCCCTGGTATATAAGTCAAGGACTCAACACTGACAATTGCATAGATCTGAACTTGGTCCCTCTCTACTTTGGCTGCACAGACTTCTGAAGATCGTAAAGGAACCATAATCTTCCAAAGAGAGTTCAGAATCTTGTGCTTCTGCAAGACATACAGCAGACAGCATTATCACAGCATGATAATGCTCTCAAAAAGAAAAGAAAAATTCTGCCTAGATTCCCATGCTGCCCTAGATTCCAACTCAGGGTGCAATATGACCTATACTGACATGGCTAACAGATATCTCCTGTTTTGGAACAATGACATGAACCCAGACAGGCTACTAATAATATTACCTTCAACCAGCTGCACAAAGAACCCTTCTTTTGGACTCTGCAAGTTTTTGAGTGAGCCCTAGATTTTGGAGTTATTTATTTTTTGTTTAATTTTAAAATTTGGAAAACTTTAACACTTATCTGGGATTTTAAAAAATGGTTTTATCAACCATTTCAGTTCATAGTTCTTCATTTCTGCACAACAACTGGACACCCTGAAATAGAATACTGAGCAAAATCCAAGCAAGCTCCTTTCTTACTTCCTCCTCCATCTTTCTCACTGTATCCTGTTGTCCTGCATTCACTATTTAGTGCTCTTCGCACAGAGGTGAACAAGTGATTTTTATATCCCACGTCTATCTTTTTCTCTTAAACACAGTAACATTCCGAGTCAGGACCCAGGTCTCACTGATGAATTGTCTGATATCTAGCAGGTTGAGGATGCTATCAGAAATAAATAAGGTTGCTTGGTATTCTTGTTTAATAAAACTAGCAAGATTTCTTGCTGGATGATAATGGACAGAAAACACACCCATGTATATATGTTGTAAACTTATCTTTTCTGTCTGGATCTAAAGGTTAGTGTCTAAATGGTGTGGCAGATGTACCGAGGAATGGATCTTGGGCAGGAGGCCTGGCCTTGTTTTGGCTGTGTATCAGGACAAGTCTTGGAGTTACACTATCACCCCACACAGCCTAGTGTGCCCTAGAGGAAAACATGAGCATGTTGCTGGGAGGAAGTCGTGGTGGACCTCAGCCTTCAGGACACCTGCTGAGCGGACCCTTTCCTGCCTTCAACTGACTTGCAGACACCTGGCAACTCCATCAGTGCAGAAGATGATGTACATTCCCAGGGCCTTTTAAATGTTTTTTTTTCTCAGGAGTACCTTATCTTAGCAAACACAAGTGAGTTGCCAAGTCAATGCTCTGTTGCTGATTTTGCTTGAAAACAGAAGATTCACACAGAGACCAAGGCAGCACCATTACAGCAGCTGTAAGGGAGAGTTGGTGCTACCACTTTATGACCAAGACTACATCTCCTTCTTTCAAAGAGTTTCTGTGCTGCTGTTGTGATAATGGTTTCAATATTTGCTTAAATTTGTTTAAATAACTTTACCAAGAGAAAGGAAGAAAAAGTCAAAACTTTTGTAAATGCATAACAGATGCACCGGTGTATGCCGGGACGAATGCAGAACAGACATGGACCTGTCATCATGCTCCTCACAGCCACATGCTTTCCCCAGCTCATGTGGCCTACACCTGGGATACACTGGCAGAGCGGCTTGTGAGGCTCCCAGGTTCAAAGCAAATGCTCATACCTTTGTTCCTGCCTGCAAGCCTTTTTAATTTTAATCTTTTTCCTCCCTGTCATCAGTGTTGTCTTTCTCAAGTAGCGGGTCTGACTGTATACCAAGATGTTGGGTTTTTTTTGGTTGGTTTCGGTTTTTAGATACAGGATACCCACTGAAACAAAGTACATATACTAGGACTAAACATGATATAGAAGTCACAGTCAGAAAACGTTAAGTAGGTGGAAGCATGAGGACTCTTGTCAATCTCTGGACATTTGTTACATTACATGAATACATATTTTTCTTTAAGATGTTGTGAAAAGTCAGAACTTTATTCTCATTTCTGTTTTTTTTTTTCTCCAGCAATAACAAAGGTTTCTTCAATCAGATTCAGTAACACTGAGGAGTATGGGTCAATAATCTATCTCTAGGATTTTTTTAAACTGGGAGACCAGTGTAAACTGTCTGCACACTAATCAAAGGTCAGGCCTTCATATATATCATATGCTGCAAAACGGCACTGATGCACAGTGAACCATCATTGCTAGACTGTGCTAAAATATCTCACTTGCATTAACAGCACTTGCTTATACAGGAAGGACTTTCTTTGAAGACTGAGGCTCAAAAACCATAGACTCCAAAATCCTAGGGGGAAAAAATAATAAAAAAAAAAAAAACAAACCCAAAACCAACAACAAAAAAAACCTAACAAACAAACAAAGATAAAGTCCAAAACAAAAAAGGGAATGGCAAGACTACAACACTCTTTCCTGTTTGCAACTAGGCCAAATAGATTTCTTTGATTTAGGACTTACCATCCTGTCTGTTTCCAGCTACCCATAGTCTAAGACGTTGATACGTAGCTGAAAGTTGAAGTGTAAGTAAGGAATACCTATTTTCTCTCTGACGCTTTCTATATTAGCTTTTACATAAGAATAACATTGCTAGGAATAAAGTCCACATGTAGCTACAGTAGTATTCTGTGCATTGATGTCCATTTTAGAGTACACATTCCTACTCTTACACCTTTCTCGTAGCTCTCTGACATACACTACTGCAGATCAGGGCAAAAGCTGCCCAGACAATGTGATGTGACGAATAAATTGTACACTATACACTTGTCATGCTTTTACATATCCTACAGAATTTTAGTAGCATACTGGAATTAAGACATTTGGGAGACTTGTCTATTCTTGATTTTTGGAAAGTGGTTTTAAATTCATTCTCCTTTTAAAAAATCTGATTATATAATCTTCTTGTGACAGTACATTATCTAATTTTGTCTGTCCTAGATCTGTTCTGTTACTACCTTTAATGACCTTCCTTCATCCCAGGCTTCTCAGTATTCTCCGGTCAGGGCCAGAGTTCCTTGTTTCTAGCAAGCGTTCTTCTTAAAGCAAGATAGGACTTTGCTAAAACAGGAGTCACTAGCTTTGTTATACCGCATACAGTTTTAGTCAGTACCAAACAGAAAGGTAGTTTTTAATAGCAAATCTATAAATACCTTGGTGGCTTTGCTGAATGTGTAGTTAGATATAGCTCACCTCAAAACACTTTCATTCATCTTAATTCTTTCCAGTAATGAGACTAATATGAGGCCTCACAGTTTACTTATTTCACTTATATCTTAATATTCGGTTCCATGCAGAAAATGCTAACACTGAAGCACCTAAAATGGAAAAAAGCTGAAAAGAAATGACTTATCTAAGAGGAAGTGACTGTGGTTACTGCCTTCCCACTAGACATTATCTGCCCTTTTTGTATCCCAAGATAAGATGAAAATTACCATCCTTCTTTAAGTACAGTGTTTACCATAGTTTGCAGTGCCACAAAGCCAGATAACAACTCCAGAAAGCACTAAGAGTCAGAAATGAAAACTGAAGTATGATACACCTGATCTTCTACCAGTTCATCATCAGTGCAATTGAGCCACTGGGAGCCTAGAAGCAGATCACCTGCAGAGTCTGCACTGAAATACAGCCTGTCCTTCACTCTGATGGGAGAAAAATCAAGACCATGACTGTGTTGTTAATGGTATTCTGTATGAATAATAGGAAAACATACAGAGATATATGCCATGCTCAGAATGATCCAAAGTTTCAGAAAATAATTAAAACCGTCAGCCATGGTAGTGAGGGAGGTAGGGAGAAGAAAATTTACCAGATAAAGGAGACAGACGAATTGGTATTTTGCCCCACCATGCCAGTGATGAGAAACAACCTCATTAGCCACCTATTCACCAGGTGCCATGAAGGAAGAAAAAAACAGTTTTGAAGCATCCCTGATAAGAGGGCTAGATTACATCAGACCCAGGAAAGACTCCCATGAGTCCCTGTCACTGCTTATAGCCACACCCCATCTCCTCTTCTTCTTCCTGGCCCTTCCACCACACCTGATATCATCAAGGGCTTTGAAGTTTCCTCATGTTTTGCAACAGAATATGTGTATTCTCTTTAGGCATCATGAAAATCCCAACAATGTTTGGAATTATTCTGTTTTCCAAAATTCAGTCTAAAACTGAAAAAAAGTAATACTGCAATGATAGTTTAATGACTTAGTAAAGCTGGAAAATATTTTGGAAATGCAAAACTTGCTTAGTTTAGTCCACTTTTATAAAGGGTGCGGAAACACTATCCAGCTATGGTGATGACATGATGTGTGAACCATCATCATTATTCTGTGTTTAGTAAGATTAGCTAAGCATTTAATTTAGGATGAACAGGAATTTTAAAATGAAGCTTCTCACAAATCTGTTAAAATAAAGTCTAATCTTGGAGCAGATTAACTGTGTGAAATGTCATAATTCCAGAAACTTGGTGGTGAAGTTCTTCAGCAGTCAATACTTCCTATGTCTTCAGTTTTTTAATTAAAAATCTGTTTTTCAATTTAATTTCTTTCTTTCAAACTGTAACTTATACCAGAAAAATGGAAATGAAATTTTAAAACTTAAAAAAGAAGAAATGTCTCTCAAAATTATCTTGGCAGACCCATCAAAAATAATTGATTAGCAGTTTACAGTTCTGAAAATTCTGGTCAGATAGAAAAGCTGACTACCTTTAAGCATACTACAGATGATCATAAAGGTCCTTTTCACATATAAGCAACTAAAACAAGATAATTTTTCTTTGTTTTCAGGACAACTATAGTTTATATGTTTTAAATTTTCCAGATAATTTGAGATTTTCTGCAGAATATTGACCTGATTTACATTCTACTTGAACAAGTAATGAAACTTTTGTTGATGGCAACATATTTGGGTAAGGTTGAAATCTTTATAGGGTACGCTGAGATGTCTCTTAACAAAATTACATTAATTCCATTAATTCCGCAGAAATAAATGTGGAAAGTAACAATGAAGAATATGAGAAAGGACAAGGGCATTTATATAATCCTGAAAAGATCAAAATAATTTTATAGTGAAGTATGACTATTTTCTCTCCTTTACAGATAGTATTTTATCTGACTGAGTATGCATATATTAATACAAGGATTACTTTCCATGGCTTACATCAACATTTTCAATCACTTATCCATCGTTAGGAAGTGAAAAATAAGAATTAATGGAAAACTGTTCTCTAGAACAATGACATAAAGAGGCCATATCTGCTTTATTCAAATATCTGTCACTGATTTTTCTCTCCAGAACATTGTGCAATTCCCCTTTGTCAGCAAATTCAAAGGAAAAAAGTAACTCATTAAGCGTAAAGTGATGTAAGAACTTGCCTGCATCGATAATTCCAAGTAAAAGACATTATATGTGAAGTCAGTAGTAGCTAGTAGCCTCCAGTTCAGGTTAGAGGTAAAGGTTGTTTCCTTCTTTGACATAATGCTTCCATATGTATGGTTATAGTAGTAAGTGGTACTGAATCCTTTGGTCAGGATTTCAGAAATGAATAATAACTCATATCAGTATTTGTGTACTGAATTGTCTTCAGATAGCATTTTCTCAAGAGATAGTCTTATTCTCTCCCTGCATCAATGTGATGTTCTTGCATGGCAATTTCATCACTTTTGTAATACCCAAGTCCTGAGCAGCAAGTTCGTTTTGAAAAATCAAGTATAAAAGCCAGAGTAATGACAATGATTCAAAAAAATATAGGATTTCTTAAAAAAATCTGGCTGTAATGGAAGTAAATACAGTAGCAGATATTCTAATGAATACTGTCCTTCAGACACACAGGAGCCACAAAAGACTTAGTGGGCTAAATGTTTTTGCATACATATGCATCTTCCACATGCACACATACCCATTAATCTAAGATGATGCCTCTAGAAATTTTTAAAGCTGAATAACTTTGAGAAGTAAATTATGTTTCAGGTGATGAGGCAGATAAATAGAGGTTCAATCTCACAGGAAATACTTAATTCAAATTTTTCTTTATTAGACATGAATGAAAATTGATCAAAAATAGAAAATTCAATTCAAATTTAATTTGAGGGAACATGGAGTATGAAGTAAATGTCTGCTTACATAATTTCCTTAATTTAAATCCTATACAGAGATCTGTAGAACTGGTCAAATATTTCCTTAGGTACTTTGTCCAATTAGGGAAAGGAAAATACAGTTTTTACTACTCTTAATTTCTCCAAATTCTTATGACTGTGCAAAAGTGATTCTCTTCCACAAGTTAGAACAAATTTAAAGCTGTTTTCTATCTGTCTACCAGCTGAATTTTCAAGGCCATCTTCTCCATTCTATGCAAAATAAAAGCAATTTCCTGCAGTACACAGGTAAGAGGTTGCCTTGGTCATTTCCCTCACAGTCAGTGACGACAGTAACCTCACAGTGACGTATGACAGCCCATATAGCACCTGAACTGGGAGCACCAGCTGTCACCTCATCCACAATGTGGTCTAATTACCTATTTACACTTGTGGTATTTCTGCTTATTATTCTGTCATCTTTGACTCCTCTCTCATTTATTAATGTCTCCCACCATCTATTCTACGCAACTAAGGATACAAAGGTATGGCTCAACAAATTACTTTCTTTTCATTACATGCCTTCTTCTTTGCACCAGTTTTAAATTTTTTAAAAATACTTTATTCTCACTGTCTGGCAGCATTGAACGCCAAATCAGACTAGGAATTTTAAACTGTATTGCTGATGTCCTACATGAACAGTGAACATGTAAGAAGCAGATGAAATTTAAAACATTTATTTAAGGTAGAAGAGACTCAAATACATCCTCAACTGACCCTCAGATGTCTGATTACAATTTTAGTGTCAGTCTCATTAGAGAGTCGTGTTACTTCTCATTTCAGCTTTAGTTTGTACTACTGAAAATTCCCTTTTCTCATTGCAAACAATGAATTAGGTCATATGAAAAACTCATAGTGTCTTGCAATCTTCAGTAACAATAAACCAAGGGAATAGATTTTTCTATTCTGGATTTCCCAGAGCCACGCATTCTTCTATAAGGTAAGATGGCAAAACAGGAGAATTTGGTTCTAAAATTCAGGGGTTTAATTTCCTCTTGCTATCAGATACAAGTTTCTTCGGAAAGTCTTGTACAAAATGAGTACTCTCTTGAAATACTAAAATGCTTTGGAATAAAATCAATTGGATCTTGAGTTTCCTTCTTTTATTCTGATAAAAAATAAAGGTGCTATTTCTTAGCAGAGTGTAACCATTTGGTTTTTTAATACTGTTCATTTGTATTGCTCTATAGCTTGTAATGGAGTGTTATGTTCTTATTTTTGAGTATTTGGTACTTTTACTTCTTCATTATGATACTGTCACACTTCATACAGATATCTGCACAGACATGAACTAAAGATTAAGCTCATCCTCCAGTCTCCGTTTTCCACATTTACTCATTGATTTGATGTTTGGCTCAACTCTAAAATCAGTTACTTGTCTAGCAAGGAAGCTCAGGTTTATAGTGGCACTGATTATGTGCACAGATTGTTGTATAATTAAACTCAGCCACCTACCAACACAGGACAACTTGCTCTGTGAACTCAAACTTTCCCTGAGGCATGACTAGGGAAGGGCAGTACAGATGCAGTGTCAGACACTGCACCAATGTCAAAACAAGACACAAGGGTGATTCTGTCAACCTGGAAGCCTACTTTTAATCAAAAGGAATTAGGAAGTATGTTTATAATTTGGGTTTATACTAAATGATAACAAGACACACCTCCCCACTATGTATCAGTTGGCTTACATAATCTGATTGTGTATCTGTTCTTACATTTGATAGCCTAAAACTGTATGTAGATAGAGAAGAAAGCCAAGTATAGCATTTCTGCCAGGGTTCTATGATATATCACTGTGTTGGGGGAAAGGGGTGGTTGACTTAAACCTCAAGGAGTGTAAATACTTCTAACACAATCAAGCTTTAGATATGCTTCACTTATGAAACAAAAGTTCATCCAATTCTGGAGAGTAAAATGATTAAAAGGCCAGTTAACATTAAACCTGCAAGTCATAGAATAAAGTAAACTCCAAATTCAAGATATACGAAACTTTATTCAGAATAAAGATGTTCAGGGTGTCTTAATAACTCATGCTTCTTGTCATATGACAATCATATTTCTGGTGAGGTTTTCCTTCTATGCACATGTAGAATATCATTTGCCATTAGAGGTGGTGAACAATTTTTCAAACTTTTGACTAATTTCTCACCAGTTTTCCCATACATACCTTTGCAGCCACCCTCTGATCAGCATTATTACATTCAGGGGAAGATCTCCCATTAGGAGGAAACACATGCAGGGAATAACCAGAAGCAAAGATATCTGAACACCAGATACCCACCACCTATCCTACATTCTACTTCTGCACCAAAGGAGGAGACTTGTGCAGCCTCTTTTCCTGTAGAACAGCCATTAGTCCAGAAGCATACCTTAAAGCAGGTATTTTTTCTTCCCATTTTTCTCTCTCTTTTTTCTGATTGCCTCCCTTTCTTTCTCCTCCTCCCCTTCATAACACCCTCTCTATTCTTTTCTCAGCTATTAGGTCAAAATACATTGGAGGACTGCAGCCACATCATATTTTTGGTCTGATAGAAAACACTTGGACATCTTCTAGTAGAACCTTCCATGCTTCATTTTATCCACTGTGAGAAAGATGATTACAGGAGCCACACTTGATACCTTGTGGAAGAAAAATTGGCATTTGACTTTCTAAACAGGAAGGTAAGCCAATTTAGTATTAAACAGACATGGTGTGTTAATAGTAACAACAGATAATTTAAATGTATAAAAAAAGTGTGGCAGAAAGTGTAAATAGATTTCATGTCTTTACTATTAATTTCCCAATCCAAGTTTGACTAAAGAAAAAACTGTAAGTAACACATGATGTAGTTATTATTAAACTTTATTATATTATTAAATATTTATAGACATGACTAAAACTCTCATTAATAACGATAATAAAATTCATAAAAACTTTTTCCTTTTTTTCCCTGATTGCTGTCCATGCATTTTTCTCACCAATCTCTTTTTATTTATCCTGCAGTAGTGGCATGGACATAAATGAAAAAAATCCCAAACACCTGTTGTTTTTATAATGTATTTTAAATTAATTTTCATTTGCCTTCTGAAAAACATCCTGGAAACATGTAGGTGCTGAAACCCAGGTATTTGGCACACAGCTGAATCAGATGCAGGTGGAAATTAGCACTGTGTATTTTCTAAAATCATTATTTACTTTCTTATAATTGCAAACAGCTTAGACTTAATAAAGAAACAGTCACTGTTCTGAGTGGATATTTGCTTTGCACTTAAAATTGTAACTGACTACTTCAAGACTTTACTAGGGTAAAAGCACCCAAAGCTTTCTGGAAAGCCTGGCTTTTGGGTCTTTACTGGCTCTTCTTCTGGTCTGAACTTCTTTAATGGAGATTCTCTCTTAGCTCTCATAGTGGCATCTCAGACAGCATGAGGAACTCTTCTGAGAGCTGCTTATGGCCAGAGACCATGAACCCCATGTAACGTCAGGAGCTTTGGGGATGGGTCACAGCGAGCAGGTGTCAGCAGGGATGTCCCAGGCATCTCACTATCTGGATGAACAGGCAGCCCACTCCTAACCAGGGCAGGCTCACCAGCACTTTTGGGCTTCCTCCCCTCATTCCATATCTGACATCTCCAACAGTCTCAGCACCATCAGAGCTGCAGAACTGATCATGAGATGGTAAGTCATCATCAGCTGAAAAGTCTCCCACAGACTGCTCTTGAGCAGTATAAAGCTATTCTTCCTTTGTGGATAAGACATATTAGACAAATTGTGCAAGAATCTGACAAATGTCTTTGTGTCATGAGGACTTCAAAGTGGCAGCACAAATACTGAGCATCAAGTAAAACATCAGGAGATGGAGTAAAAAAAGGTTAAGAAAAGCTCTGGTACTAACAGTGCTGGTCTGCAGTGGTATCATACCCATCCAAAAAGCTGTGTCAGTTGGTGTGGACAAAGTGTACTACAAAATTTGTGTTTGTTTATATTCGAGGCAGACATGTCCTAGACTAAATGGAAAACCGCAAAGCTGACGTACAAAGATTATCCCTGCTGATAAAAGAAGCATTCAGACACAACACTAGTTATCTGAGACATGTGAAGGAGCAGAAATGAGGATCAGTAAAACTAAAAGGGTAAAGTACAACTGGAAGACTTGACAGCGCTTTTCAAATTTTACTGTACTAAAATGCGGTGCTGTTACAAAAGAAAATGTCAGGTTTTCCTTCCTTTCCAGCAACGGAAAAAAAAGTTGTTTGAAAAAGCTCCCGATTTTGAGGAGGAACCTAGGTATTAGACGAAATGTGCAATTAGTTTTAAACAACATAGAGAGTTTGAAAGATAATCTCTATTACATACAAACAAACACAAAAATTCACCCAATGTACGAAATGAACATTGTCCAGTATTTAACAATAGAAAAAATAAAATAAAATTTTAAAAGTAGATAAGAAAATGGAAATAAATAAACATATCCACAGTTAAGATACTTGGTCTTAAATAAGAAGTCCCAAATTATAAGTAAAACTTCATCCACTCCAGGTAGTTGTGAGATCAACCGATACTTAGCTCCTTTCTATAGAGTACAGAGATGCTCAGAAAAGATTAATCTTCCAATTGACCCTTATGGGTACTTCAGCCTTGGGGTGGTCACAGAGGACAGCAAGTGTGCAGGACAGTAAGAATATTGGGGTTTTCTTTCCTTGTTTTTACATACAGTGAACTAAAATATCCATTGCAAAATGAGACTGTTTACCACCTTATGAGTAGTTTTAACCAATGACTGATATTAGATATTACTGGATGTCAGGTAACTATGATTTTCAGCAATACTAAGGCCTATTGATCTTGACTTTAAGTCAAAAGATACTGGGTCAAAGAAACACTTATTTTTTTTCTGCCATTTTCCATAAACCCAGAAGCTATTTGAGTTTTAATATCTGGTTTGTCTATAAAGTTGTAAACTATACTGTCAAATGAAATTGCAGTTCTTAAAGAAGTTTATTGCTAAATTACCAACACTGAGGTGAACTTGTGAGTTCCAAAAACAGAAGACTATGGACTGTTCTGAATTATGGTTTTTTCAAGTGCCTGGAAGTACTCAAGAATCAAGAAAAACTTTACAAACCATTTCAGAACTTGAATTATGATTTGATTCAGAATGTATTGCATTAGAATAAAAATTTTAAAAATTTAAAATTTATTCATCTAGGTACCTGGAAATTTAGCTTATTCCTGAACAGTGAAAAATATACCTATTTAATATCAATATAGCTGAAGTTTGAAATAGTGCATATCATCAAGAAAACATTAAAAAAATATGATTTGATATAGTTGAATTTGTTAATTTAAGTACTGTAACTATTAAAGTGATTCAGTTTTTACATTACATGAAGCTAACACCTCATCATATTTGTCCTTTTCAGTTTGAACATTTTAGCTTAAAATCCTGTTTAAAAATTCATATATTTAACCTTCTGACTTTTGAGTAGAATTCACATGGCATAGGTCATAATTCTTCCTCTAGACTTCACAGCTGTACTTTGGGGAAGGGCTCTGCTGTCACCCCTTATCACCTGAGGCAAGACACAGACAACGGCTAGTTGGAAGCTGGATTCATAATTCCAGTTCCGAAACCACTTCCAGCAGCATTTCATAGGTAAGTGGCCTTGTCAGCTTGTATTTTAGGAAACCATATTTTAGGTCTTTATGAATAGGAAGAGCTGTTTGAAGCAATAATGATTTCCTTTATCCACCACTTAGAAGTTACAAAGATTGATCTGAAGGCCACAGAAAGGAAAAGGATGCAACTTCATTGGAAAGAGACCACAAAAAGATAAAAGCCCAGACTGAAAATTCAGTTTCAGATTTTTTTTTTCACCTGGGAGACTAATATTAAACCAGTGGTAGCCAACTTCTCATGCAACTCTGTTCTTTGCTCATTATTTTCAGCATTCAGTCTCTGAACAGAAATCAAAGGAAGGACACAGTATTAAAATATCTATAATTAAAATTATGAACATTATTGAAATTCAGTATCTTTCAAGTGCCATTGGAAGCAGTAAAAAATTGAATGACAGGAGAAAAAAGCCAAATAAAAGACATAATGGAAAGAAAGAGAAAGCAAAAATTAGGAAGTGAGAAGTACTACTAAGGAAAACCCCTCTATACTACTTTAAGCTATTGCCCTGGACCTGAGAGAAGGGAATATAAAAAAATTAACATTGATCCATAATTGACAATGCTGATGTTGTCTATGTAAAACAAAAAGTCAGATTATGTTCCGCAAGGTCAATTTAATTCTTTGTCAGACTACATCATTGTTTTTAATGTAGTGTAAACTATGATTTTACAGCAAACAACCCATCCAAGATGGTCTGCTATATTTACATAATGTCGATAGTTAACAGTGACCACTGAAATAAGGCAAAAGAATGAAAACTGATATTTATCATTTGAGGACAGGGCTATACAAATTAAAAGAAAATGCTCCTTTGTGGTAGAGTTGGAGTAATAGCTAAAGTATGAATCAATGGACAGGGTAGTTCTCCAACAACTTACTATGGAGATAGTTTTGTCGTCCGTATTCATGCTACACATAACCTTAATCCTTGAGGAGTTATGGAAGGTGTAAAACTCCTTCTAAAACATAAAGTTTTTACTACAGGTTTTGTTTATATCATCAAATTCCTTCTCCCTTCCACAGATACCCTCTTAATCAAAACCAAATCACTGTTTCCAGCATGCTTAAAGACCTACATGTGCACACAGACCAAACAGCTGTCTTCACAACTTTTCCTTGACTTGTAGCCACCCTCACTCAGTCTCCCTGCTCTGCCGGGAACCTGGCTCCATCCACCCCCCATGCCCCTGCCTGCCTCAGGCAACTGCAGCTTGGGTGTTTCTTCTGCAGCACTGTTCTGTTGTCACACCTGCACTTCACTGACATGGTGTGGCCCCGAAGATAGGACCTACATGCAAAATCTCTGAAGTTGTTAAAGTACAGCTGTCTGAAGAGCATTTTCTTTTGTTGCTTCCTTTTTATAGAAAAATGTATGAAATTGACTTGTTTTGTAACATATGGAGTATACTTGAGAAAACAGAATTCCTTTTCTATTAAGTAGTGTGCACCAGCTTTACACTTCAAGTCTTACTGGGCCCTTATTCTGTTTTACAGAGATTACATCAAAAAATGATTGACATTTGAGGAATAATTTAAGGTAAAAGTCAAGAATAGTGTGGTCTTCCTTCTCTAACTGACCTTAACAAATAAACACATTATCCTCCTGAAGCAATATAACTACTGCAGTGGTCTCCCTCGGTATCTTTAATTTACTACCCACCTGAAGAATTAATTTGCTATTTATTGATCATTTGCTCTTTTGTGTAAGCCCATAACTGCCATGTATAACAAAGCAGCCTCTCTGCACTCTTCCTTACGCTGTCAAGATAGTCATCACATTGGTTATGCTCCTCAGTAAACATGAAAGCCTCTGTACAGTCCTTTCTAAGTGAAGTTCATTTAGTTGAAGTTTTTTATTGTTTCTAGTATCTGCCTGGTTCAGGACTACAAGAATAAATGCATTTCTAGAGAACCGTGTGTGTAAGGTACCACAATATTTACTTTGAACACAGTCCTGAAGTCACTAAAGTAGAAAGGTATCATCCCTGATATCAGTGCAGGCCTAGGTACAGATTCAGTGTTTTCTTGAGACTTTTTCTAGGATTGGAATCAACAAGTCGTAATTCTGACTACTGCAATAAGACAGTATTTGCAGCATTTTACTGTATATCTTTCTGACCACTGAGGAATATACAAAAATTTAGTAACATATATAGAATATGAGAGTTAAACATGACATTCCTTTTCTATTAGTTACGATTCTTTAATCACTGTTATTCAGAACATACAAGTATGTTCCAAGTATCAGTTCTATGTACTACATTCCATATAGTTATTTATAGCATTGATATCACTGTTCTATATAAAATTGTTTTAATGTCAATTTTCTAAAAGAGGAAGAAAAAGGGGCTTTTTAAATTGTATTCCAAAATGGTATACTTGATAAAAATAATTCATTTTCAATAGATGGTTCTGTAAGCAGATTTAAAACTAAAGGAGAAACTGGAAGAGAAGTTATGGTCCCCAGATTTTCACTGAAAAACTAGACCAAGTTCTCATCCAATTTCAAAGATGCTCATTTTTGTTCAAAAAGCTACTTATTCTTTTTTTTTTTTTTTTTTTTCCAAAAAGTGGTACTGTTACAAACTTCAGCTTCTCTTAATGTTAAACACTGTTAGTTATGTGTTCCCTACATGAGAAATCCTTCATCATCTAAAACAGTTGCAATCATTCTGCCTACAACCAAGACTACGAGCCAAGACAGAAATACCAAAATAGGGCTGCCCAAGTTAAACAGGATGTGGTGACAAGTAACTCCAGCATGCTTACTTTTTTGCCTGGTGTCTGAGAGAAGGTAGTACAGGCTACTGGTGTAGCCTAAAGCAACCGTGAGTGCTGCTAATGCCAACAAGATGCCAGCCCACAGAATTCATACCATTAACACCATGCAAAAATGTCCCACAACATCATGGGCTTCTGCTCATGTGCCTGAACTGGATCTGCGCTTCTCTGGATCTGCGCTTCTTTGTATTCTCTACCTCAGTCCTGGAACATACAGAAACAGGAAAATGCTCAGGGACCCAGATTATTGAAAGCCTGAACTAAACTAAATTAGGCAGAATTGGAAGCCATGCAATTTATGAGAGAATATGAAACGATCGGTGTTGTATCTCTAATTGATTCTGCTCAGCCACACCCATCACACCATTTAAGCCCCAAACTTAGGTCAGCCCTTGCTTTGCCTCTCTTCATTATGATGTGTCACCCATTTACACTCGACCAACTCAAAAGAGGTGCTGTACTCTATATAGGTTGAATGCAATTCAAATATAAACACCTACATCTGGCATCTAAATATCCATTTCTAGTACCAGACTAGTACTTTTTTGGTACTAGATTTTCTAGTGTACCCAGTTTTGAACTTTGACAAGTGTTTCCCTCACAGTGTTTCTTTCTGCTTACACAATAATGTTGACAATAAATCTGTTACCGATTTTTGTCTGTGTCCACACCATAACCCCTCCTCTTAGTATGTTCCCTCTATTGAACTAGACACTGTTAAATAGAAGTTCTATAAGGTGATCGTGACCATTCTGGTTTTCATTGTAAAATTAACACTGGGTCTGTAGGTTTGCAAGGCAAGAGGGTTGGCAAGAGGGTTATGCTAGGTAGCTGGAGTAAAATTAGCATAATCGTCACAAATGTACAAGGATTTAATGTCTGAATGTGACCAGTGTGAAGCAGATCTTTTCAGAAGCTTGAGCTATTAAATGAGTCAAATGACCGTATAGTTTATAAACATTATGTCTCAGGTTTTTTTGGTTTTTTTTTTTCACAAATCTGATTCTTCAGTGCTTTAATACTAGAGTGATCATTTGTTGGATTATTCTTTCTTCTGCTTTTGCTGTCTCCCCATTCTGTGCACACAGCATCTAGCACCCACCTTGCCATTCACTCTCCATAAATTCATTCTACTGTGTCCCGCTCTTGATCCATTATTAACAGTAACAGGAACAGTGTCATAGCATGTTGCAGTGAATCCTCAGTGGATTCTGAAAACAACCAAGAGAAGACAATGCATTCCCTGCAACTGCCCAGAATGCTTCTCTGGCAAGAATACCATCTAAAAATAACAAAGATGCTACATATTTATGTTCACAGGAACTGGACAGAGATTTGTAGTTTATTTTTAATTCAGTAAGAACTTTAGATAGTAGCAAGCTTTGAATGCAACTGGTTAGTGGCCTAGATGATTCACATTCTTTGAGTAGTTTCCTGAACCTCCATATCCCATTATTTATTCCTTATGATAGGTAAAACCTTCACTTTGTTATTTTGTGTTAATTTCTGTATCTTACTTGCCAAATTTTATAATAATGAACCCATGTAACATGTATTTTACAAGGTTTGTGATTCTGTTCACAGTAGATGTTTAATTTTCCCCACCAGAATGTTCCTTGAAAGTCTTTATTCTGAAAAACAGAATGACAGTGCTTTGGATTAAATGAGCCATATCTTCAGCTATGGAAGGATAATTTTGTTTCACTCCAGTGGGACAATGCTGTGTGAAAGCCAATTCCCCTGACCTAGAGGATCTTCCCTGACTTCATCTCTCCTGTTGGACTTTTCCACTTTATAATTAAATATTCACCGGGTAAGGGGGAAACAAAGAATAAAGAAGGGAAAAAATAAGCCCTTTGTAGAGGTTCCAGATCTCATGTCCAAGGAATATTCAATTATTTAGGCAAAGTGGAACTACTTCTCTGGAGAGACGGAGAGTTCCACCATGGTAGTTACAGTCCAACATAGAAAATGGACAGAGGAAACCCAGTGTATAAATCTCTACAAGGAGAGAGGTGCCTGCTTAGTTCTTTTGAACAACATAAATAATTATACTTAATAATTAAGTTGAAAACAAAAGGCATAGTTGATTAGAAAATTAATTGTTCTTAATTAGATGTTTCATATTTCTCTAAAATTATTGTTCTGTTCTAGATTTTTCATGTAGCTATTAAGGAAGGAAAGCGATGTGAAATTCATGAGATTAATGTGCCTGCTCCTGTAATAAATATGGGATATTTATCGTGATAGTTTGTCCTAAATTATGTTACACAAACTTTTCTAATCGTTAACAAAGTTAGCAAAAGCCTGAGGGGGAGGTACCCTGAAAAAAAGAAGAAAATATTTCTGACAGAGGGCAGATTTTTAAAGCAAGGTTGATTAATTAGGGGTGTTACATACACTGTGTACCTTCACCAGTGATATGTGCTGAATCCAGCTGATAGGTCAAATGCACAAGCGAAGTTTTAATGAAAACAGATGCCCAGAGGATCCTAGAGCAGCTGTGTCTGCCCATTGCTCCATGTGTGGAACATCTTCCCGTTGCTTTGCAGTGCTGCACTCCCCCACTTCCAAGAAACCAGGGGCCTCTTAAAACAAGGTTGAAAGGAGAAAGGCTTGCTAGTCAGCTGGCAACATATCTGCATTTTTAAGCTAGCCTGGATACAGCAGAGAAGAGCTTAGTTTTTGCTATGTGACTGACCTCTCTTAGCCAAGTTCATAGCAGTGTGAGCTATCAAATATGACAGGCTCTTGGCAAGCATTTGCATGCTTTTGGATGGAATCTCTTCCAAGCCCAGCTGGGATCAATTAAACTAAATAATAGCTCTCGCAATAACTAGTTCCTACCACACTCTTCAGAAATTGCTTAGTGTTCAAATGTAAATACTGTTAAGTTCATACCTTGCTTACCCTTCCCCCACTTTGAAGAAACTGTGACAGGACTAGGAACCTAAGATTTTTAAAGTAAGCTCATAATGATTGAATAAGGAAGAAATATGGCATGTGCAGGCATACATTCTTCATCTTCTGGTTTGCCATCATGAAATCCATTCTGTTTATCTAATATCCTAAATATGAATAAAACCCCCACCAAACATTAATTTCTCTAGACTTCACATTACATGGAGGTGTCGTTGTCCATAATTGATTAGTAAATTGGTTTAACTAAACTGTTATTAAATCCTGCCTTCCAAATTTGGAGTAATTGCTCAAAGAGGCATCTGTTGTGCTATAACTCAAGCGTTTCCAAGAACAGGTAATGCTCACATAGAACAAGAATTTAAATTCAGTATCAATTTTTCCTAGTGATTTTACTACTGGATGCAAATTTGCTGTGAGCAACATGAATAATCATCCTCAACTTCTAAATACTGCAAAACAGTGTAACTAGAGCAGTGGATGTTATTCATTGTGACTGAAAAGCAGAATTATTTTTCAAACAAGTTTTTTTAAAAAAATGCTAATTTTTATAATCAAATAATCTTCAAATCTTTACTGAGAGGACTCCATGCTAAAACTATGCATTCAAGCAATTACTTTCTCTGAAGCCAGAGAGTATTTGCACAGTTATAAAGTCCCTGATCATTCTATCAGCTACAGTGGAACATAGTTCTCTACCCAAATAAAAAGAAATATGATACATTTTTCTTTTTTTTTTTTTTTTTTAATGAATGTCATGTAGTTTTATATGATAGATTTAGAAAACCTAATGTAAGACTAAGAAAGCACTTGTTCTGCTAGGCACTTGGATACAGTTGGATCACTCAGCTGCTTAAAGGACCTCAATGAATGGAAGCCAAGATTTTTATGATCCTGTGAAATGTCCAGTACTACCCTGGAATAGTGTGCTGTTTTGTCATTTAATTCCTTGGGTGACGACTTTCCCCACCAAGTATTCTCCCCTTATTTGAGGAGATGGAATAGCCTATCTGGCCTAGGCTCTATCCACCATGTTCTGCTAACCTGACAGTCCTCCTGAGGAGCTTGCAGAGCTTCTGCAAGCAGTCAGATTTTAAACACTATTAAATTTTACATGTATAGGTTCTGAAAATAATGGCTCACTTTAAATAAGCAGTACGAATAATAGAAAGCCTATAATGCCTTCTAATTTCTGAAATAATTCCTTAGCTGAAGAGTCAGAGAATGGCTGAAGGCACCAACCTTGTCAGTTATGTCCTCCTCTGTAAAAAGATTGGTAAACGTAACGCTGCAAGGTCCTAAGTTTAGTTTTTACATAACCTTGGAGAACATGCTCATTTCTCTAGGAAGAGAGAGAGTTTATTATAGTTACCAGCACTGAATAGTTCAACAAGAAAGCTTATGGGGTGAAATCTAGAAAACCTCTTCTGCCTCGCAGGAGGAAGTAGCCTTTGAGACCAGTAACTATCATTCAATGGGTAAGGATTATACATTGGAAGTATTTACCAGTGCATGCTTTGTTTTGTGTAGGAGAGAAATTAATACCTAGTATCAGCACATTTTAGTGATATGATTCCACCTACCATAGCCTATCTACTGGTCCAAATATTTGTTTAAAAACTGTTTTAAAAAATCACATTCCTATGTAAAATAAATCCCTATTCCAGTAAACTTTCCAATGTAGGACATGCCATGCAAATTTACAGTTACCCTTCTAAGTGGAAACATCCACAGTGAGCTCTTAGGATAACCTCCTGGCTAGAAACCAAGTGACCTGACAGCAACTGGGGAATTCAGCTCCTTATTTTATATATATAAATATCAGCTTCCATTCCTAGAATGTCATCTCTACACCAAAGACACGTCATGTGTTTAAGCATCAGTTTGTTGTTTATGAATGAGTCCCCAAAGGCACTGCCTCAAAGACAGAGTGGTTCCCCAGGGAAAAAAAAAAAAAAAAAAAAAAAAAAAAAAAGAGAGAAATAATCACAGCCTGACAGTATTTTCCCATAATTTCCCAGCCTATGCATGGCAACCTTCTAACACTGTTTTCAGACTGTCTTCCAGGGAAGAATTTCCATTAGACTCACAGATGAGGCAGAAAGGCATATGGATAACAAAGTGAACATCTCTGCTGGGTCTCCCAAACTAGCTCCCAGCCTCATCCCCTGTATCTTCTGGCCAGTGGTGGTCTCCAGAGACGCATGGGCACAGGAGCATGTCACCAAAGAGAGACCAGCCTTTGAAAGAGACACCAGATCTTGTGTCTGTGTAAACCACACCAGGTCCGCAAGCTTATATGGTCCCTCCAGTTGAGCTGAGCTTTTCTGTGTTCCCTAAAAAGCACAGGTAGGTAAAGAAAGGACAATTACAATAGCTGAGAGTGGATACAATAAGGTTGGACAGAGGACATTGAAAAGTTTTCAGTGTTGGGGAAAGGGTTCGTATGGTAGACTTCAAGAAACAGAGCTAGGGAAACAAACTGACACACATGTGACATGGGGAAAACAACAGCATCTGGGCTTAGAGCAGTGAAAAACAGATATCACACACAGATATGAGATAGCCAAACAGATTGCTCAGCTGTCTAAAGCATTTAGTAAAATATTATTATGGTACAGCCAGGAACCACAAAGAGGGAAGCGATTAGATTCTGCTATAAATTACCACAGATCATACAGCGTAACAGACTTACTCCAGATTTTCACCCGTGTGGCTGATTCAAAACATAGGAGTGTGTGGTGATGGGAGGAATGGGAGAGGAATTAACAGAGGGATGCATAGTACATAGACAGTCATCTGTACTTCAGAGACATAATAGTCAACACACAGAAATCGAGATAGATGGGTAAATCAAAAGGGCCAGACCAGTTTGGCAATACATAGCAAAGATGAGAAGAGAGAAGGGAAAGATGCAAGGAAGGTCTCTGAAGCTGAAGCAGAGAGCACAGCTCGGCCCCTTGTCCCTGCGCTCAACTGCATTCCCCACCCGGGGCAAGATGGCTCGAACTGCCCCAGTCAGGGGGGAGCTTCTGGGAGATGGGGTGAGGAGGAAGAGGCAGAAACAGCAGGAAAAGGAGCAGGGGATATTCCCCCCTCCCAGAGCCGGTAGGAAATGGGAGGGAAGGCACTGAGAACCCCCTTTCCTTGTCTCTTTCTGTGCAGGGTGTTGCTCCAACACCTTCACCCTGGCTCTGCCTACCCCTCACTTTCTCCCAAGCTGGCAACACTCAGGAATTACTTTCTTGACAAAGAACAATGAAAGGAATAGGAATTGTTGAAACCGCAGCTGGGTTTGTATAGACCAAAACAAATCCAGACCAGCTGTCAAGCCACTGGGACAAGAAGACAGCATGTTGCCTGAGGGAGGGTCCAGCATTGCTCGCTGCCACGGGAAATGCAAGTTGCAATCACAACAGATGACTGGGCTGAGAGAAGAAAGCATAACTTTAATTACTGCACACTGGTCAGTTATATATGCCAGCAAAATGTCCAGTAGTGGATGAAAGGAGTCAAAGTTTCATACAGAGAACAACAGATGAGGAAAAGGGGAACCTGTACTTTTGAGTAGGGAGTTGATCCTTGTGACAGGACTTTGATTAGTTGTGGCTTTGAGAAGAACATAAGGTTTGTCATTAAAAGAAGGTCAACAAAACTGGGTGAGTACCTAAAAAAACCCCAAACAAACGTGGGGTTTATGCACACAGAAACTAGCATGAAATGCTATGGTTTTCTTTTTCATTTAAAGAAACTCAGAGTGAAATCCAAAGGCATTGTAAATTAACTCTGTATCTTTCTATGCGCCACCCTTTCTCCTGGCCTTGCTCTCAGCCCAGAAGCTTGGCATGCGTCTTTCCAACGATGCTACGCAGTCTGCAGGAGAAAGCTCTTTGCTGTTCATCCTCTCTGGGGCCAGCGACATGTCCACTCCCTGTCCTGTTGCAGTCTCGCAGGTTCTGCTCAGGCGGCACCTGAGCTCGTGCCCACAGGCATGCACACTTGCACACAGGCGCACGCTGTGACCTCCCCCTTCCCACTCCCCCCAGCTCCGTACTGAGCTCTCAGCCCACCCTCGGACCCTATGCTTCACTCAGACCCTGGGTGCAGCAACTGGGGAAAGGCAAGTCGGCTCCTCAGCGGTGCTGCCTGCAGGCCTTGGAGGAAAGTAACATGCAATACATGGTATCCTGCAAGCAAATAAAACAGCTCCTGTCTTTTACAGTCATTGACAAAGAGGTTAAAAGTCAGTTGGGAAGTTATGGAGTATTACATATCTGCAGTATGTGGAAAGAAGCTCAAAAAATATTTTCTAATTGATACCATGTGTATTAATCTATGTTCTACATTAACTCTCCTCTAATAAAACATCCACATTACATCCTCAATAAAAATGTAGTGTTTATAATCTTCCTAGGTATTTTTATACATTTTCTTATAAAATATTGCTTACAAAAGTAAGAATTTATTGATTTTAGTATTTAGACTATTAAGGTGGAACATACAAGTCCTGGAGAAGTGAACCCTGACTTAGGTTGAACATTACTAGATGGCCTAAAGTGCATGGGACAGAAAGAAGAGACACAGAAGACGTCAGGAAAAGAAAGATCTATATTATGCTATTAAGGTTTCTGTATGTAACAAACTGATGATGTATTAAAATCCACCATCCAATTCCTATGATGTGTTTTACTTTAAACAAGAACCAGGAGACACAATGCCAAAATACCTTACTGAATAGCTAAGTGTAGTGTAATGCAACACGTTAGAAACAGAGTCTGGTGAAAGGAGGAAGGTTCCGTATGCGTGAAAGGTATATTTTGAGATTTCCTTGAAGCCTGTGGAACGCATGCTGTATTGAAAAATGTCTTAAACTCAAAATCACTACATACATTCTTTGAAAAGGAACTAACAACAGCAGAGTTGGTGAAAGTGAATATATCAGTCCTGTTGCATGATCTCCTGCTGGGGTCTGGAACAGCTGCTTGACTGCCATCTCTTTCATCTGTGCAAGCAGGGAGTGGAAATTGTTACCAAACCAGAAGCGCCTTGGCAACGCATGTGACAACTCCTTGGTAATTTACTTTTTCTCCAGTCTCAGGAATCCACAATACTCATACTATTCCTTTCTTGCAAATCCATCAGTCCTTCCACTGTCCACCCACGGGTTTAATACTTCAAAAACACCTGCATTTGTCCTCAGTTTCCTTTCAACTACCTCTTCATCCAATAAGAGTAAAATGCTCTAGCTGTGGATTTTTCTAGTTGTCACTGATGGGGTTGAGCAGCAAGATTTAAGGTCCTCCAGTCTTTTAAAATCTACTTGAGTATTCACCAGGGGAGGGAGTGCAAAGATGGGGAGGCAGGGGCAGAGAGAAACAAAGTGCTGCTGACAAAAGGACTTTGGCAGTTTTGCAAAAGCAGCTGTTTCTGTCTCAGGTGCCAGTGACTCCATGGTGCATCTCCCATGTTCTGCCAGACATCCTGACAGGTGAGACAAAGATCTTTTCACATCAGCTGCTCTAGTTACAAGAAGAATGTGTATGCTTATGAGGCTGGAAACTTTTAACGCATGCAACCAGGGATTTTTGCATAAGAGCTGAAAATTCTGAAAAAAAAAAATAATAAAAAAAAAAAGGTGAAAGCACTTTTTTTCTGTTTTTCCTAAAGTTCATCTAGTTCCTGCCTTTGATTCAAACAACTGTATTAGAAGGACTAGAAAAAGGACAAAACTTGAAGGACAGAGTCTTTGAAACATAAAGAAATATATATGCCTACAGACAGACAAGTGGAGAGGTTATTCAGCAGGTTTTGAGCCTGCTGTGGAAGGGGACACATTCCTCTCAGTCTTCATAACTGGCTCAAGTATGTTATGTTTGCCAGGGTGCTACAAGAAAAGTACCAAAACTTGCACAAATGTTAAAATTGTAAGTTGGGACTTTCCATCTCAAAACCCAGAAAGCCATCCTCCCCCATACAGTCAGCACTGTCCTTATCATTCTGACCAGGCTGCAAGTTGGTTGTGAGCGGCACATGACATAGTGCAACATCATGAGCAGTGCCGAGTGGTGTTCCTCATGGGTTTGTGTTGGAACCGACACAGTGAAACATCTTTGTTGGTGACATGGACAGTGGGATTGAGTGCACCCTCAGTGAGTTTGCCAATGACACCAAGCTGTGTGTTGTGATGACACGCTGGAGGGAAGGGATGTCTTCCAGAGGGACCTGGACAGGCTGAAAAAGTGAGCCTGTGCAAACCTCATAAAGTTCAACAAGGCCAGGTGCAAGGTTCTGCACATGGGTCGAGCCAATCCCAAGCACCGATAGAGGATGGTCAATGAGTAAATTGAGAGCAGCCCTGTGGAGAAGGACTTGGGCATATTATTGAATGGAAAACTAGCTATGACCCAGAAATCTGTGGTTGCAGGCCAGAAAGCCAACCATATCCTGGGCTGCACCAGGATATGTGTGGCCAGCAGGTCAAGGCAGGGGATTCTCCCCCTCTACTCCACTCTTGCGAGACTCCACCTGGAGTTCTTTGTTCATCTCTTGGGGCACCAGAATAAGATGGATATGGACCTGCTTGAGCATGTCCAGAGGAGACCATGAAGATGATCAGGGGCTGGAGCACCTCCCCTATGAGGACAGGCTGAGAGAGTTGGGGATGTTCAGCCTGGAGAAGAGAAGGCTCTGGGGAGACCTGATAGCGGCCTTCCAGTGCTTAAAGGGGGCTACAGGAAAGGTGGGAAGGGACTCTTTTATCAGAAACTGTAGTGATAGGATGAGAGGTAACAGTTTTAAACTGAAAGAGAAAAGATTTTTATTAGATATGGGAAGAAATTATTTACTGTGAGGTTGGTGAGACAATGACACAGGTTTCCCAGAGAAGCTGTGGCTGCCCCCTCCCTGGAAGTGCTCAAGGCCAGGTTGGACGGGGCTCTGATCTCGTAAAAGGTGTCCCTGCCCGAGGCAGGGGGGTTGGGACTAGATGATCTTTAAGATCCCTTTCAACCCAAACCATTCTGTGATTCTATGATCATTCTGAGATGCTTTCCAAGGCTGATGCCATTGTGCTCTTCAAGAGCTAGCACGCCCAGTCCCAGCTCAGGGACATCCTCTATTGCATGCATGGTGCAGCCATGTGGTGAATTATATTAACAAAGCAAGAGCTTTGTAGAAATTCACTAGTGAGAGCTGCTTCAGAATTAGATTATCAGCCCTGATCTCTACGGGATTTATACACATTCAAGTTATATGGCCCAAGGCACCCTCCATGGTGGGTCTGGTCCATGTGATACTTCCATCTGCTATCTGACTTTCACCAGCATTATGCAGAAGCACTCTCACACATAGCCACAGCCTGGGGAGAGCTGCCTCTGCTAGCACTGAATCCACCCAGATTGCAGTGTAAAGATACTGGAAAAATTGGGATCTCGTTCAGGGTGGTCCAACCCCAGCCTCATTCTACACTATGGAGATTATAAATAATTTCATCTGTAAGATAACTTTGTCATTCTCTCATTCTATAGTATAACAAGTGACACATATATACAGAACTTTGAAAACAAATATATGGTAAGGAAAATATAAAAAGTAATGCAGTTTAAACAGGAAATTATAAGTAAGAAAATAATTTTATAGATGGCCTAACATCTTATGAAGAGACATGAAGCTTTATATTTCATTGAGGAATTACACTGAAATGCTTTCCTATAAACAAAGGTTGACAATTAAATGTTTTAATGATCATAGTTGTATATTAAAGATTTGAAAATGGATTAAGAAAACAAAAAAATGTCCATATTTCAATGTCACATTTTAAAAATAGTTTTGCTTAAGCAAAATATCTTCGGTGTTTAGAAAAAGATTAGGAGAGAAGAGTAATAAAATCAGAAGCTTGGCTCAGTAAAGAATTTATAATATGGATTTTTATTTCAGTTCTCATTAGTCACAGAACATCAAGAAAATAGACATTTGCCTATGAGGTAGACATCCAGATACCAGTTATTATTGCACAGTGTTTGAGCCTGTAGTTCTTGAAAAATTTAATGTGGATTTGGAAATAGATTTGGAGCAGACACTCATATAATTTTTGTCAAAAGGTCTCCATTAACTGAAAATTTTAATCTACCTTTGTATGACCACTAGTCTGAGATTCAGAGTCTGAATTACACAAAGACTACTATAGTAATGACCATATAGCACTTTGAGTGCTTTAGCCTCCATTTGTCTGAGAAATAATCACACAGATTTTTTGTTTCTCAAACAAAAGGACAACTCAAACCCAGGACAACTAGCAATAGTCTTTGTATATAAAACCATAATGCATAATGTAACATCCTTGGTAATGCTTAATATTTTTAATCACAGATCATTAGATTGAATGAATCTGTGTAAAATATAATATAGACACATTTTATGAATCAACACTGGTGCATCTGTAATAGTGTGGTGCTGAGCCAGACCAATATATCCTCTCTTTCTCTCATGGCTCAGTAGCCCAGCACAGTGGCCAGATTAAAGTCAGTTTGCCGTCAACTGACTTAAAATTTGGGCAGAGTGGGAAATGACTGTGCAGAGCTGTCCATAGCTGTATGTCCCATTAGTTTGCAAGGTCCACCTCAGAGCTATTAAAGAAAGTTTGGTGGTATTGAGGAGACATTAGAAGCCTCTTCCATTAGAAGAGTCATCGTCTCCTTTCCAAGCGTGATACCATACATCACAGTTATTTTCCTTTTTCCCTCATACACATGAGAAAAATGCACCTTTTCTCATGATAAATGGCACTCATCATCTATAATTAAAACAAAATAATAGCTGTGCTACACACATATACTCCCTTTAAGAGGCTAAGTACTCGTGATAGCTATTAAATATACCACTTGGGAATTGCTCAAGTACCATAGTGATGAGAGCAGTGTACAAATTAGGATAGAATAAAAGACACATAAATTGGGTGTGAATGAAGGATTTGTTGCTGTGGTCTTCAGCAATTTAAAGAGCATTAAGTATAAGTGTAACAAGAGAAGTGTAAGACATGCTGGCTATGTCCAAGTAGGGAACACGCAGCAAAATGTGAGTCTAAAGCTGGAACAGACTTAATATACTTAAATATATACATAATATATAACATATATAATACATAATTAACATATATATACACAAAATATATTCAGACAGACAGAATGTACTTAAAAAAAACCTTGGAGGGTCTGACTTCCTCTCCCTTCCCCAGAGATTACTTCCTGCATTTTCAACAAAATTTAATTCTACAACAGTGTATATTAATTGTTAGTGTCCTGATACTTCAGATAAGTAATTTCATAAGAAAGCTCATAAATAATTTTATGATAATATTCTGAATAAAGTCAGTTATTCTGGTACTTCAGATGCCTGAATGTTAAATAAGCCAGACTTTTAAAACATGTTCCAATATTTGTCAAATGCAGTGAAAGTGTGATTCACTTTCTTCCAGAAGTCCTGAGCTGAGAATTCAGCTTGAAATCTATGGTGACCAAATTACCAGAATTTTGTTTAAATCTCTGTCTCTCAATACAGAATATGACTGTGTTTAATTCTGTTTCTCATCCAGAATAGGTGGACTCCCTGAACCATTACAACAGAGAAAAATGTATGACATTCATAATATAAACTCGTGGGTGTTCTTGTGATGCTTATTGCTATATTTCATCATGTGAGTTATGTATCTTCAACTGTTATCTTCAACTGGTGAAAGCAGATTAAAGCTGACACTCACTGTTTTACACTATAAATTTTATTCCGTAGATGTTCTTTTATTATTGATAATTATTACCTGTGGTTTTTTCCCTTGTTTCACTAGCCTCTAATGTTTTCCTCCTTTTCACTAAAAAGATACAATAATATTATTACACTGATGGCCTCCTGGAATCCCTGAACTTTTCCAGAACCACAAACCTGGCTATCAAAACATAGCCACAAGTGCTCCTTGGTGAGCAATAAAATATTCCCAGCATCAGCACTGGATCCAAGATTTTATAGACAATTACAGGATGAAACAGTTACAAGGAGCAAGACATTTTTCAAAGGCTGGTTGTGGCTACCTCTGTCTGTAAATAGCTACTAGAGATATACCTAGTTATGAGGAACCACAGATATCTCTACAAATAAACAAATAGAAATATGCTGCAGACTTCTTTGTGAAACCCAGAGCAAACAAATCCTGCCAAAGCCATCTACAGCATTAAACAAATGTCTTCTTTCCTTTATTTAATACCTCATTTTGTACTTCCTTTCCTTAATGTTTAACAATGGAATTAAGTACTTATGGGAAGGGCCTGAATTTTATTCTTTAGAACATTCAGCTTTTTCCCTGCTTAAAAAAAAAAAAAAAAAAAAAACAAATGTAACCCCTTTATTCTACTTCTTGTCCTCTTTAGAAAGTAAAGATAAGCAATGGAAGATATTTTCCAAGAAGCACTACCTAGGTCTCTATCAAGTTTATCAGGCAACAAAATAGCTCTCTTATTGACTGCATTTCATATGTGTTCGTGTTGCTGTTGGACACAACAAGTTACCCCCGAATCCACTGGGATGCCATTTTTACTTGACTTCTCTTTGATCTGAAAAATCATTTTTGCATTATGCATTTTCCATGGCAATGATGAGTATATGCTTCATAGATTAGATTAGGAGAATGTTTCACTGCCATAAAGAGGTGTCTCTCCGTGTTCTCTAATTTACAAGATTCAGAAATACCAGTTCAACAACCTGTTCTAGTCCGAGTCTTACACTGTGCCTGTCACAGTGGTATTTATAGCTTGGCCTCACTCAGATCTCCTGGATCTGTAGGAAGGATTATTTCTTTCTGTAGAGAAAGTGAGTTGGACAAATATATTTTTGAAACAAAAAGGTCAACAGAAAAATTCTGGGGGACTTGGGTGACAAAGTTATTTTGTAAGTGTTGGTCACGTTGCCTACGTAGCTTGGCTAAAAAGCACAGGGAGACATTTTCAAAAGTAATTAATCATTTTCCTTGGCTAAAATATTTCATTTTGGCATTTCCAAAAATGTTTCTTTTTCACATTAGTCTCCAATAAACAACTCCAAATTGTAGTCAAAGATATGATGCTTAATCTCTGTCCTCCTCAACAGACAAGGTTTACAAACACTCTGAATTGTTCTGTAGCACAACACAGAAGTCCTGCCGCAGTGAGTCCAAGATTTCTTGCTGTATCTCGTCAGAGCTCAAGGGCACAGCATATCAGAACGACTCCCGCCAGCATGGAGGCTTCCACATCAGACACCTTTATCTTTCCTGCCACTATGTAAAACAATTCCAGGTGCTCTTGGGGGCTGACCCAAGGCAGCAAAAGGTGCTCCTGAGAAAAAAAAGTCTCTGCTCACTTCACTTCTTGGATTGTCGTATGCAACATGCCCTGCTCCAATCTGCCTGCCTTATCATCAGGACGCTGCAGGGAGTAGTACTCTGTGCCTCCTCTCTCATCTCCACCAGACCAAGCCACTGGTCAAGGCACTTGACCCTGGTTGTGTGACAGAAGAGGGAGCAGAGAGTCTGAGCCTAGTCATCTTGGCTAATGCACTGCAGAATGGGATCCGTAAACCAGACGAGCAAAGATGGTACAGGAGCTTTTACTGAATTAAAACAGGAGTGGAATGACCTAAGCAATAAAATTGCAACTGTATAAGCAGCATTAAGATATCTGGTTAGCTGTATGCAATAATTAGACCATTTTTTAAACATCTAAGCAATTACATGACTGTGTAAATTATCACCACTGCAGGGCCAAGGTGGGAACACTACGTTTTTCAGGAGTTGCCTCTTCATTATCTAAAATCTATGAAAGGATATAGCATCTGAAACTCATGAATAAAGTTTAATCCCTGACAACTGTAAATGGAAGTTTTCAGGTTCTTTTTTACTTTCACAGGCCTTGAAGGCTCTGATTTAAACACAAGAAATACAGCTAATGCTGACCAAAGCTGAGGTGCTGCCTGCAATGACACATATACAGTTTTAGTTACCTTTACGCTAAGAAATGTGAGATTTTGGTGGGGTTATTTTAAAATTAAATGATATCATAGCTTTTGGGGTCTGAAATTTTCCTACCATTTGTCAGTTTAACAAACTGAAGATTTTAATAGAGATTTTTTTAACAACACATGCTGTACTCTGAAGGTGTGAATTTTTCCTAACTAGCCAAGTTTACATACGGCTCACACAGGAAACTCACAGGTTTCTTTGTAGCCTGACAGTGAAATTTAGCTATAACTGAGTAATATTAATAAAAAATAATCTTCAGGACATCTGCTCTGCACAACTGAAAGGCTTGGGTCATGCTTTAGAAGAAAGAAACATAAATGTACCTTAAATTAAGCTTCTAATTCCTCATTTAGTATAAACAATTCTTCAAAGATCCTAAGGGTCCACAAATCCCAAGACGGTTTACTGGCTATCTCACACTTTTGAAAGGCAAACCATTTCATTCAGAAGCCTCAATATAAAATGAAAGCCTAATTTTAGGTTTCATTAAGGGCATTGTAAGACTAATCTTGGTACCAAAAGGGAAGCATTAAGAAAGAAAACAACGCAACAAAAAACAGCAGTCAAGCCTTCTAAATGCACAATTTAAGAAAAGACTCTACCTTCATAGATCTGTTGTTAGTACACATTTCAGCTAATGCAGTAATAACCAATAAGATATATGCTATGCAAATATATGCATCTTCCCTATTACAACCCAAACTGTGGTGTGGATGGTAGAAACCAACCAAGGTAGAAAATGTTGGAATTTGATGAGAATTTTAGATCTCTATTGAAAACTGTGTGTAAGAAACACAACATTTCATCCGTACCAAACAATCCCAAGCTTCACTTATTAAAGCCATTTTCCTCTTTGAGCCATCATAAACAGCTCACTGCTGCAGCATGAGGAGGCCCAGAGGGGCTTCCGCATAACTCACTAACAGACACGAAAAGGTGGTAACTGCTTGTTAACAACTTGTAGGGTTTATGATGAAGCCAAGGACAGAAGTAATGCTGCTAGCTCTGTTTCATCAGTGGAAAACTCGGGTGCAAGGAGCGAGCAGATGGCACAGGCATTGCACCACCAGCCTGCCTTGGAGCCTCTGCCTGCAACTGAGGGCTCATGCCTGGGATGGCCCAGCACACTGGCAGCAGCTCAGCTCTGCCTGGATACTGCCCAACCGACACCGTCAGGACCCTCGCTCCATTTCTGCTGTATCACAAATGAAAAAAGAATACCCAGGGAAAAGTCCTGAAAAACTCAGCCCATGAACTGGCTGAAGTAGGTGTATCAAATGGAAGCTGTTGGACCAAATCACTTAATAGTTATTGCTAGCAACAGAAGCAAAAAGAAATTTTGGTAGGGTGGATGAGGAGGGGCAACAGTATGATTTATTGGCACTTATATTTTATACATATAAGTGTGTAATTTTAATAATTTTCTTACTGTCTTGCCTGAGGTGTTTAAAATATATAACCTATTTTTTCAGACCACATCAGCACTAAGAAAACATATTTCAAAATTTTACAGAGTAATCAAGATGGGAACTATGAAATATCAACAAAATGCCAGCTAAAACAAATCCATTAGCTTTAAAATATGTTTTGTATTTAGCTAGGTGAACCAAGTACCTCTGAGAAAAACAAAACAAAACAAAACAAACAAACAAACAAAAAAACAAAGCAAAAAAACCATTCAGTTTGCAACCACGGTTCTTCATGATGAAAATGAACTTTATTTTCAATTCTTGTAGAAATTTGGAATTGCATTATTTTTTTTCCTAGACAAGTACTGCAGCTATCACATCCCTGGTCTTGCTCATACTGTGATCAATAAGTGGGTAAGCAGGAACAGTAAGCACAAGTACTTCTTTGCTTTCCTTTTGGTCACCCTTACTTACCAAGACATTGCAAGTTCAGGTGAATTTCTGTCATCTGCATTTAGAGACATGTAGGCAGCTAATATCTTGGAAGACATGTACATCTGCCACTGTCAGGGAGATGCTGGCCATAGGAAATAAAACTGTTGAACATGCCGGAAAGCAGAAATAGCATTTATCTCGGAACAAGAGTTGAAGCAAAGGAGGTATGACCAAACATGAAAGTATCTGGGATTTGCCTTAAAGAAGATGCTATGTAGATGAAATTCAGACTAAATAAGTGAAACTATCTGTTTCAGCTGAGAGATTTTAGATCTGTGGGACTCCTCTGATATCTACGATAGGGTTATACTAACCACCATGTGCTTAGAAAAAATGCATTTGTCTAGAGCTTCTTTGAAAAACAGAAAAGAAAAAACTCAAATAGAACTTAGTGGCTTCTGTTGCTGACCTTATCCAACATTATTTGTTTGTTTCATCCCACAACTGTCTCTTAGACTACCAAGAGTTCATCCCAGTTAAACTTCCCAGTGAGGTGTCAAAGCTGGTTTTATCCACCATTGTTGTCTCTTAATATTGTGGGTGTCTGGTTTAATTTTCATATTTTTGGTACTGACTGAAGTTGGAGATGACTAGTCCCTCAGCACAGGTCTGCTAAGGAAGGGAGACTAATGTTGGAAGAGGATGGACACAACTCTTGTCACAGCCCTGTCCCCCCTCACGTCCTCTCCCCTTTTTTGCTCCATGACCCAAACCTGTGAGAAGGGAAGACCCTTCTTGCAGCCTGGCCAGCAGGGCAGGACAGTGATCTCAGGGTGGGAGAAGTAGCAGCGAACACCCTCTGGCTGCACCTGCTCCTCCAGGCACCATATTTTAAAATATTGTCAGTGGTGACTGCATTTTGTGTTGGACTCCGTCACTGCAAGACAGGGATGCCCAGAGGATGCCCACCCAGCCAGGCTCCTCCTCACCATCCTCTGCTATTCTGTTCAGACATCCAGCATGAGATCTGTCATCTTAACAAAGGAGGTATCATGATTTGACATGGGCAGCTGGAAGAAGGGGGTGGGTAATTTTGATGTTGTAATTCAGAGTCTTATATTCCACTAAGCCCCATTTAAGGTGTGCAAGTAATTTTTTTAAAGCTGGTCTTACATATTAGTGTTTCATATTTAACGGTTCTCTGGCTACATTTCCAAAAGAAATATGAGCCTTGCTTGAAAAAGGAGGGATTTCAGATATCCCAGGGAAGGACTTGCTTTTCAAATGTCTTAAAGACAGCTGTGCAGTCCAAACAGAGGCTTTGGCAGAAGTCTGAGTGTGGTGGTAATACTGCCCAATTCAGACTTCTTTCTTTAATGGAAAATGATGGAAGTCCTGCTTTAACAGGATTCAGACACTGAGTCTTGGAAACAGGCTTTGGTAACCAAAATAAAAAGGATCTCAGAAACTTTAATGGCCTCCTTCACTAAAGCCTGGTCAAGTATTTGCATTTAATAATTGAAGCTATCACTTTAACACAGTGGATCTATATCTGCTCTCCAATACAGACACAAAATTCCCGTGGCTTCACTATCTGCAGCCAGAATCAGGTTCAATATATTTGTAAAAAATGAGAGACAGTGGAGTTAACGAAGGTGATTTTGTCAAGACGGTCAGAAGATGAGGTGGCAGCTGATAATCCTCATAGCCTGGTGTCAATGTTGCTTTTATGGATGTCAACGAAATCACTGTGACCTCAGGTAGCTGACAGGGTGCCTGGTGTAGCTGAATGAGGTGTATGGAAAGAGCCCACATCCACCCCCTGAGTTTCCTATCAAACCCCATGAGCTTCCTGAGAGATGAGCTAGACTTCACTGTAGGCCAAACATGTCCTACTAGATAAACTCAGAACTTGGCCCAGGCAAGTCTGGAACTTGATCCCCCAAATTTTAGAGAATATCTCTACTGCTGTGTTATAAAATAAAAAATATTTTAATTTTCCAGGTGAAGGAAAATAAGTAATTTCTTATTAGAATAGCTGTTTCATATTATTTTTAGAGAAAAAAATTACAACTCAAGCATGTATTACACTCACAACAAACTGAGTCACTGAATGCACTATCCTGTATAAAAAGGGCTGCAGCATCATGGCCTGGTGAAAAGTAAAAATGATGCCCCTCATCTGGGTTCTCATGTTCTGAAAGTCCTCAGATCACCAAGATCTATTCTGTTAAAGAACTCCATACATTACACTTAAAACACACCTTCAAAAATATTTTTTTCTAAATTAAAACAGACATGCATATAACTTTCAGTCTTCACTTACTCTGCTAAGCCTTACTTGCTTAACTCCTAAATGTAAATCACCACAGGGCACAGGAAAAGAAGTGACAATGAAATTTACTGGCATATAAGAAGTCCCTCTGTCCACTAAAACAGGGGTATTGGGGCAAACACACAAAATCCAGATGTGGAACCATCCATTCTTCCAGTCATAGACAACTGGCTGTTGAATTAATTCCCTTTTTACATGTGAATTAACTAGCTTTATACAATCTTACTTTGAAACCTGTGGAGCACCAGTATGTTACATACTGTAAATTTGGTAGATGGGAGGTTTGTCTATGTCTGAAGTAGCTATCAGGTTAAAGTAAATCAGAGATAGCTGTTTTAAGCTGCAGAAGAAGAAAAGAACAGTTTTGAAGGAATATTGCAATCTTATCAGATCAGCTTTTTTCCACAAAAAGCACCAGACAGTCTCTGCCTTCAATACACAGCACTGGTTTTCTGCACAGCCTGGCAGTATGATTCACTTACTGGATTACCACAAAATAAAATGCTCTATTTTGTGTTAAGTGTGTGGTAACTACATGGTAGATGTACTGGAAGCCACGATTGCTATTACACAGTAACTTGCGGTATCGGTACAATATTACTCTATGAGATAATAGCAGGGGGCAAAGACCTGTCTTGCGAGGAGGCTTGGATGAATACAGCAGTCTGACTGGTTGCTTAAGATTTCAGCCCATGCCATTATCACTCTATCAGCACTAGATCAATACTGCTGGCAGCTGGGTAATTATATCACTTTATTTTCAAATACTACAAAGGCAAAAGAAGTTTCTGAAATATACTAAAGGGCAAAATTAACCCTTGCTCAAAAAGCGATCATGAGCCATGCAAAATGCTTATGTCTCAATCTAAATTAGGGTTTCCCATTACCTGCCTGAGAATTGACCAGGCTCTTGCAAAGTTTAAAAGTGTGTCAAGGAGGGCATGTACTTTTTGTTCACATTGAGGACAGTTCATGTTCCGGCATCAAAAAATGTGATTAAGTTTAACCAGCTAATGATGAATTATGGATTCATTATGGATTAATGATGAATTAAAAATCATTATGGATTAATGATGAATTAAAAGGAAAATAAGCATGAAAAAAGAAGAGAAGCAGCAAAAGCAGAAGGGATTAGATCTCTGTCAAGTGTAAACTAACAGTGACCTAAGGATTCGTGTGGAATTATGCTGCATCACCCTCCCTGGTCCACTGAGTTTAACTGCTCTCATCTGGAATTAGTTACATTTGTAAAAACCTGACAGATTAACCTGCTGTTCCTATAATTACTCTTGAAAGGATTTCTTGTTCATGTTAATAACTCAGCTTTTAATAACAGAAATAAAAGGGTTATCTTTACTAAACCACAAAAATGGAAGTTATGCAATAATATGATTCCACTTTAGGCAAATAAGGATTTCAAAATAAGGCAGTGCATACCCATCACTAAAGTTAACACCAGATTTTCAGAGGAACTGGCTTGTAAAAAAGAAGGGAAATTCCATCCTGCAGGAATTACATCATTTTGACTATCATTACTGCACTAGAACAACATAAACTCTTTCTCCATCCCTCTCTCCCTCCCATTTGTTTCTGTGTATAATGTAAATGGAAGTGTTCACAAATATTTCAACCATTAAAAAAAAACCAAAACCCCAAAAAACAACAACCCATGTATTTTTATTTCCACAAGTTCAACGTGGAACTACATCTTCTTGAACTGCTACAGTGCCATGTGGGACTTGTCACTCCAGTCCTTCATGTCCCTGTTTTCATTTTCATTCGTTAAAGAGATATGATACCGACAAGTGACATGATACTGATCGAAGAAGTCCCACAGTCTCTGGCCAAACCGGACCACTGACAGAAGTGCAGTTGTATATCTCAGCAAAATGTCTGGTTCTGATACCCTTTTCACACAAAGCTGCAGCTTATACCATGGAGAGTCCTACTGTGATCGATGAATCTAATTATGCAGAAAGGCTGAGGCTCACCTAATTTTAGCTTTCCTAAAAGCTAGTCTTCTAGGCTCACCCTGTAATCAGTGAAAAGAGATGGTCAGAGGGTGGTTTAGTTACAACTGAGACAGATCAAAGTGTCAGTTGCAGGGTGCCAGGATCTGGTCCTGAGACACATTTATCCACGGCGTTGTGCTTAGCACAGAGGGCATTAACTTGCATCGACAGCCCCGGTACGTGCAGTCAGACTACCACACAGTACAGGCTGATACAAACTGGTGTCAGAGAGAAACCATAACAGTAGTCTCTATGACCCTGTGCTTAAATAAATACACTTGTCCTTCAATATATCTAAAGTCTCATAAAAACAGAAAATAATTTAACATGGCCTGAGTCAAGCTGTTTCCCACAGTCTGTCCTGTGTGCAGTTCTGCAGGAGATATGCATACAGAGAATTTCAGGGAGACTTCAGGCTCCCAGGACTGCCAAGAGCAATGCTTGGTCCTCCTCTGCAGTCAATGGAAAGAATTAGGATGCTTTGGAGGATACTTCAGAAAAACTAGCCCGCTAGCTAAAGTAGGTGCTTAGAGCTGATGTGGAAGCTTTATGCGACATGTAAACACTAATGTGTGATGGCTTGGAAATGCCAGCAGATCCATTTGAAAACTATTCACAAAACCAGTATTCCTAATAGAAACTGCTTTGACTTAAAGTGTGGACATGATAATATATGTCAAAGAGAAAACCATTCTTTCTTGTAGAAAGAAGGATGGCTGTAGTGAACAAAACTATTCTTACACCATAGCTGTTGAGGTCTATTAAAGTGCTTCATAAGGATGAGTCTTATAAAATAAAAGAAGATTACAATAATGAACATGGCTATCTCAATGAGATTTTTCTAAAAGGAAGTATAAACAGGATGTGTAGATTAAATCCTGGTAAATAAAGATACTGTTTTCTTAGGCTGTTAAGACTGAAATGCAATGCAAACAGTCTAGATTAGCTTACTTATGATTTACACAAACAAAGTTCTAATGAAAAAGCTGGAAATATAGATATATAAAAATATACAGATATATAAAAATATCCCTCCAAAATGTTTTATTTGTGTTTTTATGATCCACCAAATCATTCCCACTACAAAATAAAAATTTAAAAATATAAACTCTAAGAGGCCGAAGGAGCTACCAGTTTCCCAAATGATTAATTAACACCTTCCCCCTCTCTTTCCTGATGTGCAACTCAATCACATTTCATTTATGTAACTTCAGTTCAATCTCTTTGTTTCTGTAACCTTACAAATAGGACAGTAGCCCTGGATAAGGTATTTCTTCCCCTCCTGTCCCCTTAAAACATAACTAATTCCACTCCCTCTGTCATACTTTCTCTGAAATTCTTGTCACTGATTACCAGAGAAAGAAGTATAAAACACTACTATAAAAAATAATGATTAAAAAAGCTCCAGATTTTTTTCTTTGTTCTTTTTTTCTTGGTGGTGGCAACACAAGGGTGGCATAACCTGGTTTCCCTCTTGTTAGAAGAGAACACGAATGCACATGTACATCTACACTTGGTCACTGCCAAGTGTCTAATATCTATCTGTTCCCATTGCAAAAAGAAAATGATCCACAAAACCGTACAATTGCTTCTTGTTGCCAAGTAGGTAAGGTAAATCATCACTAAAGATAAACATCACTTATCTCCATACCCCAAGTAGGGGAGTAAACTTGATTCCACATCAAGACATATCCAGGCTCCAAGACACAGAACGACTTGAATAAATTCCCAGAATTAAGTTTAAGAACAAGCTAGATGCCTGTCTTTGTCCATATTGTCCCAAAAATTCAAATCACTGTTTAAAAAAAGGCTTCTAAATGTCCATCCCAGATTTTCTTTATGGTCCCTTTTGTTCTTCTGCCAGTACTGTCTTCTGATTAAAAAGTTTTTTTTCCCTCCATACCACCTACTTCTCCAATACTAGCAAACATGCGTTCTCCCCTGCCTTTGCCCACCCAGCTGGGCTGCCCTAGGATGTACCTTAATGACGGGGACAGGGTGGGCTCTCATGCAGAACATGTGGAGTACAGACCAAAAGTACAATGGGGATCCCCCTTCCCAATCTATGCAGTTTATTCTCATTCTGCCACAACAGCCCCACATGGTGCTTCAGTCAAGAGGCCTCATCAAGGTCTGTCCTTGTTGCTGTATTTCACTGTGAAGCATAGCTCTTCCCTAGACCCCACCCCTGCCCCTTCTCTTCATTCTCCACTTTGCCATTCTCTGCACCCGGTGCAGTATGGAGTCTTTTTCCTTCATCATCAGTGACTGGGGTCTGTCACCAATCCTTTGTCCTACAGCACCAGTGTTTCCTTGTAGTTGCTGGAATATTCCCTTGTATCTGATAAAACAGTTATATCCTTGGACTTTTTTTTTTAAGGGATATATGACATTAACAGCTCACAGACATTCTACAACCAGATAAGATTTAGGCTGTTCCTGTGAATTGCTAGAGACTCCCTAATTTTCACAGTGAAATAGAATTGTACATCTGTCTCAACTTCTATCGTGCCAGAAAGGACAGCTCACCTTCATTTGTGGAGCAGAAACAGAGGACGATGAGAAAACACCACTGGTGAAGTTGCTGTGCTGTCAGAGGAACACTGTGCTGGCACATCTCAGGGGTCTTAAATGAGGACCCAAAGCCTGAAAAACCCATCTAGGGATGCCTAAAGACCTGAGTGCTGCTCAATATTTCCCCAGCTTCAAACACTCAAAAATGCACTTCAGGGTACAGGTCCTACATCAAAGATGCAAGGTCTTTACACTGGTGAACTTGTGATCAGCTACTACACCTCAGCATCCGAGCACAACTGCATTTCTGAGAGAGATGTAGGAACTACTCCCATGCAGAAGGAGATGCTAACAAAGACACCAACAGCAGGGTAAGCCACATGGCCCAGTGGATGTCAGAATTAATCTTGCCGTTTACAACAGATATCTTTTGAAAGCTTTAAAATAAAGTTCTTGAGATTGCATTCAATCTTCAAGTTTGTACAATGGGTGTGGGATGGGTTTTGTCTTTCTTCGTTTGCTGTTTAACTTACAGAATAAATAAATGTTAGCCTTTGCTTGATGAATTTCAGACTCTCTTGGACAAAAAAATAGTAACTGCTTTGGTTAAGTATAATTCATTAAGCTGTCAGTAATATTCCAGTATATTTAAAATATTCTATTACAGTGAACAGTGAAATGTAAATGATCTGTAGAAAGAAATGTAAATTCCTATTACTTACAAAAGTGAAACAAAATATGAACACTTCTAGGAAGGCTCCTTCTTAATGAGTGAACAGTTATTATCTCACATACACTTCAAAAAAGTAGAGAGCTCTGTTTTACTATAAAATATTAAGTAGCTTTTTTCAATGAATATTTTTGTAAAGGAAGAGAACCAAATAAATAACTTTCTAAGTGAAGCAGTTGTGAATATTTTTAATGTATAAGAGGTAACAGATCAAGCCAAAATATCACCTTTGCTATTTTCAATGGAGAAGAAAATGCTTTATTCAAACGTTTATTTAACTACCAAAAATTTTGTGGTTCAGAGAGAAATACGGTAAAGTTGTCATTCATGTCATCAACTTAGACTAAATATTTTAGAAATCCATGCTGCTATTTACATTTAAGCAAATTCCCCCTTGTTTTAACCTATTTAATGAAGTTTCTTTGTGAGATAACCATAATATATGAAGAAGGAAAATCCTAAATGAAAGTTAAAAACCAAAACAAAAATGAACATACTTACTTGGAACAAATCAGTCACTAAGGTTATACTATCCTCTTCATCTGTGACATCCATATCGCTGTTCTCCAGATTTTTCAAAATATAGCTATTAAAACCAACTGTCTTCTGTGTCTCTGACACATTTGTACATCATGTTACCAGACTGAATAGCTCACATATCCATGAAAAGTACTTACAACTCCCCAGTGACTTTTGCCTGGGATGAAGATGTACATGGTAAAGGTCTGCATGGGTAAAAAGATAGAAGCACTGGTTTTGAGTAGGAATGAAAACACAGATTGCACATAGAAGCTGTAGACATTTCACTTGAATAAATAGTGCTTTGGACCATTTTCTATTCAATATCCCAAGATTAGTATAGCTAGTTATCTCCATGTAATGGGAAACATCAGGATTGTATAAGTGAAGCAAAGAGAAAAGATTGCAATGCTTTCTTTAGAAAGGGTTTCCATGGAAAATGCAGGAAACAATTCACTCATAAAGTGACGTGCTGGAAAAAAGCTGGAAACACTATACAGGAATAGAATATATAATAAAGTACCAGCATCCCTGTAGATTTAAAGACAAAAAAGTTCAAAAATGGAGAACTCATGTTTTGATAAAACGTGTAGAATTTAGGAGATTATGGATGTTACCAGAGCAACAGAGAAGTTGACATATATCTAAATCATAGGCATGATTTTGCAGTCAGAGAAAACTGTGTAAGAGCTGTGCATGGAAAAGGTAAAGCAAATGTCATTAGTGGTATGATTCCAGATCTATAAGAAAAAATAATTTGTTGTGCTAATTTATGATGCTGTTTTTTTCACAACAAGTAGCAAATTCTAATCCACTAGTATCTTTGCTGACTTCATTCTATGAATTATGATTCACTGTGAGTGTACCAGCCTACAACTCCTTGAAAGATTTAGAATAAGAACACTTTCCTTTCAGAGTAAGAAGACAACGCAGCCGTTTCTAGCCCCTCCTTTTTCTTGGTGCTCGGGAGCTGGTAAAGTCACTGCTTTCTGCTGCTACATCTTCTTTCTCCTTCCTTCCTCAAGGACAATCTCTCTGCTTGGACAGAAATGGGAGTGAATTAAAAAATTGAATCTTGGATAAGTGAAGTGGTCAAAAATGTTAAAAAGCTTAGGCCATATGGTCAGATGTGCACAAAAGTCTGTTCCCTTGCTCTGTTTGTTTTAGTAGAACAGAAATAGCCTTACTGACCTTCTGTAAGCTTTGCATTTAGGTCATGTGTTAGTGCTCACATTTTTGCATATACTTTAGGTGATGAACAGTATGTCAATATTCTCAGTGAACACTTTGTCCCTTGTATCCCAAGAGCAACCTGATGTTGTTGGTTTTGAGTGAGGAGCTGGAGTAGACAGACTCCAGAGATCCCTGCCAACCTGAACTATTTTGTGGTTCTATGATTGCTTAAAAAAAATAAAAAAGGCAGACATATATATTTACTTTTGAGTGTGCTAGATGGCCAAAGATGAAGTACCAATTCATTATTTTAGTGTTGTATTGTATGTAAGGCTATCTCCAGATTTGCTTGTTTTTATTATAGTCGCTGTCACATTTTCTCACAATAATGTAGCACTGTGTATTAGTTACCTCAGGTGGGTCAATGTGTCTACTTATAAAAGGACATCCAAATCCACACCACGGACCATTTCCACAAAGAGTTTAAATCTATGCTGTTTTGCTGAGTGAAAGCTTTAAGTTGTACGGACACAAGATTTGGCATGTCATTTGGCTCTGTTTTCCAGTGTATGTGGGGTTAGAGTCCTTGCAATGGCCATAAAATAGACCAAAGAAAATGAAAGAAAGCAAAGAAAATCAGACACACATCAGTAAAAGGATTAGAAGTCTTTTCTGGTGGGTAGGTTGTGGAGTGCAAATATTAAAGCAGATTTTATTGCTTTTTTTTTGCTGGAATTAATGTAGAAAGACTGTTGAAAGGAATGATTAGTAGGAACAAATCAGAATGAATAAGTCTCCATTTGTTAAACAAGTGCCAGGGAATATTTTGGACGAATATTCCAATGCTGTGGAAAATAAATGAAGAATATGGTACAAAGGATTCACTTTGCTTTGGAGGAACATAAGTAATTGGGAGAGAGAGTAGGAAAACAAGTGATTCAGGGGATATAGTGAGCATGAAAAATGTTCATACATGGAAAGGAAATGGAAGCAGCAGGCAAAAGCAAGGAGAAAACACCAAGCCAGGCATTTCATCATAGAAGGTTATCAGGTTTGTCAAGCATGATGTCCCCTTGTCCTTCATGTGCCTGGAAATGGTTTCCAGGACAATTTGTTCCATTGCCTTCCCATGGACTGAGGTGAGGCTGACCAGCCTATTGTTCCTGAGGTCCTCCTTCTTTCCCTTCATGAAGAGTGGAATTTGCTTTCCTCCAGTCCTCAGATATCTCTTCCAGTCTCCATGATCATTCCGACGTTACCAAGAGCAGTCTTGCGATGACATCAGCCAGGTCCCTCAGTACTTGTGGAGGTACACCCCATCAAGGCCCATGAATTTATGTATGCCCAGTTTGATTAAGTATTCCCTTCCACCAAGGGTAAATTTTCCTGCCTCCAGATTATCCCCCTGGTCTCTGGGGCCTGGGATTCATGAAGACCAGTCTTCTAGTAAAGACTTATATGAAGAAGGCATTCAGTACCTCAGCCTTTTCCATGTCCTGTGTCAACATGCCCCCCACCTCATTCAGCAGTAGAATCACATTTTCACCAGCCTTCCTTTTGTTACGTGTGCTTAGACTGTCCCTTCTTTTTGCTTTTGACATTCCTCACCACATTCAATCCCAGTTGGGCTTTGCTTTTCTGAACTCTGCCTCTGCACGCTCAGAAAGTGTTTCTATATTACTCCCAGGCTACCTGTGCCTGCTTCCACCTTCTCTATACTTCCTTCTTGTCTTTGAATTTTTCCATGACCTCTTTGTTCATCCATACAAGCCTATTGGTATTTTTGCTTATTGTCTTACTGGTTGGGATGGACTGCTATTCACTGTTTCATGCTTAGTGACATGGAGCCATCTTTTTAAGGAGATAAATCTATAATCATAACATGAAACTATATTTCAGTTGTGAGATAGAGTAATAAATATGCACATTTTATTGTTTTGCATGTAAGATCTGTAAAATCTTAAGAAGTAACAAATCACAGATATTTCATACTGTTTTAAACAGAGGTAAATGAAAAATCTGAACTTCGTTCTGCAAGAGGTAGTGCAACTTTTTAATTCAAAACCAGAACAGATGATTATTTTTTTGTGTATGAAACTTTTGTGACTGTTCTAACTCAGAAACTCTCTGCAGTATCACATGTCTCATGGGAACTATACTTTGGGTGAATTATGCCCAGACTCTTAGCAGCCTGTAATCCAAGGCCTTCCATGAAAAATTCATGGAAAGTATCAGATCAGCTCTAATTTCAGTTTCAGCTCAAAAAATCTTTCAAAATTGAATCTGTTTTTCTTCTCATAACAATAATGCAAAAAATTCCAGGAAGTGGTGAGAAGGTTATCGAGCCATAACAAAGTTATTGCCAAGAGAGATGATACAATTAAATGTATTTATTTTAGCAAAGAACTGTGCTTGTTAGCTCATTTCGAAACCAGTAAACAAATCAGTCACAAGAATTTTCTGTAAGTACTGCACTGTTCTGTATAGCTGCTGCATGAGACTAAAGCTACACTGGTAAGATCACCTCCCAACCCAGTCTTTCATCCACACAGGCATGAGGCAGCAGCAGATCACCACCAGTCCCTGTCACCTTCTGACAAGCTCTGCTCCAGCCCCAGCCTTTCTTGCTGGAGGAAGGTGTATCCTGCAGTTCCTCAGACATGAAAGGCCAGCCTGGCAAAATCCTGGTGCAGATGGAGCCCCGACCAGCCTCCACCAGCAGCATGGGATGCTGCCGGGAGGGATTTCTCCCGCACGGGGTTCCATGACATAACTGTATGAGGCCACCCTGTGCAAAGTAGAGAAAAGACGTTTTGTAAAGCTGAAATGAGTGGGCACAGCAAGTGAAAAAAATAGCTTATTGCTGAGTCTGGCATAAGGCAATTTATGAGTCATTACCTAAGAAGGATTTTATTGTGTTTCTGGGAAATGAGGACCTAGGGGCTCATTTATAAGGCTTTCAGAGCTGCAGGTGAAACGCTGTGTTCAATAGGTGGATTCATGAAAGTCCAGACTGGAGGATGACACAGTAAAACATAACTTGCTAAACTAGTACATTAGCCTTTATATCGGTAAAGCAGTGCTCCAGGGAAAGCTGAATGTTCTTTTGCTTTCTATGAATGAATTGCATCGTTCATGTCAGAAGCTAATACTTAGTTAAACATTTTACTGAATGTAGCTTTCTCATCTGTACTCACAAACAAAAGTCACTTCTTATAAGAAATATTGAAGACATATCAGTAGCTTTTTTTTTCTTTTTTTTTTTTTTTTACTTGGAAGTAATTTTATATACAACATACTTCCTCATTAAATCTCTTTCATAATCTTAAGGGATGGGGTGGACAGGGCAGAATATTAAAATTACTTTGTTGCACAAGCATACTACAGTTTCACATTGTCTGTACCTACAGTACAGGCTTGGATGATTCATGTAATCAGTCCACACACGGCACTAAGTTTTTTTCACAGCAGAAAACAGAGAAGGGAGAAAGAAAGGCTCTTTCTCTGAGACAGTGTTATATTGAGTAAGCAATGACCCTCTGGAAAATCCCTAGTCTGTGAGCCATGATAGCTCAATTTTAATTGAAATTCCAATTTCAGAATTTCAAAGAGAAATTTCCTTGATACCACTCAGTGAAGGGAAGCAGTGGCAGTCCTCACTGCCCTGTACATCAAACCTGACCTTCTCCCAGGGCAGTGGGGCAATGCATCATCCTCTGCGTTCAGCCTCAGAGCTGGGGGCGTTTAGTGGAGTTGATGCATGGGGCGGTTCTGTGAAGGCAGAGTATGATTGGTGCCAAAACAACAGAAAAACAGTTATCAGCAAATCATTCTACAAGTTTTGCTCCCTTACTGACAGGTGGGGATGACATCTTCAGTGCACCAGGTCTTCTCCTTGTCAGATTTGAAGGTCCTCATCCAAATACTAGAAGTACCAGAGCTTTACTTTCACAGCAGCGGAAGAGCCCCTGTTTCTCTGACCTACAAAATGGTTAAACCTTTGCCATCAAAACATTCAGCCTAAGGCAGAAAACAATTGTGGAAAGTTTCAGCTAAACCCGTTAGTGTTTGGCAAAGCCATAACCAGATTATAACAGAGGCTTGTAATTAGAGCGGGTCGGAACATTCTTAACTAAATGAAATTTCATCGAAATATGCTGTTTCATCCAAGCCAAAACATTTTTCAGAGACATATCTGTTTCCACAAAGTTTTTGTTGGGAAATCTGAGAGAGAAAGCATGCTCACACACTATATACTGAAGATTAGTTCACTAGTTTGGGATGTGAGAGAATTGAGTTTAGGGCCTGACTCACAGTGGTCTTCAATAAAAAAGTGTGCTCTGCTTTGGGAAGAGTAGGTACAGAGTATCCCAAATGTCAAAGTAGCACCCCGGCTAGGTTATTTACAAAAAATGACACATCACAAGAAACATGTTTTGATTGTAATGTTCAAGAGATTTTATGTCTTCAAGTACCACACACAACATTATATTTTTAAACATTGTAAACTGACCTAAAAGGGAGCTAAGCTCTTCCAGAAGTCTGCATTTCTAATGGTAAATATGAGAGAACATTTAAACTTTTAAAGGTCCATTTAAATTGGCTCCAACTAAAGTTATCAGATAGAATTCCTTTAACATGTTCCCCATGATTTAACCAGAATACTTTGCAGAAACCATCATAACAGATTCAGAAATAATTCAGCAGTGTAATCACAAAAGCATTGTACCCAGTTTGTTGTGCAGAGTGTCAATATCAGGCTAAGGTCCAACTAAAGCCCTCCCAGACCTCATGGTCAGGAAGGGGAAGGTGGAAGATCTCCTGTATGTCTTTAAAGTGGCAACCACGCACAAAACAGAAGTACAAACTAGTTTCTCCATGTGCACAAGTTCTTGAGACTCTGGACTGAACAGAACATACTGGCAGGGTATACATAGAAGACCAGAAAAAGCCACAATTCAGAGGGCTGCAAATGTAAAAGGGGAGCAAACCCTGCAAATTCTTATCAGTAAATGCACCTCTGCACTTGAACAGATCAAAAAACATTTTTTAAAAAAATGACAGTCCATTAAAAGGGGGAAGAAAAGATTGATATTACCAGGTGAAAAATCCTTACTTTTTCATTCTTACGTGTTTCACATTTTAGACATGTATGTGAATTAGGGAATAATAAGAGAAAATATGTTTGCAAATAAAATGTATTTCATACTGCAGTAAGTCCTTCCATAAATTACAGTGAGGCTTGAGGCTTGCAAGTCTTATCCAAATAAAGAAGGAGAGATCAGAACTTTTAATTTCTAAAGGTAAAAGCAGGAAGTCATTGTACTGGTGGGTTGAGCTGATGTAAAATTTTGCTTTCATGTACTATTACAGTGTCTTTAGCTTGTGCAATTATTTTATTTCCTAAAATATCATGTGTGGTGCACACTTGCTTTTTTGAAGACTGTCCAAAGGCTTTTTGACATAAATGTTTGGCTTATGACATTCACTGACCTAATATGTTATTGCACATCAGCTGGAAGGAGTCATGCGATACAGAAGACTGGGAACATACTTAGCTAATTTCATGTAAAGAATAACGCCAGCACATTTTTTTATAAAAACATATTTTATCACTTAGAAACACTGGGTTCTCTAGCTTTTTTAAAATTCTTGTCATATTCGGAGAAACATTTCTATTATTCATACAATCTATTTAAAAACAGAAAATAAAACCAAAGAAATCTCATCATTTCAAAGCAACAAATAGCTGCAATATTCAAAATCTGGAACTCTGTTCTCAAACCACTGTGATTTTTAGCAATGTCCTCCTCCCTGAACAACAAAGAAATTGTTCTGAAGTTTCTTGTTAAAGTTTTGTGAGGTGAAGTTGGACTACATAAAATATTTTTCCAGAGATTAAGGGTTGTTGGCAGACATAAAGAGTACTGAAACAATGTTAATGAAAAATAATTTTTTTTAGCAATTGCAAGAAAAAAATATGCATATTTTTGTCCATCAACTCTTATGTTGCTGTGATCAGGACAAAAAGAAAGGCAGGTCATCTCTCCTGATGATAACTAATAAATAGCCATTTGTTACTGAATATATTCCAAATATATGGGATTAATTACATTTTGTTTGGGATTTTGAATTATTTTCGCTTTGTTATCAACTATTATCAAGGGCTTGCCCTGGCAAAGCTTTCATTGTTTTTTAACTGCTGTGGTATCAGATACGCATAAGTGAATGAGGAGAAAAAAGCAAAAAAACAGAAATTATAAACCTTACTTAATTTAAAAATACTTCACAGTACTAGTACACAATAAAAATGTCAAAATCCTCTCAATTTATGGCTCCACTGATATCAGATTATTCTATTATCAGTGTTTTAATTGCACATTATTTCTAAATATTTCCAAAGTGAAACAATGTGAGACTTAAATATAGTCTGCCACATAGATAAAATGAAGCCATATTCCATCTGTCAAAGTGTGCAAAGTGGTTTGAAAATACATAGTGTTCTGTAGTGTAGAGGAAAATATTGCTGAAAACCTGAGAATATTATAGGAATAACACTTAATATTATTGCTGATAATTTTGGAAAACTTGATAACATCTTAAAACTCTCCAGTGTTTTCAATGGTTTGAAAACAGCCCAAAGCACATGAAGAACCAAAATGACTCCCTAACATCCCAACACTACTTCAAGCTCACTGTATCATTCCCCCTCCTTAGTCCTAAACACATAAGCACTACAAGAGCATACTGGACCTTGATTATACAACCTCAGTCTAGCCTAGCAGCAGACTGAATCCTCACCTGCAGTGCAATCCAGCTGAATCCAGAATTTTGCCCAGGATCCAGGATCAGCTGAATCCAGAATTTTGACCACTGAATGGAAGACATTAAAAGGGAATTAACACTTATGATTTGGCCCAAAGAGATGATTTAGTTTAAGTCAGAATTTGGCCAACCTGGAATGGGACAAGAAATCCAACAAGATTTTCTGTCAAAAGTAATAACCTTTTGTTCCCCAGTTATAGGTATTTTCAGGTCACAGGTTTTCACAGGGGACTGAATATATCGGATTTCTCAAAAAAACTTGCCTGGCAGAAAAGATACAGGGTGTATGATTAATGTCACCTGGGGCAAGGAGGACGAGGTTTAACAGAAGATGAAGGAGTTATGGGACTAAGATACAAGTACAGGTGTTTGTCCATCATCATAAAGTTCAAGCCCTGAAGTATAGCTTCCCTGACAGAAGACTATTGATTTGTTTGCAGTTCAACAGAGCACCTGTGAACTGACTTCAAAATTACTTTCAAAAGAATACTGTGAATTATGAGCACAGTGCTTTAAATCTACAAATAAATCCACCAAAGTCCAGACAACAAGTGAGTAAGGTACTGAATCAAACTAAAAGTCTTTGGAAGTTATGTCACACAGATTAAGATTTCATTTTAAAACAAACAGATGGCCAGATTTTTATCTTAATGTAGTATTTAAATAAGATAAGTAATATTTCTATTATAAAAAAAGCAATCTATATGATTTTTTCCTGTGGTTAGAAGTTGAAGGACTTGTGTTAGAGCCTGAGAATGGAAAAAGGTTTGCTGATTAAGTCTGTATGTCTGACATCACTCTTGATAACTAAAGAAGAGATAGCTATGTTAGAAAATGATAATAAAACAACAGCTACAAGAGAAAAGGCGTTGGCCTCTGAATTATATCTGTGTAAAGCAGACAAGCAGCAGTTGCAGACCACTGGAGAAATTTCAAAATCCAGTGAGTTACTGTCCGTAACTGAGGCAGATAGCAAATAAAAATAGAAGAACAAATGTACAGGGGTAGCATGAAAGTATTATGTATATTTTCCATTTCTGGAGTTCACTAAAACATATGCAAAGTGTGAAAGTACAAAGAACAACCAACAGTAACTAGGCAGCAAAAAAGTCTGACAACTAACTAATAAAGATTTTTTTTCTTTCTGCTTTCTATCCTCAATCCTGCTGCTTTAATCCTTTTAAAGAAAATGCCAGAAGGAAAAACAAAACATTCCTCAAAGGATGAGAACACATCAACATCATGTTAGAAATAATTCTCTATGCATTTGTATGAGTCCCTGTAGGTCAGGAGGCTAACACAATGCAGGAGCTGGTGGAATGATGACTAATCTTCTGAAAACCAAAAAAAGCAAAAAAGGGAAATGTTAACAGACACTATTAAATTTCTGAGATGTACGGGAAGATGACTTAAGGAGAAATTATCAATTTGTCCATGAGCAGTAATGATCCCAGAAGTTAACACAGATATTTCAACTTAATTTAAGCATAGAAGTAAGTTAGTAGCAGCGTTATGTACTTATGCATAGGGGCCCAGTTATACTAGTTTAATATATTGAAAGAACTCTAGAAGGGTTGAAGAAGCTAAAAACATTGTTTCTTTATTTGTTTTAATTTCAGCAAAACGCATTTTATTTTAAATAGGAGGTTAGATTTTGAATATAGCTACTCAAAAAAAAGAGATTCTATAGCAAGCTTTTTCTCTATAGACCTGTATAATACACAGAACTCTAGATTTTTGACTAAAACTTTAAACCAAGATAAGAAGTAATAAATGTGCTTGTGTCTCGCTAATTAGACCACCAAAGTTAAAATGAGATATTAATGGAAGCAAAAGTGAAACACCTGGACAGATCTCATGGCTCTATTTGGTGGTGGCAATATTTTTAAATTAACAGAATATCCTAAAAAAATCTTCCCCTCAAAAAATAAAAAAAACCCACCCTTAAACCTCAGGTCAAAGTTAAAGAAATTAGAAGAAGCAGAGAAAGCTGATATATCATTATTCTTTCATATAGTGACATACGATAGCATCAGGTCTAGCCTGAAAATACATTCAGGTTCTAACCTCTCTGTCTTTTTCTTTGCTTAGAAGTATGCAAGAAAGAGCTACTGAAAAAAAAAAATAATTTGGCATCCTTTGGCAATCATGTAAGTATTAGTATAAAAATTCTGAGGACGCCATACATCTTCCAAACTGAAGACAAGTGCTTTTCTCAGAAAACAGGTATGTCCTGCAGATCTGGTAGAGCCAAGTGTGTGATTTCGGTGCATTTCAGCAGGAAAAGGAAGTTCTTCTACAAATGACTTGTGGCACTTTCAATAATGATGACAACATGGTAGCACAGTTTGCATTTGGGGAATTATTAACCTCGAGTGATACAATTCAAAATGCAGTCTAAGCCCAAGTCGTTCAGCTAAACATAACTAAAAAGCAAAACATAGGTAAGGAACTGGATTTGTTTTTCCCCGTGTAGAGGAATATAAAAACATGAGTCACATGATTGTACTGGTATACTGCAATAGCTAAAGGGTGTGTGCAAGATCATTTGAACAAAGTGGTAGGGGTACAACAAAAGTTGATTTTAAGCTAATTTTTTATTGAATTTTGTGTTCTGAATTTTCTTCTCTGAACTATGTATGTAATACAGAACGTGGTAAATAAAAATGTAAGTGAAAAGAGGTTTAATGTCACGGGAAATTAATTAGTTCTGTACCATTTTTGATGAGTTACTTGTCCTGGTCCCTTTACTCCCAGAGGACATCCCCTAGTTTTCTGCATTTATATGCAACATCCTAGGTCCATGTCTCAATGTTCATTCATAGCTCTCTTTTCTTGGGTGACCTAGTCCATTTTATGGGTACATCCTCTCCATCTATTATATCTATGCAGATATCAGAGATGATAATTCAAATATAGTTCCCAAATGTAAGCACTAACCCCCCTGAAATTCTCCAGAATATAAATACATACTTTCCTGTCACTATTGAACTATTCCAAATTTTCAAGAACCCCAAACTCTGAATTTACCTGTTCCGGGCCAAGTGACTGTAAATGCAGATAGACACATTTATCTTTTCTTGTGTCTATTACCCCATTATGCTACTGTGCTGACAGAAACAGATAATCCCTGATATAAAACAGAATTTCTAAGTTGCATGTATTCTTAACCTGTTTCTCCAAATCACTCAGCGTCCATTATATCCACCAATAAAAATTACGTTTCAGCAACAGCTTTTCATCCATGTGGGTTCTCTGAAATCTAACAAAACAAGATCTATCACAGAGTTTTTCCCAGACTTTAGCATTCATCATCTCTTTTCTGTGTGGACTGTCCAGGGATGAGAAAATTGAATATTTAATGTAAGTGTTACTAACTCACAAGGCACAAATTAAGAGATCAAGCTTCATTTGCTTTAGTGAATGGAGAATTATTTAGCCTCAGAGAACCCTTCCAGTATACAGTTCTTAGGGCACAGTACACATTCAGAATCACTTCTTATTTAACATATTTGAAGCTCTTAAATGTAAAAGTGCTTTGGGCAGTCTTAGCTGTAGATACTGTTGGTAGAGACCAGCCAGTTTTATCTGTATAATACATGAGTGTTTAGCTACAAATGTATGTACATGCTCCATCACACAGCAAGAACTACACTTTTTTTCAAACAAACAAACAAACAAAAACAGCAAAAAACAATTAATGTAAATAACAATGAGGTTAGGGTTTTTTTCCCAGCACTAATTTTAGTGATAACATTGAAATATTGTATAATTTTTCACTCCTGAATTACTATTAATTCCAAATTTTACACAACAACAGTACTTAAGTCCCAATGTTGTTAGGTATGGGAGGAAACAGGTAAATATAGAGAGCTTCAGTGTTTCACCACCTATGCAGTATTTAATTTCTGTACCTTTATTACTACATGCATAAAGAAATTTCCATATATGAGAATCATGGAAGATGCACAACCATGAAGCTACATTTCTAACCTGGTTATAAAACCCTAGAATACCCCCTGTTCTTAATAAGAGGAAGTTATCAATGTCTAGAATGGATATAGTCTCCCAAATGCTACTTTGCAATGTTTGCAGGGATCCTGTGAACAGTAGAACAAACTATTCACCATCTCAGAAGTGTAGAAGCTTGCCTGTGGTCTACACGCCACCAGCAATTGAAAAAAAGGGGACTGTGTTTTTTTCCTGAACAGTTTTATTATTACTGATAAATAGCATGTTTCTTACCACAACAAGTATATCAAGATTTCCATGGCAAAGGATTGACTTTGAGTCTTCCAATAGAAAGCAGTTATGTTACTTTTTATAAATGTAATCATTTACAGAACTACTATAACAACATTCTTGTCATGTGTAAAGGCTGTATTTCCCATTTTGTCTGAGAAATGTGGCATGTCAGATGGAAATATCCTATGGGCCAGATCTAACCAGTTGCACTGGATTGATCTAGTCCTAAAAACAATATATTCCATCACAGTTTCTGCTTCGATGTGCTTCTTTCTTTTCAGATATTCAGAAAACTGGGCAGAAAACAGTGCAATTTTTCTCCAATAACTTGTATGGAAATAAAGTTCAGTGCTTATAAATTGCAAACTTTATATTTCTCTTATAGTTAAATTTTTAAGGAAAACCTCTGGAAGTTACTGAAGTCAAGCCTTAGAATGCAGCAGTTGTGTGTTAAGAAGCAGATTTTTCGAGCTTAAAGGAAAAATAATGCCTTATTGTACAGTAAAAATTTGTACAATGTTTAAGTTAGCTCCATCAAGAATAGCTGCATAGGTTTAAATGATGGGCCATTCCAGTTGTCCTCATGGGATGCAAATTAAAACGTTTGAGGTGAAAAAAACCTGCAACACTCAGATTCTAGAAAACAAATCACTCATTTAATATTCAGGTTAATAGCCTTTCACACTTCCTTCTGACCTGAAAGCACATTTTATTTGCTCATATTTTAAGGACCATACACCTTCACAAAGTTAAAATGTGGTAAAGAGGAATTCAATCTCCTAAAAACTTTGGGAAACCACAAACTTTACCGAAAGAAAAGAAGTTTGCAAATTTTAACATGCTGAACCAGATCAGTGTGGTTTGGTTTCCATTATTGGCTGGCAATTCTCAAAACCTGGGGACAATGAACATAAACAAAAGCCTGGTGTCAATCTAATCACTTCCTGGGATTTTGCCATAATTCCACTATCTCAGATTTTACCTTAATGCAGCCATCCAAAGAAATATCCCTGCTGCTGGCACTTTTCTGGCTTTCAAGGGCTTCCCCTTGCAGTGTTAATGATGAATTTTAATACAGATTATTGTAGTTTAATGAATGTATTAATTTTACTATACTAATAAAGGCAAGAAATATAAATGTGAAAGCTTATATAGTGACTAGAAGAAATATAAAAGTTTATATAAGTGCTAAGTATCATTCTTATGATTTCAATGATCCAAATAGTTCTCAGATGTTTCTGGAAAAAAAATCTTAATTTACTGCCTTAAATTTTCTACCAGACATTTGTAACTTTCTATCAAAAAATAGATGAAAACTCCTTTCACATACGGAGAACATGCATAAAAAAAACATGTGTTATTTACTAACAGGAGCAAGCATTTATTAAAGTCTATCCTGGCTTTTGAAAATAAGATGACTTCATATACAGGAAAGAGGTGTATATGATAAATTGTTTCTTTAGGGCTGTTTCGAAAACATTGGAAAAGGGAGCTAAACCTATTTAAATTATAGTTTTAATTAATCCAAATTCCAGAAGGAATTTGACCAGTGACAAAGCAAAGCATAAAATCTGGGACAACCTTAAGCACCATCCATTTAAAACATTTTATGGCATAGTAATGTTTCTAGTTTCAATACTTTATGAACTTCAGAAGTGTCATAAGCTTTTCACAGTTTATATTGAACATTTTTAAGGTCTATCTCAATTCTAATTGTAAAATGTCAATATTGGCTTAAGCAGAATTAGCAAAATAACTCTTACTACCTGATCTTAATCTTCCAGTCTATTCTGCCAAATGCTGAGGAGAATGTAAGAGGAATTCACAGTAGTCACAAACACTCAAGTAACTTCATATTCCACCAAAACATTAACTACAGCAAGATACTATATCATATTCTACTGACATTAATATCTCGGTCAGATCACCATCAGACTATTTCTAACTTGGTTATTTAGCATTTTTCCATTTTATTAGCCACCTCCTTCACCTAAGTAGACATCAATCTATGTGACCTGTAGTGTAGTGATCTTCCTGAGTGTTATAAGTAAAAATTGGACTCAGTAGTACCTTTCATGCCCTTTCATGATCCAGAATATTGTGGAAAGCATAAATGGAAGCACTTGAGGGCAGTCACTGGGAGCTATAGGAACCAGAGGGCAATGGAGAAACTAGCAGAGAAAGCTAAGAGTGAATAAGCATGGGATTAGAAACACAGAATGGACCAGAACAACTTTCTTGCCATGGATCTCTCTATCTCTCCTTCCCTCTCTCTCTCTCTCTCAATCTCTTTCTCTCTTTGCATCTTACATTATCAGCACACGACCAATAGGTATGCTGCTGTTGTCTCTTTTAATTCTATTATTAGAGTCTCTCAACCTTCGTCCCTCACTTTCCCTCTAGAATTTTTTTTTTTTGAAGGCCCTTTCCAATTGCTCTCATTATATACAGAGAAGGTTTCTAAATGTGAGCCAGCAGCTAAATGTGGAAGTATTCATCCTGGACTAATACAGAAATTGATGATAGATAGATAGATAGATAGATAGATAGATAGATAGATAGATAGATAGATAGATAGATAGATAGATAGATATGTATATGCACCTACAAGCACACATACACACATGCATATATACAAGCATGTGTATGTGTACATATATATGTGCATATAATTATACACACATACATCTATACAAACGCATGTGTATGCAAATATATGTATATCTGTATATGTATAGTATCATACTGACATATAAATATGCATATGCATATACATATATCTGCCCAGAAAAGAACACATGAAAGGCTCCCCATTTGGAATATATCAGTGGCTTCAGGAAGTTTCTGGGACTGCAGAAGGTCTCTTAAAACTATATCTGAGCACATTCCCCTCAGAATTTACCATTGTACTACAAAGCTCTTTGTAATTCCACAAAATAATGGAAGTTGATACATTTGTTAAAATAAAAAGCACTACAACTGTGTACTTCATTATTAAAGAACTTAGCCTACAGAAGAATGTTTGCTGTAAACTCTCATGCACACATGAATCTGATTTGAACATGAGAAAGAACAGGGTTTGAGAAGTCATCTGAAATGCAGCTGTTTTCACCCAGTGGATAGTTAGTATTTGTGTCTACATATACTGAGAACAGTAGATGTCTCTTCTTCATGATGAAACTCACAAAGGTGTCACGTCAAAAACAGTTAAATACAATACTGAATGTCTTTGAAAATATAGAGATATATGAAATTTCCCTTTTTGCTCTTGAGGCCACAAATTTTCAGTGAGCACACGATATTTTCTTCCACCTATTTCATGGTAGACAGAAAATCTTTCAAAGAAAGGAAAGAGTTTTCACAGATGAATGCATCATGAGATTCGAGACCGTAACTATGATTAAAGTCAGATATTGAAGAAAATACAAGATGACACAGGAGCTTGTTGTTTTTACTGCAGATGCCCCAGGCCTTTGACACTGCCTATAGGAAAATCTATTACTAACTGCTACCTATACTCTTAAAAGACTTTTCTTTATGATGAGCCAACATTGAATAATCCTTATGCTGTGCAACGAAAAAATAAAATAACAAAATCCCAAAAATACATTCCAAGAGAATTGCAAATTTTTATATCAAATCTTCCTTTTCATTGTAAGAGGGCATAGTATCTCCATTTCACTCCTCCTCTCAGTTTTCCTTTGCACAGTTGATCACAGAAGCCATTGTGCACTCATGTATGCTGACATTGCCTTTACTTTATTTGGTCACATTTTCTCAAACCACCTTCTAGTACATAAAAGTCACTACCTTGTAAAATCAGCTTTGCACTGTAGAGAAATTAAGAAGCGTTTCTCCAGCAAACTGGCCCACTGATAGAATTTCTAGGCTGAAACTGCAAAGTATCATTTTATTTTAGTACAGCACTTAGGCAGTGTGTGGAAATATATTCAGATAGATGAAAGACAATATAAAAAAATATATGTATCTCGGAGAAAGAGTACAAAAAATACAGAATAATGGTTTCTGTATAGTAGCCTAATTTGCACCAGTCTAGTAAACTACACTAAACGACACTAGTAAACTAAAACTGCTAAAACATGATTTCCAGGGCCATGATGCAGGTCCATGCAGGCAGTGAAACTGTCTGTACCAGCAAAGGCTCTGCACCAAGTCTCTGAGGGACTCAAAAAGGGGCATAAAGACAACACCAGACCACTCTTTTTTTTGTTGTTTTTACTGTTTCTTCCTAAAATGAATAGATGCACTTATTTTATTCTCATGCAGATTTTTGCTAGATTATCTCATTTTACCTTCCACATTAAACTTTACTATTGCATCATGTTATTGTATGGATGTGATTTCCTAAAGCTATTGGGTTTTTTCTGTTATACAAAGACACAAAAATACTGCCACTGTATTTATTAATTTAATTTACAGTCCTGTAATAAAGAACTACTTTAATTTTCTCACAATAACTGAACAATAAATTTACAATAAAACTACCACTGAATTAATACAGAAATAGTAAGAGGTAGGTATTAAACATCCAGTTGAAAGTAAGGAGGTGTCCTCCAGACTTCCATGACCCCAGTGAACAAGATGACCAACAAAATAAAAGTAAGGGCGTGTTTAAAGAGGTATGGGTATACTGTATGAAATACAAGCCATTACATTTCATTGTTATAGTTCACTGGTTTATAAGGAAGTCTGTAATAAGAATAGTTAGTATCTGAGGATGAAGATTACAATAGAAGTCAAACAGAAAAATACTTTTAAGCCTGAGTTAGTAGCTTTTTTTTGCTTCTTGCTATCTCACTGAGTGTTTTCAGTGCAAACTAACTGACATGGACTAAATGAGACAAATTAAAAAATAAAGTATTAGAAGGTACCTTTCAAAATCATCTTAGATGCAACTCTTTACCTGTCTCAAAGGTTGAAATGAACTGAAATCATGTGGCATCTTATTGATGGGAGTGCATAGCTAAGAGATGTTACACCATTTAATCTCTTTCTGGAATGTTTTAGATTTTCCCCTGAGTAAATTCACATTAATTGTAAATCAGTCTTTTTAAATTAGTTTAAAATCTTGATTACTCAGTATTATGTTTCATCTCCATTCAGAATATAGTTGAATTAGTAACATATTACTATATCACAATGATATTATTTCACAGTTCAAGAGTTCTTCTCATCCAAAGATCCCAAAGTTCTTGCAAATAATAAAACAAATAGTACATTTACAGACAAATAGATATCAAATTATTAACAGCCACTGAATGTGTCACAGTAGTGCTCAAAGTGCAAGTTGTGCAAAGAAAGGGAAGATAAGAAACAGAGAACAGATTAAAACCAAGTCTACTGGAAATATTCTTTAAGATTTTACTTAGTGTCATGAGAAAACTGTTCTTTTGGCTAGTAGCACTGAGATTGAAGACTACATTAAAAATATATTTTTCTACCTCTAGTCTGAGGTATGTGGGTGTATGGAGATCATAGGCTTCCTTCTGGTGCAAACAGCACAGCTGGATATTTCTTCATCCATATTTGCTTGCATATATTGTTTTGGGAGATTCTGAGGAAGATTTCTAAAAAGAGCTGACAGACAACCAGCATTTTCATCACAGAGGAATTTCCATTAGTGAAACACTTTGTCCTGATATCAAATCAGGACAAAAACGTTAAGTATCTTTTTGGGTTTTTTCCACACAGGAAAACATGCTCAACAATGTTTTTAAAAATGTCAACTGTCTGGAGTTGGCTTAGTGAAGAACGGTAATCATTTGTAACAAAATCTCACAGAAAAATTATAGTTTCATGTCCCACATCTCCATTTTCCCTTTTGACTTTCCTGTATGAGTTTGGTTCCCTGAGAAGACCACACCTGATCTTACACAAGGGAATACTCACCTGCACCTACCCAATCTTCTAGGCACAAACATATGTCCCTAGATGAACAATTAAACTGCCTCTAAAACCATTAACTAAGTATGCACTTTAACTCTCCTACCAGATAAAAAGTGCCACAGAACTACTTTTCCTTGGTAACTGGATACTGCAAATACTAATGCAGAGAGGCTGATTTTGGAAAGATGTTTGCTATACTGGGATCTGTATCCTTGATTTTATTAATTAATAAATAAAACTAATTACAGAATTCATGGCAACAGCCACAAGATAGTTAAATATATGTCTTTCTAAATACATAAATGGCTGTTTATATCTCAGCCTAAAATACGCATTAGCTGTATAAATACCAGTATTTCTCCCATGAAAGTTAGAGAGATTTATTTTGATTTAAGCAAGGGATGACCAAAGAGCAATGAATGAATCTAACAAGTCTATGAAATACTTCAGGAATTATGCTTAACAGATGCACTGTGCTTCTGAGATGGACTCTTCCTATGCACCTCTCAATTGTAATATCCTTTACAAGTCTCCTGACTCTCAGTTTATCTTTTAACTCTGTACATATCTTGCATATGAAACTAAAAAGGCAAATAACTCCTTTTTGAATACATTGTTTTGAAGAGTTTACACTCCCAGAATTTCAATAACTTATAAAATGTGGCAAAATTCATTTTGCAGTAACAACAGCTGCAATGTGTTAGGCACAGATTTACAGCACTATACATTTTTCCAATCAGTTTGAAAAAGACTTATCTCAGATGAATATAACTATTCCATGTATTATTTTCATTTCTTGTCTTTCTAGCTTTGGTGTGTTTAGCAATTTTCTAGATCATTCTATATCTGTTATTTTTAACAGTATGTGAATTTTAAGAATAAAAATCACAGTGCAAAAGACTACAAAAATAATCTAATTTCTAGTATTAGAAAGCCTTCCTACTTAAACCTAATTCTGATTAAGAACTATCAGGATTTTTATAAAAATCCTACTGTCATAGAGGGGAATATCTTCTTTGATTTTAATAGGATCAGATGCATACTTATTGCATTTGTTTACTTTTCAACATTAATTAAGGTCTTAAACACTTTTCATTAATATATTGAAGGTGAAAGACAAAGGAAAAGTGAAAAGTTATTCCCATATATTGTTCATGATTGCTATGATGTACAGAAGGGTTTGAAGAGAGAGGATTTGTTTTGAATTTTACTAGCTCACTGTTTATTTTTCAGTTTATATATATACATACTTATTTGGTTTTAAAACCTTATCCTGACTCATTCTGTAGACAGTAGTACTGATCATATTCTCTGTCTGAAAAACTAATTATGATTGAAAAATCTTGGCCCTAATGAAAGTTCTCTTGACTTGAGTGAGACCGGGACAATCAACCCTGGTTATCCATATCATTATGATGTCAATGCCTCTTTTTATTTTACATTTCAGCTTTACATCCCCCTGTTCCTAGCTGATAGACATATGTTACTTTGACCCTGACAACTGAGGGTCAGTCTGTGAAATTATGAGGTGTATCACTCCAGCTGAAATGTCTGAGAGAAATCATGACACAGACTGCAGAGGGATGTGTCTGCACACAGGGCAGTGGTGGGCACCATGAGCAGAGACATCACACGGCTACAGTGTCCCACAACAGAGAACAACGTAGGTGCAGCAGCATCTTGAGCATCGAGGGACAGTTCCCTTCTTGTACAGAGCAGCCAGACATGAGGAGATATTTTCTGAGATGGTGCCTTCTTGCAATGATGCTTCAGAGGAAGCAGAAAACCATACATTGGGCAAGTCAGGATGCATCTCCTTGTAAACAGCCCCTAGTGTGAATAAATGTTTCACTATGCTCTTTTGAATCACAAATTTCTGTGGATAGGAACTGACTCTTACCAGATATCCATGAACAACCCAACACAGAGGACTCTAATCTTTGTTGGGGTCTCTAAGTAAAAATCTACTGCCAACAACAGCTGATTATTAATCTTTCCTAGCATGATTTTAAATGGTTATGAGAATATACAGTTTGGACTAACACAGCAAAAATACATTATTTTTAATCTTTTGGTTGTTCTTTGCTTTCATATGCTTAAATAATTCTAAACATAAGTGCCTACTCTTATTTCAGACTGCAAATTACATCTGTTCCTCATGAATTCACCGAGTCGCATGCATGATATTTGCTGTGCCTGGATACTTTCCTTTGAAACATGCGCTAACTAAAGATGAGCTCTTATTCTGAAACTTGACAAAAGTTTTGATCAGTAACAGAGTTACCACGAAAAGTTTGTATTGGGCAAGATTTGAACTCAGTCTGGGCAAAATCTTCAGACTGAGGTTTTTGACTGGAAACATTTATCTAAACAGAGCAAGAGGAATATGAAGATACTGTACTGACGCGTCAGAACCAGTTAATCCAAGAATAAGGTAAAGCTGCTTTCATTCCACACTTTCCACAGAATTCTTTATACATTAGTCCTGTTATCAGGTTTGCCAAGCCCAAGATGTAAAAAGAAAACAAAATATGTACTCGCAAAACACAGCTCTTTTCCCTTCCCCAAAAAACATGTGTTTTGATCCAGTAACTTAGAAGTCATCCACTGCTTATTCAGAACACAGTGAGACTGTAATCATAAGCAGAGCTGCAAAAGGGCCTGCCACCAAGACAGAAACAAGTTTCTTGCTCTCTTGTCATATAATCCAGGGAGGTCTGCCATTACCAGCTTAAGGACTTGGGTCTGCACTTCAAAGCCACCCCTGTGGGCAGTGACAGCTGGGTCTTGGTCTGCCATGAAAACCCCAGGGCCCTTCAGCAGTGCCCGCTGTACCACACTCACCCTCTTGCCCATGCTGTAAGGGGCTGTGGGACTGCCCCGAGGGGATGGTTTCAGGAGGGCAGCTGCCATCAGGCAGAGACACGCTGGCATGGCTGATGCTGCAAGGAGCCAAGGGGTTCAGGGAAAAACACCCTCTCACCCACAGCTGGAAGGAGCTTTTTCCATCATCGCAGCATGGGGCTGCAGCAAATGCATGCAAAAGCACACAGTTTTGGGGGCAGCACAGGAGCTTATTTAATATAAGGTTTCCTGACAGATTCTTAGGATTGTTTCCCCCTAGGAACTGACCTATTCCTGACAAGACCTTGATCCTCTTACACTGAAATGTAACCAAGGATCCATCTTGGTAAAAAAAAAAGGTTTAGATGATCCCTGTGTGAGAAGCGTCAATTTGTGAAGGCAAGTACTTCATCAGGAGTCTAAGATAGTCAAAAAGCCTCTTCTAAGCCCTTCAAAGGGAAATACGTGCAGCTGAGAAAATGAAGCTCTTTTTTCTTTTCTTTTTCCTTTCTACATTTCTAACTCTAAAACAACTGGAGCTCTGTGCTCTGAAGACTGGCTTGACTGAGTGCTAATCTGGTCCTCCCTCCATCACTCTTCCCAGCATTGCCAAATGTGAGAATTTTTGTGTTTGATACTTACACTGGAAAGCTGCAATTTATTTTTCTCTCATGTCCACACAGTTGTTTTCAGTGAAAAAAAGAAAAAACTCAATAGACTATTTGAAGATAATTTCGTTAATATACATTTTACCATAAGACACTAGCATAAACATCTTTCCTTTCTTTCTTACACATCTCTGATGGCTGTAGCTATCTGTCTTGTGGCCAGCTACCTAATTCTGTGCACTGGTAAGTGCTTCTACACTGCTCTTCTGTCAACACAGCATGCTTATCTCAGACTCCTTTCTGTGGGGAACATGAGAAATTACTTAATCAGAAAATTAAACAACACTCAACATCATTGCTCTTCTTCATGATTTATCACTAAACCTACACAAGCCTCCTCACTGATTCCTCCTTTTTCCTCTTTTCATTTCCTTTGCAGACTTCAGTGCGGTGCAGTGTTGCTGTGACTAGGCTTTAGGAAAAAAAAAAAAAACAAAACAAAAAAAAAAAAAAAACACACTATATTTTTATCATTTTACCATTTTCTTTGTGCATATCAGTGAAGGAGACATATGATATAAGAAGTATTTAGTCATATTTTCAAGAAGCTAATTACACATCCCTAAAGCACATTAGCACAACCATAGCCCAGTCAGAGCTAGTGAGGTGACTTGATGTTCATAAACCTAGCACTGGAAGTTAATTCTGCTTCACTGTATTGCTACCACATCTCTGTATGAGGTATGGGAAGTAAATTAATTGTATATCTTTTAGTTAACAGTTTCAAGGAGATTCTGATATGCAATGACACTTGAATACTGAAAGTCAATTTCTTAAGAAAAACACTGTACACACATTATAACAATGTGATATTAGCATATAGCTCTGATAACTGCTTTACAACAAACTGCATGAGATGTGACATTACCCCTTACAGAATCAAATGTGAAAACCTAGAAAAAAAGATTAATGGACAGAGAAAGAGAGGCACTAAAGGTTAGTGAGTTCTCCACCTTCAAAGTGGTTTTGTATCTCCTGATCCCAATTGCACTAATCCTTTCATTAAACCACACCACAGTAAGGAAAGTGATAACAGATACAAATCCATGCAAGAGCAAACATTAATGGCAAGAGAATTTGTGCTGATAAAAGCTCTTCTTGATCTAACATCATGTCAGAACAGACAATACAATTTTAATGAATGAGACATTTAAGGGTAATTTAAACTAAATGGAGCAGGGAACTGAGTTCTGCAAGACTTTGTTCTTTCAGCTTTACATCTGGGTCTCCAGTTACACCAGAGACAGGACCGAGAGAGCAGGCAGAAAATAGCACACTCCCATCAAGCAAGGTAGTGTCCAGTCAGAGTAATGGAGAGAAGAATGGCAGCTTCTTAGTTGTCAGTACCTGCATAAAGGGTTGAGCTGTTGTTACTTTTCATATATGTTATGTCTTGCTAGATATGCGTTTGGTATAATGAAAAGGAATTCATGCATAGAGTATTTTGACTTTTTATATCAAACAAAACTGAAAATTGGGTTTCTGCATAACACCTTGTCCTCACTAAGGTACCTGCCAGAAAGCAGCAGAGATCCTTGTCCATGAAATTTCTACTGAAAGCTGGGGTGTCCCTTAAGGGCAAGAGGTGGTGTAAAACAGCAGGACATTTCTTTTTCTCTCAGCTGCCAGCCAGGTTGGGAGTCCTAAAATTCAGATGCAACCACAGAATACTGCAGTTTGAATTTAACACCAATGTTCCTTTGGATGGCCCAGATTACAGCTCATATGTCAACAAGGAGCTTCTGAATGGATCCTAACATAAGTGGTAAGAAAGTTATATCTCATAGAAACAAGAAGTTACTACTAATTTGTTTCTAATGTGTTTTTGAAGACCATATTTAAGCCTGTTTTAACAAAATCTAATATTTTCATGGCACTTTAAAACAATTTGTACTCTTCATGCTGGGATCCAGTTAAAAAACAGTAAACACACAGAAGACAGAATTTTCAAAAATGTATCCGTTTCATTAAAAAAGAAAAAAAAAAAGTAAGGAAAGAAAGATCAGAATGTACGGCTGTGAAAAGATAACTTTTCATAGGAATTCCTATTGTATTTCAAATCTCATTGTTTTTTGTACATATGAAGCTTAACACAAACAGTAGTAGCAGTTCACATTTATATATAGCATGAGGTAATGGAGTTACTGTCTCCAGGCATTTTCAAGTTTGCCTTTCTACTTTCTAAAAGAAAATCAAGTCTTGGTATTTAAAAACTGAGGAGTGTCAGGTAATCCATGGATCTTTATAAGATAATACCCAACCACAGCATTATTCCCTGCAGGAGCAGTTATTTCCAGATGACATATCCTGCCTGCCATCTACAGTGCCTTTGTTATAGTACAATATGAATTAGTAAATTTAAAATAATACTGCAGGAGGGTTGTTACTGACCATTGCTCTTTTCCCATGCAAGCATTTTTCTTGTCATTTTTAATGAGGCAAATATATACATAAAGAGCTGACATCTATTTTCTAATTCCAGGGCTTCAATATAAATTAACTGAATTAGGAAGTTGAACTCTAGCAAAAGATTAACAACATAAATAACATTACCTCCTAATAAGACAGTATGAGACAAGACTGCATTTTCTCTTGATACTTGTTTTTTTTTACCAAAAAATAAAAAATAAAAGCACCCAACAGTGTGTTTACTGGAATGTATGGCTTAAATATGCCAAATAGTAATGCAAAATGTTGACATTCCCATTTAGTATTTTAGTGTGAATGGCATCTTTAATCAAAATGGATTTTCCACTATAGCTGTGTTAAGGATTTTTTAATGAGAATTTACCAAAGCAGCACAGTGCTGCATTCCTTAAAAACAATCACTTCCTTATCAGCTCTGTTTGGAAACATTTTTAGCTTGTTACTCATATTTTTGCAATAATTTTCTATGGTATTTTGCCAAGTAGGTCAGTTTCATTATATGGCTCATCACAGATTCTTTTTTCTTGATTGTGTGTGTTTAACTTACACAGTCAGTGTTTAACATTTAATTTTTGATCTAAAATCAACAGCTATCTATTGAGTGACATAATGATTTTGCGATGATTTCAGAAATACACACACAGTGTATTCTCTACGTCTTTGCAGATGACAGCACTCATCTTCTTATGAGAGTAAGTGAACAGAAAAGATGGCAGAATTTATCTCTTTTCTCTCTCTGTCTTTCCCAGAAGAAATAAACCTCCCTGTCTTGAATTCATTGGAGGGCTGTGCAGGGATGCAGCTCATGGTACTGACCAGAGCAACTTTCTCTTCCACAAGCAGGCAATATATAGACTTTTAGCTACAGCTGGCTAACATGTACTTTGCAGGTCCATGTTTGTTTTTTGTCTGGTTTTTTTTTGCTTGTTTGTTTTTGTTTTTGTTTCAGGAAAGAAAAGACAGCAGTTCATCTTACAAAAAATCCTTGCTTCTTCACAAAACCACTTAACCCAATGCAATTTAAATAGATCTCACTAAGCTTCTCTCTTCTCATTCTCACTTCCTCCATAGTCTCCTTCATCAACAAACTCTTTTATATAACTTATAGTTTTCATTACCACACTGCTCTGAATTGGTTCAAACTGGCACCAGTTTTCATGAACCACCCGTTACTATCTCATCTAGGCATACTGATTTGTTTTTGGAGTCCCACAGGCCAGAAATGCCTAAGAGTTATTAACTACTATTTCCAGAGAAGATGAAAAGTGTAATTTTGTTTGCAGCCACCTGCCAACTTAGAATTGTCAAAATTGCAACCAGCTTTTGATTTTAAAAGCCCACATTTTAATGATAGACTACTGCAATCTCTGTTTTCCTTTACAATTATTTAAACGTCAATTTTCCACCATTCATTCTTTACTTGGCACTATCTCTTCCCACCACCTGGCACAGAGAACTCTAGTCTCATCATATAACTTCATTCCATGGGGGCACTCCCAGCTTTATGTTTAATAGATTTATCTTTTAATTTTGTTAGCTTTTAAGTTGTTGCAAGGAAGAAGTATTGTAGAAATGAGACAATATCCTAAAACAATTTTGCAATCCACTCGAGATCTGAATGTTACTGAAATAGTAGCACAGATTTTTCTGGACCAAATTTCAGTGGTATTAACAGCAAATCTGAAAATAAAAGTCATCCTTCAATAAACAGCTGAACTGCAGCAGAAGATTTGCTCTAACATTTAATTATCCAAGTCTGAAACTTTTATGACAAGAGAAAACAATGTAGCCTCATTCTATCAACTAAATCAGGCTGGTGGAGTAATGAAGTGTCCAGTCTTACTCATTTCAAACTCACTAATTAGATATGTAGTGGTTAACTGCTAGTTCTTAGAGGTTTGTTATTTTCATTAATATTAGTCCGGGGTGCCTCAAATGTAAGTACTTTTATTTACTTTCTTCCCTGGCACTTCAAAGTTTTGGAGAGGGTATAATTCCATCTTGTCTCTGTTGGTGAGGAGGAAGAAGATCTTTATTTAGAAAATCTCATTTACATGACACTGACATCTACAACCTACTCTTTAGTGATGCCATTAAGCATCTGGCATCTTGGATGTATGTGGCTTTATGTAATGCTGGAAAATAGCTATTGGTTGCCCTTTTAACTACAGTTATAAAGTTGTTCCAGATTTCCTGCAGTTGATATGATCTTCCTTTTGCGTAGCTGGTAGGAACATACATGAGAATAAACTCTAACCACACTGAAAAATGTATACAGACAGCAGCAGATAAATGTAAGTTTGTTTATTGTGAGATGTCTGTGTTTGTTAAAATCACTGAGTGTATGATCAAACCCTGAATTTATACAAGTAAATTTAAAAAATCTCTTGGAGAACACAAATTATATCTGCAAAACATATTTGACAAAATTATCTAGTAAGCAATGACCTCGGTATTAAAGTACATAGTCTCTGCAACAGAAAAATGAGAGAAGTAGAATCAAAGTAACAATCTGAAATACTGGCCACAGCCGAGTTTGACAATGGCCACTATTAGTTACAGGAGATCTGTTGAACAGTGGCAGCAGTTAAAAGGTCATTCCTGTGACTGTCATGCAGTGTCTAAGCCTTTCCAGGGAGACATAACTCATCTTCTGCACCGCTGCTATAATTATTTCCTGCTTTCAGGCTTTCAACACAAGCAATTAATTCCAGTATGTTTCTGCTGGTCTCTTGAATCTCTTTTATTTCAGACATGAAGCCTACAGTCTGAGAGCATAGCATAGATTCACACATTTTTATCATGGGATTTGATTCTTTTCAGGGAAATAGTTTTTGTCAGATAAGCCACGTTGCTTTCCCTGTTTGTTTCAGAAGGCCACTGAGTTTTGTTCCCATGAGTATCTTCCCTGTATTAACATTATTATTCTTCTCCACATAAGTTCTCCTGTAGAAATTGTGTTAAAATTATAGCATTCCACTCCTCACAAAAGCTTAAGCCGGCCACATGCACTGGAATTGGGTTTACGTACATTTTCAGAGGAACACCCTGCTCCATCATTACTACAAAGTCCAAGGGAGTGTGATCCCCCAGTAATGCCTTTATAAAATATTGTGCAGTATTAATATTATACCTATTATTGCCCTGCAAGTTGCAACTGAGCATGCAATAATAAAAATATATTTCCAGGAATTCCTCTTATAGATGTACTTGTTCTATATAGCCTCAGAGGACTCAGTGAAAGAGATGGCGAGTAAGACAATGCATTGGTTAGGAAACAGAAACATTTTGCATGAGCGTATGCACATCCCCTTGGAATTTCAAAGTCTTTTATCCAGATCTATTAAAAAACTTTCACTAACTCTGAATAAATCTTTCTGTTCTTCTGCATAAGTCTCTAGTAATGAAAGATGTGTAACTTTCTTTAAAATATTTTTCCTGTTCTTTTCCTTTTAAAGCCCACCTTAATATGTGAGTTGTACAGCAATAGATAAAGCTTTAAGTTTTCACTGGCATTTAATTAGGACTAGTGCCCAGACAGCCTAGTCATTTACCTTACTGTTGTAGCCTCTGCAAGTACATAAAGACAGATGTGTCCACTCCCACAGCATATAACTGTACAAGGATCTAATCCATCTCTATCTTCCCTGTTTTTTTTTTCCCCAATAGTGCTAAAATGCAGCTTGCAAGTCCTTTCAGTCATCTGGTGCTGAGTCACCAATACCATGAAACCAATAAATACGTACTGGGGGGACAGGTGAGGGGAACTTTTGAGGGTCCCACTGATGATGGGCCATAAGTTTCTTCCTGGCTCTGAACTTTATTGAACAGCCTGTGAGAGTCTCAGCTCATAGCTCAGCAGCAGCAATATTGCAATATCGCTGCTGCTTCCCGGTGTATGGGTGCAGAGTCCTTCAGATGCTCTCCACCCACTCAGCCTACTGGTAACTAGAATTTGGCCCTCAAAACAGTAGTGGCTGCTTTTTTGAACAGATATTTCCGTGTCTGGCAGGGGACTGAGACGAGTTCCTTTTTTTTTGTTTTGTTTTTCATCGAGATGCACGAGGAACAGAGTGTGATCCTGGAGCTGTCATTCAGCCTTAAAATGTGTCTCGAACAGTAAAAAACATGGAAGCAGCAGCTTCCCATCCATCATTCGTTACCCAGGCTGAATCCTTGCTGGCTGCCTCAGCGCCCCATGATATACAGAGATTCTTACAGAAATGGAAACCTCTGATGACACAGAAAAGTTTTCTGGCACTTGTGCATGGGTGTGATAAGCACCTGGGCCTTGCACTGGAGTGCTTTGAAAATGTTTTTAATATGACAGTGCTGGCAAATCCCCCTTGAAATGTCACCGTTTCACTAACCCTGGGACCTTTCAAGCATTACTTGCAATACATTTAACTCAAAGTACCACAGAACAGAAAACTTTCAGATGTCTGTTAGGCTGCAGTCCTCCTGCTCACAGTTTCCACTGGGCTAACCTAGCCCAGGGAAATCTGCCTTGAGGGCTGATTTGCAAAGAAAATAAATGTAAGGCTTTTCTCACTTCTTTATGACACCTAAAACCATTCTTGTTTTTCTGTGGTCTGTTTGTGGAGTTTTCACAGAGAAGCAGGTATGTCTGCTTTAGAAAATGTTAACACCAACATTGCCACATAGAAGTATTCTTCAATTAAGGTTGATATCATGCCTCGCAAAGTCCACACAAAGAAACTAACCCACACAGATGTCATTAGTCTATGACACAACTCAGCTACTACCACCATAAACTGTGATACGTTTTTTCCAGATCAGTATTTTCTTCAGACATATCTCACACAAAATCCTGTTTGTTCAAAAGAACAGGTTTCTGTTAAAAGACCATTTTAGCTCCCTCTTTTAGTCAGTGAAAGTTGCCGCATAAGAGCAAAGGCACAGAAAGGATTTGCAAGCGACAATTTATAACAGTTGCAGACAAAATGAGGCTTAGGAGGTTCCACTAACAGATCAACAGCACAGTTTGATTGTCCAACCACAGTTTTCCCAAAGTCTTTGGAAGGAACACAAGTTTCCCTGGGTTGACCATCAGAAGTGGTTCCACATAAAACTCAGGGCAAGGGACATGAATGTCAATGTAAAAATTAATTGCCTGCTACCAGGAGGCTCTATGCATACATGGCTCCTGTTAGTTGTCCTCATATTTCAGCAAACTCTGCAATACTGTTGTGAGACTGTTTTTCATGTTGAGTGATTAATCATACAACAACAAATTATCTTTTCAATGTAAAATTTCTGAAGATCAATTCAATATGGTTGCCGTTTAAGTGCTTCATACTTTGACAAGAGATGTCTAAAACATCGTAACTTGAGAAACTCTTTGACATCTTTGTTAACTTGGCTACATTGTGTACAGCTCAACATGCTTATGTTACCTAGAACTGAACACAATTCTTGTGGTATGGAAAAAAAAAAAAAGACAATATTTCCATTCTTCTTCAATACACAGTTCAGAAGACCTCAAATTAGAAAATTAGAGTTATGAAATCATTCTAATTGTCCTTAAGTAAAATTAAGAAAAAGGATTTACTGCAAACAGCAAACATTCTATGTGCAATCAAAGCTATCCTTACAATTGTCTCAAAAACATAACTATTTTAAATAAAATTTCAGATTTTGCTAATTAAGTTTTTCAGAGCAGTCTTTTAAGACAACTTTCATGATACAATAATGATGTCAGAAAAGTAGTCTTACGCTTGGTAATTATTTTATCATAGGGAAAGCTGTAGCTACAAGATAAGAAAAAATCACATTCCTGGAAAAGAACAAAAGAACCTTACATATATGTTTCCTTTCTTTTCTTTCTGGAAGCAGTGGTGGCTGATAGTAATTTTTTTCAGAATTTTTACAGGGACCTCCAGTGTCTAAAAGTTATTATTTTTTGCCATGACTTCCAGATTATGTTGCTTTCATAATTTGCCTACCTGTCAAAGAGTAAGTCTCTTTAATTTGTAACCTTTTGTGTAGCTTATCACTTGATACTGAACTCGTAGGAGTGCCTGTTCCTAATTTCCTCTGCAATATCTCCCCTTTGATTGCAGCTATGAACGGTTCCAGGAGAAGACAGGGTAGACCTGCCCCACTCTATATAAAAATAATCTGTTTATATAAGAAACAAAACCCCCTGGATATTCAGATACATGTTCTACCCTTATTTCTCTCCTAAGAGAGAAGCATTGCTAGAAGTTCATTTGCTACCCTCTCCAGGTTTTAGAGAGCCACCATATAGTTCAGGCCCATGCTTTGGACAAGTCCAAAGGAGACCCCAAGTTTAAAATTTACTTGGTATATTGACCCTGTTCTGTCTATGTTACTTAGGGTGAGCAGTACCCTGCTCATAACAGCAACTAGTAGTCATCAGAGCCACTCAATAGGTCTAAATTTGTCCTCTTAGGGAGTATTCATGTGACTAAATTCAGATTTTTTAGACCCTCTTGGCACTCACTGCAGGTGACTTCAGGCCTTAGGTGTTTCTAAAGCCTGATTCTCCATGTCCTAAGGTAAGCACTTTACCCACCTAGTAGATAAGAAAGTTCAGTTCACCTAGTAGGTAAGACTAGTTCAGAGTTGCTGTGTCCCAGGAACGATCATTTCTTTCAGTTGACATTAAAGACAGTGCAAGGTATGCCCCTCCCAGGTAGGCATCTGCAGTTACAGGAGACAAATCCCTCCCTCCTGCACTCAGAGGTGCATTCACATATGAATGGAGAAGCAAACTTCAGATTTAAAAATCTCAGTACACTTCTGAGGAGAAAATACTGCCTAGGAAATAATGTGTCTTTGGTGGCCAGATCAGATACCTGTACCATTTAAAAGTTCAGTGCTTTTCCTCCACTGGAGCACATTCAACAGGATGAAGAACCTTTGTCCTGTGAGGCCCATTAAAGTCATGCTGATACGCTAACGCTGTGAACTGATAATGCAACTTCTACTGCGAACACATCTTCAGAAATGGCTGAATTAGCCACGTCATGGGGACAGGTTATATGTCCTATGTGTGTTGCATAGCACCGCTATGTCATACAAAGGGGCATTATGCTAATCCACAAAGTTGGAGATGTGGCAGAACAGACCTTTACTATTACCCCAGTACATTAGGGAAATGTTGAGCCAGAAATCCCACAAAAACCTCAGGTAGCTGAGGCATTGTTGTTGGACATGAACACTTACACAGACTTGTGCCTGCATCTTATCCAGTCCTGACAAAATATTTAGCAAAATTCTCTGCACACTTCTGTCTTGACAGCCTGGTAAATTCAAGCCAGAAATACAAAAGACATAGCTGAGCAAGGGAGTATTGCTGAAGCACAAAAATGAGCATCAGCCAACAAAACAGACCTAGCAATAGCCTGTAGCCAGAGCTGCTAAGAGGAAAAGTATTCTCCTCTGTGGCAATTTTAAGGACAATTCCAGCAAAGGCAGAAACTGGTCACAGGAGAATGAAGTGAAGCAGGGAAGGAGCTGGACCAGCTGGGGAGCTGCATGCACAGGGGGAGCTCAGGTTAGTGGGGTCAAAGCATAGGTGGAAGCACTTCAGTGTTAATTCAGGCTCTCCAGCACTTTGTTATCTGCCATATACAGGCACAGCCTCCCTCACTATTAAGGCACATTCTTCTCTGGAGAAAATATACATACTAGTTGTCATTGACCCCTGAGAAAACATAAAACTTTCTTAATTGCACAAATGGGAGTCAGGCAAAGAAATTCTCAGGTGATAGAGTTTTCTTACAACACAAGCCCCACACTGTTAAGTCACTCTAAACTAATCCCTCTATTTTTAAGGTAGGTATCTCTCATAACATTAGGTAAGGAAATACCCATACTGCACTGCTGAGGTGTGAGGAGAGGAGAGGAAGGTGTGGACCTTGGGTAACCTGTTCACTTATGAGCCACCATGTGCCATGCTCTGAGCCCATCTGGAAAAGTCCTGAGCACCTGATGTCCATGCTTGCCATAGCCATACTACTAGTGGCAATCAAACCAATTAATTTTAAAAACTGGATCACATGTGTCTGTATGGTTACAGTCATACCTCTTCCAACTTAGACTCTGTATTCTGCTAAAAAATTGATGATACAGTTTCCATTTGGTTTTGCATGGAAACATCTGGCAAAGTGCTGTTCTTTTGAAGAAACTACCCCCCTTACCCTTATCTGTGTCCACTTAATCTACTCCTTTTTTAATTCCATTTGCATTTCTAATAACTCTGATGTCAGTTTGACAGACATGATAGTTCTGTCATTAACCAAAAATGCAACATGTCCAAAATAAGTAGATTCCATTATTATCATTTGCAGAGCTGTCAGTTTGGTTTGGTACACTTATCTCCCTTTCATTCTTTGGTGTTGGCTGAAGTCAGACACTGAATACTTAATTCACCAAAATGATTGTGGGAATGCACATTTTCATGATGTATATAAGGCACAAAATGTTACAAGTCAGTTTCCATCCTCTAATAGTTGGCATGTATTTTGTGCAACTCTGCACTTTTAGAAACATAAAGAAAACCATAGGTTCTAAGAGAGAGACAGAATGGTACCTGAGGTCAATCACTGATGATAGGCAAGACATTTTTACTCGTTGCAGTCTCAAGACACAGTTCTGACCCGAGGAGAGGGCTTCGACTGTTTCTATTTATTTTTATAAAGCCGTGGTTAGTGATCTGGTCCCCTGTATTGTATGCAGGATGAGGAGAGGGAGTGCAGGAGGAGGAATTGCTTCAAACATTTGCCCCTCCAGAACCCCGCATGCCTTCAGCGTTGAGAAGAATTGGATTTGGGGTATAACTTTAAACATCCAGAACTTGAGTCCAGGGAAGTGCGGGATAAGATAGCTGTTCATGGCATCAACTTCCAGAATCACATTACAGGTGCAAACATGGGCACCCTGGCACCACGGAGTCTGTTGGGCTGACAGAGAGAAGGAGCATCTCTGCTACGGCCCGGCTCAGACCCCGGGGGCGAGGAGAGTCCTGAGCTCCCTGGGATTCCAGGAGGCCACAGGTCAGAAGCCCACTCTCCCTCCAGCATATGATATGAGCAGGCTGTCCTGTGCTGGAGGTGTCCAGCTGACAGGACAGACAGACAGTTGCGCGGCGGCCCCGTCTGGAGGGGTAATCTGCTCTCTCACAGGGTAGCCAGCCAGAGGAACCAGGCAGAACTACCTCCCTTTCCAAATGTGTGTAGCCCAAAGCTATCAGCAAATGCTCAAGTTGAAACTAGTTCTTCCTGTGTGTAGTGTAAATCAACAGGGGAAGGTCTAAAAGGATCTCTAACACACAATTTATGCTTTCACAGTCTTTTATCTTTCTCGTTCCCTAAGGTAATGGAGTAATTGCAGATAATTATTTCAGAGATTATTATCTAATTCATACCGTGAATCTACATGCCAGATACTATTCATTTAGTCAACAAGCACAGCTATTTTTAATTCCTATCTAGTCTCAGTTCAGTCTTTCAAAATAAATTAGCTAACTACTAATTCCACAATTCTTGGTGCTACTGGCAAGGTACTGAGAAAATTTGTGTGGATAAAATGCCTGTGCTTAGCAAAATTATGAATACACTTTAGTAAATCTGGTATCCAAATTAACATTAAAACTTAAAACATTAAAATATGTTCATATTGAGGCTTGAGAGTTAAAAAAACAAGGATGAAAGTATATTTCATTTCTGACTGCTGAAGGCAGAAAAAATATTATATTTATTTATGTCTTTTCTAATTATGTCCCAGGCATTAAGATAATTTTGGAAGTTTGCTTCATAATCTGTTGTTTTATTTTTTTCTCAAAAAAAATTTTATTTTGTCAAAGACATTTTCGTCTAGAACTGAAACTCCTTTAAAAAATTATGTTACAACAGCCATTTTGACTCTAGTTCTCAGCTGATTGAGTGGTTTCCCATACAGAAATCTTCTGAACTGATGAATTTACTAAATACAAAGAATAATTTAATCCATTTTAACAGCTTTCTAACTATTTCTGTGATAGCTATTTTGGATGACTGAGATGTTTACTTAGAACTATTAAAATATTCTTAACTTCTCTTTTTCTGATTACAGTTGTTTCATTGAAAAATAATTCCTTCCTTTCATGGATATAAAAGCTACCTTCAAGTTTCCCTTCGTATCTCAGCTATGAAATGGTGTAAAAATAAAAATTAGCCTTACGCAATAAGGAAATGCAGATCTCAGAGACATATGAATAGAGACCTATGTATATTATTTCTTTATTAGTTTATATTTTTTAATTTATTATCTATATTAGTATTTCCAATTTAAGCAATAAGAACAATATAAACAATCCATTTACTCTTCCATAGTTTTCAAACTCATTTATGATCAACAGTGAATGTTCTTTTCCAGACTAAGACATCTCCCAGAGTCCTAACAGCAAAATAATAAATAAATCATAAAGTGTAAGTAAGACTTGTTATTGAATATGAAAGTGCATTTCCTCCAGAATTACACTTTTGCTAATACTTGTACTTAGCATTTCCTTACAGTTTTATTCAGCCTTCAGCTACCCAAAGTCTAGGTTTTGACATTCAGGTTTAGCCAGATTCACAGCTATATATGGCAGAAGTGACAACACAGTAATACTACCACAGAGTGAAACTAAGATTTGAAAACCATTGCTGGTTTTCCATGTTTCTATCCATATATTAGCCCAACAGTAGAAACATGTGAAAATTAATAAATGCAATTTTAAAATCTCTTTTATACGTCCTGGTTATATTTAAAAGTTGACTTCACTGCAAGACAAGGCTTGGAGTGCTCCCAGACCCTTATGAACTGAAAAAATATTATTAGTAAAAAGAATATTTATAAAACAAAAGTCTGACAGAAATTACTGTTCTCCTCGTTTACAATATGCCAAATAATTTGGACTGACAGTCACTTTTAAACATAGTTATTTCTTCATTGCTTAGGCTGCTTATTCACTTTTCCCCAGTCACTCAGTGAAGAGAATGTTATTTGGATATATGCGGTCTCTTTTATATCTGGTTATAGGACTCGATCTTGAACTCACTAAATCCAGGTAGGAAGACTCCCATTGGCTTCAGCAACTTTTGATTATGCCGTGCTTAGGTCACTGATCCTCACAGATTCCCAAACACAAATACATGGAAATTGCTTGGGAAGAAGGGGTTGCATTTCTGAGAGTATATTAAGACACAACAATCTGCACTGTGAGCCAGTCAAACGTTCATTGCAGAGGGAGCTGGGATACTGTCATTGCTTCTTATCTTCTTCTTCCATATTTTATTTTGAAAAATAATTGAGAAGGCAGCTCTAACACAAGAATAACTTCTGAAAGACAGAAAAAACTCTATGTGCATCTTTCTAACATGAGTCATTTCTAACACCTTTATAAGGTAACAAAATGGATAAAACCCACTTATATTACTTTCAAGTCATGTTATAGGCTTTGTGGCTCAGTTTTTCATCCTGTTTTTCTTTATTTTAATTACATCCTTTACTGATAGCTGAATGGAATTAGCATTTTTATTTTAATGAGGAAGATCCCTGAAGCAACTGGGAAGCAATTTACAATGACAACTTTTTGCAACATTGACGTGTATATGGGAATACTATTAGAAACATACTACTATTTACACATTTTATAAATTAATAAATTAGAAATTTAGTAAATAGCTACATAAGATATGAACTGGAAAAGCCACTTCAGTCTCTGTTTTCTTTACAGCAAGCACAAGTAGCACAACAATGGAGTGGACAGGACAACACTTTTGCCAGGCTTTACAAACTGAGTAGAACAAGGTGCTTTGCTGTCACAGATTAATGAATACCAAATAAAGCTTCATTCTGGGTGGTTTCAAAATTCATTGTACTCTGCTCGAATGCTGTGGTTCACTAATATTAACAGTTTACTGGCTTCCCACTCTACTGAACTCATACTTCTGACGCGCACAAACATGTGTGAGCCCACCCTTCTTCCCAACCTCATCTATTTACCACAGTCAGCAAAATCCTACCCAAATAAATGGCTTGTTGGCATCTTGCCAATTTCTTGAGAGCTGTATCTTGCTTGTGCAAATGAAAGTCCTGTCATCTGCAGCAAGGGGATACAGCCCAAGAGGCTGCAAGTTTCAGCAGGCAAGCCTCCGTCTTGGACTCTGCAAGATAGATACTTGTTTTACTGTAGCTATTCCACTCAGTATTATAATGGCCTCACATTCTGCAGGAACACAATTCTTGTTGTTCCATTCTTTTGTTTTTCTCTTTTTCCATGGAGCTGTTTCAAAGTCAAGGTAAGTGTGAACTGACCTTAATATCTGAAAGGAGTGAGAGGTGTCTTGACATAATTTTTGCTAATTTCACATCCAAAGCTCAGTGAGCAAGTGCAATAGCACTGACAACTTCACATAAAAGCCACTTTCTTCAGATTAGGCTGTTTGTGTCATTGATTTTGCAATCAAATGAAACAGAGACTCTTGCCAATGACTTCCCAGAGTCTTTCTCAGAGTTAAGCAGCTAGTTCAAGGCACGCACTCTTATTTTCCCTCCAGCCGTGGGGATGATGACATCTATCTGAGGAGGGGATGTCAATGCTGCAGGGAATGCACACCCTTTCTCTCCTTCCATCACTGCGGAAGCCTAGACAAGGTGCCCAACTTCCACACACTTCGAGATTGGGCAAAGGAAGCCTACTGGCTCCTCTGCTACCTCCCAGGGTCCACCAACATGCACTATGGGCATGGTAGCCAAATCCCTGTTCTCACTGCTGGCACGGTAACGGTAACATTCACAGCCAGATGACACTGATCAAACATACTGAGCCACTCGGGCAAGAAGACATGTCAGAGAAATCCTGATAAAGGAAGAGATAAAGACTTTTCAGGAGGGGAGCGGAGTGGGAAAAGCTCACGCAGGGGCTCAGGAGCAGGTTTCTACGTGAGTTGCTACTATGCGGGCTCTCTGAGCAGTTCACACAACTTAGGCAAGGGTGCAGCACCCAACGTGTTTCATGGGAAGAGGGAAAAGCAAAGAGGATGATGCCCAGGAGGGAGCTGCAGGAATGCAAGCTGGAAACTGACGCTTCCAGGGTTTTGTGTGGGATGTTGCAATGGCTGAACACAAGTGCTTGGATTTGAAGGGCAGATGGAATGGAAAGGGTGGGAATCAAAGCAGCTGTCTGAGGGACTGTTGTTGCTGCTGAGGAAGGAATACGCTGTGCCCTGTGTCCGCCTGGCATGGTATAATGCAACAAGAGACACTGTAAGTGAAGGCTGAGCTTGAGTAACACCAGCAAAATAGCAACACCAGGCCAAAGAAGTACATGAAGGCAATATGAATCAGCTTTCCTTGGATCACAGGACACCAAAAATACCCTGGATCTGAATCATACTACTGGGACAAACACCATTAATTAGAAAGGACATAACACCTGCTTTTAATGATACAAGCTTTTAGATTAGTCCTCAGGGGAGGAAGCTTCCCCTGAAATCTCCTGGTATGTACTTGAAGATGATATGGCTCTTTTCAGGATAAGAGCAAATCTGGTCTAGGGAAGCCAGGGTCCCCAGCAGGTCTGGAGATCTGTCCCTCTGTTCTGCTCCAGTGGTGGATCTATGGCCTGTTGAGCTCTCATATCAATGTCAACCCCTTCCTGGGCTTCCCCTACTTGTGATAGTGTACCAGCAGGGAGGCAACATGCAAATATACAGTTGGAGCAAGACAGTAAATTATTTCTGCAACACACGGTCTTCAGTTCTCCTTTCATCCTGGGCTGGAACACATCCCGTGCTAGAAAAGTTTAAAAAAAGAATTCTCAGCTCAGCGCAGACATTAAAGCAATCTGTGACAAGGGTGCAGCTCTTCAGTGTCCTACACTGCACTTTGAGGGAGGAGCAGAAGGCACCAGTAACACAATTATTCACATGTGACTTAAAATTACTTGCAGTTGTCATTTATCAAATCTGCAAATAATTCTTTTAACTAAGCATCAATTTAGATTAAGAAACATGGACTCCTCTCTCATTGTGCATGTATCATGTAAGTCATAGCCTTAAAATGCCCAAGACTGTGAGTGTGCTACTGCTCCACATATCTGCAAGAATTTGTTCTTTGCTCATAAAATTATAGAGTAACTCCATTGACTTCCACTAGATAACTAAGTCAAATGAATTCACTTGTTAGAGTGAATATGTGTTCAATTTATAGCTGATTATGCTATCTCTTGAGGATAGAATTCAATTTTAAGTTTTTTTCTAATATGCAATCTGGTCAGCACCAATAACTTCTTGCAAATCACATTTCTGGGTAAATAATCAACTTTTTATTTGATTTTGTCCACAGTTCGATGGGATATTGACACATTATTTCCTTTGTTATGTATATCCTTCTTTTTCAAGAGAGAAATAATTTATATTAAAATTTTTATTTGCTTTTTACTTTTTATTATTTTGTCACTTACGTACTTTTGTAGCTTGAAACTGTTTGACAATATGTCTTTGGCTTTCATTGTCTCATAAGATGTTAAAGTTATTGTTCGTGTGGAAAAAACAATTCAGTTAAGGTTTTACAACCATGTGGGCAATTTTTTTTCCTCTAAACAGCACAAAGGCAAGCATGTAAGGACATGTTGGGGATGCACTGGCAAGTAATATAATTAAGTTCTTTTCTATCAGTTACATAAAGGCTTCTTGCTGGTTTATATTTGTTTCCCACTTTATGCTAACTTTGTTTATCAGCACACAGTCTCTTAAATGATTTCATTCTTCAGTTCATAATTTATTCATTGGAATTTGCAAGTAGTGGTAAATTGGCATGAAAAAAATGAAATAACATCCACATATGTTCTATGTATCTTCATATGAGTTCAAGAGCATTTGTACATGTGCTATTTGTAAGAGATAAATTTTACCTAAAGCTTTGTTTTAATTAACTTCTTGATTTTTTCTTATGGTTTATAGGATGTTGCTCTCTGGAAATCATGCACAAAGAAGTAGCAATGAAATTACATAAGAGTGTTTAAAAGAAAGAAATCTGGATTTAGTATTCATTAAAACAAACATTTCCTATAGTTCATCCTTTTTCCTACAGTACTCTTCATAAATGTTCCCAGGCCAAGATTTTAACACAGAAACTTGAGGTTATTCTGAAATTTTAATTTATGCTTCCAGGTAGGTAACTTTATTGAGTCTTAGTTTTTGTGTGCTTAATAGTTTTTGAAGTTAATTCATTTTTTAGGTTATCCAGGCATGGACTGAAAGACTTTAAACTTATACTGCCTTTTTTCTTGAGCTCTGTATATTCTGTAGTCTAGAGACATCCCTCAGTTCCCCATACAGGACAGTGATTACTGGCATTATTTCAAAAAGTCCCCCACAAAATCAAAACAATGCAAAACAAGAATTCTGGTTACACTTTCAACCATTAATTGTAGAAGTTACTATAAACAGCATACATTAGGCTGAGTTTGCTTGACTTTTATTTATAAAGCAGTCACCCCTCCCTTCCTAGCCCCCATTTTATATAAAACAAAAAGAGCAATTATGTGAAGGAAGTTCAGAGGTCTAAAAGATCAGAAGATATATTCTAGGAATAAGGAGCTGGAACTTTTTGAAACATTCTCAGGCTTTCCCAACAAAACAGATATTTCATCAAAACAGAAAAGTCTGCAAACCACGATGGTTTCTAAGAGTTTTAATGGAGAAGTTCATCTCTTCCCCTTATGTTTGGTGCTGAGCATGCTCACAGTTATGTTCCCTTTCTACCTACGTCCATGCACCAAGGCAATGACTTTAAAACCTATGCAACCTGTATATAAACTATATGCTATATGTATTATAAAAACATTCTGTTATGAGGAAGATAGAGTTTTAAAATGTCTAAAGGGTTTAGAAAATATTTGGTTTCTAAGCTCTTTTTATCGTCAATGGACAGAGCAAGATATTTCAGAGCCCTGTAAGATACACTTCTGTATCACCTTTCCTTTTGAAGAAGCTTCTCTCCCTCCACTGACTATGGCCTCCCTCTCCCTCCTTAATAGCGAAATGTTGAAAGATTTCATTTTCTTTCCATTTTAGAGTAGAAATAAACTGTGAAACATCTAAATTCCTCGCAACTGGAACTGTTGTTTCAGGACATTCCAGGAGTTCAGATGTTTGTAAGTATCTTACCCAGTGGTTCCAGATGTCTTGACCTTGGCTAGAAATCTCAGGAACACACATTTCACTATTAGTTCTTCCAGCTTTCCTGATTATTTTCTCATTCTTCTGTTTAAATTAAGATAAGAAAAAGGTAGAGATAAGTCTGCTTTCAGGTAAAAGGTGGCTCCATTTTTTTTTTCACAAAAGAATTGGGTATTTCCTTCATTTGGTCTAAGCTGGTTGTTCTAATTCTTAAGTGGTGGGACTTAGAAGAACAGAAACAGAACAAGTTGGTGAAGTGACTCACTCTCTGTAGATTTCTAGGAGAAAGACATGTTCTAGTGCAAGGTTATGAGCACAGCCCGATCTGATCAAGAGGAACTAGGATGTCTCTCTCCTATTCTGCCACTTTGCATTTCAAAATTATGCACAATCAGCATCCCAAAACCTAAGTGCATCAGAGTAGAACAGGTTCAAAGGAAGGGCCCAAACCCAGTCTAAAAATAACAGCATGATATACTGTAATTGTAATTCCCTAGTTTCACAATTACACTATCGGTTGTAGAGCCAGATTAATAATGGAGATCTGGGGTCATGGGGGAAGTCATTCTGTATTTTCCAATATTCACTTAGACATTTTTAAAGACAAAATGCAGTGATTTTTCATGTTTCACATACTTCTATCTTTAACCTAACATGGTAATTTTTTCCAAGCTGACTTGTTTCCAAGAGGATCTTAGGTAATCTGGGCAACTGCAAAACAGCTCCACTCCCTTAGTACCCAGAAAATCAAAGATCAAATGAAAAGCCTTACATATTATTTCAGTTGAAGAGCTCAAAAAATTTAGGGAACTCCCAGCTGTGTGGTGACAATACAGCCAGACTACTAGTACTGGCTCAAGGAACCCCGGTGACTATACGGCCTACCAACTTCAAGGGTGAAGAGAGAAGGTTCTAAAGTGTTAACAGCTGCATTGTTAATTTACTATCTTATTGCTCTCTGTGTTCCTGAAGTGCACAGTTCATGTGTGTGTGTCTACATATATATCTAATTTGATATCTCTGTGTAAATATATATACACACACAAAAACATGAACATATACAAAAAATAGACTGTGTATTTATACACACATATATTTAAAATATTTTAATCAAAAAAAGCTTTTCTAGTCCTATTTGAAACTACTGATAAAGTATGGTCTAGCATGTATTATATTACACTATATACTGGACCATGTTTTATAACTATTAGACCAGCTCTGGTTAAAAGTTTGAGCCAGAAATGACCACTGGTTTTATTTTACAGTTTTGCTTTTGGTTTTAGGGAGCTCTTTGGGATAGGAATCATGCCATCTTCTATGTTTTATTTCAGTATAAACATTTCAGAGCACAAAGCCAAATTTTAAACAAATGCAGGGCTTAAATATTCTTTTGGATGACATGACTCTGCAGTCAATGTTAGCGCACACTCAGGCATCAGGACCTACAGTGACATGAAGATTGAGCCTTTCCAGGCCATTCCCTCTTGCTATGTGACTAGTACTAGTGCTTTAGAAAGATCAAAGCATGCTAAGTAACCAGGTGCACATCTCTTGCTTCCTTCACCTGCAAATAAAATCTAACATCTTATTCTGCGTGGGCTAGGCAAAGAACAAGCATTTAGTCCTCCATTTCTGTGGCCTACAGGACAACTACTAAGTCATTGATTACTGCACCTCATAGGCTTGCAACCACCTGTCCACTGTCTAATATTACTGATTTCTGGAGTACTGTATATACTGTAATTTCAATCAAAATAATTGCTGGTAGTGTGCAGGATCTTTTTTTTTTTTTTTTTTTTCTAACTAAGAAGAATCACTCTCCACAACTTAATCCATCGAGGACTCCCACATCAGAAAAATAAGATGGAAACAATGTATAATATAATGCATCCACAAGGGGTTCCAGATGTCTTTCTTCATCAGTTCAAAGTATTTTAAGTGTGCTTTCTCAGATGTTGTGTACAGATAAATTGGTGTATTTAATTATGATGATAAATTGCTTATTGAGTGGCATAATTTTTTTTTATGTGTAATAATAACACACACTTGTAGGATACTCATGCAGCGAGGCACACAATTAACTTCCCATGCAACTGTGTCATATAACACAAAAAAGTTTGAAAAAACACTTTGAGGGTGTGCATTTTCATTTCACACTCTATGACAAAATGTTCCCATTTTTCTTAGTCTGAGAGCTCTTGAAGAAGGCTGCATGTTGATGAAACGACATGGAAAGCAGGCACACATGATCAGAGCTTATCACTTGCATTGATACATTTTTTTAATGACTTAAAGACAGAAGGGTGCCGAAACCAATATAGATCTTTCACATGATCTACTTTGGAAATAAATAAAAAATCTATAAATAGTTATATTTTTATATTTTACTTATGAACTACACAGAGCATTTAGAATGCTCAGACCTCTACTTAAGACTTAATTCTCAGTTTTAATCATCCAGAGTTGAAAACATAATGTTTTACATGAACATCTGGTGATAGTGATTGGAAAGAAATGAGGAGAAAATGAAAAAGCATATGAAACTTAGAGTTCACGGAGAACCTACTGAATCACATTTCTTTTAAAATTTAATTTTGCTTTGTGCTGAAAGAAACCAAGAGGTATTCTCTATCTATAAACAACTGTGATTCCAATATAGCAAAGATGTCCTGAATTTGTTAAGTGTTCTTACCAGAGCAATCTGTCATTTAAGCTTTCTTACTGCCCTGTTGTGAAATTCCTACCACACTTTACACATATGTGTCACATTTACCTTGTTCAATTCAGCAGGAACATGACCTTCTTTCCAGTAATTTGTAGACCACCATCATGAGCCCCCAGTAAAACAAGAACCTTGTATTCAGGGTTTTAGGTTTTGTTCATAAGGCATTATTCATGGCAGATGACAGTCTGTTCCTTCAGAGAGTGATACGGAAGCTCTAGATATAAGACACATTTACAGTTTCTTTGGACAATAGGTGACCTCCTTGCAGTGAGTTTGTTCTTTGGCTAAATACATATTGGCCTATCAAATTCTCCTTTTCATTCTAGAATACCACCAACACACTGACAAACAACAGATGATTACATTTTGGCAGCAAATTAGAGAGTAAGGATCAACATGCGCTTCGTAGCATGCAAGAGGTCTTAATGGGATTGAAACCCGAAACTATCCACATCTCAGTATTACGTTGCAGCAAAAAAAATATTGCTTTAGAGCACTGACAAATACCAGAAGAGTTCTTAGAGACAAGAATGACTAATGGAGTACATCACTAACACAATATTAACCACAAAAAAAAAAAAGTCGGAATTGACATCAAAGCTCCTACAGCAACTTTAATTATTACCTCTATATTTAGAAAATCTAAAGACTCCACATCAGATTTCACAGTTTTGCTAGCTATTATGCAGAGATAGTTCAGCCCAGCTGTAGTGATAAAGGCTAGGAAAAAGCAGTGGATTACCCCTCTTTTATAAGTGGGAATTGGCCCACAAGGAGACCAAAACATACACCTGTGGTCATGCTGGACTGTGTCACAAAACTGGGAGCTACGCATTCAACTTCCTCTCCACAGTTGTGTGATAAACAAATGCCATCTCACTGTGTCCACACTTCTAGTTCATATGAATATATGCTCTGCCCATAATCCAAAGTGACCAAACCTATGAGACTGAATTAATGTAGTGCTGAGCAAAGAATAAGAAATCAACCCTGTCACAGATGGCACCCCATGAAATCCAAGCTCTCCAGGTTATACCTTGTAAGTATATGTCAGTTTAAACATTCATTTTCTGTTTCCTTTACCTTTCACATTTGGTCTATTTCATGACACGTGTAAGAGAGAAAAGCAAAAATTTTCTTCTTTTTTTATACAATGGTGATGGTGAACAATTTTTGCAAATCCTTCCCAGCTACTGATTTTGCTTGTTATATTTGTTCGTGATTTATCAACCTAAGTACTTCTTTATGTAGACTGTCACTGCAATTAGTTTTTCCAATTATTAAATGATTTATTAATGATTTTTAAATGTGATTCAATTCTCTAAAATTACTCTCCTTTGAGACAAGATTTTGACAAACTAAAATATTGCATTCCCAAATGCATAAACTGCCAACATTTCAACAATGTTTTCTGTTAGTAGGAATAAGTGTAGCCATTATTAGTGTAGTGTTTCTTTTAATTACAGAATTAGACTGTGCCTCCCAGCTATCAACCCCTAAGACTTCTATTAATATAACTGCTAAAATAGAACAGTTTTTCTCCATTATGACAGCAATGATGGACTTCCTGTATTGTCAAAGTGAGCCTCAGCCATCTACCAACTCCCAGAGTGGAGTTACACAGCTAGTTGAGCTTACAGGTATGTAGTCAATGGCTATGCACACTGTGTATTTTTTAGGGCTAAATAGAGACCTGCAAGTAAAGACCAGAAATCAATCACTTCAGGTTACTCTTAAAAAAAAAAAAGATGAAAGGAGAATATTTTGTATTGTTCCAACAGAAGGATGATGTACTAGAATTTCAATTTAGCTTCGGTCTCTTCATGTAAGCAGCATGTAACACATTACCACACCTTTCTTTTCTCCTCACATGAAATCAAAAACATCAACCTTGCATGATAAAATTACATCATTTTGTTCTATAATCCTTTTTCCTTCTTTTTTCTGCTTTATTTTTAAAATCACCACTTAATACTGTAGATAAATTCAGGGCAGTTTATGGCTTCATATTCACAAAGGACATACTTAGAAAAGCCATTTTTCTGTATTGCATATTTCTTCTGCATTAACAATCAGACTTTTACTGCTGGTTGGGTTTATCTAAAGCTATTTTTAAAATATTTTTCCTCCTACTTATGAAAAAGTGATGCTATTGTTGGCCAGAACATTTGCTGGTAAGATACATGCTCACATCATCATAAAACATATGACTGGTAGATTATGTGCTAGTGAAAGAAGATATGGTGTTTAAGTATAAAATTTAACTGTTGAGAGCTGCAAGAAATAATCAGATCATAATAGTATTTTAAATTAAAGGAGTTTAGGATCACTGATTAGGCTTTTACTGCTACATTGACATGAGGATCACACTTCCCCTTTTAATACTCTCTTTAACCCCCAGCTTTGTCACTGGGAAATTAAAAAAAAAAATTATTATCAAGAAATGTTTGTTTATAAGATGTTGACTGCATTTCTATAGCTAGTCATCATCATTCCACCGAAAAAGTGTATTCCTAAACTGGAATACTAGTGCCCTCGTTGTCAACTAAAACAAACACCAGAGAAAGCAGAATACCAACCAATAAAGAGAAAGGAAAAAAAAAAAAAAAAAAAACCAAACAAAACAAACCCATCCTTTTTTCTCTTTCTAAGACTCATAAAAAAGTGACTTGACAAAACTGAAAGTAAGTTTTACGAAGTTGCATTAACAGTACTCGAAATCTCCCTGTTAAATGCACTGATACGTCTTAAGGTCTGCATAAGCAGTTAAACCTCTGGAGGATGGGAGGCTGCAAAGAGCCCAGCACGCCCCGTGACAGCAGTCGGGACCTCTTGGAGCCTTCTGGATCTTCTTCCCCGACAGCATTTTGGAGCCCTGTGCCCTGGCAGCTCCTGGGCAGGCAGGGCACGGGCCGCAGAGGACGGGCCGGGCCGCGGCAGCGCGCAGCAGGGACATGGCGAGGGGCCGGCCTGCACCCGCCAGCCTGGCACTGCCACCCCACCAGGCCAGGCCCCACGCGGTCGCGCTCCCTCCTCCACCTGGCCACACGTAGCCACGGGTCACAAAGTCAGGTTTTGCACGCTAGCAGATAGAGCTTAAACGTTAACAGCTGTCCGTGTTTCACTTCACGCTGCTGTGTTTTTAACCCAGTTTCCCCAGAAACACAAAACACACACACACACACACTCTGTGGGTATGTTGTTAGCCACTTTTCAGACATACTGTACATTACAAGAAACACACAGTTTGTTATGCTGACAAGCACAATTTGTCATTTGTTCAAGTTTGTCCATGTAAAGTTGCCAAGAGGTTTAACAAAACGTTATGTATTCATTTGAACTCTGTGTTCCTCCAGCCTTTGTTGGACAAAAAACATGGCCAATACTACGTGTTCCAGCTGCAGGGATTTTTATTCTCAAAATATACAGGAGGATGACTAAAGGGTTAGCTATACACAGCACAGAAAACCGAACAAAGAGGATCTCAGATTCTCCATGTTTAATAAAACAAGACAGCACAGATAATTTATGGCAGCTCTGAATTGTAAGCACAACGCATCGAAAGGTAAGGCTGTCTAAAAGTACCAGCCACTTCCCACACACTCTCCGCTCCTTGGCAAAGACAAAGTTATTTCCAACAGGAGCAGGCATTCCTATGCATCCTGGTTCCCTTCTTATCTTCCTCTTTCTGGGCCTCAGACCGCAACAGCCCTTCAGCACATCCTTAATATTAGCTTATAATATTAACCATAAGGTCATAAGATCATCAGTACAAAAAAATCTGCTTAACTCTCATTTATTAAAAAAGGAAAGAAGAATTGGGAACTTTCATAGGTGCTTTATGAAGTAGAGGCTATAGATTGTAACCTCAAAGAACTGGAGAATTTTCTTCCTTCCATTAAAGTTAAAGGAATGACAAGAAAAAAGAATTCAAGGTACTATAAATCAAATAAGCTAATCCAGAGTGGTTTCAGCTTCTTTTCTCCCCTATTCTCCTACTCCCCAATTTCGAAGGCTGGCATTAAAGTCCCAAACATGTGACAAGAGCTCTCTGAAAGGTTTGGTTTATCTGGCAAGCAACGCAATTAATGTGATGTACGAGGTGCCACTGGACCATGCAGGTGTCTGCAGCAGCATATTTAAGACCTGTGAGGTTCCAGTAGCTATTTAGGGTTCTTTTTTCTTTTTCATGATACGCATTTTGCTTCTACACAACAACATCTGTGCAACATTTTTATTGCATCTACAGTTTATTGCATTGATACATCATTACCTTTAATACATTTACTTCTCGGAGAGTTCTGGGAGTTTGTGGTCACTGCAGTTACTCCTCCCTGACTAAAACACCCTCTTCAGCTGCTATAAATCCTGCAGTTGGCAAAGTGGATAGCAAATAATCTCTTCTCTAATAAGAAAGATGACAAATGAAAGGAGAGAGCAACAGGGAGATGCATCTTCTAAATGTGCACTAAAAAAGCTGGGACACCTCCAGGTGATTTTTGTACTTCCTAAACTAATGGATAACCAACTGACTGGAAAGAACTGGGCATAATGAGCGGAACAAACTACTGCAGCCCCATTTCCAAATCTCCGCCTGCCCTTTGGCTGCCAGCAGTAGCACTGCTTTCTTCAGTTCATAAAGACCTGGGAGCTGCACTCTCCCTCCCGCGCCTGTCCCCCTGCTCCTCTCAGGAACAGCACGTCTGCAAGGAGACATTCAAAAGCCAGCATGGAGAGTCCCCGTTTCTGGTGACTGACTTACCACGCTCACTGAATAAGCACTACACCAGTCATCTCCACGCAAATGTCTAGCATGGGGGCAATGTTACAGAGTATTTCAAGGACAGTTAAATATCACTCACTCTATGGGCCCTTCATATTAAGCATGAGATATGATGGCAACTGCCAGTTGTGAATTTAATTGCTCTCAGTCAGAAATTAGTCACCTTTTATTATACTTTCCTTTCCTCTCCTCCATAAGCCTTGCTATGATCCAGCACGCTGAGGAAATCATGGACAGGTGGGATGCAGTGTCCATGCTTGAAAGCCTTGTGGAACGCAGAGGGATTCTGCCTGTCTGAGACACAGAAGAGACCACTGTCATGGTGGGATCTGTGTTTTCAAAGGGATGTGGATTTTTCACGGTGGGCTTGGTGGATTCAGGGGGAGTGAGACACCAGAGACACAGTTTCAGATATTCAAGCCTTTCAAGAGGACTTGGTGATAGCCCATCTCTATGATAGTTCCTGCTGTCTAAGCTTTGGCAGTACATCTAAATGCAAAACAGCTGAGAATAAGGAGTCTTTGTAACAGCAGCAAAAAGACAGCGTAACTTCTCTGCAGCTGAGCCATGACAGGCAGGAACAAGAACAAGTCCTCTTAGACAGCTGCTTAAAGTTTATCCTTCGCAGCCTGATCCAGACTATTCTGACATGAGAGCTTTCACCCCCAAAGACACCTCATAGCAATACAACAGGACATATGCAGCAGTATAGGGATGGCAAAACAGAAAGAAAAAGAATTCTCAAGAGCCAAGAAGAAAATCCTACTTGTATATGGTATATCAGTGGAGCTCTTAAGATAGGAAAAGATTTTAGCGAACTTTGAACATCTAATTCCTTCCAGCATTATGGAAACAAAGTTGTCATTCATTCTACAGTCCCTATCACAGCCAAGTATATCCAGCACTGGAAAAAAATCTGTAGAAAGGTACAAAATGAAAACAATTAAATTTCCAGTTATCACAGTATTTTTTCAAATATTTCTCTCTAACAAGACAGAGAGATTTATTTCAAACAAGAATTGCTTTCAGAAAGACAGAGAAGCCAATGCTATTAATTCAAATGACAGTAGAGCAAATTTAACATTAAAGTAGTTCCCACTCTCTAAAATTGTTTTGTTTTGTTTTGTTTTGTTTGTAGTGAATTATAACACTTTCAGTATAGAAAATTATATCCCAAATAATGGTTTGAATACCACCTTCTTGGACCAGCAGCTATGTGTTGCCTAACACTGTTGAGCACTGATCTCAAGGCACTGACCTGTGCCTTGTGACACAATTTTCAGTAATTCCTACTTCTCAGAATTACTGGTGAAACATTTACTGACTAGGATAATTCTGAGTCTTATCATAATGAAAGAATTAAAGAATGAAACACCTACAAGCCAGGACCCCAGAAGTGTCCTCCAAGTGGCAGGAGGATCTACAGTAAATGGATATTCCTTTAAGCAAGAGCAATTAACTTTCTTTCCCCTGGGCCAGAGGCTTATATCTGCGTGTGCCTGTGAGACAGAAGACTCACTCCATAGGCTTTAAAGAACCGAGGATAAATTAAAGGGAATGTGGTCCTCTGGAGGAAACCCTACTAGTGTCATCACCAGACTGAGCAATGGGACTTGGCTATGCTGGCTAAACAGCAGAGGCCTGGGGCCATTTGTCACTGTCACCTTTGGCCATGCCTGCTGATTCATTGTCTTTCACAGCCAGGAATCCAGATTGCTTAACACTGGTGCCTCACACACCAGTACAGCTTTGCATGGGTGTACTAGTCATACAGGCCTGCTATGAGAGCCACACTTCAACTGCTCACAGGTCACACAGGCTGCCTCTGGCTTAAAAAACTATACCTGTAAAATTGCTAACAACATTTAAACACTTGCATGGAGTGTGATTCCTTCAGGAAATGATTTTTAAAAATACCAGTGGGTAATGTGCAGGGAGCACAGTAAAACCCACATATTAGACACATATTAAATTATACGCTACCTGTCTACATAGATGTAGAAGATTTCAGGGCATACAGTTTAAATTTGTAACAACAGTACCAACAAAAACTATAAACAATACAAAACAGTGCATATTTTTACAATAATACAAATTTTTCAGACTGCTTTCATGTTGTATGTTTCAAATACGCCTTGGCCAGAGTAGTATTTAATAAATGAGTAAAAAATAATATATTATGGAACTTCTGATGGCTTATCTTCCTTTCTCAGTGCCACAATTCTCTCATACAGACCTGCTTCCTACTTCCTAGTACAGTCTCTTTTGATCATATACACCTCAAGGTCCAACCGCAGGAAGGACATTTAGAAATATGAAAAAATGACAAGTTAAAATTTGCTAAAATTACTTTTTTCTATAGGCAATTTGTGAAAATAAATGCAACAGGTTAATACAAAAACTAAGAGACTATTGGATGTAAGGCACAACAGTGATAAAGTATGAAATATTGCAAAAGATATTATATTAAATTAATTATTGTATTACAGAACATGAATCACTCTCTAACTCATGATGGAACACAGAAAATGTGTTCAACAGGCTTTTACTAAGCCAGGCAAAAGAGAAGGATTTAAGGCTGCTCTGCAAGTGGTGATGCCCTGAAAATCCAAGCTGTTTCCTGCCCCTTCTGCCACTGCTGAGGGTACACAGGTTGACTCAAAGGACCTTCTAGAAGCCAAAGCCATGCCTCCAGCTCCAGCTCCCAGGGCAGAAAGACTGCAAATGGGCAAAAAGACTGCAACCCAACACTGGTGTGGTATTTCTTCTGTGTTCCTCTGTGACAGGTGGCATTGATGATCACTGCTGAAAGAAGGATTCTGGAGAATGATACTTTGCCGTGCTATCAGGATACTAACAATAGCAATCCCTCCCATCCTAAAGGCTACCTAATATTTTCAGTTTCTTACATACCCATTCCTGACAGACAGTTCATCCCAATATCCACATTCAGTTTATCATTCATTCCATTCTTCTCAAGTCCATTGCTCAAGAAACACAGGTGATATTAATTATCTCCTTCCTGGACAAATAATATGACAGACTTGTCCTCACTATCAGTGATAGTAATGGCTGCCTGAGAGGTGGCAAATGAGGAGCTGTCAACCTCAATATCCCATCCACTTCAGTACCAGCAGCAGCAACAAGAACTGGCCTGTTCCACTGGCATCCTTCAAATTTTTTTACTGTTTTATACAAATTTCTTTATCTTATGTAAGCAATTAATAAATGACCTTATGGCCATCTACAGTATGTGGTTTTTTCCTTACCAGAGGCCTAGAAGCATCACTTGGTGCAACTTCAGTGCAAATAACACTAAAAATGTCAAAAGAATTTGGATGATATTAACACCAAACAAGAACTGAACAAATAGCAGAGAATACAACTCATTATTCTAATCAATGGGGTGAAATTACTATGCTTCTCTGAACTGTTAACAGCTGAAGAAAGCTAAACAAGAATGAACAGGGTAACATGCTGTGCAATGCAGTATTAACTATTTAAGCCTCTTTATTTAGCCTGTTCCAGTCACCCAGAAATTTAAACTACATTTTATACTTCCTTAAGTTGCCAAAGATTTTTCATCAGTGAGTAAAAAGGCAGGTCTAATTTCCAGAATATACCTGCAGAATTCTATAAACCCACAAGAAGTCTATCAAAGATTTCATCTCTACCACTGCCATAAAAATACACTCATCTTTATAAATGAATTGCAAAACAAAAAAAAAAAAACAACCAAACAACCAAACGAAAAAAAAAAAAAAAAAAAAAAAAAACAAACACAAAACAAACAAGGGCACTCCATTGATATGCAGTCTCAAATATATTTAAACAACAGTCAGGAAAATGAGCACATAGCATGATATCTTGTTTTGCAGGTTTGCCTTATGTATACCTGTGTCCTAACTGATTTTTTCCAGTGTTAACTGATTGTTTTCTGCAAAGGAATAAATCAATTACTGGCAGTGGCCATAGTTTGACTATGAAAAAAAAAGAATCTTTTCACCTCTAAGACATAATCTCAATGATGAACATAGTATAGTTGATTCTCTGTATGTTTTTCAACACATGCAGCTTCCATGGATTAACAGACAAAGCAAGAACAAATACGTGCCATTGCACAACTGTTTCATACAGCAGACACACATTACTAACAATAAATGAAGCATTCAGTAGAGAAATATAGACATTTAAAGTGAAAGTGCAGGTTTTTTTCTGTAACAATTAGTAGTACGGGATTTTTGAATCAGATAAATAAATACCTACATTTTTAAAAACCCACAAAACCAAACCATAGACAGATGCAGAATCAAACTGGAACAGGTGAGGCCATAATTGTATATCGTTATTCCCTAACTTCAGATGAACTATATCCATGTAATTGTAGCCAGAAGTCACAAAATCACTTACTGCAAGTTTTCTAAATCCTTTTTAAGAGAAGCTAACTGGGAAGGCAGTTCTAAAACAGTCTTAAGTTTTTTTAAAGTATTTATAATTAATACACCTCAGTGGAGAGAAAGGAGAGACACGTTTTAAGTCGAACAGCTCAATAGTCTCAAGGCTTTTTGTCAGCAAAGCATTTTGTACTTCAGTTGTTAAGAAAATCCAGGGAGACCCGGTAGGTCTTGCATGTGTTACAGGTCAGTGGCTATTGTTATTTTGGAGACTGGTCAGAGAACTGTGGCACACAATGTGAAATTTCAGCTTTGCTGGAATCTGCTGCTTGTTCTGGATAGTCAGTCATCCCATTGATTTGCACTGACTCTTGCTTGGCCCTCTCTGTGGGTCTCCCTCAGGAAGGGTCCGTCACACCTAGTGTAAATGCTCCAGATGTTAGGCAGTCATCCAGGCTCCTTTACAACAGGAGAAAGGGAGCAGCATCTCCAGAGGGTGACTCATCTCCCACAGCAGATATTTATCTTCTGATGGGATGAACTACCATTTGCACATGTTTCTCTCTTGGTCTGGTCTCAGTGAGTAGCATCAGAGTAGCTGCGGCCATGCAAGCTTAAGGACTTACGTACAGCAAAGCTTGTCATTAGAGGCAATACCTTTTACTAGAATACCTTGTCAAAACATAAAGGGAGGTGAAATGAATCTCATTGGATGTACCTGACAGCAAAAGAGAAGGAATCACATCATCTTAACAGGTGTTATAAATCATGCACTTACATACACACACACACCAATTTCAAGGCGCACAACCATGTCATGTTCTTACTCTCAGTAAGACTGTGTTTGGATGTTAAGGTTTATAGATTTTCTATCATCTTTGCAGATTTTCCATCATTTACATCTCAGATGGTTCCTGGAATCTTTATACTTGTCTGTAATTGACCCCAACTTTACCAATGCTTCATGGAAATTCAGCAAGACAGCTACTCTATATGACTTTATTAACCTCACAGTAATGCATTAGTACCTGTCTTGTATAATTTATTGCCTTGTTCTTTCCCCAGGGAATCACTGTATGTGTACAATGCCGTGTGCTGATAAAGTTCATGTTACAGCATTGGGTCACTGTCCTACAGGTTGGGATGGCCACCTAGCAGTAAAGATTGTGTCATCGTCTCCACGAACATCCACATAAGTTTGCTGTGATTGAAGAATCCAAGAGAACAGCTAAACTATAGCCTGACATAAGGGTCAGAAAAACAACATTTTAAGAGTAGAGAAAAACACACTGCTCAGAATCAGTGACCTGCTTACTTAAACATCCTACACTCTCTTCACAGAAATTATTAAATCCTGAAAGAATATTTTCAAAACACTGCAAAAAAACTACACTAGCATGCAGCAATGATGAAAACCATTCTCTGTGTCCTTCACTTTCCTGTACCTAACTTGGGGAAAAATATTTGCCAGTGCTGACATAAAAATCATATGCACGATTTAAGATAGCTAGAGACACAATCTTCTTGCAGATAAATATTATCAGTAAGTTTATTGAGTGTGACTCTGCTTCAAAGCTCCAGTTTGGGTTAGAGAGGAGTACGTGGAAGAAAAACTGAGGAAAGCAAATATTGTTTCACTACATTTTCATTTAGTCAAAAAAAGCACTTATTTTTCATTAAATTTTTCCAGAATATTCTTTGCTAGTTCAATCTGATGTTTGAAAAAATTGGAGTGGCCACGCTCTCAGTCTATTTTTCTGTATGGAGTTTGCCAGTGGAAAGGGCTCTTTGTCAAAACACGTCAATTGATTTTACAGGGCAAAACATCTGTAGCACTTACTAGCTTAACAAAAGTTTTTTTACTTAAAAATAAGAAAAGGGGGAGCTTTTATTTATATCGTCTTTTACTTGGGAAAAAATAATATGAAAGCAATAACTCATTTGATAAAGTCATATCAGACCCCAGTACTTTGTGGGTGGTTAAAGATGAAGACCATGAATATAGCTGAAATATGACAGCATATGGTTTGACTAAACACCTTATCATTATTTATGTATGCAATGTCTATATTAGTGAATTTCTTTGTCTTCAGTACATTGATATACAACATTGATACATAATATCTTAGAGAACTCAGTTTGGGGGATTTTTTCGCATCTTTACAGAAAGACTATTGCGATCATGACTGCTGGAAAAGGTTACTCACTGATTGACTCCATGAGTAAGACGCATTTTAGATATGACATTAACATGTGAGTTCTTAATTTCATTAAAGAAAACCCCTTTGGCTTTCCACATTTCTCCTCTAGATGTCTAATCCAAGGTAACTTTTTAAAAGGAAAATGGAACCTTTTGTTCTTCTTCCAGCTCTCATACTTTCAAAAGTCGACCACCTGCTGGTACATTTGCTTTGATTTAGTAGTTTAAATTTACTCCACCTGCTTATCTTTCCTTTCTACAAAGTAATAAACCCCAAAAATCTGTGCAGGTTGTCTAGAAACCTCATAGGAAAGATATTTCTGAAACTCTTCCTCTCCCCCTCTTATATTTTCCTTGGTTCACATGAAGAAAATTACATTATTTACATTAGGAACATTGTGGTGAAACTACTGTGTCCATCAGAAGCAAAAATCTTCTGTGATATAATTGATACAAAAAGAAAAAAAAAGAAAAAAGAAAAGAAAGAAAGAAAAAAAAATTTATGTCACTCCATATATAAATGCAAATTTTACTATTTTCTAAACTTGCAATATCGCAAACCAGACAAGGAACTTCAGTTCTATCCATGTTTTTCCATCCTCATGTGTTAACAAAATAACATTTCCCAAAGCACTAGGGTAGGTTGAGTCTAGGGTAAAGTATACTCCCATTCTGCTGGAGTGTTGCCTGATAAATAACTGTGTAAGAAAGAGGCCTTGAGAGGTATGAAGGAAGGCCAGTGTCCTCAGATGGGTAAATTAAGACCAGAGTACAAGTGTCACCATAGTGGGAGTCTGTCCTTTTAGAACTGCTCTTAAAGCATTATATTCTTGATTTTATGATATGGTTTTGCCAAGCCTCTTCTCTCAAGAAGCAGAGCTATTCCTTCCTTCATCCTACTGGTTGCTGTATAATCTCTTCCCTCCCATATTTTGGCTTGTCTTTTTCTTCACCGACACTTCCAAAGAATTTCTAAGGTTTACTGGACAGGAACTTTGCAAGTTCAGAGAATTTTTACTTCTAACACCATACTACATTAAAAAGATCAATGGCTGCTGATTAACACGTGCTAAAAAAAAATAAATTAAATCTTAACAAAGAGATCTGTATAACAATAAGTAAAGGGTATTGTTATGTCAAATGAATGAAAAGAACAAATAAATGAAGTTAGAGAATAATTTTCCTTAATACCACAAAATTCTACCTAACCATTATTTCAAACCTCCTCTTTTTTCCGAGAAATCATTCACTATTACATATGTGTTATTTTACAGCTGAATCCTTTTTTAAAACCTTTGATATGATTTCAGATTTCATTTTGTTTCCCTTCCAATAAAAAAAAAAGCACACTTTCGAAAGAAGCATAATTACTAATAGAAATATATTTTCATGTTTTTCTGTGAAATAGTCATCTTTCCTTCCCATCATGATTTTATTTTTATTTCCTTTTCTCAAAACCATTTTACATCTAAAGCGTTTTGCCCCTGCTTCTGTTAGTAAGCTAAAATGACATTAGGTCATGAACTACACATAAATTAGGTGAGAATTGAACTGGAACGGCTAATGAGAGTTTTTACTACAGTGTTAGTGGGCTCCTATGTCTGTCGCATGCATTTATACCTATCTGGGACACAGTTTTTCTTCTCTGAACCTTTAAACTAATAGCTATATTAGAGAGAGACCACTCAGCAATGCAGCTACTAGACTGAGTGAAAGATCCAGTCCCTCTCGTTTCTGAAGAGCAACAGGTCTGTTAAGATCACAGATGCCAACTGGCATGAAAATTCTCTGATAGCGTATGAAAGATGGAAAGCAGATCAGTACTAGTGAGACATAGATTTGTAAGCACACACACACACAAATCTATGGGGATACATACAACTGATTCATAATTTGATTTTTAAATTCCAACACGATTAGAACAGCTTGGAAAAAAAAAAAAAACCTCTGATGATAAAAATGCTGTGGAATCCATGAAAATCTTGCTGAAGTGGAAGCAAAGCCAAGTGTTATTAGAGCACTGGGGATTACGCCTCCGTTATCTAGTGAGATTCAAGGCTTCATTGTACAGTCCTAACATATGCAAGCAAAACCTTAGAACAGTGAAAAAGTTCACACCTCCGGTACTGAAGTTCGGCCAGATGCCAGAGGTCTATTAATAGAGCTCTTAAAACCCAGGGAGGGTCTCTGTACTGTCTAAGGCACTGCTCTCAGAGTTGACAAGGTCAGCTAAAATTCCCGTGTGAATTCAGTGACTGCAATTGCAAGGGCCAAATTCCTCTGGACACATCTAAGGTATCCTGGCATGAGAAAGTGATAAAAGAGCCACAAAACCCATCTTATCTCCTTCAAACCTGAAAACACCCTTTGAAAGTTTTTTTCACCTTGTTGTGTTCTCTTTCATTTGACCATCGGCCAAATCACTCAGTAATCTCAACAGCTTCTATTAGGGGTAAGTGGATTTACGTCACTGTTTTCCCCAGAGGAAATCAGATCACAGCAGGTTGCTAACACACTTTCTAGAACTGATGATCAGGTCACATACAACAAAAAACTCTCAAATTTTATTCCGTTTTCTCCTTTTCCTCGTTTAAACTCTCTACTGAATTTACAGTGTTTTCTTTCAGTAATAATGAACATCTGTGACAGGGAAGAAGCCAAAATAAACTCAGTGAAGGAAATTCTATGTAGTTATGCTAAACAAGTTTTATTCACAGGTTTAGGTTTCCTATTAAAAGGGGTACATAATGTCTTCCTGCCTCACTTTATGTGTTATTATATATATTACTGAAAGTAATGTACACAATACCAAAGGTTTGCCATGTTCTTCAGATGACTTTTCACTCATATTATCTTGGAATGAAAAGCAGTTGTGCAGCTTTCAAGTCATAACAAGGGGATCAATGCTTATTGTGTGAAATGTTTTCCTTTACCGTCATGATGAAAACCAGCCGGTGCTGGTAGGTAACCCACTATAAGCAATTCAGCCATCAACCATTATCTAGGGCAAGTGTTGACCTGGCCTCAGACAAAACCCTTATTGTTCCCTTTGCTGTTTCTTTGGCTTTCCCGCCCTATGTTTAGTTATGATATGTAAATTGTACATGAAAAGAAAAACCCAAGGTAATTCACTCCTTTCCAGATGCAACAGTTGGAGTTGGCAACAAGTCATAATAAAGTGATGCTATGATTATGCCTTTTTGATTATGCTGCTTTTGCAATATAATGTGGATTTAAGACGTGATCAGTGGTTTCTACACCTATTTCATGTCTTCAGAAGTATACGAATCCCTTTCCTTCTTTAATACTTTCAAATACCTCAGTGCTATTTGGCTGTGACCATCACTTTATACTTTTTCTCATGTGCTGCACTGCAGTATCCAAGCAAAAGAGACTGAGGGACTTCTGTAGCATTTTAAGAAAATTCACTGAAGCATCTAAACAAGCTATTTATTATTATTCCTATTTATTGCCAATAAATTGATTGGAGAGCATCTTATTATAATACAAAAATAGCAAAACAAACAAAAGTACAAAGCAGCAAAGGTTTCTCCTACAGTATTATTTTTTTAACTGTCAGAATTCAACAAAATTCAGATATTCATTTAAAAAGAGATGTATACGCTTCTAAAAGCTACAGCTGAAAAAAATGGTATATTTTTAATGAAAAATATGTTATCACTGTTTCCATCAAAAGTCAGAAATTTCAACACATAACAGTAGATTATGATCTACTGTGTGTCACTCCAGAAGTAATGTTGTCTCTAAGGACTGACGATTCAGTGTTAGGAATGATGACTACCATTACATCACCAGACTTGGAACCCAGATGGTAGGGATATGCATACTTCCATGGAAACACAGCTAAATACAAGCTAGAAATTTAATAGACTACCAGTATCTAGTGACCAGGTTAGAGATTTAGCTGAACCAAGAAAAGATCACAAGAGTGCAAGGCCATCCTGCCCCTAAGAACACTACACCCTTCTGTAGTTGAGAGGCTTAGACAAGAACTGGTTGACAAAAAAGGTGCTGGTGGTAAGATTATAGGCCCTGTTCACCTAAGGGCTACTCCATTGGGTACTCAAAGCCACTGAGGTCAGGAGCCATATCATCCAAATCATCAAATACATTATCTGATTTTAACTCCAATAGTCTTCAGAAATGCTTCACCAGGACATTCTCTTAAATGCTTAGAAATCTCATCCAGGGGTTGTCTGACAAATGTAATCTTTCTGTGCACTGTCACATCAGCACAGAGCTCTTTCCTCTTGTTTTGCTCTGTCTACCAATATTCTGCTCACTAAAGAGGTATGTTAACAAATGTGATGCAAACAAGAGGTTCCAAGAGCTTTTCCCCCTTACTTGTAAAGAGCTCTTATTTTAATCCCAGAAGTTGACATATTCGCATTCAGAGACCTATTTCCTCTGATGTCTGCTTTCAGATTTATTAATGAGAGACAAACCAGAGCAAAGCAGAAAAAGCCATTCATAATAAACAGAGTTAGTCTGGGGTCTTACCTAACTAATGCCAATTGGCAAAAAGCAAGAACTAACTGATGTCTAAGGAACTCAGATGAAAAGACAGAAAAGCCTTTTTAATTGCTAAATGTTATAGGAAATGTTGCTTCAAATTGCTCTCAAATAATATGAGAGTAAAAATCATAATAAAATCATTGTTTTATAATATACACTAGTGACTTTATGTGCTGATCTGCACTAATACTAAGAGGCTGCACACACAAATTTACAGAAAGAAACATTATACTCAGATGTAGGAAAAGACAGCTTCTGCCCCAGAGAGCCTAAAATATACATTGGCAACACAAAAAATAGGAGACCTGCAGTTATGGGAAATAACCTAGAACAAGCATTTAAAATTATCCAACTTCAAACAGTTATCCAGCCGTGAATATACCTGGGGTATTTTGGTCTATACAAATGGAATAAATAAATTACTCCCAAAGAGTGTTTGGTTTTACCTTTTCCTTTTTAAAGATTATTTTCTCCTGTTAAAAAAATATTCCTCCTGGTTGGGATGACCTGAAAAACTCCCCTGGCATAAAGCCAGCATTGACTGCTCACTAAAGTTAATAAAGAAGTGATTACACAAGAGAGAAACAAAGCTGAAGACTCTAACTCTGTTTCAGTATTGGTTGGTTTTCAAACAAACAAATTAGAAGATATCATTCTACCCTGTGCTCACAGGAAGACATGTGTGAATTATGTAAATCATAAAATCCACATGTCCCAGAATATGAGCCAACTTGCCCCAAGTGGAGGGAGACAATCTCTCTTTTTGAAGAAAAACTTTGTAGGAGAAAATGATGACTTCCTTCAGATTTAAAGACTCTCAAGATGAATGTTGAGATTATTAAAGGAAAAAAAGCATACTTCCCACCTGGTGCTACTGCAGTCCCTGCAGAGCTGGTTACTGTTGGATGAGTAGGTACAAGGAAGAGCTGTATCAATATTCATAACAAACACTAATAACAAAACCCATGTTTTTTATTGTCTTTTAGATCACATATTATCCACAATAACTTTCTTTAAATCATGGCTTGGTGGCCACCTTCTGTGAATATATTTCAGCCTACGGTCTGAGTCAAAGTGCTTTGCTATGGGCGTAAATACTATCCTGTACTTCAGTGGAACCTGGAGAATGTCTTTACCCAACGTAACAGGAAGGATTGACTTTCAGGAAGTCAGGGCATGGAAGGCACTATGGACTTTCACTTTGTTTACAGAGCACTGAACAGACAGGCACACTAAGACCAAAAGTAAACACTTCTGTAACATTGGAGATAAAATCCTGTATCTTCCACTATGCAATTTGACTAAACAAATTTTAGGGATCTGCAAATAAACACCAGAAATAAATGTAACCCTCACATTCTAAACTTTACCTTTGATGTATGAAGTGATTGAACTGGGGAGAAGAGTTTAATAAAATCATGAGTTGCTATATTGATAGGCATTCCCTTCTCCACATTCTTAAGTCATTACTGATTTTCTACAAGAATAGCTACAAGAGTCACTAAAGTGACTTCTAACTAATCAGCATAAAATAATATTTCGTTTCTCATAAACGTCTTTACTGAGTAATTACACAGTTCTCAGAAAGCACTTGGTATGTCTCTAACACTGTAATATACTCAATGCTCTGGAAAACATACTACATAGACCAAAGGATTTTAAAACCAAACCTATGTTTTAGCATAATGCACAACTGAAAATGGTTATTACTCAAACATGAATTGAGGAAAAAATTGCTCCACCAAAGAAACTCCTTTGTTTCAAGGAACTGCCAGAAAGCAGAAGAATCTGAAAGTTGTATGACAGGGAAATTTATTTGTAGAATTAGGATGTGAAATTAAGAACCCCTCGAGAAACTTTAGTTTCAGTGGATACCTCTTTGATTTTAAACACTTTTGAATAAGGTTCACACTGAAACCTGACTTTTATCAGAAAAAAAAACACAAACCAGATCTAAAAGGTTCTTGCAATGTCCTTTCTGAAATTCAAAAAAGCAGATTAATAAAGATTTAGTTAAAAAACACCCTCAAAATCCTAAAATAAAACCTCTTCAGATTAGGCTTTAAATTAAATGACTGGAAAAAATGTTACCAACAGAAACCCCCATCAATTCTGGCCCAAAGTTCACAGCTGCTCCAGAATTTTCTAATGATTTTTTCTATAAAAGCTGAAGGCAAAGAATTCATACATTCACTCTATCTCCCTTTTGCTCCTGAGTTTAAAGCTAGCTTGAAATGAGAAAAGAAGGTAACTTGGAGTCTTGTCTCCCACCTGGAGTACTTCCCTCCAAATCTTATATCATCATTTATGTTCAAAATAAATCTTAATTTCTATGATTTATTTCAACTTAATTTCCTAGTTCTTACCCAAAACCTACAATAGCTTTCATGCTTCTGATGTCTTTTTGAAGCTATGGATGCAAATTTTGCATTAAGATGTTATTTGAAGAGATCACCGTAAGTTAAAACCTGTCTTGAGTTGTTACAGCATTCTCATCACAGACTTCACAAATCCCATCCATTCTCTACATCAGCATTAAAGCTGGTAGCAGAATGCTTGATCTTAACCACCTCCCTGTGCATATTTTATCAGCTCTGTCACATATGTGCCAAAAATCTTCACTTGAGTTCAGTCAAATTGGCTCTAGTGTTCAACACAAATTAAACACTATTAAGAATATTGAACAGTGCAAACTAATTTCTACCTACAGCTTTGCTTGCTCATTTCAACAGCAAAAAAAAATATTTATTCTGAAATTTTCATCATTCTAGACTTGCCTAAGGGTGCCATAGATAGGTTTACAGTTCTGAGGACTTCCAGTTTACAGCAATGCCGCACATCTGCACATAAAATCAAATGAGAAAGAGTCTGGTGCATTAAATGGTTTTCTATGCTTAGTTTCTATGCTTATCTCAGATTTTGATGTGCTCAGTGAAGGTGATCACCTTAAATGATGCAAAAGAGTCTCTTTCAGATCCAGTTAGATATCTAGTTTCTAAGTTTGAAAGTTTGGACCAAAAGACTTGCAAGAAAAGACAGTCAATCAAAAGCCACTGAATCTACTACACGGCTAATAGTTTGCTCTATTTAAGTTTTTCCTCTAAACTTACTGGCTATCCAACACATCACTGTTTAAACTAAAATAGTTAATTTTTATGATTAGCTCAGCTCATTACTAAAAGAAAACCTAACCAAAACTGGGTTGAATTCTCATTTAATTTATATCCAGAAAATGATTTAACATTAGGAACATACTAACCACATTGTTTATCAAGGCCTTTGTCCTAAAACCCAACTCAATAAAAACAGAAAAATTTTAATGAGATTGATCCTAATTTTGTCCAGCTAGGGTCTAGTGGCAAATGAAATAGTCTCCTAAAGAGATGTATAGAAGTTCCACATATTTGACATGTGGCTACCTCAAGTATAATGTTTTCCAGGCCTCTAGAATTGAAACCAACAGTTTTAACCTTTTCTGCATGAGAGGTAGCAACTGTTGAAGAATGATATTAGTCTGCGGGGACTCCAGTAAGTCTCAGGGAAAGGGGACAAGTTTTTGAGCACATCCATAAGGTTCTCATAGTGTTCCAGCAGCATGTACAAGCTGCAAATGCTAATATTTCATAGTGGAACAGGAGCTGATGCAATTTCAGGGGGCTGGGAATGAAATAGGTTTCAAGTGGTAATGTGCCAAATGCCCCCTGGGGCGCATCACTGAGGTTCATGGAATTTTGTGGTTTTCCTTGCAGTTTGCTTTTAAATAAGAGTAAATTTGAACCATGGCTCCTCTGAAGAAATTTGGCATTACAAGATATGTAATGAAAGTTATATTATGTAATTTAAGATCTGTATGGAGGGTAGGCTTTTAATTTTTTGATAACTGGGCTCGATGTTCATTAGCATACCACTGGGTATTTTTATTGGGCACGTCTCTGCAGTTCTTCTGAAATAGCATGTGTGTGTAGATTTTTATTAGAAAAATAGAAGTGGTTGAATAATGGGACTTAAAATATGCTGAAGACATTGCACGGCTCCACACACTCATCCAGGACAAGAATGGCCCTATGGTTACAGCATTAGTTTGAGATCTTGGAATTGTTCCATGAACTTCTTGTGTGGCTGTGAAGAAACAATTGATGCTCTGGGCTCTCATTTACATCAGTAAGGTAGGAATAACACTTCCTTCTCCCACCTGTTCCATTTTGACTACCCATGTGCTTCGGAAGAATACAGCCTAAAAATATTACAGTTCCTGGTAGCCAGTGTTGTTTAGACCTACAGAAATATCCCTGTGCTGAATTGGAAAAGGCAGAGGAAGAAAGAAGTATCAGGATTTTCAGGGGAAGGGCCTTATACAGACAGGAGCTAACAACTTCAACCTTCAAATATCTTCACGTCAAGTCTTTAGTTTTGCAGTATGTTTGGTTTCTCACAAGATGGTCATAAATAAAATTTCTTGGATGAACATTGGTCGTACGTTTAGCATCAACATGGGAGCAACACCCCACTCCCAAAAACAAGGCCCATGGGTTCAGTGCCACAGAAAGACAGAACAGACCTGAATTAGAGTTGAATGACAGGATCAATTCTAGAAGATTGTCTTTCATTTCCATATGCTGTTGAGTTTCCTGCTGCTGAGTGGGAAGAAAAGTTGAAGTGATGAAATATTATGGGAAAATCCACTCTTTCAGTATTTCTGGCCTGACTAGAACCCAAAAGGACCAAAATAGTAAGAATTTCTTTTTTTTCGAGATTTGTGACTCTGCAAATTCAGCATATGAGATGTGTATAAGCATCAGGGTCCAAGTTCTGAGAAGTGCTAAGCACATACAAATCCCCTTCAAGCTAATGGGAGTTACAGGTGTCCCCAGCAATGGCAACAGTGAAGATATCAGCACAAGTAAGGGTTGTATGCTTGGGACCTCATCCAATTCAGATCGAATCTCTAAATTCTTTTCAACAATCTTGTTGCTAAGTTAAACTCTAACTTCTTCTGTGCTTTTGTGTCCTTCATTAAGAACTTCTGTTTCCTAGCAACAAAACTGGCAATTCAGTGAACAAATTATGCTCTTTTCCACATTTTAGTGTTCTGGAAAGCACTGCAAGTTCAGCACTGAGCTTTACCACAACACCTACTAAAGCCTATGGAAAGACTGCCACTGACTTAACAGAGGGTTAGATTAAGTCATGCAGGCTGACAGATTTTTATGGTCTAGATACTGAGCTATTGAAAATGCACATATCTCTATTAACACTAACACCAGCTGAGTACCTGGTCCTCTGTTGCACATTGATTTTTCATCTTATGTCCTATGTATCCTCAAGTTTAGCAGAATTTGCCAGATGGGATGACCATTTTCAGAATGGGCATTTTGCCTCAGTACGCTACATGTTAAGAACAACTTCTTGAGTGTTAATCACAGAATCATCGAATCACAAAATGGTCTGGTTTGGAAGGGACCTTAAAGAACACCCGGTTCCAACATCACACCATGGGCAGGGACACCTTCCACCAGACCAGGTTGCTCACAGCCCTGACCAAGCTGGCCTTGAACCCTTCCAGGGAGGGGGCAGCCACAGCTTCTCTGGGCAACCTCTGCCAGTGTCTCACCACCCTCACAGTAAATAATTTCTTCCCTATATCTAATCAAAATCTACCCTCTTTCAGTTTAAAACTGTTACCCCTTGTCCTATCACTACACCCCCCGACAAAGAGTCCCTCCCCACCTTTCCTGTAGCCCCCTTTCAGTACTTGAAGGCCGCTATCAGGTCTCCCCAGAGCCTTCTCCAGGCTCAACAACCCCAATGCTCTCAGCCTTTCTTCATAGGGGAGGTGCTCCAGCCCCCTGATCATCTTCGTGGCCCTCCTCTGGACGTGCTTAAGCAGGTCAATGTCCTTCTTATGTTGGGGGCCCCAGAGCTGAACACAGAGCTCCAGTTGGGGTCTCATGAGAGTGGAGTGGAGGGGGAGAATCCCCTCCCTTGACCTCCTGGCCACACTTCTCTTGATGCAGCCCAAGATAAGGTTGGCTTTCTGGCCTGCAAGCACACATGGCTGGCTCATAGCCAGTCTTCCATCCACTAATACTCCCAAGTCCTTCTCCTCAGGGTTGCTCTCAATCCACTCATCACCCAGCCTGTATTTGTGCTTGGGATTGCCTCGAACCATGTGGAGGAACTTTCACTTGGCCTTGTTGAACTTCATGAAGTTCACACAGGCATAAATCATAAATCACTTTTGGAAAGAGCATCTTTGCCTTGAGCTACTATATATCTGTGGACAATAAAGACCGCTGTTCTTCTTTCCCCTCTTACCACTGTTTTGCACTTGAGAGGTATACAGGTTTGTAACTTTAATCACCGGAAGTATTTTATTTCCCTAATTCAAGAGAAAGATTTAATTGATACACATATAGACCCTTCTATTTCAGATAGAGAAAAAAAAAAGTCAAATGTGCATTATTATAGTCATCATGAATTTACTAAGTTGTTTCCATGACATTATGCATGATGGTACCATAGAACTTGAAATTACTTACATTCAGAGACAACTAGGAGTTGCAACACTTGATGATGTGTGGCAGACCTCTCCCTTAAACAACTGATAATGTATTCACTGTCCACAATATTTTGGCTTTTTCTTTGGGACAAGTGGACCTGAAAACATTCAGAGATTTAGATCAGCTTGTGCAAGCATCCCTAACCTGAAGGATGTGGTTTTGTGTGCTTTATTTAATTGTTTTTAGTGCCTGGCTGAACAGTCCTGGTGAAGGATTTGGCCTAGAAGGAGGATAATATTTTTCATCATTTCCCAGTGTTTGCTCATTTCTAACATGTTAGCACAAGAAGTACAGCAACACTGCAGGAAATATAATCTTGGCAGCATTTTCAGCACAGCTCAATTCATTAATTTTTCACAAACCCAGCAAATACTAATAATTAATGCTGAATAAAAAGTAGTGGTACATAATGTGTAAATAATCTGATCATACTATGCTGACTTGCAGTTTGTATTTCCACTTTTAGGCCTTGTTCTAAGACAGGTTTTCATCACAAATGCCCTGAGACTTTTCTATACTTTGTAAAACACTGTGTGCAGTGATAAACAAGATATATTATTTTCATTATTCATGGCTGTATTGATCTCAATTGTGACAGATTCAGAACAGTATATGTAAATATAATGTAAACAAAAAATATAAAAAAGAGATGCAGAACTTGGGAAAGAGCCCAGGCCTTAAAGTAAAGCAGTGAAAAAAAAACATGTATAAATTTAATTTCATAATCTTCAGAAAATCCTCGGAAGAGCAGCTACTGTTTTTTCTTTCATGTTTATGAAGGAAACTAGTTTTTATTCAAATATGTTAAATACCCTGAAATAAGACCAGAAGAAAGTTAGAATAAGGGGTAACCAAGCTGTACCCCGTTCTTTATATTAGCCAAGGTAAGTGAAAATGTTCATAATGCGTAAGTAGTATACTGTACTTTAAATGCTGATAAGCTAATGTATCCACACAAACTAAAGGGGAGTTTGTGTATCAGTTCAATTTTCAGGAAGGACTTCAGAAGAGCTTAGAAACTTAACTGAAAATCCCATTCATTCCAGTAAGGTTTAAAACAGATCTTTCCATTAAAATTTTACTAGTCATTCAAATGTCAAAATTCATGTTTGTACACAAGTCAAGCTATGCATGATAAGATTAGAAACATTTTCATGTCAGTGTGAAGATAGACTGAGTAACTAGAGGACATTTAGAAAGCCCAGCTGGAACAACAGGCTCTTAAACACAATAGTATTAAAATAAAACAAAACAAATAAAACCATGGCAAGGTAAAGTCACCACTTCTGCCGAGAAAGAACGTATGCATAGATGAATGTTATACAAAATTTATGTAAGTTTTCTTTGATCTTTTAACAAGAAAAGTAAACAAGCTGGTGGATATTCTCCAAATAACTTGTCATTATTGGCTTTTTTTTTTTTTTTAGGTGACTAAATTCCTTCCCCAAAAGTACAAAGATGAGTCCTCCAGGAGAAGAGACCTGAAAGCCAGAAATAATCACTCTCTACACATCTTATTGTTAGATGATGCCCAACGTTAAGAGTTTTGCAGGACTAAACACAAAGACCATTTAGTCCATTTCCCTCATATGACTTCATATGAATAGCAACAGGACTGTGGTTTAAGCAGGTAAATACCATCCTCTTTGGTTTTGTGACTTTTAATTGACTTTTCTATACTATGAGACTATTCTCCTTCATTCTTTATTTAAAAACCCAGGTTTTAAGGTAAAACATCAGATTAGGACAAATTATTACTTTGTTTTCTACCCATCATCAGTCAGCAATGACTAATGCAATAGCGTGGGAGTGCACTTCATTGGCCTTAACAGTGTCACAGAGTGGCATTAGGTGGCAAGACCGCTGCACACCTCCTCAAGTGCCTTCTCCAGATCTTGTCTATTAGTAGCCCCCACAAACTACTTGTGCTGAAGACTCTAAAAGCACAGGTACTCGCCCTACTTCCAGTACTTCGGTGGTGGCTTTCTCCTTGGAGGCACTATCAAACCACCTCTACAACCTTCAGACTCTGCTTGCCTGCAGCAGCCAATTCCTGGCCTCCAGGCCCACCACCTGCAGTCCACAAGGTTGGGCAGGAGACAAGGTAGAGCCAGACCGTCTGTCCTATGTTACCTCTGACAGCTCCTGTTGGGTGAAGGGGAACAGAAGCAGCCTAGATGCACCTAACAAAAGTTGATGATTTCAGATAATAGTTTCTTGACTGTAAATGGTGAGTTCTTCCTTACGTGTCCTTATTTCTTTCTCCCTCCTCATCTCAGCCTCCACCAAGAAGACAGATGAGTAGCTCCACAGACAGGAACTGCATGGGCCAGAAAACTGGCCAGCTGTCTGCATGTCCAAAGACAAGTAAAGTGGCTATCTTGTCCTGGAACTTCAAAATAACTGACCAGGTTTAATACTTCTAAGTTAACCCTCAGTTAACCTAAGGAAGTATTAATTCTGGTTAGTTAATTGTTCAGTGCACATGTCTGACCTTGACCTTTGCATAAAACTCTGTGGCAATCTCATAGGTGCAGGACTAAACCTCTCACACTGGCCAGCACTAAAGCCGTCTCATTTGGTCAGAAGAAGGCTTTGGGGACTATTATGTCCCCCAAGCACATATTTGAAAAATTATGATGGTGAAAATAGCATCGAAAGCACCAACAGCACCAACAGCAACAGCAGCAACAGTGACACCAGAAGCAGAAGAAGCAAGGAGCATGTTATCACAGAAGTGTGAAACAACAGCTGCTGGTATCTGACAGGCAGTGGCTTCCTTCTAAAGAGGGTGAGGCTTGGACATGTGTCACCTGTGGAATAGCTGTGGTGTGAGCATAGTACACACCAGTGGTTCAGTGCTCTCAAAGGAGGCTTTTTTGGTGTGATTTCCCTTGCATCCATACCTGGAGTCTTGCAGTTGGCACTCAGTGGCTCCCCTGGTGAGAACAAAGCTGTTTCCCTCCCACTTATAGTTTTTCCAGCAAATAAGCCTTCTACAGATATGCAGTGCACACCTAAGACTGGCAGTTGGGGTTAATCTCATCACCACTGAAGACAGGATATGAACAGATGGCCCTGGAATCATAATGTAGAGCAGCAAATCAAATCATGGTCCTTCCCCCTTTGCAAAGCACCACCAGGCAATGTAAGTGCACCTACTGAGCATCAGAGAGCTCTGTAGGGCTGTAAAGGACAGTGAGATAATTATCAAGTAAGGGTTTGCTTCCAGATACTTGAAATACACAGGTTGATAGCCTCTCTCAGGAGCTGCTTGATGAATGAAGGCGGTAGAGGCAAGTCTTTTCCCAGTGAGTGGTGTGCAGATCTTGTCTAACGCTCGGATATTTCATACCAACTCAGTGGTCCACCCCATCTCCTTCTTCAAAATTCCTGATTAGTGCTACCAAAACGTAATGTTACAATCATGCCTACTCACTCCTCCATATCTTTTCAACAATTTTTATTCTGTGGGTTAGTGAGAAACACAAATTAATGCTGGAATGTCATGTTATGCTTGAATTCAACATTATTATTTCCCAATAGACTGATTGGAAAGATTACCATTGTCTTCAGACTGTTTATAAGTAATACTAAAAGAATTCAGAAAATTCAAGTACACACTGCTCGAACTGAGTACATTCTGTAACTCCAAATGACTCAAATGGTTTGGATGGCAAATATAGAAGGGAAATAAGCATGAATGAAGAAAGATCACTAAAAAAATAAACCCACATACTGTATAAGTAACAATAAGATCATCATCAGATTCAAGTGTGCTACATATTATAGAAAGGATGGATCAAACAATTAAGGAGGCTGTCTGATTCTACTCTCACTCATGTCTTAGATTTAAAAAGTTAGTACTTCTTCCACTGACAGGGAGCCTTGTTGTTAGCTAACTGAACTTGGATGCTCTAAAAACTGGACTGATGTCACTAATCTCTTCTTCATTCCTGATTTTAAATAATGAACTGGTATTTCTATCTGCAAATTCAGTATCATCATGGCTATGCTTGAGTTATGTTTGTAGCTTGCTTCCAATTTATCTGACCTAGTCAAAAGAGAAAATCAACAAAAAAAAAATTATTCCATCTGAGCTATGGACCAATCACAAATGTCATATTCAAAATGCAGACCATATACAGTGTCCTGGAAACATCATTCTTGCACAAACAGAAAAGATAAGCACGTTCACTAAGGTCATGTAAATACAGTTAACATCTAACACTGACTTAAGCCTGTGATTTTTTTTTATTATTTCTGTTTTTCAGAAGTTCTATCTACAGGGACCATCCTACTGATGCATTCTAGGTAGAAAAAGTCCTAACAAGTCATTCAAATGGTTGTGGCTTCATAGCATTTCCTGTTTGACAATGAAAAATTTTCCAAAATAACTTTACTTTCAGTGGATGAGTGCTATCACTTTATAGTCTAGAGTGCCAAACAGTATATTTAAAAGGACATTGTATGCAACTAATCATCAGGCAGGAATGTGAGGTTAGGGGGAAAGGTGTTGGAATGCAATAATGAGCACAAAAAAGGCAGCATTTAGTTTGACAGAAAAATTAACACACCAAAAATTTGATTCTGCAAGTGTAGTGCTAACTGTCTCAAATTTGCCACTAATTTTAAGAACAATGGAGTATTTAATTCCTTTTGGAAATTCTACAATTAAAAACATGGAAGAAAGACTTGTTTTATGTAGTATGTTCTAAATAAAAAGAGTAAAACTAAAACTTTGAACCATCACAGATATATATGTATATAAAAAGGATATTTGCATAAACAATGTTTTCCTTCATACATTTCCTACCTGTTGTATATGCCACTGTCTTTACAACAATGCTCAATCATTTTAATCAAAACTTTAACTAAAATTTGTAATAAAAGTTATAGCTTTTCCTGTTCAAAACAACGCTGAGAATTGCAGAGAAGAAAATGAGAATTTATATTGCTATGAAATTCCTCCTAGCCTTACTCTATATAATCAAGTCTAAAGCATAATATATCCTTTATCACGCAAAAAAAAATTGTTACTTTTGACTCAAAAAGACACTTAAGAGTTCTAAAGCCAGTGATTCATATTTAAAATATTTCAGAAAATTACTATAAAAATATCCCTAATACCACTACCATTAAAAAAAAATCTATAAAGCTTTTCAAATCATATTAAGAATTCTCTTTAAACTTTCTGTGAAGTCTTGCAAATTCCAGTCCTTATTCAGCACACTATTTCAAAGCTACAGAGCTTCTTTTGTGAATTTACAATATAACAACAACAGTAACAACAGTAACAATAAAATCAAATTCTTAAGGCCACCTTATGTTTTCACCCTCTTTTTCAAGCTCCGTTTATTGTTTTTCCTCCTTTCCTCTACTATAATCATGACATTCCAAAGGGAAGGTTTTACACAGGTTTGCTGTGAGTAATTTTTATACATACGGTTTCTACTTCAATGTATTAGATTTTCAAGTCTGTAATGCCAAAGAAAGCAAATGCCAAGAAATTGTACATTATTTGCAAAAAAAATGCTTAACATGCTATTTGTTTATTCCTTTACAATTATATATGACCAAAATGAGACTTTGAAGTTTGTATGAAATGCCACCTACACTGAATACAAACTAACAAATTAAGGCCTCAATACTGTCAGTCAACACACAGAGACAACATTGCTCTGCTGATGTCCACACAAAGTCCTAATGAAATTCAATTAACTTCCTTGCATGATTCCACATGCTCAGCAGTCTGTAGGATTAGGGTTTGGCTAGGCTACTTAGGAGTCACTGATGAGCTTCAAACCTACCATTCTGCAATGAAGTCCACCCAGACAAAGCTCACCAATTGCAAAGGCTGCATCTATGCTGTATTCATTGCAGAATCTTGGATTCAGGTTGGAAATTAACAGAAAATACCAAAATGACTGTGCTTTGATCTAGCAATACTTATCACCTTGGACTTCCAGGAGATGAGCATGAAGAATCGTTGCTCATTAAATGCTTTCATCTCTCAGGAAGGTAACACCTGAAAGCATGCAAGATACATATTAAACGGAGAATGGACACCTTACTATCCAGTTGATTGTTTGCCAATTTTTATCAGATACTTTTTAGTCACACTAAAAGTGGTAAATTTTTCTAGAAAGTATCCCAAAAGAAGGAAGGAATCATCCACTTTCTTTGGGCCAAAACATGATCATGATCAAAAGCTTGGGGCGTGTGTGGGGGAAGCCAACCTTAGTATAAACAAATTGTGAAAGAATATCCAAACCACAAAATCAACATTATTAAATCCTGGGGAACTATCAAGCAGGACATTTAAAAATCACATACAAATTAATTAAATCAATCTTATTTGAGTTTCTCTTATCTTTTTCTATTCTCTTCATCCTTAAATGTTTATAATTAGACAGCAACATATGGAATAAGGGGGATTAGGTGACATATAAAGTTTTTCTTTCAGTGACTTTCTCATGAACCTAAATTGCCAGAATAACTATGCCCAAAATAATAAAACATTAGTTCTGTGGTCATGTCAAGATCAACTGCAGCATTTTAATATGGCTAAATCTGTATACCCTTGCTTATTTACTTCTAAATATACCACATTGCTTTGCTGTTAAAAATAAGCTTCTTTATTAATCATGTACTCAGTACAACGGCGACATGCTGTCTGTTCTTGCACATATAATGTGTCGTATCTTCTAGCAACCAGCAGACTTGGGAAGAAAATAAACCTGAGGTAACTATTTACAGTGATTTGCAGTAATCACTTCATAGTTCTTGTTTATTTCCACATCAGGAAAAGTGTTCTGTCTGCTTCAGGTACAAAGGGATTCCTCAGATATGATAAAACTTCAGCACTGAAATAATGTGCCACTTGTAATACAATGTACAATTGGAAAATACTGCCAAAACCTCAGCTGCTCTAACTCTCTCTAGTCAGTGGAATGATGCCAATTTCCAATCGTTAGGGATATGGTCCCAGTGGTGTAAAATGCTGCACGATAAAATAAGATGCAATATTGTTGATTAACTCTTTCTTGCTATATGTATAATAACCAGTAAGATTTCCAGAATTTCTTATGCACTTTTCCCTAAAAATATGCAAGAAGTGTATTGCTCAAAGCACTACTTCTGAGAGTGGCCTTTCCTTCAGCTAGAAACATTTTCAGATAGGCAGGAGAAACCCATTTTAGAATCAAGAGAAGTTAAACGCTCAGATGCAAGAGCAGAACTGGTATCTTTATTTTATATTTTTGTAAAATAATGTATTGAAAATATTGTGACCCTAAAGCAAAAATTAAAAGGGCAATGAATATTCCTAACATGGAAAAATAATCCTCCGTCAACTTTTACTTCACAGCAATAAAAAGTATTTAAATAAGAATTAGCCTGGAAACATATCTTTTGGCAATAAAATTAGATGGAAAGTCAGAAACTTAATGCAGTAATAGGGAAGATGTCCTTTGTATTTCATGGTCCACACTACCTGTGTTACAGCACGTGCTGCTCGCTATAAAAAAATAGGTGATGGCAAGTACTTGAGGGAAGCAAACAGTCAGTCCAAGCCCAGTAATCCAACATATAATAACATTTGCACCCAAATCAGGAACACTTAGCTATAACTGATATAGTGAGAGAAAGCAAACCCAGAACATTACTTGAGATTTCCACCAGATACCATCCAGATTTGATGTCATCTCAAAATATGTTTGTCCAACAGAACAGCCATTTTGCTGTAAATTGCATAGACAGTATTAATCTAAACACAATGTCATTAGCAGATATTCAAGCAGTGAATCTGCCTCCACTTAGCATGTATAAAAGAAAAATTATGTGGAAAGAATCCATGCACTATAAGCTTCTAAAATAATTTTTCCTTTTATTATCATTAATCTGAATTATGTCACCTAGTAAGTAGTTTATTTAGCTTTTGATCTTTAAATAAGTGTCATCATTTTATTGATGATTTTTAATTTCTCTTTGGCTAGTGTTGTTTATAGAGCTCCTGAAGTAAATGTTTTTATGGCTTTTAGGCTTATACTTGTGTAAAAGTGCCTGAAAAACTAGAGCCTAGAGGATTTAGCCCATATTGTTCCCAATTTAGCTAAAGCCCCAAATCAAATCAGTTTATCTCCAGAGAATTGTGTGCTTTAAGTAGATTATTCTTTTCTAGGTTTTCATGCCTAGTGCTCGAATACTTGAGTTTATCCTTAAGGCAACAACACATGAAAAACTTACATTAAATATAAGAAAACTTATGTGAAATATAGGTATGGACAAAGAAATACATAGAGATATGAGGGATATATAAAAAATGGTTTGCTAGTATAGTGCTTTGTGAAAAATTTAACCTAATAGTGCTTTGTGTGTGATGTATAAACTGAAAAGCAAGGATCATTGATTGATTAGAGGACATTCTTTAGATAATTAATAGAGTGGGAAATAAATTCTGAAAATTCTACTGGCAAGCCTCAAAAATACAATTCAAGCTATATGAGCTGATGTGATTTTAATACAAATAAGCTTTATATTCAGTTAGTATAAAGCAATGTAGTTTACCAGCAAAGATTACCTCATGATTAGATATTAAAATATATTTTTTGTTGTGCTATATGTCCTGGTACACAGAAATCAGCCACTACTTTTTGCTGATACTAAAGTGCTCTTCTGTTTCCTAGTGGTGAACCAGCTAGGTGATTAGAAGTCCTAATCAGTGAGATTGTTCATGCCAGAAATGTACCACCTAACCATTTTTTCAGCTTTTTTAAGTGGAAGTGAAGTATCTGCAGGGAGCAGGATGCGAAAATACTCCATAGGGCAGCAGCTTGGAGATGGGAGTTTAAGGGGATAATTGTTATTGCTGCATATGGGGACTGATGGCTTTCCTGATGTGTTGTGACAGTGTTGACCTCCCTTTATCCCAAGGCCCAGGACCTCCTGCCAGGGAACTGTAGAGAAGGAAGGAAGGGGAAGGAAGCCGGAGGATGGACGAGGGTAATTACATGGTAAATATTCTCTTGCCAGTATCATTCTTGGAGTCCTGGGATGTATGCTGGACTAACAAAGTGATAGGCAAAATCATAGAATCATGGAATGGTTTGGTTTGGAAGGGACCCTAAATATTATCTCGTTCCAATCTCCCTGCCATGGGCAGGAACACCTTCCACCAGACCAGGTTGCTCACAGCCCTGACCAAGCTGGCCTTGAACCCTTCCAGGGAGGGGGCAGCCACAGCTTCTCTGGGCAACCTCTGCCAGTGTCTCACCACCCTCACAGTAAATAATTTCTTCCCTATATCTAATCAAAATCTACCCTCTTTCAGTTTAAAACTGTTACCCCTTGTCCTATCACTACACCCCCCGACAAAGAGTCCCTCCCCACCTTTCCTGTAGCCCCCTTTCAGTACTTGAAGGCCGCTATCAGGTCTCCCCAGAGCCTTCTCCAGGCTGAACGACCCCAACTCTCTCAGCCTGTCTTCATAGGGGAGGTGCTCCAGCCCCCTGATCATCTTCGTGGCCCTCCTCTGGACGTGCTTAAGCAGGTCAATGTCCTTCCTATGCTGGGGGCCCCAGAGCTGAACACAGAGCTCCAGTTGGGGTCTCATGAGAGTGGAGTGGAGGGGGAGAATCCCCTCCCTTGACCTGCTGGCCACACTTCTCTTGATGCAGCCCAAGATAAGGTTGGCTTTCTGGCCTGCAAGCACACATTGCTGGCTCATAGCCAGTCTTCCATCCACTAATACTCCCAAGTCCTTCTCCTCAGGGTTGCTTTCAATCCACTCATCACCCAGCCTGTATTTGTGCTTGGGATTGCCTCGAACCATGTGCAGGAACTTTCACTTGGCCTTGTTGAACTTCATGAGGTTTGCATGGGCCCACCCCTCAAGCCTGTCCAGGTCCCTCTGTGTGGCATCCCTGCCCTCCAGCGTGTTGACTGCCCCACACAGCTTGTGTGACACATCTGGTGTCATCAGCAAATCTGCTGAGAGTGCACTCAATCCCACCATCCATGTAACTGAAAAAGATGTTATACAGAGCTGGTCCCAACACTGATCCCTGAGGAACACCACTCATCGTTGCTTTCCACTTGGACTCAAGCTGTTGACCACAACTCTATGAGTGCGACCATCCAGCCAATTCCTTATCCACCAAGTCGTCCAAACATCAAACCCATGTCTCTCCAATTTAGAGACAAGGGCATCATGTGGGACAGTGTCAAAGGCTTTGCAAAAGTCCAGGTAAATTACATCGGTTGCTCTTCTCTTATCCACCAATGCTGTAATCCCGTCATAGAATGCCACCAAATTTGTCAGGCATGAGTGAAGCCATGTTGGCTGTCACTGGTCACCTCCTCATTTTCCATGTGCCTTAGCATAGTTTCCAGCTTATCTTGAGATACAGACAGCTGCTCCCATATCAGGAGGAAAAGACTGCCTACAGCTATGTGGGAGCGGGGAATACCATGCATCGGTAATAGACAGCATTCCTGCAGGACAGAGGTGCTTCAGCAACTCCCGAGTCCCGGAGTTGAAACTGCACAAAATCCTCAGTTCCCCTTTCTATCCCAAATTTAATACCAATGTTTTAACACTAAGGTGAATCCATGCAACTGAAACTTTGCTTGTTTAATGCATAGGTGCATGGATGTACTAGTAGGAGTACATTCTCCACACAGCCAACACTACATCACTGCCCTAAATCACCTGCAACTTTATGAAAAGGACGTACTTTATTTCTTCATTTGTGGCAAGAATCCAACTTCTCAATGTTTATTTTTCACAAGAAGACTCTGACAATCACACAGAGCAAGCAATTGGTAATAAAGCAGCTCCAGTGAAGCCAGTTAGACCTAGAGACATCACCATGCACACCCTGCTGCTGTTTCTGCTAGTTCTTCCCTCCATCCCCCCACCATAGGCTGTTCTGCCTTTTTGACATTAGTTGCTCAGTTCTCCCATGGCCAAGTAGGTGTAAGAACAGAGGGTATGTGTACAGGGAAGGAGTGCTGAGCACTGTTAGGTAAGGAAGGGACAAATACTTTATTTTCTCAGAATCTACGAACCTTACTTCTTCAGTAATTTCCCAACAAATCCAGTGTTTATTTGAAACACCCAAACTGACCAACAGCAACTCCCTTAACCAGACTTGGTCGTCCTTATTTGGTGGGAACTGTGACTCTGCCCCCCAGTATAGTCCCAAACATGCCTCTCTGCCCTTGATGTGGGCAGTAAGAGAACAGCCTATTCTGTAACTTTAATGATACATTTCCTGCTTATTGCTCTAGTCCATCTGTTCTTGCTGTGGGATTTTCACCAAAACACTTAAGAAATGCATAAATGTATTTTATACACAAGTACTGTGGGGTTTTTATGGCTGAGTACCAAATTTATCTTGGGCAGCGTTCTTTGAATTCACACAAGATGATAAAAAGTTACTGATACTTGACCAGTTTGCTGTGATGAAACATGAATTGCTGGATGAGAGGACATTTTATCCCCAAAGAAGGTACACTAAGTGATTCTGAGAGCTGCTCTACCAGCCTTAATTTGATAATGACTGAGGAGGATAATGTTCCTCATGAATTTAGGCCTATTCCTGGAAGTTCTCTTTGACATAAACACTCCCACAGATCTCTGAAAGGAAAGGAAATAGGGGTCACAGGAACAGGTCTTTCTCATTAAGTACTCAAAAGCTCTCCCATTTTACTCATGCCGAAGAGAGAGTTAATCTAATAGCAGGCTTGGTTACATTATGTGAATCAAATGCCCTCACATTGGCCCCAAATGTGCAAAATTTGCAATCATCCATATTAATTAATCTTGTTAACACACATACTGCAGTTAGTCACAGGAGTCACCACAATGTTTGTTAGCAAGTATGGTCAAGTTTTGGCCTCTCATTTTCAGCATATAGTATTAGGCCATACAAGCAAGTGGCTGGGCCAATTAGCCTACATGGTAATGTATCCTAGTATCTCTACTCAGGGAATTAGTTTTGCCTTATGTCAAACATAATTGCCTGGAATTGTTATGTTACTTTGCTTTAGACACTGAACTCAAACTCTCCATACCTAACCAGCAGTTTTTCATGTTTCCCATCTGTTGTAAACTGGGGTTCAGAAACCGAGAGCCATGCCTGAATTACATAGCATGGAATAAGAAGTCAATGATATGTAGGTGTAAGAGACTCCAAAAGCTAACTGTTAGCATTATCTCACTAATAATCAGTGGTCATGAAAGAGTAACTTTGCATGCTGAAATTACTACCATTGCTTTGATATAATGCACACATCAAAACAATGGTAGTAATGTCAGGCACCAGCCCAGAAGCAACACTGCTGTTGCTGGGACAAGGGCAATCCTGCACATGCTAAGAACCAGGGAGAAAGTGGACACGAAACTGGATGAAAGCGTAGAAAGGGGGTTTTTGCTTTTGCTAAGCTGATTTTGCAGCTTTCTTGCTTTTGCTAAACTGCCAGAGTAGCAAAACTGTTCATATCAGGAGAAGGAAAACAACCGAGTACACATAAGAGAAAAAAAAAATTGTGGGATTGTAGTTGCTGCTGAATGCTTTATTCCTCTGGATCAGCACAAGTATATGGAAGAACTAGTACCACAGCAAAGCGCAGTGGGAATTCCCCCAAGATTAACAGCAAGATAGAAGCTATTATTTAGAACTTGAAATAAAATGTGTGGACACTTAAATGCAAAAATACAGACAGAAGTCTATGAACATAAAGGCCAACCCACCTTAATGTCATTATTCAAATGACACGCTAAAGCAGGAGTGAGGCACTGCTCAGCTTGAGCATGGGTAGGCAAAGCTGACCCACAGACAACTGGCTATGGTAGGCACATTAAAACTTCTTTTCTGGTGTTCTAAAACACTTCAGGGTAATAACTATATGATCATGACACAGTGATATCTATAATGTTCGCTGACCCTTCAAAGCAAGCTGCACATTCTGGACTTTCTGCTGAATTCCCAGAGAATTGTACATACTAGGTCTGTATTAGATCACAGTCACGCATCCTGGTGCTTTTTGGCTTAACAGGAGACATACATTGTCCCTACTGCACTGTCTGTGCTTTAGCCACAGGAAAAGAACAAGCAAGCATACACTATCACACCTGAAGAGTATATTGCGTTCACCCTTCAGTCAAAACACCACACAGCTTGCTATTTAGATGACACTGGCACTTCACCTTTTATTCTTTACCAAGAAACAGATCGTTTCTTGGTATAGTGTATCCTGTGCCAGGCTATTCTAACTTCTATATTTCATGACTTAGAGGGGAAGAGAAACCAGAGAGAGACAGAGGAGAGACAGGCAGAGGAAAGGTTTCTTTTTAGTTAAAAGTTCAGGAAATATTTTCCCAATCCAGGAAGATTATGCTAGTAGCTGAGAACCTGAAGAGTAGTCCATCATTAAGATAATTTTTTTTTCCTTTTTTCATCCCTTCACTAGCCCAGAGATAGCATGCCCCTGCGGGGCCTCACTTCTGACTCTCTGACGAAAGCTGAACAGCCCTCTGTGCCACAAGATGAGATAAAGCAGCAGCTATGAAGAGCAGGGCAGGAGCTCTGGCAACTTTCCCTCCCACAGACCTCCATCAAAGGTCAAGCAAACTGCTTAAGCCTGCTATTACAGGGATGCAAGAAGAACAGATTTGTGTTATAGATGATATATGCAAATAAATAAATAAAATAGGAGGGACAATTAAGGCTCCTTGATTCCAGTTAGCAAAACACAAAAGGACAACTTTCACACCAGACTCCATTTCTGGAATGCTTTTCAAACTTCTGAGCTTCAAAGACCTATAGCCTAGGAAAGGACAGTTTGTTACACACTGCCTGAGATCAATGACAATTCAAGCTTTATAGAGCAGTAAATAATTTCACCCCTTCTTTTAGCCCTCTACCTTTCCCAGGTACTTTACTATGTAGCAGAATTGCAAGATCTGTCAATAAAGTTCATGGTGCTCCTGTGGGTTTGACAGATAGTCCATAGCGCATCTCAATATATACCAGAAAAAAAAAAAAAAAAACAAACCAGATCTATCTTTTGCAATCATTACCACTACAATAGAAAGCAGAAATTAGGAAAGACTTATAACCTGATAAATGGACAAGTTTTAAAACAGCCAAGCTGTGCCACCTTCTGAACTGAAGCATATTACTAGGAATTAGTAGGGCAGAGATTTGATATTGTTTCTTAAAATATTCATATGGTTCTATCTGGGAAGCTATAAAGATGAAATTAAGATATGGAAAGAAAACCATACTAACTCGCATATTTTCCAGTTTAAAGTAAGTATTAAAGATTGCTTTTTTTTTCCCTCCACCAACAGAGAGCTACTACACAGCCAAGAGACGACAGAGGCTGCTGCCTGCTTTCTAAGATCCTCTTGAACTACAGGACCATTCACTGTCTTTTAATTAGAAGGATGTACTAAAGCACAAGCATATCAGCTTAATAGTTGTTCCTCTCTGAAGTAGAGACGATAGGACAATTTAAAAGAGTAGGCTGATACCTTGGTACTTCTCAAGCCCAATTAGTTTGTTTATGACACAGGCACTACAGCAAACAGATGGACCCACCTGGCTGTAAATTATCTCCTGCCTACAATGAACATCGTAAGATGCAAGGAGGATACTTCCAGCTCTCTGGGAGCAACCTCAGCAGTGTCTGTGCTCTGGTCTGTCCAAGTGATCTCAGAGGCAATTTTTCTTAGTGAGTGTGGACTTTCATAGACATAGTCTATACTTCTACCCAGGAATTTTAACTAAGCAGAAATTAAGCACTCTGAGCTTTTGTCTACATTGTCCAAAGGGCCACACACATTCTTACAGCTGCACATGTGGAGCAGCTCTAGTGCATGTGCACAGCCTCTGGGTCCATACACACACAGAGTAAATGTGACACAACCTGGACCCACTGGATGTATTGCCCACAATTCTGCGCACATGCCGTGTTATAGTAAGACCTATGCAGCATGCTAAGAGCTACAAAGATACTGCACACTTGTGCACAATTTTCATTTATGAAATCCAAGGGAAAAAAAACAGACAACCAAGCAAAAATCGCAAATGTAGGTTGCTCTAGGTTCCCTCAAAGGCAGCTCTAAGCTGCCATAATTTTTGTTATCCTACATGATCCAATCCATAGTGCCTCTAAATCCATTTTACCCATTCTAATATTGCCATGTCATAATACTTCACATTCAGTGTATGTATATGATATTAGCAGGAAGATCAGCTCTCATGGCTCAGATGACTGCTACGCTCCCTTGCATGATATGGTCAAGCAGAGACAATGGGACCAGGTATGTGACAGACTCAGAAAAGTAGTAAGTTAAACACTGCAGCTCAATTTAAAAAATATTAGAAAGAAGTTTACAGGTTAGAGGACAAAGCTAAAATATATGCTAAAGACTATGGGGCTTGTTGGCTGAAGATACGCATCTACCAGCTGTCAGCTGAAGTTTTAAGTTAATAAAAAAAACCTGGCTTGGTCACACAGACACTGCCTTTGCAGTAAGAACTATGGACTAGAGCCGCACTCACAGAAACCTCTCCTTTTTTAGGTTCTATCCCCAACGCAGAATGAGAAGCAGCTCAAACCCCTTCATGCTTTCTTGGAGGACAACTGGGGTAACAGTGCACCACATACATAATTCTGTCATTTTTTCCAACGAGATTATTCAGGACTGTACAGGTTAGTTACCAATGACTTGAGAAAATGTTAAGATGCAAATAATGCTTTGCATAATATTGCTTATTTACTCCATAAAAAACATGTAGCAATATCTGTGCGCAAATTTCCCATCTCCATTTTCTCTAGATGGCAGATGCTTGTGTCTTCTACTGCCTTCCTTTTACTCAGCGCAGACTGCAGGTCAGCCTTTGCCCACACATTCCTCATCAGGCCCTTCTTCCCACTCACAGCTATTAGCATCTTTCTGCATCACATACATACAAACACTTTGAAACCCAGTTGGGATCCCCAGAGAAAGGCAAACAAATGTGGTCTGTGGTTGCCATCCTCTCTAGACGTCTGATGTCCTAGGTACTAATTTCAAAAGAGGAACAATCTCCACATAAGGCCATTCTCTTCTACCTTACATTTGCTATGGAGAAATGCTGGCTGCTCTGATACATACATATGTCAGTTTACACTTACTCCAGAGTGTGTAGGAGTCCATCGTTCATAATCCAGCTCATTAAATGACATTTTAACCTATCCAATAACCCAAACTGCTCTTTTCAGCAGGAAATACTTTATAAGGTTCAGATCCTGCCATCAGCCTAGGCACTGATCTCCCACTTGAAAACAGTAGAGAGGTCTGTGTAAAATATCACTGGCAGGATATGGGTAATCACTGATCTTTTTCTGGCTAGCAGTAGGAGTAGAAATATGCTGTTTTTCTCATATTTAGCAGTTATTTGGTCTGAACTCGTTATTTACCTGTGTGTTATTAAGGGTATTTGAAAAGGCTTGTTTTCTTCAAATCCCTAAAGGGGAAGAGATCCATGCCAAGTCTACCCACACATAATTATATATTTCTACAGCAGAACTGTTTTTAAAAAGAGTCCCTTGCTTCAGTGCAGGGATGGAGAAAAATCTGTCTCCTTGCCAATTCCAGGAATCTGAAAAACTAAAATAAAATAATAATTTTTGCTAACTTCAGTTCTAAAAATATGTTGCCACATATCAAAAATCTGTATTCATTTATCAACTGATAATTACAAGAGGCAAGACTACAGTGTTGCTTCCTTAGGTCTGAGCCTCTAGTAGCAAATAAATTGTAATGCAAATACCAACAGGATAGCATACAACATTAGCAAGGCTTTTGTGTGGATGTATTTCTCTAAAGGCACTCTTAGGTTATCCCTCTAAACTGTTTATTGGTTTGTGTGAAATCACTTTGTGAAAGCACTTGAAGAGGCCCAAAGAGAAGAGATCAGCACCTAATCACAGCATGTGATCTACATTTTTCAAAAATATTGAAACATCACATATAGTCAGAAAGGGCAGAAGAGCAGAGAAAGGGAAGTTCTCCCAAATCCTAATTTCAAGTCTATGGCACCAAATTATGGTGTGAGTTTAAGATGTACTTAATATCAATGCTTATCATGAGCTTAACAGTGTTAAAGGGATGTGTGGAGCTGGAGTGGAGAGTTTTCTCCCGTTCCTTTTCTGAAAAGCATGTGCTTACTTGAGAATATCACCTTTCATTTTTAAAAAGTTTCTAAACCTCAGAATTGCAGAAAACTCTTGAAAGTATGTTTTCAGGACAAAGAAGGAACATTAAAGGCATCCACATGTTAAAAAAACACATTTTTTTTTACTAGAGGAGAGTAGAGGAGGGAATAGCTGGCAGATGTTTACAGTGCTGAGGTTAACAGTGCAGGATCTATACTCTGTTCTCTCCATCTGCAAAATAATCCTTATAAAAATAGCATACACAACAGAGAGAGTAGAAGATACAAGGAAAAGGTGCTAACTGGAGGAAACATTACTCCTTTATTCAAGAATACAATAGCACAGATAGATGTTACACTGGGGGAAGAACACATCTCTAATACAAGGAAAAGCATGCTACCTGACAAGACATTCTACCCTGAAGTTGGCACCAAATCATCTGGTGAACTAAGACGACAAAAGCAGTGCAGGTTATGCAAAGAAACTGATTTGTTTAAAAAAAAAAAAAAAAGTTTTCCTTATCCATATTCACCAGGTTCACAAAATATCCGGCAGTGCATCAAAAATAGTTGTAAAGGCATAAACCAACCAAGAGAATCAAACCTCCTGCTGCAAATGGACTATCACATTCACTCAAGCAAACATAACTCAGATACAAAAACTCCTATGTGTCTCTTAGCATACAGTTACCTTCCTGAAAAAGGTAGAATAAATCCTGTGGGAAATAGAGAGGGAGACAGAAATGCTTACATCACATCATTGTCTTGTGCTTTATATTAGAGTCCGAATAATAAATTCATATGTCTTTCAACATACCTTATTCTTCTATGTTGGACTACCTGCTTTTCAGCTGGTTCAGTGAGCAGAACTGGCTCACGTGTTAGGAAGATCTGGGCTGCATGGCTGGAAATGGGATGAGCGACAGGTGTCTTTCAGTGACAGCGATGTACTAGGTCTACTCATCCCATCTGACTGAAATGCCACTTAATCTTTCACAGCACAAAATCAACTGGATCGGCAGGGACCATCTTCCTAAACCACTCAGGCTGTGTAAGAGTGTATCCGTGCATTTGCTATGTAACCAGAGGGACCTTAAATAGACCCAAATTAAGTCATTAAACTAACACCTGAGGTAAGAAAATCTGGCCAGCTTGGACTTCTCTTGCCTTGCAGCATTGCTAGAAGAGATACTTTCTGAATCAGACAGACGCAACACTTAAAAAGTGACAGCATTTTGAACTGTCACAGGTTTATTGTATTGAGGCTGCAACTCATGTTTACCTAGTGTCCTGGGTTGAGTGAGTGGTGGAGTTTTTTGGTGGCAGGGGAGGGGGCTATCGGGGCGGCCCCCTGTGAGAAGCTTCTCGAAGCTCCCCCAGATCCAAGTCAGCTCCACCTCTGTTTGGGAAATTGAGCCAATTGGCTGCACCTCTGCGATAATGTATTTAAGAAGGGACGTGGTGACGGGCAGTCGGACTTGTGAGGAGGAGTCGCTGCAGCTGCATGAACACCAAGGTCAGTGGAGGAACGGAGGAAGAAAGGAGGGGGGAGGTGTGCCGGAGCAGAGACCCCCCTGTATCCTGTGGTGAGACGGCAGGGTGGCCCCCCCTGCCACCCATGAAGATCTACAGTGGAGCAGACACTGATTTACGGCCTGTCGCTTCCACCTGGATGAGCAAGGTGCTGTGCCCGAAGAACGCTGGGGTCTTATGGGAAAAGGTAGCCCCGCTGCTGTAATTCAGCGCTGGGAGGATTGCAGCATGCGGGGGAGTCCCACGCCGGAGCAGCTCGGGAAGGGCTGCAGCCGTGGGAGGGAATCCAGTCAGAGGAAGTTAGTGACCCATGACGGAGCAGTGTGGGGAACGCTGCGGCCCGTGGGAGGGACTCATGTCAGAGAAAGTTTGTGGAGGACTGTCTCCTGTGAGAGGGGGACCACGATGGAGCAGGGGGGAACAAGTTTTGGACACTCCCCTCACCAAACATGAAGGAAGTGGCAGCACTGACTGCACCCCCCATTCCCTGCCCCTGCGCCACTGGGGGAGGAGGTAGAGATATCGGGAGCAGAGCTGAGCCCGGGAAGAAGAGAGGGGAGGGGGGAAGGTGTTCTCAAGATGTGGTAATGCTTCTCACTGTCTTACTCTGTTATGTGTTGTTAGTGTCTGTAATAAATGTATGTTCTTTTTTTCTTCCCCTGAGTCTGCCTTTTGCTCGTGATCATAAAAGGGGGATTTTCCCCCATCCCAGTCCTATCTTGAACCCCAAGTCTGACTCTCTGTCCCTTCTCATTGCCGGAGGGGAAGGGAGAGAGAGGTGCTGCATTGTGGTTGGCTGTCAATCAGGCCTAAACCACGACACCTAGCAATAGATGTGTCAGTTAAAGATATCTATAATTTCTACCAACGTTTCTTGTCCCTGTAGAAGAGCTGACAGAAGAACCTGTCCCCAGTACTGCACCCATCGTCACTGCCAGTTTACACAAAATGCCCAAATTTCACTAGAGTGGGAAAAGCCTAGGTTTTCTTCTACTCTCTCTACTGTGAGAAGGAACATTAAGAAGTGGAGAGATTTGTCTGAATTGACTCAAAAGTCACTGAGCTGGTGGCTGGCCAGGCTGAAGTGGCATAAAGATAAATGTAGTGTTGTACCTTGCACAGCCAGTGCACAGAATATTTTGCGTGTGATTATACAGGCACGCACAATTAATGTCTTACATATGGTGTATGGCTTTCGTCTGGACTCTAAAGCTTACACAATATTGTTCTTTCTTATTTACTGAAGGAGATATTGCAAGTCTCACAGATTAGAGATAAGAGCCATATTCTGGTTATTACTTTTCCAGGCTCCCTTCCCAAAACTCTCATGGTTTGCAAGAAAGAACTTTGACCTCAATCACCTCTGGCTCAAGTCTGAGCCTCGCAGGCCTACCACTCCCCCAAAAACAATCTGCAAAACCATGACCACCTTCCTTTGTCCATTAATTTGAGACAGGATAATCCCAGCCTGCTATGTGAACTCCCAGGTTTTGCTTTGGTGTTTTGAATTAACTGGTTTTCAAATCCAAGTCATCAAAAATGGGCTTTTCAGTTGATTAAATTGTACAATGCTAGAAAATAAACAAATAAAAAAATCCACAAACACAACAACATGGTTTCGTTGGTTTATTCTGGAAAACATACTGAAGTCACTGTTAGGATAAAAGTACCATCACCATGACTTATCTAAGTTATACACAAAAAGGAGTCAACACTGTTATCTGGAGTAAACCAACAAGTTAGATAACACAAAGAACTGCCATGGACCCTTCAGCTCGACCTAAAAGACCCCTTATCTCTGACAAGTTTTTCTGAAGCACTAGGCCTAATGAAGCTTACTGTATTTCTGGTTTATGTTTGATGAAAGATTGGCTTCAATGTATGGAAATTTCTGGCCCACCTCTGCATTCCCTGAGCTCTCTTCCCCACAGCTCAGTATTTTAATGTTTTTCTTTACTGTGGACTCACCAGTGCCTGCAGCAATCATTTGTTCAATTTAAGCCAACATCAGAAGTGGAAAAAGCAGTCTAATCCTCCTCTTGTACTAGTACAAGCATTCATGCCACCATGCACTGAAAATGGTTTGGATTAAAATTAACTTTTTTATTATTATTATTTGGTGTGTTATAGTGTTATTGAACAGGAGAAAGGGTGGCCCCACATCTAGGTTGCACATATAAAAGAAATAAACCTAGAGTTAATTAGATTTAAACAAAACCTGATTTAAACAGATGGCAATCACTATGAAATACATCCAAATTTTTGTTTCCTTACAGAAGTATTTGGAGTATGTGAAAATAGCAGGCATGTAAGATTAAAGATAAACCTGCACAGTCAGACCTATTAGGCTGAAGGCCATTTTCCAGTCCTAAGAAAAAAATATTTAAGACACTAACATAAATTTGCCAGGGCATTACATGAAAATAATCACAAATAGCACATGATCTAAAATACCATGGTTGGATTCGTCCAAGATGTAAAGGACAGAACTCTATTGGGGAGCCATGCAGAGACCCACTGAAAAGATTTGCTCTCTCCATCAGGTCAGCAGCAGGTATCTTTTGTGAGAATTTGCATGGATTTTTGCCTGTGCTTAATCCAGTAGATAACTTCTAAAATGTCTCATGCATCATGGTTGCCACTGATACCTTTCACAATCAATAGCCTCATCTTAAAGGAAGGGAGAATAATCTTTAATTATTATTACTGTCATAACCTACCATTTCTGTACATGATCTGTACCATTATCCTGCTTTGTCTAGCAAAATTCAGAACAACATGATACAATCCTGTGTGCACATTCATTAATAATCAGAAAGAAACACTTTCCAGTAGATGGCTGAAAATTAAGTAACTTTTTTTCTTCTGGCAGGCAATAGATAGGAAAAACTTAACTGAGCCAGTGCAAAAATGTCAAGCTGTTGTTATCAGAATAATAGAAATGTTATGGAAACATGGGTTTTTATTGATTTATAATGAGGAATGGGATTTTTTGTTGCTTTTTGTTGTTGTTGTTGATTTGGAAATTATGATGTCAGGAAAGACACTCAACATGAATCCATGAATCTCCCCTTCTTCATCTGCTATGATTATTTCCTTTTTCATTTGTGGTAACTTATAGAAAGCCCTCCAACACAATTTGGAAAATTCATCGCCTGAAATTGTCAAAGTTCATGGCTGTCAGTAAATGTTCGGAGAAGACTTGGGTTTGGCTTTAATCTACATGCCAATCAGTTTTCTTGGCCTCAGCACAGAATTTAATTGGATTCACTCTCAGGACAAGATGACCTTTCCATTCACAGCTCTGAAAATTCCTTCATCCATAATTTTACATAAAATTTTACAAACACAGTTTTGTATTCATATATTCTTATGCCTTTCAAAGCGTTGAAATGAGTTACCTATATTTATGGCAAACAAACTTCAAAACTGCAATGGAAACTTGTTACTACTTTTAAAGGTGTAAAAACAGTAATACAAAGGTACACAAGAAGAGTGACTATTGCTATTATGGTTTCATGGCAGCAAAACTCAAATCAGCTATACCTCCCAACTCACAGTTTTGATCAAGCTCCTCATAAGCAAATTTCAGTAACATGTTTCAAAACACAGTCACCCATACCCTTCTTCATGTACAACCCAACACTCCTTCCACAGGGTGGATTCTGCTAAAGGGTGGATGTATTTACACAGAAAAGGTCACTGTGCCCACAGTTCAATACCCAAGCAGCCATATGATCATTTTAACCCAGTAACAAACCCTCAGTTTTAAAAAAATCTTTGTGATAGTTTATTAGCTAATGCTCAATGCCACTCTAACATGTTTGGGTGGTGTTTTTTTCCTCCAACGTTATCCAGAAGCAGAACTAGGCTTGTCTCTGTATCAGTACTACCTGGTGCACCAGTGTGGCTTTGGACAAACATTGCAAATTTACAAAGTGAAAATTCTGTGAAATCCTGGCACCTCACACTCAGTAAGATTTTTTTCCTTTGTCTTTGGTAGAGGTCCGGTTTCACCAACTGCAACTGTGGGGTGGAAAAAAACTTCCTGGTTAAACAAAACTCCTGCTCCTCTGGTTTTAGAAGGCTTATTGAGACACTCAGTGCAAAGGGAGGAGAAAGAGAAGGACATTATGTAGGAAGCAACGTCAGCTAATCACTGACACACAGCATGGGAGCTCAGAATTAGCACTACTGGTTTAATTGCTGATCCTGTGGATGAACTTTGAGAAGGTGTATTTCATTTCTGAAATCAATTTTCCCAGTCCATAACATGGACAAACACCTTTTTAGGATGCTTTAAGACCTCTGTCTTCAAATAAATATATATCAAATCATTCTTGCATCAAATTTAATTTTCTGTGCCATACAAATCAATAGTTTCTTGATACTACTGTTCAAGTTTCTACACTGATGTCAAAAAACACTCATTCTTCATTCCAAATTTGAGACTAACTCTGGAGAGGTCTATTTGTTCAACCACAGCATGGAGCTGGAAAGGGGTAAAAGTGCATGTTATGACCAAGGCTTTGTTTCATACCTTCCAAGCACCAGCTCTAGAGAGGTTCTGCAATACCAAAATACTGAGCAATACTGCTTATTTTGCAATATTGAACTATCCAGAAAACAAAAAGTAAATGAGCTCCCCCTGCCTCTGACCCTTATTTGAGTGTATAAAATATGTAACTCTTTCAAGATCTCTAGCTTGAAGTGTAACATCTGCTTTCCAGGTTGTCTGGAATTCTATTTCTTGACTTCTAAGTAAAGCCATTGCAATTACTATGTGAAAAGATCACCTTGTGTACCGCGTATTAGACCACGCTCATTCTGGGTGTTGAGGATGACCATAATAATAGTGATTTGCCTAATTTGTCAATTCTGTGTTTAAAATGTCGCCACTTGTGGCTGTTTGGCAACACTAAGTGTACTTAAATAACAAATTTCACAGCAAAGTAGCATTAAGTGTGCAACACCTTGACAAAAGTGATGAATTTGTGAGGATCTGTCTGTTAAAACAGAGATCTCTTGAGGTTTTCACGAAATAAAATACAGAAGTCATCATTCAAAACTGTATCATTGAGAAAATGCAGGTTTATGCTGACATGTGATAAGTTTATCAACTTTGTTTGATCTTTAGTTAGTTAGAGAATATTGCATTTACCTATGGCTGGATTTATCCAGTATGTTGGGAGTGGCCCAATGCACTTGGCAAGAAAGGGAGCTTTTGGCAAAGAAGGACCGCATCTGCATTTGTAGATCTTATGGGAAAAAGTTGTGTCATCAGGGCAATGTAATATGACACGTTTAAATGTTTCATTAGTATCAATACAAACATATGCAGGGCAAAGTTTCTGTTTTTCAGTTCAGACTTTTACAGTCTTAATTTTTTATTTCCTTTTGTTTTCAAAGAAGTCTGTGTTGCTTCAAATACACTTATAATGTGTCTCAAATCCCCTGTGCAGTGACTTAGTACACCAACAGAAGATTGCTAATAATCACACACACACACACGCACGTACCGAAACAGATGATACTGAACATAGCTGTTTCTTATAGATCCTGCAGAAATTAAACATTACATCTTGACTAGTTACACGTATACTTTCTCACAGTAGCTGTTTATGCATTTTTTTTTTCAGATATGAACCCTTACAATATCAATATCTGATTCAAATACAACCTTTGGTCAAAACAGGGCATTCTGTTCAAAGCAGTGTACCTTAAGAGAAATACATCCCCTGTCCACAGCAGATCAGAATAGTTACTTTGGTTGGTTGTCTTCAGGATGCTAGAAATTCTCAGCAACTCTTCTCTGTCTTCATATTAAAATAAGAAATGTAAAAGGAAATTAGGAGACAGGTGACACAATCAACCAGAGTGGGAAAAAGAATAGGAAATCATCATAATGAGCTACAAGATCATTATACAAAAATTTATGATCATTCTCAACTGTTCTTGTCAAATAGATTTTCAGTTCCTTTTCTCCTCTCCTCCTCCTCCTTCCCAGAAAACTTTACAAGGACTTATTGCTCTTCAGGGAAGATTTTTCAAGAGTTTTCAGATAGTAAATAATAAACAGTAAGTCATTTTTAGCCAAAGTACAGTCAGATAGGGACTCTGGGATACTCAATTACTTTCAGGAATCTTTATTGGCCATCAACTGCCCAGATTGATTACAGAACAGGGAAACTGTTTAACAGCATGACAGTTGTTGGCCACAAAACCACAGTACCACTGTCAAAGAGTCAAATCCAGCACTGGACTTATCAATATACTGAATACTCAAAAGCTCCTTTGAAAGTCATGGGAAATCTTTAAAGCAAGTCATACATTCCCAGCATATGATGCCAGGATTAAGTCTGCAGTACAATTTATATGCCACTGAATTTACACAATACAAAGCATTAAAGAGTGAAAACAGAATTTGTGAGAAGAAAATTCAAGTCTGAGATGGTCTGATGTTAACAGGGGTACATGGGACTGGTCAAGCACTCCATACTGAATCGATGCAACTGAATCTACATACTATTCTCTTCAGGACTTAAAGAGTTAAACAAGTAGCCCTGCACATTATAAATATTTATATCATGGTTTAGATTATTATGAACTAACCCCCCCTTTTCTCAACAGTCTTTTCATTTTAAATTGAGAGACATCCTAGAAACTGCCTGTGCTCAATGAAGGACAGACATCAGCTACCTACCTATAAAACAGTTCCCACTGTGGACCCAGCCAAACTGGGCATAAGGCCACGTATATTGCCAGGGAGAGAGCAGAGCCAAGCTGGGTGTGATTGGTTGCAGTATCTAACAGACACAGGAACACAGGTCTGCTCTGTGAACATCAATCTGGAACTAGAGTTCACACTCCCCTTTCTCCTTGAACTCAGAAAAGACAGCCATCCTGGACAATGGACACATTTTTTCCGAAGGTTTAATACTATCATTGTGCAAGTGGCTGGGCTTTTGTCAGGAATCAGAGTGACACAGCTTACCTACCACAGTCAGTAGCTGGTGGAAGGTCACAAAGCTAGTGGCTTGGCATGGTCTCACTGATATTAATGGTTTGCATTGTAAGGGATATAAACCCCAGAGAATAGCTTATCACGTGTATTACACTTCATAAGAAGTTAGGTTTTGACCATGAAAACATACTTTGTGGCTGAAACTAACTGGCCTGAATAAACCAGCAATCAACAGTCCTTCAAGGTACCAAGTTTGGAAAAACACTGATTTAAATAACTAAACTTGATATTGCTGGGTATTACTAATGGTCTAACTTCACCAAACTACCATGCTGAATAAAAGGCTCAGATTCACTGAATTACCTGAATATAGGTCTGTCTCTAAGCATTCAAATAAACCTTACAGAAAAAAAAAAAAAACTACACAGGCAAGGGATATTTTTAACACAGTTTTGGTATTACTCATATAATGCCATCATTAATTCAGATTCCATCATAGTTTAAAATCATAGAATATTTGAGGCTGAGATGGATCTCTGGAAGTTTTCTAGTCCAGCTTCCTGCTCCAGGGAAGGCAAACCTCACCATTACATCAGGCTGCTCAGAGCCTTGTCCAGTCAAGATACTCAGCAATGGTGATTCCACAGCCTCTCAGGGAGATCTATTCCAGCACTCAAGTACTTCCATTAGGGAAAGGAAATAGCTGAAGCAGGTATTTGTCTTGACTATGTGAAATAACAGGAGAGCATCATCTGTTCTCAAAAAAAACGTTTCCAATTCTTCTCTTATATAGACTAACAGCAGCATAGGACTCAAAAAATTGCCATTCAAGTGATATTTACTGATTTAGCCTGCTTTTAGGCATAAGGCCACAATATTTGCCTCTCTCCATGTTTTACACCATGGATATGCATGTAGTGTGCACCATACACAACACAGCCAAGGAAGAAAAGGTCTATTGATCTCTGCTTGCTGAGGCTGGACAATAAACTCCAGTTCTGGGATGAAAACAAATATGTTCAAAACTACCACAAAGTATTGTTAATACCACAGGGCTTCCCTCACAATTATATTTACAAACTAACCCCCGAGCTCAGCTCATGAGACACTGGAGGTTTTTTTCCCCTTTATTTAAGTAACATGAATGAGGTGCTGGCTGCTTCACTAGTCACCCAGCAAGGCACAAAATCTGAATGACTATTTATTCTTGCTGCTCACCCACACAGAGATCCCAATCAGATTTTAGATGGATCTGTAGTGAGAATTGTCATTTGTGTGCTGTCAATAAATGAAATTTTTCATCTTTCCTTAATTAATCATTTCTCTTTCCAAAAGAAAAATCCTCCCCCCTTGCAGTCACTAATTATCTCCATGCCCTTTCCAGGAGGTGAATGGGCTGATGACCCCCTTTCTCTTTCCGTTTCTTCTGTGCTATGCTTTGCTTTGCAGGAGCATAAGCTGGCTGTTTTTCACATCTTTCAGAGGGCCACCAAGTAGACTTCTTTATGCCTTCTCTTCACACTGAAGGGTGCCAGAAAGCTGAGTTTATGTTCTGTCCTCCTTTCCTCAGGGATCATGGGATACAAAAGAGGAAGGCTGACAAAGACATCTGGCAAGGATCTGCCTACCTCACTGTTGCTCAAAACAACACTGACTCAACACTGCATAAAGTATATTTAAAGCAGCATCCTATTCAATTCAGACAGACTTAAGAGTCAATGCAAACATTTAACACACTTCTAATTACCAGTCTCCTGCCTACATCATGAATTCATCTGAATCAAAGTAAATCTGATGGATTGTAACAAAACACTTGTCAGAATCTTTGTGTTGCAACAACTTACTGTTTAGTTCCACTGGTGTTCTTTAAGTGAAAAATTGTATTGTTCCATTGGATACTTCCAGCAGGCATAATTAATTAATTTTCCCCAAGGTTTCAAAAAAAAAAAAAAAAAATCTAGAGAAAGGAAGAAAGTGAAATACAAATAAAAAATCTGAAAAGTTCAGTTTCACCCAGATTAAAGTGAAATTAAATCGTATCTTGGCTCTGATTTCAGTATGTTACACCTTCAGTGTCTCAAGAATCAGGCATCAGATCAAACCCAAAGGAAGGAGAAAAAAAAATAAAAAGACGTGTATATATTTTTGAGGAAGAGAGGAGGGGGTGTTCCTTGCTTGAAACAAAGTACATCATACAAACACTAGCACACATCCAATACAAAGTGAGGCTGAAGCCCAAATCCCATTCTTTGCTACTGTTCCAGACAGGGATCTTGATGTCTCCTCCTCTCCTGTGGTTTTTAGTGGATTTAGTCTTTATACTAGAAGTCTTGAGCTAGTCACAACATACTGAGTAGGTCAGCTTTAGGAAAATGTATAGATCAGGTGATCCAGGAACTCTCTCTGGCATAAATACATAAGTATTTCAGGTGACCTTATAAAACTGGACTCAGAGGCACTTAGTCCAGACTCCTTATAAATTAAAATTCCTAAGATTTCCTTCAGTTCGTCAGTCTGTGTGCTAATGAGCACAACTTGATGTTGCTTTACTAAATACTGCAAAATGACTGTTATGCAGATGCTGAAGCTCATGGACACATAGATTTTCACATCACCCTCTCTTCTGAATAAAAGTGTTCAAACAGAAGCTAACTAACTGGATCACAGTTAGTACCAGCTTCAAAAGTTTTGTGGTAAACTCCCAGGCAAGACAGTACGTGCCACAGCATATATTAACTTTGAGTTAAAGTCTGTGCTGTGAAACTACTTGATGGGGTACTACGGAGAACATGAATCCCAGACAAGAAGCACTGCAGGTCATTCTGCCCTGGTACAAAGAGATCAGAAACATTAACATTCCCAGCTGGAAAGTACCAAGGATATATAATCCCCGCCTTAGATGATTTTTAAGTGAACATTATGAATCTAACCCTTCTAGAATAACTGAGGTAAGTTTCTGCACAGGAAGTGCTCGAGGGATACCCTTTCCTTTACACAGAGTTTCTGTAGGGGAATACACATCCTGTTTTCCTTTATCAAAGTTTATTATTGTCTTTAAAATGGATTTTAAAGTTGTTTTATATAAGAAAGATCATTAAAGAATAGACACTATTCCTGACACATCTATTGAAGCATGGTTCAGAACAGAAGGGATCATTACTTTTTTTTCTTTTTTTTGGTTCATGGCCAAAAGAAAAAAAAAAAAAGAAAAAAAAAAAAAAACACAAAACAAAAAACCCCCTCTCTTGGTTATGCAAGACTATTCTCTTTGATTCTTGGCCAGCTCTGGATCATAATCTCTATTATTCCAAAATATTATGCTGGAAATGTTGCTGGAATCTTACTAAACAAATAACTGCACTGATGGACTGCAACTTCCCTGCTTCTGAGTGTAACGTCCATCATACTAGAGACTAGATTTCATCAGAATATTCACCCATATTTGAAAGGGAAAATCGAAGGATTTGCTATTTTCTAGCTGACTCGATTAAATTTTCTGTGAAGACTTTTCAGATTGTGAATGGTCTTTCCTTCTGATTTCTGCTGAGAAACTCAATATACAGTAACTTGGTAGTGAAACACAAAGATTGATGACTCAGGCTCAAGTTTCAGTTCTGTAACATTCTCTTTCCTCTGTGCTCATTAAGTATCTGTTGTGTGTTTTGTATTGACATGGGACTAAAAGCAAAAATTTAAAATCCTTAGCTTTTCATAAAACAAAATCCTTATTTCCTTGTCAGCCTTAAAATGTATTTTCTCAGCATCTGTAAAACTCCAGTGAAGGCAGACATCTAAGTTTCATCCTCCACCAGCCTGGCCATTACTATAGTATCAGGACAAAGGACTGCCTCGTGCATCTCGCAAGCTCATTCACATCCGAGAACTGGCTCTGCTACCCAGCTGAAGTCAGCACACAGCCACAGTTGTAGCAGACAGCAGCATGTTAATCTGCAATGACAGGGAATTTCAAGTGTTTGCCATATAAAACCCAGTAAACCACCTATAATGAGATAATTCTTTGTATTGGGACCACTTCAAAGTATTATCTCAGAAATGAAAAGCCTTACTTAATCTCGAACACATACCCACCCAGGACACAGCATTGCTCTAAGACCACTATCCACAGGCTTCAGTGAGACAAAGGTTTTCACTCCAAACAAGACAAGACTTCTAGAGGGTCCTTTGGCATATCATAAATCTGTCTAAAGTGAATGAAAAGTATAAACGATATCTTGTACCATGACTTTTTAAACAGCAATTCTTTAAACAAAGAATAGTGACAAAAAGGAGAGGGAGGGTTTCCTCTCCACTTTCATTCTGGGGTTTCAAAAGCAAGAAACCTCCATTTACCATCAGCCAAGCAAATGCTATTTGGCTATCAGTAGGGTCAGTGTCCTCAAAAGCAGTATGTTCTTGAGAGGAACCTTTGTCTTCCTTTTCAAAGTGCCTATTTTTACCTGATTATTTCCTCATGAACAACTGCAGTCAAGTTCGTTGCAGTTAGCAGAAATATCCCAGAAATGAATCATAATTCAGAGGAAAAAAACAAACAAACCTCCAACTGAAAATTGTTTCTTGCCTTGTTTTTTTCAGTCTCAGAAGACGGAAGCATTGTAACACAAACACATACTATTAGTTTCTTCAGGTGCACAATGTCTAATAGTAATTTAATCTAAACCATATTTGCTGTGCAAAGGGCCTTACCCAAGGGCAACACTGTGGATAATAATTATGTTCCCTTCTCTCAGGTCAAAATTTAGTTTCTCAGAGCACTGTTATCTGAGGACACAACTAGATACCCTCTTGAATTTGCAGATTATTCTGTTCAGTGGTTTTACAGAAACTGAGAGAAGCAAGATGACCGAAAAACTAGGTAAATACATGCACAGCTGAACAAAATCACATCGCTAACCCATCACATTTGATTTTAAAGAATCACCACAAAAATACTTTAATCATTAGGAGTTGGGCAGTGGGGAGGATGCCTTTTGGGGATAAATACAGACAAAGGCTTTGATAGATATCCTCACATATATTCTGTTATCGCATGGAAATGACTTTTCTATATGACTACATACTCATTTGAAAAGCATGTTCAAGACCACAGCATTTGTGGAACTACTGCTCCTTATGGCAAACATTTACAAGCTTTTTCCTCAGCTGTACCTTATAACATTTTCAGCTAAGGTTTCACCACAGAAATCAGTTCAGGTGCCACTCAGTCATGTTACAAGGCTTCTCCAAGTCCTAACATCCATCCTAAAAGACAGCTAGATTGCATTAAATTTGCAAGAACCTACCCTCAAGTAGAAAACTCAAAGATAGTTTAGATAAATACAAACCAAATTTGTAGAAAGTGCTGAAATTATGGCAGCACCATGATGCCAAACAAGAAACTCCATGAGTGTAAGGATGACTCCTGCTAGCATGTTATATGATGAACCTGGGCATTCATCAGGGGCCAGCAAGAGTTGATACTAACCAAAAGTCCAAGGTGACACCCTCCCACATCCTCAGTGGACAATATGCTTTAAGGTGATTCATGATCCAGTGAACGCATGGATTTTGAATCACTTAAAAAAATGTTCATGTATAACTGATCCACATAGATTAAAGCTGTAGATTTAATAATGGACACTAGCCCAAGGTTAGCAACACCTGATGCAGTATATTTGCTCCAAATATCGAAAGATCTAACAGGAGAGCAGAGCAGAAGCTCCAGGTAGGCTTCCTCAGTAGCCCTAGGTAAGTGGTTTTGATGGTGTGCATGATCAGTGACTCTACCACGCACAGCACACCAGAGATTCGCTCTACACTGGTCATGCAAATGCACCCCATGCACGCAGGTGAGCCCACCCATGTCCCATGAACTCTGCTCCTGTACTGCAAGACTGAAGCTTTCAGCAATGTCTACTGCATGTACAGCAAACATGGCATTTTCCTTCAGGAAATATCTGTGCAAGAGCAACATACATTTGGATTTCCAACACAGAAATCCAGTTGCTCTAGACAGTGATCCTGTAACATATAAGATGGTCTTGGCTGTGCAGGATCATTTTTTGCTGTGGATAAGGACTGTATGTGCCTCAGTATAAATACACACGTAATACTTCTGATAAAGTCAGCACACTGGGCTCATTTCCAAATGAATTGTTTAAAAACACACAGCATTGATGGATTGAGGATACATGAACTGAGAACTATTTGCACTCAAATACGTCTAATAATTTTCAGTTTGTAATGACATGTCATAAGCAAAGATCTTTTTACATCACTGAATGCACAGTCTAGAATGTAGCTGTGCAACAAAATCTGGTAACAAAAGATGAAGACAGACCTGGAAGGAAAAAAAAAAAAAAAAAAAAAAAAAAAAAAAAAGAGGTTATTGCAGTTTCTGCTCTGAAATTGAAAAAATGTGTTCCAGAGAAAAGCATTCTGGCTGATGAGTTGGTGTACACTTCAAATCCAAGAACAGTACTGAAACTGGAGCTAAACCATAATAAAGACTTTATAAGAAAGTAAATTCTTATGACAGTTGAAGTGGACTTTGCAAAACATTAGAAAAAACAAGCTTCCCATGCAAAGTTGTGCTGTTTCTCACATCTCTTGCAAACAAGAGTTGCAGGAAATTAGATGATTGATGTGGAATTTATGGACTGACACTGGTTTACATATGAACAGCTACCTAAGTTTCTTAAGAAGCTGAAGGCTGAAAAAATCAGGAGACAAAACATACTCATTTGAGATAGGAGAAAAGTATGTCTCCTGCTCCAGCTTTGAAGAATCTGCAGATACACGTCTATTTGGAGATAAGAACAGCCTTAATAATACATTAAAAAATACATAACGTTCATAATACAAATACAGCATATAAAACAAAATGCATAAGGTAAGAAAAGAGATGCTCTCTCTCTACCTTTCTCTACCTACCACATTGATAAAGTTACTCCTGTGACTACCAGAGTAATCTGGAAGCCAAGCAATTTAGAAAAGTGTTATATTAATTACAAAAACAAATAAACAAACTAACAAAAACCACTGAAATAAAAAAAAAGAAACCAGCATTAAATCTGGAGGGAAAAGAACTACTCAGACACCCTCCCTTTATGTTGTATCCCTTCTTCTAAGTGTTTAAAAAATACTACCTGTTCTACAAGTTTCAACATAGAATCTGAATATTCAGTTATATTTTCATTTCTTTGTGAACCACAAGTGCAAGAATTTGGGATAAAGAACCCTCACAGTGATGCCTACATAAAGCTTCAAAAGTATCTGGGCTTATCATCTAATACCGGTTTCAGAGTCATCGATTAATTTTGCCTGTGGATATTTTCTGTAGTTGTTAATGTGAAGAACCTTGGGTGAACTTTTCAGTCTCAGGAGAAAGACACAAGGTTCCTTCTTGTAAATTAACTTCTGCTTGCAAAATAGCCAAATTGGACACAGCAATAGGTTGCAGGGACTGAGGGAACATCATAAGGGAAAAAAAAAAAAAAAAAAAAAAAAAATCCATAGTGTCATCTCTTTTTTGTTGGAGAGAAAAAAAAGTATCTTTTCATAGTAGAAATGTATTTCATCTTAATGTCACTTGCCAGATAATTTAGCTTTTCTGACACCACCTTTTATCCATTTTGTCATTCTCCATGTTGCCATACATTAACCAATAAAGTCAAACTCTCCATTGCAGGTCTTCAACTTTAGAAACCAGTTGTTCTGCTACTATAGACAGCAAGGTTGGGTTTGTTCTCTTCTTAAAATAGGCTAGTGCAGGATATTTTTCTCACCATTTTGTTGAGTTCTGTCACATACTTCTGAGATCTATGTTGTTTCTCCATTATACCAGCTGAATTACAGGATATCTTACGAGGCAAAATGCAAAGGTAAGTGGAGAATTTGCTTAGTAAAATACTTCCTCACTGATGACAAATTAAAAAAAATAAATAAAAAATCAATGCTAGTCTACTTTTTGACAGAAATAGCATCCTTCCTGTATTTGTGCTGTGTGCAGAATGTACTTTGGCGTTTAACAAGTAATTTAACTAAAACTCACATTTTAGAATTTCATCATCTTCATTCTCTTGGGAAAGGTTTCTTGTAATACAGATTTGACTTCATAAATCCTTTTTCAATTGAAATTTCAATTATTAGGGCTTAATCTGTAGCAGTCAAATCTATAAAAATTGCACTAATGTACAAAACCACAGAAATACAAATCGAACCTTAAAATCAGATTTCATTATCTCACACAGTGAACAGTGTCAGCAATGGATATCTGAACCAAAACCAAGATATGCCTTTATACCCTTGAATATTCATGTGAACCCAGTGAACCATCTTTCCTAATGACAAGAGGTTTGACATATTTTTCATACCAGTTTTATTTTGCTGATCTTGGAATTACTTACAGAGCAACACATACATTTTGCATACAGGGATTTCAACCTCTTTCACCAAAAGGAGTAATTGTAATTCTGCATCACTCCCAGGTTGTCCACACAACCAGAGGTGGCTCCTACCTTGGGGTCAGTGGGGCTTATCCCCACAATAACTTTACATTCCTTGGTAAAAACTTCTTGTTCCTCTCTTGCATCAAGCCTGGACTGTGCACGCACAAGCACCCTGGCCCAGCATGATGGACACACACTGGTAAAGGAAACAGAGGTAGGACCAAGAAGTACCTGGTGCTTCTGTGGTAGAGCTTAGCAGGGATTTCACCGTCAGTGCCCATGCTCTCTGGGACAGCCACTTGGGGTATACACAAGGAAGGGCAAATAAAAGAAAGTTACAAGGTCTTCTTTCTCTGATTCTTGGTTGATCGTGTCTTAACAGCTCTTTTGTATTAATCAAGTCTGGTAAGAAAACTGGTTTCCACCTTCCTATATTTAGCCTGCAAGAATGTTACTCACATAAACTTTGTCCTCAGCAAAGAAAGTTTCAAATATATGGATACCTAACCTCAATATTTTTATTCTGAAGCTACTCTGGTTCTTGAAAGCTTCACTTGCATGCCTTATGAAAGCTTCACTGGGAGGTCTTAAGAAGTATTTTCTCTAAAGGGTGGGTTCTCTGCTTGAAATGTAACTTCTGGAGATTCCATTAGACCTTTTCCTCATCCCAGCTAGAAGCTGACGCTGTTGCACATTGTTGAAAATATGTTCTTCAGGCAACGCTGGAACCTACTATTTGCAGTGATCTTCATAGCTGTGAGAGTGGCAACTTTAACAAGCAGAAGACAGTAACAGCCCTTCACATTAAATCACCCTAGTTGTATCACTCCTTGGCAAGTTTTGTGCTTCAGAGGGCAGAAATGACCTCTCTTCCTATCTCATAGAAAAAGGACGTGGGGCTCACCCTCTCATAGCGGTTAGCAGAGTGCTTGCATCATGAGCTACCTGCACTTTTCAGTATGTTGAAAAACAAGCAAAGCCACAGACCTGAAAAAGTCACCATCAAAAATCTTGCCTTTGCTTTCCAAAACACAAGCCACCAGAGGACTAAAACTCATCCCAATCTGGATGCTAAATATTTTAGAATCATAGAACAGTTTGGGTTGGAAGATACCTTTGAAGATCATTAGTCCAACTCTCCTGTCACGGGAAGGGACATCTTTCACTAGATCAGGTTGTTCAAAGTCCCATCCAACCTGATTTTGAACACTTCCAATGATGGGGCATCCACAACTTAGCTGGGCAACCTGTGCCAGTGGCTCATCACCCTCATCACAAAAAATTTCTTCCTTGTGTCCAATCTAAATCCACCCTCTTTCAGTTTAAAACCGTTTCCCCATGTCCTGTCACTACAGGCCCTGGTAAAAAGTCTCTTTCCATCTTCTTTATAAGCTCCCTTTAGATATTGAAAAGCTGTAACAGGATCTCCATGGAGCCTTCTCTTCTCCAGGTCAAACAACCCCAACTGTCTCAGCTTTTCTTCCTAGGAAAAGTATTCCAGCCCTCTGATCATATTTGTGGCCCTCCTCTGGACCCGTTCTAACATGTCCATATCTTTGTTGTGCTGGGAACCCCAGAGCTGGATGCAGTACTCCAGGTGCCGTCTTGCAAGAGCAGAGTAGAGGGGAAGAACCACCTCCCTTGACCTTGTGGCCATACTTCTTTTTATGTGGCCCAGGGTATGATTTGCTTTCTGGGCTGAAAGCGCACACGGCCGGCTCACATCCAGTTTTTCATTCACAAGTATCCCCAACTCCATCTCCACAGGGCTGCTCTCAATCTCTTCATCCCCCAGTATGGATATTTTGTTCTATTTTGCTTGCCCTCTTCTGAAACATCAGTCTACCATGTTCAGTTGGCAGCCACAATTTACTTTGAAGGACTCCATGTTCTCTTACTGACCTTGCTACACTACTCTTTGACAGCCTTGTAGCCATAAGTAGGTTGCAGCAACCCTCAACATAAGGCAGGCTTGAAGTCTTGGCTCATAATTGGCTAAACTGTTTCTCCTGTCTCCTTGCTTCAACTCATATTAAACTGACTGTTTTCAACACAGTTGGATCCAGTATGGTATCATCCTGTTACTGGTCATGACCTGGTACAGAGTTGACAGGGTACATGTAGCTAAATGTCTGCCTGGAGATTTGAACGAGGTGATAATCCGTCACACCATACGCAGTGTTATGTGCTCTCTCCTAGTTTGTACAGTATGTACACAAAGCAGAATTGGCGTCAGGTAGGACTTGTGCTCCACGTGCCAAAGAGCTGCACAGCTGCAATTTCCCCAGCTTAATGCAATTTGTTTTTCCAGAACATGTTCCATATGGTTTAGCAATGAGCTTATTCTAACTGCCCCCTTCTGGTATGTCAAAGTCAGGCATTACAGACACACACCTGACGTGCCTTTTATTGCCTATGGTGAGAAATGTCCCCAGTGTAGAAATGGCTCTACAGAAAACGTCCAGCCCTGATGCCTGCTTCCATCTGACCTTGCAGGCCACCTGACTTCTTCCCCTGTATTGTCTATAGGGCTTGTGTCATATCAGAGCCTCTGGAGGGGACAGACACTGGCAACAGGAAGGAGGGGGTGGAAAAGAAAAAGAAAAAATAGACCGGCAAGATGAAGGAAATGTCCAAAATCTGATAAAAAAAAAAAAAAAAATAATGTAGCCATGGGGAAGGGGTGGAGGAAAGGACGGTGAAATCAAGAGGAAAAAAAAGAGAGGAAAAAAAAAATCCAACATGAGCAATGAACCAGATGTCAACTAGAACTGAAATTTTAATTCAGAACATCCTTCTACTCAGGGGGCAACAGTTGAACAAATAGGATAAAAAAAAAATAATCCAAGATTCAAAGCTCAGGAGTTAAGTGTCTCACCCCTCTCAAACAAGAAAGCAAAAAAAAATGTTTGGAAGTTTGATGAAATTAGTATAAGTGATATTTTGTTAAATGCAGTGCCAGAATCAGAGTACTGGCACATGATCCAGTAGAAATACAATTGTGTGGTTGCCTTTACTGAAATTGGAATCTCAACAGATTTAAGAAAAAAAAATAAAATTAGATAATAGAGCATTCTAGCACTGAAAATAAAAGTCAGGGGTCAGTACCATACAGCATCATTGCATAATTTCAATACAAGAGTCACACTAAAGTCACACAGATTCTTATTTGTCAGAACATGTGTTTTAGGGGAAAAGAAAAAAAAAAAAAAAGAGGAAGAATAGTACAATCTTATTTGTTTTTTAATGTCTGATTTAAAAAGCTACTGTGACATTTTTTGTTTGTAGAATAAAAATAACGCTCTTACTTAAAGAAAAACAGGGCTCTGTGGGAGAACAGGGGAACCTCACTCTAGATTTTCTGAACACCAAACAGAATTTTTGAGAAAAACTGAAAATGGGAGGTAGGAGCGGAAGAAGGAAGAAAGTCACTTGTGTGCCCCCCAGAAGACCCTCATTCTTCATACTTAGCTCAGGCTAAGAAATTCCTCATACTTTAAAGACCACTAAGATTGTTTCAGGCAAGAGTCAAGACTCTGTTTTAAAAATATCTAAAAGGCATACTGCCCCAAAGTAAACAAAATAACAAGATAAGATACTGAGAGTTGACAAACTGATAATGTTAACACCCTAGTTTAATTCTGCAGTGTGTTACATCTGTATCTGATGATAATCAAGCTATCAGTTAAAAAAAAAAAAAAAAAAAAAAAAAAAAAAAAAAAAAAAAAGGAAGATACAGAGAGCAGAGGCATTGGGAGACACCTTCCTAGCTATGATAGTCCAGGACACATAAAACAGACTTTTCTGACCTGACCTAAGTGTTAGCATGAGAACAGAGAAATTGTCTACATGGTCACTCCAGAAATTGAGCTCTGAACTACTGCAGGAAGAAAGGAATGAACGTGCAGGGATCCAGCTGTGACCCTAGAGTGTTTCCCAAACTCCCCATCCAGGCTCATGCTCTGATCTCATCCCCGTACCCTATCACAGTCAGAAATAGTTGCTCACCATGTCCACCACCTATGAGTAGGAAACCTGGGCATGTAAGCTGGAAGGAAGCTGCAGGACACAGTGGCCAGGTTTCTGAAGCTTCAACATAGCCCAAGAGAACAAGTCATACAGTAGGAAATGAGTCATCATAGTCACTTCTTGAAAGGAAAAGAAGAACCAAGGGGGAAGGCAAACAAAACATTTAGACAACCTTTCTCCCTTCACCCGCCCTGGCACCACCAAAAATAAAATCACAGATGGAAAGTAATGTTTATAGGGAAACAAGAGAGTCATAGGATTTTGGTAAGCCTTCAAAATCTTGGAGAAACCTTCTTACTGTTGGAAAGTCCACTGATAGTAGTTCTCCTATAGAGGCCCCAAGATAGATTATCTTCAATGTGTCCAACTGGGAAAATTGGCTTCTATTACTGTTAGAAAGCACCGAATGGACCTATACTTCCTATCATTAAGGTTTACTGCATTACTTTGGTAGCTAGTTTTTATAATCAGAATATTCAAAAAATCTAATGAAATAAAAAAAGGGTTTCCCATAATCCCTTTTTCTCATCTACTTTCTCTTGCCTTCTCTTCCCTCCCCACCCTATGCTCACATAGAGATTACAGAACCACAGCCTGGTTGAGGCTGGAAGGGACCTTTGGAGGTCGTCTGGTGTGTCCCCCCCTGCTCAAGTATGGCCACCTAGAGCAGGTTACCCAGGACCCTGCCCAGACAGCTTCTGAATATGTCCAATGATGGAGACTCCACAACCTCCTTGGGCAACCTGTACCAGTGCTCACTCACATTCACAATAAAAAAACCCTGGGTAGACCCCAAGAGATAATTGCTATGTGTTTGTACTATATTAGCAATACATGAGCCATATTAGAGACATATCTATTTCACGTCCTGTGGTGGAGGATTAATCAGTCTTAACCACCCAACAGATTCGGGTCTGATATAAAGGAGAAAGTGTGGGAGGTTTTTTATTAAATTCTGCAAGTAATAACAAATTCTTCAGTGAACACAGCTGTACGTCAGCACCCTGAAATAAAATACACTGTATTCACTTAGTAATAAAGATTCCCCTGTAACTCAGCAATTAAAAAGACAAAAAAAAAAAAAAAAAAAAAAGCATGTTGTGATGAATTACATTAACAGGTCATTTAGCTGACTTGAGAGGCAACTATTCCAATAATTCCTTTAGAAATCTATGAATGCACTTTGAATAAACTGGATCATTTATCCTCAGAACAGAGAGATAAATCTCATTTCCACAAGGAATGAGATAATTTTTCCCTCTGAAAAGTGTGTTTTCTGAGAAAGATAGTATTGCATTTAAAAAAATAAATTAAAAAATCAGTGTCCCTACATCTTCCTCCAGACCAATGACTTAAAGTGACTGCATTATTAATAATATGCTATAGCTGTTTTGATATGCTATAGAGGTATGTAGTTAAGGTTGTACTGAGATTTGCACTCAAAGCAGAATTAAAATCCCACTTACGTTTTTACTATTAAATGTAGTCTTGCCATTTGGCATCGTACCTCTGAATACAGTGTAATTTTACAGATATATTAAAGCTTTTGCAAGAGAAACAATTTTTAAGTGTTCCCTTTTTAAAGTTTTGCCACTTGGCTCAAGTATCCTTGAGTTCCTTTACCTAAACCTCCATTTTCCCCCACACAGACTTCCAACTTCTTACACACGTGCTAACTGCTCAGGCACAAGCCACTCTGGGAAATTTAAAATTGCAGTCATTCCCTCTTCTTGGAATGCATGCCTATCCAAAGAAGAGGAGATGAAACTCTCAAGTTTTGCCAGGTCTTCAAGTTTTCTGTCACATTTTGCATCTCTCATGCTCCTCTGATGCATACTCTTAACTTGTACCACTACAAAAAAAAAATCACTAATATTTTGCCTACAAGTCCTACAGTCCTACACTTGATTGTTCACCACCTTGTTACGTATCCTGTGGTTTGCTTCCTTTCATCCATGATCAGCAAGCACAAACTATCACAAGCCAATCACTAGAAAAACCCACAGGCAATTTTCCCTGATCCCCCATGACCTTATTTGGTACTCTGACTTGTAACCACAACCCCAGGCATCCCTCAGATGGGTTGCATAGACTTTGGGCTCAGCTCTTTCAGTTGGTAAACTAAAAGCTGTGGGGTTTGTATTTTGATGATAGCAAACTCAGGTGACGTTTTCATTAGCATGCCTGCAGATTTTCCATGCTTATATGCAAGCTAAAGAAACTGGAGTTAAGCATTGTACAGACTTGCAATTTAGACATAAAAAAATTTAAACATATATGAAAAAAAAAAAAAGTGTTTTCTTGATTGGCAAAGCATATGAACTGAAGTAGCCCTGGGTGTGAGTGTTTTTTTAACTAGTCACTTTCTTAATGACATTGTGTTGATAGAAAATACAGTCAAGCATCTCCAGTATTAATCGATACTTTTAATGAGAAGACATCATTGCAAAACTTGCCATCAGAAGACTACAACTAAAGAGATGCTGGATGTACAATAAGCAATGCATTGTAACTTTCTATTTTTTTATTTTAGTTCAATAAGGTCCTGGGCTTTAAAGGGGCTGTTTTATCAGGTGAAATGTTTTCTAACAAAATAGTTTCAGGATTTCAACTTCATAAAGTTTTGCAAAATGTATGTCTGCTTTCTGCTGAAAGTTTTTTCCTTCCCCAAAAATGAAAAATACCACCATCAAAGAACTAAACTCAATCATTTCTAATGCCTAACAAGTGTTAGAAGACAGAACAAGTTCAGTGAATGAGGCAAGTCCTACAACAGGAAGGACACGAAGCACATAAGCTATATAGAGCTCAGCCCAGACTTGCCCAGATGGAAGAACGGGAGCAGGGGTTATCTGAAGGGTATCTCCTAGGAGGCATCAGAGCAGCCCTGAAACATGCAGTCTGACATACTTAAATTCAGTTTCTACTGAAAATAAACTATGTTACTTCAATCAATTTCCAAATGGAAAGTTGGAAGTTTGGGGAGTTTCAACAAATGTCAAAATATTCCATGGTAAGGGAAAAAGGAAAACTAAAATAAAGCCAGACCAAACAATGTATGACCAATTCCAGTACTGATCACTTGATGCTATCAGAGATTAAACTGTTCCAAAAATGAGATCTGCACAAGAATTATATTCAATTTTACTTTATAAACCTACTGTGATGACTGCAAATAAAACTTATCAAGTCTTATTTGACACTAAACATAAAACAGTAACCTGGTGACTAACGGAATATCAATACTCCAGCCAGGCTACAGATTCATTCCCTATTAATTTACACCAGAGTCATTTATAAAAAAAAAAAAAAAAAAAAAAAAAAGCATTCCCATCACAGGATAAGAGTCTGGCTTTAATAACATGAAGTAACTGTCTCTGTACTAGCCACATAGTAGAAGACTGAGCTCTAGTACATTCCACATTTAGGCCTGGTATTACAGTCTTGTTCTTAGAAAAATAACCTGTATTCATGTCGGTTTTACTATTTTGTATATGCTTAAACTGTTGCTTACAGTTGAAGTCTATGTTTACCTATGTGTTCCTACTCTAACAAGAAACACTAAAAGTATTGGAAAAATCCTGCAGTTGAAATGGACTCACTACATCCACAAAATAAAAGCTCACAAGATTGTATAACACAAGTTCATCTTATAGTTTAACTGAAAGAAGTTATGACTCCACTCACATTTTTCAACTGAATATTCAGAGGAACCACACTTCCTGTGGAAAACAAAACTTACCAGGCTCATAAGCCCAACTGCTGTCTCAGTTTCCACATCCTTCTACATCACCATCCCAGGCACACCTCCTTGTGCTACAAGCAAGAACTTTTGTTCTTTGCAGATCAGGGATGATTCATCTTTCAACTTTTTGTCAGAGTTCAACCCCTCCAGAATACTGCAATAAAATGTAATAGACACAGACAGCAACTCTCCCACTACCTTCTCTTTCAAGGCAAACACTCCCATGAAAATTCAACCTTCATGCCTCTTTAGACTTTGATCTTCCATTGATTTCTTACCCTCTTGGCATGTCTCAGCTCCTTTTGAACTCTCTCCTTTGTTAGTTTAGGCAGATGTACATCTTCCCAGTGCCTGGGGCTGGGATCAGGATCCAAAACTATCACTTAACACCAGTCTCCAACTAGAGAACCCCATCAGATTGAGCCACCTACCCCCAAGCAACCAACCAACTTTTTCCTTCTATCCCCAACTGTGCCAAAATCTGTTTCTTTTGCTTAAGAGCTCCTTTGCCATCACTGCTGTTCTTCAAAGCTTGGAAACCAGCTGTGGTGGGTCCTGTGACTGCCAGCCCTCTGCCTGAGCCCCACCACTTGGGGATCAGGCTAACCAGACCCACCTGAGAGCTCAGATTCTTCTTCAGGGTCAACTTGCCCAATGAAGCCACTGTACTCACAGCTTTAAAGGCTGTTCCTTAGCACAGGGGACACAACTGAGAATCTAGTTGCATTGCCAAGTTATCATGAAGTATCAGTCCTAACCTGAAGCCACCATGGACACCAAGAAGAGGGCAACTTACTCAACAGTTACTGAGCCTTTGGCCTCTCTGCAAAGACTGCCAAGCTGCGGTGATTGCTTTAGGCCCTGATCCAGAAAGGCCCTTAATTGCCTGTCAAACTTTAACCATATGAGTAATCCTATTAAAATCATACACTACTCATGCATAGAGCTAAATACTTGCTCAATCCCTTTGCTGGATCAAGAACTCAGTGATGTGGATGCTTGTTCCCTAACATGTGGGCTGAGATAACCAAGTCTACCTCTTTCTGTTGCGATTATATCACACAAGATATAAATCCCAGTGTCAGTGGGGTAAAGTTCACCCGCCCCCCTTCGCAAGAGCTCTGCTCCTCACGAGTGCTATAAATTAAAAGAAAGTGACTTATACTATAGGCCTCATCCTGAAGATCCATTAAATATGAGCAGTGCTGTTACCAACTGTTAACTCACATGAGCAGTAAAGATGTACATGGCCAAGAAGAAAGTACAATATATCTTCTGTTCCAGGCAATCCCTTAGTAAACATAATATTTTAATTATATGACTATTTAGTCTATCTGAGCCTTCATTACTGACAGCATTCTGCTCTTCAGAGCTTCAAAGTGCTGTTATTCTTCCTATTTTCCAGTAACTAAACTTTAATTGTTTAAGAAATGCAATACTGCCATCTAGCATCCACAAAATATCAAAATTTCCTTTCAGTAATGCACCTCACCTTGGCACAGGCACAAGTCAGTTTTACATGAGCTTGGGGGACCACAGTTTATCACCAGGACTCAGAAGCGGCCTGGCTGTCCAAAAGCTGCTTGCCTCCCCAGAAAGCACCTGGAGAAATACATCTAGAGGCTGGAGGAGTCATCAGCCTTGCAGCTGATGTGCTCGCTCCAAAGGGGTCCTGGAGCCACGGACCAGTTTCAGGGAGCAGCCAGCCCACATCAAAATGCAGGCAGGACAAACCACCAAACACACAAAACTCCCATTCAGTGCACCATTTTAGCAGGGAAGGTTGAAATATTCCCTGCCAATGGCCATCTTCAGGACCTTTACCCTTCTCCGCCCACCCTGCAGTACTGCCAAGGTCAGACCTGGGCCAGAACAGCCGTGATAAGGTCACCGTCAGACTACGGAAAGTGCCCAAGTGCTGGCAGCGATTCTGCTTTCTAGCTTTCTCGGCTACTCTGCAAACGAATGCTGAATGCCCACGCATTTTACGAGCCTGCTTCTTGGGTGAAATTCCCAGCAGCCTGCGCTTGCTCTGTTACTTCAACCAAGACCAGCAAAACGGCGAGCACCCCCGGCTCCGCGCCTTCCCCCGGTCCCCGCCGCCACAGGGGTCAGTCACAGAGCCCCCGGGGACCGCACCCCGGCGGGCCCAGCGCCCCCCCGCCCCTCCCGGCCCGGCAGCGGGTAACGGGCGGGCGGTGGCTGCACCCCCCCGGCCGCCCTTCCCGCCCTTCCCTTCCCGCCGGCGGGAGCCCCCGCGGCCATTTCGCGGCCGCGCTGAGCGGTGACGGAGCGATCCTGCCCTCTGCTGCCCCCGCGGCCTGGGAACCGCCTGTCTGTACATTACACGCTGTGTATACATTGCATGTGTATGTGTGTAGTGTAGACACTACGTACACATTGCATGTGTATATACCCCACAGTATATGCGTATCGATGGTATATATACACACTACAGTACATACAGTATGTTTAATTATATATATATACACACTATATATATGTATATTAATAGTGTTTATACACTAAGTTTATGTATATATGCTATATGTACACTACTAGTATATACTAGTAGTGTATATATATAGTGTTTATGGCATATATATACTGTACACAAAATGTACTATATATACAGTATATAGTATGTATATATAGTATGTGTATGTAGTATATACACTAAATAGACCATATGTGTCTATATGTACAGAGTGTGTATATGCATGTATGTATGGTTTTGTATATATGTATAAACGTATATATATACAAATAGTGTATATATTATAGCGCTTATATAGTATATATACTGTACCGTATACACTCACTGTATACACTATACATAGAGCACGTATATACACACTATGTATATACATATACTCAGAAATATACACTCTCTGTATACACTATACATAGCACATATATGTATATAGGGAGTATGTGTCTGTATGCACACCCTACGACACAAGGACAGCAGCTGGGACACACGTGGAGCGACGGGCATGTGGGCTCAGCAGCAGGCACAGAGGTACAGGCGCCCCGCGGCCTCCCCCCCCGGGGTGCTGTGCCCTCCTGCCTGGGGAGCATGTCCCACCGCGGAGCACCCCCCGGCCCCAGCCCAAAAGCCGCCCCGCTGCTTTGGCAGGCGGGTGGGGGGCCCTGCCCAGCGCCGACAGCTCATCTGGTTATCTTCTCCCTGCAGCAGCAGCTGAAACGCTTCCCAAGGATGTTCGGCTCTCCTCACAGCCTCCACAGAAACGGTGGCAAACAAGACAGAGGTGGCGTACGCCCCGGCGTGCTCACGGCTGCTCCTCGAGGTGGACATGATGTCTCTGGGAAACAGAGCTGTATGGTAAAATCAAACTTTGTCATTCATTTATCATTGAACCTTCCCCTGTTCAAGGACCCATCACTGCCAGGATTTTGTCTCACTTTCCAGGGAACTGAACGCATACAGACAGCTGTATGCATAGTCTCACATACAAAGTAAGTGATGGAAGGGAGAAACACAAGCGTTAATTTGGCAAATATCTGAATTCTCTGTTCCATTTCAAGAAGAATTTCTTCCTCGGAGTTATAGTGGCCTAGGATACAGAGCAAGTAGTATTCCCCCTGGACCACAGCGCTGAAAGTTGAGATCACATACACACTACCTCAGAGAGGCTGTCAGGCATTAGGTATAAAACAAAGCTGTTTGTATACACAAAACATTCGCTATAGGCTATTTTTTAGCATTTTCTAAAGAGTGTTCACTGGATTCACAGTACCAAGACATCTGGATTTATGGTTTCATTTCATTTTGACTAACTTCAGATGTATATAATGTAACATTTATGTCTGAGCTACCTGTCTAGACTCTTTTTATACTTGGTGGAGAAAAATAAGCACTGTTTCAGATGTCTACACTGGGGTGAGATGAATCGTGACCTAGAGGTGCCTATTCATCTCCCGACAGTTATAGAGAGAGCCTAGACAACTAGCCTTGGCATGGACTTCTGCAGTGTCGATGTCTAGATGGGGGTAAGATTAATCCTGTTTTTTAGATTTTTAAATCCAGGGAGACTGTGAGCTCAGTTGGTCCAACTCTTGTTTAACACAGATCAGAAACATTCATCAAACAGTGCCTGTTTTAAGCTTGATATCTTTCATTTGCCTAGCAGGTATTTTCCAGAATGGCATCCAGCCTGGATTCAGAGACTTCTACCAATGGACAAGTCAGTTCTGCTGAATAGTTTTTTCAGTGGTTTATCACCATCACTAAAATGGTGTAACATGGTAGAGAAGCACAGAAAGAATATCAGTTCAGATTTTACTTTTGCTTTGGTCTTTGAATCTAACAAAAATATGGGATAGTGAAAAATCATGTAAAAAATGTACAGAATGCATAGTAATTAAGGTGTTTAATTAACATTTCATTAAGAAATTTCCTACAGAATTACTCAAAGGCTTCATTAGAAGAAAGGGGGACTCAAGTCTTTCCCAAATAAAGGTGAAGGACACTTCTTTGCTACAGAACCATTCTCTCTGCATGTGCACTTTTTACAGACATTGGAGAATGCTTTCTCCATGAACTACCTTTAACGTGTATGTGAACTTCTTGCACATGTAGAGAGAGATGTGATTCACCCATTTGCTCTAAAACCCTCAAATGATGGTTCTAAGACAGTGCAAAAAAGAAGACAGATCACTGTTACGTCTCCTAGCTATAGCATCTGTGTAGTTGCTCTGCTGGGAGGTGGGATTACACATGAACGCAAAGCAGAGGAGAGAGGTGAACCACAGGGATCTCCCAGTGCAGCATGTTCTCGTAAAACCTTTCCATTCCACTAACGTTGAGCTTGGCCAGAAACAACCCAATTACCTTTAGCCCAATTGCCACAATTGGTTTTGGTAGTGAAAGGATGGAAACTGAATTTATAAAAGACAATATTCATTAATTATTCAACTGCTAGGAAACATTTTTTGTTTGGGGGTTTTGGTGGGTTTTTTCTTTTGTTTTGTTTCTAGGTTACAGAGCTAATTATAAACAAAGCTATATTAGCAAACTTGAAAATCACAAGCCTATCCTAAAAACATAAATTTATCATCAGTGCTGCAAATTAAATTTCTACTAACTCATTGTGATTTAAAACTACTGGATTTGGATAGGACTTGAAAACTGATAAAAATCATTATTTTAATTGTGGATGTTAAAAAACATGGAGCTTCATGTCTCACTAGGACATGCACACTGAAACATCACTATAGCATTTGAAAGCTTCTTCCAAAGATTTATGATTCACATGATCTAAACTTACTAACCATTCCATATTTTAAGAAGAAACCCTTTGTTCTTCCTTAGTTACTAAAGTACTTACTTTGTGTGACCTCAAATCTTCCTCGTTTTAAGTTCACTCCACTTAGCTCTTTGTGGCTGACTTGAAAATATTTATTGAGATGTAATAGCATAGGAAGTAAATGTCACATTCTTTCAAAACATTTAAAAGCAAGTGTTCCCCAATCTCATCTTCCTCCAGCATTAAGGAGAATTGTCTATTCAAAGCATGTGGTGACATTCACCATTACTGTCAAAGTAGTCTTTTAAGTGATGAATTCAAGACATAAATACATGTCTGCAGTCCATGGCAGATTTCAAAACTGTCACTCAGTTAGAATCCTGCAGGGGAGCAAGAAGAAATTCCCCATTAAGTGATTTTGTCAAAGGGAACCAAATATGAAGAAATCACCATTCTCTCACTCCTGCCCCCTAAAAACAATATTTATATATTTTTGCTGAAACGGCAGCTGTGGTGAAGTGATTCATCCTAGGTATAAATCCATAAAGCAGTTTGGAATATTTCTGGGATGTGGTTTAGGATAAGTTATTGCCCTGAATAGAAGTCTTGGACTATTTTACTGAGACCCCAAATTTAAATATGACCCAAGACACTATAGTTTCACTCCCTGGTTTGCTGCAAGAAAAGATGTCTATCAAGCTGGAAGATCTGCCATACCATACGCAAACTTGTATGTTGGCATACAAAGAGCAGCTCTAGTTGACACTGTGTGGACAGTAGTTGTGTGTCCCCAGTGTCCTGGGAGAAGGATCAGGAGGCACTCATAAAGGGCTGGCAGCCCAGCAAGGAAAGTAAACCCCCATGCAAAGGTATGCACCTTCTGGCAGTTTGCTACCTTCCTGGAATGCAAGGACAGCCATAAATAAATGCAAAGGAGAAAACACCAGGGCCTTTATTTCAGTATCTGTACAAATTTAGAATGGTTAGTACACATGCAGTCAACAATCAGAAGTTTTCTGGTCTGATGCAAGAAGCAAAGCGGAACTACCAGAGAAATCAACTCTGGCCCTAGAATAGAACATGCACACGTTGCTTCGCTTGTGGGAAAAGCCAGCAAATTAAATAGGGAAAGAATGAGTGTGAGGGAGAAGAAAGTGAAAGCATTACATTAAAACCTAAAAATGCAATATTGAGAAAATTACTGCCAGTTACTAGGCTGCTAATTTCATCACTGTCACTTCTTCAGCCTTCCTGTATTTATGGATGCTTTTCAGCAAGTCTGGAGGAGTTTCCTTGCTATCCTTTTGGCAGTGACCTTTTGATGTGGAGGAGTGGGTTGACTCCCTGATTTAGACAGGAACATAAACAAGACTTTATCCATATGGCATCCTGCAGCCCTGTACCTTCTGGGAATGGACAACCTTGCACTCCTGTTGTAGGCGAGGAGGATTAATCTGTTAATATGGAATATTAATATATTTTTAAGACAGTTAAAAATAAACCCCAACTTCAGTAACAAGGAGGAAATCAGAGTGAGAGGAAGAGAGGTTTTTGTCTGCTTGCTGTTAATACACGCTCGTATTAACAGGCCACTTAAGGTGAAATCATGAGCAGCCTCAGGTTGTATGAGCCATTGGGGAAAGTCACAAAGATTTTTTTATAGAGTTCTAGTTTCACCTTCACAGAAATCATGTGGTATGCAGGCATGGCTTTAAACTACTTTTAAAACACTCTTGTTAATCTTCCTCAGCATAATGTAGAGTAGCCTTTGGACCACTGCAGTTCATCCCTTCTTTCTAGCAAAATCTGGCCATGTTCAGAATGCCACAAAGTCACTTTAAAAGTCTTCAGATAAACAGAAATGACTGAACAGAACATAGGTTTCCATTTAAAATGTTGCCCTTTAAAACACTGGCAGCAAAAAAAAAAAAAAAAAAAGGAGAAAGTGGGACTGATGTTTTCAGCTACGTCTGTTTATAGAGTCAAAAAGAGCCATGATCACATAATGGCTGTGAACCTCCCACTGTCATAGACCATATAAATAGAGACAGTTTAGGATGAAGATTTTATTTTACAGTACCAAACGCACCAATTTCACATGCCCGTGCTCTTGACCAAGTATTTGGCAGGCATTTAGAAAAGATGCTCCTATAAAATCTGTGTTTTGAAGGAAAAGCTTTGCAAGAGGAAAGAAACGAGCTTCAGAGGAAGTTGAGCTGAGACTGAAACTTACTGGTGGTCTGATTTTGGGAGCTGTAGGCAGCATCTTTCTTTGCCACATATTTATCTTTCACAGTATATGGTGAATGAAACAGGAGTTGAATTTGTCCGTATGTTCCATGGCTGGAAAACACCCCTTTGTCAAAAACACTCCTACTGTCTTTACTGCTGCTAAGTCTGAAAGTGAGATAACAGTAATCAGGTATAGTACTCTTTAACATGGGTAAACCTAAGATAAAAACAGATCGCTTCTATTTCAGCATTATTTTATTATTATTATTAACAGAAAAGCAAGGAAAAAAATGAAGGAACTGAGTAAATAACTTATAGTGTCTTTTAAGAGATTCACAGAAATAAAATTTAGCAGTGTAGGTAGTTTGTAAATATTTTTAAATGGTGACATATTTATTTGCTTAAAATTAAGTACATGCTTAAGTGTTTCATTAATGGAAGTCTTAATATTGACTTCTTTTCATCCTAAGCCTGTCTAAAATGATTAAAGGTACTATGTTTTCCTCAGAAAGATGCTTCCTGGAGAGATACTGACTCTAATGAAGTGAATCTCAAAGTTTTAAGGGTAAAGTATATTTATAATAATGGAAAACTTTGCAAGACTGAAGTGAATTACTTTTTTTATCTCACTAATAGGAGAGATGCCTCTCTGAAAAATATCATTACCCATAATCTTGAAAACAGTTCACATATGCTTAGCTGAAAGCATTATGAAGGCCTAATAGCTTTTGTAGGCCTATTTATGTGCTTAAAATTAAGCTCAGTCATTTATGACTGAATGAATGTAGGAAAAAGAACAAAATTTTTTTCTGATTTTAGCTTATTGCTGGAATAATTCCATGTTTACTAGAGTTTTATAGCTTAATTTTTAATGTGTTCTCAATGTCTTATTTAATTTTTGAATGTGACAGATTTTTTTTTCTCCTCTTTCTCTTTCTTCTTGTCATTATTTCTTCTCCCTTTTTCTTTTTTTCTCTCTCCTCTCTTTCATGCTTTCTTTCTGACAAGGCTTGAAATTAATGGTAGTTTTAAATTTTTATTAATTTATGGTTAAATATTCTATTGCTGAATAGGATTCTAAAGACTCCTCTGTAGAAAGAGAGCAAAAGAGAAGTCCAGAGACTTGCTATCAGAAACTTGATGCCTCTCTTCCAGCAGGAAATATTTGCCTGTCGGAAGTTAAACAAGTTAGGCTTGAGTGAAGGCAGGAGGCCGAATATGTAGTGAGTACACAAACCAAAATATTTACAGTCTTATGTACAATTTTAAATATATAAAAATACACATTAAGAGAGACCATTGGATGGACTATATGCTGTCATACAATTGATTAGAAAATTGGAATTCTGTTATAAACATGAGAAAGCCACTCATTTGGTAAATTTTATTTTTACTTGAAGTGGAAGCTTGCATAGTTTATGCATAAATGTGCCAATTTTAAAAAAGTCAGGAGTTGATTTAGCACAATATTACAGTGCTTGCTGGATATCAGCACCAAATGAGAAGTATGAAAATGAGAAACCCCACTCCTAGAGGATGGGAAAGCCCTACTCTTTTTCCACCATGTAAACCACAGTTTCTTGGTAGAAGTGAAAGAATATTTTGCAGGATTTGAGGCACTACTTTGTGGTTATTACTAGTAATCTTATACTATCTAAGAACATAAAACATTTGAATTAGAGAATGCCAACAGTTTGTGTCTGCTCTTAACAAGACAGAATAATTAAGAGAAGTCATTAATGCTGTTAAAGCAAATAGTCATAGGAAGCTCATTTAACGTCTCTGTCTAAGAATCACAGTACCAACACAGACCTATCCAATGACTGAACAAGTTTTCTCCATTTATGAAGATGCTGCTCAGGATTTAAGGGAAGTTATTGTAGGTAATTGCAAGAATTGGCAGTACTGCTATGGCACCACACTCTCCTAGTAGAATATATCATTAATCATCACTGCATTCTTAAAAGTCAAATACCAGGATATTAGATAGTGTCTTCCACTGCAGCACTATACAGTATAGTATTTAATTTCAAGTGAAAACAAGGAAAGGATTCTTTGCACACTGATGTACAGTGAGTCTTTTCTTTGCTGGGAAGTCATTCAAAGCAGCTTCCATATTTTGTGCTTGGTTTGGAGCGTGAAGGCAGATTACCCAACTCTTGTGCTGCTGTTGGCACTATACTAACAAGACCTGACATATTTAACATGTATCCCCTGTTGTGCTGTCCAGCTCCTGTCTGTTTCCAGAGCACTGAAGGGAGGAGGGAGATAAACATTTGTTCCATGTGCATTTCAGAATGTGGAGCAATGTGAAAAATATCCCCAAATTAGGATACTTATGTTATAATGAATGAAATTAATGGGTAGCAAAGATATAAATAGGGAGTATTTGGGAAACAAAAAACAGTATAAACTTTTTTATTTTTTTTCTACCTCATTTGCACAGTTTCAGTCCAGTGGGTCACAGTGTAGGTAGATGAACTCTGCCTCTTGCTTAGCAGGGGCATGGAGCATAGGCCAAAGTCCCTGGTAGGACTGTTGAACTGAGTAAACCTGATGGAGAAGTCTACAAAGTTTGGAATGAATCACATTTGGCAGATGTTGTAATAGTCTTAGTAAAAACTTCAAAAACCCATTCAAGGTGTAATGCACTGAGATGATATTTTCTGATTTTCACACAAGCACTGTTAGAGGCTGTCCAGACATCGGAGAAGACAGAAAACATTATTTCCACTGTCTCTCCTGACATAGAGAAAATGTCAGTAAGAGCTGATGTCTAAACTGTATTTTGAATATCCCACTGGAACTTGTTTCCTGTCAAGGGTTAAAGCACAAAGCAGCAGAACAAAACCCACTAACAGTTTTTATGGCTTTCTGTCTTGTTCATATGACCTGGCAAAAGGGACAATCTGATCTTGGAAATGGAGAGTACTGTTCCCCTAAAGATGCCTCATCTACCTTCTCTATATTTCTTTCGTCTATTTTAGATAATAATTTTCATGATGATGATAATTCTAGTTGATGTTGATGTCTATACAACTCAGTTGTTTAAGTTTATGTCAAACATATCAACATGTTTAATATAATGATATAATACAGTTTTATATAATCCCATATATATTAATACTATAACTTAGCACTGGAGGTGGCTTACAAATTAGAATTCATTCTATATAATGACTCCAATAAAAAAGTTATATACATACACACACCTATATATGCTATACTATAAATAATAACATATAGAAGTTTTATGTATGCATATCTTCAAATACATCATATTTTAGACCTATACCAAGAGATATATAAAAGAAAGATCTATCAAAATATGGAGGTTTTAAAATTTTTAATCAACAAATAAGGTCCTGAAGGAGGACTTAGACAGTAAGCTTTTGAACATACAGGGGTTTTTTGATCTTTATGCACATTTTGTATACATTAAAACTACAACTTGAACTTCGCCTGCTGGGCATTCACTGCTAATGAAATATGTATACCCTGTCTCATCTGTTTTAGTCAATGCACAATTTGAACAACCACAGGAGAGCAATAGCAAGTGAGAAGAAGACATTGCACATAGCTCTCAAATAAGCCAAAGAGTTTGGAATCATGCCTGTAGATTGCTTATTGTTATTGATAGGGATATGGTTAATTTAAAATAAAGTGTTCCAAAGTAAAATTCCATTACTGAAAATTTGCTGGGTTTTAAATAATTTAAACAACTGCCAACAATCTGCAGAAATTGTCATGAGGTATAGTAGCTTCCAATGAAAACCTAATCTTTCTTTTGCTTAAAGAATGTTCTCATATTTCTGACTCTCCATATACTTTATATCTGCCTTGATTAATCAAGGCAGTTCAGTACTGAGGCTACTTGCATTCTTACACTGAGACACCCATTCAAATACCTTGTGGAACTGTAGCCTGGGTTTTAACATGTGTGCTCATAAAAGAATGCTAAATTAGTATGAATTGTTAACAGAACAGGAAATGTTCGTATATCAAATGTTCTATATATAGAATAATAAACAGGAAACAGTAATAAAAAAACAGCTGTGGTGGCAAATGAGCTTCCACGTAGCTTGAGACCCCACAAGGCATTAAAACATGGGGTGGTTAAGCCATATACTACAAATAAGCATACAATCATAGGGTCCTTTACCTTCCCTTATTTCTTACAGAAGTAACTTATTCCTGAATTCTGGTACAGAAACTCATAAATAACTTCTTTACAGATGAAACACAATTATATGCAGTGAAATCACTGAAGTAAGAAGGAAAAACCAGGGAATTTTTGGCTCAGAGGCCAAGCTACGAAAAAAAAAAAAATCTTATTCTGATGCTAACTATACTGGTATGAAAGGTTCTTTTAAAATTCCTGTTGCATTTGAGCCACACCATGTTTTGTGGGTTAAATCTAAAAATACTGATTGATCTGAATCAGCTCCTGAGCCAAACCTCTTGAAAGATAAGTAAGTGGCTTTGGGCTTAAAGTTAGATTCCATATTTCATATTTTAGGATTTAATTAAGTGCTTTATTTTCAAAGGTATTAAAAGATGGTAAGATCCACTTAAGTCAAAATGTCGGTTGGGTCAGAACATCAAAAATTGTTCCATACCTGAAAAGTTATTTGAGGCCCTAAGTTTGAAACCGTGGGTTCTTATAGTAACTAAATCTAAAATTTGAGTGGAAAAGATTTGGTTTGCTTAAGTAAATATATTTATATGGGAGCAATTACAACTAAAACCTCCCCCCCCCCAAAAAAAAAAAAAAAAAAAACAAATCAGAAACATCTCTGTTGCACAAAGGCAAGCTACACATACCTTAAGGGTGGCTTTAGCTACCAGTGTCAAAGAATTTTCATTTACGTAGGTTAGAAAATGCAGAGTACTATTTGTGCTTGTACAGGAGTCCACCGCATGCCACTAGGTTTAAAACTTACTCATAAAAATGGAGATACCCTTCTTAGTAAGAGAAAAGGCAGGAGGAATTGTCCCAAATCGACCAGTGATAACCACTGGTTATTTAGATCTTTTCTTCTGGAAACAGAACAAAAGATTTAAACCTTTATCTTATTCACTGAGCATATACTTTGTTGTTAATGATCTTCAATTCATGGTCCCTTAGGTATGAATAATTCTGAGAAGAACGTAAGGCCAAATTTTTCTGAAAGTGATTATTATTCTCAAAGAATAAATAACTAATAGTAATGTAGACATCTTTTTCAGCAGAAGGAAAAGTAAATAAAATTGAGTCAATGCTTTCATGAAGGAAACATAGTATACCAGATACTGTCAACGACTCAGAAACTATCTTGAAAACGGGGAGCTTTTTAGAATAGACTAGAATAGACCATTTCAGTAGGAAGGGCCCTACAATGATCACCTAGGCCAACTGCCTGAGCAATTCAGGGCTGACCAAGTTAAAGCATGTTGTTAAGTTCATTGTCCAAATGCCTCTTAAACACTGTCAGGCTTGGGGCATTGACCACATCTCCAGGATTCCTGTTCCAGTGTTTGGCCACTCTCTCGGTAAAGAAATGCTTCCTAATGTCCAGTCTGAACCTCCTCTGGTGCAGCTTTGAGCCATTCCCACATGTCCTGTCACTGGGTACCAGGGAGCTCAGCACCCCCCTCTCCCCTTCCCCTCCTCAGGGAGCTGTAGAGAGCAATGAGGTCACCTCTCAGCCTCCTTTTCTCCAAACTAGTCAAACCCAAAGTCCTCAGCTGTTCCTCACGGGACATGCTTTCCAAGCCTTTCACCAGCTTTGTTGCCCTCCTCTGGACGCAGTACTCCAGGTGAGGCCACACCAACGCTGCATACAGCAGGATGATCACCTCTCCTGACCAGCTGATTTTGCTGTGTTTGAGGCCCCGCAGGGTGCAGTTTGCCCCCTGGGCTGCCAGGGCTCACTGCTGGCTCATACCGAGCCTGCTGTCAGCCAGCACCCCCAGACCCCTTTCTGCAGGGCTGCTCTCCAGCCACTCCTCTCCCAGTTCATACTTGTGCCCAGCATTACTGCCTCCCAGGTGCAGTATCCAGCATTTAAACTTGTTAAATTTCACACCATTGATTATTGCCCAATGCTCCGATCTATCTAGATCCCTCTGCAAGGCCTCTTGTCCCTCAAGAGAGACAACAGCACCTCCCAGTATGGTATCATTTTTCTCTTCTTTCCTTACATTTCTGATGATGTCATAGAGCAGATCCAGAATCACACTGTGTTCAGTGTGCCTGCTGACCCAGCCAGAATTCAACATAGAGCAACTGGATTCAGGGACTATGTTCCCCCTTATGAAGAGCAAAAATTATTTCTCTTCCTTTTTACCTAGCCACAAGGCACAGCTCAGACCATTCCTCTTGGGCCAACAGATATTTCCGAAGATAATATTGTATGAGATACTCTTAGAAGACAGTTTCTGGTGCAAAATGTCACAACTGTCATCTTGTCATCCATCTCTTTGGTACGTTGTCAATATTTTTGGTTCCTTATATGACATACTAGTCATCCAAGTTCTCCCTCCTCCACTAAAACAGAATCAGCACTCAAAGTAAACCCCACAGACATGACAGGGGTTAAGTCTGAAATTCTACAAAATGTCTTCTCTTGTCTTAGAAACCCAGAACAATTATTCTGTGTGATGTCTAAAGGATGTTGCTCTGGGAGGACATGCAGAAAGGAGAGCCAAAAAGTATCTAGACAACAACAGCTCCTGTCCTGCAGAATCTATGACAAGGAGAGATCTGAAAACACTTATAAAACCTCATTAACTTCCCTTTATCATGTGGCTCCTTTCAACTATGAATGTACATATGTTTAAAATTTTCCTGAATAGCAATTTTTAAAAGCTTTCCTGATGTGGGGCCTCTCTGAATAATGCACTGTTCAACCAATTCTCTTATTCCTTGTCTGTTGCCATATGACCTCTCAAATCTTAATGAGAAAGGCTTGTAACTCCATGTTCTAATTTAAGAGGTAAATATAAGTTACAGAAGAGAGGACAAGTTATTTTCTTGCATGCCTCTTGTATATCACATTTTATTTTGTAGATAGCAATGTCTTATCTTTCTGTATGCTCAGGATTCTGAGCATCTGTCACAGAATAGTTATGTTACCCTTGTACTTTTCATAAAAATCATGAGGAAGTAGTTTCTGCTATAACATGCCTTCTTTCACAAAGACTCACAACAATCTCTACTGAATTCTCAAAAAAAAAAGGTTGGATAAAAGTATCCAGATTTTTGTTCTGAGTCATGATATCTGATCTGAAGTCAATTAACCTTAACAGTGCATTATTTTTTACTTTATTCAACAAGACAAAACATGCTTTAAAAGGAATACCTCAGTAGTTTAAACTATTATCCTTTTTTTTACAAAGTGTAGCTGGAAAACCGACAAAGAATATTATTTCCCACAAAATATTTTAAAAATGATGAAAATCAGAACTTTGCATCAAAGCACTTCCTCAGCCTCAACCTGAAGCCTAATCAGCTGGTATAAAGTATGCTTGTGTTGGCTGAATTCATTGTGTATTGAGGAGGCACAAATGTGCATACAAAAGTAGGAAGAGGTGGAAATACCACTGAGCACCAGTGCCTTTGTGGGAAAGCGAGAAGCTGTGAAGTGATATACAAGTTCAAAGCTTAATTATGTAATTATTAACTGAAAGGTCAAAGGCAGCTAAGCACAGAGATAAGCCTTAAAATACTTGTTAACAAAAAAAGGAGCACAAATTTTAGGAACAAAAAAAGTATTCAGATATGTTTTGCCCTTTAAAAGTGAGAGTTTTCCGAGAATACATGTCATGGTTACATGGGCCTGGATCCAAACAGTGAAATGAAGAGCTCGCCTCTAACCTGCCTCCAGTGCTTGCTTCTCCATGTGGTGAAGTCCTTGGTATTTAGAGATGGTTTTAATAAAGTTAAGTTACAGCTGGGTTTAAGTGCATTGCTCAATCTGGGACTGTGTGTACACTGCCTCTTGACTTTGGTGCACTTGGGAGATTTTGTGGACTCAGTTACCACTGTTCTGGCAATATGGACACCAGCCTGCTTGTATGCCACTGAATGGATCTCCATAGTTTGAAATGGTATGAACGTGTCACCTCTCCTGTCATATGCACTGAGCTACATACAACAGGCAGGAGCAGTCACGTTGCTGTTGGGTCTGTTTCTAAGATGCAAATTTCATTGTTGGCCTTCACCTCATGATTTTTGCTGAATGTGACCTTGCTTGGTTTAGTACAGTCAGGATCTAAGCCAGAGCAGGAACAGATATCCAAGGACAGTACCAATTCAGGAACAAATATCAGGACATTGGGAGGGTGAGAAAATCCTCAGTCTATTTTGACATATGACACTTTTGAAAATAGTAAGGATCAGTGTTTGATCTTCATGAGGAATGGTGGCCTCTTCTTCCCTTGTAGTCCTGACTGATGCTTGGGAAAGGGAACAGAGAAGGCAAGTATTTTCTGTCTTTAGTACAGGCACGAACAGTGTTATACTGGTAGAAATGACTGCCTGTACATTACCTTCATTCAGTGCAAGAACCGGTGAATTTCTGTCCCAGGACACATGAGTTAGGGAGATAGCTAGCATAGACACAGGCCAACGAGCCTACTTTATGGGAATCCATTGCTGACAACTCTTGCCAGCACTGGCTGAGTTTCCTCAAAAGGCTTGTACCAGAGGTCAGCATTTACATTTTGTGTATTATTATTGCTCATCCTGTTTTCCAGACCACCACACATGCTAGCCAGCTTAAAATTGAAATACAACCCTTGCCCTGGCAAGGGTAATATTATCTGTGAAAGTCACGCAGATACTTACTTCACTTATGTGACTTCCCAGGGCTTGTGGGCGTTAGATGTGGGTTTCAGTTGCTTAATTCCCTGTTGAGGCTGCAAGGCTGAATCTGCAGAAAAGGTTACAGTTTAAACAGTGCCCCATGTGTATTTGCCAGTCCTACAAAGCACAAGGTAACTTGGTTAAGGCAGGCACTTTTGACTTCCTGATGATTTTTCAGTCTGGCATATCAAAATTAAAAAAATAAAAAGAAGTTTTAAAGAGGAAATATGGGGTCTTTTTGTCTGTTGTGGACATAATTACTTCTAAATGGAAATACAAGATAAAAGTTTTTTATGTTAGATGCTTAATATTATCAAAAGTAACATAAAGGCATTTTTAAAATATCAAAAGTAAGGATTGAACTTTTATATTCAAAAAGACTGCACATTTTTATTAGACATTTGTTTTCTTTTAGCTGGAATCTTTTAACAATAGTCTAGTTTAAAAAAAAAGTCTATATATTTGGACTATCATGTAATCCCCCCCTCTTGCTGTATAATGGCTGCTCTGTAAAATAAGCTTTCATTTGGAAACAGCATTCCTACCTCACAGGGCTGTAATATAGCTTGAAAAAAAAAGTGATCAGAGGGAAACAAGATGTCTTAAATCCCTCTAACGTTAACTTGGTAGGCTAATAATGCTATTTTAATAGCTAAGTAATTAACCTTACCTGATTACTTTGGCAGGAATATTGCACTGTTCCTGAAGTGCTTCTCTCAGCTCTTCAAACTGCTACCATCTTTCTGCTCCTCACATCCCCAATCATCTCCCAGCCCTCCAGCAGGCAATGTGGCTCAGTGCACCCAGAAGCATCCCATCAAGGGTATCTGGACAAAAACAGGGTAAGAGGAATCTGCTGCAGGAGTACCATGGTGCCCTGGTAGGGCTCAGCTCCTTCTCTGCTCTGAAACATGTTATTTTAAAGACAACCTCCTCTTTTCTACAGCACAGAGGCAAATTAACACAGATGCAAGTACATGATGGTTTTGCTTAGTGCTGTATGGTATTTCTGCTGGGTTTTCCCTGAAACTTGGAAGGAGGACTCCACTATGTTTGCTACTCAGGGCTTCCCAATTCCTACCCATATTTGTTACTTCCCCAGTGCTGTAAAGGTCAGTGGTAGGGGGCCTTAGCAATGGCAGCTCTCAGCTTTACACACTAAAATCTGCCCATACAGTATTTCGGCAAGTTTTGAGGCTTTCTAGCCCTATAAGCATTTGGGAATTGTTATTGACTTCTGCAGAATGTGCATTTCACTTAAAAGGTGATGCTGGAGGTTACATGTGAAAAAATTCTTCAAATGTAATGAAAGTGTTTCCTGTATAGAGCTACCTCCTATGTAGCTCATATGAAACTGAAATGCTATCTCCAAACTATATAATTTTAATGACAAATACCAGTGTCTTTAACAGAATTGTATAATTATTTCACTTCACAAAAAGCAATGCAAAAAGACTCACACAGTCAACAAGCTCAGGCTTGTTTTCAGGACTGGAATATGCATTTGAAACTCTAATTTTAGGTATTAATTATTTACTACTTGTTAATGTTCAGTGGTGATATCCATTGCAAGCCTGTTGAACAAGTTGCCAATTACTCAGTGGACTGAACAAAGATTTGTTTGAGAATTTCATGCCATTCATGTAAGTAGGCTGAGGAGACACCAAAGTGGAAAAATTAAAATATTAATACTAAACTTAATTCAAGCAGGCATCCCAACTGAACAAAATACTGATCAAGTATTTAGGATCTTCATTAATGACCAGAAAGTCACTACTGAGTTGAGCCAAGGACTGTGTCATATGCAGTCTGTCAGCACAATCACTGCCATATGTGAGAAACGGAACATTAAACTGAACAGGGCTAAACAGAACCACTATAATGATGCTGCGGATTTGCCTTAAGATCTCCAATAGTCCTTCTTGAGAGTAATTGCCCTGCGTCATCCAGTGCAGAAGTTTCAACACAGCAGCTGCCTTCTGGCACCCAGGTGTTCAAGCCAGTTGCCTAGTTGCCTTGTGGCAGCCAGATTTTTTGAGGCAATCACACAGCTCAACCCCAGTTCTGCAGCAATGTAGACACTTAGCTTTCTCCATACTGCTGTAAGCTCCAAGTATGCAAAACTATGCCTGCACAAAACTTTCTGCTGGTCTGATTTGTACATAGTAGCCAAACCCATGGTTCTCTGACAACAAACTCTTCCTGTAGTTTTAGTCTTCCCACCTGTAAACTTTGAGGGCTGGAAGGGCCCTCTGCTGAAAAGTAAACAAATATATGCATATATGGAAATATTTACTTTACTAAAAGATGAAGATGAAAACATTCTTTGATGTCTGTGGAACATATGTGAAACATTTCTCACTATCAACCAGGAGTGGAAGTTTCTTGTTTGCCATAAAGCAGTGATATTCCATGTACACTCAAAGGAAACTTCCCCACAAAGCCTGATTTTTGTGATGAAAATGGCATCGCAGCACATGGTTTAGATTTAAGAGAGCTGAACTACCTAAAGATTTTTTATGAACAGCAAGCCCAAACCTTGAACTATTTGTGTCAGTTCTATCTTGCTACTCCCTATGATAACTTCATCTGAGTTCCTCAGGGAACCATTTTGTGGTTGCTGTCAACATAAACATGTATAGATTACTTTTCTTTCACCACATTCCAGCAATTCTCAGCTTTTCCCATGACCCCATTTCCACTTGCACTTCCAAGATCATGACCTCCACTTTGGAAATAACATTTGCTCAAAGATATATTCTGCCAACCAATGCACTACCCAAACAAATGAGCTATGTGTTGAGCAAAACCACATGACCAGGAAGAAGGGATCTGAAATAACAGTCATAGCTCCAAAACCTTTCCCTAAGGGGAAATGACCTGTGAATAATCCAAGCTCCATTCTGTCAACTTTCTCAACAGCGTATACATTATGCCATGAAGCTATGGGCTCATATCCCTTATATGACCTCCCCAAATTTATGCTACTGCTTAATGATGATGAACTCAAAACCAAATTTTCTACAGCAGAAGGTATGCCAAACATTGGTGGTTAAAATTTAGACAGTGTCCTTCATCTCATATCATCAAGTAAGATACTCAACAATATTATTGATTTTAATTATATTTAGCCCATGAGGTAGTATTATTTCCCTAATAAGTGTGTTTTACCATGTCCATCATTACTCTGAGCACCCTAAGTGAAGCTGCTATACCATGAGCTTTTTTATTTTTCACTGCAGTAAATCTTCCCTATATTTACAAAGTCTAGAAATTAACTTCTTGTTTGTTATTTCAAAATCACCAATGACAGGTTTTCAAAATTCTGGCTGAGCCATTCAAACCCAGAAGAGAATAAGGAGCAGAGAGACAGACCTTTGTTTTCCAGTATGACTCTCAGAAATTTGCTCTGAGAAGGCCAAAGCACTCCCCCCACATTATGCTCATTAAAACTATAGTGGTTCTGTTCATGCCAGCACAACAGAAATCAAAAGCTGGCTTGAAGTCTTGGATGTTCATGTTTCAGCTACTCACAGCATTAGTGCTCTTAGCATGTGGTCTGGGATGAAGTAATTCTAGCCCCAAAGCAATAAAATACAAGAAAATGGCTGCTTTGGGCTGAAGTCAACGCTGAAGAATAATAGAGTATGGAGTTGCTGGCATTATAACCACAGCTCTACAGGCATAGTGACTGTGGTTCTTAGAGATGGTTGTCTGCATACATCTACCAGAATGCAATACTGATGCGTGACCCAGAAATTTTCCGGGCAGCAGAGTCTCTGTGTTACTGCATATGCATCATACTTCAGTTCTCACAGTCCCTTCATTCCAGCTTATAGATAGATGTTGACCCTAGTGTTAAGGAGACCCTCAGTCTAAAGTAGGAATTTAAGGGAGAACAAGCGTTTCAGTAGAAGCCAGCAAAACCAGCTACAACAGCAGCCTTCATTCCTTAAAAGGATCTATGCTTTTCTAATTTTGCGATTGATGAAGTCTCAATGAAATAGCAGTTACTGGCCTGCTCTTCTGCACAAAGTATTTGACCTGGTGGGTACATCTACAGAAAACTCAGCAGTTGTAGGCAAAAAAAAAGACTGTTTCTGAAGCAATAAAGTCACCCAGTCATTTGTAGCTGTCATAACCCAAATTGGAAGTGGTACATAAATAAGGAACACTGAACCTCTCCCGTCTCATTGCAGAAAGGACACACAATTCATCTGAGGCGGCATCTGGCAGTACACCCAAGGTTTACAGGCAGTCTTGTAAATAGTTGTTTTCAGCAATTATTGGCCCTGTGAGTAGTAGGAAAGGGGGTTTTGTAATCAAAACAGCTCAATCTTCTCTCATTAGAAATGGGAATGGAGGGAAACTACCAAAGAAGAAAACTTTCTGTGGAAATCATGAGCTACCCACACCCGTAGCCACAACAAAACATACATGAATAGACTGTTTGGTGGGCCAGATATGGACGCCTACATCTGGAAGATCTTCGGACGTCTGAGACTTCTTCTTCCACAGGTTGTTGCTATCAGCAAGGGCAGAGAAAATCCTCTGACAATGTCTCTGAAGTCAATTCAGTCAGTATTTCCCCTGAATTTTACCCCAGAAGTAGTTTTCAGGCAGGACAAGCTTTTGAAGTGTCTTGTCACTGGGACTGGAGACCTGGCACTGATGCCAAATGAGCAAATCTAGGCTCAGCAAGACACTCACTAGTATTAAAAGGGCAGCTTTGGTTTACAAGGACATAAGATGCAAAGAATTAGCATCTCTTGCTTTGTCCAGAGAAGTCCTCTCTATACCACACATCTTGGGAAAGATTTCCAGCACTCCAGCTGAATTTCTGGACTCTAAACAGGAGCTGCTGTCAAAGTCCAGGTTATCAAGGGTTTCAGATGGCAACAGACTGAAGGCAGGCCGACGCTGGTAACAGTGGTCAAATGGGCAGACTGATCAACTGGGCACACCAGAGCCTTGTCTTCTAGGGGGCCCTGGAGATGAGGGGAATCCAAAAGATACCACAGAGGTATGTCTTTTCCACTGGGAAGGAACGTGGTCTGGGAGCCCACTATGGCAGGGAAGGCACTGAGCACACTCACCTCTCTGTCCCTATCCTGGTTCCCCCTGAAGAGTCTTGATCATAGGGTTTTTAATCCTTTTTGTCCCATTTTCCTGTTAAATTGCCAGTGTTACACCAAGACCATTTCTCGTTCTGATGGTATAAAAATGAGAAGAATCTAATCTCCTTTCATACCTCATTTCTAACAGTGCATACACTTCACAGAGATCCAAAACTACATTAGCTTTCTGATTGTTTATATTTTAACTTCAGACTCAACTTTACATTTCTTGCCTTTCCAGTATTTTGTAATAGACAAAATCCTTCCTTGTTTTAGTCTACCTGCTGCCTGCTTTCTTACCTTTGACTCTGGGTTACTCACAGTGACAGGGAGAAAAAAAGGAACTTTCCCAGTGCACAGCAACATCTCACTAACAAGTGACAATGTGAATTATTTTTTGATGTATAAAACATCAAAAATAGCCTGTTATATATTACAAGTATAAAATAAAATTACAAAGGCCTCTGCGAAATCCTTGCAGGTGTTAAAAGAAAAAATTAAAATGATCAGTGTAAACGCTTTTTAATTATTAACAACTGATAGTGTCTAGGGTTCTTAGCCAGATGAACTAACATTGGAAACATCTAGATAATGTCAATATATTGCATATTTTGAAAACAATCAGAAAACATATTGAATGGAGGATGTCATAGACCTTCTCATAAACTGGCACAGTGTAAACCACAAATATTGAATATTTTTTCATGGTAGACATTTATCTATCTTACATTTCTTTTCAATAGTTATTCCCCTAAACATCCTGACAAGTCAGTCAAATATCCTCTGAAGTGAACTGGAATCTTTTTTTGTTGAGTTTCTTCACAGTGTGTCTGTTTCCATAAACAAACAGGAAAAAATTATTCATACACTTGAAAAGTTCAAAAGTCACAGAAATATCAGATATTATCATCTTCAAAATATATATAGTTACTGAGTTCAGAATCCTTTAAATAAAGCATTGGAATAGAGAGGCCATCTTCATGTGGTAAAATTTTACAAATATTTTTACATGACCATCAGTGATTTTCAATGGAAGTACTGATTTGGGTGCTCAGCTGAACATGTTTCACCTTCTGAAATTGTTCCTACACTTAAAATCTGGGCCTTTTTAAGGTGTTGAAGCCGGGAAAATAAAAATGGAGGCCTCTACAGTCACAGTCACTTCTGAAGCTCTTAGCCAAGAGCTTCTGCTTACATCCTATAGTACATAAAAGCTCTGTCACCAGCTGTGACCTTTGGACACAGGTCTCAGTACCCATCAACATCACATAGGGATGTTGCGCAAGGGGAGAAAAGTAGGGATGACATAAGTAAGAAATATAGCTTAACAAAGTAATTCTGCAGGAGAATAACTCAGGTTTTCCTATTTCCTTGGCAATAGCTGTAGGCTGTAATGTTAACTACTTGGACATCTGTATCCTTAGAACAATTTATTCCTTTAGTAACCAGTGTAAACAGTGGTGTGCTGCTAGAAACCAGAATATATCACTACTCAACAAAGGCAACTGAATGCAAGGAAAGAACTCAATCTACTCTTAAATTTAATAATCTTGATTTTAATGTCTGGGAGATAATTCGTATCTTTCTTTCTTTCTTTCTTTCTTTCTTTCTTTCTTTCTTTCTTTCTTTCTTTCTTTCTTTCTTTCTTTCTTTCTTTCTTTCTTTCTTTCTTTCTTTCTTTCTTTCTTTCTTTCTTTCTTTCTTTCTTTCTTTCTTTCTTTCTTTCTTTCTTTCTTTCTTTCTTTCTTTCTTCTTTCTTTCTTTCCTTTCTTTCTTTCTTTCTTTCTTTCTTTCTTTCTTTCTTTCTTTCTTTCTTTCTTTCTTTCTTTCTTTCTTTCTTTCTTTCTTTCTTCTTTCTTTCTTTCTTTCTTTCTTTCTTTCTTTCTTTCTTTCTTTCTTTCTTTCTTTCTTTCTTTCTTTCTTTCTTTCTTTCTTTCTTTCTTTCTTTCTTTCTTTCTTTCTTTCTTTCTTTCTTTCTTTCTTTCTTTCTTTCTTTCTTTCTTTCTTTCTTTCTTTCTTTCTTTCTTTCTTTCTTTCTTTCTTCTTTCTTTCTTTCTTTCTTTCTTTCCTTTCTTTCTTTCCTTTCTTTCTCTCTTCTCTCTTTCTCTCTTTCTCTCTTTCTCTCTTTCTTTCTTCTTTCTCTCTTTCTCTCTTTCTCTCTTTCTTTCTCTCTTTCTCTCTTTCTCTCTTTCTCTCTTTCTCTCTTTCTTTCTTTCTTTCTCTCTTTCTTTCTTTCTCTCTTTCTTTCTCTCTTTCTTTCTCTCTTTCTTTCTTTCTCTCTTTCTTTCTTTCTCTCTTTCTTTCTCTCTTTCTTTCTCTCTTTCTTTCTCTCTTTCTTTCTCTCTTTCTTTCTTTCCACAAAACTGAGAAGGCCATTTTTAAGGTCAGGAATTTCCTGAGCTTTGCCCACTGTGGGTGTTTTGATGCCTATTATATGTATGCTTTCCCAGTTCTCCTGCTGGGACTACTTTTTATTGTTATTAACCTCAAGCGTGGCACCTGATAAAGGTTAAATCTTGCATGCAGGTTGGAGCATACTGGCAGCAGCAACACGGAACCCACACCCCAGATGTCATTTCAGCCTCAGAGGATGTGGAGGAAGGAAGGGAAGGAAGGTGCCGAACAGCCTACATGATTCTTTTTCAATTAGCAATACTCCTTGCCAGCCATGCGTAACTGAAACAGGCAAAGCATGAGGAGTAGCTTTCTTCTGTAACCCTGATCTGCTTTCTGTTTAATTGCCGTGGCAAGTGAATAAGGCTGAATGACCAACTACAGAATATCTTTTTTCCTTTTTTTTTTTTTTTTTTTTTTTGGCCAGGTGAGAAAGAGAGAAGAGGACAGTATTTTAAATATCCACACATCTTGGAGTTCTCCTATTTCATGCTGAGAAATAAACTATTTATGTCACAAATGGATTTGTGATGCTCTGTGTAGCTGTGTGGGTCATGTGCTCTGGTCCTGAAGTAGTATTCACATGAGAAATGTGGGGATGGTATAGAGAAACTGTTATATTAGTTACCCTCACGTAATTCCTGGTCACTTGTCTTCCAAAAGGCAGCTCTGATTCATAAAGAAAATGCTATGAACAGTTTGGATGCTAGAAAATAACGGTCACCTGTGGTACCATGATTTCTTGTTTGTACCAGCAGTACAGAGGTGTCTCCCAGATGCTAAGGGACTAAACAATCCTGGTACAACAGGCCTGTCTTGCCAGGGAAATGTGTGGCCAGTTTTTCAGATGTGAGTATGCTAAGGAGTATTGTAAACCTTTTGACATTTCTCACTGATATGAAGGCAGACTGGTCTTATCTGGGCAATGGTGCCTTGCTCTGAGAGGATCGGCTAGTACAGAAGGAACTCAACGATTCCACAGCAGTAAAAAAAATGGCAAAAAGCATTAGTGGTCTTCACATTTGTTGTGTTCATGGGTTTATTTCTATTTTATTCACCTGCGTCCTCTGGAGCACATTTTGTGCTACAGAGCCTGAAGCATGTAATAGAAGGGGAGCAATGGCATCAGCTGCAGCACACTGGGGACGTACTATTTCTTTAACCTTCAGGAGATGGTGCCATGTTGATAAATTGCCACTAAAAATAAAACAATGATAAGAACTGAAGACTTCCTGGAAGAGAGGCTTTCCATCACCATGAGTACAGGGCTTTGGTTTATTATTCGCCTTCTCCAGTGTAAAGAAAAACCATTGTTGCTGGAGAAGATTAATAAAACTCAGTAATCAGTCTATTACTGTTCATATACTACTCAAGTAAAATAATGGGAAGAACAAGACCAGGGAAGATCTGTGAAGTGAACCAAGCTGTAAATCATTTGTCATAGGTATTGCATGACTGCAGACCCCATGCTGTCCACGTTTGCTTTAGTCTGAAGCCACCGTAAGTCCTTTGTGATTAATGAGGTAATAGCAGTATTAAACTGTTCCCATCGCTGATCCAAGTGCCAAGATGGCACAAATAAAGACTCTTCAATGGATCAGATCTCACTTTCTAAGCTTTGATACACTGAACTATGGAATAAAAGAAACATAAAAACAAACAGTAACAGGGGAAAATCTGTAGCCATGAACTTCTCAAAGTAATTTAAGGAAAACACATTAAAAAGCACCACTAGTTCACAGATCAGCTGTGCAACAGTTCTTATTCCCAATCTGCGAAAGTGGATATTTTCCTTGTAAGCAGTATTCATTTCCCATAGCCAATTTTTTTATAGTGCCACCTGTTCTGGACCAGCAACTGACATTTATAATCTCACTGAAAACAAGTCTGCCAATACACATGTGAGTTAAGTACAAATTTGTTCCTGACAGGCTTTTCAGATCCCTCAGGGCAAAGTAACAACAAGCTCTCTGTAATGTTATTTAAAATTACCAAAGACTATCTGAAAGATGCAACTTTTATTTCTCAGTATTTAGCCACATACAGACCTGAGCTCTTGCGTACACTTCAGGACAACTCTAGCAGTAGAAGATGGTCATAATCATAATTAATTTCCAGTTTAAGACTCATTTTGACAAAAATTCAGCCCAAGACTTTGTACACTCAGAGTTTTATAATTTACCCAGAGTATGTAAGCGTGAAAAACTATAAATGCCCTAAATTAATCTGATTTAAGGCTGTCCTTGAAATTATTTTCAGTTCCCTCCTCTTGTTACCAATTTGACCACCATACTTGTCCTCTCCATTTTTTGAGTCACTACTGTGAACTACACTCAAACATCTGATCTCACTCATATCCCTAAGGGAAAGCATATGAATGCTTGCAAAGCCAGAGCTATATTGACCAGAATGCCAGCACTGATACTGTGTTTTACTACTTCAGCTGTTTTTTGGGGTTGTTTTTGTTTTGTTTGTTTGGGGTTTTTTTGATACCATGTTTTATCTGATAGTAGTGCTAACTAGCAAACCATGCTACCTTGGAAAATACTTTCCCATGTGAGTGTGAAGTAATGTAAATACAGTGAGAGAGTAAAACCCATGGTGGGGGAGTCCAGAAGGAAACAGGCAGAACTCCTTTGTTCTCTTTGAAGATGTACCCACTAACACCACACATCCATGAATTTTGGTTGGTATTCACATATTTTAGGGAAATTATGCAAAGTGCTAGTGGATTGATCTTTTAAATTCTTCTCAGAATAATACACATGATATTCATATTATAATATATCACAGTATAGTGATACTCTTCTGAGAGTTTTTAAAAAGACTTTCAAACCACAGAAAATCAAGACACAGTAGTAACACAAAATATGAGCTGCCAATGCAGGTTTCTGTGGGGTCCTCTGTTTTGCCAAAGAACTGTCATCGGTGCACCAGTCCTGAATGGGGACATGTTACTGCTAATACCTCTGTGGTTCATGATGCTGTATGTGCTCCAGAAATTATATTTCCAGAACAGTTAGCTATCAATAAAAAAATAAAGATGAACTGAAGCAGGAAAAAGCTTTTCCTGCCTGTACCCACCTTCCTCCTCCACATTGTTCCTGTTTTTCTTGCTGTACAGTCACAAGGCTGGTGGGGACAATGGATGAGCCATGATACAGCAGAAGATAACCCCTTGAGAGAACTCCCTTCCCAGATCTGCCTCGGGTCTTCTGCAATCTCCAGGCAATCCCTGAGGCCATTTCCATCTTATCCTTGTGAGCATTGCATTGTCTCCTTTCCACTCAGAAGAGAGCAGACTGATGGCAGCAGTTAATGGGCACATGGGAGGGGGGCAGACAGGGACATACAAATCTATCACTATCATTTATACCATCTTTGATATATTTATTCTCACACCATCAGTCTGTCTTTTCCACTTTCCAGTGGACAAAACTGAGACAGCTAGTAAGTGCCAGGCGTCCCGTAGCTTTTCTAGCCAGAAGGTATCTTTCCGCTCATATGTGTATCTAAATACGCTCATAGTGCTATTTAAACATGCAAAGAGGTTTAAAAAAGGGGAAAAAAAAATAAGAATCCATTTATACATGGCATGCTGGTAATGGAATTGATCAGAAAAGCATGAGGATCATCTGTACAAATTGTGTAATGCAATTGTATTCCAAGAAAGAATTTGAACTGGCTATGGGCAAATGAATAACAGGAAAAATCGCAGTTTATTTTCAGATGTAAGATTTGCAGGATCACATACACATCCCACATACTTTTTTTTCTTTAGTTTTGCCAGAGAATTTTTTCTGCAAAGTGACTTGCAATGATATCACTTAAAAATCCTTTACATTCACACATTCAATGCCACTGAAAGGATTTCGGGGAGTAAACACTGTCATGTGGCTTACTTGACCAAGCAGGATAAACCTCACAGTCTGGATTTCAACCGTATAAATTCAGGCAAGTGAATTAGTTTTAAGCATTTTTCTTTCAATTTTAAAATATGTAAAACAACAGCGGAAAAATTATAAATGTTCTTCCTTATTTTATTTTCAGAATGAGAACAAAGAAGCACCTGGTAAACATATACTAAGTATCCCTGAAATAAAGATTACTTTGTGCTCTGCATAACCTTGAAGCCACTGGTTCAGGGACACTAGAATTTAAGCAGGGTTTTTGAAGAACTGGATTGGAATGCTTGGAAAGAAATAACATGAAAAGTAATGCAAGCTCTGGCAAGCTACAAAAACTATGGTAAAATGGGAGACTAAAACCTCATGCTGTAGGGCTTAAATTTTACCTACTAGGGAGGTTAGGAAGCAATTTTTCTCCTAATAACACCATATAATTGAATAAGTAGACAGTGGGTCCCATCCAAAGTCCACTGTTGCTAATGAAGCACTTTGTATTTATTTTCCTGAGCTTTGGCTCAAGTGTGTCATAGTCAGAAAGCTGCTCATCTTCCTTTCAGATCTGTGTAAATTTGCTTTTTCTGGAAGCAACAATGTAGACTAGATGTTTGATCAGCAATCAGACTAGAAAATAAAAATACGAACTGTTCTTTCAAACTCAACCCATGTGAAGTTCCCAGAAACTGCAGATGTTCAAAGTATGAACACACATCTGTGATCTCTGAGCTTCTTGGCTGCTGAATACAGTGTAGACTCTGCTGGGTTACTTATAGATGTGTTCCTTTAAATAAAGCTTGGCTTCCTGAGCCTGGCTCTGCCTGGAGAAGAGAGCTCAGATGTCCTTTAAGCTTTTGCTAAGCTTCTTTAATTGAGAGGATGGGCTTGAGGGAAATGGTGAGCTCTCTTATTGGAGGCGCCAAAACTAGCTATTGTTCATCGTGCAGATTTTCTCAAGCCAGTTCTCCTTTCCATCTGCAAATTGTGAGAGGGCATGGATTCATCTGTTGAATGAAGAGGAGTTGATGGAAGAAACCTAAACTTCAATATTAGTACTGCCTGGTGTGATATACATGCACCTGCAGCTGCTCCCACTGCCACCTGTACCTTCACTGTCTATGGCTGTCACTGTCTAGAAATATGGATATCAACTGGAGAGATAAACACATTTCATCTATGAAATATAATGTCAGATGAGGTTTGTGGTGGGTTTTTTTTCCTTTTTCTCTACACAGAGTGCCCAATAACTAATAAATATTTCCTATCAGCTGGGAACCTCTCAGTGGGAACAATTATCATAAACTGCTATAAAATAAGAATTGCAAAATCTTTCAGCCTTCTACACTGTTCCAGCAAAGTTAAATGCCAGGGCAAGAAGAGGACAGGAAAGCTAATGCAATGCAGTATTCACCAGCAGGTTGAAAAAGAGTGCAGGGAGGAAAGGAGGTGGCAAAGGACAATAGAATTTATGAAGGCACCCAACCTCCACTTTAAAGAACGGCCAAGTATTGCTGGGGTCAACACTATCGTGCCTAGCCAAATTAGTTGACTTGGACCTAGGAAGGCTAGATATGACTTTCAGTCTTCCTACAGTCTGGGAAAATACTCACTTCAATTAGGGTGCAGGCCCCAATGACTAACTGTCCACTGATGGTAGGAAAGAGAGAGCAAGTGCTGATGCTTCCAGCCCAGGTGGGTGCCACACTGGGGTGTCACGATTCCCTGCCATGTGTCATGTAGCATGAGGGCTCTACAATTCAAAACATTGCTGGCTGAAATCAAAAGGAGCTGAGGGCACAAGAGGCATTTTACTAATCCTCTCTCCTATCCTTTAAGCCCCTTCCAGATTACACAGGTAACATGGGGGCACAACTGGACACCTTGATCTCTTCCATGGCACAGTATCACCAGTCTCTCACAGCTTGTTTTTTCTTCAGTGGCATAGATGTGGACTTACACCCTGCTCTTGGGCATCATCTTCTTTGAACACACTCTTCCGCCTCATCCCTCTAAGCACAAACCCCTTCTGAACAGAGCATGCACTCTTCTCAGCTGCGGGGGTCACTGCTCTGGAGTCACTGTGTGCACAGTCTCAGGGTGAGACATTGAAGTGTCCAACTGTAATCTATATGCAGGTTGTTTCCAAGAGGTCAGATTTCAAAGGAGGAAGTGCAGAAAAGGGGTGAGCATCTGTTCCTTATATCAGTGTGATCAAACTGTTGAATGTCTTTCCCAGATTAAACAAACTACTTGCATTTTATATTTTCAAATTTGCACAAGTCAAACCTAGATGCTGAATTAATTAATAGTGCCTGTGAGAATGAGTCCTCCTTCAGCTTCTTAACTATACTTTGTCATGTGCCTTCACAAGATCTTTCAAAGGAAGCCAAGCAGCTCAGTTTTACTATTACTTTTTATCTAAGAAATGCAGAGGAAACTGAAAGTGAGTGACTCCAAAGCAGAAATCCTTAAGAACATATTTCAGAGTATGCAGCTGGGTCCTGGGGATCCACATCAGTCATTACTGCTCTTTGAGGCAAGAAAGTGTCTGTCTCTCTCATCAGTCCTTCAATTATTTTGGAACACAAGTTAGGTGCCAAGTGTTCCTTTAAAGTTTTCTGTTAATGCATAGTCTGCGTCACACATACGCATACAAAACACACACACACATACAAAAATGCTGATTTTTTTTACGTCAAGTGTACTTATTTCTTAGGAATAATTTAAGAAGCTGTCCATTTCAGAGAAAGCAGCAAGACAGATTTATGTGAGTAAAGAGGAATGTTAATAATGTTCTTTTTTTGTGTCAATATTTACTGAAATGTCTTACTAATGTCAAAAAAAAAAAAAAAAAAAAAAAAAAAAAAAAAAAGCCTGAACAGATTGAATAAGCAGTTTCTAGCCATTACTATCCCCTAGAAAGTTTTCCTGCCAATTGTAGAAGAGTCTGCAAATGATCTGGCATGGTTTTGATTATTTATACGTACAAAATAAGTATTTGGAGATAAGTGGTCTCTCATAGGCAACATAATTGATTTTATTTAACATTGCATCTTGCAGGACTCTGTTTTTCCTGATGTCTTTGTTCTTGTCTGAGGAGGACATTAACAAAAGCACTGGTGTTTAAAAGTGGCACATGACAGAGCTGCAACATGATCAGCCCCAACACTAGTGCAAGCTCTGAGGGTAAGACTCCATTGTTCATCTTATGTGATGTCTGCAAGCTCTAGAGAACAAATGAAATCATGCAAAAAAACCTGTTTCAGTCTGCAGCCACAGAACAAGCCAAAGCCTGCAAGAAGACTGAGAAGTAAATGGTCAGCAGAGCTTCTTACTAGATAGGGACAGACACACAGCCAACCTGCAGCTGAGACTCTGGCCCAGACTCACCTGAAAGGATGCAATCATGTTGTCTTCTGCCAGAGCAGCTGGCCACACTCTTGTTTGATATCAAGTCTGAGAAGTCAAGGTTCCTGATGAAGCAGGGAGAAGGGATTATCTGCATTTTTCTAGCACTTTTCTCTGTAGGTCACCATTGCAAACTCCCAAGTTGCTTTCTCCATTGATTTCTCAATAAATTTGACAGCATTAGCAAGCACTGAATCAGTTCTTTGGCTGTTTTTCCTTCTAAAAACAAAGATCTGTCATGATCTCACCTTTGATGGATAACAAAGATAAACTCCCAGCCTATTTTACCCTTTGAGAAATGTCCAAGTGAAGTAGATAGTGTACATTGACTGGAAATTGAATATGCAGCATACAAATAAGTCCTTCATTATGTTCTTCAGGGTGATTTCGAGCCTCTTGCCCACAAACTGGACACCATCATGCCTTCACCTGCACCAGCTGAGTGCTTGAATCCAACTCAGATGCTCACTTGAACTTGTGCTTCGCTTGAAGGGCCAGGGTGGTCCTGTTTGTGTCATTTCTCCCTGATGTGTCTGAGGCATCACTCTGGGTAGCCCTTGAGCACATTCAGCGAAAGGGAAGAAAGAGGCTTCTTCCACAACAGCGTCTTCAAAAGCACACCACTTCTGGCCACACTAGCTTGAATTTCGCTACACAAAACACCACCATTATACCTCCACTTGACTGGTTTTGTTTGATCTGGACAGATATTTCAACTACCAGAGAAGATAGACCTGTCAAGAAAATGTCTTGAAAAATACCACAGAAAGGGACTTTGTTGTTTATTTGGGGTAGGAGCCTTCCCAGAAGATACCAGACTAAATTTCTTTTTAGTTGCATCAGTGTTACATCGGGGTGTCCTTGCACGCACATGCAGCACATAAGTAGGAAACGCAGAGTGTGGCAATCTGCAGAGGCAGACATCCAGAATTTTACAGTGCTTGCACAACTTCTGCAGACAGCTTCCCTGCTGGTCAGCAGGAGACCACACCCTGGGAAGACAGTTACAGCCCATTGGGCCTAGACCAGAGTGGGCTGTATGGCAATGCACCAAGGACACAGGACACATGGAACCTGCTCCTGACACAGACACATCTTTTCTTTCTGTCCTGAGGTGAGCAATAGATTCAAAGTCTCAGGGCAGCACTGATGAGGATGTTCACGTTCCTGGGAGAAGGACTGGGGGGAGTTTTGGATAGAAGGGGGAGCTACAGAGGCAATAAAGTGCTGCCTCCTATTTTCCATCAGGCAGCTTCCACGTCACATCCCTCCTCTGCTGGAGGGAGGGAGTCCAGTCCTTCACCTTGTTGTAAGTAATTTCTGTAATCCAAGAGGCATAAAAGACTCAATACAGAAGATAGGAAATTAGACCAGTGGTTTCTGGGCTACCTTAAGCAGTGTGATAGAACAAGGACTTGTTCAGACTCGGGTGCAAGTATCCTTTTTTTGCCTCAGCAAGGAGGCAGAATGCTCCATCTCTACTGCTGAAGTGGTGGGGCTGCTAGCTGAAACACAGGCCTGTAATGCTTATAAATTAAAAGTGCACTAGTCAGGATACAGTTAATATTAGCTAAACTTGATTCTGAATATAAGTATAGTAAAACAGTGTAACCAACACAGAGTATGAACACTTCATAACATTGCAATAGCACATAAATATGTGAGCAGTCTGCCCACCAAAAGGGCAAACGAGTGTACCTGTATGTAGGAGACACAAAAAGTTGCTGAAAAACAAGATAAGCACAAGAGACTGCAAATAAGTAGGACATCGTGCCAAATGCACAAGAAGAATGACTGACATGATGAAAAAATACATAGCATCAGGAGCAAAGATCACCCCTTCTGGGAGAGAGGCAAAAGAGCACTAAAATGTTCAAATTCAAAGAGGAAAGACAGAAAGAAAGAAGAAAGCCCACTTTGATGCTCAACCAAGAGATCTCAAGCTCGATCACCTGGACGTCCATGACTAAGAAATGCCAAGGACTGCAGCTGTACGGTGTCATCTCCACGGTACTGTATTCTTACAGCTGATTCAAAATATGAGTGTTAAAGTCTGAACTTTTTCTATGTGTAGCAATGACAATTAATGATGCATAAGAATGAACCATTAGCAAAAATATTGTTGTTAATGGATGTATTTGGTAAAGTTTTTATAGTTTAAAACTGGCTTGATTCATCAAGTCTTCTAAGTACACTCATAGTGATCTCTAATTCTTTAGCTGATACATATAGACAGAGAGAGAGAGAGAGAGAGATGCATATGTATATAGTTGCAAAGAAATTGAGAGATCTGGGAGATAAAGGGAACAGGAGTGATATGAGAAAGAAAAAAAAAGAGCCAATAAGCAATCATTTTCCAACTTTTTACCTTCCATGTACATATAATATAACAGCACTATTATAGAGAAAAGGGTTAAAAGTGGCCATAACCCTCCTTTCATGCCAGAATGTAAACCTTCACTTCCTTTGGAAAGAAACTGAGTGTGACCAATACCATACAAATGCTCTAAGCAATTGTCCGTACAATGACCTGCTCATTAGATAAGAGGGCCTGCAATTGAATGAGTAACCTAATGAAATGTCATCAGAATAAAGATTACATCTTAGTGATTCATTTGAAGTACACTGTCCATTTATCTGGTTTGGTTTAGTTTGTTTTGTTTTGTTTTGTTTTTTACTTATGTGTACAGATTTTATTGCTTGGCTCTTTTCTTGCATATAGTTTCATCTGAGGAACGCATCAGCTCTAAGCATGAAGGAAAGAACAACTAAAGAACTATTTAATTAGTAAGCTTAAAGTAACTACAATTTACAGCTTAGCTTAATGCATATGTGGAATGAAAAGGTCCCTGTAAAATTTAAGGAGGAGGAAATGTGGGAGGATATACAGAAATACAATTGTGTTGAGGGAAATTACTGTAGAAGGCTATACTATTTAACATAAAGCCTCTGCTTTGGGGATAATTTTCCTCAAGAGGTTTGCAGGATTTTGTGCTTTGTATATAATTGATTCTCTTCTAAATACTGACAGATGAGTTGAAAGACTCATAAACTTTCAATTGTTTTTTCTGATAAATTGTATAGTATTCTTCCTAGAGGGAAGATTATTCTAAGTTGATTTTCTTTGGTCCAGTAGTGTTTTTGAACTGATTCGGGATGTTTAATAAGTGCTACTCACCTTTTTCAGTTAACTAAGAACTACTGATATTATAACTGTATTTGCTTAGAAAATTTCATCAGATCTTTGAACAGCCTCTTGCCTAATTGCATTGTGTAGGTAGCTAAGGAGGTTTGTTCATTTATATCAAGCTCCAGCATTCTTATTTATGATTAATTTAAAAGGAAGACTTCTCTAAAAAGCAAGTGAGAAACAATGTTCCTGTGTTGTATTTATGCCATACATATTTGAGTTCCATTCATTCAAAAGTACACTTGGTAAAATGAGGAGGGAAGAGAGGATAGCACTGTCACTAGATGAGATCCTTGGTGTGCTGGTTTTGGCTGGGATAGAGTTCATCTTCTTCACAGTAGCTGGTATAGGGATGTGTCTTGGATTTGTGCTGAAAACAGAGTTGATAACACAGGGATGTTTTCCTTACTGCTGAGCAGTGCTTGCACAGCACCAAGGCCTTTCTGCTCCTCACCCCACCCCACCAGAGAGGAGGCTGGGGGTGCACAAGGAGTTGGGAGGGGACACAGCCAGGACAGCTGACCCCCCACTGACCAAAAGGATATTCCATACATCATGCTCAGCATATAGAGCAGGGGAAAGAAGGAGGGAGAGGACGTTGAGAGTGATGGCGTTTGTCTTCCCAAGTCACTGTTACAAATGATGGAGCCTGGCTGGCCTGGGGATGGCTGAGCCCCTTGCTGCCCATGGGGAGTGGTGAGTGAATTCCTTGTTTTGCTTTGCTTGCATGCACAGCTTTTGCTTTACCTATTAAACTGTCTTTATCTTAGCCCATGTGTTTTCTCACTTTTATCCTTTATATTCTCTCTCCAATCCCACAGGGAGAGTGTGAGCAAGCGGCTGCCCGGGGCTTGCTTGCCAGCTCGGGTTAAGCTATGGCACTTGAGTAGCCAAAGATCAGTAATACTTACAAAACCTACTGCTTTCTTTCAGCCCCTTCTCCTGTAACAGCAGTGATACATCTGATAGTGGGTACTTGTGCCCACCCACCAGCCTTTTTCATGCCACAAGGCTCTGTCTCACCAACTACATCAAACATCTGCACAGGGGCTCAAAACCAACTTAAGCAACTGGCAACATTGTGGTCCAAGACAGTAACAAATGCTTGGTATCTATCACAAATTAGTTAGTGTTTCATCCATTGAAAAGGTTAAAGGACTGAGAAAGAAACCCTGCGTGTAGCCAGTCACTGCATGTGCAACTAAACTCAGCCTTCAAAAGAGCTAGAAGCTATGACTTTGCAACCAGAGCAGCCAAGCAGGGACCAACCTTACCATACAAGTCTACTCTTTCAAACATAATAAATAGACCTTACCCTGAGTAACACTAAAATAATGTCTCCAGTGAAATGAACTACTTTATGATTTGGCCTAAAGGTTTTATTTATACTTTTCAGGAAGTCAAGGGACCACAGTGTTAGTCAGAAAAGAATTAATGACGGTTTCTTATTAAACACAGAGAGCTTTAAAGTACAGCAAGTGGAAAAAACAAGTTTACTGCTGTTCCTCTAAAAAAGAGACATACTTATAAGGGGAAAATAGGAGTCCAGTGGTATGCAATAAAAGCAATTTAAAGAGAATAACAAATACCATAGTTACTGTGTGATCTGTAATTGTTTTCATTCCCATGCCTACGTTCTATGATGTCCAAAGTATAGTTCACTAATAAACTCAGATGAAACTGATAAAATCAATTTATGAGTGCACCACAGGTATACGCTTTATGCCCTATTGAAAACAGAGTTCATATACATGTTTAAAAACACTGTCCACATCAAGTTGTTGCATCACAGCTTGATGCACTAAGGATTTTGTTCTCTGAGGTCAAACTTAGGTGTTTCTTACTAGGAGTTGCTACCATTTAGTCAAAATTAGTCGGCATGACAGTTGCTCAGAATGAAGGCACTTTTTTGTTTTTTCCCTGGCCCATATGACACAGCATCCTGATCAACCTCTGCAGACACCCTGAACTACTCTCTGCTTCAAGGCGACAGCCTCACTCATTACAGGAGGCTTGAATCTCTCAACAGTACATGTAACTTTTCAAAAGCCAGCCTGATTTTTTGGTGATCCAGGTGAAGTTTGTAGGCTTGGCAAGCCTAGGATCTGTTCAGCAATTGTTCTTTTCCAGTTCTTTGCAACATTAGATAGCTCAGCCTGGTTTTCTAACCTATGATGCCTCACTGACAGGAGAGTTCACAAGCCAGTCTAAGAGTGTGTCCATGTGACCCTGTGTGTTGGCTGTTGTCAGTCTCTATAACTGGCTTTCAATGCTTTTCCCTTTCTAGTTTTCCACGAAGCATCTGGGATATTTGGATGCTTTCATATTTCTTCCAGTGACCTCATTGTTTGTTGTGAAACAATAACATCTAGGCCATCAACAGCAGCACCTCCAGATTTCTTGCTTCCAGATGAAATTAGGACCCTCAGTGGATTCAGCTGAGAATTCTACTTTATTTTTATTTCAATTTCTCTGTCTTCCCCAAAAATCTGAGTACTATTATTGGTCTTAGAGCATGGAATCATGTATTAAAAATTTCTGTATAAGAACAAGTTATTACCTGTTTTGTGGGGATCTTTCTGGTTATCATGGATGAAAACAATCTAGTGAAATTGATCCTGGTTTTGTCTTACCAAAACTGAGTTACAAAAAAAAAATATTGCAAACTCAAACTTAATGTGCTTAGTCATTACGCCAGGCAATTCTGTACTGAGATTAGAGACAAAACTTCCTTATTCACTGGAAAACCGTTAGCCATTCCCTCTAGGAAAATTCAACTGATTAAATGAATAAAGATACCTTTGTAAATAGTGATGACTTAATAAGGCAAACAAAGTGTAGGCCACAGCTCATCTCACCCTGTAGTCAAAGTCTAAAATAAATCAGAGAAATCCTGAAAGTCCCTGGCTCTCTCCTTTGACAGTAAAATGAGCCTAGGATAACTGGTTAGGATGCTGACATCTACTTTGTAAACAGCCAAAGTCAAATGAGATTAATCTTGCCCCTCCTGGGATCAGGAAAACTCAATCAATTCCATGAATTCAGTGCATAGATTTCAAGATTTTCTTATTAGAATCAGATTCTGATTTCTAAACTCACATTTAGACTTTACTAATTCTGCCACTCACAACTCATATTCACATCAAATCTTCCTCTCTGCACCTTTTTTTTTTCTCATGGTGTGGCCAATTAGAGCTTAAATATTTCTGATACTAGCTCTAGCAAAATTCTTAAATTCATAACATGCATTTTTGTCTCTTACAGGTGTTTGGGGAATACAGAACTGTCATTGTACTCCTTGCAATTACATTCACAACCATGCATGTGACACACACCTGGGGAATTTTGGCAACCTTAGTTTCTCTGTTCCTCTACCACTTGACAGAGTTTCCAGTTAAAATATAGCTTTACAAAATCCATACTGTCCACCCTGGGTTTTTTTAGTTACTTGTAATAAATGAAAAAGAAGGAAAGAAGAAGGGAAAACACCTGAATGAACAACCCAATGGTCAGGAAGCAGAAAGGGGAAAATTTAACCATGTTTTCCAGAAAGCCTACTGAGCCAGGAAGAATACTGACATGGTGTTTTCTATTATGACTGAGCAGTGGATGGGAGAATAGTGACTCAGAGTTGTTTGAACATAAGTGTTATCACTCAGCTTTCCGATGAGAACAAGCCATCTGGTTGCCTAACTTCCACTCTAATTGAACAGGAGTTGGCAGTCAAAGTTTCTTAACTTTCCTTTAAAATCCTATCCCATGGTCAGAGAATTATCAGTAAATAGGGACTTAAGGATGTATTGCCTCAATTGCTTGTAAACAGAACTTCTCAGCGGATTAAATAAGAGAGTTTTATTCAAAATGGCTTAGGCGGTATGGCCTTCTTGATATGGCTTATGCCTCTCCAAGAAAACTGACCCAAAGATAGTTCCAAAGATTTACTGATTTTTGATAAGGTTTTTTAGTCTAGTGCAATAATTCTTCATGCCAGAATAAAAGCTAGACAACTGTTGTTGATAGTTTATATATAAACTATAGAAAATGACAGTAATACTTTCATCCCAGGCTGTGATGAAATGCCAGCTATCATGTGTCCTTACAGCAACTATCGGAGTATGAAAGTTATCAGTCATCCACTTTTTGCTATTAAAAATCAAAGTTTTGCATCATATGTCTGCATACAAAGACAATTCTGAAAATATTTCATAAGCAGATACTAAGCACTTGGCTAGCAACAAGACTGCACAAGCAGGTTGCACGCAAACACAGGTGTGTGCAGGGCATGGCACAGTAATGCCCTATTAGCCAAAGTATGCTAACAATGACACTTGTATTTGTTCCTTATGCTTAATAGAAAAATAATGACAATCTTGTTTCAGTGACAACACAGGTACAATATATAAGATTTGGATTTTTTCCACTGGGAAAGGAACAGTTAGATTCATTGGTGTAAACACTTTCTTTCTTTCTTTCTTTCTTTCTTTCTTTCTTTCTTTCTTTCTTTCTTTCTTTCTTTCTTTCTTTCTTTCTTTCTTTCTTTCTTTCTTTCTTTCTTTCTTTCTTTCTTTCTTTCTTTCTTTCTTTCTTTCTTTCTTTCTTTCTTTCTTTCTTTCTTTCTTTCTTTCTTTCTTTCTTTCTTTCTTTCTTTCTTTCTTTCTTTCTTTCTTTCTTTCTTTCTTTCTTTCTTTCTTTCTTTCTTTCTTTCTTTCTTTCTTTCTTTCTTTCTTTCTTTCTTTCTTTCTTTCTTTCTTTCTTTCTTTCTTTCTTTCTTTCTTTCTTTCTTTCTTTCTTTCTTTCTTTCTTTCTTTCTTTCTTTCTTTCTTTCTTTCTTTCTTTCTTTCTTTCTTTCTTTCTTTCTTTCTTTCTTTCTTTCTTTCTTTCTTTCTTTCTTTCTTTCCTTCTTTCCTTCTTTCCTTCTTTCCTTCTTTCCTTCTTTCCTTCTTTCCTTCTTTCCTTCTTTCCTTCTTTCCTTCTTTCCTTCTTTCCTTCTTTCTTCTTTCTTTCTTTCTTTCTTTCTTTCTTTCTTTCTTTCTTTCTTTCTTTCTTTCTTTCTTTCTTTCTTTCTTTCTTTCTTTCTTTCTTTCTTTCTTTCTTTCTTTCTTTCCTTCTTTCCTTCTTTCCTTCTTTCCTTCTTTCCTTCTTTCCTTCTTTCCTTCTTTCCTTCTTTCCTTCTTTCCTTCTTTCCTTCTTTCCTTCTTTCCTTCTTTCCTTCTTTCCTTCTTTCTTTCTTTCTTTCTTTCCTTCTTTCTTTCCTTCTTTCTTTCCTTCTTTCTTTCCTTCTTTCTTTCTTTCTTTCTTTCTTTCTTTCTTTCTTTCTTTCTTTCTTTCTTTCTTTCTTTCTTTCTTTCCTTCCTTCCTTCCTTCCTTCCTTCCTTCCTTCCTTCCTTCCTTCCTTCCTTCCTTCCTTCCTTCCTTCCTTCCTTCCTTCCTTCCTTCCTTCCTTCCTTCCTTCCTTCCTTCCTTCCTTCCTTCCTTCCTTCCTTCCTTCCTTCCTTCCTTCCTTCCTTCCTTCCTTCCTTCCTTCCTTCCTTCCTTCCTTCCTTCCTTCCTTCCTTCCTTCCTTCCTTCCTTCCTTCCTTCCTTCCTTCCTTCCTTCCTTCCTTCCTTTCTTCCTTCCTTTCTTTCTTTCCTTTCTTTCTTTTCTTTCTTTCTTTCCTTTCTTTCTTTCTTTCCTTTCTTCCTTTCTTTCCTTTCTTTCCTTTCTTTCTTTCCTTATTTCTTTCCTTATTTCTTTCTTTCCTTATTTCTCTGTCTATTAAAGAGCTAACAAATGCCTCCATACAAGAAGCCATCTGGATTCTCAGTACAAAGGAGCAGCTCTCCCCCCACCCCACCCCGACTCCGTGTCAAATCAGCACATCCATTTCAGATTCACAGTGTGGGTACAGGCTCTTGCACTTCTATGGCATTAGAACAAGGTGGAATGTGTTTTCTCTGGGTGCTCTGTTGTCCCATGACATATTTTAGACTCAAAAAAGTGGGATTCCCTCTCCTCAAAACTGAAGTCTGCAAGTGATTACAGTTTTGTCACTGTCAATATTTGGACTGAATCAGAGGCACATGCTTAGGCAAATACAAGCAATTTACTGTTAGCCCTCTTACAATGTTGACTGCACTTCTACTGGAACAGAAAACCACATGTTCTTGCCATGTATGGTAAAATGCCTGTGTACATATCACATTACAGAAAGGACAAAATGCTGACATCACACTAGCATATACTTAGTGAGCACCAGCAAAGAGAAATTTGGTTACAGCCACACCAGGAACCAGCCTCAATATGCTTGAAAGTCCCAGAAAGATGGTGGGCTCCAAGCTAAGAGGATAGATTTAAATACAAATAGCAACACAAGAAGGAAGCCATTAGACATTTCTTTCTCTTATGTGGACATTAATCTTCCATCAGCCCTAAGAAATAAATATATCTGAGGCAGTTGCCAGGTCACCTTCCCTTACCTATTTCTGATTCCCAGTAGCAGAGCCCATGAGCAGGTCTCCTTTTTGGTTGCCATGCCTCACCTTGAGGAGACTTAAAAAAAGAGACATCCATCATATGAGATCTGTGGTATAGCCACTCTAAATAATTACCAGCTAGACCTACCTTCTCTTCTTTTCTTTAAAGAGAATCCCTCACCTCCTGAAAGAAAGTTACCTACAGAAAAATAATCATTGTGTTGCAATGAAAAAACACTAAGAATGACAAAACACTAAGCAGTGAAGGCACGGGAAATACTGCAGTCTGTGATACTGACATCCAGAAGCAGCTGAGCAGCTCCTCCATTTACACCACTGCAGAATGTGACTCAAGTTGAAAATGCTCTGTTTAGATGTGATGATCTGTTCATGTGTCTGCAAGTAGTTAGCGAAACAAATATTTTCTAATTGATGGAACATTGTGTATTCATGCTCATCTTAACTGTGTTTTGGTTTTGTGGGTTTTTATTTATTTATTTATTTTCCTTAGACAATGCAATGGAAGAACAGGATGAAAGTCAGTATAAGGAATGTAAAAAGATCCAGGCAATAGAAAACATTCAATTTTCCTTTCTCATTAAAGCCATTGGAAGGACGTGCGATTTTGCTGCTCTCTAATCCCATAGCGTTCCAGCATACAAGCCCACAATTCTTTAAATGCTCTGTGAGGCATACAGGTATTCACTAAATTTTACTACTTTGACATTTTTATTTCCATGGAGTCTTATTAGCTGCTAATTTTGTTTCTGCTTCAAACATGTATCCACTATTTAAAAATGAAAAGCTGTGGCATTTCTGTGTACTCCTTGATTCACTGGCAGTTCTGAGGAAAGAGAAAGAAAATTGTTTTCAGTTGGACCAAAACCAGAACTTTCAAAATTTCTAAGGAAAGGACTTTTTTAATACTTTTGGATTGAACAAAATATTTCATTTTCATCCTGGCAATTCTAAAATTGACTTTTTATTTAAATCAAATTAAAAGATATTTTATAATAAACAATTGCTTCAAAACAAAAATAAAGTTCATAAAGTAAAATATTCTGGGTTGGGGGTTTTTTTTGTTTTGTTTTTTTTTTTTTTCTCAAAAAACCATCCTGGTGGACCAGCTCTGCATGGTGCTTTTGCAGCAGCCCGCCCAGCCCTGTGCCACCTGGGTGCATGTGTTCCCTGCCTCAGGAGTGTGACCAGCCATACCACTTGTGCAGTAGGTGGGCAGTTCAGTGAAGAAATGCACTGTTGACAGGGGTGGCAGAGAAGAATTAGAAGAAAAACCTGTCCTGACACCAGGCTTATTGCCTGTCCCACCTCTGGCTAGGTTGAGCACCAGGGGCTTTTGAGGGTCAAGCTTCTCCAGCCAGACGGAACAGTTGTACACACTTTGCTACCTGTTCCCATAGCCCAACAACTGGAAGAGCAACCTTGCTGCAGCAACATTGGCCCAGTGGTCTAGCGGGGACACTTCACTAAGATGGGACAGTCATACAGGGTTGTAGTGCTGATACCTTCAGATTCTTGATTCTCTTAACTTAGCACTCACAACCCACCTACAGAGAGGTATCACCATCACCAAGATTAAAAACTACTGTGGACAATAGTGCTCAACCCTTGTTCCTTTGTGTCATGCAGCCTCACTTAGACAGCTCTAACTTTCAGCTTTTAGCTGGGCACTTCATTCCTTTGTGGTGCTGGGATGTGCATTCAGATGATTACCTGTAAAAGAAAACAGAAGACTGACAGCAGGAAGCAGTGTTTCTCTTGTGTCAGAAATGACCTGTTTGGGGCACAGCTCATTTGTGCTGACTTCTAAGCTGACTGGCAGTAAATTGAAAAATTGTTAATGAGTCAAGCGTGTTTTCCTGTGTTGCAATGTCCCAGGCCACTATGTGCTCAGTTTCTGGGCAGAACAGTCATGTCTTTGATGTGGATCTTGTCTCCACTACATGTGACTACATGGGGTACCTAATACTCTCTGGAAAATGCAGGGACTGGGGAAGGAGTGCTTTGAGGAGGAGCTGCTGGGGAGAGTTACGTGCTCAAGAAGGCTCTGATCTGTCACATCCTTTGCCAGCCAGCATCTGGGTATTTGTCCTTGCATGACCTCTACATTTATTTGCCAGAGTCCATATGCAGTCTTCCACCTCCCCTGCTCCCCCTTCCCAATATACACAGGAACACACCAGAGTGCTGCTTCTGGGCCGTGCTGAGGGTCTATCATGCCCAGAGGACCTAAAAAATATGTGGGAAAATGGGCTTCAGATCTTTCCCAGAAGATTTAGCCTCTGAGGAGGATGAGAACCAATCTGCAGGAAGACCCATTTTTGTCATCCTGAAGCTGGAAAGTGGCCTGGATAGATAGTAGCACACTCTCCACCCACCTACTCAGGGGACTGAACTAGTGAGACCTTCACAGCAGACTGCAACTCAATGAACTAAGGAAAGTCCTAGCAAAAATCACAGATTTGCTTTGCAGCTCCTGAAGGTCAGTTTGGAAGGCCTAACTTTATAGTAGAAGTTCCTAAACATATTCATTTTGTCCTCTCACTGGTCTGCTGATGCTGGTTTGGACCACATGCAGAAGTCCTGCCAAGTGGTGCTTGTTGGGTAGCTGACCCTAAAATCATACGTGTTGACAACCCCTGCCAGACATTGCCTCACACTCTTCCCCTGCAGCATGCAGGCACTCCTCTGGAACACCCAGCATGGGGCTGAAGTAGCTTCCACAACTACAAGAGGTATGCTTTGAATCCCAAGTACCTCTGTGTGTATACATACAGATATATATATACATCTGCCTATGAATATAGGCAGATAGGTAGACAGCAAGATTTAGCAGAATGAAGGGGAACAGGATCCAGCAGTAAACAAAGAATAGACATACCATCTCTTTTGCATCTGAAGTAGTATTTTCAAAGGTGTCCAGTACCCATCAAATTTTGGCCCTTCTATAGCCAACTCAAGAGCTTTTGACAATATATCCAACCACATGCCTAAGAAAATCCATGTACTTCATTTGTCTTGCTTTCTTTGCAGTTTCTAAGCACCTTAAGTTTAGGTCATTTCCTGTTGATCTTCACTGCCTTTTAAGCATACTTTTATTGCTCCTTTAACAGTGTCATACTACCATTTTCTTCTACTTCCACGTGTAAAAAGCCATGTGGTCTTCTTGTATATTTTTTATAACAAGGAAGATCTTTATTCAAAACCTTTTAGTCATCTGAGTCAGCACATTTTAAGCGAATGCTGAATCTGCTATCATCTCATGTCTTTACTCAGCAAAACAAATGAGAATTTGCATGCACAGTCAGCAAAATCCTTAAATAATTATGTAAAACTACATTAGGCTAGAGGCTAACGACTGATTCCGTACAAGATTCTGCAGTTTCTGCATATCAAGAGCCCACTTAAAACTCTGAAAATTAATTCTGTGGACTTGCTTTTTCATTAACTTCTATACTGTAGAGCACAATAAATTTGGAATGAATGTTGACATTACTGAGATTAGAAGCCATTAGTTTTTCCAATACTGAATTTTGCCATAGCACAATTGTACATGGTTTTATGGCACCACCTACTGAAATATTAAAATTATGTAGAACATTTTAAGAATTAGTTTGAAATTATCTTTCTGATTCATGTGTTCAATTTGAAAATGTAGACAATGGCAAATTTTATAACTAAAGATTTAAATTTCATTTTGAACTTAAACCATTTGTTCTGACCAGTTGTTATAAAAACATTATTTGACTTAAGGATTAACTCTTCAGATGACTGAAAAAAAATATCCTGCTTTGAATTTTTATTTGCTAACCTTAATGAGTGACATTTTTCTGCAGAAGTCAAAGATTATAAATCACCCTGAAAGCACAGGCAAATGCATTCCTGGTTTAATGCCATTTTTAAATAAATATTTATTTTCTAGCAGAAATACATAGTGAACTTTAAATATTATTTTTACACTTCAGTTGTGTCGGTAAGAATATGTTCTTTTCTAACCAGTTAATGATCCTGAGGGAAATCCTCAAATAACACATTAAGTTGATGTGTATATTCAGTAGATATAAGCAAAAATATCAGAATAAATAATATCCTTATGCATTTTTTATTCTCTTTTTGAAAGCAGACCACAAACTGACCTGAAGTAACTTGTATTCAAATTATTTCCTGGTTAGCAGGGAACTCTTGAAATGGGCTATATTCAAAATCTGTACTAGACTATTTATAAGAAAGTGTTCTCTTTGGTTTCATGAAAATATAGATCAAAACATACACAGTAATCAAATCCTTACTGTTTGTAGAAAAGCCTAAAGAATTACCTTAAAGAAAAAATTTTTAAAGGTGCCTTCTTTCAATTTTTTCCCCCATTTTATTTACAAGCAGCAATACTATAATGAATCATGGACATGATCTAATAGTGTATTTAATCAGACAACACCATCATTCATTCTGACACTGTTACTTACCATATTATATTTTTAATGAAGTTTTAAATAAAGATTCTCCTGACTTTTCTGCTTAAAGGCCAACTCATTATTTTCACAAAGGTCAAGGCTCTTTGAATAATCATGCTTGGGGCATATTTTGGCCTTCTTTCACTCTTTTTGTATTACTTAGGCAGCACGACTTCCCTCACTATGTTCGGGGAGTTTGGAGGGCAAGCATCACTGCATCTTGTAACTTCTTTTCCTACATCTTGACATCTAAGGCATGGCAATGGTGGAAAAAGTTAGCATGCTGTGTGCTCTAACTGTCCTTAATGCGTGTGTATGCCTGTCATTGCTGCTCTTATCTGGGATGGGCCAGAGATGCAATAAATGGGGATCGCATTCCTTGTTCTCCCCCTCTTCCCTGGGCTGTGAAAGATTGAATCATCCTGTGGTTGAAGCCTTCTTGAAATCATGGCCAGGCAATGGAGGCCTTGCCAACATTTATGCAAGGATCCCAAAACTCAAAGCAGTAACACCAGGGGAGCTGCTCTCCCAGCTGTGGTGCAGCCCAAGAGGGAGCTGCCGAGCAGCCGTGGCCCCATGGGGATAAGGGCTGGGGAGGCACACGCTTTTCTTCCCAGTGCCCTTCCTCCCCCAGGTCAGCAATCACTGCGTAGCCAGTTGGAGCATATGCCAGGGAGTACAGACCATGAAAGGTTGGCAGGAAACAAATGGGTAATGCAAGCATTGGGTTAACACATCACCGACCTAGGTACACAGATGAATAAAGCTGGCGTGTTTCTGTAAAAATTATCACATGTATTTGTGCAATCTAGGATTATATATTATATCATGGTGATGTAAATCAGAACTTGCGGGTTAAGACCTTAATGAGTTACAGAAGTATGGATGGTCAATATGTATGAAGGGGAAATAAGCACATGATCATCAGCAGGATTTCGTAGAAATGTAATGTAATGTAATGTAAGTTGGATATGAACATCTGTATGTTAAAATGTACATGTATAAATATAAAATACAATGTTTTTTCATACAAGGCCTGCAGACTCTAAGCAATATTTTGGCATTGGTAATCTATAACTGTATTTTGATATTTACAGTTATTACCTCAAAAAATAAATTTATTTTCTTAGTCCAGGTGGTCCCTTGAACACCTTTCTAAACTCATTGTTGTTATGCATGATTTTTTTTCCCATTCTAGGTAAGTCATTTGGGATTTCAGAAAATTGTTATACTGGGAATGGTGAAGAAATGATTCTCCTGTAGTTTCTTTTGTGGCCACAGTTGTGCAGGTGTTTAGAGAACTGCAGAGTTTAAATAAATTTTAGTAAAGAGGAATGTGGGGGCAGATGTAGAGCAGAGGAAGACGTAGATGTCCATTGAGCTTGAAGATACTGTTCTTTTTTCCCTCTCATGTACATACACAAGGAGAAATTTTCTGCATGATAAGAAACTACAAGTACAAACCACGTCACATATCCATTATGTTTAGGATATTTTATTCCCAATATTTACATAAAACATGGGTTAAAAATGCTACTATCTTTAATGCATGAATATACACATGTATACATGCTGTATATAAATGTAATGGCCAAATTCTGCCCTCAAAAAAACACATGCAATTCTAAGGGAAGTATTTGTCCGCTATATTGGTACGAAGCCGAGTGAAAAATAATACTGTAATACAAACTAATGTAATGACACTTCTTAAAGCAAAGTCTATGTATATAGCAGAGGGGAAAACTAATGAGAAACAGATGTACACAGAAGAGTATTTTGAGTTAAATGGTATGTGTGGTTTCATTTGGGCACGTGTTTCTTTAGCACGTGGAGAGAGAAAGTATATATAGCTATGCAAAGGAAAATATTAGTTGTTGAAAAATGTGTACTCTATCGGGAAAAAGAGGCTTTAAAGGGGAAAGTATTCAGATGAAAAAGCAAATTCTGTAAGTCTCAGGAGAGCTCAGCACTTTTAAACTACAATTAATTAATTCTTTTGCATTCCAGGAGGCCAAAACAAATGAAAGGATCAATTCCTTTCTGTACCCACAAGATAGTGCTTGCTGCAGCTGTGAGCACTGGGACACGGAGCCAGCAGTGGCAGCACTGGCCTTGCCCAGGCAGGACAGGCGCCCCGCAGCCCCAGTCACTGCTCCTCCAGTTCACCCTTCCAGAAAAAAACCCTCCCGTATGACCAGTCCGTACACAGCTCGCAAAACTAACCACAGTATTAACATCTGCCGGGTGCTCAAGAATCTTGGCTGGAAAAGCAGGTAACAACTCCTTCCTCTCTGCAGGGCAGGAAGGAGTTTGCTTCTACCAACAAAACATAAAGCTGTGTTTTTAAATAATGCGGTGAGGCAGAACTCTTTTTTATGAGATATTGCTGGAGTGGAGTAGTGAAATAACACCAATATAACCATCTCAAGAGAACACTACATTTTCAAGGGGAATTTAGGTTATAGATAAATATTTCACCCACACTTCTGTAGACACTCAGAAATAAAGAAGAGGTTTTTATGTTCTGGTTAGAGGCAGTTTCCACTGTATGGAAGAAATACATTGTCCTGTTAGCATAATAGCCACCATATTTACCTGCACCCCCTACACATTATACAACCATTATACAATGTGAAAGGCCTACTGGAAGATGCAGCAACTGCAAGGCCAAGGTTTTAGGTGTTTTTTGGTTTGGTTTTGGTTTGGTTTTTTGCTCCAAAGTGATCTAATTCTGCTACAGATTGTTTCTGAGAGTTTCTGCTCCTCCAGTGTACATTATCTCAGCCTCTGGCCAGTTAGTCCATCACTCAACACTTTCTTATTTCACATTTAACATGCTCTAATTTCATGGTACATTCTACAGATGCACATCACTAAAAGATAAGCAATAAATATATAAATATATAGTCTGCCCATCTGCATAGCACAGAACTCAGCAGTTAAACTTCTTTAAAAGTCTTGTGCTTTTTCCAAGGTCTTTCTTGTCCCTGATTCATGTCAAATTTTAGTAAGAAATCTCCTTATTTAAAAAACACAATATCTTCTTTGAAGACATTGCCGCAAGCTCTGCTTAGCTAGATACTCCATAAGACCTACCATCTATTGCTGCTCTCACACTCAAAGGAGCACAACCTCTCTGCTCCATTACACTGCTTTGCTCTTGAATTTTTTCTCAATTACCGTGATAACTTTAAAAACCATACAAGTCCCTCACTAGCTCTATATTTGCTAATTAGTGCTAATTTCAAACAGGGACCAACAGATTAAAAGTCAGTTTTACCATAGACTGCTTCTGCTTATTTGATCTATAAAATAATTCTGTTCTACTGAAATAGACCTGAACAACATGTAGGTCAAGACCTAAAAAGAAAGTGATCTCCTTTGTAACAGTGAGGAAAAGGTGAGACTAATATTTTTTTTTTATGACCTTCCCCAGAAAGGAATGTCTTCCATGGACTTTGGATGAGGCTCTTGGAGCACAATAGAGACTTCAGATTTTACTAAACTGTTGTTGTTAAAGCCAACAATAGGCTGCTCTGGGAAGTCCCTTCCAAATATCAGTATGAGAGATCACTGTTTCAGGCCTGATCTTTCACCTGCAAATGTCAAAGATATCACAGTAAAAAATCTATAAATCATTACGGTTTAACATACAAGTATCAGAACCACTGCCTGTGTTTTATAGCAGCTAAATAACTTTAATTCAATTCTATTCTACTGCTTGTGAGAGGTCCTCATTTCTTTCATGCTTTGCTATCCCTGGATACATAAATCTGGCAAGCAGGTCTACCAGCACTGCCAGACCCTCTCCTGGAGCTGCAGGGCCACAATCATTTCCATGCAAGAAGGGGTGACCTGGCACTGCCCTTCTGGCTGATTTAAAGGCTACAGCCAGTCTGCGAAGTGACAGAAGATTAGAAACCCACATGAAAACCACCAGCCCCATGAAGCCGCAATTGCAATCTCAGTTTTCCATTGGCCATGCATATTCCACATCAAGGTCCTCAAAGCAAACTGGGAGCACTTCCCTACCCTCTTCACTTAATAGCCAAATTACATTTTGGAGCAGTTAAAGTAGAAAAATTTTTCCTTTGTACGAGCTTGGACAAAAACATCAGAAATAGATAGCTATTTAAATACGATTTACTCAAAAATCATCCACAGTTTGATGTTGCACAGTACAGAACAGGGTAGAGATAACAAAAAAGTATTTCTACAAAAGATAAAAGGAAGCAAAACTCTCTTTTTTTTTTTTTTTTTTTTTTTCCACGAAACAAGCAGAGTACAAAGCACTGGGGAAAAAAAATACATTTTCTTCTGGAAAATATTTTCAACAGTCTCAGGCTGTGTCTCACTTTATCAAACCACTGAGAGATTTTGGTCATTTTTCCCACTACTATATGAAGAAAAAAAAAAAAATCCCTGAAAGTCCTTCAATCATCTTAAAAGCTTTAAAATTAAGCCCTTGGAAAACATAAAGATTTAGAGGAGGCCCATTGTCTAAAGTCATTAAACAAATCTATCCAGGGTATCTGACTCCTCTCTTACTCTTTGCCTAACTGTTCTTGTAAAGTATATTTTATCTTAACTTGCATATTGACAGGAGGCTTTTGCCAGTCTAAACTTCTTCTCTGTCTTTCATCCAGTGGCAATTCAGCACATAAACATATCTGCTGCTGCAAGTGCTGGCGCAAAAATCTCAGGTAGTGTCTATGCAGGGAAGCTGAATATTGCTGCAACATATCCTGCAACTGGGAACATAGTGCTTTTGGGAAGGACTGACCAGAAGTGGGCAAAGGAATGCAACACTTTCCAATTGCATCCTCAAAAAAAGTGGACTTAATACACATTCTCTATCGACCTGGGGTTAAATGTGAAGCAGTTGAAACCTCCCATTGACTTTGTTAAGAGTCTCTTGCTATTTTGTTTCCCTTTCTTTTGCTGCAAAGTTCCTCAGACTGTATATGCAGAAAAGGGATTTAGTATTTGTAATGACTGATATTCAAATTTTAAAACCGTATTGTCTATTCCATTCAGAAAACAGTCTACTAACTGCTGTGCATATTGCTATCTCCTCCCGGAAAAGTCTGTTTATGCCTTCAGCCTGTTGGCAAACATGAAGCACTCAGCTGGTAGAACTGCAGTCTCATGGAAGACTTTATTTTTCATAGGCAGGCACATAAGAAGCTGTGGTTGTGGTCTTTGCTACCCAGTGACCTAACTTTCCTGCTTGAATAAGAGAGAAAGTGGGAGGGGTGCATCTCAGAACATACCATTTTTAATAGGTAACAGAATATGGTCTGAATGGTGCACTTGATTTATAATTAAAATAACTGGTACGTGTTGAGTTCCTTGGACAGCCACGCCAAAAATGAATGTGATGTGTACTACTGATTGTGTTGGATTTCCTTCCGACTCCTTTCATTAAGATGTTCTATTCCCGTAAAACAAAAACATTTATATTCTCACATGTACGTCAATGGCAAGGAATCAGTTTTCAAAACCTGTCCCATTTCCTCAGTGACTCAGCTTCTCAGCATTACACTGTTTGCATAATCCCTGGAGTAAATAGACCCACAAGTAGTCTCCACCAAATTTATATCATTAAAGGTCATGTAAAATGACTTGCTTCCTTATATACTTCTTTATGTTGTCCCATGTGTGCCCTACATCTTTTTTAAAAGTATATTTTGTGACCCATGACAGTGGGAACAAGAGAGCAGTGAAAAAGATGAATTTGGAATTAATTTTGAAAATACAATACTACTGATACTCAGATAGCAATAAACACGCTTTTGCCAGTACTCAGTTTACAGAAGGAAAAAGAAAGATAAATACTTTATTTATATGATATGATTTTGATGTACATCTTAACTTTATGATGTAAAAAGGTACTTTCTGTATTGCTTGTTCTTTTATATTTCTATGTTTTACCTCATCTCTCCATATTACAGTAACGTAACTTCTCCAATACCAGCTACAAAACTATACATCAACCAATTTTTCTGATTAATAAAGATTTATTAAACACATTAAAACATTAGACCTGGGTGGTTAAGATATATCCACCTTTCACCTGAACATCTTTTCCAAAGTTGTTGTCAGAACTCCCAGGTCCGATACAGCGGCTCTGTTCCTTTGGAGTAACACAGAGACTGTACAGAGGCGCACAAGTGTTTACTCCTTAAATACTGCAATACAGGTGTAAATTCCATGCTGCCACTATTTTAGGGGAAAAATGCATATTCCACTAATACCTCATTCAGCAGTCCCCGAGATCAGTAAGAAGACAGCCATTAATTCAACTCAAATGTGCAGGTGAAATGTATGCACTTGTTAGAGTGCTCTTCTAATCTATGTTTCTCATAAGGTACAAAACAGGCAGAATGTACTTTATGGGCAAGTTTCCAGAGACTTCTTACTATGGTGTTTGGTTTTTTCTGAATACAAGGTGATACTGTAAAACCAAAATCCACAGTCATTATTCTAGAAAATCACTGAATTTATTCCAATGACAAATATGAAATATGCGGTTCTGATATCTGTTGCTTTCCAAACATTAATTCATTACTTGCACAAGCCCTCCTAGCACCACTGGACAATGGCTTAGAACCAAGGAGAACACAGACAACTGGACTAAATGAGTTGCCAGGAATGTAGAGGTAGCTGTGCTTCAGAGCCAAGAGAAAATTCAACAGTGCTTGTCTCTTGGTTCCCATCCAGAGCCAGTTCACAGTATTAGCACTCTCAAATTTTAGGCAAGCATGTTACTAGCCATGTGTTGTACCACTCTTCTTGTTCATTTATTATTTTATAGACAACAGACAGGTGAAAATGAGGAAAATGAAGCAGATCTTACTTTTTCCCAGGATGTCAGCTTTGCCCAAATACTTGCATTTGCAGAATCTTTAAATTTGTTTCCAGTTGTAAAGGGTGAATTGAGGGTGAAGAAGATTTAAGTGGGGACTTTGTCTCTAACTTATTTTACCTATAACAAAACAAAAAAGAGTACTGCACAAAAAGTGCAGTAGAAGACAACAACAACAACAAAAAAAAAAAACCAAACAAACAAACAACAACAACAAAAAACCCAAACAACAACAAAAAGCCCAGTGTTAATAGGAGAAAAAGGTGGTAGGAAGCCAAAACACAAAACAAATTAGCATAGCACAAAAAATGGCAATCCTAATACAACCGTGTCAGTCATCTACATCTCAGGTAGACTGATCCCCCAAGTGTGAGCTCAGGACAGAGCTGGGGGGACAGAAGGAATTTTTCAGCCACAGCAATATTTGCTTATCCTCTTACTGAGCATAACAATGGGCTTCAGCTTTAAACATCAGAGCTATTGTTTTGGCAGTGGGGGAGCAGTATCCTGAGCTGCTGGGGTATGGGAGGGAGGATGAGGGGGAGAGGGGACTGTATCACTCATCTCTTGAACATGCTGAACCCTTTGCCTCTGTGCTGGAGGGATCCCTCCTGCGGCACCAGTGCAGAGCAAACAGGCAGGATCTACATCCCATACCACACGGCCAAACTCTTCTCTCTGACATTAACAAAATGAAACATCCCCCCATCTTCAAACACATCCACATGATTTACAGCTGAGTCATTTCCAGGACATTGCCTCCCCTAACATTAGATGATGGAAAAGAATGACTTCATCAACAGCATTTGACAACTTCAGTTTAGGCTTAATCAGACCCAGGTTAGGGAAGAAGAATATGGCTGTGCAAGCTCTTCATTGCTGTCTCTGGCCAGACAGCACAGCTGCTGAAGCTCTTTCTTGTGAAGGCAGCTTGATCCAGACTGCAAAACACTTGGATGTCAAATATGCCAATGACAGAGTCAACAACAAGAAATGAAGATCGAAATGCCATTGAAATACCTTGACACAGTGACCAGAACCAGCCTTGTATCCCCTGCACGCAACAACAGCAAAGGGCCAGGAGATGTCCAGAGCTGGAATCAGCATTGGACTTTCAGGGCATGACTGTACTGCATGGGGTATTGACAGGCAGGCTACTCAGCTGCCGATGAAGCAGTCAGGATGATTAATGGAAGTGTTGTAACCCCATTAGAGGAATGTTTCACTCAGGTTAATTAGTCAGGCTGAGAAGGAAACATCATGAAAGGAAAAACCAGGACAATGTCATGTCTCACATCACTGAGAAATACAGAGATATTTCCAAACTTTATGAGAAAAAAAAAAAAAAAAAAAAAAAAAAGAAGAAAAAAAACACAGGAAAAAATCAAGAGACAAGAGACAAGAGAATGCCTATGCATTTTCAGTGGGGAAAGGAGAGACTTATACGGAAGTATCCCAGGGTCTTCATCATTCAGGTCACTAGCCTACTGAACATGCTATGGTAACAGCTTTTCCGTCTTTCTTCTCATTTGATCTGGAAATCTTCTCCATGAAGGATACATCTACAAGTATATATCACCATGAAAAGCTTTGGGGCTTTAACAAGAAATTCCCGAAATGCCATTTTCCAATGAAAAATGTTTGACTGGAATTTCCTAACCAGTTCCAGCCTAAAGTTGCTCATGTATTAATTTAAACCCCGTCAATTTTGGTATTGAATAACAACATGAAGCCTAAACTTCCCTCGTTTTTAATTTCTGAAATTGCAGGGTTTTTAAATGCTGATCATGGGAAAACAAAGATGAATCATAAACAAAGGTATAGTTTTCTTTTCCCCTGAAATACTATGTTGACAAAAAAAAAAAATCCTTTCCTTTAGATATATCCTAGAGTTTTGTTGCTGACAACTTAATAAGAAGCACACAGAGAAAGAAAAGAACAAAGGTATGTACTAAGCAAGTCATCAGGTAAATGAGACCAAAGAGTCTTAATAAATCTTAGGGTTGCCAAAAGATAATCAGTCCAAAACATCTGAAGAAGTAACACAAGTAAAGACATGTTTAATCCTTCTTTAGTCACATCAGTTGTGTTTAAAGGATAAACAATAGTTCTGAGTTTACAGAGAGTAATTCCAACGTATGCTGTCATTTTTGTAAGGTATAATGGGCTTTAGAATTTACACATGCAGAGGGTTTCCAGCAATTCCTGTTTTATTTAAAGCTTTATTGTATTTTTCCTTAAGTCAGTCATCACAGCACATTCCTCTTTAAGGCTTATGAGGTACTGTTTATCTGGAGACTGCAAGATGTTCTTATACAATATCAACTTTATTGCTCAGAAGTAGGAGTTAATATTGTCTGGGGCCTGGTATAGTTCAAAGACTATAAGGCTGTGCAGTGGGTTTGGAAAGAGATCAAAAATCCCAAAAGGATGAGGCCAGGCCACTGGCAATTGACTCCCAACTACATTGTGCAAAAAGCTGAAATATGTAACTCACGCCTCTCACTGCTAAACTTTGGGACCTTAACTAAGCATTGACTTTCTAGCCTCCTAACGTGTTAAAAATCCAGCATTTAATGACTATATGTCAATAAACCAATTGCCTTTTTTTTCTTCCTAAGTTCATATACACACACATTAACATAAAAATACTTATAGACTCTTGGTCATTTCAGCTAATTTCTCTGACTTCATGAAACTCTGAATGATTTTCAACAGAGCAAACCAAAATAAACTGATAGAAGAAATTGTATCATTTAGGTTTTTTCTTTGGAGATAATTTGCTGATCTTAATACTTTAGACTCTGACTAATGATGGTCTTTCTTTGTCTTTTACCTTGATTACAAACACTTATAATAGAGAAAGTGTGGTTTCCAAGGTGCAGATAAAAGGAGAGTTGGATTTCATTTGTAAGAGCAGATGCGAAATATGTCATTTGTCTTTATGGAAATAAATACTAACTTCACAGGTATCTCTGTTTTGCACTTACAATCAATAGTTTTAAATAATTCTTGGCCAAAACCAACAGCCAATAATTTAAATGCTTACAAGGAACTTTGCATGGCCTTCTGAAACACTTTTAGAAAAGCCTCGTTTCCACAGAATGCAATTTCTGAAAATCAAGGACCTCCAGTATTTGTCAAACAGGACATTCAAAATCAAAATAATTCCAACCAACCTTTTCAAAAGTTTGATTGTGACTGTGTATTCCTATCAACTCAAATGTATTCTAGTCAATATGTTCAAGTTCGGATGCCTAGCAATAACTAAGAGGCTGAACATCCTTTACAGCCTGCTAATTTCTTGACAACCATGGCTACATTTGGATGTTGGCGTCTAAGAAATATTTCCCTTAAATATGTTAAGCCTTAAAGCAGCCTATAACCTATGCAAATCCTGTGCCTTTATGTAACACACAGGTTGTAGAAAAGCATAGGCAATCATTAATATGTCAGAGGTAGTTCATAAAATAGGCAAGAAAAACAATTGATTTATCCAGGGTTGGAGAGCACTGGTGAGGGGGTGTTTCTCAGAAACCAGGAGTAAAGCTCTTCCAGTACAAATAATCTGTTCTTTTCTAATATTCTTTTGAATCTAAAAAGCCATTAAAATTTAACTGCACACATCTTAACTGAAGCCAATGTTGTTAAAAATCTCTGGTAAATCAGTAAATATGACCTCTACCATTCATCATTATTTTTAAGAGGATTGATTTAAATAAAGAGAGCATAAAGCCACACTCTATGAGGAGGAGATTTCATGTCCGGTTACAATATATTCTGTCACCTTTTGTTTGTAAAATATAAATATCTAAAATATCTAAGGAAAATATTTTAAAAATGTGATTTCATTTGAATTTAGAACAATATACACCACATGCTGCTGATGCTACTTGTGATGACTTTGCTTAAACTTTAGGAATGCTGAGGTCCAAAAAATAGAATGGGATTATAGGAGCAACAAGCTATGTTAAAAAGATCTTAATATATCAGTCAAGGAACAGACCAGGAATGCAGAGATGTCCTGAGGGTAGGAAAGAAAATTAATCCGTTCACTCCACAGGTTCTGGTTATATCATGCTCATGAGACAACAAGGATCTTGGGATTCAAGACAAGAAGGTGTGTATGCATGAACAGATCATCTTCAGAACAATACAGAAGTACAAGGTCTTGGTCAAGCAAGTAATTATATATGTAGATTCAAATGACACTTTGAAATACCTTACCAGGCACTTAAATTGGCAAACTTGGGTGCCTTCCACTTGGACAAAAATATGTCCCAGAGGATATCACAAAAATATCTCAAATAAAAAAAGTTATTTTTATGTTTCCTTCTGCAAATTAACAATAATCTCTGTGAGTTAAATACATAAATTAGACAAAATTTGGTAGTGCAAGGCTATTCTGAAAAGCTATGCTTAATCTTAGTTCAGAATAGGTCTTTTTAGTTGATATATAGAGAGTGAAAAATAGATATATGAAAAAATTATAGTAATGTTAAAAACCTGCACTGGATGTAAAGAGTTTGTTGTTTTGTTAATATTTATTTTCCCCTTCCTTTTGCATGTGTTCACACAGACAGCCATAAGAACGTTAAACAGTACATCACCCTACAGTTCTGGATACATCTATATAAAGCCACTAATTCCAGGAATAAGACAAGACCTTCCTTATTATAGGAGTACAAATGTCCATTAAATTCTTTTACAACACATTCCTTTTCAGGATTTTAAAAAAGCTACATCTAGGGGCCACTAAGGAAGACGTCAAAGGTTCTATGTTTGTCTTATCATTTATAATACTTGCAGTAAATAGGGAAAATGGACTGTGAGAAAAGGTCTGGGTTGTGTTCCAAAGCAACACACTGTCAGTCAGTGACACAGAGAAACAAACAAAAATCTGACTTGACATAATTTCTTCTCACTGGAAAAACTAGTTTGACAAAGATTTTAATTTCTACCCTACAAAAATAATTCTCCTGAATATCAATATCATGGACTCTGAGTTTTAGAAATGTGTCTAAAATTGGGTTCCTATACCCAACACATAAAAGTAGGCTAGTGTGAGATGTTTATAAGCTCTCCATAGTACCACACTTGCCAATAGGAGCTGAAAGACCCAATATTTCTTAAAAAGATCACTGGTGTTAAAGTGTTTAAATAAGGAAATAGGAAATTACCAGAAGGACCAAACAGATGGAAATTGTCCTGGGTTTGGCTGGGATAGAGTTAATATTCACAAGAAGCTGGGAGGGGGAACAACCAGGACAGCTGACCTGAACTAGTCAAGGAGATATTCAGTACCATATGATGCCATGCTCAGTACGTAACTGCGGGAGCTGGCCAGGGGCAGGAGTGACCATAGCTCAGGAACAGCCTGAGCATCAGGGTCTGGGTGGTGAGCAATTGCACAGTGCATCACTCACTTTGTACATTCTTTTTTTAGTATTATTGTTACTATTACTTCTTCTCTCCTTGTGTTGTCCTATTAAACTGTCCTTATCTCGACCCACGAGGTTTTACCTTTTTCTTCCAATTCTCCTCCCCATCCCACCAGGGGCAGAGAAGAGTGAGAGATCAGCCATGTAGTGCTTAGTTGCCAACCAGTCTTAAACCACAACAGAAATTTTGACCTATATTTTTCCCTTGTTCTACAAAACCAGTAAATTCTTCCACTGCCTGTTCTGCCCTGATAAGCAATGAATAGACACACAGAAGATGACTGCCTGCCTCAAGGGCAATAGGATCTAATTATAGTGAAAAACATTCACTTGTGGCTCCACATAAACATTTACCAGGCAAACAATAGTAACAGTAACAACTCTGGAAAAGGGAAAACAGTCACATCTAATATACAATAAGAGAGAAAGCAAAGAAGATTTAGGAAATATGAAAATGTGAACCTTCAGTCTGCACTCAGTGCTTCACTGAAAATATAAGTACCATTTCTAACCCCATTTCTGCCTAAAAGTCTGATATAATTCCTTCAGTTGCATCAATATCCATGAAGTTCAATAGGGATCCTAAATGAAATAAGAGTTGCAGGTTTTGCCCTTAATAGAATAGGTAAAGCCTACATAATAAGTTCAGTTATTAGACTTGTCCAACTTGAAATGTACTAATAGCAAACACAGTCAATTAATCTTACCTTTCAAAGACACATAAAAGACAGAATGAACATTTTGTTCAAATATATTTTTGTCCTGTGGCACTACAAAAAGGGGAAAAAAGGAAAAATTCCATGATTTGTTCAAATGTCCCTAATGTGACAGCTGCAATAGATGTGATTAATCAGCTGCAACCATCAAACAAGATGTAGAGGACATAGACAGGCTGCACTTCAAAATAAAATTCCACAAAACACCACAGTCTGCAGTATATCTACATCCAAAACCACTCCAAAACTAACACATGACATTAATCATTCTTGGCTATCCATTATAACCTGATGAATTTGCAGAGTTTGTATTCCAGTCCACTGGAGACTTAAAGATAATAAAAATAAAAAATAAGCTGGAGCAGCAAAAATATCAGAGACCAAAAGAATAAATAAAGCATAGTGACTCCATAGCCCAGAACCAAAAATAATGACTACTACACATAAATAGGCCAAGTAGTGGCCTCTACTATACATACATGTACTTTTCATTACAAATAAAAGCCATAGCTAAAACGAGTTCACATAAATTTTCTGTGCAAGATGGTGCAACAGAGGAGATGAAGTAGAATAGATAACAATGTCTCATAAAAATGTCTCAAAGCACTTCATGAATGTGACGATACAACCTGCTTTCTTGCAAGGATCATAACTGGTAATTAACATTGACATCCCATAGATGATGAAACTGGGATACCCCTTTAAGCCTTAAACCTGAAAATGTGGTATGCTTGCTTAAATCTGATGTGAGCAGTCTCATTAGTGTAATACTTAACTAAAGGTAAGATGTGGTTACCAGAAAAAAGTAATCACAGCAGTAGAATATGAGCAACTCTTCAAATCTCTCATGAAGCGGGCCCATGTCTCCTTCCTCCAATCTAACCCTTATTGATACACAGTAGACATCTTCTATTGTTAGTGTAGTGTTATTAACATTAAATGCTAAATTTATAACTGATTTTGGTGGGGAGATCTATACACAAGGTCAGGGCAGAAATTATTTCTTCTTTGAGGAGATTTCTCAATCTTTGTCTGTTTTAGTTTGCAACCTTCAGACCAAAATCAACACACATTCAGCTTTTAGCTTTTATACCTCAAAATAAAATTATCTTAAAGGATAACATCAGAAGAAGAGTTACAGCTGCTCACAAATTTTCCAAAGAGCACTTTTTGAATCAGAAAATTAAGGTTCATTGAAAGCAGAACATTTTTCAGATTCTCATAGCACCCCACCAGGCCAGCTCTCCTGATGCTCATTTCCTTGACTGTCTGATCTGGGAGTCTGGAAATTGTGGCTTTTGACCTCTCAGGACCATGGTGTCTCCTGGGTTTACAGGTTTCCAGCATCCTCAGGTTGGAGAGGCACTTTGGGAGAAGTAGCCTGGGCCTCCATCATACTTCCTCCTAGAACACCTAGGTCCCAGGCTCGTGGCTCCTTAACATTTGGGATCCTGGGCTCCCCAGACATCCGGATGTGAAGGCTGTGGAGGGCTACCAGAGAGATGGCTTGGATCCCATGGCCTCAGCATCTCTGGGAGCTCCCACTCTTTTGTATGTCCAGTTCCTGCGGAGCCGCGGACAAACGACACGCCGAGACGGGTTCAGTGTGGGAGATAGAGCATCAATCAACCGTGTCTGTTTATTGGTCCAGGGTACATATATTTATACAGACAATGATAATTATTATGCCTACTAGTCACTAGCTGATTGGCTTAAGCTCTAAAGGTCGTATTCGCACGGTCCACCTACCTGCAGTTAGCTAACAGCACAAGCTTCTCATAACACTAAGTTTCTCATGCTACTATTTCTGATTCCTGTTGACTTGTTTTTGATACACGACAGTACCGTAACACAATGTTTCTCAGACCACCGTTATCATAACACTAGGTTTCTCAGACCACTCTTCCTAATTCCCCTTAACCTGTTTTCGACACACCACGGTACACAGGGCTGAAGCGTCCTTGACATTCTTCATGTATCAGCAGCTGCGAGCAGCTGCAGGCAAACCCTAGTGAGGCTCAGCATCAGCAGCTAGAGCAGGCTCTGATCATACAATTGCTCGGTGGGCTCAGGACCCTTGTCTCTGAGCCATTCTCCAACATGTTCCTTACTTGGTCAGCCTTGAAAATGTTTTATAGGATGAAACAAAAGGTCATGTTGACTTTTCCAAATTCATTGAAAAAATCCAAAATTTATTTTTTCTGCTTTGTTTTTAAATAAGTATAATTGTTATTGATGCTGTTAAGTCCTTTCCAGGGAATGCAAATTCAGATTTACTTCCAGTCAGTCAAGAAAACAATAAAAATCCAGGAACAACTGGGAACTGTTTTTTGCTCCATGTCATGGTCTGAGCTCAGAGGGCAACTGAGCACCACACAGCCACTCACTCCTCCCTTCCCTCACAGAGATGAGAAGGGACAAATAAGCCAGGCTTGGGATTCTAGATAGGACTGGGAGGGGCAAATCACCCATTATGGTCATGAGCAAAAGGCAGACTCATTAGGGCAAGAAAAAAAATAACATACATTTATTACAGACACTAACAACAACACGTAACAGAGTAGGACAGTGAGAAGCATTGCCACATCTTGAGAACACCTTCCACCTACCCCTCCCTTCTTCCAGGGCTCAGCTCTGCTCCCTATACCTCTACCTCCTCCCCCAGTGGCACAGGGGGCAGGGAATGAGGGTGCAGTCAGTGCTGCCACTTCTTCCATCTTCAGTGGGGGGAGCTTCTGGAACTTCTCCCCCTGCTCTGTCATGGTCCCCCTCTCACAGGAGACAGTCCTCCACAAACTTCCTCCAACTTGAGTCCCTCCCACGGGCCGCAGCATTCCCCACACTGCTCCCTCATGGGACACCAACTTTCTCCAACTGGAGTCCCTCCCTTGGGCTGCAGCCCTTCCTGAGCTTCTCCAGCGTGGGACACCCCCGCATGCTGCAATCCTCCCAGCGCTGAATTACAACAGCGGGTCTACCTTTTCCCACACGACCCTGGCCTTCTTCAGGCACAGACACCTTGATCATCCAGGTGGAAACCACAGGCCACAAAACAGTGTCTGCTCCACCATAGGTCTTCACGGGTGGCGGGGGGGGTTGCCCTGCCGTCTCACCACAGGATACAGGGGGGTCTCTGCTCTGGCACACCTCCCCCCTCCTTTCTTCCTCCATTCTTCCACTGACCTTGGTGTTCATGCAGCTGCAGCAACTCCTCCTCACCAGTCCCACTGCTCGTCACCACATCCCTTCTTAAATACATTATCGCAGAGGCGCAGCTGATTGGCTCAGTTTCCAAACAGAGGTGGAGCTGACTTGGAGCTGGGGGAGCTTCAAGAAGCTTCTCACAGGGGACCACCCCTATAGTCCCCTCCTCTGATACCAAAAAAAACCCCACCAATCACTCAAACCCAGGACACTGTGCCACTGTTGCTCTAGAATTTTAAAATCTCTACAAAGGTTCTCAGACCTTAAACAGGCAAAGAAATCTCTGTCTAGGATTTGAGAGATAGTATGCATTCACTTGCATAGCACAGTATTCCAAATCTGACTTTTTGTTTTCAACCTAGGGGCTTATCAGACTTAAAGCCTTTGATGCTAATATTAAGCTACCAATAGCATCAACCAAATGCCCTAAAGGCAAAGAACTGAATGTGTGAATAGACAATTTTCAATCAAGCCAGCTAACATGCTGTATCCTTTCACTACTCTTTCCACACAGACCACACAGTATATCAGGCTCTCATTACCTTTTTTTTTATTACAAAAATAAATATATGGGCTTTATGAATACTCATTATCGTTTGAATCACAAGAAACCCTATCAAATTGTTACACTGTGGAAAAAAAGCATGCCTAGTCAGCACGAGTAAAACAAACCCATTTGACATATGTCAGTGCTAAATCTTCCAGCACAGGAAAGAAGACAAATAATAAACTTGATCTTGATTTTCTTCTTGAATTGGGCCTGGCTGAGATGGAATTAATTTTCCCCACAGCAGCCCTCACAGCGCTGTGCTTCGTGTCGGCATCTGGAGAGGTGCTGGTAACACCCCGGTGCATTGGCTACTGCTGAGCAGCGCTCGCGCGGCATCAGGGCTGTCTCTCCAGCATCCCCCCTCACCGGCAGGCTGGGGGTGGGCGAGATATTGGGAAGGGACACAGCCAGGACAGCTGACCCAAACTGACCAAAGGGATGTTCCACACCATATGACGTCTGCTCAGCAATACAAACTAAGAGAAAAGGGGCAGAGCAGGGATGGACATTCGTTATTGTGTTTGTCTGCTGAAGCAACTGCTACACGTACTGAAGCCCCGCTTCCCGAGAAGTTGATGGACCTTGCCTGCTGATGGGAAGTAGAGAATAAATCTTTTATTTTCCTTTTGCTTCCATGTGCGGCCTTTGCTTTTGCTTTGTTAAACTGCCTTTCTCTTGACCCATGAGTTATTTTCCATCTTATTTTATCCCACCCCATCCTGCCAAGGACAGGAGTGGTAGAGCAGCTGGGTGGGCACCTGGCATCCAGTCGTGGTTAACCCACCACACTTCTGTAAAAGAAAAACATGGCACTACAGTTGCAGAACAGGTGTAAGCTTAAATAGAAAATAATACAAATAAGTTATGGCACTCTTCAACAGAAGAATCTAATCTTTTCCCGTATGATTTTTCATCGTTTACCTGATCTCTTACCAAGAGGACAAAAAATAGGTTTCAAACTTCCCAAAGAATGACTGTGTATTGACATTTATGTGTTGAATAGTTTTGTGAGCCTTATGGGACTATCTCCTGGTGCAGATAGCTAAAGATTTGCACTACTTCAGCTGAGATCTGAAAGAATTAGTGGGAAAAAGTCCAGTTAAATAAGATAGAAGTCATAATATCTACTAATTTTTATACCAGGTGATTTTAAAACAAAGAGGAAAACAAACCATATTCCATTGAGAAAAAACATTTCCACATGACCTTACTACAGGAACATGAGGTATGTGAAAACATATCATAAATTCATGGGGTAAAAACGGAATCATGCAAGTCCTCAAAGCAAGCAGTATTAAAAAAGAGCTCTAGAAGGTTCACCAGGACAAAACTGGTAAAAGATTTAAATAGATACATGCATATGTTTATAGAAATATATATCTTAATACATACATAGATTTTTTTTAGCATAGAGTTATTGAATTGCTTTAATGTCTTCTTAAATTACAAGAGAAATTTAACTCTGTCTCAGCTGAGAGTCAGTTTTTAATACAAACAAAAGCAAATGAGACTCTTTATTTAACATTTTTTAAAGCAGTGAATTTGAAGCTGCTTCAATAGGTCCCACACTGTTTTGAGTTCTTTTCAGTTATTTATTAACAAATCTGGTAGAAGACCAGATATGAAACCAAGTTTGTACTAGCTACATGCAAGGTGTTGATGTTGAACAGTATATATTTTTTTAGCATTTTACAGGCATATTCACAGAGTCTTCTTGGACAAATGCAGTTTAGTCACTTGGAAATGACCTTCCTCTCATACAGAGCTTTTTATGCAGACTTGATGCCAGTGCATCCAATGACTGAAAATCGGATAAAAAACAACAAAAAAATAAAAGTTAAAGGGTAGATTCCTTGCATTTTAGCTAAATTGCATGAAATATACTTTTGGTCAATTCAGTCTTTCTCTCTAGACAGTACCTGTCAACTCATATATCATATTGACTTCTAATTAACTACTCAGCTGGGATAACATTTTATATTAATACATATAAAATTGAAAACTAGGAGATTCTGATAGCCTGGCAAAACAAAACCTTAATAATTTATGTCCTCTTAAACGGGAGAGTTAAATGAGATGTGACTTAGCTGCATGGCCATATATGACATACTCAAATCCTTACACTGACATAATGTGAAAAATCCCAATAGTGGGAAAGTGTGTATTGCTGCAGCAATAGCACAGCACACACAGCAGGATGCCAGCATGGGGAGAGCTAAGCATGCAGTCAGACCTCAAGCAGCTCAGCCCTGGCCCCATCCATGTTCAGGACTCAGACATTTCTGGGCTTGGGTTCATAAATATCAGCCCACTTACATGCACTGTACTTTGTTGTAGTATGATTGGTACACTTGTATCATCAGTACCAATCTGCTGAGAGACAGTGTTCTTCAAGGCGTCATTGAGAAGAATCAATGACACAATGTCTCTACACAGTCCACACAAAACCTTTCTGTTATGTGCTATACTCAGCATGCTTTCAGTTACAACCTGCACGCAAGTAATTCCTCTTTTCCAAAATCATAACCAAGACTTGTCACAGAGTAACGGTGGCCTAAGAACAGACTTGTTTTGAGGCAGGACGGGCAATGAACCATCCTGCCACTTACAGAAACTCCTCCTAATGACTGACATGGGAATTGAACTTTGCAAGCACTTCTTCAAGGACAGCACAATCTTTGCATCCTGTTCAAAAGCTTTGAGGGTCTTGAGCTGTCACCACCACCTTGCGACTTCTACCATGAATTTCTTGTGGCAGTGCAAGAAGACCTGCATCATGAGTTTCCCCTCTTCTCAGTACTTTGCAGTGTCGGTTTTTCCATTCAACACATCCAACCTTTCCCTAAACTTGAACTGAAGAATCCTCGCCTGAGGAAGTAAAAAGATCCCCACACTACCCAGATACCACCACCACTGTCACTGCAAAAGCTATGCAAGGTGTTGGCTTAACTTTGCACTCAGTTTTGCTAACTTTTGAAATAAACCTGAGTAAACTTTAAAAATAAATTGTCTGGAAAAAAAATAGTGAGCTAGTATTACTCAGCGTATACAGTTAATCTATTTTGACGTTCTTTGTTATGATATAATAGCACTTTAACTCCTGGAAAATAACAGATTGAGTATTCATTTTTGCCATTTATTGAAAATCCACATGTGAATGTAATCTATGAATATATAATATAAACAGGACCTGAATCAAAGACTGATTAAGTCAATGGAAAGATTCCTAATACATCTCATGAACTTCACTTCCTGAAGCAGGGGGTTCAAGAAGCCTGCTTATAATTCCTCTGGACCAGAAAAATTCAGTCATATAGAACTCTAATATAAGTGTCATCATGATAAAACGTGTTAAACATTTCCCAGAAAATATTTGTTTGCCTTTTTTTTTTTTTTTTTTTTTTTTTTTTCCAGTAAGCTACTTGCTACACAAAATCAATCAGTGTATGAAGAAACCTGACTCTAGTATTGTCCACTTTCAGCTCCATGGTATTCTCTGATGTCTTATTTGGAAAATATGGCAAATAGCTTTTATCAACTTTTTCCATCACTGTTACAATAAGAAGAACAGTTGTGGGACCAGCAAATTTTATCTTGTGCAGACTTTTAGGAGTGCTGTACAAAAAGGAGGTTGTAGCCAGGTAAGCGTCGGTCTCTTCTCCCAAGTAACAAGGAATAGGATGAGAGGAAATGGCCTCAAGTTGTACCAGGGGACGTTTAGTTTGGATATTAGGAAAAATTTCTTCACTGAAAGAGTTGTTAAGCACTGGACCAGGCTGGCCAGGGAAGTGGTTGAGTCACCATTGATGGAGGTATTTAAAGGATTTGTAGATGTTGTGCTTAGGGACATGGCTTAGTGGTGGACTTGGCTAGATTAATGGTTGGACTCAGTGATCTCAAAGATCTTTTCCAACCTGAATGATTCTATGAAATGTACATTCATTATCATTCCCTCATTGTGGGTTATGATTGCAAGTCCTTTCACTATCTTTACAGCCCATGTTTTCCTGGAAGCAGTTAACATTTTCAAAACACATCTTTCTATAAAATCCATTAAAAACTAACCAACAGAATCTGGAGACAGTGTGGAAGGAATCACATATAGATACACAAAAACACTGATCATACTCACACATATGTACAGCATAATTATCAAAAATATCCATTTCCTTACAAAACTGGGCTAAAAAAGAAATCTCCTGAGGACTTCCTATGAGATGAGAAAAATTAACAATATAATATAATTTAAAATCAAATCAGAAACAACAACATGAAAACCACCAAGAGTGTGTGCCAACATTTTGATTTAATTCTTATTTTAGGGAATTTGGCATACGAATTTTTCTTAGCCTTGTTCTGCACATATAAATTGTATTAACCAGTTGACAAGCATATAAAGTTACTAACCTTTTAATTTTCTGAAATATGAGGGAAAACACGTGTCAGTCAAGCTCCTATGTTGTGAAATTGTTCATTTAATTGTGATGTTATTCAGTTATTAAATAGATTGCATATACCAAACAATGGGATTGCACTGTACTAACGATAGAAAATCTTCTTGCACTAATGAATTTCTGCTCAGAATTGCTATTGATATCTTTCTGTTGTCTTTACCTGGATTTGCACTGTGGCATTTATGATTTTGTCCTTACCATGTTTTCTTCAACTCTGGATAAACACCTCGGTCAATGTCTATTGCAATCATAGTACTCTGGAGCACCTGGTCAAATAACTGTGTAATAGACCACCTGACTGGCATGTAAATCTGAGATATAAAACACATGAGTTATTTTTTTCACCAAAGAGTGACTGTGCTTCAACTGCTGTTAAAATCAGAATATCATGCCTATAAGAAGCATTAAGCTCAAACTACACAAAAAAAAAAAAAAAAAAAAAAAAAAACAAGCAAGGTGGTATTTATATAAAAAGTTCTCTAGATACAAAACTATCCTTACCTTTAATTATTCAAAAAGGCCATCATTAGAGTACCAGCACAACTCCCCAAATTTTTTTCAAATACATGTTTACTAATCTACATGGACTAGAGTTAGCAGCTGAGAAACAGCTACATTATCTTCCTTCTTCGTTAATTGTCATTACTTACAGGAAAAATAGGTGAAGATGCTGCAAATATTGTAAATATCTTATGTACTTTGTATTTGTACTTCTATATAATTTACTGTAGCACATTGTAGGTGAATTACAAAGTTTTAATCTACTACACACTTTGATCAAATCACAGTCTCAGGCACACAATATTAACTCAAGGTAAAACTCAGTGGGCAAACAAAAGGTCTGTTGAAAAAATTCCTTGCCTACAATGTGGATTTAGACAGGATTTAGACATTATGACAAGCCTTAGTTTAGCCTCCTGAACACAGCTGGAGTTTGCCTACAGCATGAAGAAAAAGAATTTGCCTCTACAGACAGTGCAAATACAAGACAGAGATGGAAACGAACACTTGAATCTAAAACTGAAAAGAGGCTTCCGCTGGCTCATTTTCACACTTTTAGCCAAGAAATTGAGTATGTACATAGAAATTTGACTTTGGCAGCATACAATATGCCTACTCTCTTTTCAAGCTCAGTGATTTCAAGGTAAAGGTTTCAAGGTAAAGAAGGTCATTTACTCCCAGATTTTCTTAAAGAAAGGAAACTTCAGTTGTATAAAAATGTCACAAGGAATCTGTTTTATAGATTAGAAAGGAGATTGGGATTTATTAAAACAGTTGCTTAAAATTATTATACATTGGGCTTTTCTTCAGATCCTTCTTTCTGGGAATTATAACTTCTGCTGCCAAAATAAAATCTGTTTAACTATTTAAGTGAAAGTTTCAACAGAACCTAATTCAGTGCAAACGAGATCAGCTTATTAGAGTTTAATAGCTGTAACATAGACATAGAAATAAATTAAAAAATCTCAACCTTCTCTTGAAACACTGTCTTCATCCCATTCTGATTCAGATGCATAGCCAAGATACTTTTCATTTTTTAATTCAGGAAACACTGTGAGGCTAATGTCAAATGGACAGTGCTTCTTTACAGGTCTCCTTTGAACTCCATGAGGAGTTAACGTCACTGTCCAAACTGAATAACTTCCCTGCATTCTGGTGGAACATGATTATGGCTGCTCCTCAGATTACTGAGAAAAGATCTGATACCAGACCCTGAAAGACCTGCTTTGGAGTTCAACTTCCATTTACTTGATAGAGAGAAACAGCAATTATAAGCAATATTGGGCAAAATGAACTTTATTTCCCAAATCCTTCCCATGTATTTCTTGAAAGTGTTTCCATCCTGACTAAAACATACCAGAGCTGTCACAGCTCAGCATTCCCTCAACAGCTGCTTCTACAGAAAGGTGGCCCAAATGCACAGGACAGAGGATGCTGGACTGCTATGTTCAAAGAAACCAGGTAAAGCCAAAAATCATGGGGACCTTAAAACTATCTAAGAAAGATAGAAAAAGCACAACACAAACCATGCCCTGACAACTTGAAAAGGGATGGGGACAGCTAGAAATTGAATGTTATCTGCAGGAAAAAAAAAAAAAAAAAAAGAACAGATAAATCTATCCCTCAGGATCTCCTGTGCCCTCAGTAGAGGGAAAAGGAACATTTGAAGACAGGTCTGGATGAGCACATGGGAGACAGCTGAGGGTGAGACACAGTAAATGAATGGAGAAAAAAGGCAGGGAGTTTGAGACCAGACAAACAAAACCAGAGTTCCCAAAGAAAGACGAGAAAGGAGGTCGAGATATAAATGAAGGAACAAAAAGGGAGTCCAGCTATAAGTGAAACAAAGAACAATCTTATTGGCACCACAGAGTGTCAGAAATTGGAAAAAGGGATGTGGTGGAGGAGGAGAATATAAAGGAGAAAGCACCTTACTTTTAAATAAGTTGGTTGGAGAAGATTATTCCCTTACACCTGTTTTACTAATTGGAAAGGCTTTGGTTGCTGTGCATTTTTAACTTGCTTCTAGCACTCTTTTCTTTATTTTTTCCTGTTCCACCCCACAAAAAAAGGAGGAGGGAGTTATTTACTTTCGATCAGGGTGCAAACACACATAAAGCCAGTCCTGCCAACATCACGTCTCACACCATCAGTATAGCCGATTGGGAGGACAGCTACTGGCTGAGCCCATTTTGGGAGTCGTTTCCTTATGATTAAATTTTCCAAGTCAGGATGGTTGGATGATGAAATGTTTGGATTAGGTTTGGGATCACATTCCAGTGCCTCATAATTCAAAGTATATGGTATATTTTCAATACCAATGCTATACACAAACCAGTAGTTTTGCATAAACTGACTCCACTTTAGATACAGAGTCTTAAACAGGTCTGAACACAACCAAATTGAAGAGTAATAGATGCGTTTGGTTTCTGACCAAGCTTTCAATGCTGTTTTGTTTTTCTAATGTTTAGCAATTCTGGTGATGATTCATAAGACCACACTTGAAGTAGAGGTAAAAATCCATGGAATGGTGGATCTTTACACTGGCAGACAATCTAGCCTTCAGGCTCCTCATTTTGAAGAACACCTTTCACAAATCATAGAATCATAGATCATTTAGGTTGGAAAAGACCTTTAAGATCACCAGGTCCAACTTTTAACCTAACACTGCCAAGTCCACCACTAAACCATGTCCCTAAGTGCCACATCTACATGTCTTTTAATTACCTCCAGGAATAGTGATTCTGTCACTTCACTGGACAGCCTGTTCCAATGTTTGACAAACCTTTTGGTGAAAAAATTTTTCCTAATATCCAATCTAAACCTCCCCTGGCATAACATGGGACCATTTTCTCTTGTTCTGATACTTGTTTCTTGGGAGAAAAGACCCACCTCGCTACAGCCTTCTTTCAGGTAGCTGTAGAGAGTGGTAAGGTCTCCCCTGAGCCTCCTTTTCTCCAGGCTAAACAACCCCAGTTCCCTCAGCTGCTTCTCATAAGACTTGTGCTCTAGACCCTTCACCAGCTTCATTGCCCTTCTCTGGATATGCTCCAGAACCTCAATGTCTTTCTTGTGGTGAGGGGCCCAAAATTGAACACAGTATTTGAGGTGCAGCCTCACAAGTGATGAGTACAAGGGAATGATCACTTACTTAGTCCTGCTGCCCACACTATTTCAAATACAAGCCAGGATACCATTGGCCTTCTTGGCCACCTGGGCACATTGCTGGCTCATATTCAGCTGGCTGTTGGCCAACACCTCCAGGTCTTTTTCTGCCAGTCAGCTTTCCGGCCACTCTTCCCCAAGCCTGTAGCATTGCATGGTGTTGATGTGACCCAAATGCAGGACCCAGCACTAAGCCTTGTTCAACCTCATACAGTTGGCCTTGTCCCATCCAGCCAGCCTGTCTAGATCGCTCTGTGGGAGGGATTGTACCCTCAAGCAGATGAACACTTCCACTCAACTTGGTGTTGTCTTCAAACTTAGTGAGGACAAAAAGAAAATCTCCTTGTAGTATACAGGAGGGGTAACAATCGCATTCAGACAAAAGTATAATATGGCCAGCACCATCTGGAGGACGTCAGCGTAGATAGTCACTGCAAGATCAGATCCTGACAGAAGAAAAGGCATCACTTACCTGCTAGCCTTGGCAGCCACAAATAAGATATTCTCATACTTTGCAATCTCTATTTCAGTCTAACAACAGAAGTAATTGTGCCTCCACAGTGCTGAAAAACCATGTCCCTGGGGGAGATATAAAATGTAATGCAAGTGCTTTTTGGGTGAAAATGTGTCTACTTTTATTTTTGTATAAAGGATTCTGTGTAGCATGGGAGATGAGCATCCTTTTCCTTCAGCCAAACCTCCATCCTCTGCATGCCAAGGAAAACTCGCAGCTCAGAAATGAGAACATGGTGTTTTCTACAAATCAAAGGAGTGAAGAACTTTATTATAACTATTCCCTCTGTGAACAGAGGGAGAAAAATGCTGTCAATATTTAGCAGCATCACAGGTGTGCATGCAGAATCCAGTGGAGACTGGAGACAGTTAGCACACTAGATCACCTAGTTTTAGGTAGCTAACTCTTAGTACTGCATAATTTTTTTAGACTTCAGTATAATTAAGACAGGGAGATTTCTGATGACAGTATTTCCAGAGGCTAAATGCAGTGGGCCTGTCTCCACAGCCTGTATGAAGAGCCAAGGATGCCTAGTCCCATAGCTTAAATGCCACATTTTTGTTTTCCCTAACATCCACCCTGCATCTAAACTACAGAAGAAGGGGGAGTTCAAGCTGTTGGGAACCATCTATATAACAAGATAAAAGGCAAAATAAAGAATATAAAGTCAAAGTAAATGTTCAGGAAGATGAAACAAATAATCCAGGGCCACTCTATGGATGAGAGGCAGAGACAAGTTTCGGGTCTCTTGAGCTTTAATTTAGTACCTGTTCACCAGGCTATACATTCCCTAATACATTGTGTTGTTTTTGTTTCTAACCAAGGGATAAGGTGGGAAAGGTGTTTAAATCACTTTTTCAAAATTTTTTATCAGGCTTGGAAGTTCACAGTATGACTAAAGAACCATATTTATCTTCAAAGATTCTGAAGCAAGAATGAAACTGAGCTACTCAAATTCCTCTGTGTGTGCTAAAGTAACCGGAGAGAGAGCATCTCGTATGATCACTGCCGAAAACAGAGAAAAATCCCATTCCCAGAACTTGAATTCCAGATACTTTTATCTTTGTGTAGAAAGTCTAATGCACCTGAGACATGCTTATTTCTCCCAACAGATTACTCAAGATAAAGACATAATGTACGTTTATTTTTCCTGAGTGCTATTTAAACAGCAATAAAAATATATAAATAACAGATTCAACCCAAAAAATGTGGCTAACAAAAGAAACAAGAACTGAACAAAATGCTTGCCAGTTTAAGATAACTGACTTGTTAGAAATATATGACTTAAAAAAAGAAAACCCACAAGGTATGACTTCAGAATCTATTTTTTTTCTCCAAAAGTAACCAGATATGCACTTCATACAAAGAGGTAAGGAGTGATCTGTACTTGTTAACAGAGTTTTAACCCAAAAAAAAGTTATTAGTATGACAGAAAATGTATTTCAGGAAAGGAGGGCAATGTGTCTTTCTGAGGCTAGAAATTAGCGGAAAATGTTTTCAGGTCAAATCTCTTATTTTGTGGGAAATAATTTCTTCTTGCTTTCATATCAAATTTAAGAAAATAAGGATTTAAATATTTTGACTTCACCAAAAATTCTTTCTTGATTTATTTCTCAAACAAAGGAATTCAATAAGTCTGAGGTACTTAACTTCAGGCAAAATTTTTTGTTTCAGGCAAAACTTACTTTGCTGGATAGGGAAACGTTAGTCTCAAAAGAATAATTAATTCTTCTAATTACGCTGATTTAACTCTTCTAGCTTTTAAAAGAGGAATTGGGAGTTAAGTGAAAGAAGGAGTTGATTTATTGGCACTAGTCTGTATTTATGTCTCAATATGTCCATGATTTTAAACTCACAGAATATCTAGTCTAGCCAATTTTAAACTGTAAGGTATTTTGTAGTGTTATTTACATTAATGTCTTAAAGTTAAGAAATGAATCATAAATGTTTACCCAAATTCTTCCTTCAGCCATTGAGAACTTGGCCATCCATCTATCAAATCATTCTCAAGAAAATCTTGCAACCACATAGTTTAACACTTCTTAATAGTTTCATTTTTGTTTAAGGAGGAAATTCAAATCTGTTCTCCCCATAGTAGAACAACTAACATGTTTAAAGGCACAGGTGGATCTGCCTTCTTCACTAGACTGAAGCTAATTTGCTTGGAAAATTATTTTCTGTCTTTTGCTTTTCCGTACCTAATGATGAACACAGAAATGTTCCTGTGTCTTGTCAAAGATTTTCTCTCAGCTTGCCAGGGTTCTCCTTGATCCTCAGTTATTAACACAGCAGTATCTCAATGTTATCAGTATTTCACCCATCCTCTGTAGGCAATTATAGTCTGAAAAAAATGGATGCTTTTCTCCAGGGCACAGCTGTAGCAATTTTTGCTGGTTTTGTGACAGCGGATACATCTTAAAAGCAGGCTTCAAAGAGGCAGTGGTGCTGCAGCAGTATAGATCACCCTTACATTTCTTCAGCCTTTCTTGAAGATCACAGAAACAACTGTTCAACATAAATTCATTACTGGAAACTAGTTTAAATAGGTAGACATATCAAATAGATTCCACATAAATCCTACATTATATGCAGTAATTATATTATTCAAACTCATCCGTGCTTTTTGCAGAGAATAAACTGCAATGGATTGGCAAACTTGCTAGCCCTTTTTAAAAGACCAATAAGGCCAGACTACAACATCAGCAATCATAACATCACAAGGAAGTGCCCCACCTCACAAATAATTCCAGCTATGTCTAATAAAAATGTATCTCAAGTTGGTCAACAGAAATTAATTAGTATTTTAAAATTTTTCCTTTTATTTTCCTTTTATGTTAAAGCAAAAGGAAGACTATCACAATCAAATGGCTTTCTTTTTAGTAACTTTAAAAAAAAAAAAAAGTCAGACATTTATTTCAGTCATTAATCCAGAAATAGCAGTAAATTTAAGCCTCATACCTATCTTTCTACAGTTCATACTTGAACTGGATGATTCTGTAAGAAGTGTTTTAGTGTCATTGTTTTGATTTCTGTCGCTTTAAGTCCTCATTTTAAACTTGGAAGAACTCTTTCCTTATAATAACTACGTTACATTTCTTTTAATTAATGAAAATTACTTTCACAGTTATTAAACTCTGCACTGAATTCAGACTGAAGACATTCATATTGTCTAAGACTACTCCAGACCAACATAACTCCCAGCGTAAACTGATGCCACCTTTTCCTGAGTTAGCTGGGTCCTCATGTATCCAGGCTAAATTTGTTTGAAAGGACCAGATTCATTTTAGGGTGCAATTTCACAGGAAATATTCGATCTTTTTTAATTGCCATTTTCAATTTCATAAAAAGACAAACAGATTGGAGTCCTTGGGAATCCTATTCTCAGAATGAGCACCTAGCTCTATGGAGATGTTGATCGTAGAGTTCCACACTGCAATAGTGTATTACAAACTTATTTGGCAGCAACATGATTAATTAATTAAACAAAATATGACTGGCAGTTTCTTGTGTCTGAGCAAGCTTTTCTAAAACACTGGGCCAAGGGGAAATAGATCCAGAAGCAATAGTGACATGGGCAATAAGTCAGGTTTATTGGTTGTCATGCTGAAATGGACAGTCCCAATAAATGTCACATGACATTTTTATTGGGTAGCAAATATACAACAAAACAGAGTTTTGTAGAAAGCAAAACCTCAAAAAATAATGTGTTAAAATAGGGAAATTGTTTAGCAGAATATATTGCAAACTTTTTTAACTGGAAAAAATTTTAATAACAAAATTTATTTTTTGAATGTTGGATCCTGGATAACATCTTGAGAGATGGCAGTGATGAAGCTGTGTTGCTGCAGATTGTTTAATGAGCAGAGAAAACCATATATTATGACCACCAGAGATAACTGTTTTTACAATTCAAAAATATTGAAATAGTACAATATTTGTTTTGAAAAGAATAGTTGCTTACATGTAAGTATACATTTCCTTATTAGGGCTTACAACAGAGCAGATACAGGGTTTTTTAAAAAGTGTACTAGGACAGTTATTATTTTAAGGGAAAGACATACACCGAATAGTATCGTGGTGATTTCTACACTGAAGACAACATATAGCAGTTAATAGCAGAAGATTGCTTCCAGTGGAAGCAGTGTAAAGGACTAGAGGGCATGACTTATAAGGAGAGGCTGAAGATATGAGATTAATTCAGCTCAGAGGAGACTGAAGGGTGACTTCACTGCTGTCTGCAACCTCCTCAAAAGGGGGAGAAGAAAGGGAGATGCTGTTCTCTTCTTTCTGGTGTTTAGTGATAGGACACAAGGGAATGCTTTAAATCTGTGTCAGCGGAAGTTCAGATTGGATATTAGGAAAAAGTTATTCTGAGAGGGTGGTCAAGCACCAGAACAAGCTTCCTAAGGAAGTGGTCAAAGCAGCCATGACCCCAGGCCTGCCAGTGCCCAAGAAGCATTTTAACAGCACTTAGATGTATGGTTTAACTTTTAAGTTGCACTGTGTGAAGTCAAGAGTTGGACTCAATGGTCCTCATGGGTTCCTTTCAACTCAGAATGTTCTATGACTCTGTGATTCTGTACTGGTTGACAAACCTTCCCATCAATGTCAGTGACTTTTTCCAGAGATTGGCAGAACAGCCCCTCATAGCTCTGGTGGATGTTTTCCCATCTCATTACTCAGTGTAAGCATGATATTCTGCTTGGGAAAAGCTGGTCTGTTTTGCCCAAATCAGCTTTCCTCCCTCCTGCTGTGGCCCTGTGATGGCCTCGTGAGTGGCAGGCACAAGCTGACTCCCAGACAGGAGAGGATGCTCTAACCCTACCAGAGTCATCTGTCACATGCTCCAAATAATGCATGGTTTCCTTCTACTGTGGTCAAACAAATTGCACTAAAACGGTATTCTCATTCCCCCAGCAACTTTCCAAGTCCTAAAGGCATTTGACCCTGTAAAACAACAGACAAGCCACATCTCTGGCAAAAGTCTGAACCAAGCTGATAAGTATTTCAGAAAAAAAGTGAGCATGCAGTCCTTTCAGAGTACATCTCCTACAAATGTACATATATTAAGTACGGCAGTTGTTTATCGTTCTCATGACAGAGGAGCCTGGAGTACATTTGTAATTTAAACTAAGTAAATCATGTTGTGGAGACCAGTACATTTAATAAGATTATCTTTTCCTCACTCCTCAGTAGCAAGTTATAAACACCTTTCTTTACAGTGTATTGCATTTAATTAAACAGAAGATCATTAGCATATGACTCTTGGCTTCTATCCTGTTTTTTCAGAAATTAAAGTTTAGTTTGCAAACACATTTCAACTTAATTTCAACTTACATTAATCACATATCACAGCCCTTCAGCTTAATTTCACATATCATAAATGTTTGTGCATTAAAGTTGTTGGCGCTGTCCCGGTGAAGATATTTCAGGTTAATGTTTGACAAAGACATTAATAAATGTACTGGAGTGATCCAATCAAAACTTTGGCTATTTTTGTAGTTTCTTTATACATTTCAAAACTGTAAACAAATCATAAATAATGTATAGTTTGTGGCAAATCAGAAAAGCTAAATAGGTATCAATGAAGAGACTTAGATTTACAGGCCATAAAAATTCAACTACCAAAAGCATTAAGGAAAAAAACAGTGTACCAATTTTGAAGATGGCTTTATTTTAAAAGCTCAAATCCAAGCTCAAATTATTCCATGTAGAGTTAAGGAAGATGATAATTGAGATTTCTATCTATTAACACATACAGCTAGCTCAGTTCAGCTGCCTTAACACAGGCATCAGGTGTCATTTGAGATGTCCAAAGGATCTGAGATGTTAGCAAGCGGGTGGCAGATATGAGACAAGACCTCCAGGAGACCCATGCCCTTTTGAACTGGCAGCTAGAGTGAGGTAGGTCCCTAGGGCATCTCATATGGCATCAGACATTTGGGAACTGGATCATACCCGGGAACTCTAAAATTTCACTTTGGTAAAGATTATAAGAAAGATAACGTTCCCTCTTTGGGTATTGCTACAATAGAAAAAGAAAATTGCATGACTGTCAATTAGAACAGTTCAAAGCTCTGTTTGAAGTCTACTCCTTTGAAGCCTCTGGTGCTGGTATTGCCATAGATCCACTTTTAACCTTAGAGGGTAATGTTGCTCTCACTTAAGGCAATGGCAGATCATCCCTTTGCTCCTTTCAAGAGCTCTTTTGAGATATAAGACCAATTATTGGTATCAATAGCATTGCAGCTGCATTTGTTTGGCAGAGGGCATGAAGTCACTGGATTTGGTGGGGGAGTAGACACCTGGCTGAATGTCTGAAAGGACATGTGGAGAACTCCATGTGGAGAAAGGAATAGAGCTAGGTTTCCACTAGGATAAACGTGATAGAATGGGCAAAACCTCACTTCAAGCCATGTAATACATTACTCAAATTGTGTTTCTAATCTGTAAGTACATTACATCATGAGTCATTCAAAGGAAAGGGCAGAGTTTCCTGCCCAATTCATTACAAAAAGAAAGTGACATTTAGAAGGTAAAATCTCACAGGTAGAGTTCTTTTTTTCTCATGAGAATTCTACTATTTAAATTAAAAAGAAAATACCAGAATTCTGTCTCATTAGCTGAAAATTATCAAGCTTGTTTCTTAAAGGTATAGGACATCTAATTTGAAGAGTTACTGAAAACAAAATGTTAGTTCCTCCTATGTAATACAGCATAGCTTTATTTACATTATCTGGGAACCTAGATAAAGGTATAGAAGAATTTCGCACAAAAGGGAGGTTTTCTGAGTTTATTTTTGTTGTTTAAATACTAGCTTGTATCCTTCAGTACATCTGAACCGCAAATCCTATTACAGGGTGAAAAATACTGTAGAGAAGATACCAAGCCAGCACTGGAAAGATTCACCACACATCGCCTTTTAATTACATGAATTAAACACTTTCGGTGTTACTGAGAGGCAAATGACAGGAAAGTCTGACCTTGTAAGGGTCATATGAAATGTGTGTCCAGTTTTAAGCACTTAAGTGCATATGGTTTGTTATAAACACCTTGGGTTTTTTTTTTTTTAAAAAAAAAAGAGAGTATTTCACATCAGCATACTAGTACTTCCCTTCTTACCAAATGTACACCATTGTTCCATTTTCAGCTAGCACTCTGACCAAGCTTGCCAGCATGGTGATTTATAAACACCGAACTAGTTGCAGAGGATGAAGGAGACAAAAGTGTCATGTCTTTAAATGTCAAAGCTAAGCACCATAGGGAAATTAATTGAAAACTAATTGAAATCCAGAGCATCCCTTTCTGTGCAGTTATTGCCCACATGCTGCTCCATGGTGTTTGGAGATGAACAAAATACCAAAAGCATGAATAGTTCACCTGACTTCTGCATGTTAAACATGGGTTTAAGAGATCAAGACAGTAGATATCTGATGCCCACCTACTGAGCATTAGCATTCCCTTCTCCAGAGAATATCTGTACATTTGAAAAGTGACTCCACAGAGCAGGCTGCAGACATTCAGGATTAAAGGGTCAGCCAGACATCAGTAGTTTGGCCTTGGACTTGGTTCAGAGCAACTGGGAGATTAATCTGAGATTTAACAACCTGGTGCAACAGCTGCTTACCGTAACAAGCTTTCTACTACAAACTTTGTTGAAACCTCTTGGAACAATGACAAATAACAGCCCATCCACCCCTACCCCACTGCCCAGTGATTTTTATGCCAAACCTTAGTTCAGTTTTGCCTTGCTACTGTGTCTTCTTGAGTTGTCAGGTCTCGTAGCTATAGGAATTAAAGCACCTAAAAATTGAGAAAAGTGAGTGGTTTCACTGCACACCAGTAACATCACAATGCTATACAAAGCTGTACGAGAAACAGGAATGGCACAATGACTAAGTTCTCACTTGAAATTTCATTTTTTCCTTGTTTCTGGCTACAGATGCAGACAGCTTAACCAGCCTTGGCTTCCCTGCACCCCAGGAGCAGGGGTCGGCTCTGCTGCCCCACTGAGGCAACCGGCTTCGCCTGCAGCAGGGCTGGGATGGGGCTGCTGCATGGACCAGCAAGCTAAGGGAAAGGATGACGGAGATGCAGGGGGAATCCCTCACTTCTCTCAGGCTTATCATCACTTAAATTTTTTATTACTTTTCCTTTGTTTAAGGTAAAGCCAAGCCTCTGAAGAGGGAGGAGCTTTGATTCATATGGCCTCTAGAGCTGTTCCAATTTACATTATTTGGCCAAAACTCACAGTTTTTCTATGGCAGATACTTATCACTGACTTGATTACACTAGTGTTTCTATTACAAGCACAATAAAAGAATATTAAAACACAATCCTAATATTTCACCTGAATCTATACAATAAGATCTATAAGCTTATCCCTATAGAATCCCTACAGAAGAAAAAGAGGTCCATATTCTTAGTCCATATGCACCAGATATAAATTTTATATTATGTGTGTAACGTGTTGGTGCCTGTGAGAGTGGAAGAGCACATACACAGAGATGAGATTACTCGAAATACAAAATTACAAAATTATTCACCTGCAGCTGTGCTAAATAGCTACTAACAGATGATGGAGCTCTGAGAAATCCATGTGTTTCCAGATGCCTTCCCATCATCCTAGCCTGCATACCCTCCATCCTGAAGGCAAGGGCCACTATCGTCTCTATGGAATATGGCAAAGGCAGGGAGGCTGGGGAGATACAGCCCAGCAGGGTGCCTGATTTTCTGTCTAACTTTTCTCCATGAACCACCTTTGCACAAATTAATGTAATTTCAGGTACAACTTGAGGTTGTGGTGTCCTTTTTAAGCTTTGCTGCATATGCTTAAGCTCATTCTTAAAAATTATAATATAGGTATTATAAAATGAAACCATTATAAAACATAGCTTGAGTGTGACACAACACTATACATTAATTACAAAATACTTAATGGCAACCAAAAGAAGACTCTGGACTTTGGCTCTTAATCTAAATGTTATTTTCCTATTTAGAAGTGTTCTAAAAAGTAAAACGCTATGGCTCGTGTTGCACAATTTTCCCTCATGTTTGTTCCTGTTGGGAACATTCACTTGCTGGTTGAAATTGCTGTCCTTTCTGCAGTGCAATTTATAGAAAGGAAATTACTAATTTTGAAAAGATGATTTTGCAGCTTTCCAATTATTTCAAACCAAAGCGAGAAGGAAAGGTAAAATACTGGCTTTTGAATCACATACATCATCCCCAGAACTGAATTGTACCTCTTGAGTCTGGTTCAAAGGAGAAGGTGCTGGCTCAGATCAATTATCCATGACAAGAAGGAAAAAAAATCCAGCAGTTGCTAGTGCTTGCTTTGAGAATACTGCCCTCTGATGCCGGCAGGATGTATTTCTTTCTTTAGTCAGGTACCCTAATAACCAGGATTTATGATACCAAAAGGCAAAAAAAGACTATTTGTGCTGAATACTGAATTCTTTTGGACTAAGGTCAGCAGAACTACTTGTTGACTAGAGGGAAGTACAGGGCCTCATATAGTCTGTGGAAAACTGGTTCAGTGGGAGAGCTACAACAGTACTGCTTATGCATATGTATATCTTCCTTCCACAATTTATTTTTTAAGCCCTTTTGAACTCCTGTTCCAAATATATATCAATCTTATAGGACAATTCCTATCTTGCATAGACCCTACTCAGACAAAACATTTAACAACATGCAGTTACTTTTCAGAGTCTAACTGCTTTGCAAAATTAAAATCCTAGAAAGAAGTTGACTGTGTTGAGTTTCTCAAATACATAAAGTCACCTTCATTTTTAGCCCCACACACGTCCATATATGGTTAGAAATGGTATTAGAGGTTGCCAGATGACTCATTTTAACAACTTCCAGGACAAAAACAAAATAACATCAGATTATAATTCTGATTTCCTGAATCTAATCACAAAAAGGAACTAGTTTATGCAAATCATCTTCCTACTGGAAATGGAAGAATAACTCTCCTGAGGACATGGGGGAGGTAAACCAAGGGAGGAACACTGAAATCGTACAATTTGTATGATGCTGAAAGGAAGGAAATGCAGTGGTTCTGGGTTTTTGTTTCAGACTGGGAAGGATTAATTATTCCTGTCAACTCCCTCTCCTCTTTTTAAAGCTCAATAATACTTTTGCCAGTAAAACAGGATTCTTAAATATTTTCAGAACTAACAAAGTCACCCTGACACTATCTCACATGGGTTTACGTATGGCTTGAAAAACAGGAGGCTGTATATCTGCTTTTTAAACACACTTCTGAGCACACGTACGCCTTCCCTCTCACCACTTCCCACCCTCCCAAAGATAAGGAAATACTGTAAAATGGAAAAGACAGAACAAACAGAGAAGTCCAGCAAAATTATGCGACTACTTTTTTTAAAGCATCAAAAATGAGACTGTACAGGAAGACATATGTATGAAAATAGACAAGTTAATCAATAATGACTCACTAACCAATTAAAATTATAAACTGTTATAAGAAAAAGGCTTTTTCAATTTAGTTTAAACCATTTAAAAATGAAAATTGGACTCTACTTAAAAATAAACCCTCTAGATTCTATACTGTGCATTTTTACACAGATGAATTAAGAGAAACACAATAGAAGGGCCCACTAAATTGAAAGGACCCTGCTTAAGGCAGCATGAACGTCCTGCCCTGGCCTTGTCTCTTTCCCAAAATCTGAATGAGTATTGAAGAGTTACAACCACACAAATACATACTTGGTCTGCCAGCAGGAAACACTTTTACTTTAATGGCATTCACATTCCCATCAGTGAAATTGTAGAGCTGTGTAATCTGCTCTCTCCATAGTTATTTTTTATTATTATTATTTTGGAATGGGTTCAAGGGGAAAGTAGGTCAAAACATTTGAAGAGTGATTGGTCTGCATTTTGTACATTTAGCAAATTTGGTTGCCTAAAAAATCACTGTCAGCAAAATGTTCTGATTGAATGGTCATCTTTACAAAGTTGCAGCAACTCAGTTTTAATGCAACTGTAGAGGATTGCTGCACTTTTATCATATAAAATAAAAAATCATGTTTTGATTTGCAGTGATGTTTTTGGTATCACTTTTCTCTAGCACTGTCACAAAACAAGTAAAAGAAAGAATATGAAAAAAAAGTATGAACTAGAGCAGCCCTTGGAATTGCTAGCACAGTTGATGTAAATATTGTCTTTCTCAACCATATGGTATACATTATCACTTCTCTTAGTATCTTACTTAAGCTTACTGTCACAAAAGCTTCCACAGTGAACTTGTGACAACACAACAACCTCAGGATCCTGGAATTAGTAGATGGCTTGAAGTTTCAGCTCCTGCACTTTAACGTAAAAACAGTCAATAATAAAATACAACTTCATAACTGAATTTTTTTTTGCAATACTACCAAGACTGGATAGCACTATGTCCACCAGCTCCATATGCTGGAAGTTATTCTGGAGCCAGCACTGTCTCTCACAAGGCTGGGTGATGGTACCGATGGACTGGAACGAGACTGTGCGCAATCCCAGCAACATAAATGAGGGCCAGTTACAGAACAATTTCCTAAGAGACACTTGCTTGGGGCGCAACACAGGGGATCAAGTAAATGAGTTTCTTGAGAACATGAAACACTTGGTACCAAAATTGGCTTAGAAGGATTTGACACCTATACCAATGGTAACCCTTCCTATAAAACTAAAGATTTAATCCATCATGACCCTGACAATACCTTCAGAAAGGACTGTCAGCATTACCTGTCCCCAGATGGACTGGAATTTAAAGGAGCGTCCTTTCAGTGGCAGAGGCTATTGTCGGCACGTTAAATCTGTGCCAGCTTTCCAGGGTAAGGTTTAGTTCTTAGCTTCACGGCCTGGGCCCAGGAAAACTAAAGACACACCTGAAACTCCAGTATGATACAGCCATAACAGTCAACCTTTTTTCAGGTATTAAGATGCTCTTTGTAGAAGACTGACCTTTGAGGGAATTGTTAAGATCCTGAAACAAGCCCACCCCCTAGGGGTAAACCTTCATCACAAGCCTCACCCTTTTCCACCCTAAGTACAAATCCTAGCCTGTGCTAACACAAATGTAATAATAAAACCAACCAGCAAGCTTCCCAAAACCAAAACACTCCTTGTAATAGTTAATTCTATATGGTAGATAAGAGAAAAAAATTACATATGACAGGTGTCACTATTTCATATAATTTGCAAAGCAGAAAACTATTATAAAACAGCAGTATAAATGGGGTAATACGAGTTAAAATGTTGCTGAAATAAAGAGTGCAATCTCTAAATATTCAGAATCAGCAGAGTCACAGTTAATAAGGGTGGCTTTGGTTGAAACCTCGCTAAGCCCTTCATGCATGTTGCAAACACTGTTGCTGAAGTAGGTGGAGGAGAAAGAGTGAGACGCTGTTTTACAAACAATCTGCAGGCTATACATTGGTACTTAACATTTCTTAGAACATTACTGGAAGCAATTTAACTTCTTATATTGAAAAAAAAAATGCAGTATATGAACTTATAGTAAAAATTAAATGTAAACCAGAGTCTGCAGATACATTTATTTTCACTTTTGATGTAATTCATTGCCTTCATTTGAGACACAGAAACATTATTTGGTCCTACAAGATTCATTCTGTACTCAGATCGTTTCCTTTGTCTCCTCTCTAGTTGTCTTCTCTCAGAAAAAAAGTCTACACAGTCAACTAATCTGTATAGATATAAGTTTTTGTGTTAACCACATGAAGAATGTTTCCTAATAACATCAGTGGAACAATTGTAGTTTATGCAAGAATCAGTATGATAGATTTTAAGCTTGTGATCATCTAATGATATCTACTGCAGACCAGAAGCCACAGGGTGTTACCTAGCAATCTGAAAAAGAAAGACTATCCATAGACGATTGATCTCAATAATTCAAGTTCAGCTGCCACACCAGAAAAAAAAAAAAAAATACAAACACACATGCACACACACACACACACAAAAAGCAACAAAAAAAAACCACCTGCCAAGCAATGTAAAAACCAAGGGGGAAGGGAATTACAAGAAAAATTCTTTCTTTTGGACAGGTACACATGAACCATCTGCTTTCAAAACCGCTAGCAATTTGCCAAAAACATGTCTGAAAGGAAGACAACAAAGACAATAGAAAGGCTTGGAGGACACACAACAGTACAGAGCCAAAGAGAATAATATCCTAAGGAACAAGGAAGTGATGTGAAGAGTTTTTAATACACAAATTTGTGGCCACCATTGTACCAGGTGAAAAGGATTCCTATCAGCTTTCCATGCAATTCTGAGAGGCCACGGGGATGACAAAGGCCCTGAACCCCTTGGTAGCCCAGGACCACACACTCTTCCAGCAACCCAGTAGAGATGAATGTACATTTGAACTTTTACAAGTAAAACAGGGACAGATCACTCTTTTCCATTTTGAGTAGCTCAGGAACACTTTCCCTTCTTTCCCCTTTTCCTCTTCTGTACCATGCAGTGGAAGAATCCTATCTCCAACATGTTTGGGGAAAAAAAATTCTTGTGAAAACTATGATACTTGATTCTGTGCTTTCTGATGCCTTGTGACCTTAAGCTATGCTGTATTACATGGTGTTGATATTTTAATGTCTCTAAATCCACGTTAGCAGCAAACCATTTTTATAGACATTTGTCACAGTGTTCAAGCATTTCACAGAAAGCAGCAACTGAATAGTTTCTTTCAGCTACACATGGACCACATCTGTAAGGTTATGAGCACATCACCCAAAATGGGCATGGAAGGCTTTTATTATGATGAATTTGTGCTGGATTGCTCTGTTACGCTGTGTGAAATCTTGTCAAAACCTTGAATGATGTCTATTGCAGTTTCCTGTAAAAGTATAGCTCTTGGCAAATACTGACATCATTACTGTCACATTTCCAGCTAGACCAAACAAGGTTAAGCTGCAGAAAAAACAACAAATCATCACTAGCTCCAAACTTAGGTGAAAGTCTACAAACAAAGTTACTCCATGAATTGGCTTTGCATGTCATTTCACCAGTACAACTGTCTGATGACAGGTTGTTTCATTAAATGCTGATTAAAAAAGCTTACAGAAAATAGATACACAACATGTGTTTAAATTTAGTTCTTGCTTTTACACGCAGGAAAAGTAATTATGTGCATCAGCTAAACATTGTCTGATATTGAAATGAAACACCCCTAGGACAATTGGATAATATGAACGCTCTGTTAGTAAGAGAAATGTGAGGGTTGATTTGTTAGCACTCAAAAAAATTACTGTCTTTACCTTGGGGCTGGAACAAATATTCTCAAGTGTAGCCAGCCTGGGGAAGAGATGGAGAACGCAGAAACAAAGAGAAGTGCCAGCAGGAAATAATTTTTTGGAAAGTCACACTGTAGCTGAGATGGAGGGAAGGAAGAGGATGACAAAACCTACTGGTTCTTTGTTGGAAATGAGGATATTTGGCCAGTAATTTGCACTTGCATGAGGTACAACTGGAATTAAAGATAATATCACCAACAGTTTCCAGTATACCAGCTTTTATTTGCAGTAACTTTTAAACAAGTTTAAACAGCATACACAAAGAAATGCAGAGTCAAGCAACCATACTACATTAGGCTCAATGTCCATTAGAAAGGCATCTATTTACAGCTTTCTGAGGAGGGGAAGAAGAGAGGGAGGTGCTGAACTTTTCTCCCTCATATCCAGGGACAAGACATGTGGGAATGGTTTCAAAGCTGCTCCAAGGGAGGTTCAGAGTGGACATCAGGAAGCATTTCTTTACTGAGAGGGTGGTAAAACACTGAGACAGGAATCCTGGAGAGGTGGTCAATGGCCCAAGCCTGTCAGTGTTTAAGAGTCATTTGGACAATGCCCTTAAGAACAATATGCTTTAACTTCTGGTCAGCCCTGAATTGCTCAGGCAGTTGGACTAGATGATCATTGTAGGGCCCTTCCTAATGAAATGGTCTATTCTATTCTATTCTATTCTATTCTATTCTATTCTATTCTATTCTATTCTATGCTATGCTATGCTATGCTATGCTATGCTATGCTATGCTATGCTATGCTATGCTATGCTATGCTACGCTATGCTATGCTATGCTATGCTATTCTAAATTAATACTGTAGTATGCTGTCATATCATGTTTTTGAAGAGTTAATAGACCAAACCCATACATCTACATGTTGATTTATTCAAAAGTGAAACCTTCTAAGAATATCAAAAATCTGTTAATAAAGATAATGGCCTTTAAAACTTCACACAGGAAAGTTTCTTGTTACACAAAAGCACTGTTGTACATATAGCAGGAAAAGATGGTGGAAAGGCTAAAGAGATTCAGAGTGCTTTTTTTTTTTTTTTTTTTGTAATTTCTCCAAAAATCAAAAATCCAGCTTTCTCTGAAAAGCATGTAAACCTGATTGCAAAAAAATGTTAAATGAGTAAGTTTTCCTTACTTTTCCCACTCACCAAGTCAAATTTTAATGTTTTATTTTGCGACTCCAGTTCCATAGTTATCTCCCATGAAATAAGTTTAGATCATTTGCATGGTCAGCAAATTTTTCTGGAACATCAGAATACACACCCCACCCCGCCACCTTCTCAAGGACCTGTGTTGTAGTTTTCATGTTGCTGCTCAGTCAACAACTTTAGTTGTAACAATAAAGTTACAACTTTATTATTTCATTGAAGAGATGCACAAAAAGAGGCCATTTACATAAATATGAGACTACATTAGAAGATTCTTCTGATATGCATTCTTTCACTTTCTGCTGTGCTTATTCATACAGATAGGTGGCATCACTGGTTGAGGCTTAGCTATGATTTTCCCTTCCGTGAGCTTTTTGCCTGTTTTGGATGATAAATCACGGAAACTTATGGCAAACATGACAGTTGTCTAATATGAGCTCCTGCTGTTATGTGGAAAAACACCATTCTAGACACTACCACAAAATATTTGTATTTACTATGTTAGCAACATCCAAAAACATTGTCTGTTGCTGTGACTACAACATCTGATTAAGATAGTATGGTTGTAATATTGAAACAAGTCTACCTGTCTCATGGCTGTTTATAGTCAAGATCTAGTGATGTTTGTCCACTCTGCTGTTCTTTGTCAACAACCCAAGATCTTGCAGCAAAAAGTCCTATTCCTGAGTAAATTTTAGAAATGAATAGTCCTCGTCAGGTACAGCCACAGTCCCAAGCACCTTTCTACAACATTGACAGATTTCTACTTACACATTTGTACTGACTCCTTGCTGCTGTCCCACTCTGAATAAACTTATTTCAACCAGAAGTCCACAGGTAAAAAAAGTAGACATTCTATTGTTGTATCTGTTTCACTACTTCCCTGGACACACTTGTCAAACCTTTTCATGCAATTACACAACCTCATAACCCTGCAGGGGCTTTCTGGTACCAAGAAGTACAGAGGGTGTCCACCGTGGACAACATCTGTGACAGTGCAGAGACTAAGATCCCATTTGCAGAAGCACAGATATGCATCTGATTTACATGCTAGCATAGTTAGTACTTATGCCAACAGATGCTCTTGATGATAACTTCACAAGCAGGGCAAAGACAGATCCCAAAGACTGCAGTTTTCAAATTTTTTTTTTGCATATTACTACAGTAGTTTGACATAATTATCAAACAGATTATTTTAAACATGATAAGCTTATTTTCTTTAACAGAAGACAAATAACAAAGCAAAGTGTTCAGATGACTTTATTTCTTTAGAAACTAAATCCCACTGACTTCATCTACAGAAAATGCTCACACATTCCCAGCTTCTTTAAATACAAAGTACACACGTTGCACATGATGTGTTGCTCCTTCTAGAATTCGCAGCCCTTACAAATTACACTGACACTGACTGGGATCCTGGAGGCAATCCAAAAAGCATATAATTCATCAGATTTCACCCGCACTCAGACAGCCTGGCTGCTTGCTTCATTCTTGAGGCTATGTTGCTACAATTTCATTTGAACAGGTCACCTCCAACCTCAGTCCAAGAGCTATAGTGTCTAAACTTTACATCAGTTTGACTGACACTGCATAGGGCATTCACTGCATGAGTTTTCTTGCAAAAACAACGCAACTGCTGGATTACAGTTCTGAAACTCTAAAAGTCAAGAGCCCAAATTATTTTAAGAAACATGAGACTGAGTGAAGAATGTGGTTTGCACAGCTGAAAATTAAGGTCATCAATTTTGAAATTTAGCCCATGTAAATAAAATGTTTGGCTTCTTTAAATTTTTTTACTTAAATTCCTGTAAGAGTCAGTGGATTCAGATGACTGCTGGTAGAAAATCCAAGGTCTTTTAATTCTCTTTCAAAATTGAGCCTAAGTTTGACCAAAAAAATAAAATGTATTATTCTTTTACCAAACACACTTCTTACTTGTGATTAATTTTAAATAACCTTAATTATTTTCCTAGATAACAGTGATAATATTTTAGCTTTAAGTAATTATGGAAAACTGAGTGAAAATTTAAATACATTATTGAAATAGCTATTCTTGATATCCGAAAATGAAGTTGACAAAACACTGAGTGTCAATTAGTTTGAATTTTCTATTTACATAGGATATTCACATTGTAGCTAACTATCTCACCTGATTCGTTAATTTATGGGGTTTGTATATTTATATTTTAAAACAATATAAAAAGTCTTTAAACAGCATACAAAAACATTTCCAGAGTAATTGGGAGCGTATATATGTCATGGACGTATTATGGCACTGGAAAAGAAAAATCATTAATAGCTCTGAGACATTTAAAGTATGTAAGGCTCTTTTTCTTTACAGTCTTATTCTAACATTATATTACAATATTGTTACAGCAAGTCAATGTTATGTTACTGTAAGTAATCAAACCCTAATAACATTTAAGAGTATTCAAGCATATCTTGGAATATTTCACTGCAAGTCTACTATGAAGTGAAGTAGAATCTGAAAAACTGAATGGGAGAAGTTATAGGTATTCTTATTTAAGACCAAATTTGATATAATTCAGACTAAACTTGGCATTTAAAACAATTTCCCTTTCTTACAGTTCAGTGAGAGGCAGTAGTATTACAGTACCTTCAAGACCATGTATATGAGAAAGGAAAATCAAGGAAAAGCCAATATCAAGAAATGATGTATCTACATTTTAATGACAGAAAAATACATGAAAGAACCTTAAAGTTGCATTGAGATGCAAGCATCTAGGCTACTATGGAGCTCAGGACAAACAAACCCTTCAGCATAACCGAGCTGCTTTGGGCAAGCCTCCATCCCATACAGTGCTCTCGCCTACTACGACCCATCTGCAACCAAGCTGGCTTGAAGTCATCCAGGTTGGTCTGCACTACTCTGTAGCCAACAACAGGTCTACCTTAAACTCTTATGCCCTGACTCTGGCATGTAAAGGATCAAATTGCTAGTGTACCAATTAACCTTTTGCAATTTAAAAAACAGGGTGAAACTGTTTATTTTTATACACTTAATGGCCATATTACTCTCACATTTGATTAACAGTTTTTAAGCATGCATTCATTCTGTGGTTTGAAATTCATGAACCTTCACTAACTTTCCTGAGAAACAGGGTATTTTGTCAATGTAGAGACTGCAGACTTGCACTTAATTGCATGCAAGCAGCTGAGAACATGAGGTGCAAGAAAACAACTGCAATAATCAAATGCACACACGGAAAGAAAATAGAGGAACCATTGTCCTGTCTTTCCTGTGTGTTCCCATAAAGGGATGTAAGTGCTGAAAGCAAGAAGGGGAGAGAGGAAATGCTGGCAATATTTACTTTCCTTTTCTCAGTCTCTCACTTGTTTACATCATATCCTGTATGGTTGGTTTCCAGATAAAAATTACATTTTCTGCTATGATTTCAGCCTATGTTCCTTACCAAGCATAAAGTAATAAACAGTGAGCTCCCTCTTTTAAATATATTTCTATTTCTTTCCAATGTTTATCAGGCACTGAAATACACAGCAGTTATTTTGAGGCCTAGCTCAGGAGGGAAGAAAGAAGAGTTATTGTCTTTTACATCCTTTCACATGTAAACAAACAATGATGCAATATGTTATTTTATTCCTATAGCAATTTATTTTTGATTATTTAAAGCAACTTTGATAAAGCATCAAAAAGTTCCACCACTAATTGGACTTATAGACAACAACTTAAAAAAAACTCAGATAAAACATATGTGATAGAGGTGGCTAGGATGACAAGTTACATTGTAAAGCCATCTTACAACAGGAGACTAGAAGAGATTGGCTTGTTCAGTAAGTTAACATGAAAACTAAGAGAGCAGTCAGTATATCTCTACAAATTCAACTGGAGGATAAACACCAGAGTGAAAGAACAGTCCTTTAAGTTGAAGGAAAATGGCAACCCAAGGAGAAACTTACATAAATTTGTCACAAATAAATACAGGTCAAAAGACAGAATAAAGTTTTTTATCATAACCATAAGACTCTGCAGCAGCCTTCCCATATAGATAAAGGGAAACAATCCATTCTAAAGCAAAGCTCCATGGCAGGCATTTTTTGATGTTGTTGAATCCTGCAACCAGAGAATTAGTCCTACTGATCCAAGAAGTTCCTACTAGCTTTGCAACCACAAAATTGTACCAGTTCCAGTGGTCTCAAATATCATCATTACAACTCAAGAGCAGTACCAGTTTGCCAGCTAAAGTTACACACAGGAATGATAAGGCCACAGTGCATTCTTTGCAACAACCTTTAATGCTAAAGATACATAAGCATAAATAAACAAAAGATAAACTTTTTTCGGAAAACAGATCTCAACCATGCTTACATGTTGCTGAACTAAAATGCCACCACTTGGGAAGGAGAACTTGCAGTCATCTTTGGAAGCTCTCTCTAAACACTTTGACTCTATGCACATGGGCATTCAGAGCACTAAAAAATGTTTGGGCAACATCTGGAAGGGTCTTGAGAACAAAGCATCTTGCTGCTATGAAAATCTTTCATATTGCCACAGCCTGAGTACTCTCTACTGTTCTTGTCTCCATGTCTCAAAAGGACTTAGAGAAAGCCAACTTCAATGGCCAAGGCAGTGGAAGCACTGAAAAGCCAGGGACTTCAGTTTGAATAGAAGGATGAGGGAGGAGGATACAACTGAAATTTTTAAAAGATCTTGAAGGTTTCAGATATAATGAATGCAAATATTATTAACCAGGTCCAGCAAACTAGAATTCCCCTGAAAAATCTAATAGAGTACTTTAAAAGATTAAAGTATTTTACACAACAGGCAGTGAACCTCTGTGACTTACTGCCTCAGGAAACTGCAAAACATTTAGTATCAGTAGGTTCAAAGAGGGGTTAGACAAATTCATGAACATTAGTTCCATAAACAGAAACTAATGGGACTAGGCAGCGAGAGACACTCTAGCAGCCCTGATACAACTGGGATTACAGACATGCAAGATGGACTGCAGAAAGCAGTCTACATGTTCATATGTGCTCCCAAAATTTATCTCCTCTTGCCCCATCTGAAGAAGTGGCCTAGATGAACACCATTCTAATTCAGTATGGCATTATTTATCATGTGCTCCACATAGCCATTTCATATTATAAGGTCTGACCTACGTGCTAAAAAATATTCTAATTATTTAGTCAGTGGCCTGTGCTCCCCGTGTAAGAAATGCTGGATAACCAGTAGAGTGCTCACAGACTGGAGCAAAGACTACTCCAGGCTGTGCTCCTGAGCAGGCCAAACTACACCACCACCCGTTCCCACCTCAGATCTCAGTGGCTGCCTGCTCAATTCCTTGGCAGGGGCCTTCACACCAGCCCTAGAGTGGACAGGAATCGCAGCTCAAAGAGAACTTCAGTTAAATGTCATGCAAGTCCATTAAATGAAAAAATATGAGCAAGTCAGTCTCCAACAGAAGTAAGCGGCTGATAAGCTTGCCCAAAGACAAACATATAAACCAGGTGTTGCCAGATTGACAATTTATCTCCAGAAGTCTGTAAAATCTAAACAAAGAAATCCAAAGTCATGCAGCAAAGAAGGATGATTTAATAAATTACATTATTATTCTGCATTAAGTCCACCACCTTCAACCGTGTACTCATCAAGCATATACATGGATCTGCAAGTGGCAATCTGGCTAGAGTACTATAAAAAATCAAGATATTTATATTTGTTAATGTTATATGTTCATTATATTCCTTTTCACCAAAACTGATCAAACAAGAGACATGATAAAAAAACACATTCCTGCAGGTCTGAGTCTAAATGGCAAGTAAAATGCTTATTGCTATATAATTATCACACCTATAATAACTGTAGACTTAAGTAAAACATAGCCTGAATAATGCTATAACCTATGAAACAGGTTAAGAAAGATTTCCTTAAAGCCAAAAATGTACGGTCATCTTATATCAGAAGTGGTAAATTGGGAGAGAGATGTTTTTTCAAGTGAGTTTGAACGGGAAGGCATGTGCCTTTGAAAAGCTTCCAAGTTTTAAGTGCAGATCCAAAAAAAGAGTATCTTTATTTTCCTATAGTCTACTTATTGTAAACATTTCTGCACACAGAATAGTAATTCCTCATGGAGAAAAAAAAAAAAAAAGGAAAAATTAATAACACTTTTCTGGCAAGACTTTTTATTATTTTGATTCATATTTATTTATTATTATAATACATTTGAAACTATGAAACCAAGTTTCTGACCTAATCTGAAATCATGCTTTTATGATAAAAATGGGACATCAGTCAATATTAAATTCTATTTAAACTGCTGAGTTTGTACTATGAAAAATAAGAGAGGTTTCCTGGTTAAAACATGAGTTTAAGAATAGAGAGATGATAGTTGTTGGAGGCCCTGGCTGTTTCCCTGAAGCCAAGCCTTCAATTGTCTTCTCTTCAGTTATTAAAAGAATTCCTACAATCCAACATCATTTTTCAGATGAAATACACAATTTACTTTTTTACTGCTTTCTCTGGGTAAAATAAACCCAGACAAAGAGGATATGGCCTTGGGCCAGTCTCTCCCTCAAGATGGGTGTGCAATTTACTCTTTGAAAGTGCTACACATGACTTTGTGCTTATGAAATGTCAGGTCATCTGACCAGGTACTTATTGGATGTATTGAACACACATATTGTGCTATTTATGTTTACTTTCCAGTAATCTCAAAGTATTTTACAGAAATCCAAAATACTACATTGGTTTAAAGATGTGGGCACACCTAGCATGTATATATTTGACCAGGGTTCAATTGCAAAATTATTCTTGGTTCCCCTGTCATTATATAATCTGATAAAATCACTTATGACCACATAGACCTCCAGATCATTTCCCTTGATTTCAGAGGCATTTGGAAGAACAAATCAGATGGGGTGTGGTGTCTCGGTGACAACTATCTTATTTTTAAATTGTGACATGTTTTCATGTTTTCTTGAAACCCTCTTTGACAAAAGCATAAGTTCTGCTTCCTACTAACTAGGTCAAGAAAAATTATGAGGATGTCTTCCTTCCTCCTGCAAATCATGAAGGAAATGGTTTGTAAAACAAACAAAAATTGTCAAATACTTACAAATTCTTTTAGTGATTAGTTAATAGAGATAGCTTTATTGAGTTCTTTATGACTCTTCACAGTAGGTTTTGATTATGACCTTCCAAGTCAGTTATCCAGACATTTTTTTCAGGCATAAGGATACAACCCACAATTTTCCATTTCAAATGAAAATAATTCCTTAAGGACATGGAGACAGACTTTGGGTTTTAGGGCATGACTAGTATTGTGTGAACATGTAATATGCGAAATACAGGAAAGGGTGGGGTACTCTATAACTTGTCCCCCACATATTTGTATGTCTGTGTGTCTGCTGTATTTATGTAGGTATCAATTAATATTTGACATAAAGTGTTGAAATCATAAAAACACTACCTGTCAGCTATTGCAATGAATCTATCTTAATTCAAAAATATATCAACAACAAAATACTGGCTTTGTTAGTCAAGCAGATTCACACACAGAAGGGAAACTTGTCTTAAGTCAGGCCCTGGTCTGGGAAACTTAAATTCAGTTGTACCTTGGCAGTAGACTTCATAAATGCTTGAACAGGTCTTCCAGTGCCTCAGTTCCTCACCTGTAAAATGAGACTAAAATCTTGATCTCACAGCCATGTCAGAAATTTACTTAAATTTCTGCAAAGCAAATAAAAATGCACAGAATTGGGAAACAGATGTTGAAAGACTCAGATTGAACAAACAAGATCTGTCACACAATTGTTACCACATCTGAACAATGTGTTTTACAAAGAGTTTAGCTCCACAGCCAGGAAATTCATTAGGTTTTCAGCTACAGAGTTTCTATAGTCAATGCCATAGAAATCATGTTTATAATATTGTGTTAAATGGGCACAGCACTAAATGTCATTGTAATGCCATTGGCTCAGCACAAAGTGGCATAACAGAAGCAGTCTTTTTTTCAGGTCATTTCTTCAGATATGAGAGAAAGATTTTCAATCCACAGAACATTGTTGAGAGCCAGAATCTTAAAAGACATCTGCACTTTCAAAGGTCTCCCTTTGGATGACTTCTTTAGGAGAAAGAGAGTGACATAATGGCCCAGTGAGGCAGCCGTAACTTTGCGGTGGATGTGCTTAGACCTTGTTTTTATAATGAGCTCCCTAAAGAAAACCAAACCACTTTAAAACCCAAAATAGCCAGGAAGACTGGAATACTTAACTTTTTTAAATACAGGAAATTCAAAGTGACTAGAGGAGATGGAATATAAATTAAAGGGATTTATACACATCTTCCACTGGCCCACTGCATCCTTGCAGGTATTTTGCTTCCAGGTTAGGTGGCAGTAGATTCAGTGGATTTCTGATTTGCATCAAAACCCCTCTCTTCCCTCTGTTCCCAGGGAGGTTTGCATGTTCCCTTTGAAGGTCACCTGGCAGCTCCTCACTGCATCAGGTTCTTCCCTCGACAATCTGCAGCCTCCCTGCTGTGTGTTTGGGCTTCATTCATGCAGCATGCAAGATGTCCCAGAAACCTTCCCTCCCCTGCACCAGTTCCACAATCACATCATCTTAAAAGAACTTGATATGCTTATGAAAAAAGGTCAAGTGAAAAAAAAGATACTTTATATAGAAAGAAAGGCAAAGCACAATGTTATTTTACTCACCTATGAGATTTTATTATTAAATTTAATGCTATCATACATCTGGCTTTTTCCAAACACATCCTTGTTTTTTCACTCAAGATCTTGCTCTGGCAGGGTTTAAGAATTTTGCACATTTGCTTAGGATTTCCAGATGTCCTGCAGCCTGCTCCTTACTAGAATGCAGGACTTCCAGAAATGACACTCATGCCCAGTGTGCCCTTGCAGATCACCTTTATAATGCATCCATTAAAGACTTGATGGCTTGACACATGACATTAGTGCACAATAAATCCAACCCATCCTGAAAGTCCTAGGAGGAAATACAGAAAATAGCAATAGGAGAAACCTTTATAGTCATGAAAAGGCAATGTGCTAACAAGCCCCCTCACTTGTTCAAGTTGGACATCTTCTCTGTCCCAGTATTCTACCTTGCAAAATCTGAACACAAACAAGATCTACCAAGCACAAGCTATGTGAAACCTAGGTCCAGGGCAGATCCAGGAATAGTTCACAGCAGAAAGAGAGCCCAGTTTAAGCTTCAGAAGACCATCCAGGTCACTGTAGGCATGGCAGCGGCAGTGGCCTGTAGTGCCCAGCATTTACACTAAATGATAGCCCCTCTGCCAGCACAGAGTGACTACTGGTTGTCACAGAATCATAGAATCACAGAATGGTTTGGGTTGGAAGGGACCTTAACGATCTAGTTCCAACCCCCTGCCATGGGCAGGGACACCTTCTACTAGACCAGCTTGCTCAAAGCCCCGTCCAGCCTGGCCTTGTTGATGTGATACAACAGATACATGGGAGCTGCAGCTGAACTGCTCAGAAGTGACACATGGGCCAGGAGTCACTATTTGGCTATTTCTCTTTGATCTGTCGATTACCCCTCAATTATTCTTGGATTAAATGCTGAAAAATGCAGTATCAAAGAATTTAAGTATAAAATAATTGTTAAAAAAATGTTAGGAAAAGACCAGGCTGTTGACATTGGCTTTCACATGCTGCAACTTTATTACATCAGAGAATTGAGATACTATAAATATATTTAAGTGCTGAACTCATTGCAGTTTCCGGTATTGAAGGCAATAAATACCCCTCACTGTGATAATAAACACAGAGGCCATGAGTATTTATGATCTGCAGGAGACATTGATGCCAAATATGCTGTGAAAACCAAAATAGGATTAATGATATTTTACTGAAAATTTAAAAAACCCATAAGAGTGGGGAAAAAAAAATGGTGGGCCTTTTTATATGTTGATGATTGCTATATGTATAATTTATAAGTGTAATAAAAGCATTTGGAATATCATGTTTCTTAACAACTCATCACTGGGTTAAGTTTTCACTGATTCAGGAGATAATGGTGAGAAAAATCAGGTTACTGTAGATTTTCAACATAATAAGTGTTGTATTTGCAAAGTTCTTTACAGTCATGATCTAAGCTACAGCACCCAGTGCAAGTAAAGACTGAGAATTCACATTTTGACACATATTAAGGTAATGCTCAGAGATGTAACTCCGCATTCTCTGCATTGCAGTACTGCCTCTACTTACAGAACTGCCCTTTTTAATACCCAGAGTAAGTGGCAGTCTCTATAACACAGCATTCAAAGTGCTACAGCAGGTGATTAATATGGGTGATGTGTTTAGAGAAGTCCTATCTTGTTTCTGCCTTCCTTCCAGCTCCTTGTTTCTTCATGTCCTGGGCTACACAAGGAGGCTCCATTATTTGCCAACTCCCATGCAAGAAGCGCACGCTGTCCCTTCTGCGCATGCATGGGGCATCCAGGCACAACTTGGTGGGATGACAGCTCTCTAGAAATAACGGTTGGCAATACATACTTCACTGAAGTAACATCACGTGAACTGTCTGAGGAGAATCACGGACTCTGGCAACTCTGTAAGAGTCAGAATTCAAAATCCCTTTATTGCCAATACAAGTGCGTTTATAAATCATCCTAGCAACTGATCACACATAAACAGAAGGCTTGATTGGTTACATGCATTCTTCACACACTTTTTACATGCTTAAGACTAACATTTGATTGGTTATTACCCCCTGTCCATAATACACCCAACAACTCATTGGCTACAATTTAGTTACTGCTATCCTAAGGCCTATTGGTTACTATCATTATCTATTAATAAGCCTGACAAGGCAGAACTAGTAGCATTACTTTGTTTAGCAAGCCAACAACGAAGCTTTACTAAAAGAATTAATTTGACTAAATAAATCATAATCTTAACGACATACAAACTACAATTCACAGAATAACATAAGATTTGTATCCTCTTCTGGAATCTGTTAAAATTGAGATTCACTGGCTCCTGGTGGAGGCAAGCCTGATGATCTAAGATGATGAAATCAGGGAAGGGATGTCCAGGTGGTCAGGATCCTCCAAAGAAATGCACAGAGACTCTCGGAATGGTCTCATGTTCTTTGCTGGGATCCACCTCGGGCCGTTTTCGTGGTTGAGGTTACCAGGTCCAATCATGCGCTGCCTGCAGTTGCTGGGAGAAGACCTGGGGGGACCCTCCAGGGTAAAAGGGGTCTGAATCTTTGTCCCCACTATCATCTGGCTCGCTATAATCCGGGCAGTAACCCGCTGCGAATGCTCCAACGGATTGCAAAGGTACTATCTAATCTCATCTCCAACTTTGTCTTTTTCAAATCCAGTTGCTATTCTTCAAACTTGCCACTTGCGTTGGGAGAATAAATATGGCTGCCTCATTGTTGGTAATATTCTGCATTACACTCTGTGGTAAGCTCAGTCAATAGAGAAACAAGTCAGACAACTTCTAAGTCAGACATCTAAGACAGAAACAACTGTGGTGCATTTCCTACCCAAACTCTTTAAAAAGACCACAAAATGAGATCACCCTATGGTGACCTGGCTTTGGATGAACTCTATTATTTCAAAATATATTTCTCCTGCTGGTGTGAGAACCCAGATTTCAATATTTCCTTCACAGCAGGCTGAATGAGTATGTTTTGAGTCATAATGCCCAGCAGACTGACAGCAGGAAGTCTTGCTGATGGGATACACAACTTTTATTTGCTTCCTGTGAACATGCATTTGTTTTCTCTTAAAAGTTTTCACAGAGGCAGTATCATAAAGCTCACGAGCGTATGTGCTTAGATGTGCATGCACGGCAGAATGGCTTGAGTCAAATTGTTAAATGTTCAGTAGCTTGAGAAGCCCTCTCTGTATTAAAAAACCTTTCATCTGGAAATCCAGAAGTGATGTCGTGGTTGAGATAATCAGGTGTCTCAGATGTTGTATCCATCAGCAACAACAGCGAGTGCACCAAACAGATTGCAGGTTAAGGCCTTCCATCTTTGATGTGCAGTCTGTAAAACCTAACTGACAAAATCTTAAATCTTCTTAAAAATGATTTCCAGGACAATGAAATTCATCCACCTGTGTAGTGGTTTGAGCTGGGTTAGCAGACAACTACCGCAGATGGTCACGAGCAAAAGGCAGACTTGTTAGGGGAAGAACAAAATCCATACATTTATTACAGACACTAACAACACGTAACAAAGTAGGACAGTGAGAAGCATTGTCACATCTTGAGAACACCTTCCCCTCACCTATCCCTTCTTCCCGGGCTCAGCTCTGCTCCCGATATCTCTACCTCCTCCCCCCAGTGGTGCAGGGGCAGGGGATGGGGGGTGCAGTCAGTGCTGCCACTTCTTCCATCTTTGGTGGGGGGGAAGGGTTCTGGAACTTTCTCCCCCTGCTCTGTCATGGTCCCCCTCTCCCAGAAGACAGTCCTCCACAGGACTCTCTCTCCCACGGGCCGCAGCCTTTCCCGAGCTGCTCTGGTGTAGGACACCCCTGCATGCTGCAATCCTCCCAGCACTGAATTAGAGCAATGGGATCTACTTTTTCCCACAAGACCCCGGCCTTCTTCGGGCACAGACACCTTGATCATCCAGGTGAAAACAAACACAGACCACAAATCAACATCTGCTCCACCGTAGATCTCCATGGGTGGCAGGGGGGGCCGCCCTGCCGTCTCACCACAGGATACAGGGGGGTCTCTGCTCCGGCACACCTCCCCCCTCCTTTCTTCCTCCGTTCCTCCACTGACCTTGGTGTTCATGCAGCTGCAGCAACTCCTCCTCACAAGTCCCACTGCACGTCACCACGTCCCTTCTTAAATACGTTATCACAGAGACGCAGCTGATTGGCTCAGTTTCCAAACAGAGGCAGAGCTGACTTGGAGCTGGGGGAGCTTCAAGAAGCTTCTCACAGGGGGAGGCCCCTGCAGCCCCCTCCCCTGCTACCAAACAAAAAACCCCACCACTCACTCAACCCAGGACACCCTGGTGAAAGATTAGCACTGAGTGTGGCAATAAATCCCACTCTGATTTCTGCAGGCTGAGCTCCAATTTAGGGACATACAGATAAGATAGCTGAATACATTTTCCTGCATTTGAGAGAGGTTCATTGCAAAAAAAAAAAAAAAAAAAAAAAAAATTAAAATGCCTTAGCTTGTTAGTGGGCTTCTTTTCTTCTTTCTTAAGTTAGAAAGTTCCTTTTCTTCCTCCATCACCAAAGCAAGGGGAGTGATCAGTGCTGTGAACATACTTGGTATAGCAACAAGAGGAATCATTGCAGTTCCTGGCTGACCAGACCAGATTACAGAGCAGTTACAGCTGAAATAATGCTCTAAAAAAGGCCTGCAAACGCAGGATATCTTTTTATTTCAGGTTCCACAGTTGCTTCTCTGACTTATTTGAGTACCCTGTTAGGGTGTGCTCAATTCAATATGCAGATGTACAAAAAGGCTCAACAGTCTAAAGACCTTTATATCAACATGGCTCTATTCATGCTGGCAGTTAAAACTACATTTACTTGTGTCTATAAGGCTGCAGCACAGAGACTTTCTCTGATTTACAAGTCACCCTCTTTTTTCCCCATCAAAGAATTTTGACCTCATTGATGTCCTAATATCAGGACCAGCATGACGTTTTAAAAGAAGTCAAGTTTTGGCATCTTCAATAGCAAATAGATGTGTTGGAAAATGCTTGCAAAGCATGAAATTTCCTATTTTTTCCATGAACTGTTAATGCAAAACTAACCAAACAGAATTTCAGCAAACTTTCAGTAAGCACATTTTTGGCTGAAGAACAAACAAAAGAAATTTTAAACAAAGCATTAATTTCCCCACTTTTTGGAAAATCATAAGCACCTGAAAACAGGCACTCATAATGAAAGCTCCTCCTGCAATGTTTGTACAGTAACTATAGTGCAGCTACCACAATACTATAAGATAGCCACTAGATAATTGCAGCTATTATGTCCCATTACAAATATTTACCACACTCTGGGCAACAAAAATTGCTATCTCAACGGATCCTGACTTTCCATGAGGAAAATAATTACCTTTTGCTCTTGGACAACTTATGGAACAAAACCCCAGCATCATTATTTACTTTTAGTTCAGAAAGCATAAAATTGTATCATACAGCATTTTTTCATCCATGAAACTGTTGTATTGCTAAGAATTGGAAGATAATACAAATATTTTTCTAGAAGGTAAAATTAGTGAGCAAAGTTGAGTATTTCAAACAATTTACTGTGATTGCTGTAGCTGATTTTGCTGCTAAATTCCGTAACCTCAGATCACACTTTCTTCTCATACTGTGCACCAGGTACCAGAGGTGACACCATCCAAGGACAGAAAACTGTCCTGAGCTTGTTTAGCCCCCAGGGGACATTCAGCCTGACCACTGGTGCCTGTGCAGGGAGCTCCCTTGCAGACTGGCTCTTACAGCATCCAGGTCATTCTGCATCTCCTTCTGGAGCTGAAGAAAAATCTACAGCTGAGGAAAAAGCTGAATAAGTCAATTACAAATTTTTGACAGGCAATGGACTTCTGGTTTTCAAACAGTCCAAACCCAGACCAAGGCACTTTGGCAGTGGCAGTGGCCCATCTTCCCCTTGCCTACAACCACTTTGTCTCACTTCCACACAACACTCACATCACAGATCTGTTTTTCAAGAAACCAGTAGAGCTTGGACATGTTTCTCCCCATTTGGCACTCTTCTTGCCCTGTCTTTCTTACTGTGCTGTTTCCAGTCAGTCACTTGAGGAAACTCAGGTTCACAGCTGATGTTAAAGACATGACTTAATTGGAAAAGATAATGAAACCATGTTAGAAAGTGCCTGATTAGCAGACTTTTAAAGATCTAGTACAGCACTTGTGAAAGTCCAAGACTGCTTTAGTCTAAATGCACACACTTTGGGTTTCATCATTTTAGTGTATCTCTGGTGCAGAGTGAGCTCTGGTTTTCTATCTGAATTGTAATAAAAGCCTTCTTTCTTTTCATCCATACCCACAAATGTACAAGTCTCTGATTTATGAACTAGGACTAGATTACCTGGATAGAAGCAAGCACAACTTCTACAACTGAATGAGTCAAGCTCGGCGAGGCTGTTCCTCCCAAGTCATTCTGTGGTTGAAAGCCAAAGATAAATCATGAAATAATAGTGACCACTCTACCTTCCACATTGCTCAGCAAATGTGCCATGTCTCACGCAATCAAGCTTCTGCCAAAATACAACCTTAGCTCAAACAAATGCATCATTTTAACTCTATTCAAAGCCTTCTCCACTTTATTACTGCTAACTCTATATTGGCTTGCAAATGTTCTTCCAGTGCCTTCCAATTACACCTATAAGAGATGTATTTTGTATACTTTGTTTGTTTTCCACACAGGAACTCACCTACTACTTGAAGTGCACTGCCTGGCTTTTAGGTAATATATAATGTATTGCCATATCACACAGGAAATAGTGAATAGCCTCGAAGACAGCCATCTATAATACAAGACCTTAAATATTGCAACAACAAAAGATGAGCTAATGATTCGGAAATTCAGTGAGATGAACCAAACAACAAATTTCTTACAAAACTACTCTTCTTCATCCGTAATTATTAATATCTCATATTGCTAATGCCTGATCCCTTCTGGAAAAAAAAAAAAACAAAAACATAGTCCTATATATCAAAATAATTTTTATTAGTATTATCATTATCGTAACAAATAGAGATAGCAAATGAATTAATCAGCTATCGGCAACCCTCTATGTTGTTGCCGCATCACTTCTCTGTTTCACATACATGTTTTTCTCAAGGAGAGTATTTCCGTATAATGGATGTACTTTAAATAATGTAATATTTTATGCTTCTAACAGTTTGTTCAAATATTGTGAACCTTTCTCAAGAACTTCATCAAATTGAATTAAATTTCTTTATTGGCATCAATAAGAAAGAAAGAAAGATGTGATCTGTAAAAATACACGTTTATTTCCATTTCTTTTATCTTGTATTGTACTTGGTTAAGTTTTATAAAAACATTGCTTTATCATGGTGATAAGACCGAATTAATTTAGTTGTCATGCAGCTATAGATCAGATAGACAGTGCCACATCCTTGAAATGTAGAAAAGTTCACACCCACAGAGGAATGGCTAGACAGTATATATCTATATCTGCCTCAAGGAGAAAATCTTAGGGTTTTGGTACATTTTGAATGAAACTAATTAGTGTAGGAAATAACAAACTGGTAACAATTATGTTGTGGCCTTATAAATCAATTATATCATCATTCTCTATTTTCTTTGCTCAAACAGAACTATGATTCACTCATTGCAGAAGTATTACTTTTCACCACTTTCCTCTGTTCCAGTTGAACATTTTACAGATGTGATATACATCACTTAGTCATTCTACCTGCCTTTCTGTTACACCTCAGCAGGTGACAGGCTAATAATTTCATCTTTTCTTCCCGCTTATGAAATGTGCATATAGAGAACAGTGGAGGATTTTGTTCAGTACATCAGTGACAGAAGCAGGGAAATAGCCTTTTCTCTCAGTCAGCAGCTACACAAAATGCCCTTATGGCAGTGGTCTGAAGTTAATGAGATGACATAACTGGGTACAAATGATAACAAAGTGTTAAACAGGATTGTAAGGAACTGCTGTCTTCCCATGAGATCACCAATATGGCTCTGTAAGCATCTTGGAAACAGAGCAATATCAAATTGGATTATACTGAAATAGTATCCTGCCTCCAGGGAGACAGAACACTGTCAGAGTCTTCACAAGGAGAGATAAGAAAAAGTCATCCTTGATATATATGTTCACCAGCTGGAAATAGCAGCACACTGATTTAAATGATTGCTGTGCTGTCACTAGGACTCTGGCCAACAAGGATTATGTTTGTGACCTATCCTGAATACATGTGGCATGCCAATTAAAAAAAAAAAAAAAAAAAAAAAAAAGGAAGATAAAGGATCCAGGTAACAGGAGGTTTTTATAAGCAGGATCCTTAACTCAAACAACAAAGTCCTATACCAAGTTTGAACTGAATATGTGTGAGAGCTGAATTTCTCAGCCTGGGCAAATTCATTGTTAATGAGAATAGCAGGAAGCCACTACAGAGCTAGTGACCTCAGGGAAAATTGAAAATTCAATTAAAATGAATTGAAAATGTGGGAAGCAAGTAATAACTCAAAAAAGATGAACCAGCTCCTTAACTGAGGTGAATCATCATTGTTAGACTGAAGGGTCTGGCTGAGTTGATGTATACACGCTGCAGACCAGGCTCCTGGCAGGAAGCCGGAGGACACCCAGTGGCACTCACCACTGACTTAGGAGGTAGGCCGTGTCTTGGCCAGGGAAATCGGAGGAGAACTGGGAGCTATAACACAGCAACATGAGAACTGATTCATCTACTTATTTATCCAATACCTACATAAGTCATGGTTGTAGAAGCAAGTGGTATTTAGTCACTTGCAGAATGACACAGCCTGGCAAAAAATGCCAAGGAGGTTGCTCTTTCACATATTCTCTCCCACTTCTAACTGAGCCACAGCTTTCCCAAAATGAATTGGTTCAGCAGTCAGTGTATTGGAAAATTACAGTGATCATGAGAATATCCTGCTGCTCTGATTTTATCCTGAAGCTGTAATCCTATATGGATTGTGCCCAGGAACGACTGGTGCTTGAGAGGAACAGAAGACCCCTTCAGGTCTATAGTTCTTTTACTATCTAATGATCCCCTCATGAGGCAAGATTCACTGGAAGAGTCGGATGTTCCTTGTCACTTCTGCTGGGCTCAGCAACTGCTAGCCTGGTGTCAGTGAAGAGAGGAGGCTCTTTGCTGTGGGAATCGCTCCAGTAACAAGGAGATGGTCCTTTCCCACTTCCAGGACAGTCCCAGGCAAAGGAGAGTGAAGGAGCCACATTCCTGCCCAGCAGTCCCCTGAGCTGGTCTCCTCTCCAGAGACTATGAGCCTGCCACTGCCAGCGAAGGTGCAGCCTCACAGTTGGCAATTTTATTTTAGAGAATAAGCCAATGGCCAATGAATCCTAAGACCAAAAGGTCCACAGGGCAGAACAAAATTCAGGTTTCATCTGGCTGCCACAGCCTGATGCCAAGCTCAGCCAAACCATCACGCTCTGCCTGTAAATCACCCTCCTTGTCAACAGTACTGTAGTTAATATTAGTTATTGCAAGGATTAGAAATAGTTACTCATAATTAAATGCACAACACATTAATCAGCAGCCTGTTAGCAAATTTTTCAAGAATTAAAAGAAAGTTAAGGTGACATTGACAGATACAGTTCCCACTTGCTAAGTACTACTACTTGCTCATGATGCTTATACAGAGCCTGGCAAGCTTATATACTTATGAATTTATAAAATTTGTCCCCTCCCAAAATCCCCAGTTGAATGGAACAGTAAAGACCTTGTTGAAAGAAGTTCATTCTAGTAGCAAGGGTTTCAATAGACATATGTCTGATAAAAATTGTATATGTATGTTGTTTCAGTTTATGTGGTTTGTACACAACCTATTTTACCTTTTCAGTTACCCTGTGAAAATCCTTGGATTACTACACATTATTGTGGAACGCAGTTCACATCCTCTGACTGATATGCTTCCAGGTTAGAAGAGAAATATTCCTATGTTTATGGATAATCATTCTTAGTCCACTCAACTCTTACCACATATTTTTAGATTCTAACCTGCTCTTGGATCAGGATATGTCTGAACTTCCTCTATAATTTTGTAAACTCCCAGTCATACTTTTCTATGTGCCAATCCCAACACTAGAGGTTTGTTCCGTGTTTTGTTTTGGAAACACCTAATTAATAATTATCTGGGGCATCAATAAACCCTGAGTTGCACAAATGAAAATTCACATCCTCTTACTCTCTGACTCAGCCTGTTTCTTTGTTTTGGAAAATGCAGCAGACCTTCTGAGGGACAGGTAGATATTTGTCTTTTTATTCATAATTAACTAAAATATCACATAGAATAAAGATAAAAACTGGAAGGAATAAGCTGAAACTACAATAGAAGCAAATATAAGGCAGAGCGTTAAAACCCCCAGTGTTTCTGTGACCCCAGATGCATTAAATGTCTCCTCTTGCAAGCAGAAGTAGTCAGGGTTTTGTCCAAAACTCTTTCTCTCCAAACATCCTGTCATTACATACAACTCATCCTTTATATGATCAGGGAAAAAAGACAAGCAGGATTGTATCGTTACGTGCAAGTTAGAATCACTCCTTGCACTTAACCAAGTGTGAGTAACTATAAATTCATATAAGAGAGTCTGTGTAAGAGAATAACTGTTAAGTAAGTCACCATAAGTGTTTCATTGTTCTAGAAAGACATCAGATACAAGTATAGTGTTTCAATAAAAACCTGTGGGTTTTTTCCTGAAAACCAGTTCTCCTGCATCAGGATGGGAGTTACTACCACAGAGGTCAATGGAATTTATTCCCATCCTATGCTGGAATACTTAAGGCAACAGGTCTCTCCTCCTGCTCTCCCTGGTGCAAGGTTTATCAAGAGCATAATAGCCGCAGGCCTTATTTTTCTGCTAAAACATTAAATTGACTTCCGAGGGGGTTACTCCCATCCTGTGACAGAAAAACATCATCCCCAACAGTTTCTGTGTTGAGCAGGGAGGGGCACTGTATTTTCTCCAGGAACATCTTAGTTTAAAAGTCAGCAGCACTGCTGGTATCAGTCATCATTTCCCACTTCCCATGGAAGAAGAGCTCCTTCTCTCAAGGGATTGGTGAATCCCTTTTGCTCCTTTCTGTGCTGCAGCATACTTTGGGCAAATCCACTGTTAGGCTGGGTGCACACATGGTCTTCCCCATGCTGGGGAACCCCCCTCTCCCCAGACCACCACTCTGTCCAGGAGGCACCTCTCTAAAGAGCAGAAAGCTGCAAGCCTTGCTGACTCCGCAGCCACACATTTAAAGATAATTGTTCTGCTGATTTCTTTTCAGTAGCAGATTGAGACTCCCAGCCTAGGGGGTGGCTTTGGGCTTTGCAACCTGGCTGACCTGCAGCACTTGCCTATCTCCCTGATTTACTTGCTGAAGCAAAATGGGAGGGGCTGCAAACACAAGTGCTATGTGTCTCCTGTAGGCTTTCTAAGCAGATCTACTCCCACCACTCTCAGGTTTTGATCTGTCAATGGAAACACCTACATTTCCCTAAGATGAAGAAGTATGGGGCATCTAGGTACCTGGCGATGCTTTGCAGTCCACTCAGAGCTCCAGGCACTCAAACACTGCAATCCAGAAGGCTTTTACTGTCTCTTGCCTTTCATGTCCAACCAAAAACAGTCCAAGTTTTCCAAGATAGTGCCACAGATTATTCTGGAGCAAAGACACCCACCACTAGTGGGATAACTGCTTCAGAAAGGAACAGCTGTATTACACACGTGTATACATGCACACAGTCATTACCCACTAGTAGAGCATAAATAAAAGTACATTTATTATCTCTGGACCCAAATTATGTTGAATAGTGTCATGAGAAATCTAACCTAATTTTGCAGCTCTAGGAGACTGATGGATGAAGAGATAAGCAGACAGAGCAGCCAGCAACAGCAAAATATTCTAACTAAACCATGGCCATATATGAACCAAGGACCTAACTGCTCTCTCTTGATTTCTTTCGGACTTTCCCAACTAAATCCTCACCTGGGATTCAGTTTTGCTATTTTTCCCTCAGCTTCTGACCCAAGGTGTCCAACTGAAGATGTGAGACACGCCTCCTGCCATCACCCCCACTGAGTTATCCCCATGGCAAACATGGAGTATTACCCTGGGTCAGACAATGTCATGGCCTTTACAAGGCCTCTGTTTCCTTCTCTGTTGTTTTCAGGGACCTAGTCTTCAAACACCCTTTTTCGCTCTGAACTTCAGTTTGAGATAATATGAGAGTCACAGAATGCTCTTGCTTTTCTTCCTTTTTTTTCCATCTCATTAATGGCCAGGACACTGCCACTGTCTTTCAATAATTAAAAAAAAAAAAAAAAAAAAAAAAAAAAAAAAAAAGTCACACTTTTCGATGTATCTGCTTGTCTCTTATATGCAAAAAGACCTTTGTTAACATATATAAAGCTGAACGGGAAATCAAAGAACAGAATATTAATCAGAACATATCTTTTCACAGTACTATCATATGACTTAATTAAATATCCAAAGGTTTATAAATATCTAGAGAAAGCAGAAAACTTTACCAAAAAAAAAAAAAAAAAAAAAAAAAAAAACCTTAAGCACATCTGATGTGTTTAGGTAGTTATGTCTGAAAATTAAGCCTCAGTCTTCTCCAAGTCACATAACTAAAGCTGCTTTGTATTTCAGTCCTCCAAAGAACTAAATAATTCACTGGCTACTGTCCTGCTAAGTCATTTCCTCTCTTTGTTTTCCATACTTGAATTTTCATATCTTTTCCAACCTTTTGTGCATAGAATGAGTCAAGTTTGGCAATTTTGCCCAGAATGGCCCTTTTTTTCCATAGATACAGTCTTTATTATCCTCCCTGACTCCATCTAACACAGATTCCTGTCAGTGCTCTCATAAATTATTCTTTTAGGCAATTTTAAAACTGGTGACTAAAAAGGATTAAATGAGACAATTTGTGCTAATTTAACAGGTACTGCTGAAGAATAACAGTACCTAGTTCAAATTCTGAATACATCTAACACACACATGGAAAACACAGGAAAAAAACCACTTGTTTGTCAGTTTTAGTTATCCTGCATAAAGTGAAATTTAGCACTTTTAATATAATTGGTCATGACAATTATGCCAGCACTCCTCTAAGAGTTCTTGTTTCTATCCAAATGCTATGTGCCATAGGAAGTTCTGCACATATGGTGCATCTCTACACAGTCTGTCAGCAGAGAGTTCTATGGCTAATTTTTAAGCTAATTTTGCTGCAGGACCCTTCTGTTCCTATCCTTGTTATCATTTGTTTTTCAAGGTGATAAAGGGAGAGGAAATAATCCAGTAGCGGGCCCCAGACCTTATGTTTGGAAAGAACTATTCTCAGATTAGCCCTGCAAGAAAAATGAGTGGAAATACTGTGATTTGTTGATTGCATCTCCAATAGCCCAAATAAGAGCTAAAGGAGGAGCAATACAAAATACAGAGAGCACAGCCAATGTGCAAGCAAAGGCTTCTATTTTCAGGAAGACACATTTTTAATGTAGACCAAAAGAGACAGGAACAGAGAAAGAAACAATCTGTTCATGTCAAAACAGAGGGACTTTGTGACTGCCCAGATGAAAAGTCAAGGCAAGAGGAGGAAGCCCAGGATATAAATCATTATCTATCACTTCATTGTTTATATTATTCAAAAGTGAAGAAAGACGGTTTTGAACTTCTAGGGGCTGGGACAGGAAACCAGTACTTTCCCATTTCCAGGGTTATTTAGTCAAGTTACATGCCATCTGCCCTCCACAGAGAAGGGAAAGTCCCTATTTAATAGAGTTGCTATTTTTCCTCCCAAAACTTCTCTTGGCCCAACTCATCAGTGTTCTCCAGTCATAAGACATGACCTCTTCTGTCCTATAGAGCATCTCTGTCTGCAGCTTCCAGTTATGATTACATTACAAATGTCTTGATGATGGCTGAGGAGGACATCCCAGATCCTCTGAACTCCATGGGAATTTTGTCACTTGCTTCAGCAGTGCCAAGAAATTACTCTGAAATCTTTTAGTCCCTGATGGTTTTTTAACAGTCCAGTTGCAGTCTTTGGTCTGTTCCTAAGAGGCAGACACTTGTCATCCCCAACTACCATCCCATAGCAGGCAGAAGAAGGCTGGCCACTTCCTAGAGGTGTCTGTCTATTCAGAACAGAGCTGGCACACACTAGAAGAGTATTAGCACCCCTTCTCATGCTATCTACTTAATGTAGAAAGACTTGATTACCATGAATCCAGCAAGTTTCACAAGTCCTGAAATGCTGACTAAATTTAACTGCTGTTTTTTTTCCAAACTTTACCTTCACCAGTGAATCAAAAGAAAACCCTTCCACTAGTTAATTATGTGAAGGGGAGTCACTGGCCTTTGTTACATCTCTGGGATGAAGTTCATAACTACTACATAGTAAAAACCTCATATCACAGAATCATGAGGCTAGAAGGCACCTCTTAAGATCACTTAGTTCAAACCCACGGCTCAAGCATGATCAGCCAGAGCAGGTTGCCCAGGACCATGTCCAGTTGGGTTTTGAGTATCTCCTGCAGGCAAAAAGGATTTTCTGAGCACCTCAGTATAGATCCCACAGTGTATCTAGACACCTACTTTTGAGTTAGATATCTAGTCCCCGCTTTCTCTGACCTTTTTGGGGTCTGGCCTTTTTTGAAACATTTTGCAATGATAAACACATCCTTACAGATAAAGCTGTTCCTTTTTCATAGATGAATTATATGGATAAACAGGAGACTTTGGGCTAATATCATTGCCCTGAAAGATGCTGTTTCTGTTTTGGGAACTCTGACATTCTGCTACCGTAATTAGATTCCCAGAACTGATGTCTACTGATAGTGCCAAGAAAATGCCCGGTGCCAATTAGGCCAAATTCAGACCCAATATAAGCAAGTGTAATGCCTTTGGAGAGGCACTCCATCTGAATTTTTCCCAGTTGCTTTAAAGAAGGTAAAATGATCCCAAACCAAAATACAGTGAAATGGTCTTCTGACCCTTCCTCATTTTCTTATCTGATGGTAGCTCTTACCCCAAATAATTTTTTTAACACATGTGCCAGTAATGCTGTTAATATTACGGACACTCTGTGCCACATGGCTGGATGCAGTTTAGGTCACTGGGGTTTTGACCATCTGAAAAGGAAAAAAAAATCCTTTAGAAAGGGAACAAGCCACTGCATTACTGACACCTAATAGCAGGTACTACCCAAATTAACCATTCCCTAAATTTTCCACTGACTGGAACTTGATGGCTGGCAATCATGCTAAACAACTTCCGCTTGCCAGTCACAGAAGTCAGCTCCCAACATGCAGGCAAAGTGATTTCATCCAGAAGAGCATCAGGGATCAGTGGTGGCACCAGGTCCTCCCTCCCCAGCCCAGCCCCATCCCACGGCCCCTGGCGAGGTGAGTCAGGACAGGCCGGGGTGCCATGGCCAAGCGTCCCCACGGGCCCGGAACAGCGGAGCCGGTGAGGCGGGAGGCTGGGGAGCACAGCGCAGGTACAGAGCAACCCAGGCTGGGCAGAGCTGGGGTGCAGTGGTGGGGACAGCGAGCAAGGGTGCGCAGTGGAGGCTCCCTTAGGGAAGCAATAGATTGCTAGTTTTGTCATTTCTTTTTTTTTTTTTTTTTTTTTTTTTTTTAATCTTAAAGCCTAAAGTTACATTACACAATGTCTTCATATCAAAAATGTACTGCAGATTAGATGAACATGTTTTGCTGTCTTTGAGCATAAGTGGGAAAGTTGTTACGAATTTTTTAGTAGGTATTCCCTCTTTAAACCTTTATTTGATACCGGTGATGGGATCAAACCTCATTCTTTAGTGTTTATAAAAAACAAATAAGAAAAATAGGGTTTTTATTATCATCTGTGTCTGACTACTGACAGTCAAAGGTTTTTCCGCATGTCTATCATGGGAATTAAAATTATCTGGGTCCTGAACTTCATCTCAACAACTCTGAAAGTCTACTGATTTCAGCAGAGTTGCGTGGGCACAGATTATGCTTATTCATTAGTGTTGAACTGCAACACTCTCGTTAGTCCAAAGAGTTACTCTTGATAAACAAGTCAATAGTAATAGTTGTTAGGTTTCAACAGTGTGAATGACAGTGAAATAATAATTCTTTGCACACAAAGCTTTCTTCTCCAACTATCTTTCTTAACTGGGAAAGTAAAATAGAACATAACACAAAACAAAATACAACAAAATAACAGGAGAGAGGAGGTACAGCTCTTTAGAAAGCAGAGGAAGGTCTTGAGCTCAGAAGGACTGAAGACAGGAAGAACAATGATTGACTAAAAGATTGCCTGAAGAAAAATGTTATCAGTAAATTTTAGTTGAATTATGATACATTTTGAAACTGCAGAAAATTTTGAAAGTTATTGTAACTCCTGGAAGATTTTTATGTAGATTTTATGATGTGAAATTCAATTTGAAATCTTCAGTGCAATGATAAGGTCTTATCAGTTCACAGATATACTTGGGGAATTATTGATACTCTGAGTTTAGAAGATGTTCACATAATTTCAGCTCTATGTTGGAAATCATGTCTGCTTTTGAATAGTGATAAATGATATGGTATAGTTAATCTGATTTTCCAAGTACAGTATGTAGATATTCAGATTTAGGGAATTTAAAAATAATTTCTTTACAGCATTTCTACTTTCCCTTTCAAAATCATTATTTACTTTTTAAATTTTGTGTCACTAAAATGGTAGGTAATAGAAGTCAAATGAAGATTTTAATCCCACCTTAAGAGACTATGTCTCACTTCTGGATAAAGGTTGCTGTTCTACTTTTATTTAATTTTCAGCTAAGGTGAAATTCCTGAAGTATCCTCTGCCACATTAAAAATTACGCTGGTACTATCTGACTCCATAATCTACAGTTTTGCAACCATTTCATGCCAGGTAAATTCTCCTTTAAATGTTCAGAATTCTCTTATGTAAAATATGAATGTAGCAATTACTACTGAAAACCCATGAAGTTTTGACTATCTCAAAGGTACTCAGGCAGTATAGTTTGATTTGAAATTATCATCCTGATTTTAATACCTCTCAACTCCCTGACTCACCTTATCATGTCTTCATAGCAGAGTCTGTCAGCCAAAAAATCTCTAGGCCAAGTTCACTACATGGTGATAGAGAAACTACAGCAGAGCTCAGAATGCATATATTACACCTTTGGAAGAACACCTGCACAGACTGACATCTAAATACAGCTACCAAGGTGATTAGGGCTACGGAGAGAGCTGGAGTGCATCAAGCCAACTTGATCTGATATTCTCTTTATAGGCAAAAGGCTGCCAAAATCATCAGGCCACCAGTCAAGCCAGTGCAGAAATAGAGTACTTTCCAAGGAACCTGGTGATTTTGAGATGTGTTAAGAAGTTTCCCTGGTTTTAACTTTATGAGTGCTTTATTAGATATGGCCTGTACTCCCTGGAGTTCCTTTTCTGCCCTTATTAATTTTTCTCACTGATTTAAAACTGAAAGTTGGTGATGCTTTATATAGATGCTTCATTTAACCATAATCAAAATTAAAATATTGCACAAAGTATTATGAAAGTTCATGGACTGCAAAGCAAAGAAAAGATTTTCTCAGGATCCCATAGAAGCCAGGCAACATGGGCTGAGCAAAATGGGACAGAAGCAGGCACTTATTTCCTTTAATTTTCTCATTATAAATCCGTACATACAGCTCATGAGAAGTATATTTTAGTACAGAGACTTCAGGTCCTGTGGCCATGATTTGCCTCTTCTGGCTCTGTGATTCGGACCTCGCTCCTTCGACTTTGGCCCAGGGCCATATCTGTGCCCTTGGTTCCTACATCTCCTCCTTCATGTCTCAGCATTATTTTAAATTCAGTGTGTTGAAGTGCAGCATCATGAGCCAAAGCCTGATCTCATGGAAGTGGGCGGTCACTCTGCAACTGCCCTTTAAGGAACAATTTGGTCCTGACTTAATTTCCTACTGTTTCTCCAGTATGAAAAAATAAGATATTTTTATAGTTGTCTCTGAGTGTATAATGAGCAATCATTTTGTGCCACAAGCATTGTATTTATAGTCATAAACACAAACTCAGACTTCAGCTACATCCAAGTAACACCGCAATTTTCAATAGTGTTGTCTCTCTGTGCAAAATTTCACCTCTCTTTCCAAATTTCTCCCTCCACTGACTTTTCTGTCATAGTCAACAATTCCTCCTCTTACTTTGGCTTCTAGTTGTGATCCCATTTTAAAGACAACCTAACCAAATATTTTGGATAAACAGTTTTCATGGAAAATACTTTTTTCATAGCATACTGTCCTGGTTGGGGCTGGACTAAAGCTCCCGTGGGTCTGGCAGCGGGAGGAGCTGCAGCACCCTGAGACCCCAGGGGCTCCCCAGGGCCCAGTGCCCTCACCTGTGTGCGGGGGCGGGGGGAGCACAGCTGGAGGGCTGGGCCCCGATTGGCAGATATTCCATGTCACGTGACATTGTGCTCACTATATAAAGGCAGGAGTGGGCTGGGAGGGGCTGCCACTTCTGGGGAGTGTGGCTGTGGGGCCTTTGTGTTTGGGATTGCCAGGTGGGTGGTGAGCAACTGCATTGTACGATACCCGTTGATACTGCTGTCAGCGTTTTGTTCTGCTACTGTTATTAAACTGTTTTCATCTCAACCCGCGAGTCTCCCTTTGCCCCTCCGATTCCCTCCCCATTCCCAAGTGGGGGGAGGTTGGGTAAGCGACTGTGTGGTGTTTAGCTGCTGACCAGGCTCAATCGACAACACATATTTTTCCATTTAATATGAAATGCTTCTTTTCATGGTCGAAAGGTTATAAAGATATCTGATCCAAATTTTAAAGACAACCCCCTCCATTTAGAGTAAGATAAAACAGAGAGGAAAACAGATGTTTCAGACAATTTGAAATAAAAAAAAAAAATAAATCAAACCCACCACATATTCTTTAGTTTTCAAAATCAAATTTTCATATTTAGAAATTGCCTATTCTTTAGGATTCACTGTCCTCTTTCTTCCTTCATATTCAGATAGAGCTCTGTAACTTCCTCATCTTCTTGTGTTAAGTTATTCCTCCCTCCCTTCCCTACCGTGTAAAATCCAGTAGAAACAGAAGCCCCTCATACAAGCCAGGTGTTTCCCCGACTTTTTCTCTTCTTGCCTCACCACATAACACTTGGTTCCTGTTCAATTATTTTTTAGCAGTTTTGGGGCAGTTTGAGTGATCCCTTCTAGTGGCTTCCTAGAAAATTAAATGCAAAACTTTCTATCAAAGTGATAGCAGCAAAGAAGCATTTACAGTTTATGTGCAATTTTCACTCCAGGCATACCCACATACACCACAACGGAATAAAGTATGTGATGAAATTATATATACATACACACTGTTGATAAACCAGGTGAAGATACGCTGAACATATCCCACTGGAGTGGGGTACACTACACAGCAGTCTTTAGTGTCTGATGAAGAAATTTTACTGCCAAGCCAACTGAAATCTGCACCTCAGCATTGTTATTTTTTTGCTCCTCCTTACTACTCTCTCCCCCTGTTCTGCAGTACATATACACTGAAGCTTTAGTGATAACTGCAGTCTGTGGTGGCCACAATGCATATTTTAGCAAAGACAGATTAAAGTCTTCCTATTTAGGACCTTACCCAAAGCTCACGGAAGTGAAGTGGGTTTTGTCTAATTCAGATCAAACCTTTCTGCTACATGAGAACCATCCAGCAGCTAGAATGCCCTTCTCGCCTCAGCTTAAGCTGGGTCAAGAGTCTTTCTTTGCAGCTGCAAAATTGATGCTTGAGACTGAGTCTTTTTTTCTGACAAAATCAGGCTTGAGACTGAGACTTTTTTCTTTCACACATTAGTAAATGTATCACACACTTCTTTCCAGACAGAAAGTATCCAAATGTTGCCTTCACATGATGTTTCAATTACACAATATCTTGGAAAAAGAGTAGAGTGAAGTATAATGAAGTTTATTAATATATACTATATATATATATGAATTGCTTTAGTAGCTAGTCACAGCAACAGGATACTAATTCCACCTTGTCTTCTGAATAGTTCTGTATTGTCTTCTTTATTATGGAAATGTAGTTTATTGTCTTCAGAGGAGTTTGGATTAGGGCTAAAATTATTCCAGTCCTGTAGATCTTATACCCCATACATATTCAATAATAGATATACTATTTTTATTCACAAACATATATACACAATATTTTTTTATATACATATGTATATATATATATAAAACCCTATTAGCTAACCTTCTTTGAGCATGGGTTAGGTCTCTCTGGTTTTGTAAAGTAAGAAAAAGTTTAGAAACTGTAATGTAAACAACAGGATTCGGTTCCGTTCCTGGGTTTAGAAGCTAGACCCTGGTCCAGGAAAGGGTATCTCAAAGGAAAATTGATTGAAGCCATATATGTATTTAGAAGACCATCACAACAATGATGGCGACATTGGTCCCTAGAGCTTAGCAAGGAGTCAAATTCTCCTGAAGGAAAGCCACAGAAAAGAGAGGACTGTGATTGACATCTGTAAGGAGAAAATATCAGACTAACATGGTCAGATCCATTTTACTACATCATCCAAGCAAGGAGTTTTCAATTGTGGTTACTGGCATTCATGCAAGAGCATGCGATGATAAAATGCATCTTTGTTTTAAACACACCAACCTCTTATTCCCTTACAACCTCTGAACACAAGTTTTTTTTCTGAGAGGGAAGTGTTACAGTGCTACGTGGATTAGCTCCTGTTTGAATAAAATATAATCATTTGTTTTAATTATACACCGCAAACTGCATATGCACATAGAAAGAAGAATGTGGCTCGTAACCGGATCTTAGTGGCCTCTAGCCTTTCAGTATGTTTTTCCTTACCAGAGTGTAACAAAGAAGGATAGGAAAAAGAATAACAATGTCTAACATATAGACAAGTCCTGTTTCTATTCTGAGCTAGATACAGACTTTTTGCTAAAAAAAGGGCAAAAACTAACAGGGCTAAAACTATATTGCTGTATTTTGGTCCACTCTTTTAATGGGACTAATTTAATACTGCATGGGTATAAATATTATCTGGACACAGAGGAGCTCTGAGGAACATAAAATCCACATCTCATTCAGTGACAAGAAAGGGAAAGAAATTAATAGCTTAGACGAAGAAACACTTCTGAACATGTTAAGTTTTTAATCTTTGGTTTGCAATGTGTCTTGCCTCTGTTAAGAGCAGCATGAGGATTTCCACCACTGGTAGGCGGGGAAGGACAGTGGAAGGTGCAAGGCCCCAGTGGGGACAGAGCTCACCTCCCAGCCCACCAACACTCCTGTCCCCATCTCCCCTTGCCCTGCCCCATTCCCCTCGTGCTGTCCTTGGCCCTCGTTTGGCAGCCGGGTGAGCAGAGTGGACCCATTAAGCGCCTCAACTTGCTTGAGGGAGGAGGAGGAGGGGGTTGCTGGATATTTTTTGCTAGTTTGTTGATGCAAAAAGAGGGCTGCAGAGCACCTCTCCTGAGCTCAAGAGTGGTGACAGTGATGTGGTGACCAAATGAGCAGGGAGGGACAGGATACCGAAAGAAGGAGTAGCATCACCTTTCCAGTGACGGTGAGTACATCTCTGTCCTGCCTCCTGAAACTTCACCGAAGGCATTAAAATTATTAGTCTTCCAGAGGAAAGATACAGCACCAGTAGACACCATTCAATTTGCATCCATTCCTCTTTTTCTCTGCTCTTGGGAGGCAACCTCTGAAAGAAAATCACAAATGGATCCCTATGCTTACTCATGCTCTTTCCTGAAGCTGGAAACCTGATTTACACTGGTTACATTTAAGAGAATCCATATTCTATTGTCTTGTTCCCTGAGTTTTTCCAGCCTCCTTTCCAAAGGGCTGTATTATAAGTTTTGTTGAGTTTTATAAATAGCATGTAATAACAACACAGAGACTTTGGAATTCATTTCTACTCAATAGGTGTCATTTTGGTCTCCCTCTAATTGCTTCTGCCAACATATTCAAATATAAAATCCATAGAAATTACATGCAATATGCTAACTACCACATATATTTTTCCACAACCATTAATTTCTGTGTACTAAATTGTATACTTTGGCAGAACCTTCAAGGGTGTACAATTTAGAGATTGCAATATAATATGATATGGCCACATGAAATGGCAATGTTTGGAACACTGATCAGACAAATTTAGTAAATGGTTTAAAATAGGTAGTTCCACATTTAAATATAATACAGAATAATATATATATAAAAGTAGTCTGAGTAGGCTAACAAAAAAAATTCTTTATCCTCTTTATATGCACACAAACACATGTATCCCTGACAGTTTCCATTAAATAATACTCTCATTGAGTGGCAGTGGGATTTTAAAAATATTTTAATGACTTTGTTGAATCAGAAAATTGTCCTCTAAAGCAAAAATATGGATAAAGTTTGTAAAACAAAAATTCTCAGTTAAGATCTTATTATTTAATTTCATCATTCTGAGGGACAGAACATATTTTAATTGAAAATAATATTTTAATAACAAATTGTAAATTAGTTCTAATAAAAGATCACATGAACATGCTGAAATATACAGATAGAAGAAAGTCAAGTGAACAGAAAGGTCTAAACATAAAACATATGCTACCTCCTCTACAAGCATTCAAGCCTTTCTGCTGGGGAGCTGCACGGCACTTTCAGATCTTACTGGATATTTTATTTTCATTTGGGTGCAATATAATGCCTCTAAGACTTGTTAGCAGTTTCTGTTTACACCAATTATTTTAGTGTACTGATCAGATTTCTCTGCTACATGACAACTACCTCAGCTAAGCTTATGTTACTGACAGCTGATGCAATCTGAACCATTTCCAATGCTACCACATATTTGACACTATTAAACTTTCTCAGTGGTCAGGACGGTCCTGGATCTGTACCTGGAGGAAGGGCTGTCTTCTCTCTTCAGCTGCCGCTGCTGCCAGGCAATCAGATGTTTCTGCAGGCTGGGATTTGTCCTAGGGGTTCCACATGGAAATGTCATGGGGAATCCTGGACCCTACTCTTCCTTCTCTGTCTGAGACCCCTCTCCCATGGGAGCCCTCTCCCATGGGGCTCCTACATCGGTACAACCTACTGCTTCATCCAATCCCCAGAGACTAAAGATGGGATTCACTGTCCTACAGGCACCACTGAAGAGCCCACAGGGTATTTGTTGGCTGAGGGCAGGGGATACAGTGTCTTGAAATTGTCCATGTCTAACAGCTTCACTAGCATTTCTTACTTAGGTTCATGATATTTCTGTTGTACTGGTATATTGCCAATCACCAGCGCACATTACTATTCCACATGTACATACAGGTACAAAACTTGAATATAGCAGTGAATTAGAACTGAAAGATAGGTTGATACCACAGTAAAGAATGTTATAATAGTTTTTTTTTTTAAATAATTTGTTGAACTTTCAAAAGTGCACATATGTCAAGAAATCATAATTCTAGAATAAATGGCATTAGAGCCTTAGAGATATTTATTATAGATGTATAAGGCAGGTGTGTCTACATTTTAAAATATTTATATAATGTAAGCTCCTGCACATACATATTATAATGACATGGATAATCTTAGCAATATAGGTAGATACATAAAAGGGAAAGAAGCACAATACTGCAGCTCCACATGTTTTTCAGAATAGGAAAATATTTTTGTTCAGACTCCAATATTTCTGGTGGAAATACTTTGCAAGACAGGCATGTTTTCCATTAACCTAAATACTGTCAACCCTAACAGAAAACACTGTTAAGAAAATTACTTGATCATACACCATTCAAAAAAACTGTGCTACACGTCTTCTTAGGGACCTGTGTGTGTATTGTAAACTTCTAATGTTAAAATACCAGCCTAATTACTTTTTAAAGTTATTTGTTTGTTCTGGAAAACTAATCCACAGATTCATGTTAATTCACAGATGGTAAGTCTGAGATCCACATGACAAGCTTGATCCGGAGTATATTAAAGTCAATGGAAGTTCATTGACGTCAAAGGATTTCAGATCAGAAACTAAAATAAGGTATTACAGCACAGCATTGAATAACCCTTTTGTTAGCCATTCAGTCATCTTGGTGGATGAGGGGGAGAATTGTCTTTTCCTTCTTATTACTCTTTCTTGTTTTCTTGCTTCTTCATTCTTCCCTTCTTTCCTTCCTTCCTGTTTCTCTTTCTCTTCTCTTTCTCTCTTTCTCCATTTCTCCTTTTCTTCTCATTCTTCCTTGTCAGTTTCTTCAAACTAAACAAACAAGTACATTGTGAAAATTCAGTAACACCATAACGCAAATTGTTTCTACCAGAGCTGCAGTGAATGGATTTGACCCCTAAAATGGTATGTGGGTCTGAGAAATATGGCATTAGCAGCAAAGATTTCATATGCCTTCTAAGACACGGCTCACAGGCATTTCAGCATGCACCATTGCAAGATGTTGCTGTAGTTGACTTTTCCAGTGCTACCAGAAATTCTACTCTTTGTTGTCGCTGTGTAGTATCTCACTGGTTTTAATTGTTCCATAATCTTACTTCAAATTTCTACTCTTTGCTATGAGAAAAAAAAAAAATATATATATATTCTTTCTTCTGAAATGTGAGGCTTACTATTCATTTATATGTTGTGTTATTTGCCTTAGCCACAGATAATAAAGGGAGGCATGAACCACAGATGGTGTGGACTCAATTCTTAAAAAAAAAAAAAAAAAAAAAAATTTAATGTTTTCCAACTAATTTCTTTAACTGTTTCAGGCAACAGTTAAAGACTTTTGGGGGGAGGAGGGATATGCTTCTTTGGCTTGTTTTATTGCTGATGTAAAGGATGTTTTGCATCTAAACTAGGTTTTACTTAGAATTTGAGCACCCCTTCACAGCACACGGCATTATTGCTTGAGGACCAAAATCATTCCTTTGAGGCATCCACGGTACTTCTATGTCCTGCAGTGAAAGACAGCACACTTGTGGACTGAGCCAGCTCCACTCTCCTCCCCAGGTTACTCTTTTTCACCCATTTCTCTCTTTTTACTATAGAGACTTCCCATATTGACGATCTATTAGCAAGACTTTCTTCTTACACACATGTGCATGCACAGCTACTGCGCCTGGGAGCAGCATTTGATTGACCATTGGACTGGTCTATAATGGACCCTCATTGCTGCTTTCCCTGGGTATTCTTTTACTAAGTCTTTATTTGATGTACACTTCAGCAAAGTTTCTGACACTGAACAAAGCAAACAAAGACAGTACAGCCTAATAGAATTCTGGTCTGAAACAGCTACCAAAAACATTAAATGTGTGACAGACCCCAGGGAGAGTGTTGATTTTTTCACACTAGATCATTCAAAATGCTTACAGCTAACATTATCCAAACATCACAAACAAATAGTCTGTGAGCCTAGCACAGCAACGAGAAAGAAATGGAGAATTACAGAATCACAGATGGCTGAGGTTGGACGGGACCTCTGGAGGGCATCTGGTCCAAGCCCCCTGATCAAGCAGGGCCGCCCAGAGCCGGTTGCCCAGGACTGTGCCCAGGCAACCTGTGAATACCTCTGGGGATGGAGAATCCACCACCACTCTGGGCAGCCTGTGCTAGCGCTTGGTCACCCTCACAATATAAAAGTGTTTCCTGATGTTCAGACGGAGCCTACTTTGTTTCAGTTTTTGCCCATTGCATCTGGTCCTGTCACTGGGCACCACTGAAAAGAGAAATGAAATCCCTTTCCTAAATAGAGCACACAGTTAGAGCAATGGTTTAACAAAAAGATACTTCTGACCAACTTCAGCTAAGATACATATCTGAGAGAGCAAAACCCAGTAATCATGTATCTGCTTCACGTAGCATGGAAAGAATCAAATGTTCAACTAGTTTCTTATCTGAGGGAGGGCTTTCCTTCCCTGCCAGCACAGTGTAGCCTATCAAGCAACTTTTTCTTAGCAAAAACAATCAGCAGTTAAAACTTACTGCACCACTGGCATCAAGACACGTGCTAAATACCTCCTGTTGGTTTAGTACTCTCTATTCCACAGGACCGGGATGCATAAGGTCTGGAAGATGTTCCCTATATCTTTCCTGTGCATCTGATGTCCTGCCCTGCTATACCCTATTTTCTTTTTTTTTTTTTTTTTAATTTAGAGATGTAATAAGAGTAATATTATTAAAAAAAAAAAATATATCAGCTTACTGTTAAAACTGTCAAAATAGTCCCTAGAAGAACCAGACATTTTATGACAACCAAAGACATCCTACTATGTTACAGTTGTTTCATCTGGAGAAGCTGGTTTTGCTTCTTTTTGAAGCTGTTGCATAGGTTTCCCATAGTTGAGGAATGTTTTTCTGCTTCTGCAAAAATAAATTAATAAATAAATGCACTGTATTTTTCAAACAATGTTAATAGATTCTCAGTGGATATTTATAGAGCCAAACAGTAAGTCTGATCTGTAATGATTTCTATAAGGTCTTATACCATAAGAAGTAACACTGAATGTGACAGTTATTTTTGTAACATGACAGAAGAAAGGACAGTGGTATCATTTGTGGAAACACTGCTATAGCTACAATTATAGTGCTCTTCCTCATGTTCTTATAGTGGGAATCAGGGTATTTTCAGTCTAGGCATATAAGTTAAGAGCAGACTAACACAAGCACACTTTGCCTTCATTGAAATGGATTGGAGTTGTGTTATTAACACTAAGAGAAGTAGAACTAGCTCAAATGTGGCCAGCTAGTGAGCATCCATACAGCATAATAGAAATCCCAACTGACATCCAGTGTTGTGCTACCATTAAACAAACACCCTTGGCTGATTGGAATTTCTCATAGGCTGCAAGGCAGACAAGCTCAGACACTAAGGACTGAATTTCTCTGCAGTAACACATGTCCAAAAGATACGTGTATATTTAAACCAAATCCATAGGCCTCATGAAATCCTCACCAATTCCAAGGAAAACACCTGAGTTTATGCGGTCCTGACATTATACTCCATTACACAATGTAAACAGGGGCCAAAGATATCTCAGATAATTAAAATATTAGCTTTGAGATCCAGAGTGGATCTTGCAGGCCTTGCTCAGATGTTTGTGTTGTACCCCTAGTGATTTTGAGGCCCAGGAGGGCTTCTCAGCACAGACGTGGCACAGTTCAAGCTCATACTGATGCCTTCCTGCAACACTGCATGCAGCAGAACAAGCTTTTCCAGATCCCTGAGCGTGGTGTTGATGCATCAGCAGGCACCACACTGCTCAGCTGGGCAGGTTGCATGGAAGTCCCCCACTGAATACACGAGTGGTCTGGCATTACCAGGCGTTGCTCCCTGCAACACTCAGGTTTCAGGACTGCGGTGCAAGTACACCCAAGCTGGCTCCCTGCAGAGCAAGCTCCAGACACTGAAAGTTAGAATAACCTTTGGCTTTATATTAAAGAAGGTTACTCTTAGTTATCAGGAGGTAAGTTGGTTACTTTTAGAGCCTTAAACTTATGTCAGCATTAATCTATCTTTTGCTGGTGCAAACAAATTAATGAATGCAGTCAAAGAATAACTTTTTGTCCTTTTGTATTCATCTTACAACTGGTAAAGTTACACTTCTTGGCATCCAGTGAAGTCTCCACTGTGTATTTTTGAGTGCAAACATACAGAAGACTAAAAAATATCAGTATTATAAATGGTACTTGTTCCAGTAGGGTATGCAGTTACAAAAACATTATTTTAAACAGCCATGGAATGACATTATACTTTTGAACATGTGAGTAGATACACTGCCTTTTTTATCCTTTTTCAGAGGCTCAGTTGTCTGACAACCTGTATGCTTAAACAGTATTGAATATCTAAACTGCTGTATTTCAAAACTCACCCATTTAGTTTTTTCAATAACTGCCTCTGTGAAGAAACAAATATTCTCCTAATCACCTCTTGCAATGCATTAAGATCTAGCTCAGACTCTCGTGTTTTCCCTAACGCCTCGAGTGTTTAAATTTTTTTATGATGGGAACAATACTCCTATGGAAACACAGTTGTTTGATTTCCACACTGGTAGACTACAGGAGGAAAAAAGAAAGGACATTATGGCTCCAGAACTGTGAAGTGTAAGATCTCTAAAGATGTTCCTGTCCTTGGAGCTGTTCTCATTTGCCTTTGAGATATCTTCTATCAAATACACAGAGCATCTAGAAAGTAGGTACCCCTAATTCAAACCACATGTCTTAACTCCTAGCTGCTCTGGTGATCTCATCTCTCAACCATCATATGCAGTGTGCATTGTGCAATCCTCCCCTTCATTTTCAATCCTGTCTTGTTTAATAAAAGAGCTCTTTCAAACTGTGTTTTTCTACAATACATAGGAATATAAATATTAATTTATCATATTCTGTACCTATAATTGCATTTCTCCTCAGAAATAATATTTCCAGAGGTCTCCAACAGATAGTTAAAAATATTAATTATAATAAATTAAACTACCTGCATATACTGAATATAGCACCCTGTAAATTTTGTTCATTTATTCTCTATAATAGTGTCTAATTGCATCTATTACTTATGCAAACCTCCCAAGGCCTTGCACATAAATAACTCCCATTTACTTGAAGACAAGTTGCTCTCATCCTGCAGTAGAAAAAGACTCCTGTTTACATTTCACTGTAGATTTTTATTCAAAAACTCAAGCTCAAAAAACTCTTCTTTAACATAAAGGCGTGAAACTCACCTACCTACCTGAAGAATGTGACAGAAGTCACAAATGAAAGAACGAGAAAAGCTGAAACATAAAAAAAAAAATGTTTCAAGGTAGTGCTTCATGCTTTCACTCATGCTTGGGATGAGCATATAGCTTCAAAGCTGAAAATGTGTGAAAAGACATGATGAACTCTCTCACCATTACTCTCCAAATCCATACCTAAAACTGTTGTTTGTCTTGCTTATAAAATGTTGGAATTGATTATCTGGCTAAGGTGATGATTCTACTGTGCATTATGTTAGAAATCATTGTTGTTATTCCATTTTACATTTGGGGCAATCCTCCTTTTTGACCGACACCTGGTCAGTGAGGTACCGGACCATAAGGCACTACAACAATGTAAAGGTGCATGTGTTGGCATGCATGATAGAACAGGAATAAGTTAGAAATAATGTTTATGTACTGTTAACAATGTAAAGCCAAGTTCTTCAGCAGTTTCTCTACTCATTTGGGGAAACATCTCACTCCACAATTATGTCTATTGATTACAATAACTGAAGATTTTAAATTTGTTCTCAAGAGAAAATAGAGTTCAGCTGTAAAGGCTAAAATAAGGATTATGTATACAAATATTTTCATACATAATAAGAGGCATATGTATTATTTGCCTGATCATTATGCTGAAGTCTTCCATCACTTTTTTCTGTCTTTAGTCTGTTCCTTAATCAACTAGATCCAGAGATAGAAACCATGTCAATGATCAGAAAGGACTGCATATATTTAAGGTGCTTCTGAAGGCTCAGTAAGGACTAAGCATGCTCTTATTATCAACAGGTATTCATTTAATTTTAAACAGTAAAAGGTGAATATTTCCATCTCTAAGCAGTAAATGAGTGTGAATCTAGAGTGAAAGTAAAAGAGAAATCCTGATTTCGTATTTCCTGAACACTTGTCAATCACAGGTTTTGATTTTTACTGAGTGGGAAATTTCTTCTTAGTTTTAATTTTCTCTTGATTAAACCTTCCTGGTGATTAGATTTGTATGCACTAAGCTGGAAACCAATTTCAAAGACAGATGTCCCTTTTCTTTCACCCACCATGAAACTCTTCCATGTGGAGAAGGTCAGTCAGCAGCCTAGTCACCATTTAAAAGTCACTGGATTTCGCAAAGCAAAGGTAAAGCAGTATTTAAGTAGTGCCTAGAGCTAGCTCTGGCTCCCTGCAAGGGAGGAATTTCACCCATAAATCTTTATACATCTTGTTCTGCTAATAAATTAATACTGAAACTGAATTTTTTAATACAAGGAATAGGTAATAGTTATTCTGCTGAGTGAGGTGTTTTCAACATCTTTGGACAGGAGTTAAAGTGTTCCCCAAGTGGATGTAAAATACATAGCAAGTTTAACAAGTTTCTTACATTGTCTCTTAAATTCTCCATGGCTCAATGTAAAAACCTATTTTGAGTGATTTCAGATAGCTTAAAAGAGAGATCCAGCCTCCTACTTAATATCTGTGCTAACATCATCATCCCCCATGTTTAGGAAATGATTATTTTGCAAGGGGATACTTTCTTTTTATGGGTAATAAAAAAATTTGCTGGCTGGGATAATAGAGCTTTGTTAAGAGGAAGAAGATACTTTTTTTTTGATCAGAACACTCAGTAATTCTTCCACTTAGCTTGATTCTGGTTAGTTTTTATTCAAACTGCAAGATACCTCCTAATTTAATGATGCTGGATCAAACCTGTGAGAACTCTTTACAAAAGCAGTGTTGACTCTCTAGACAAAACACTAGCAGTATCTTAGCCATTTACTCATGCATATCTGGAAAATCAATTATTTGGAAGAATTTTCCTGCCCAGATCTCATCACTGTCTATCTTGGATTTATGCAGCAACTGATAGTAAAGTGTGAAAGTAATTGGAGGCTGACCAAAAGCTGCCTTTACTCTGTAACCTTGTGTTAACTGTTTGCTGAGAGCCAGTTATATAAATGTTTTGCTGGTATATTTCCTGCTGACATACCCCAAAGCTATATTATTAAACGCATAGCATGACAGCTTTCACCCAATAGGAATCCATACCTCATCTTGATAGAGGCTGAACACTGAGTAAAAAGAAATGACCACCAGCATGAAGAATATGCCTTTTCCTTTGTGTGTGTAGGTCCCACAATGCAAATCACTCCTGCATCCATGTCCAATGCAACCATGCTCCAGAAGGTGCCCTTCCACCATTAGGGAGCAACTGGAACACAGAACACTAAAAAAACCCAGCCAATTCTACTGCTTTCATGTCTTGGGTGGCCAGTCCTAGTGAGCGGCAGGGTGCCGCTGCAAGACTGGAGTTCCTTCAAATCTTCTTGACGCAAAGAAGCACTTGACCGCATCAGTCCCCAGCTAAAATTGTCCAAATCAAGCAAAGTGAGTTCTTGACAATAAAAACCACACACCCACATAAATTATTAAAATCAGCAGTATGTGGTAAGGACCTGAGTGCAAGGTTTCACCCTTGGAAGCTCTAAGCAACTAATAATTAGATTTCCAGGTCTCACTCACTCTTTACGGGTTTCTCAATTTGAAAGAGTGTAACTAACCAGTAAATGATCTGCTGTGGTCTCGGAAAGCAAACTGAATCAACATGTAGAGGATTTAGACCATTTCCATAAACGCATTTAAAAACAAAATTGACGGGAGTTTTCAAACAGGTCTTGAGCAAAAAAAATTTTGAAGGCCTGTACAATCTCTCCAGCTGATATCTTCTCCATATGTGCCTGAATCACATGTAAGCCAAGAAACTCTCTGAGAGTTCAAGCTGCTCTGACGGAATCTCACAATGCGCCACTCAAATGGATGGAGAGCACAGCTAAAATTCCTGGCTAGGAAATACATCACTTAAAAACAAATGTGGTCCAGGAAAAAAGTCATGGAAAACATTGAAAACAGTCATATGGCAATGCGAGATGTCAGCAAATGTCTTTTTTTTTTTTAACCAAAAAATCTGGAAGTCAGCATGATTGAGGCTATCATGCTTGCTTTCTTATCAGAAGTATTTTTTTTGTGGCCATTTTAAAATACAAAATTTAAAAACAAACAAACAAACAAACAAAACAAAACACTAAGCCTACTCTCACTGTGCTAAATTGCTAAATCGATTGTAAATTAAGCACTGAATGCAATCATAAACCAGGACCCCACCAAGTTTATATGTTCGGTAATCACAGACATACTGAATTGGGCATTTTAGAAATGAGGCAACTTTGCTTTACTTGACCAGGTTGCTAATGATCCCCACATCCCACGATAAGAATTTAAAATAACTTACCTACAATTCATGCATTTAAAAGAAAAATAGCCTCAAGTGGTTCATTACTGCATACAACTTCATCCATAGCAAACTCTACATTCCTGCCCTTAAAAAGAGCAACCTCGGAACAGGCCCTCAGAAAGCACGAGAGAAGTATATATGTCACAAATAATACATTTCCCTCCCTGTGCCAAGCAATTTTCTCCATTCTGTAAAGCTGCTGTGTTGTCCATAGAGTATTATTTACTCTGGCAAGCCAAAGGACCCCCTGCTAACTTCTGCAGAGTTGTTCCAGTTGTCCTGCCAGGAACTGGCTTTTGTGTCTGTAAGTCCCCAAGGGAGTAAACGCTGGCACCTCCGGCATCAACTTGCCCTTCTGTGCCCCCCCTAAGACTGGGTCTCCTCATGATGATGTGGACAAGAAGCCAACAGAAAAGACAGCATAAAGGAAATGCTCTGCTCTGCATTTCACCAGGATTTCCCTAATCTTCAAGAGGGACATCATGGTCCTGACAAGGGATGACAGCCCCATGACTTGTGTTTCCAGGATCTGGCCATTTCTACCTTGCAGGGTGCCAGGAGCAGGACATGTCCTCTTCACCCCCCAGAGCCAGACCCCCACATCTCTCAGCACCTCCCAAACTGTTCTGCACACTGCAGGAAGTGGAGGGAGGAGCTGATAAAATAGGACCATTAATTGCTATGCACATGATTTATTCAGATCCTTCCAAACCTAAGCTCCTGAGATCAGAGCAGATCACCAACCTCAACTACTTGGGGTGGAGAAATAGATGGGTATGCCACATGGGTTAGCTGGGACAGGCCTGGGCTTGTGTTAGCAGAGGTCGGTGGCTCCCACTCTGCACCTACACTGCTGGAGAAAAGCGACATGGCTTAGCTCATGTTGAAGAACATGATAAGAAATGCAGATTACTATGTCCATACCATGCAGAAGGATGCAATAGTCCACTACGGCTGATCCAAGCCAGGCAGCACAGCTGAGAAGTCCCTCCACAAGACTTGCTAGCATGGGAGAGCTTCCAGATAAAAACAACTGTTCAGCTTTTGGGATCAACTGGCTCACATGAAGTGCAATCCCCAGATCTTCTACTTTATATTGCTGCTTTTCCCTTTTATTCATTTATTTGAAGTTAATGTTAAATGAGAACGGGAGAGAACATGAAAGGGCAATTCAACCAACCAAACTGCTGCCTAGCAAATGTATAAAAGGCATGATGCATTAGCATGCTGGTCATGCAGCTCCAAAAGCAAGTAATGAACACCACCAAATCTATTTTACCATCTTTTAGGCAACATGAGATTTTCCCTTTTGCTTGCTAATTTATTCTGACCATTACACTATTCAGTTGTATTTAAACCAGATGCAGGTTGCTGGGGCTTTTTTTTCTCTTTTTGTATTTGTTGTTCATCTGCTGTGCTTGGCTAACAAGAGCTGCTTTTGTTAAGAATTTTTGCTGCAATACATTTAAAGATCAGATGTCATCTAATTCTTTAACCCTCAAATCTTTCAGGTTTACCAGGATCTCTTTTTACCTTATCAGATTAAATCTGGAATGATTTTTCATTAAGACTGCAGTTATAAGTAATATTATGCTCCTAAACCAGACCTGTTATGTCTTATAACATTACTAAAGGCATAGCTTAAAGCTTACAGGACTTGGGGGCTTAACGCTTTCCCTGACAGTCACTCCCTGTGCCTTCACCCAAAGGAGTGATTTGAAATTACATGATCCTGCTGGCTCAGACGACAGCCACAGCTTTCTCTAGGAAACAAACAGTGACCTGGGTGAGAGGTTTAAGACACGGGGCTACAATGTGGGCAGCTGCAGACATGGGGCCAGGGGGCAGAAGACAATTGTCTTCTCCAGCACCACGTGGGATTTGCTCTTATCCAGGTTGCACAGTCTGTGCAGGTCGAGATGCAAGCACGCTGGGAAGCACCACGCTGCCACAGGTATGGGATCCCTGAGCCTGGGGACCTGTGCCTGCACTTTCAGAGGAGCAGAAAGACACACAGAGAAATCCCCACAAGAACTGGCAAAAATTAGCCAAAAATATTTGTCATGGAAAATTCTGGGAAGAAAATTTTCCACTTTTGGATTTGGGGTTTATTTGGATCAGAGCATTTTTAAATATAGTGAGCTTAGGCCATCTGAGCTAAAAAAAACTTGCGAGTTTGAAAACTAATAAAGAAATAAAAACATTTAATTTCCAAAGCAAAGCCATTTCTCATCCCCAAAAATGTCTGACTGAAAAATATTATGTGTATCTTTATTCCCCTTTCCCTGGTGAAAGAAACAGTGGCCGCCTGCAGAAACCCCTCTCTTTGATTCTGGGTTGGCACAGGAAGGAGGGTCTGAATGGGAATGGATATGGACATGGGTAAAAACAATAACATGAAAATAGAGATGTTTAGTCAAGGGAGGAGGCTGGAGAGCATTTTAGAAGTACTGTTGCATACTTCCCTGTTCTCATTCTTCCTTATGCATCCATTATTGACCACTGACCAAATGAACTGGCCCAGAGCAACTGTTCCCATACTCTTATTTATAATAAATGGCTCTGTCACCTGTATAGAAAACAGCACTGACTTTACTGTAAAGGCTGCGTGGATTTCTATCTGATGCTTTATTCCTCCTTCAAACATCCCATGAAGAAGTATGAGATGAGAGAGCCCAAGGCATCAGAGGCTTCAACACAGACATACCCAGATGCAGCATAATTGATTTTGTGTCACAGGTACATAATGCCATTGCCAACAGAACAGAAATTAAGACACCCTCAAGCTCTCCTTCCAGAACCATCAATCTTCAGCCATGCACCACGAGAGCACCATAGGCCATGCTTCCTTCTTCCCCTTGCCTGCTTGCCACTCCAGCACAGGAATGCCAACAATGAAGGTGTACAAGAGATGACAGCCCATGTAGCAAGCTAATTTTGAATAATTGTAGTACCTAGAGATGATTCCTCAGGTAATGGTGCATTTACAAATGGATTTAGAAGGTGTCATAGGCAAGTGGTCACTATCTATGACATTTCCCACAGTGTTAGCTTTTAATGGCCCTGAGTTCTCTTCATCATTTCTACTTGGTTTCTCTTCACAGAGTTCTCAGACAGGTTTTTAATTTACAGCTCCATATGGAATTTGTTCTTGAAGATCCTAATTTTTGCTGTTAACTAAAAATATATATTTAAAATTTTGTGTAAAATTTAATAAGAAAGCAGATCACATATAGGTTTGGAGAAAGAGAGAGCTTGCTCAACATTGGCTAATTTTAATCCACTGTTCCTGTATCATTATGAAATTAAATTTATTGTTCTCACAACTGAAAAACACCCTCTGAACAAAAGTAATAAAGTATTTCACATTATGATTCAGATGTAGAATATCTCACAGCAGCTACGAAATTCAAAGCTAAAGTATATAGTAATACATACTCCACTTTTTCACCCATAAGCACATGCTTATCACTCATACGTACTATATACCCTTACGCATGTGCCAGAAAGCAGCCTGTGCCTCTCTGTGGATGACCTTACTACTAGACACTGCAAACATTCATGTGACTACAGTGAGCAACGTAGTGGCTGAAGATGGACAAAAGGAAAGAAGAACTAAGTTTGTAAGAACTGAGCCAAAGAGGATGCCAGCTGCTATTTGGTTATTTGCATTAGTTAAGTTGTATAAGCAGCAGATCTTTTTTCAGCTTAACATAATTACATACTTGCAGAAGTTACTGTTGTTGTTTTCAATTGTCTGAGGATGTCTTTAATACTATTAGTAGGATAGCTCCAGTCTTTAAAAAGGAAATTAAGATTATGAAATGTTGCATGACTGTAGCATTGAATATACTGTTGTTCTACAACTTGAGCTCACAGAAAATAATTCAACAACAGTGAATTTTACTGTATTATAATTAAATGCTCAGTGGAAAAATACATGCATCCAAACAGAGGTGTGTTGATTTGCATCAGATGGTGATGTGATTCTTAAAGCTTATTAGAGTCATAAAATACTCTGATATTTAGGTCCTCTACAAATCCTCATGACAGAGCTCAGACTAAGCATTATAATTTTGTGAATTGCTTCTGATTATACTTTAATCATAAAATCATAGAATGGTTTGGGTTGGAAGCGACCTTAAAGATCACTCAGTCCCAACCCCCTGCCCTGGGCAGGGACACCTTCCACCAGCCCAGGTTGCTCAAAGCCCCGTCCAGCTTGGCCTTGAACACTTCCAGGGAGGGGGCAGCCACAGCTGCTCTGGGCAACCTGTGCCAGTGTCTCACCCCCCGCACAGTGAAGAATTTCATCCTTACATCTAATCCAAGTCTACCCTCTTTCAGTTCAAAACCATTACCCCTAGTCCTATCACTACACCCCCTGATAAAGAGTCTCTCCCCACCTTCCCTGTAGCCCCCTTTCAGTACTGGAAGGCCACTATCAGGTCCTGCCCAGAGCCTTCTCTTCTCCAAGCTGAACAACCCCAACTCTCTCAGCCTGTCTTCACTGAGGAGGTGCTCCAGACCCCTGATCATATTCGTGGCCTTCTCTGGACCCGCTCGAGCAGGTCCGTGTCCTTCTTGTGTTGGGGGCCCCAGAGCTGAACACAGTACTCCAGGTGGGGTCTCACAAGAGCAGAGTAGAGGAACAGAATCCCCTCCCTCGACCTGCTGGCCACACTTCTCTTGATGCAGCCCAGGACGTGGTTGGTTTTCTGGGCTGCGAGCGCACATTGCTGGCTCATAGTCAGTTTTTCTTCCACTAATACCCCTAAGTCCTTCTCCTCAGGGTTGCTCTCAATCTACTCATTGCTCAGCCTGTATTTGTGCTTGGGATTGCCTCGAACCATGTGCAGGACCTTGCACTTGGCCTTGTTGAACTTCATGAGGTTTGCAAGGGCCCACCCCTCAAGCCTGTCCAGGTCCCTCTGGATGGCATCTCTTCCTTCCAGTGTGTCAACGACACCACACAGCTTGGTGTTGTTGGGAAATTTGCTGAGGGTGCACTCAATTCCACTGTCCATGTCACCAACAAAGATGTTAAACAGTGTCAGTCCCAACACCGACCCCTGAGGAACACCACTCATCACTGCTCTCCACTGGGACGACGAGCTGTTGACTGCAACTCTCTGAGCGTGACCATCCAGACAATTCCTTATCCACTGAGTAGTCCATTCATCAAACCCATGTCTCTCCAATTTAGAGACAAGAATGTCGTGTGAGGCAGTGTCAAAATCATAAATATTTCACAGCACTCCAAAAGAAAAGCATAATCATTTGTTCTTACTTAAAAGTGATTTAGGATACAAGTGCAATAAAGTTATCACCACTGGAAAGCCATTTAACTATTTCTAACTTAGTATAGAGAGTAACAACAGAATTGGTACTGGAGACATCAAGGTATGGACTGTCCTTAATTTAACACATTTTTCTTGTTTGCATTATGGTGTTTGAATGTCATGATTGAGCAGAACAATTCTAACACAAATTCCCAGAAAACTCTGCCTGATACCTCCCATCAGCTACCAAACTCCACATCTAGCTTGCATCTACTTGTTTAAGGTGGTGGGAATAGCTGCCTCAGGCTATACAGGTCACTTAGTTTATTCCTCTTTTCTGAAATATGTTAAATCAGTCCAGCTTCTTCAAAATATCAGCTGAGTGAGGTACTGTCTTTTAAAGCTGGTGTAGTATCATTCTGAGAAGGAAGGTCAGTCATTCAAAAAAGCTTACTCAAAAAAAGCTTATGTGTCAATTTTGGTAGAAAATTAAGCAGTTTTTTGGCACAAGAAAGAAACAGTGTTTTGGGAAAAGTGAATAGGGCACTAGTTAATCCACACACAAGACACTTACACATGTGCCCTTTCAGAGATTAGGTGAGGTGTTTTAATGAAATGTAGTTTTGAATACTCCAAATTTTCCAAGAGATGGGTGGAACTGGAAAAGTGGTTGAAATCTGTACAGGCAGAGGGGAGAGAAGACCACTTTATTCTAAATGAATGGAGCACATTTTATAGTTTCTTTCCAGTTTCAGTTGATAACTATAATGAGTTTGCAGTGTTCAAGACAATCAAAGGCCTCTGCAACTCATAATCAGTCCAGATTAATATTTTTTCTTGGTGTGCTTTATCACTTAGACAATCTGCTTGTACCTAACCTGTCTATTTCTTTCATGTACTATATAGTTTACATATAAGAATTTTTTCCTAATCCCATCTGTATATTTTTACTGTAAGCTCCCTCCTACATAAAGACCACCTATACCTTGCCAACCACACTTTCATGAGCTGTTTCTTAAAGAAAAAAAACTGTTTATCTTGTGTAAGTCTATAAGCATAGCTGTACATGTGTTTTCCAACCTGTGAAAGCCTGAAGACAGCGCACCACTGTACAGGTGTAATTAAGAAGGCGTCCTTTCCCTGACACTGTGCAAAGATTCAAGGCTTTTAAAATTGCAGTCCTGGGAGACTGAGTTGCCTGAATAGCAGGAAGGAAAACATGATCTTTTTAACCCTCCCATTCATTGGTCTGAGTCCAGTTATGGCCAGCAGTAATCCAAAGCCATCTAGTAGCTGTTTAGAAATCTGCGTGCCATGAATTAGTGGCCACATGCCAGGAACTGATTAGGCATCCCTCACCGGTGGTCCCTAAAGGACAAAGTGATGGCACATTGATGAGGAAACACAAGAAGTTTGTTCAACTGCAGGACCTGCTCTGTGGGTAAACAGAGGACTTCTCACTCACAGACTTGAAGTTTGGATCTTCTCACAAGCAGGCATTTTTTCAGATGTGGTAGCTGGTGCCAGTATTTGCATTTTTGCCATGTCTACCCAAACATTTAGCTTCTCTCTGCTATCTTGCATATGGATCAGGGTGAGTTTAAAGGCACACCCATGATCCACCCACAGCACAGGCTTTCCAGATCTATCACAGTGCTGAGTGTAACTCTAACTTTTAGCTTCTGAATCAGATTAAAATAACCAAACAGTCACACATTTCAACCTATTTCCAGTCTAAAGATACATGAATGTGCCATTTGACTCCCTCAGTAATTCTACCGTCAATGTGGGCAGCCCCCCTGGGTGAAGCAGGGAGACACCTTCATCTCCACTTTACCAACTGCAAAATGAGGCACGAAGAAATTAAGGCCTGGACCCACAGAGACTCCTAGTGCTTGTGACAACCTAGCCTGTGGCCTTTTCCATGCTTCCCACACCGGCTGTAGCCATGCTCCTGTCCCCAGATGCTCTCCTCTTCCCCTCATCAAAGGCTGACACCTGCTCAGGTCTGCCAGAATAACCACATGTGTAACCTCCTGTTCACGCAGTTCAGGAAAAAAAGTAAGGGGTAGCAAAGACTTGTTGTTTACAGCACTGAAGATCAAGGAAATCAACTCAGAGAGTGGTTATTCTGGCAGAGCAGGGGTGATGGTAACCTCTGACAGAGGAAGAAGAGGCTGCAGGGGGAGGCGTGGCTATGTAGAGGGACATGTCTTGCTTAGCACAACTACCCTCAGCGCTGGCTCCAGACTGAGCAAATCAGAGATCATCTGCAGGAGGGGGGTAAATCATCCCCAGCTTCCACCCTGCCTGCTTCACCTGCCCAGAGGTCTACCAAGAAACACCTTTGAGGTCTGTGAGTGAAGCCACCACTGTAACACTTGCAGCAAACCTGGCCCGTTGAGGGCTTTCTCTTCCTCCTCTGCCCTCCTCCCAGGATGCCCTGGTGCTTCGAGATTTGCGTGGGGTCCAACCCCACAACCCAGAGGAGAACATGGACATAATGCTGGCTCTCCCAAACCCCAGGCTGATGTCCCTTCTTCTGATCGTAACAGTAAGAGGCAGTGGAGGAATCTACCGATCTGCTGTTAATCTCCAAAGAGCCTCTTCCAAACCACACAATACTGGCTCTCACTTCACAAAAGTCTTCCAACCCAGCAAAAGAGAGGCTTCTCCGAGCACCATTTACAGTCACAAACTGTGCGGTTTCTGGAAGGTGGAGGCATAGCCAAACACTTGGCTCAGCACTCCGCGTTCCTGCTCTTCCCAAGCACTCACAGTAAGCACCTCGGGAAATGGAGAGCACCCGGCACTAATGATGTAACTGAGCTGGCCAAGGGGCACATGCACAAAATCTTTTATAGGGTGTGCAGATTCTCCCTTGCAGCTTCCTATGCTTTTATGTCAAACATGGCAGCTATGATCTCTCTCCTTGCTTGCAGTGGCAAAACATCAGAAGTCACACACACAGATTCTTGGACAGAAAGTGAATTTATCTCTTGCTGCCAGCCTCATTAGAAGCAAATAATAAGTATTCCAAGAGTTCTGTAGTTCCTGCAGCCTCTCTCCAAAAACGTTGCTTTCTGTTACAGCTCAAGCAAACTGCCCTGCTCAAAGGTCACAGAAGGAAGTCTGTGAGAGAACTGGAATTCAAATCCAGGTCTCTTAAATCCCAAACTGACTATAAATCTATAATTAATTTATTCTATGTAGCAAAAATGTTATGCATCTTATTTTATTATCTGGAAGTAGGCTCTTCTGGTTTTTGTATTTCATCACAAGCATCAGTTCCATAAATGCTTTCTGCATGTGACTAATCCTATGCAGTGTTTGAAGTCAGAATACTAAAACACGTCTGCAAGATCCGGGCCTAGATTTGTTTTCAGTCATTCTTGTAAGAAATTATTTAGCATCTGAACAGCTAAGCCACATCTCAGAAGGTTTTTAGGAGGAAACCTAGAGGTCTGCCAGAGCATAGACACATAACTGTCCTCTCTTTTCAAAGTCTTCCAACATGCTCTGTTAAAGTGATGGTATACTAGCCCCACAAAAAAATGAGTGAAAATCACCAGAAACATGAATGTATGGATCAATGGTATCACAGAAGGCTAATTAAAAAATGGGAATTCACCTTTACATCTGCTACTAAAGTATATCACTCTTCTTAGCTGTCATCTTCTGTTACACTTGCTAGACTAGGCTGAGAAGAAGGACTGTCGTGCGCGGGAAAGTTACCTCCAATCCAGTCAACAGAGTGAGCACACAACAGAAGCAAGCCTTGATTACGGCACAAAATTTCATCATAAATAACAAAGAATAAATAACTTAGCTACAAAACTGCATCAAAACAGAGAGATTTCTGAGATTTAACATCTAGCCATTCACAGTCCTGTACTGCCATCTGCAGCCTCCTGGTAATAGTTGGCTTTCTAAACCAGCAGGCTCACACTGACCTTAGCACTGGTGTGGTCCATGTAAATATTAGGAGTGTTCGGTGGCAGGCAGATGGTTTTTTACACAAATATTATCATAGTAAAATAATCACAGTATTCCTCTTTCTCAATATGATGTTTGTTCTTTTTCCAGGTCTTTTTATTTTCTGTTTATCTCACTTCTCTGCTGTCTTTGCTAACTGAAGTTGAACGTCAGACCCAAAGTGCAACACATTTAATAACTCCAAAAGTTTGTACTATGTTGATAAATAAGAGTGTTTCAGAAATTGCACAGGATGTCTTAGCTACATACTGATTTTTTTTTTATCTGTGTAATTATAGTTACAACATTGAAATTGAGTTTTAATTGAATATATCCCTTAACATCCATCACCAAAGGAATATAAACATATTTTCTTGTACGCAAAAGTTGCCTGGACTCTAAAAACATGCTATAATATGTGCTCTCTTCCAGGTTATGGAAACAGATTAGCTAAAATGGCACTGGGTTATTACCCATCAGGGTACTGGCATGTGGCTGAACAAGGTACAGTGGCTTAGCAAGCTACCATGGGCCAGTGGTGAGAAACCACAGCTGACCACGACCCTCCATGAAACTTCCTCCAGTCTGAGACGTAAAATAACCACCCCTTAGGGGTTGTTGAAACAAATTAGTTTAACTCAGGTGCGCTCCTGTCCATGCACTCTGTCTCCTCTGACATGCAGTAATTTAGTAAACTGTGGTAACTACTGGCAACTGATGCCTTCAGCTCTTTTGGAATGAGTTTATCTTTGTTGATAATTATAAAGCAGATGATTAACATGGTGTTTGCAGAGACAGAGTCACTGTGAGACCAGGAATGTTATAGGATAATCATAATTATCTTTTATCATACAAAGAAAAAGGTCTTGGATTAATAGAAAACAGGCATAAAAAAGTGGTTCGGAAAGAACTGACTGTTTCATGGGAATAAGGTAAACTGTTAATGTCCACTGGCTGTCAAAGAGCAAATAAGGCACCTCAGAACATCAAGTCTGCCTTGAAGGGAGCAGCTCAGCGGCAATACTTACCATAACCCCTCTAAGACCTGGTGTAACTCAAGTGTAAATCAGACCTGCCAGAACCTGAGTGACTTACGGGTGCCTTGACATTGGTTTTGCATGCCTTGTCCCTCTGTTGCTAGAAGGTGACCCATCAGTCAGTGGGTACTGATCACAGTGTACGTGCGTGCTGCAAAACAGGCTGCTGCTCTCGAGGAAGCACAAGGCACTGAGTGCAGGACATCCCCGCAGCACTGGAAACACCGCGCTGGTGGGGGACGGGGCTGCCTGAGCAGACCATCCTTCCCCAAATTAGAGACTAAGCATCCTGCTGGGAGTTGGGTGGGAGCCAGGGGGATACTGGCTGTTAGAGAGGTAAGATGCCACATATTATCAGCGGTACATCCCTGTACTATTACACATGATTTGTAATCCCTACTGACAGTATCTGTCCTTGCAAGTGTTAACGTAGCAAAATGGTAGCAAAACTCGAAAGATCAAGGACACATCAATATTAAAAACTATTTTAAAGAGGTAAATTATATTCTCTTATCATTTTTTTATCTTCAGTATATTGCCCTATGTGAAGGAGTCACTGCAAAGAGAAAGGAGATCTATGGCTATATGGGAAAAAGCGCAGGACAAATTGTAGAGGTAAATGAAGAGATTATGTAACCAAAAATGCTAGAATTAAAAATTGTACCGCATGAATCAGTGTGCAGGACTGTGGTTGAATTTTCATGTAGCCAGACTGACATCTTGTGGCTTGTGCAGAACATTTAAACATGCACCTGGGGAAATTAACTTGCAAATTGTTATGGCATGGTAAGATATACCTTTTTTTTTTTCAGCAAAACAGTATGTGGCTCCCTCAGTGTATTAGTGGTTGCAATTATGAAGTTTATACATAAACTCTCATTTCAGTTTCTGCTTTTGCATGCACTTGTTAGCCCTGTCCCCACTTGTATGTCTCAGCCTAATGGCAGAGCTGCATTTAAAGCCAGTCACTCAAAAAAGTGTTTAACAGTAAAAATTATAAAATTGGCTCAGCATTCAGGAAATTTTACAGATTACTCGCAAATGTGGGTCCTTGTTACTTTTCTTCATTTTTAATGTCAGGGTGAAAGTTTCTGAAAAACAAAAATGGCTCTTTTTGATCAGCTGACAGATACCCTTACATCAGTATTTAGTGACCAGCAGTAACTGCTTATGGAAGAATGTGAATATAGTTTGGCCCAAATAAAATTGGAAGATCTGGGCAATCCTCACTTCTCCAGTCTTAACGAAACATCACCCTCACACCAGTTTTAATCCACCCTGAGTGCCAAGAACATAAGCTCTTTTCTTCTTCAGCCTGTAAAGCAAAGAGAGTGGGGAGATGAAGGATGACATTGGAGCAACAGCAAGGAAGGATTGCCTGAGGAACTATATGAGAAAGGATAGATAACGAGTATGTTCAGGGATAGTCGAGGGGCATATCCACCCTGTGCCATGGTAACTGGCACAGATCTTTAAGATCTTCAAGGGTTAGGCATGAAGCCTCCTAACCCTGCTGACTGGGGCTGGGGAGCCTAGGCACACTGCCAAGCTCACCCAGCTGCTTGGCTTTGGGCTTGGGTCTATGTCCTCTCCAGCCAGCCACCCAGTACCAGGGAGTCTCAAGACAAGCTCTGCAAACTTTGCACCACGTTCCACTTCATGATGTAGGTTTATTTCAAGCCATCATTACAGGTCAAACTCAGTAGATCTCTTCAAGGGGAAGGGGAAAGGAAGAGTTGGGAGATGGTTTTAAATAAAACAGGGTGAAAATGGAAAGCAAGGAAGACAAAACCTGATAGAAGAAAAGGCAGCCACCCTCTTTGCCCTGCTTTTCATGGCTCCATGGAGAAAAAAGAAGCTCTCAGGGCCACTCTGCAGAGCTCCACACTGACACTCAACACAGAGCTGAATGTCCCCTGTATCTTGGTGTGGATTCTTATAGGAATGGAGAAAAACTGGACCTTCCTGTTACAAGTAGTTAGCAGCTGCTAATACCATAAATACCATGTACTTTAGGAAAGGTTCCTTCAGAGAACAATTCAAAGCAGAGCATACCTAAAGCTGTGAAGTATCCAAAGTCATCATCTCCCTCTCTCTCCATTGAGGATGCAGGAGCTGAGAAAGACCTGTCTCCTAACCCAGGATGCTTGGGTTACTTCCCTGAACTAAGGGGAAAATGATCCAACAGCACTTGCAAGACCTTGTAAGCCTGACCTCTGGGCAAGTATGTCCACTGTACGTGCTCAGGCATACCCCGCACTCAGGAGCTGGAAGCTAAGTGTGGGTGTAGTCCCCTGATGACTAGAGGCACAAGCAGAACGCTCTGACAATAAAAGCCGGATTTTTTTCCCTCTTTTTTTTTTAACGTGTGAGAATAGAAAGGGAGGAAACAATGTCACTGTGCTAAGAAAGGTATTTCTGAGGGCAGAATGGAACCACATGCCCAAGTAGATCAAATGATTTCGGCTGAAGTTACAGAGAAGCAGCAGCTCGAGCTGGCCTTGAGCAATAAACTCAGCTGAGCCTCTCCCACACAGCTCCACTCACGTACCTCAAACACAGCCTGGATGCAATGTCCTTGCTGTCCCAGCTGGAATCTGCTTTTCATCAGCAGCTGACATTCACACCAAATTGTAGAGTTTAATATTTATCCCTAAACACATAAAGCCTGCTAATAAAAACGGACTGGGAACTATTTGGTTACAGTTACTAAGGCACCAATAGGCAAGAGTGGGAGTTCACATCTCTGAGCCTCAGGCTGTTCCCATCCTCTGACAGGCTGGTCCCAAGCCATTTCTCGGCTTCTTTGTGCTTTAAACAAACTCTGCCTCTAAAATGTCCAAAGTCCTCTCACAGGAAGGGCAAAGGGTGGGAAATGTTCTCCCTCAACATATTCCCTTCTTTTCCCATGTGGTGATTCCCGAAAGCGGGCAACTATTTAAAAGCAGGTTATTTAAAAGCAGAGGTGGAGGACTGTGAGGGGTGAAGGAGTACGGTGTCTGCCTGAGCTCTCCCAGCTCTGCCCCTCCGGTTCCACCGCACCAGTGACTATACATGTCAGGCACTTGTTTTCCCACTGACCTTAAAAACACGTATAATAGAGGGAAGAAGACTAGCTCATTCTGTTTCTTATTTCCCATTTATCTTGATAATAGACCCTTAAAATACAAGCATTATCTAAAGACTGAGAGATTCGCCTGCCATTATTGCTAGGCAGCGCGCAGTGTTTGCAACACAGACGCCCGCGTAGATGGGAAGTGTTCAGTCTTCCAGTCTGTCAAGTCAACAAATTTAGTGGCTGGTAACAACCACAGAAAATAATTACAAACAGTGAAAATGTAATTAATAACTAATTTCAGGACCATTTGGTTCCAATAACAGCAGCTGGCACACAGGTACGTGGTTACATAAACCCTCCCGGCAGGCCTTCCCCCTACAGCTCACCGTATCCAGAGGTATCAAATGACTGTAGACATCATCAACTCATCATTAACTCTGGTTGCAAGAAATTCTTGAGATGTTAACCAAGTTTAGGGATGCATATATCATATGTATCTAGATCCATAAACCTCTTTAAAACCAGAGCAGCCATCCCAGCCACAGCTGTCAGCACTGGCACTGCTGAAGCCAAGACCTGGTCACACACGCAACACTTTTTCATACTAGGGCTTGAAGCTTCATACATCAGTTTTAAATGGGATAAATAGTCTTGAAGTATCACTGAAGCTGCGAGGAACTGTGGATGTAAGCACAGCAAAGTTTTCAGGGTGAGGCAATACCTTTTATTAGATCAACTAATAAAAGTGGACTAAACAGGCAAGCTATGAGGCAATCTAGCTGAGACCCTTCTGAACCAAAAGGAGCTTGTGTGCCCCAAAGCGTGCCCAGTTTTTCCCACATGCAGGAGCTAGCCCAACAGAGGACCATACTTCTCCCTAGAAACCTTCCCTCACTTAGGGGAGACCATCATAGCAACACTATTACTGCTAGTAGCACCAACTAACAACTCAAGACCTTCCCCAGCTCTGAAAAAGCAGTTAGCTAGCAGACACGCAAGATCTTTTTCAGAATGATGACAACAAAAAAGGCTTCTGCCCATCTTTCTCTTGCAATGTTTTCAGTTATTGTAACAGGGAATAGGACTTCTCACCACAGGCACCATCTTGCCTAACTAGGCCAGTCTGTGGTAAAGATTTGTCTTCTTCGGCTCCCTTGATAAATATACCACCATGTGGTAGAGATGATAATTATCCAAACCCATACTATAATTAACTGCAAAAAGACAAGGCTATTGAGAACTGGCCTCACCAGCAAAGTCAGTGCCTGTACCTTCTCCAGGAAGCAAAACAGTCCAAGGAAGAGTACAAAGCCTGGTAAATCTGAATTTGGCAAACACTGAATTTCAGGGCTTCATGAAGATGTTTAGATAGGCTTTACAGGCTCTGAGAAGTAAGCTCATGGCTGCTGTGCCTAATATTTGTCATGTCTAATTATTGTACAGTATTGCACAATTGCCTAAGTGAATTTTATGTTTCCTTTGGAGTACCATGAGCTGTAGCAGTCAGTCTCAGGGACAGCATGCTAGATTTTTGATCAATGAATCAATGACCAGGTGATGCTATCCTCTTTCTTGTACTATAAATGTGCACAGATCTTGCCTCACATGGACTTGCAGAACTTAATCTCACATTGGCGCTGGACAAGTGAAGAGGCAAAATGAGGATCTTCAGCTTCCTCCAGCATCAAAATACTACATGTTCTTGGGGAGCTCTAACAGCAGTCAGCATCACCCCTGTGCAGCTGAAGGAAACCTTTTCAGGGCTGTATCCTTTACAAGCAAAGCTCCAGGAGTCAGACCCAACCTCCTCTATGCTCCCCAGGTAAGTGGCATTGGTATTTATTGGAGTAGGTTTTCAGCAGCGTACACATGGAGCTAATTACACAGCCCACATTGTCGTTAATAACAGCCAAGCACCTAATCTTCCACATGCAGCACGCTGAATACATTGCCCTATGAAACTGCAGCTTCACAGTTATTGTACTTCAGTTTACGTAGTTTCCCTTATGCTGTGCTGAATGGATTTTCATTCTGTGTCCAGGAGCATTCCAGTCCCTCCAGTAGCAAACAATAAATGAATCTTAGGAGGCTCTGGTGTACTTAGGAGGCTCTGGTGAACCTATCAAAAGAGGCAATTTATTTCTGAACTTGGCACTAGGCACAGCGTGCCTTGTAAATGTCAATTTATGTATGTGTGAGCATCTGACACTACTCAGCAGCACATGGCTGGGGCCAAGAATTTGACTGATTCTGGCTGATTTGCAGGCCTAAAAATATTCTCTTTTATCAATATCCATTTTTTTGTGCTTATTTGCATGGTAAGAAAATTCTAAGCAGGCAGTGGTTTCATGGATCAATCCACAACAGCTCTACAGAGATCAAGTAATTGATGACCTGCCATAAACTGTGTGATGACACAGTTAGAACCATTGCATAAGAAGTGGCCCATATATAGGCATACTTTGATTTTCACTGTTTGTCTGTTCTAATCCTGCAGGAATCAGAGACATTTTAATCTCTTTTATTGTTTTGCATTCATTTACATGCAGTGCCCAAAGGCTTCTGGCAAGCAGAGAGAGGGCTATATAAGTCAAATGCATTGTTATTACTACTGTAGTTCCTATCATGGGCCCAATTCTCTTCCCATTGACGTCAATGGCAAATCTTCCAATAATTTCAGTGAGAGCTAGTTTAAGCCAAAAATCTATGATCACACCCTGTTATGTTTTATACCACCAGTACTGTGGGCTCCAGCTGAAAATTTTAGCATTTATTACAGTATGGGAAACAGAGGGGACTCTAAAACAGGTTTTGGTCATAAATGAGTGCATTTACGTGGCAAGCAGCTCTGTTTGTCTTTGGAACATGACAAAGGTGGGTACCAAAATAAAATCTTCAGAAATACCAAGAAAAAATGCAAATTTCTAACTTTTCTTAGCACAGCTCAGGAGAGTTATGTGGGTTTATATGACAGGTTTGAACATCAAGAAATAGCCTGATAATACTGCACAGTGATAAAGCAGTAGAATACTCAAATACCATCATAGATTTAAAGCTTGGGTGAACTATTTTTTCCATTTCATCAGTCCTCTTCATTTGGTGACTCTCAGTACTGCCCCATCATTTTCAGTTTCACCCACTGAGCCCCTTCATTTCTCTCTTTTGTGTTCATTTTCCTTCCCTTCCCTAGTCTTCTCACCCTTTTTCCTTTATTTTTGTATTCTCATCTGCTCACAGCTTTCCTTCTGTCTTTTCTGCTTCTCAAAGGCCTCTCTCTGTTACAAAAGATCTTAGCCACTTAGAGCCACCCAGCTCTTCACACCTGCAAAGGTTTTTCTCTCTATTGCCAACTTTTGTCCTTTTTCAGGACCAAAACCGCATATTGCTTCCAACTCCTGCTTTCAGGACTGCTGTCTCCCTCCCTCCATCTTCTTGATTCAGCTTTTGTTCCTCTTCCTTAGCACTTTGACATGTACCCCCTAAATTAATTGGTTTTTCACAATCACCTTTTCTGACATGAAAGTTCTGTCATCTGCCATGTCTGATGGACTCTGCAGCCCATAGATCTGCATGGATACCATTGAGCTCTCTTGAAATCCAATGAATAGGTCAAAACGAGATGGGTGAAAACCCAGCTAAAAGCTCAAAACGTGATGGTTACTTAATGGCTCCAAACTGAACCAACAGCTAATCACAAGTGGCATTCCTTGGGGATTGATATGGGGTCCAATACCAGTCAACATATTTTTCAGTGATCTGGATAATGGGACTGAATGTCCACACCACATTTGTGGATGACACCAAACTGGGAGAAAGATGCTGGAAGGAGATGAGCCATCACACAGAGAGACCTCAACAGGCTGGAAGACTGAGCCAATAATACTGCTGTTTAATATGAGGTTAAAACAATACATGTTTGAGGTGTAATGAAGACAAACCTCAAATCCTGCAGCTGGAATGGAATAATCCCAAGCAACAGTACAGGTTGGGGACTGGCTTGCTAGGAAGAAGCTCTGCTGAAAAGGCCATGGTGGGTCTGGGCAGACAGCAAGCTGAGCATGGGCCATCAGCCTGCCCTGGCAGCAAAGGTGGCAAACTGTGTCCTGGGATGCATCAGCAAGAATAGAACCAGCAAACCAAGAGATGCGATTATTCCTCTCTACTTGGCATTTTTCAGGTCACACCTGGACTATTTCACCCAGTTTTGCTTTCTCCCTGTTCAAAAGAGACCTTGAAAAATCAGACAGCCTCATGGATGATAATCACGAGTGATTAGAGTGTTAGAAAACTTCATGTAGAAGGAGTTGAGTTTTTCAGCCAAGAGAAGGCCCACGGTGAATTTAATCACAGTCTTCTAACACCCAAAAGGTAGTTTTAGAGAGGTGGACAGAGGTGTTGTCTTCATAGGGATGCACAGCAGTAAGACAAGAGCAAATGGGCACAAGTTACTGCAAGGGAAATGCCATCCAGATATAAGAAAAAAAATATTCACTGTGAGACCAATTCAGCATTAAAAATGGCTGCTCAGAGAAGTGGTGAAATCTCCTTCACTGGGAGTACTCCAGATTTGGCTTGACAGGCCCCTGGATAACTGAAACTAAGGGCCCACTTTCAAGAGAGGGACAGGTGATGTCAAGCAGTCCTTTCCAATCTCAGCTTTTCTGTGGTTCTGTGAAAGCATGGAGGAAGAAGCAGGTGTCAAATTCTCCTCTCAAAGTGGCTTAGAAGCACTCAGAACAAGGCATGCAGGTGATGAGATAGTCATAGGACAGGTTCAGTAGATGAAAGTAGACGAAAGCAGATGAGAAAGTGCACACGAAAGGCAATGATCTTTGCAGGCTCTCCTCCTTGATGAAAGAAGAGCTGACCTCTGAAAAAAAGAGATGAAAAATGAGTGAGCTGCTTTTCACCTTAGCACGGTGTCCAGGAAATTCAGCCATGGAGCAAGACACTGCAGGGGTAGATATTGCACAAGTGATGGTTCCTATTTGAAAGAATTTGTCCATGTATAACAGAGTATAAGCCAGGAGGTAAATGTGACTTACAGACTCTCTGGAGAGTGCCAGAGACTAATACAGTATTAGTCAACATGACAGCACTGGTTGGGAACCAGCTCTGGGAAACGGAGGATGAACAGTTGAGGGCCAGGATGTGAAGCCTTCAGCATGTACCACTGGATGCAAGCTGAAGCCGTCGCACTCTCTGGAAGCTGTTGAGCTAAGCTGCCGACAGCATTTCAGCTCTCACTGTGCTGCTGAAAACTTTATGGATCTTGTGGTGAGGCCTGAATCTTCATCTCTGGTGGCCCTGAGGCATCCCTACTACCTTACAGCCCTTAGAGTCATTTCATGAATAATACATGGGTGTGGGTTAGTGCAGGACATTTGCTGAAATTTCTAGAGCAGCAAGGGGGATGTGTGTGTGGGATCTTATCTGAGAAATATACACAGACAATCAAGTTGTGTGAAACATTATCTTTAGGCATTATTTGGTAATATGATTCATTCTCTTTTTATTTCTCTGTCATTTTTTTTTTTTTTTTTTTTTTTTTTTTTTTTTTTTTTTTTACTCCTGAAAGGTTTGAGATCTGTCTGTGCATCAGCAGAAAAGTCAAGCTGCAAGGCAGGAAAAAGGGAGATTGCATTAATTTTGCACAGTGATACCTCAGCACACACCACAGGATCCACACTGATCTTTGCTCCTCATCACAGTCCTTCAAGGGATAGCTTCAACAAGTAAACTAAGCCTACAAAAATGTTGGTTGCATCAAGAGATCTCAGATAGTTGATCAATGAGGACTAGGACTAAGTGATGTTCATTGCATTCAAACACAGGGAGTGCAAAGTGTAGGGGACAGTCAGCAAGTTGTAGGCACATCCCATACCCCATTTTCCTGCCAGACTGACCTATTTGTGCCATTAAGGAGAACTTATGTCCCTCAAGGAGGAGATATAGTATCCACCTTCACATGCACTGAAAAAACTTTGCAAATGTTGGCAGAAGGTTTAATGGCATCATTAGTGCAAGTCAGTGTTAAGTACAAACTGCTTTTCTCAACTTTCTGTCTTATTTCTGTGATATGCCTCATCTGAAATAATCACACAACATCCACCAACACTGAACAACACAAACTGATCACCCCTGAGGTATTTCCAAAAGCATGAGGTTTCAGGAAACATCACTTAAGACATCATGCAATGTGCCTTGCTTTTAAACAAACCACCAAGCAGAACTTACCTCACACATGTCCCCAACATAATATGTGGACTTTGAGAAGCGACATCCTTCAGCTTGAGAAACATCACAATACTCACATAGACTAACAGGCTGGATGGAAGACAATACTTGCAGGACAAACAACTTCAAAGCACTGTATTAATGAATTTTACAATTTGTGTATGATCATCATCCTGGTTTTAACAGGTCCTTCTGGAAAACTCAACAGAATAAAGATTATTTGGCATTATATAGGTGTATAACAAGATTAGCAAACCTAGTTATTGCAATCCATTTAAGATGTGTTTACCCCAAATATTGCCTGTGTTTGTTTTGATAGCATTTCTGAGAAGCAGGGAAGTGAATCACAAAGAGCTTAAGTGACTTGCTTAAGTGAAATTACAGCAAAGGAGAGACTTGAGTCCTCTTGAGTCTTATGCTACCCATCCTACAAACCGTCCTGCCTTAGCCTCTAAATTATACATTATGTCAACTCTAGCACATAAAAAGAGTCAGTTCCTGCTCTGGAAAGCGGATCTGTAAAATTAATATATTTCTGTTGATATTACAAGTCATAATATTTTTTCCTTCCTGAAGTAGATATTTATTCTTATTTCTACCTCTTTTAAGTACTGCAAAGCCACATCCATTAAGGAAGAATGAGTAAGACTCTGCTCTGAATCATGTATTGATATGTTTTATTGTTCTGCATCATGAATTAATGGTTTTCTGTTTTGCATTGTGTATCAATATGTTCCATATCCAAGGCCATAATCCTTTCTCTCCAAACAGCCTCTAGAAGACAGGGAATGAAGAAGATTAACTAGAAACAGAATTTGAAGAACGTGTGCTTGCATAAATACAATGCAAGACACGATTTGGCTGGTGGAAAATTATGGTGACAATGAAGAAGTCAAGGAGAATGCAGCTTGGATTTCAAGATCAGAAGCCTGTAGAGCTGGCAGGTGGACAAATATGCCTTGTAAACTCAACAAAATTCCATAAAAGCTGATGTTACATAGACATGAAAATATATCACGCCATATTTTCTGTACTATTGTTCAGAGTATGACCTCCGTAGTGTAGAAAGCCTTTCAGTGTGTATTTTGTACTCACATTTTTTTTTTCTGGGAAAGAAACAGAGAAAGTAGGAAGAAAAATTCTGATTGCACACATAGATTTTTAATTTGTCCTTTCAATGCTAGGGGATAAATTCACACTTTCACAGCTGCAGATTTTGGGCCAGAGATATTTTTCTGCATGACTGAGCTTTTAGGACAGCAGCAAATCTGAAAACCCAGTGCAGATGGATAGCAACAGCGGGCAGAAGTGGTGACAACTGCATTTGAATGGGTCACGTACAGTCTTTCTACTGGCACAGAAGCAGACCCACTAGAAAGTCAGAAAAATAAACCAGAGTGTTAAAAAAAGGTATAAAAATTAGAGAAAGCAGAAGCATTATCCCCAACACCATATTGACCCAGAAGTCAGCTTCTCCATTAGGGGCACTTCAGTTTTATGTCACTGAGGGCAAGGGACAGGTGGAAGAAATAAATATTTATTTCTATTAACATACAAAGTATGTTGATGATATTTATATCTTCTTTTTTATTTTTTTATGCTCAATGGTAGAAAATGGTAGGAAATTGGAATACACACTCTTCGGCTTATGATAACTGCAAGCAGAATATAAATTGCCATCAACATTAAGTTAGAGGCTTGGTCACAGGGTCTTATGGCAGATGCCTACAGCAAGAGACATTTTGAGTACTTCACAAACAGTCTTGGAGACATGGAGTTCCCAGCTCCCATTCCAAGAGTAAAGTTTTGCTGTTTCTACAAGCTAATCAAATCATGGTATTTTTTTATAAAGACAGTACAGTAATATGGTACGTTATGTGGTGATTTTCTTCTGCAAGTAACCACAAATTGTAAGTACTGTTGCAAGTACTTACAGTACCAGTAGTTCCTTAGACTAAAGAACACTGAAATATTGGGTCATATAGGCTCAAAAGCCATCTATTTTCTGAGAAGAAGGAAAAGTAATCATTGTACTCAGCCTACAGACACTTAATGTTTTATTGTACTTTAATCAAAGCCCAATTAGTCACAAGATAAATTTAAACAGACTTCAGCAATAAAATGGTTGTCTCAGGCTTGTCTTACGCAACTGACAAGCAAAAGAATAATGTTTTTTTTTTAATGGAGAACATTTTTGTTTGAGTTAAAGAACATTTACAAAATTAACTGCCAAATCACACTCTGCAAAGGAAAAATATTTTAATTGGCTTTCAAATTTTTCCTGATGAGGGAAATTTGTTATCTTTTCCATCCAGGCACTTAAAACCATCCTCTAACTGAGAGGACTTCTTCAGGTACTGTGTTAGCACTGTCATTATTATTCTTAGTATAATATCTAGACTATTGTGGTAGCTTTATAAAATGTTTTCCTGATGGCACACAGATCTTGTCAGCAAATGTACTTTAGTCTGCTCTTAGCTGGTGTGCACTGAAGACAAATAAATAGTGAATTACACATGTGACTTCATTTAATATTCTTGGTAAATAATATTTATTATGTCTGTGGCTCTATGCCGCTCTCACTGTCTCCCACTCTTTACTTTGCACAATATAGTGATTAATGGTTAAAAAAGACAAAACCTCAGCCAGTTTGAACAAATAGTTCTGGGGACTCAATACAGCTGGGCACAATTCCAAATTCAAGGAGGCGCCAGTAAACTAATGAAGAATGTTACTGATCTGCTCTAGCCATGTGAAATCAGGATTTCATCTTGTACAAACTAGGCAGGGTCAAACACAGTCAACATTTAGCTTAGGAGTCCTCAGGATGTTCCTGGGTGTTGGTGATTCACCGTGTCTGATCCGGTGTCTCAGCATGCTCCTAGGAAGGACAATGCCGCTGGGTGGGATACTGAAGTTGCACGTTTTTGAGTCCTCAAGACCAGTAAAAATTCCTATGGTACATTTTTTTGTGAGACAAGCTCTATTAAAGTCTGCTGTGCTGGACAAATTCCAGCTCTGAAAAATTTATGCCCACTTAAGTGACCTATAAAAAATTAAGTGTATATGGTTTTATTCTTTGCTTCCAGCACTGGGGCTGGATCCAGGAGCTCCAGACAACAGAGAGGCAGAGAGACCTACCAACACAGCTGCTAAATACAGTGTTTTGTGAATGAAAGCAAGACGTCTCTCCTGCAGCCTAGGGACAACCAAGTCTAATTGGGTTTGCAAAGGTTAGGGATGCCAATTTCTGCAGCCAATAGTACATCCACAAATGATAGTCAACTGGAACTCTTCAGTCTGGAAAAGAGGCATCTGAAAGTGAATGTGATAGAGGTCTACAAAACTATGGTATGACACGGAGGGTTAGGCTGCTTTCTCTTCCAGCATAAGAAATATAGGGCATTAAAATATATAGCCTCATAGGATCCAAGTTCTGAGCAAACCAATTGATGTGTTTTGTCACACTGTAGATCTGCTTCCCACAGGATGCAGATGCTGTGGATGCTAAAATTTTACATGAGCCAACAGGCAGCTACAGCAAATGCACAGGTTAAGGGTTTTTTTAATTATACAGAAAGCTCATATGATTCAGAAAGCTGGTGGCTGGGAAAATATTAGGTAAAATCACCATACATGTGAGCTCTATTCCCATACTCTCCTCCAGCCTCTTTAGGCTCTGTCAGAGACAGAAAAACTGAGAAAGCTTCACCATTGGCTTGACAGTATTGCTACTGCCATGACTACCACTTCTGTTCTGGAAAAAATAAAACACCCTTCTGCAGCTAGTGGTAAAAAACAGCTCTGTCTGGTTGCAGCGCCTGGCATAGTTGAGTGCAAGGTTCAGACTCCTCTCTGCACCCCTACCTTGCTGATCTGAATTTAGAAATACCCCACAAAATCAGAAGCAGGTAGTGAGAAATGGTACTGAAATCTTTAATATTATTATTCATGATGAAACATCAAACACTTGTAAGAGACAGTTTCACAGGAACAATGTGACATATTTCAACCACCTGCTGATCTTGGCATGTAATCTATTTTGCTTTCTATTAGACAGGACACTCTGATAAGACTCTTCATCCATTTGGTAGCAAACATAATTGTATATCAACACAATTATTGTTACAGATACCTGCCTCCATTGATCTGTAGCTTGAGGCCTTCAGCAAAACCTGCCACATTGCTTTTTATACATCATCAGGAGGTCAGTAAAAGCACAGTTTTCAAGTGCAGTGCTGGGTACCTCTGTTCTGTGAGAGCTGCTAGGTGTAACTGCCAAGGGAGTGTTTAGGATGGTAGGCTTTGCTTTAAAAATGCGCAGCTTAAATGCAATGGAAAAGGGGCTGTGAGGATACTAAAAATGAACATTGGCAATGGTGTACAGAACGAGTAACTGAAGTTTATAGATGTCTTTAATTTAGTGTGAAACTGAAACCTCTCCAAATCAAAATCATCATCAGAAGTTATTTTTTAAAGAAAAGATACTGTGGTAGGCATCATTTGCTAGGGCCCCAGTTCAGCAAAAGGGCTTTTGCACGTGGTTAATACGTGTTTGCTGAACAGGATTCTCTGTGCAACACAAAGAATAGCTACTAGGCTGGGATGGGCAATAAACCCTTGCTTCAGTAGGAGACATTGTAATAAACTGCAGGCAAAGTCCAAGACACTATTACTTCTGTAGGATACCATCACATGGTTTTTATTCAATCTATGTCAGATGAACACCTAATTTTCAAAAATAAATTCTTTTGTACATATAAGTCATATACAGAACTGCTTTGCAGTCTTTCATGCACTGTAAATGAGACATGGGCCAGAATACTTGCAGAACTGAATCATAATTCAGGGGCATTGAGTTTGACTAGAAAATCTTATGACTGGCACCTCCTAAATCAGGTGTTTAATTTTGCAGCTTGATGTCTCAGCACTTTTATAAATAACAGAAAATTCTTTAGGGAGCTTACTTAGTTGATTTGGACTTTCTACCTTTTTCATAAGAAATTTGAAATATAAGCTGCTTTCTTGTAACCCTGCACAAATTCCTGCCTGTGCAGCTACTGCTAAATTCTAGACCCACCTAGATATATCATGGTTTCAAATTTGTTTCACTGATCAATCCTGAAACCATCCATGCCTCTTTGTGCTGAATCTTGCAGTATGGCACTGGGCCTGGGGAGCTGCAGTGCCCTCTCAGGGCAGCTGCAAGAGCAAAACACCGCTTCAGGCTTCTCTGGTGCATGTTCAGTATGTATTAAGGGGTCTGTACTCTCACCACATCCCTACTGTACTTTGTCATTTGTTATGAAGTGGCCCACTCCACCTCATTTCATCAAACGGGCAGCTCTGCAATCACAGCGTTAGAGTGAATGCAACGCAACATGCAGGTAGAAAAGGAGAGGGCAGTATCCAAATGATGAGAAGAGCAGGCAGTTCTACAAAGACAGGACAAAAAATAACTGAAAAACACAAATGCAAGTATAGTCTTTCCCAGAAGACATAGCTGAAAAAAAAGAACAAGCAAAGGCCTTTTAGATGAGGTTGAATGCATGGCAGTGAGGCAATTTATGTTGGAAAATCCCAGTCTGTGTCATTTCTGTTGTGATTTTATGATCTGCTGTTCATGGATTGTCATTCCCTTGTTTTGGGGGGCTGAAAAAAGCAAAGGAGGACAAGGATTAAACCAAGTAGAAGGAGAGCAGAAGTACTTGGGGTGGGTGGTGGGTGCAGGGGGGGAGAAAATTAGCAGAAAGGGTAGACATGTCCAAGGAACAGGGTGTGTAGGTGGGACTGCAGACATCAGCAAGCAGAGCATCATAGGAGGACCAGATCAGCAGATCAGAATCATTGATACTGAGGGTCTCATTAATCTCTCATTAATGAGGTATTAATGACCTAACGGGACTGTGAGATGGCTGAGCTTTGTTAACTAGGGAACTCACTTCCCAAGCACCATGGTCTAGAGTCGAGTCTCTCCATGATAACTCTTATGGAGGAAGTAAGTTCAAACCCCATGAGGCAGAGAGGCAGGTCAAGCCTACATGGGCCCTGGTTATCAGATGCCTGGATGAAAGGGAGATGGCACTGTCACTGCCATCAAGCCCATCTCCACAAGTTCTGCAAGCCGGCTCCTTTGTTTCCTGAGTTCCTGATAGAGGTGATCCAGGCAGGAACATGTTGAATTTTCCACAAAACCCTTTCAGAGGTTTTTCAGGTTGGAAAAACAAATAATTTTGTATTCATCATAACCTAAATGACGTTTGCTTCCGGTTTGCCTGGCTGAACAGTACACTGAGGTATAATCCCTCTAATATGGTATGAAACTCTTAGAACAAGGCCAGTTCTCTTTTTTGTATGGCCACCTTAGTATCTGGTCATGGAGGCAAGTTCACACTCCACCTGAAACAAAAAGCATCAGCAGTTCTTCTCTACTTGCTTCAGCAGATTTGCCTCCTGTGCATCTGCATGGTGATGGATGTGGTTTAGCCTTTAACAAGGTCTGAAGAGAACCTTTTCCCTTAGCAAAAACCCAGATCAGCTGTATTTAGAAATATGTGGATGAATCACTCTAAGGGCTGTATAAACAAAAGCATTCTTCTTGCAGATTTGAAGAAGGACAACTCGGTAACATATTTTTATAGGAATTTAAATCTTCAGTTATTTCTGGAATTCTTAGAGCACTGCCAATTAAATTCGCAATTCAATAAGTGAATTGTGTCTACTAATTAAAGGCTACAGGTCACTCATTTTGTATCTGTAGTCTAAAGAGTTGCACAAAAACATTTGTTTTGGATGACTTTTTGAAGCTTGTTTTCCAAGATAAATGATCAACTGTTAACAAACCTGAATAGCATTTTGAAGCAAAATTTAAGACAAGAAAATAAACTGTTTGGGTTTTTTTTTAATAATAGAAGGCCTGATTGTAGAAGGAAAGTCCCTACTTTAACTAAATAATTAAAATAACAAGCACAAATCCTAGCAATAGAGCAAAGAAGAAAAACATTATTTCACCATCCCCTTTGGAGAGGACAAGATAACACAGTGCTACCTCCATTTTTCAGATGAGAACTACAACGCACAAGGCAGCTGTATGCATTTTCAAAATTCAAATGGAGCCATCAGAGTCAAGGTGAACACCCAGAATTGCCTGCATCCTCATCATGAGCAGAGTTTGCCTGACTGTGCTACTATTTAAGATTCACAGTACTGGCAAGACCCCAGGGGAAAGAGGCCATCACTGTAACTGGAGGTAGGCACTCCTACCTACACTGCTGCCCACCTGTAGCCAAATCTTGAGCACGTCCTGGAACAGCACTGTGGTGGTTTGAGACCAGAGGGCAACCGAGCACCACGCTGCCACTTGCTCACTCCTTCCTTATCAGGAATGGGGAGGAGAAAATACCACAAAAGGCTCAGGAATCAAGAAAATGACATGGAGGGATGACTCACCTATTATGATCCCAGACAAAAGACAGGCTTGATGGGGGAAGAAAAAAAAACATCAATTTAATGTGACCACCACCACCACAACCACTTAATTTACCAGTCAAACAGAATAGGACAGTGAGAAATACAACCACATTTTAAAAACACCTCCCCTCCCCACCTTCATTCTCCCCTGGGCTCAGCTTTGATCCTGATGTCTCTACCTCCTCCCCTCCCAACAGCACAGGGAGGGAGGGGATGGGTGTTGTGGTCAGTTCGTCACCCATTGTCTCTGCCGCTCCTTCCTCCTCAGGAAGAGGATTCCTCACACTCTTCCCCTCCTCCAGCGTGGGGTCTCTCTCATGGGACAGTGTCTTCCATGAGCTTTCTCTGACATGAGTCCTTCCCACAGGCTGCAGCTCTTCCCAAACTGCTCCAGCATGAGTCACCCCACCGTGTTGCAGTCCTCCCAGCACTGATCTACAACAGCAAGGGCTTCTTCCCACAGAGTCCTGGCCTTCTTCAGGTGCAGCCACCTGCTCCAGAGTGGGGTCCTTCACAGGCTGCAGGTGGGCATCTGCTCCACTGGTGACCTCCATGGGTTGCAGGGGGGCAGCTTGCCCTCTCATCACAGGCTGCAGGGGGGTCTCTGCTCCAGTGCACCTCCCTCCCTCTTCCTTCCTTCCACTGACTTCAGTGTTTGCACAGGTATTTCCCTCACAACTCCTCCTCTCAGGTTCCCCTTCTTAAAAATATTATCACAGAAGTGCAGCCACCATCACTAATTGGCTCATCCTTGGACAGAGGTGGATCTGACTTGGAGCCAGGGGAGCTTTGAGAAGCTTCTCACAGGGGCCACTGCTGTCGCCCCTATCCTGCTACTAAAAACCCACTGCACATAAACCCAGCAGAAGCACTCACTCCTTATTCAGCCAGCGTGGTATTTTCCAAAACCACTGCATACGACCAAAGGCATGAGGGGAAGGTATGGATGTAAGCACATGTCCCCCCAAGAACTAAAATAACACTATCAAATTCTTCCCCATAGAAAGAATTTGAGCTACCAGAAGTTATAGCTGCTATTAAATACACACTGATTTGGGACCTAGAAATACATATCAAACTTATCAAATATCAAACCTAACTATCTGTACAGTAATCACGTGTATAATGTGACTTCAAAAACTGTGGGGGATGACATTTTTGTCTCTCCTACAAAAGTTACTGCTAATTTATTACAGATTACATGCTGGTGTTTACCTGGCAGCAGTCTCAGTATCTCTGCTGACTTTGTTTCAAAGGAAGACCAAAATATCATCAGATTATCATCCCTGCAGCCACACAGCGGGCACCTGAAGACTGCAAACCATATTTCCTAAATGGCCTCTAACAAGCTGGTACACTTTTGAGTGCCTGCATATACAAAGACACGGCCTGGGTGCGCTGGGCTCCACTGCCCTGCTGTCCTGTCTCACCATAGCCAAAACCAGAGGTCTCGCAAAGAGCACAAGAACACAGGACTGCAGCCCGTACTGAGCCCCGTGGTGCCAGAGGTCTGCTCTTCGACATGGGCTAGAGTTCACCATGACTCAGAAGTAGCCTTAAGACAGACATTAGAAGAGGAAGAAGGGGATCGCCCTCAGGTCTCCATTTTCAAGTGGAGTCCGTAACAGGGAAGCCACCTCCCTAAGAGAGCAATGCCTTAATTCTCTCCTGACTCCCCTGGTGTCTGCACATCCGTCACAGCATGATTCTGCAGGCTTCACTGTGCTTAGTTAAATGTGTGTGTGTATGTGTCTTATAGATTTTCATTTATGATGACTAAAACTCTGGTTTTAAAAAACTGAAACATAATCTACCAAGAAGTAGATGTTTTTAAGTTATCCACCCTGTTTTAACAACACATTTTTAAGACAAAGAAACCCCCTCAGTTTATTTTAAACTTAGATTACTACTTTAGATTCTTTTGAATTCTTGGGGGTTTCTTCTGAGTTTAATGAGTTTAGAAGTGCTTTTACAGAGCAAGTGTTTAACATGTGTTGACCATACAACCAGCAGGATAAGTTCCACTGAAGAAAATTATTTAAGGTTCCATAAATCAGAAGAGAATTTACAGTGCTTGCTAGTTGCTGGGAATAGTTTGAATGCAAGAGGAGAACAAAAATATACCAAAATAAAAATCATGTTTCAATATATTGCATAAAAAATCTACTGTATTATTGTAGTGAGATCAATTCACTAATTCACACTCTATCCAGTATCATGCGAGTCCTAAATTCAGATGTTGTATGTGGTAGCTACATGATGCCTTCTGCAAGCTGATTAAGCTAATTATTTGGGTAAAAAGAAATAGGAAAATAAAGAAAACTTTCTCATAGCACACTTGTACAACTTTTAATGTACAGGTCAGAAATAAAATTACCAGACTTCTTGCAGCCTGTCAGAAACTCTTTCCTATTAGAATGTATGTAAGAGATGTATATAGGAGTAGATTGCTGGGATTTCAAGAGATTCATGAAGAATGTCTCTAGTAATGCCAAGGTAAACTACAAAACAAATGCATACATGAGAATTAAAAGTTTGCTGAAGCAGCACAGCATAACTGGAATAGGTACAACAATCCATCTTAAAATAATTGTTGTTGTTCCATTAGCACCTGAAAGTTTAATCAGAAGTTAAACACTAAACTCCAGATAAACCTGCTTGCAATATGCACAAAACATATCTGTGGCTTCAGGCTAGAAGCATGGAGGAGAAATAAATCTCCATGTGTTTGCAGGTGTTAAAAATCAAAATAACATCCATCGTCCAACACTTTTGTTTGGAAATCTGTCGTAAGCCGAAGTTTCACATTTTTTACAGGTTAATTTATTACTCATTTTGCAATCGCTTACTGCACACCACATGCAGTATTCTGTGAAATAAGCTAACTAATTACAAAGTCCTGAACTAGACTCATATCCATGTTCGGCACAAAATAAACTTCCTCCTGTTCTGTTCACTTTAAAGCAAGGTTTGGAAAATAGAAACAGGGTACAGCCAACCTGGATTTCTGCAAGATATCGGAGGACTTTCAAGCATACATCTAGCACTTCCAGATGTGAAAGTTTAAAGCTTGCCCATTTTTTGAGATATCTTAATTATGTCATCCATGTCCTCAGAGGTCACTCTTCACACTGCAAAAGCACTGCTCAACAGAACATGGCTGTCAGGTCGTATTCAAAAGAAAGTTAATTATGAGGTCAAAGTAGGCACTGGAGATCAGAATCCGACTGTGACATAAATGTGTGTGGAGCTTACACAATGGCTGCGTCCTCCTTACTCTTGTCTGCCTCTGACTGGTGCTATTAGTTATATCTTCAGATAAAACACTGTGTTTGGTTTGCAAAGGCTAATGAATCTTCCTTAAACTCCTCTGCCTGGTGCTCCCTCCCCTCCCTTGTGATGGTGATAGAACAGGCTGCAGACTCAAAGTGCCAGAACTACACTGGTCACCCAGATACCAAGATGATGAAAAGTAATTTTCAAAAATAGGAGGAGGATGCTGGAAGCACAAGCAAAACCTATCAGCTGCAACATGTCAAAAATGTCATTCTGAGTGATGTGGCTCTAAAGGACACAGACCTCATGAGGTAGCTGCACCAAAACCTCTGTATCAGACATGGCTGAGAGGAGCAAGCTGATGAGGAAAAGGATAGTGCCTTGTGACTTGGCAAATGCACTTCATAACATTTATGCTCGAAACTGCCTGCCTGTATGCCAAAAATCCATCTAAGAAAAAAACCCACACTGGCTATTTTCCCTTCATGATGATCTGTCCTCTGACGGGTATCTGTTGTGGGGAGAGAGATGGCTGGTGGAATGTGAGATCCATTTAAGGAGCGAATTGTGCAAAGAATACGCATGGGAAAAAGCAAATGGAAACTGTGCTGTGAGCATGGGGATACACTGGTCCCTACCGGTCCTATGTCTAAAGCACCAGGGGCCAGTGCCCTGTTCGTATTGCAGTGCATCGTTTGCATAAGCTCAAGCTACTTTAAGCATGAAAATAACTTCAACCACTAGAAGATGTTAGTGCAGTAATGATACCTGTAACAAGTGGAGTTGCCTTCTAGGAGACACAAATGATTCTCTGGGTGAATATATCATTTTACCTGTCATATTTTCTCTGTTCAAATGGGGATGTCTGGTGGCACTGTCTGAGGATGTGTGGGTTACTGTGCCATCTTAAAGGCCAAAGGTGTTAAAAGGATAATGTCTGTATATTGTTCAGAAGAACAGGGTTGATCACATAGGGAAATACCTGTTGAATCTGGAATTCTGTGCCTTGCAATGCACTAATATTTGTTTCAGTTAAGAAACAACTGACTAGACATGTGATCATGTAATTCTAAATTTCCTTTTTTCTTCTTTTTATTTAAAAATTTTCATGGAAACTTGTTGGCACAGCTTTCCAGTCTGTAATGCATACCATCACTAAGGAGCACAACTGCAGTGGGCTGTAAATAAAGAATCACATTTAGAACATAAATGCAAATAGACTTGCTCTTCCTTCCTCCCTCAAAAACACAAAGTTCAACTGGACCCCAAAGCCACTGCCATTTCCATTGATTCATCTGCAAGTGGCTTTGTGTGGATGGCAATAAATACAACAGCACTGGACGGGGATGAAAGTACGCCTATCAAAAGAAGTGAATGCTCTCAGCTCCTCGCAAACCAGAGTGGGCATGCTGTTTGGCTGACAATTTTTTCTCCCAAGGCATATGAAAACCTCAGGTTTATTGAAAGCCTCTTTCTCACATTTAACTGTCATGTTGGTGGCCTCCCCCTTAGCTGTGGCAACGGATCTACACATTTTCCAACATTGCAGGTTTATGATCCCAAAAACACTTTTTTGTTGCCACACCAAATTGACAACGGAGCTGGTGCTCTGTTCAACTTTCTTGCAGCTTATGGGAGATAGAATGGGGTTACTGCAAAAGTATCTTCCAGTGATGTTATGCATTTCAATGCATTTTATTGTTACAGCTCACAAGCAGTGTTCAAAGTGAATGTATGGAGAACTGACATTGTAATACATCACTGCCAACACAGGAGATAGACTAAATGGATCCTTGTGTAAACTGGTTATAGGAGACAAAAACTACAAATAAAAGGCTAGAGAAGAGGCTTTAGACTGAGGAACCTTGGACAGAAAATTAGATGGATCAGCACTGATGAGCTAAAATGCTGAATGCTTCTTTTAACAAATTTTTTTGAACATCCAAATAGAGAATCCTATATAATTTAGATGAGCTGAATTTTCAGTGTTTAACATACAATAGCATTGTAAACATAGGACTTGAAGCAGTACCTGAAACCAGGCTCTCCAATCTTCCCTATCCTTTTGTGTACTTAATTACATGGCTTCTAGCAGAGCACTATTCAGTGCTTTGACAACACAGCTGGCAGTACTTCCTAAAACTATATAATTGAAGAAAATCTGATCATTTCCTGCTTTCTAGCAATGGGTGGTTTAACTAAAAGTTGTTTAGTAAATGCTTTGTTTCATCTTGTAGCTATAATGTAAAAATCAGTATAGAATACTTTTTGCATGTAACTGATGCTGCATTTGCCATTGGCGATGACTTGTGCATTCTGCATCAGAACATTTCATAGTATTCACCTTATGAACTAAGCTTTTCAGTATATATTCTTACAGGTTTGGAGTGAGTTTTTTATTTTATTCCTAAGTAGGATGAAAATTCAGTTGTTTTACAACTGCAAGAACGTAGGTCAAATTTTATCCATAGATAAAATATTCTTTCATATAAAAATATGGGGTTCATATTTTCTTCTGATGTTTGTTTTTGTTATGTGAGAGGTATATCGTGGGAGTGCATAGGAATCTGAGAACAGGGGGAAAACTTAAGTGAATTTAGAGAGCAAGCACATCTCCCTAACTATGTGTTGATCTGTGATCCAAAGTGTTTTCAGTTCCCTGCACTGTCACAGACATCTTCAGCAACCTGAACTAAGGTTGTTCATCTCTTTAGGCCTGAATTTCCCTATTGGTCTAATGGGGTAATGGTCCTTGCCTGCCTCATCAGCACATGGATAACTCCTACGCACCACAGACTGACTGTGAGAGTTCAAGTACTATATTAACAAAGGCTATGTAAGTGCTTAAGGAAATGGAAGTACTTTGTATGCTTAGAATTACTGTTCCAAGTTCCCCCCCACAAAAAAGAAAGTATGCCCTGCATGTTTTTCCCTGCCATATCCCTCAGGATAGTTTTCTCATTGCCCAAAAAAGATCCCATTTTCAAATGAAATAATGTTAATACAAAAAAAAATAAGTTAATACTTTTCATTTAATTGTAGATAGGTATATCTATTATTTAAAACTAAATCCCACAGAAAAACATTAAAAAATTAAGGGACTAGGAAATAGATTCTATGATGGTGCTACTCCAAAGAGAAAAAGCATCAGTTTAAAAAGTGTAATTTAGTGCAAGCTAAAATTATTTTTATGATTCTAAGAATATGTAGCTTTAAATTTCAGAAAAAATTAGACCAAGAATTGCTTCTCAGTAACTCTTCTGTCACTTTCACAACATCTGAGACTGCTTTGAAGTTGCAAGAAAAGCAAGCTGTATTACTTTATTCATATGCAATAAGAGACGGAAATAAAAGCAAGTAAGGTAAGTAAGTGGAAATACAGGCAGTAACAGTCACATGCAGCCTGGGTAAGAGACTGCAGGTCTATCACAGCTTGCCAGCCCAGATTTAGCACTGCAGCATACGTGATCCAAGTCCCTGGTACAACACTGCCCCAGCTGGCAGAGGCCACCAGCTCAGGGAATCTGGGATTTCATATAGTATACACGATAAAATTTACCTATTGTCCATCTCCTCATTCAGGGTTTTATCCAAACTGCTTTGACACATCTGTGCTGGTAATTGTGTGACTCTCTTTGGTGGTACATTTTCAAGTCTACAGCATTCAAGTGTCTTAATTTACAACAGAACAAGATAACAACCCAACATAGGATCACGATGTTAATGTAATCTCACTAGCACTTACTCATATTACACGAAATTTAAAGGCTTTATTCAATATTGTTAAAACATGGTAGATTATTTTACCTTTTTTAAATGCACTTAATGGGAAAGGCTAGCTTCATTCTGCAGGTAGGTATTGGTGTTAGTTAAGAATTTGTCTAAATAATATTTTAACTAAAACTTTCCTAATTAATTGAATGTAAATAAGCACCTTGGCTGAATACAAAATGTAGCTGCCAAAGTTTTCACAGGCAGTCTGCACTCACCATACAATGGTCAGGTTTTCACTCTTACTGACCCCCTGATGCTTTGCCTTATGGATGCTCGAACACCCCTGAAAATGAGGCTGCATTTATCTAGATGAATAGAAATGTAGTCACCTAAGCTGATACACTTTAGTCCTAATAATCAGGCTCCTTTCACTACCTACTAAGCCCATAAAATTGCATTTACCAGTATTTCCTATCTTACTGTTACATATTTAGGAGGATGAGTTCATTTTAGCTTGAGTATCAAAATGACAATAAAACTTCCTGGCAGACTGAAACCTAACAAAAAGACACTGTTATTTCTTCACACAGGGAAGCATCATAAACTATAAAAATTCATAAAAGGGGCTTATTTAGAGAATAATGATAGTAGCATTGGAATACTGATACTAAGATATGAGTGAAAATATACAGGCATCTCCAGTGCAGTCAGAATTAAAATACTGGAGGCGTTTTCCTCCAGAAACTAACAGCTGTAAGTTGTTTTACATCTTGGAGGAATAAATTGAAATTCATCCATTAATGTCTAAAGAAAATGTTAACATTTTTTTAAAATGTTCCGGCTAAATTAACATGTGTTACTTATCTGTTTCTCTTCCACGAACCTCATTCTCTGAGTGCTGAGATCCACGTCCCAACCACTGGAACCAGAAACCTTCAACAACTGTTCAGTCTCAAGCTCTTTTCCACAATTGCACACTTCATTTTACCTAGGAACATAAAAGGGCTTGGAAAGCACGAGGTCTCTTGTAGAACTGCAGCAACACTCAGATACAAACATGCTCTCAGCTACCAGAAAGGGTGTTAAAACTGAAAAATGGCTGAGTTCTCCTCCATCACCATTAACCGAAAAAACACAGCTCCTGTTCTTGGAAGACTGCAGGCACAGACTTCCAAGCAGCTGACACTGTGAAACAGTAAAAGTTACTTCACACTGGTCTATCCTAATGGATACATAGTAATTAGCTTTTCTACTCTATTTAAGATAAATATACTGCACTGTCAAGGTTGTCAGAACTTCCAGAAGTGTGGGACAAGTCAGCTGCTGGAGATAGAGGACTTCAGAAAGTGAGCAAAAGCAACAGGGCAACTCTCTGCATCACAAAGATATTCCGTTGGATTTATGAGAGGCTTGAACTTTTGGGAGAGGCAAGGCAAGGTGGAAAAGCCAGTAGTGGTTGTGTTTTAGAGGCAGATCTTATCAGGACATTGGGTAGTGTCTAAGGAGAAGGGCTGGGCCAGCGGTTAAGTCCTATGGAAAGATCTAGGTGAGGTTAAGACCAGAAATAAACTTTTGGAAAACTATTATCCAATAACTTGTTATCCCAGGCAATACTGAGGAAATCCTACAAAACTTGTCTCTCAGGTACTGAGACCACAGGGGCTATGCCAACACTATAGTATTGCATGACATACGTGTACAATACTGACCTTTATTTCATTATTCCCATCAAACCCCTCACACCGTTCTTTATACATAAAGCCATATGCAATCCTAGCAGCAATAGGATGTATTTCTATAACTTAGAAATCTTTGTCTGAAGATGACCAAGAGATCAGCTGAAACTCTGAAAAGTATAGCTTTCTCTATACACTTCAATGTAGCTTAAACTGGTCTTGCTTGATTAAAAATAACTAGGTTGTGCAATCATTTGGCTCCATGGCTTTTGAAATACAGGATGCTGGGCTACATGAGGGGCAGGATCATTCTGAGTTCTGACTGGTCAAATCAAGGAACACTGTTTGCTGTTACAAGAGCACCTTCTACTGCCTGTGTAATGGCATTGTGTTAGGAATGCTCAACCTTAAAAGACTAATCCCTCTGAACCAGTCTCAGCAGTGCCTTCCTAAGAACTTTTAAAGGATGATCTCGTGTATAATGTGCCAAAGGAAATTATGTAGATTTCAGACTACTTGTATTTTTAGAAATAAAGATTCAAAACCCCATATATATATCCATGTTTATACTCTGATCCATACAGATGTTTTCCTCACTTTGTAATAGATTGTACCCTATGTTGAATTTCTAGGTCCTGTTTCAGTTCATCAAATATGGCTGTTAGTACTATTTCTAATTTTGCTGGAGTGGGGTATCTGATATCTCAAAAAAACACCTATTAATAAAGCAGTATTTTTAATTACAATATGTTTCCAATATTTAGGCATATGAACTTTACATTCTCAAGGAATATCAGTGTTCTGCCAAACTATGAGCTAAAGAAACTCTAAACATTGTTCAGCAAAGTGCTACTACAATCATCAGATACATTTAGCCATTGCAGATTTATCTGCAAGGGAATACTGGAGTTTTTCCTATTATTTTTTTTCCCTTCTTTTTTTTTGGCCTCTATCCTCTTGATAAATCTGCTCAAGTTTATATTGAGTATCCTCACCTAAATGTCTCTTTCAGGGGAAAAATATCTACTAATGAGATGCATGTTACCTATTACTTTAAGCAATTCAACTGCAATATGACACCAGAAAGAAGCTCTGACCTTAATAAACCTCATGGACACTAAAAGGAATGACTCAGAAATTGAATGCAAAATAGGCTACAGAAGTCATCCATTAAATCAATCAGTGGTGTCAATCTTCTGTGCCTTGCAAAAGACTTGTGTACATCATGTTATTTCCAGCCTTTCCAAGAGCTAGTTACCTATTTCTCCACTAATAGCAGGAACTATTGCCACAAAAAACAGTGTACTGTAGGCGCTTGTGTTAATGGTAACACCCTTGTTCTTCCCTCAATCACCAGATGATTGCCATCAGGTAAAAGAAAGTCTGTATCTTCAAAATCTGTTCAAGTTTTCTACTGTACCTTGTAACTCCCTTCAATTTAATCCTGATGTATTTCCACCTCTGCTCTTGACATTTTCCTCTGCAAGATCTCTCACATACACACACACAAAGCAGTTTTCCCCAACTACACCTGCATTTCCCTTGTCATCGGTCTCTTCAGTGTCCCCTCACCCACATAGTGTGACATCTTCCCAGAGGAGGCTGGTTTCACCCTCCAGGGACTTCAGGGGATGACTTGCTAAGACTGCAGAGCCTGAGCTCCTTTCTGAAGGGGACTGGAGGGAACTGCCAGCCAACTTTACCAAGTAGCAACTGTAGGAAGAAGACGAGGATGCCAACATGTAGAAGAAGGGCCCAGCATCCTGAATTGGTAGATGACTTTATGGGACACCTCTTGAAGAGAGACTTCCATTTACAGGAAATAATACTTTTAAAGACACTGAGTTCCAAATGTTTCTTAAAAAAAAAAACAAACACTCAAGTTTAGATCCCACTCTCTGACAGTTTATATGTATATAACCTAATCTTTTTTTTAAGGTTAAATGTAAGGAATCTTGAAAAACCTAACCCAGGACTCTGTTTCAAATGGTCCTTATTTCAAGCATTCTATGCAAAAAACACCCTACACAAAAGCTCAAAGAACTTAAAACCAAATATGCACAGCCACCTGCAAGCAAGTAAAGAAAATAGATTTTTGTTCTCTTAGAAAACCAGCTTGGGAATGGCACTGAAACACACCTACCTGACTCTGCCATCTTTGATGGTAAAGCTTCCAGGAGCTGTTCCACAAATATTTTCTAATGATGTGCATAAGTGCTTTGAGTTTATTGTATTGTTCAATCAGGATGCAACAAGATACCCTTATATATATAATACTGTTATCCCTTTGCATAACAGTGCCCCAGCATACCTAAGTGAGAAAGCTAATTAAATAATTTTCAGAGATTAATATTCAGCAGAAATCTTAGCACCTCATTTTTACATAATATTTTCCCTCATCTAAACTCAGCCCACTTTAGCTTTTCTCCCTTTTCTAAGAGTGTCTGGATAATATCAAATGCTTACAGTTAGGCTAATTCTGCTCTTGTGTGATTGAATTCGTTTTGACATAATGCTAGACTTGGCATTGGTTTTGTGTACATACCACTGGGGGCAGGTGGAATTTCAATAATAACTTGTGTCCTCGGTTGTGTTATAAAGCTAACCCATGGAATCCAAGCAGATGAAGCAAATGTGTGCTGAGGTAAATTGTATTTTATAGAGATTGAACTTTTTTATTATTGAGTATATATCTTAAATCCTATAGAAAACACTAGTTTTACCACTTTTTACATCATGAATCATACAGAATAGTGATTTCCTTTTATAGCACTTATTTCCTTTGCCAACTTATAAAATTATGTTGTAAGAGCCCGGATATAACAAGAATTTTATAGAACATTTGTGGAATAAAAAAATTTGAGGAATTACTGCAGTTTGTTTACTTCTTTAAAATGAACTGTGGTATAAAGCTAGTTAAACTGCACTTAAAATATTTCCCCATATGCTCTCAATAAGTAGTGCTGCTGCACTACACTGGTATGAAATGGATGAGGGTGACCATCTGGGGCCACTTCTCACACAAAGGGAAATGGCTGAATAATTTCATTATTTAACATGACTGCTGTGATTAGCCAAGATGTAACCTAGTCATATAATTATTCCAAATATAGACTTTCTGAGACTTCGAAGAGCTTGGCTAGCTGTTCATAAAAATAGTTTCATTGCTGCCTCTCACAAGCAGTTTAGCAATACAGGCTAGTGGCCACTCTGCTCGGTCTATTTTTGCCCCTGTGTGTTTGTGCATTGTGTGTTGACAACTGTAGCATGTTTGTACTACAAACCATGCTTTGAATGAGGGCTTAAATCTGTTCAAGTTTTCTAATGTGAAAGGAATGTTGGCACAGCTAGAGAGAAAAAGAAACCCTTTTAAAAATCTTCCTGCATGAAGAAAGAAACTTTTTCTCCACAGTAAATGTGATGTGAATAGAACAGAAGGTCTAATTGTTTTCCTCTTGTTCTGGCACATATGTTGTGAATTGGGTGTAACCATATTTAACTGCAGCATCTATTCAAATTGGTAGCAAATAATTAAGCACTAAATAATAGTTTTATTTGGGAAAGAACTTTTGTACAGCCCTTGCTCGGATTTCAACATATATTCCTTAAGTGGAATGATTTTTCAGAGATTATGCCTTAAAAGACATAATGTACATATATACACACACAGAGCAGATGTGACAGACATGATAACAATCTTTCACTGCAGGTAATGAGTAACCTTTTTCTATGTGTCTTTGGTGGAAACAACAAGGCATCACAGGCTTGAACTGAAGTGAAAACTGTTTAGGATAGGCATTTTGAAAAGCCCGTTTTAATTTTAAGGAAAATATAGAAGTGTAGGAGACTCCCTAGAAAACTGTGGACCCTACATCATGGATATCCTTACGGACACATGATATAGGTGTCTGTCAGGAAGGACCACAGTGCTGTTGATCCTGTCTTGAACTGGTGAATGGACTGCCTAATCCCCTCAGGTGGATGGGAGTGGGTGTAATGATAGATTTAAGCATCTTTTCTATTTTCTCACCAGAAAATGGGTCAGAGGAGACCCCTGTACAGGCCCTAACTCTATAGGCCTGTCCAAAACTCGCCTGTGTCAAGTACTCCACTGTTGTGGTTTGAGCCTGGTCAGCAGCCTAACACCACGCAGCTGCTCACTTCTCCCTTCTCTTCCAGCGATGAGAAGGGACAAATGAGTCAGGCTTGGGATTCGAGATAGGACCGGTAGTGGCAGACCACCCATTATGGTCACAGGCAAAAGGCAGACTCGTTAGGGGAAGAAAAAAACTACCTACCAGCACGCCCATCTCACCGCCGCGGTGGAGGAGACAGTGTGGCCAGACTTGGTGCTCCACAGGCAGCAGTGGGCTGTCAGCAAATGCAGCAGCTCTCCCCTACCTGCTCTTCCCACTCACCAGGAAGATCCCCCTTGGCAGATCCCATCTGTGGGGCGCCTGCTGAAAGCGGGAAGGGAAGCAATCCTGTGCACAGGTTGCTGAGCTCCTGCAAACCTCCAGTCCCCCAAAGCCAAGGGGGCAGCCATGTAACTTGTGCTAGTGGGAATGCAGAGGAGGGGGAGAAGAGTTACCACAACTGGCTGCTCCTCCTCAGCCAATAACAACTGAATGCCCAGAAACCCTTCAGCCCAAGCTCACCTCTCATGTGACTGGGGACAGGGACAGAATTTGCACCGTGCTCCTGCTGGGCATGGCACCATTCCCCTGGACACCACCCACCATGTTGAGTGTGAGGAGAAGACCCTCAAGCAGCATCTGTGTGGAGAAGTCTAAGGAGACTGTATGGGCTCAGTCCCGCGGGAGGGAGCTGGGCGCCCACTCTGGGTGGCAGACAGATGGGCTGTCCTTGACGTACTCAAAGGAAAAGCGGAAAGGCTCTCCTGCAGCCCACATCTCCAGGGAGACTGGAGTCAGACTTGTCATATAGATCCCTTCTCTGGAGCTGATCCGAAGGTCCCATCTCCTCCATAACCCTGAAGCACTCTCCTCCCGCTCCATCAGCTTTGCAGGTGAAGGGTACAAAACATGCAAAAAGCTGCACATCTACCAGGAGCACTGGCACAGGACAGAGGTGGATATGAGTGGCAGGGAGTGGAGATCCTGGAGGATCTCCCAGAGGGATGCAGCTTACATCACGACTCACATCATCCTCATCGAGGCCTGGCAAGCAGCTGATAAGGAGCTTCCAGTTTGGTTTCCTCTAAAGCGATGCCCATTCACACATGTCGAAACCACTCCACATGTTGGATCAATGCATGGTAAACAGAGGCAAGCAGTTCATTTTAAAACCCGTCTACAGCTCCAGAATAAATACCATGCAGATGCAGCCTTAATGCATGAATTTCAGGTGAGATTCTCTTTTATTCCTTTGTATCTTGTTTCCTATCATACTTTTTTCCCTCGGTGAATTCCTCACAGGAAAAAAACATGTTAAACAAGATGATAATAGGGATAATATGAAATTTATCTGTACTGTTTGGAGGAGGCTGTCAGAAGCCGTTAAACATTACCATTAACAATGAAGAAAAAAAACAACATGAAGATCTCCAGACAAATTTCTTTTATTGCAGACATATCCATTACTATTATGGAAGTTTACTGGTGATTTTAGAGTACATTGATTTAGTGCATCTTCTTCTCGTTCTTCTTTAATACATGCATTATGCGTTTTAACTGCACTAAAATAAAATTACAGTTGTAAAGTGAGGCATTCAAAAGTTAAGGTATATAAAATTGAAATTCACCTAGGCAATTTTAATTCAATCCCCTTGTCAATCTATTAAAAAGACAGTTATTCTGTCTTCTGCATCTTCTTCCCTCGATGTGTTTTTTTAATGAAAATCATCAAATTGCTGCCAATAATAAATAATTATGCATAAAAATCCTTTAAGCAAGTATTTGCAGGGACTTTGGAAAATATCTCAGTTGGCATGAAGCTAATTCTAATATGTACTAAATGTACATATGTCATATATATTTAGTAACCTGAGCTCTTCATTAATATATTCCTTTTCTGACAGGAGGAAAACAAGAAATCTCTGTTGGGATACTTAAACTGTATATTTCATTGTCTGTTTGTCTAAATAGCTCTCCATTTCTCTAAGTCTTTTCAAGCTAGCTGCTGATCAATAACCAAATATTTGAAGATGTTTGCTTCGGGTATGGGGTACTGAGACAGAGCTGGAAAAGGGCTGAAAGGGTGACGAGTCATGCATAATTTTTTACTTTCAGTTAAAACATTGATGTTTATTACCTGTATTACTGACATTTCTAAAAATATCACTCATATTCCAATGTCAGTGTGACATAGAAAAATATTTTGAAAAAGAATTTTTAGATAACCTTCATGTTTAGCTAGTAACCCAAGATGTACATCAAGCTGCTTGACAGTGTTGCAGGCTATTTGAGATGGAGAGTGACTATTCTTTCCTTCATTATACATCCACTCACTCTTCTTCTTTTCCCAGCAGCCAGGTTGGCTGACCCCTGGAAATCTTCTGCCATCTCCAACATCCACCGTTGTCCCCAGAAAACAAGTCATTCACTGAATTCAGCTGTTTTTATGAACATCTTGCTGCTAACTGAAGATTTCCATCTTTACGTTATCAGACAACGGGGTTTTGAAAGATAAAACCCATCAGATCCTGATGTGTTCTCTTCCTTCTTCCCCTCTATTACAAGATACTATGTTTGCTCTAAAACCAGACTTCTGACTAACTTCTGAACTACTTGTTTTATCTCAGTAAAATCCTCTTAGACCTAGAGAAAAGTCAAATTGTTTCTACTTTTGTATATACAAAAATGTAGTAGGCAAACTTTCAACAAAATGTTAACTTTTTTAAGAGTTTCATGGATTTTTGGATGTAGCTTATGGTGCATGCAAATAGTTCAAAGGGATGGTTTATGAAGTTATATATATAGTGTGAAGAAAGATGACTCTTCTTCTTCTCATTAAAAAGTGCTTTTGCCATAAAAACAGTCCTTATAAAGTAACTACATTTTGATGCTTTTTCTTCTCTTGGGAAAACCACTCCTTCACTTGCTCCATCTGCATCTTCACAGAGCCAGAAATTACACTGGAAATAAAACATTTATTAGCTATTTTATTTCTGTTCCTGGGGTTTTTTGCCTCTCAGACTGGCAGACCTGGGAATGCTGGGAAGACATTGAGATCAATTGTTTATGGGGAAAAAAATGCTTTACATCTTTCACTGGTTAACTTCCTAGTTGGTTAAAATACAGCAATTCCACAGGCTTCTCATCCAATTTTCCTTAGCCAGAACACTGCTGGAAGGCAATGCAGGGCCTAGGTTGGTAGAAAACTGAAGAGAGAGTAACAAAGGATGGAAGAGGATAGAGGATTCTGTTCAATTTAAAATTATATAAGATCCATCTCCTTAGCAAAACCATTCACAAACATGTCAGTAATGACTAAGGGTTAAGAACACAATGGGGGTTTGGGAGGTTTTTTGGTTTTTTGTGTGTTTTTCTTTTCGTATTCTAAGAGGCGCTCCATCATTTCTCAGTGAAGAGCAGCCGGCTTCAGAAGACCTGCAGGGAGCCCTCCACCATCCCAGGTGGAAGAGGGGCTCCACAGTGAAGCAAGCCATGCCAAGCCTGGCCTCTGACCGCTGCCGGCACGACACAGTGACAAGCTGACAGCACTCAGCCTGCTGATGACTGGGGAATTAGTTTTTTCCTACTCCTCTGGCTACAGAGTGCTGGAAATGCTCGTGGGTGGATGGAGAACAAGCACCCTTGCCCAGGTACAACTTCTTATTGCGGCATTAGCAGCAGGATGAATTTCAAATTTATCTTTAAATAAGATGCGCCGCAGATGGCTACCTGTTTGTGAGCGGTTTGGGGAGGTGGACACAGGCGAGGGCCCGCCACCTTTTCTTTTTCTAAAAGTTTGCGGGTCCGGCTGAGGGCCGGGGCGGCAGGTGGGCCGGGGCGCTGCCACGCCCCGCCACACACTGCCCCAGGCGGCCGGCGGGCCCGTGACCTCCCGCCACGTCTTCCAAGACGGGATGTTCCACGCACCCTCTCTGAGGTTATATGGTTTCGGTCCTGCGGGAGGGTGGTCCGCACCATAAGAATTAGCCTCCTTGGCCTTTAAAGCCATTAATTTGCAAAGGAAAGCGTCTTTGCTTAAATAAACTCTACAGATACTATCTTGCATGGCTAAACTACTCTCGAATGTCTTTCTACTCAAACTCCTGGTTTCTTGCTTGTTCATTTTTGGAGGGGAAAGGAAGTTTAGCTGGATCCAAATTTAACAGTAAGAACTCTGACACCATGAAGTATTTATGTCTTTGATTTCAGTCATGGGGTTTGTGTTATTTGTTTCTTTGTTCTTCTAGAGCTGCCAGTTCACACAGCCGTGGAAATCAGTATTGTATCACTTATTTTTCTTCCTATTTGTTTCTATATCTGGAACTCTGATAACATTCTCAGAGCTAAGAAAACCATCCGTGGTTTATATACCGTCATCAGGTGTACAAACATCACATCCTTGGCAGAAATAGAGAAGGAAAGATGGTCTTCGGGAATGAGCATTAACATGAGCATTAACTAGAAAAATACCATCTTCTAATTATAATTCCAGACATGGCTATTGGTAATGTCAAATTACATCTTCTCTCTGCCGCACAATCTCCATCTACAAGCTGTAGTTAAGTGCAAGAGTTAACTGTGTGACAGGTGGGTAAGGAAAAATAATTGATGAGCAAAAACCTCTCCACTCATTTTGTGCCTTTATAAAAGCATTGTTCTGATTTGCACCATTTCCAGTGAAAGGAGAACGAATAGTACTTTGAAGAATTACATCAAGGCAAAATGTTGTATTTGGCATTTAAATTCTAAGTTGCTAGCTGTCTCAGAAATGCCTGAACCAGATAGTCAATGCCAAACACTACATTTTTCATATTCTGTGACATTCTTCAATAATTTCTCCAAGCCTCATACAGAGAAAACAGTGCACTGTGAAGGCTGTTACTAATACTTTGATCAAAGTCATATGATTTGCCTTTCTGATTTTTTGAACTTTCAAAGCTGTTTTTGCTTTGTTTTCTATTGTAAGAGTTCTCTTACATATTTGCCACAGCTCCTAAGGTTTGTACATGGGCTATGTAAGTAATAACAATCAAGGTGCAGTAAATTTCCTGAGGATTAATGACTGGCTGGGAGGAGATGAAGGTCAGCAGCACAGCCAAGGATCACTAACCCAAGCTGGTCATTAATCTCAAGAATTTACCCCATGCCAAGGTCAGTATTGTTATTTTAAGCTGGAAATGAAAAAAACATGGCCATATGAATTTTTATTTGATATGTTTAACTGTAACATCCTGCATATTTTAGAAAAAAATAATTTTATTTGGGAGAATTACATTAGCTAATCAGACCACCAGCCCACCTTTCAGTGTTTGATTAGTTTTGCTTTCTTTAAAATATATACTGGCCTATGACAGGCAGAAAATAATTACAACGTTTTCCTTCCATGTGCAATTGCTGTGGACCTATTAAATAGTGACCTTTTTTATGTATTTACAAGTTTTGATTTCCATCCCAAATTTTATCTCCTAGAGTTTAATGATATCTCTCATAAAATATTCGTTTGACTGAACATTTGTTCAAGTTATTAGAGTTTTGAAGGAGCTGATTCAAAAGATTGTTTTTCATGAAGTGAGGGTATTATAGACAACTAGAGGGTGTCTACAATTTAGGGAGTATTTAACTCCCTTTAGATAGCAGTACTTCCTTTAGAAAAAAAAATAAAATTGCAACTTTGATATCTAACTAATATTCACATTTGTATTTATGGTCATGTAGTATTTTAAATTAACACTGCCAATCAATCCTTTCTGTAGCTATTCACCATATTTCTATACCAGGACAGATATGCTGGGCTTAAAAGACTTTAGATTCTCCCTGATTAGGAAGGATCCAGCCATCATCTCAGCAGCAGGCTTCATGAGGGCAGACTCCCCCCACATGCTTTTCTGAAATAAGTCTCCAAAAAGAAAGTTGCTGCCAGGCCTTTCGTCTAGGCACCAAAGGTCCCTTAGGAGATCAAATGTCCCCCAGATCTTCTGGCACATTTCAATTTTCCAGTGATACAGGTGACAGTTGAAGAAAACACGTACAGACTCAGCAGAAGGAAAACAAATTGCAATTTATCTTATACAAGAAATATTTAGATCTTTCTAAAGCAAATACCATTTTCCTTGTTTCAAGGTGGAGCTTGCCTTTTGTTTTATAATGTTTCCTCTTGCTAGGAAATTTGTCCCCGTGAGTTCCTCAACAACTTTTCAGCCTTTGCAGTTTTAAATCCCCAGTCCATTATTTCCCTCTCTGCTCGCAGATGGGGAATTGGTGCTGAAAGGGACAAAATGGATCTTTGAGGTCAGTCCTCCAAGTTTACATGCAGCTGTGCAACAGACAGAGATCTGCAGAGCTTTGACTACATTTGACCCAGCTCACCACAGATCACAGAGTATTTTCCACCATCTCTTACAAACTTCAGCTCCACACTAAGAGACCAAAGAGAGAGTGTAATGTGCTATAGAAAGAGAGCAGGAGTGACAGGGATCCGTTGAAGCAATTTTACTTGCTCGGCCATATCCTGTTTCCAGCTGAGGTCAATCTGCAAAGTTTTAGCACATGGCTCACCAACCAGGCACCTTGAAGATTTTAATACAATTCTAAATCACCTCATTTATTCCTACCAACATATGTTATGTCTCTACTTGTAGCATACTTTTAGTGTTTCCTTTAAAATATATTAACAGGTGTGCATGTGAAAAACGGACAGCTTAAGGAGGTTGTTGTTACTGGACAAAGACTCAATTTGAGTGTGGTCCAGTGAAAATGTTACACTAAGTAGCCTTACAAGCCAAAAAAAAAGTTCTCCAAATCTCACATTCTGATTGTAGATCAGGCTAACTCAGCCAGAAATAAACTAATCTTCAGGCTCCTTCCCACAATATATTTAGTTTCTTCTTTCAATCATGACTCTTTTGTATCTTCTCCTTTTACATTTCCTTAAAAAAACTAGGAAACGTAGTTAAAGTCTTGATATAAAGTTACTGAAAACCAGCAAACCCCATGAAATATGGTGTTGCTTCATTATTTATTAAGTGTTAGCAGATGTTTGTTGCTATAGAAAGCCATAGAAAATGCAGACTCCCATCCATAGCCCTTAGCATTAAGACTATTTTGGTGGCCGTCTTATCTTGACTGTCTTGTACTGTGATAAGGTCCTTCATTATGGGCTGAATTTAGCTATTCTTTTTTTGACTGAACAGGGTATGATTTCAGAAATGATTCTACTAAAGTAGCATTATGTGAATACTTATGACCTGAATTTTTACAACATATACTCATTAATCACCTACAATATATACAGCTATAGACAACATATATTTTGCATAACATTAGTATCTTTTTCCTAAATCTATCAAGATGTTTTATTTATATAACCCTCAAGAAAATGTTTCCTCTGAGGTGCCTGATGACATGTTCTATCCAGTACCTACTAAGCTTGCTACATCAACATTCAGTGTTTTGGTGGACAGCTGCATCACACCCCTCCTTCCACCCTCACCCCCCCCACCCCCCACCCCCCGCTTTTGAAGCATGACTGTAATGAAATATCAAATGTCATTATGAAAGGCATTTCAAGGTTGTTTTGAAGTGAAAATCCTTTTCAGTATCTCTTTATTAGATTTTCATACTAAAATACACACAGGGAAAACTGCCACCCAAAACATAATTACATGCAGATTTTGTTTAGTTGCTTAATAGTCACACTTTCCTTTACTGACTATATGAACACATTAAAATTGTCCAGGAAACAGTACGGGTAAGAAAGTGTTGGCAACATGTTCATAATATATCCAAACAAAAGGAGAGAGACATAACATTTACAAATGCAAGAACCACAGCCTGCCTCATCTAGTATCAGTGTCTGTGTAATCAGTATCCGCAGGGTCAGCCAGAAGAAGGTACATGAAATCTTCTCCAGGGTGGGTGTTTTCCCTGAATGTTTTTACAAGCACACTGTACTATAATGGACTCCCAAGCAAGATTTCAGATGAACAACTGGGAGGACCAGTTCTGTGGTGGAAGGACAAGAAGCAATGGACACAAGATGAAATAAGAGGTTCAGGCTGGATCTTAAGAAAACTGTTCTTACACTGAGGACAGTCAAGCAGTGGAACAGGTTTCCAGAGAGGCTGCGCAGTCTCCGTCTTTGGAGGGTTTCAAGACCTGCCTGGAGAAATCCCCAAGCAGCCTTGTCTGATCCCAGAGATGGCCCTGCTTTGGGCAGGGGGTTGGACCAGAGACCTGACGCCCCTTCCCACCTGAGTGACTCTTTGATCCTATAATTAAATGCCATTTAATAGAAATAGTAGGATTAAAAACAAATCAGCTCAAACCTTCTCACAAGATTTGGTTCTTCATTAAAGATGACTCAGTTCAAACTGAATCACTTTGCTTAGAGAGTTTCTCCTGGTATTCTTGGTGTAACCTGCTTCAGTGAGCCACAGAAAATTACATTTTTTTTCTACTAACAACCCTCAGTAGTCACTCTTACTGTAAAGTAACCCCATCAGAATTAAAACTAAGTGCATAACGTTTGAATAACATGATTTTTTAATAAATCTTACTCTAAATGCTCATTTGTGGACAGCTGCTTTTTATTTGAAGCAAAAGTGCTGGTGTCTTTTATTGCCTGTTCCTTAAATAAATTGCTTCAAACTGTTGGCTTCATTTACATATTTTGAAAATTAGTTCTATTACTTAACTATATACTGTAAAAAAATATATTTCTTGCCCTTAAGTTTTATGAGTTCCTAAGAACTCACTTAGTTTCAATTTCTTTAGTTCATAATGATGTAGTTTTCAGCACTCAGTGCTTTAAAAGCTTTAATCACATTTTACTCTTACTCTTCCCTTCTCTAGCATCCTAATCTATTCTCCAGAAAGTCAGAGTCTTTTCCTGGCTTCGGCAGCTTTCCATCCATCACTCATTTATGAGCTTCTTTACAAAACCAATACACAATAAATATATACACACATCATCAGGTGACATATATTACATATATACCATGCCATTTTTATATAATGCCATTGTAAATATATGTATGCTTATATGCGTCAACACTAATACACAGAATAGTATTATAATATTTCCAATTTTATTTTCTCTCCTATTCTAACCTAAGATATTCCTATGGTATCTCTTGCATTTTTTAAACAGACTTTCACTGATTTCCCATGACAGTGATTGATTTTCTGAAGAGTGACAACAAAATTACCCTGAAATGTGTATGGACAATTGTTCTGTTTAGTTTTTCTGTCTCCTGTTTATGAACACTAGAGTAGCTATGACTGTTGAAGTCCATAAGGTTATAATAATTTAAAATAAATAAATAATTATTCTGCTGTATTTATACCTACTCAGATGCCTATGATAAGACAAGATGGGTGTTTGTTACAGTTTTCTCTAACGCTGACTGATTTAAATAACTGACTGACTGTAGTGTTGCTACTTCTCTATACAGTCTTGTACAATGTCAGAACTATTTCAGATCATTTGAGCAATTTGTCAACCTGGTTTTATCCTGGAAATTGAGCTCAAATTCTTTTATTTCCTTGTTAAATGTTCTGTAAGCCAAAAAAGAAGGTGTTATCTCTGGCTAGATGACAGACTTTAATGTTCTATCAAATGACAAGAGAAAAATTTAGCAACCAAAGAACTTTCTTAAGGAAATGCAGGAAAAACTGTCCCTCTTGGGATAACTTCTGAATGTATTCAGTCACTTCTACTTAGCTGCTCCGTTTCACTCCAGTTCCAGTGGACCGACACATACCGAAATTATCCATTATTCATGTAATGAAAATGTCAGTTCATCCTTTTTAGAGCATGTTTGCTGAACATGTATCCTAGAAGACTTTTTTCTATGGTATACAGCCTTGGGAGAAATGCCCCTCTAGCCAGTATGTTTTTTTTCCTGTGTCACACTGCTCCCTGCAGACATACACATTTCATTAATAATGTAATTAAAAAACAATAAAAGTCTCTGCACTTTGTATGCATATATTCAAAACAGCTATTTATTTGGTAAATTCTCTGCCATGATCCTACTGAGCCTGACTGCATTTCAATTTTGCTATTCGAAAGAGATTCCAAATCAACCCCTTACATTGTCCTGTAGGTGATGGTTCTAGCTAAAATGTACAAGGAATACAGCTACATTTTAGGCTATCAATCACAAGTGCTGCTGACAGACTAACATGGTGAGTAGAGTAATCCACATTATTTTTAACCTTTTAGACAAGGACTCCTCATCTTTCATAATTGTCAAGAAGGAATATTGCCTTGTGACTGCTCATCATTTTCCTGTTTTTCTCTCTGAGATCTCCATTCAAAGTCTTTGGAGATAAACCAAGAAAGCATACTCAAAACTAGCAGTCATGGTAGAGACTTCTCTTCAGTATTTGGGCAGGCAGGCAGGAAGTGAATTTCTTATCTTGCTAGTTTGTTTGACAGAAACCAATGCAATAAAACATTTTTTAGTCTTATTTACCTCTAAAAACTAAAAGTTTAAAATGGCAAGAAAAAGCAGAAATGCCCAGAAAATAGCTGAAGGAGCCAATCTTCCCTCAGGCACATGGTTATAAGTTCTTGGAGAAATCAGACATCATTCCTACCCCCTGAAGGAGGCAATGTTGGCAACCCAGTTAAAAAAGAAGGCTCCGTTACAACTCTCCTGCTTGAGGTGTTGTGTTTTAAGATGTAAACCAAAGGACTTGATCATTTGTGACTTAAAAACTCCAATTCTATTTTTTTTTTTTTTGCATTAGCAGTAGGTTTTTCCTAGATTCCTGGCCTGCATCCAGTTAAAACAACTATGTATGAGTACTTGCCTAAACATTCTCTTTATGCTCGGTTGATTATGGCATTATTCATTTTCTCTCCTGAAGTGCTGAAATACTTCTGTACACTATTAAAAAGTTCCTTGCCTTCTCCCTGAGGTCGCTGCATTTCCATGATGAGTGATGTAATGCATCAATAGAATAGTTGGTAATTGGTTTGTAAAGTTTAGCATGCACTCTGGGATCATTTCAGGAAGGGCTATAAACAAGTATCCATCATTCTTACTCTCTAATATGTCATCCCTGGAACCTTCCTTAGCAGGTTTTAAAATTCCAGAGCTGTGATGATTAAACGTTACCAGGCCACAGTGTATTGAAGCAATGTCATGATGTAAGGGCAAGAATTTTCATCAGTCAGTAGGGAAGCAAGGAAGTGAAAAAAGATTCAAGCTATTCACCTTAGAAATTAAAAAAAAAAGAAGTGTGTAAAACCCAGCATTGACTCATCTGACATTATCTATGGAGAATGGGGAGTATAAAAGCTTTATTGGAGTATAAACTCCAAGGTTTGGCTTTTGGTATGGCTAGAGAACTCAGTAATATGATTAGACAGGGAAATGTATTTGGGAAATGGGTCGCCTGGAAAAAGGAGTTAATTATCCAAAGACTATGAGTAATGTCCAAGTGTTCTTCACATAAACAGTAGCATAGTTCTTCACTTAATAGTCAAGGAAGCAGTAAAAAGATGATACTACTTTTAACTTTGCTAAGTAATGAGTATGTTATTTCAAAAATGTCAAGGAAAATAACTTTACATGACGATGGTATAATTTATTTATACAAAGGATAAACAAAAGTAAGTCTGTAACTAAAACTCACTATTCTAAAACTACAAGCTTTAATAATTAAGAAAATAATTGAATTAAATATATAAAATTATGGAAAGGATTTCAGGATGTGGATGTGAAAGAATTCTTAATTGCTTCGGGTCAAATAGGGATGAAAATATTCGACTGTCGTTAAAGGTAGAAGCATGGGAATGAATGCCTGCAGGAATAGGCTTCAAACCTAGTAGGTTAAATAACCATCACAAGCAAGATGTTATGAATATGCAGTGTCAAAAAGTAATAGAAAAAACGACTGATCAGTAAAAAAGCTATGCCTTAGAAGCTAGAAAATACAAGGCAAAATAAGGATTGTTAAAATCAACATGAAATAGTCTTAATGAAGATATTAAAACATAGAGCAAAAAGGTTTGTACACATGTTCAAAAAGACAAGGAGAGCAGCAGGACCTCTGTACCATTAAGCTGGGACAACAATTAAAAACAACAGATGGATGATGATTTTGGCCATGATGGCAAAGGCAGTACATCCTGCTACATTACTGCAGTGTCTGTCTCCATTTTTAGACAAGATCAATGAAGCACAGTGAATCTACTTAGACTCCCATGCAGCGTTTGATGTGACATTATGTGGAAAAGCATGAACTAACTTGGAGATGGAATTGGCAGAGGAAACATGTGAGGTGAACAAGAAACTGAATAAAGGTTAGATAGTCATGCATCATACTGCAAAGGAGTAGTACCAGGTTAAAATTAAATCACTAATGACTTCCTGAAAGATTGGTGTTGGGGATGATTTTACTTAGTGTTTTTATCAATATCCTCAACATCACTCTGATGACAACATAAAATCGGGAGACATCACACAGAGGGAATGAAATGGCCAGAACGTGAGCAACAGGCATGCAAAATGTACTTGTAAAACCAATAAAATGCTACAGAATTTGCTCTTTATAGTCAGCTATTGGGAAACCATTAAGGAAAAAGTGAGGAAAACCAGCTGATCACAAAATGGTAAGAAACCATTTCTGCAAGGAAAATGCAACCATGATCCTGGGATGTACCAGGAAAGTTCCAGGAGAGATAATGAACCCAGTAAATTCTGCAAAGCATCAGTAAGGCATTACCTGGAGTACTTTGTATAAGTCACACTTGCGGAGCCGTGGACGAACGACATGCCGAGACGGGTTCAGTGTGGGTGATAGAGCATCAATCAACGTGTGTCTTTATTGGTCCAGGGTACATATATTTATACAGACAATGATAATTATTATGCCTACTAGTCACTAGCTGATTGGCTTAAGCTCTAAAGGTCGTATTCGCACGGTCCACCTACCTGCAGTTAGCTTACAGCCCAAGCTTCTCATAACACTAAGTTTCTCATGCTACTATTTCTGATTCCTGTTGACTTGTTTTCGATACACAACAGTACCGTAACACAATGTTTCTCAGACCACCGTTATCATAACACTAGGTTTCTCAGACCACTCTTCCTAATTCCCCTTAACCTGTTTTCGACACACCACGGTACACAGGGCTGAAGCGTCCTTGACATTCCTCCTGTATCAGCAGCTGCGAGCAGCTGCAGGCAAACCCTAGTGAGGCTCAGCATCAGCAGCTAGAGCAGGCTCTGATCATACAATTGCTCGGTGGGCTCAGGACCCTTGTCTCTGAGCCATTCTCCAACACACGCTCAGGCTGAGGTCAGACTTGACTCCATATGCGGAAAGTCTAGAAGAGTGGCAAGAGAAATGAAAATTATGTCTTATGACAGGAAACTTTTAAGAGCACATCTTATATAGTCAAGCAAAACAAAGGCTGATGAGAGCCTTTCTCTGTCTACGAATGCATCAAGCAAAAACTATGAACCACTTAAGCTTACATACTTGCCATAAGAGTGAGTATAAAACCTATCACCACTGCATTTAGGCTGGGAATTACAAGGTTTCTAATCATTAGAGCACTAAAGTGTTATAGCAGCTTTTCATTAGAAATATTGATGGCAAGAAACCTAGCTACTTTTAGGAAGATACTTGCTCAATTTAAGAAAGAGATTGTATGATGTGGTGGCCTGCTGGACTACATAGATAAAGAGCTTTCTTCCAGACCTCTCTTAGCAGTCCTGTCTTTGCAGCGATCCTGGTGGCTCCACTTCCTCAAATGCACCAAAACAGGAGTATTCATGGGCCCACGTCTCTTCTGAGACACGGAGGGCCAGAAGCAGCCGTGACGTGTTTGAGAAATTTACAGTGGAGACGTCTGAGGGCTGACAGGCAGCTAGGAAGTTACGGGTTAAGCACTGCTGTATGAGAGGAACAGCACTGAATTCCAAATGGGATAGAGCCATACAGCTTACTTAGTGTAAACAAATGGTTATGATTCCTGTCAAGAACAATTTTTCATCTCCGTAAAGCCTAGTTTAATAACATGGCACAGGCACCACTGAAAACGGGAATATTAGCTTTCCACCAATTTCCCAAAATTGAAATAGAATCTGTTTTGGCAAAAACAGTATACTTGTCTACCAAGAAAAACATTTTAGGTAGTTATATAAGCAATAAAAATAAATGTTTTATAAAATTCACCCAGAAGGACTTATAAGTATTAAAAACCCAATAATAATTAACCAGATTTCACGAAGTATGAAACAGCCAAAAATAACAACCAGTACAGCTGAAGATGGTGAAGTCACTTCTTCTATTGCACTCCAAAGCCTGACCACCTGTAGAGAGTAAAAAACTGCGTCCAACGAATTAATTTTCCTAATATGGACACAGTGCAAAATTCTGTCTCTTAACATGACTTCATTTTGCCAAAGTAATGGAATTTTATGCAAGCTTAATATGCTTCACAAGTATTTGTTCCTCTGGTGCAGCAGCAAATCATTGGGAAGACAGATGAAATGAAGGACTATCTACTTGGCTTCCTTTTACATTGAAAAAAAAATGGTATTGTCTTCCGACAGGCTCCTGCTCATTGCTGCCCCCTGAAGCAGCCTCTTGTGCTCCACTGGCGATGGAGGTAATTTAGGAAGAGCAGACAGATTAATGTTAACCTCTGTCAGAACCTGCCATTCTGACACAAGCGTGATTAATCCTACTCAGCACCAGCCAAGGGATTGCCAGTAAAGGAAACCATTAGTATCTTCTCATAGGCCAAGATCTCATTTTCCCTGTATGAGGACACCTGTATGTTGAAAGACAGAATAACATTTATCAGAACAGGTTCAGGAAAGACTGCGATTAGGTCATAAATAAGGAGGCAACAATAGTTAATTTTGTTGGTGAAATGAAGGTTGAGATAGGTTATGACAACAGTTTATATGGGGTAATAAATTGAGAGAAAATAACATTTTAAGCTGAAATCTAATACTAGTACAAGATCAGGTACATGAATACATTCACTCTGAAAACTGAAATTTTCTGAACTTCTGAGTTTCTAGAATTGCTTTACATGCTAGACGGTGGAACAAGAAACCTAAGCTGTTGTAAGATAAATCTTGATGGATTCATTTCTGTGACAGGACAAAAATGATCCTTGAGTTAAAAGCTTATCCTTGGATCTCTGATTATTAATCTCTGAATATCAGATTGCATTGATTTACCCCAAAAGATTGGACATAAAGGACACTTCCTTACTACTGAGTGATCATAGTTCTTTGCATGTATTTCTGGTATGTTAATTCTCCATAATTTCTGTGGGCTACTTGAAAACGCATTGGCTTTTACTTGGAAATGTTAGAGGTGGGCCATAGCTAAAAGCAGATGTATAACAGAATGTACTAATACTGAATTTTCAGCTAAGTCTTCCAGATTCCTGGCTGCTGAGCTGATGTCCAGCACTTGAGTCAGGTAACACCAGTCACCACATCTGCAGTGAGAATGGAATTGTATCCTGCCCTAAGAGTCCCGGAGATTCAGTGTTTGCTGCTCTTTGTGTGTGTGTGTGACTAGTGCATGAGCATAATCCTTTCTCTAATAATTTACTGAAACTAATTTCTTGTTACTGAAGGACTAAGTATGTGGATGACATCTCTTTTTCCTCACATGGGTTTGTGGAATACATGTTCTATGAACTTTCAGGACAAAGTACCTATTTCACAGCTCTTTGCAATGAAAGGTAAAGGGTGAGACACCCCCCCCTCTATGAAGCAGGAACGCCTTTTCTGTGTTTTCCCATATCCCTATGCAAAGCTGACCTATGGTGGATACAGAAATAAAAGAATAAACATAGTTTCAAAATGAGTTAGCTGCATTTATGAACTATGAGCTGCTCAAAAATGAAGTTCTTCTGTAGGAATGGAAGATATCCTCTGTTTTAGAGGCCATTTACAGTTGCAAATGAAAAATGGAACTTGGTTATCTTTCCCTAGTTCCAGAGCCAAAATGGAGGCTAGCAAACAATATACACGTCAACCCTAAATGTACTTAAGGCAACAAAGTTTAATCTACTGGATTGGTCATGTTATTTTTTACCCCTTCTTTTCCCAAAACTGATATACTTTTAAATTATTATAAAAATAACGTCTCAAGATTCCAGCCTATTTATTAGCATCACCCTTTTCCTTCATTTACCAAGATATTTATCTCACTCAGAATTTGAGTGTTCAGGGCATTAATAATTGAACACATTTTATGGGACTCAGTGCTTGTACACCTCTCTCTCCTGCTTTTGACTAGAATTTGCTTGCTCATTTGTGTTTTGTTGTGTAGAGCAAATTATTAAGCTGATTTCTGCTCCAAAATTTCCCTTCTATTCTTACAGAGCCTCATTTTTTTGGTTGAATTCTGGAGTTCATAGCATTGGACCTAAGGATGCTCTCAAGTGTTGGTGGCAGAGAATCTCAGAAATATATTTTTCTATAACTGGGAAAAAAGATCTTAATTTCAGTATCAACAGAAGTCTTTCCCGTGTGCTTTGCTGTAGAATTGCCACTTGGAAACTTCCTCAGCATCTGTTTCGTTTGGCTTTCTGCTAACCTGCTGTGCAAATGTGGTACTTGTCGTGATGAAAAAAAACAATTAATTCGGGAAGCTGACGTAAAAATGGTAAGCAGGAGTAGCAGATCCCTTTCACATCAGTCTTCACGGACTGTGGGGATCGCAACGCACACTTAAACTGACTTAGTGAAGATTTTAAACGCTGGATCAATTGAATTAGTTCGATGAACCCTGAGGCCGGTACACTCCCGCTGGCCGTGCCGGCGGCGCGAGCGCGCGGCAGCGCAAAGCCCCGCCCGCCCCCGCGGCCGCCCCGCTCAGGCGCAGCCCTCGGCTCCGCCCCCTGCCCCGGCCAGCGGGGTGTGGGATGGCCGCGGCCGCGCATGCGCAGCGCGGGCCGGGATGGCGGCGCCGAGGCTGCCTACCCCGCGGTATCAGCATGTGGGGCCGCACGGTCCCTTCCGGGATGTGTACGAGCCGGCCGAGGACACCTTCCTGCTGCTGGATGCTCTGGAGCAGGACGCGGCCCGCCTAAGGGAATCTCGGTAGGTGCGGCGGGAGCAGCCCGTTGGGGGGGGGGGGGAGGCGGTGCTGAGGTTTTCCCGCGCCCAGGGATGGTTCCTGGGGGGGGGGGGGGGGGGGCAGCCGGGCTGCCCCGTCCTTTGGGCCCGGGGCTGCTGAACGTCTGTCCCTGTTAATTGGGTTTCGTGCCCGGGAGGGTGGTGGCACGTTGGGAGGTCAGCGCGCGAGCAGCTGCGCGGAGGGCTGATACGTCGTTGGGGGGCAGCGGCACGTGTCTGCCTGTGGTAAAATGGCCGCGTCTCGACCCCGAAGCGCCTGCAGGAGCTGCGTCGCTGCTCAGGGTGCTGCCCGGCGTCAGTCCTCTGCGCAGCTGGAGGACGGCTGCGTAGCTGTCACCGCTCTAGAAATGACCCAAGGAGTTACGCTGAAACGTCAGGCTAGCGTTTTACTGAGAACAGAGTGTTCTGTGTAACCTTTGGAAGTCGCCGACACAGCTGAAGGGTTGGCGCTTTTGTAAAGAAAATGGAGTTTGAAGATAGAGAAGGAATAAATAAGACAAGATGAGGCCTCTACTTAAAGATACCAGGAATGAGGACAGAAAGAACCAAAACAAACCAACTCAAGACACACACAGTTGCACAACCCCTTCCCCAGAAGACGTTTGTGAGCGTGCGTGACCACTGAGGTCAACCAGCGGACAACAACCACCAGAGACCCCGCAAGACCACCACTCGGCAAGAAAGCGCATGCGTAATTGGGATGCAGATATTGTAATTAGTTCCAGAAAATCTAATGCATATGTAAATCACTCCTCAGAAAAATATGAATAGGTAACATTTCACTGTATATTAGCTGCTGCTTATGGATGTGGGGTGCACTCACCTTTGCAAAGCTATTTGTGTGTGCACCCAGCTGCAGTAAAAGAATGCCTTGCTTCCTAATTCCTACAGATTGGTTTTAGAGTTATTAGTCTGATATTTCAGTAACAATTTTGAGTGATTATTTTGAAATTGCCTGCTGCTGCTCTTTGTCCAGAGCTGGCTGAAACTCTCCTGAGGTACTCTACATTTGAGTCCTGCTTTTGTTGTGTGGCTTCATGGTGATCTTCCATAACATCTGTTGGGAGTTTGGTCTTGCTGCAATAAATGTGTAGTAAAATGGTGTAGCAATGTAGCCTGTGCTGGTGAGATTGTGTAGTTAATGGCAATTTTAATGTCAGGCATGGGGCAGGCATATATTTCCCAAAGTGGCTTGGGATAAGCAGGAATTGTCAGTATGGGCACCAGCAGACCTGGCAGCCGTTATGAAACGACATAATGTGGCCTTTGAGGTCTGTATGATCAAGTATTTTCAGCATGTTTGGGAGGAGGGCAACAGGTTTCATAACACTGGCTTGACTAATTCTGCATCTGTTGTAGGTGCTCATAGATGTTACAAATGAGCATCATCCAGAGTTTTCTCTCTTTAGAGTCGAGATCTGCCTTGAAATAGGATCTGGATCTGGTGTGGTTTCAGCATTTCTAGCATCTTCCGTTATTGGATCCAATGCATTATACATGTAAGTATAATAGCGCCTAAACTGTTGCATACAATAATAAAGAATACTTAGCCCTCATATACACACTTTTCATTATCACATTTTAACAAACTTTCATTTCTTATAGAAATACTAGCTCTAATTTACAGATCCGGAAATCAAATTAAAGAGAGCCTAAACTACTTACTTCAGCTTCTGTAGCAGTTAAGTAGTGGTGTGACTAAAATTCCATTTTCCTACTTCTTAGACAAATTAGTAAAATTACACTTGTGTTTGCTGGGGTGAATCCTGAATTTTAGCCACTGACTAGTCTTACTAAGGTCTGATATAACATAAGTTACCTGGGTGTTGGCAGTAACTGAATTTTTTTAGAGATGTCTATGCATATATATTTATGCAGAGCTAACACTAGAAAGGAAACACTGTACTGCACCTTTCAGAGGGTCATTAAAACTTCCAGTGTAGTGTTGAATGGTTTAGCTGCTGATACGCTGTGTGTATTTTACTGGGTATTTTTTGATATTTACTTGCAGAGTAAAGGATGCTGGAAAGGATATTTTCACTGAGAGTACATAAATTAGCATGTGGTTCACAGGGTTAAACTTCCAGATACAGCAACCATTAACTTATACTTCATAATATTTTGCTTTTAGATGTACTGATATCAACCCACTGGCAGCTTACTGTACACTGGAGACAGCTCTGCTTAACAATGTTCACCTTCAGCCAGTCATTACTGACTTGGTAGGACAGATGTTTGTTTCACTAATATCTTCTTTATAGTTTTTGTAATTTTTAAAATACTTAATAGAGAGAGTAAAAAGTAACCATGAACTCTAGAACAAACATTCTCTTAATAAGCATGGATTTAAAAACCCAACAAAATGCCAAAGTTTTTCTGAAAGGGAAAAACAAACTACTCAAGCTCTAAAATTCAGATTTAAGCTTTAACAATCCACTGAATCAATTTCAAAAATAAATTCTGTGGATATAGCTTGGAAAATGCTGCACAAGGAACTCTGCAGTGACCTGACATTCTCACAGCCCTTCCTCTAATGCTATGCAGTTCTTGATTCTCAGCTCTTTCTGATTTAATTAGGAACTGTCTATGCTGTTACTTTCTGTTTCTTACAAAAGTTGATACGGAGCAAAGCTAAATTGCTCATCTCTTTAGCAAGATACTTGTTTAAAATACCCTGAATATATATGCTTATAAAAGATGATGAAGATAGGCAACAATATATGTGATCTATAATGGATGAACAATTGCTCGTACATGAGAACTGAACTGCAGTTCTCACAGATTGGTCCTTTCAGGTAACAAATGTTAACCAGTGATAAATTCAAAATTATTTTATATCTAACTTAAATTCTGAACTGAGCAAGAATAAAGTACTACCTTTGTGTCCGCATGTGTCTCTTGCTCTTCTGCATCCCATACATGACATAGTCTTAAGACTATTGAAATTGTTCTGCTATGCACAGGTGCTGCTACTTCATGCTTCTCTTGCACATAGAAAGCAAAGTTTAGTGTTCCTGAGTCAGGCTGAAATGCTCAAAATACCCAGCACTATGTAACTGTATTTATACAAAATGTTTGCATTCTTTATGTTTCAAAAAGCCTCTAAAAAAACCCAAAGCATCAACTTCATCTGTAGGTCAAAGGACTGTCCCCAAGATTAAATGGGAAAGTTGATCTACTGCTGTTTAATCCACCATATGTGGCAACACCTTCTGAAGAGGTAGGAAAAATACACAGTTAAAATGTTATTTCTTCTGTCAGAGGAGAGATAGAAAATCAAATAAGCCCTGGTATGAAAACTGTAGGGTTTTTTTTTGAAAGGGTGTTGCAGGACTAGCACTGTTGTAACAGCACTGTTTTAGTGAAAATTATTTACTGGAGTTGCTTATAAAGATGACATGGGAATAAGGATTGCTAGCTGCTGCTTCTCAATACTTGGTTTCTCCATCAACTATAAACTATGTAAGACTTCTGTTAGGTACGCTAAGGTATTCTTATAGAAGACTTTCAATGGAAAATGCATTTGTTCCCTGCAAAATAAATAGCTACTGCTTCTGCACACTCCTACTCTTATAATTTGACCCATGAACACTTAAAGGATTTGCTGGCCATCTTCCACCTGGCAAACAAGCTCATAAAACATTACAGGAACATGCATACAAAGCCCATGACAGAATGTAGCTCTCTTAATTCACTTTAAGAACAGAACTTGAAACAACAGTAGTATGTTCATTGTGTAGGAAGTAAACTTGAAATAATTTTGCTGCATAAACTAATCTGCTGAATCAGAGTTGTCAGATTTCTAATAGCAGACACCTAAAGCTAGAGATTATGTTGATGTTTCTTTCATAAGCACCACCGGCACTTCTATCAGAATCATTCTGTATTATGACAGTCTTTGCTTTCATTATTCCTAGGTGGAAAGCCACGGAATAGAGGCATCGTGGGCTGGTGGCAAAAAGGGAAGAGAAGTGATGGATAGAGTTTTTCCATTAGTACCAGACCTACTTTCACCAGGAGGATTATTCTACTTGGTCACAATTAAAGAAAATAATCCAGGTGATCACTTTCATTGGACTCTTAAATGTGCCAAACTAGATTTAACACTGTATTAAGGAAAATGTTGATCTCAGCAATGTTCTCTAGATTATCAGACTTCTGTAAACAAGTACTACATAACATGAGTTGAATCTAATGTGGTGATAGCAACTAATTGAAGATTGACAGCATCTATTGAAATTCAGTGTTCTAGGTAGTTATTTACAAATGCTACGGGTGGCTAGAGTGTATCTGCATGCTTCACACAAACTGTGGCATCTCTGTGGACTCTGGTGCTTCTCATCTTTCAAGTTTGTGTGGGTGTCTAATCTACAGAGGGACCTTTGCATAACCTGATGCCTCTTGGAATCCTTCTGAATTCATGCCTTGTGCATCTAGTGTATGGTGAGCTACACCAGCAAATTTACCAAAACTTAAGAACTCTCTAAGCTAGTTTGGAAAATGGTAATATGTAGGTTCTGACCTCAGCAGGTCTGCAAGACTTAATTACCAAGTCTGAAAGGTGACTAAATTTTCTGAATGAAGTAATGAAGCCAGGCCAACCCCTTCTCGTGAAAGAGAATGGTGTTGTAAACTTAAAATGCAAAAGCCTTTAGTTGGAAATAGGATGTCTTTCATTTTGACACGTGTAGAGAAAAGATTTGGACTTCCTTCTTCTGATCTAATGCTTAATGGCTAAATGTTATCAAGTAGTTTCAAGAAAAAAGATTATTCTTTCACACCTGATTGGGCAGCTTTTGAGAGAAGTGGCTATACATTTCAGTTTCTCCTACAAATTAGCTTCTTAACTGAATTGTTCATTGCTATTAGTAAGTAAATTGCAAACCTCATTTGTACTTGATGGAAGGATACTTTGCATAAAAATTACTGTCCGAACGAGTAAGAAAACACAGTTTATGTTTGTTTTACATCTTAATGTTTGGCAGATACTTCAGCACTGCCTCTTACAGCTGATTTCTATATAAACTCGGTTGTAATTCTGCACTTTCAATTACAGATGAAATTCTGGAAATGATGAAGAAACGTGGCTTAGAAGGCAACCGAGTACTTTCCAGGCAAGCAGGACAAGAGATGCTTACTATCCTCAAATTTAGGAAGACTATCCTTAACCTTCCAGATACTAGACATGCAGAAAGTTGAACACAGAGTACTGAAGTTGTCAAATCAATTTTTAAGCCAAGATTTTCACCTTCTTAAGGTGTATCCTCACTCCCTGATTACTGCAGTGAAACTGATCAAGAGTTTGTTTATTTTTATTCTGGATGCTAACCAGCTATTATCTGCTGTCAGAGGTACAGCTATCCTCTGTCTAGCCACAGGACACTTGTGGGGGTACTATGAAATACCCTACCTTCTTGCATTTGCACTTAAGCACTAAATACTTTTTCCTCTGTAAATATTTATTTGTGTATTTGTTATCGTGGCTTATTACAATAATGTACTTACTTGATTATAATTCTTCCTGTTTTAAGAGCTAGTCTATACCTGTGCTGGGTTTAAATGAATACTTGGAATCAGCATTACTCATTTTGATGTAGTATCAGGCACAATTACTGGGTTTGCTATTACAAGGAAACAGTATACTTCTGAACAGAAAGCTGGAGCAAGTGTATCTCAAGAGTCCTCTGAGCTCAAACCACTGAGCCTTTTACTTTATTTTCTCCTCAGCACTTGGGGGAAATGGGGAAGTGAGCAGCTGTGTAATGCTCAGTTGCCCTCTGCACTCAAACCACGACAGTCACCATTCCCCAGCTTAGAAGACCACTAAAGAGCAACACTGCACTTCAGCAATTCAAACACAGCTAATGCATCCCCCTCTAACTTTTCTGTCAATTTGTTCTTACGTAGATAAACATGAACAAACACAAACACACAGTAGGAGGGTTTAGAGAGAATATACAGTCATGTTAAGGATGGAACTTTGACATTTATACTATAGACAAGAAATTCTAGTACTTGAAACTGAGTCTAAAAAGAAATGCCTTTGGTTGACCAAAGTGTGGCTAGACTTTGCTAATTCTTACATTCTGAATAACTTGTCTAAGGAATGTCAGAGCTGAGAGACAGAGGAACCGTTATATGGCCATCTGTGAAATAACATGTTTCCACAGCTTTCCACTGAAGAATTTAAGCAAAGTTTTGCTCTCGCAGCTTACCAACCAGTCAAGTCTGAGAAGTCTTATTTCGATTTGACTGCTTCCTACTTCTAGAACTTCTTTCACTTGTTGGCAGTTCCTTTGTTAAGCCACACTTTTTTTGTTCATTTTTCCCTTACAAAACTGTAAGGAGAAGAGATTTTATGCTTGGCGATTTTGGTTTTATGTAGAATCATGGTTTTTGAGGTTATAATCATAGCCGCAGGGCTGTCTGAATGAACCAAAATACTGTCATCCTAGCCCACCTGAGAAGTTTTATGTTGTTTACCACTTTGGCTAGCAAAGTGAGGTTGCTGAGCAAAAGTCATAACATCAAAAGATGATCTTAACATGTAGTCAAAATATGTAATAGAATCAAACTGCAGGTCTAATAAAAGGAAGTTTTTATTAATATGTCAAGCTAGAATTAGTTTTAAAAGATGTAATTGAAGATAAAAAAGGGCACTCACTGGCACAGTAGATCACAATGCTCAACAGTGTATGCAGTTTTAAATTATAAAGGATAGAATAATGAAAATCAGAAGATCAGAACAGAAAGTGAAATAAAACAACATGCTTTCAACAAAAAAAAAATGGGACTGGACTGTCTTACAAGTGGATATTTGGACAAGGAAATATATGCATCTACCTGAATAAATCAAGAGACAATTCTCCTGGCTCTGCTTTTGCTGTCTGCTGCAATGTCAGTGGAAGCACTTGGCAAAATGCAATTCAAGTAATAACATAGGAATCACTTCTTACAGAACTCACCCATTATGCCCCCATCATCCTGGTGAAGACTGGGAACGAGTGACAGGCCAGGCACCTTTTTTTTTTTTTTAAATTTTTAAATTTGCTGTGCCTAGACAGAGGTCTGCACATACACTTAACATTTGCCAGGGCATACCTATTCCCTTCTAGAAGACCAAAGAATATGACACTTTCTGGAGAGTTTTGGGGAAGAAGCAGTTTTCTGCATTCAGAGCACGTGAGAATAAGCTGTCTGGCAGATACAGACTTTCCATGTGGTGTCAAACTCAACAAATAGAAAGCAAAAATTCTGCTCCCCAGACCCCTGGGCACTGCTCTGTCAGCAAGTACCAGTGCCAAAAGCCGTGCTGCTGCTTTGCAAGTGCCTGCACTTCCTTGCTCTGCTCTAGCAGAACCAAGACAAAATCTCTCCACAAAGCTGTTCCTGGTAGACAATTTGCCAGTTAGGGTCTGCTAGAAGCGTTTAAGATGTTTTTTTTCAAGCAATTCCTGGTTAACCACAACTGGCCTTCAAATCAGTTATTGAAGTTGCAAAGAAGTCATTTAGAATGAGCAAAGTGATGCAACAGAGACAATCCTGGAGTTTTAGTATCAGTAACTATGAAACAATACAGCTTGCTCCGTAATCTGTTTTCAGTTAGACCTTTTCCATACCAGTTTTAAATAATTTCCATTCTCTCTCAAAAAAAGTCACGAAATTTCTCCTCTGAAAGTCCAGTGTTAACTGTTAAAAATATAGACTTATCAACAGCTCAAAATCATTGCTAGAGCTGTCACCTCAAAAGGGATCAACTTTGAGAAAACGTACAGAATCTAAAAAAAAGAGCTGCTGAGGTACAGCCAATTGAGTACAATATAAACTTGGCATCTGAAAAGTTATACTGTGAAACTTTCAGAAGTTACCACACAGAGGAAGAAACAGCAATCCATAGACAGAGATTGAGAAATTTCATTTATTCTCCCCCTTTTATTGACTTTTCAAAGAAATCCACCACAAATACCATCCTACTATGTTACTGCTGTTAACACAAAAAAAAAAGCATGAAAAAAATGTGTAGTTGAAGACAATATTAAATTCTGATAGGTCTGTCATGTTCATTTACAGTCATTATTGTTACGGGACAGTGGAATTGCAGTGTACATTCAGTGATAGTTAATTTGCCAGCTAATGAAGACATTTACTGAAATAATGAAAACGAGAATTTGTTTAGTGCATATGCCTTCTCTTTAAAAGCCAAGAGGCAGTAAATAGGTAGTGTTTTTCATTGTCATGCAGGAATGATTGTAACCTCTCTACTTACTTGGGCTTCCGAGTTTTTGTGTTTTTAGGGTGCTGGATGGCTGAGGGTTTTGGGGAAAAATTAGACTGCTAAAGGGGAAAGCTCAGTTTATAAACATGGTCATTTAGAGCAAGCTGTGTTTAAATTTTATGCTTTAACAGAAGGCTATCACCCTAGTTCCATGCCTTAATGTCTAACAGCAACAACATTCTTTCTTCCCCTTAGGAGGAACTATTACGAATGCACTATAATAAAAAACCAAATTTTTATTCCACTTATGTTAAATTCACCTGTTATATGGGTTAAGTGTGTAACATCATGTTAGAATATACCTAAAATAAGAGGTTTTAATCAACTTATGCTGTGGCTTAAGTACCACTTTCCAGACATAACTCTGCACTATTTCTGAATTTTTAATATATCTCAATATCTTAAAAATATACAAATTAAAATAAATTATTATTATATATTTCTTTATATGAAAGAAGAATCTTCAAACTTACAAAAGGCAGTCCAGAGGTAAATATGTGCCATATCCACTAGTCAAGAATTTAAAGTAACTGACATCTCCAAGTACTTAGCTGCTTTTGACATACAGTTTATGGCCACCTCTTCAATTATTACTTAGCTCACAGAAAGAAGAAAGACTTTTTTATTTCAGAAAAATGTCTCTCGACAGAGCGGACAGGTGGACTTGTTGCTGGATGTGAACCATTTATACTGAAAGAAAAATAAGTTTAATATATTAATGCAAGCTGAATATCAGAAATGCTGAAAATATAACTATCAAAATATTATACTTTAAAAAAAACAACAAGAAACAGTAAAAAAAACCCTTTCTACATGTGTACGTATGCATGTATATATATGCATATGTATTTGTATATACACATATTACACACACACACAATACTAAAGTTTTATTCTAAAAAACCTAACACAAAGGACTTCTCATCTGGTCTCATTTTAGAATAAAAAGCTAGTGTTTTTAAAGCAGCAATAATTCCTCCATTGTATGGCCATACAGATGCCAACCTGTTCCAGTGTACTCTAATCATCCAACCAATGCCTATGATGACTTGGATACAGTTAAATGTTAATTATCCAGATCAGCATGGTTTACTAAAGAGCATGATGCATAAATTAAATTTAACCTTTTCTATTCCCGTATCTGAGCTGGTAACAACAAGATGCTGTTGGAACACACTACTTAAATGTAATGGCTTATGTCTTAGTGAACACGAAGCAGTTATTATCTGTGAAGTGTAGCAACCCCTCCCTCATTACATGCCCTTGCATCTTCGTACAATATCCGTACAAATAATTTGTGAGTTTAGTTAATCTCAGATATTCCAATGACATAATGGAGAATTGATGGTAGCACAAGTTCCTGGTTCTAACTATAAATGGATATTTTGCCTATTTAAAAAGATTTTGTCTAGGTACTTACCAAGCAAGCTGAATGAAACTTTTTCTTGCATGTTCTACAAGCTTTTTTGGGAAGAGAATAGTTGGAACCATGAATGACTGAAAAACAGATCATGCAATCTTCAACGCCCTCAAAACGCTTATCCACATTATTTTTCCACAAAGATAAGCCTTCCATAATACTTCCATTCTAACAGAGGGAAAAGAGCTGTTAATACTGTAGAATTCCTTCAGAATATTCTTACTGTTATTCATAAGCACATAAAGGAAACAAAGCCTGAAGGCTTTAAAATCTGAAATTATATGCAATATACATAGTGAATAATTTATAAAGCCAACACATGAAATATAGATGATATTCTAATCTACAGAAATGCAAGCAGTCATCACAACAAAATGAATGCACTTAGGCCCACTTAAAAGGGGATTATAACATCTTAAATCACTGTTTTGTTTTGTTCTAAACACAGACAATGCAACTTCAACCACCACTAATCTTTTACAGAATTTCACGTACTGGGTTTTAGGTTTGTTTTTGTTTTGGTTTGGGTTTGGTTTTGGTTTTTTTGTTTTTTTTTGTTTTTTTTTTTCAAATTATAGTTGAGATGGCATTGCTACATGGGGCAAACACTGGCCCATGTCTTCAGAGATCTGTATTTTCAGCTTTGGCTATGGACTTCACAGGATGTATTAGCCCAATGATTTTACCTCTCTGTTTCAGCATCTGGAGAAAAGCAGATGGTAAGAGTGACCAATTCTGTGAAGTCCTTTGAGGTCTACTGACAAGATCCATTATACGTATCTAAATAATATTGCATTACTAGGAACCTTTTTCTATTACCAGGAGTCTAAGTTTTCAAAACGGAGGCCTTTCTCTAAACTCACCTGATGTGTAAGGTATGTGCTTAACTGTAGCATCCAATTGCGCCATTGCTGTACAGCCACACCAACCCTCTTTCCACTCTCAACTGTTATGGATCCCAGCGGGTAATTTGATGGAAGCTGTATTATAAGTTCAATAAATATATCGTCAACTGAATAGGTAGCAATGACTTCCCGTGCTGCAGACCGAGCTTTTACCTATGAAAAAAATGCACATATTAAAAAAACTCCAGAGAAATACGCACAACCTCTAGTCTTCATAAATACCTTACTACACACATTAAATCATCATCTTAGACCAGGAAAACATTTTTGTCAAAGAACGTAAAAATCCACTCATATTTTGTCAAACCAAAAAGGAATTACCAGCCATTTTTTGATCTACTGATTGATCACATTTCTTAATAAACCAAAAAGAAGTATATTGATAGCAGAATCCTCCCCTTTCCTACTCAATTTCTCCAGCATCATAAACTCATTCTTTTCTATTTTTTTACAAACAGAATATTAATAAACTTAATATATAAATACCAAGCTAAATTATGTTCTCACCAGTCATTTATAACAACAAAAATGCAATCACATAAACTACTGTAATACAGTCTGGTTCTGACAAGTAACATGTCTTAAAATGTCTGCAATAAAACTAAAGTAAATCAAAAAAAGGACAAGAAGTCTTACTAACCGTCATGCCATTAAATAACTGTGTGCTAGTCTGAACAGAAGTTATCTCCTGTGAAGAAAGCACGCTGCTGACATACTTGCTTGTAAATTTATCTACCACATTGAAGACCCGTTTCTCACAGCTATTCCACCAAAGCCTGACCATGGCTGGCAAGTCTTTCAGTGTTATATGGTACACAGAGCAGGCCAAGTGTGGTATCTGGGATGACAGGACTCCTGTTCCTGGGAGGGAAAGAAAGGATGTCGAAATACTCTGTTAGTCACAAATATTGGTTCCTCCACAACACACACAAAAATTTTGATACCAATGTAACTGTGGTAACTGGAATTTCACATACATGCTCCTTCTATATTTGCTACTGTAAGTGCTTGTTTGACTTTCCCTTTCTCCATCAGTCTGGGTTTTTTTGTTTCTTAGGCTAGCACCTCACAACTGGAAATTCATCTTCTAATTTAGAGATGAATTCTAGGTGGGCTACCCAAAATCAAGAATAATTTTATGTTCTAGAAATTACAAAATGATCACTTTGGAGTGAGCAAACAATAGGATGTTTGGAGCAAGCACATCTGAGGTTTGCAGTGTTCTACAGAAGTGCATAAAGAGATAAGGGAAATCCTTCTCTTTGGATGTCATGTTAGTAATTCCTTTTACTATCATCCAGGTAAATTGTTCTGCAACATACAGTGATGTTCAAGTGAAAAAAATAAGAAATGAAAACTCAGTATCTTCGCTTACATCTATACAGGTACACAAAGTAACAATTTCAGTGAAGAAACATTAAAAACTAAATCTCCTTTCAATTTTCTCAGCTAAAAAAAAACAGTGTATCCTCTCTCATCATGGTTGATTAACTGCCTCTTGTGAACAGTGTGACAAAAACAACACACAATTTAATGTCTCAAACATTTCAAAAAATATATATTAAAATATATTTTTAATTTGTTTTTATTTTGGTATTACAATAGATCCCAAAAAATAGAAATTCCATTTAGCATTAAAAAAATACCTAAAAGCAAGAGAGAAGTCCCAGAATAGATGTTTAGTATTTCGGAATCTTTGCATACATTCAGGATTCAGACAGTAGCAACATATCATTTCTGCCCTAAGTGAATAATCTAATAATTTCCTGGTTTGTTTTGTTTGTTTGTTTTTTCTCTTTATTTTTCTGATAAACCTTTCAAGTTAAGCTTCAAGTGGGAAGTGTTAGCTAAAGATTTTTAAACATATTTATGTATTTGTCTGTGTGTGTGTATCTATTATATCGTTAAGATTTTCTAAATACGTATTTTTAAGCAGAAAAGCATATTTACACTTCAGCAATATCACAACTCTCTCAAATGTACAAATACAATTTTACTAACCTTTGACATCTAAATGAAGCTGTTCAGTAAAGAAAGTTTTTGTGTCCTTATTTGGAACTTCTGAAGTTGGCCCAGAAAAGACGGGGTTTTCAGGCATAAGCCTGAACAAGTGATAAAGCAGTTTATTCAAGGTTTTGGATCTTCTAAGGTATTGTGAGTAGAGAACTCGCAGCTGATATTGTTAAAAAAGAAAACACACACACACAAAATATAGATGAGACTTAACAAATACAGCTAACTCTGTTAATAACAGAAATATTCCTTCCTGTAGGGAGGAAAAGCAAGACTAATTCAGAACAAGCATTTTGAAGAGTGACTTAGTTCTCTGCACTATTTTGAATGATTAGAAGATCATAAAATGTAGCAAGCTTCTCTGAAAATGCAAGAATCCCCTATTCACAAATCTTAGTTCTTTATTATTATATTACCATCCTTAACTATCACACTGCAGAAATCAGTCTACTGATGCTTTCAGAATTCTACAAAAAACAAGAGGTAGGAAGATACATATTTAAAAGAATAAAAAGGCTGGATGAACTTCAAGATTCAAACCAAGTAAGTATGTTAAGAAATTCAGTTAAAAGGAAAAGACCTTGAATGTATACCTGAGAAGAAGCTGCTTTGAAGAAAGCTAATATTAATTTCCAAGTGAGAAGGTATCCTAGAACAAGGCAGAACTCATCGCTCAGGGGCTGAATAACTGCAAATTCTCCAACTGGAATGCATTCCAGGATGTTTTCTAGCAAGAGTTCTTCAGTGGCAAGGACAGACATAAGAGCCGCTGGAGGTGACCTATGGAAAAACGTCTGGCATAGTAAACTCAAATCTTGAGCAGAGCATTAACTGAATTTATATTCACATCTTTCCTAGAAAAGTCATGTTAGTAAAGCCATCTATGTAGAACATAAAAGGGGCTTTTTATTGCAGGAAAATTTACTTTCAGATTCACACATTAGTGCTAGAATTTAAGATTATTTTTTTTTTTATCTCCTGAAAAGGACAGTTGGTGTTTTTAACTTTTGCCAGACAAATATAAACTGAATGCTGATCACTTAATCTGAAAGTGGTCTATGGCTGAGCTGATTCAACCTACATCACGGACAGCTGGTTTGCTTGCCCTCTTTGTTTGTCAAGTCACAGCAACAAAGGAGCAACTGAACAATGGATCTCCTAATTGCTGAATGCGATGAGTTTGGGTTTTGATTAAAAGGCCTTTTTTCAGCTCCAGAGTGAGGAAAAGGATTAATCACTGGACTGAAGCAAAAAAAAAAAAAAAAAAAAAAAAAAAAAAAAAAAAGATTTGTTGGCTTGTTTTTGTTTTTCTTTTTTTAAAAATGATTACTGTACTCCCTCTTCAAACCGTTGACTTTATCAGATTTCAGATGTATAAAATACCCAGGTCAATTTTGGAGGTTCAAGAAACTGAAGTTACATGTGCAGCTGGACGTATTCTGAATACAGCAATCCAGTAAAAATCTGTGAAGATTTTACAATGTAAAGCATATATGTTGCACTTCCTCTAGTAATCGTACCTAGAAAACAACTGCAAATACTGTTTCCAGTTTTAGCGCAAAGGCAGATTTAACCAATTTTACTGAATATTTTAAACATTTATGACACTATTGTCATAGCCATGTCTTTTTGTTTTAACATCTCCTGACAGACAACTACTCTGATGCAAATCTCTTACAACAGATTTTAAAAATACAGAAAGAAGTTGTAAAAAAACATGAGGAAAAAATACACACAATGCCGATTCCTCCTCTTCATCACCGTAACATTTGAGATCTTCGTCATCAAATTTAGGCAATTCAGGCATTAATCTACAGAAATATGGAAAGGAAATCAGATTTCATTTTTATAGTTTTAATATATGTGATGCATAGTTCTTTGCTTATCAGTGTCAACATTAATGGTAAGAAATAAAGTAACAGCAATTATTCCTTAGTAACAACACAGAACCTCTAAGAGATGTGTCCCTATTGCAAAGATGGTTACTGAATGATAGCCAATGAACACTTACAGCCTTGCTTGGCTCTTTTCCAGACCTTTTACACTTCCCAAGTCACGCTAAAACAAACTCCTCTATAGAATAAAGATATTGTAACTTTATGGCTCAGTATAAGTGACAGATAATAGTAGTTTCTTAAGACAGTTGCCTGGCAATCTGCATTTTGAGCAGTCAAACGCACATACTGTTTTTCAAATTCTGTAATCTCTCTTTTGGTATTAAAGATATCAAAAAAGTTCACAAGAATACTACACATTTTTATTCACTTTCTTAATTTGTTTTCTAAATTACTGAAAATTAAAAGGTCATACTATTTAATGGTACTGAAAATTAAAAGGTCATACTATTTAATGGTACTGTCAGACCCAGATCAAACCTGGAATATTTGAGTTTACATTTTAGGATTCTATGAATGTTAAAAATAAATAGCTTTATAGTTATGATACTGTTATCTATGTAACTGCAGTATAGAAAATAAAACTGTATCTTCATGTACTGCAGTAAAATTCCTCAGTACGTGTTTAGTCTACCTTTACAATTTTGCATTCATAGCTTTATATAATGTCCTCCAATACAGAACACAAATTGCCCAGTTAAGGAATTTTTCCCATAGTAGAACATGACTTTGCTAAACCTACATCTGTAAGTGCATGTTCTACAGCACATTTAACAAGAAAAAAGGGGGGCGGAAGATGAGCAAAGTGAGAAATTTGTTGATTCTTACTTATACAACATATGGTAGACAGAAATCTGTACAGGTCTAGCTCGGAAAAGCAACAACGGTGATAACGTATTTAGTAGAGTCTGCAGTTTATCTGGAAGATTTGTCTTCTGGCCTGCAACAAACTTTGCTGGCAATTTATGGTTTAACAATTGGTCCTTTGAGATGTAAGTCAGAGCTTCACCCAAAGACATTAGCACAGAGTTCTGAAAAGAGCCTTCAGATGTATTTTTCATTTCTCCTATAAAAGAGAGAAGACAAGCGGTGATGCAGAACGTATGGACGGTATTATAGACAAGCATTACTAGAAACAACTCAGACTGCGCTTATCAGAATCCATCTAATCTTAAGAATCACAATGTTAAGTGCCATTACTTTACTAATTAGCATGTAAGTGTCCAAAAAGGCGAGGTTTTATAAACTATGTTAACATAATATTCCTATAAATTCAAAAATATGGCCCATCAAGTTTTATTTCAGAATAGCCTGACAGGTACCACTATTACCCTCCTTGCACAATACTTGCCTGTGACTTTCACCAACAAAGGTAACAGCAAATTGTGAATTCCCTCGGAAAAGAACTCTTTCCATTCACTGATCAAGTTTACAGGAAGTTTTTCAGTAGTTTCAGGAGCTGCAGTTTCAAAGTAAGCACTAAGGGCAGATGCCAAATCACAGCTGACACAAGCAAAGATCTGCACAAGCGGGATGTGATAAAGCGAACGGTTCTCACTTGTTGTCTAGAAGGAAGAAATAAAAGGAAGATTTCTTAACCATAAATTTGTTTTAAAATATGCTTCACATTCCCTGTCTATACCAGAAAGTGTAATTTCAAAGAACACTCAATTGCAAAGACCATTTTAAAACAATTTAGGAAAAAAAAAAGTTTAAAAATTCCATCTGTACTTTCGCAAGACTTTCTGAAATGAATTTCCAAGTCTCACCAACATTTAGAATCCTGGACTGCTTGCCTTAGATGACCTTCTTCATAATGACAGAAAGAAACTGCCACCAAGTGGATTCAAATAGAAATGGACACAGCTGTAGCTTATCCATAGCACTTGTGCAGCCATGTGAGCCAAAACTGATATGTGGAGTGCTCTCATTCTCCGCTCCCAAACGTAAAAGCTGTACTAATACCATACACTGCAATAGGAAATTCACTACTGTAAACTGGAAATTATTGAAGTGGCTATCAGGTAAATACTTTCTCCTCCCCACCACAGCTCCTTCATTTTGTTTTTATTCTTACTGGTTTCCCCAAAAAGGAAAATTATTAAATATTAAAAACATTCCCATGCACTTCATCTATGCAACAAATTTTTTCATACAAGTTTGCTGTTCCAGCTTTTTTTAAAATTAAAAAAATACAGTTTTGAGGCACACACAGCGTAGGTAAGAAGATTAATCCTGAGACCAAGAAAGGCCACATGGTAGTTTCTGGCCTGCCCTTCTAAGTGTGTAGTGACAGAGGGCACAATAATTAAAATATTAAATATTGAGAAAAAAAAAAAAAAAAAAAAGGAACTGGTGGGTGAGATATTCTGAATCTTTATTTGATTATTAAAGAAGTAGTCAGCTGTAAACTCTGACTTGTTTTCTAACAATGTTAGAATATGATTTTGATGTTTCATGTTTCAGTTAGATACTGAAATGCAGATACTGCTTTTTATTCAGTTAATTTTGTATGTCATGTTAGACTTTGGTCTTAAAGCTGTATTATTTTTCAACATAGAGACCTACAGCAGACATATTTCAAAATTATTCTCCAACTACCAACGCCACTACTAAACATCGTATTACTTCAAGAGTGAGGTACTATCATCTCCATGTACAAAAAGAAACAGGAGATATAGTATTGCTGTGCTTTTAAGCCACCCATGACCTTTGTTTGTCAAAGCTCAATGAAAAAAGGATTTTGTGCAATTCTTCTTAACATTGTGTCAACTATTTGCTAAGCTGAGATGACTACATCCCTGCCATATGCAGGTAAAAATCTAAAAAGGTAAGTATATCAAAAGTGGAGATGCAGCATTAGTACGCATGCTGTAGGGAAAGTTTATTTTCTTATTTCTATATTTTGATTAAAATGCTTTTTAAAATAAGTTGATATCTTTGAAATGCTGAATACCCAGCTATTAATATTGATCATTACTTCAAATTCCCAGAAAGTTAGTACACACATTAGATGAAATAAAATTAAAACTGTTAAGACCATTGTGTTCTACAATCTAAGAAAGAACCATTAAGAAGACTGATTTCCATCCCTCTTGGCAATCCTCATGCATCTTTGTTCAAATTTAATTGCTCTGTGGCATAGCTTCTGCAATGTTTTACTCTATCATCCTGGCACCCAACTTTCCTCTTTGTAAACAGACAGGTGAACTTTTAACATAAAGCTTTCAAAGGCTTAGGATGAAATGTCCATCAGACAGCTCAGTAAGATTATAAAAATGTGATTATTTTGTAGCCTATTTAGCTCCCTTGCCCCTGCATCAGTCCAGTAGGTTCAGAGGGCATCAGGAGGATCTTACTAAAAGCTGCAATGCAACAGTTAGTAATAGTTCCTTTCCTATTACCTCTAACCAAGCCAGCATGGAGCACATAATGAAGTCCCATTCATTATCAGCCAAAGGATCTGTGGAATACTTCAGCAACAAGGGAAGGTAACGGATCATCTCGATGTTGAAACCAAGCAACTGAGCACTTGTTTCTTCCAGATTGCTGTAACAAAAACACAACTGAAACGTACACATCTTCATGTGGCAGATGCGAGTATTTATACTCTTGCCTTCACTCATCCTCTTAAAACAAATTAGTCTTGCAACAGGCTCTGCCCTATGTGCTTTTGATACTCTGTCTTTCACAGTCAGAATACGATATTCGCTGCCAAGCCTAGTCAGTCAGTCAGCAGGTACAAGACATACTATCAGAGCTACTTGCACGTTTACGCTATACAGATGCCTACATATATTTGCCTACATATTTGCATAAGTAATATACTTACACAAACTACGAAATTTAGCAATTTTAACTAAATCAATGCAAGAAAAAGAATAATTTATTAATTGTAAAAATAAAATATGAGCCCTCAAATGCGCAGCTAGTGTAAATTATCTCAAGACTTTGTTGCCTGGATTTTTCTCACTATACTCAAGACAAATTAACTTCAGTATATTTTCACTCTTTGCTAGAAGCTCTCCAAGTTACATTTTCAGGTCCAGAATTTTAAAAATCAGACGCCTAAGTTTGATATCCAAGTCTTCTTTCTGCCACCTAAATAAGCAATCAGAATTTGGAACTGAATATCCAGCAACACCTACAAAAGTTGGTCAGTTGTGAATACTTTTGAAAACAGTTGACATCTAGGTGCATTAAGCTCCTAGTTTCCCAGCCTTCAACCACCCAAATAATCTTCTTCAGTGTAAGTTATTAGATACTTAAAGACAGGCCTAGTAAACTGAGGGATGCGTTCTACAAATGCTTCAGAAGGTACTATTAGAGTAGTGGATGGCAGTTTTAACTTACGGATTAATTTTGTTCATTTTGTTTGAGTTAATAACCAGCCTGGATTTTTAAATTCTTGTTTCAGAAATTAAAAGAAAGCCAAATTATCTCAAAGTTGTACCCACCAGCTAAAGAGAAAGCTATCCTCATTATTGTTTTTCCAAGACATTATGATTTTTAGTATTTCAGGTAGTAGATGATCACAATCAATACTTCTACCATTCAAGCAGGAGTTCAAAATGGAAAGACACCCAAATGCTCCTATAACATAATAAAAATACCATACTCATTATCAAGAAAAAACATTTAAATGTGTGTCAATTGACTAGATTGTTTTATTTGAACTTAACATTAATATCATAAGACAGTTTGGATAATACCTAACCTTTCTTCTTTGAACACTTAATCCAGAGATGCCAACATTAAATCAAAAACACTATATACGACCTAAACTTAAAACCCCAAAATGTCATGCTTTGAACCCAGTTAGCAGCCAAACACCACGCAGTGTGGTATTTTCCCTAACTCTTACTCTTCAGACTTAGTTAAGCCTTCTCACGATCGCGGAAGCAAGAGAGAAACCCCCTCCTTCCCAGCCACCCCTTCTCTATACACTGAGCATGATGTTACATGATAGGGAATATTTCATTGGCCAGTTTGGGTCCGGTGCTCTGGCCGTGCTCCCTCCCAGCTCCTTGTGCACCTGCACACAGGCAGGACATGGGGAGTTGGAGAGTCCTTGATCTCTCAGGGACAGCTGAAAACACCAGTGCATTGTCAGCATTGTTCTCATAACAAATCCCATGCCAAATCCAAAACCCAGTACTATTCTAGCTACTAAGAAGAAACATTAACTCTATTCCAGCCCAAACAAGGACACAAAACCAAACCAAACCGAAACGTTCAAACCAACCAAAAACTCCTACAAGATTCATTGTTCGTTCACGCAACTAACAAAAAGGAAAAATACCTGCCAAGATTTAAATCTATTTGTGCTACCAAAAACGTAGCATGCTAAGCAGTAATTTGGACAGATAAGTAAATGTAACTGTGAGTTGTGAATTCCAATATTACTGTAAGAGCATTAATGTTTACTTTCAAAGTAAAGTACTACTTTAGTACTGTTTTCCATTTTTAAGGAAAACTGCACGTATCTAGATTTCTTGGAGAACATTTCTTACAAGCATGATGACAAAGAACGGAGTTAAAGTACCATATATGCATAGCAAAAAGCTAACAAGCAAAAAACTCATTTAACTTAAGCAAGAGTGCAATGATTTACAAGAACTTCACCGGCACTTTCCTGATCTGAAAAAAAAAAATAGAATTTGAATGGTAAACCTACAATCTATGTCACACTTCATGGGAAAATTTGGGTATATACTGTCTGCTCAGGAATCCATAGGAAAATGAGAAGCAGCAGAAAGGAAAATACAGACCAGCATTACAAACAGTAGCACTTCACAGCAGAGGAGGAGCGAGGATTCTTTTACCCATTTCCTGTTTAAAGCTTCACAGACATATTTGGCTAGTTCACTGGTTCACTTGGAAAGACAGGAAGACTCAACTAAGTCTGAAGAGTAAGAGAAAGTACCACAGCAGAAGGATTCGAGATTCCTCTCAATTGCTGCAGGATGCTAACACTGAAAATGTTAATGCTTGGAAGACATCCATTTGAAGAACTCATCTGAAAACCAGAGGACACTGCCAAGTGACAGATGTCCACAGTTTAAAGTCACCAAAGACAGCTTTTTTAACTTAAGTAAGCACAGTTCTATTAAAAAATACAAAATCAACTTTCAAGTTTTTATATAGACTGATCAGTGAGAGTATGTGCAAGAAAGCACAAAAGCAGTACTGGGAAAAAGAAAGTTCTCTCTTAAATGACTAATTCAAACACGTAGATGGACTGTGTGTGAGCATTTCCAAATAATTTTCCTGAAAAGCAACAGGTTTGTGAAAATAAGAAAGTTTTCTACAGGATATTCAAAGCAATATTATAACACATCTCAATCAACTCAAGAAGAAATTTTTCGAAAACTGCTGAAAATGTATGTGCAGCAGTTCTGAATCAGTACACTACATCCCATGCACTGAAAGAACTACTCAAAAGTTATGTATAAACTGTGAAAAAGTTTTTGCTAAAGCATCTAAAGACAATCATGACATTACCAGTTGACAATAGTAATATTTTCGCATGCTGTGTAAAGACTAGATGATTAATTGAAAGTTCAATATTAACAGATGTGTTTAAATCAGATAGACTAAACAAGAAATACAGCAATATCAAAACTCTTAACAGTATCAGCCTAAAACCTTTTGTTCTATTTTTGTACCAGTTCTATTTTTATACCAGTATAATTTGTACTTCATTAATAAGGCAGAAGACTGCTATGCCAAATGGTCTAGAAGAAATATGCAAACTGAGAAGACACTTATTTCTAGGAAAAGCAGTATTATTATAGTTAACACTTTATCTAAAAGCATACATTATTACCACATAATGTTTTTACATTCTAATGAAGTGGACTGAGGTAAAAACATACTCACCATCAGTGCTGGAAAGGTCTGCTTGTGTGCATGTCATAAGCTTGGCCACACAGTGGAAGACAAGTTCTTTCTTTTCTTCCTCAGTTAAAAAAGGTGATAGACACTGAAGTGTATGCAATCTGCCCTCTGTTAATGGCAGAAACCTATTCATACAATCAAAACATCAATAATGAAACAAACCAAAAAATTTAACTAGTAGACAAAACGTCAATTGGTTCATAATGATGTAATATCCTATGACATAACTAATCCCACACACTAAACCGAGTTTCGCTTTTACATCCTATATAGATATATTACCAAACTTTCAGTCCTCGGTTGCCATTCATCAGGATCAGTATCATTTAATATTATCAACATTTGTAACAAACAAAGTTTATAGGCAGTATATTAAGATACCCTTCTGTGGTCTTAAAATGTTGCTTCATCTCACAGGATACAGTGTTTTCCACACGGATCACTTTAGACATGGTTAAGGACCAGAGTCTTCCATGTTCCTCTGATCTTCAAATAAGAAGAAAGACCCTGGTTAATATATACAGATACACAGTTCACAACAAAAGCATCTGGATTAAGTTTGAATCAATACACATTAGGAAATATGGTGGCACTCTATACAGTGAAAAATATGAAGACAGAGTTAAGGGTGGTTTTACTTGTTCTTACATACCTATCAAATACTGTTTGCTGAAGGCTAGTTGTATTACTAAGTGTACTGAACTTCTCATACGTGATGTGCATTTCTTCTAACATGCGAAGATATTCCAGAAGCAGATAAGGAGGATTCTCCAATTCTTCAATCCATTGTAATGAGTACAACAGTTCTGCAACTAATTCAACAACAGAAGTTGCTGTTTGTAAAAAACTACTGAATATGTTCAGTGCATAAGCAAGAAGTGTCAGGTCAAGATTTTGTTGGGTTTTTCAACTATGTTTTTAATGCATTAAAAAGATTACATTTACATGCAAACTCAGGTGCTTCAGATCATGAGCCAGTTATTTGCCATTGTATCGTAAAATACAAAAGAAGAAAAAGCTATAATAATTAATTCTAGATGTTCTGGAAATTTTAAAGCAAATCAAGCATGACAAGAACTCTAACTCCTCTCTATTATTCTTTTCTGTTTTTTAAAATATATGTATTTCTTGCAGACAAGGCAATCAAGATCTAAGTCCAGAAAATAAACAAACAAATTTGATGCTAATAGTTAGCATGTGTTTTTTTTCATTAGCTTACAAAGACCTACGCTGAACAATTACGCTTCTCATCACGGTGAGACTTTTGGAGAAAGAACTATTAATTTGATAATGTTGGCTCTAATTTGAGCATTCTATAAATAAAAAGAAACAAGATTCCTCCTGGCGGAATTAAGAAAAATTGCTGCCTTAAAATATCTTTACATTATGGCTAAACACTCAGGGCATTTATTTGATAGCATGGATACAGTTCCTATTGCCCACTCATGCCAACGCACCACACATTTTGGCAGTGAACAACTTTGAAGTTCATCATAAATTCAAACTTCTCCAAATCCAAAGTTCTGTTGAGATAGCATGTATATAAATACAAAATTATTACTAGAAATATAAACACTCTATTTGTGCATACCTATGCTTTTAAAGGAGAACTGAGGAAAAAAAAAAAAAACCAAACAAACATCAAACAAAAAAGGTAAAAGGATGATTTCTCATCCCTATATGCCAAATCTTATCTATTCATTTATAATTATCAGTTTAGGTTAATTTACAGCTACTATAAAATTAAGTATTTCTTTAAAGTTTTACCATTGTAACTTACGTATACTGTCAATTTTCTTTCTTTCAGCATCATCACTTCCACAGACTATACCATTTTCCAATACAAGTAGCACCATTTTACTTAATAATGCTGAAGTACACAGGTGGCCTGGGAGTTTAGTTGTGCCACACAGCTTAACACATGATCCCAGAGGTTCACAATTCATACTAAGCCTTCCTTCCAGAAGAGGTTTGTGCATCCACTGTAATATGTGTGTAAAACACAATGAACAAATGTATGAATAAATAATTGACATTTTTATGCTGCATACAAGAGCTACAATCTGTTTAACCTTTAAAGTTCAGAATTATTGAAAAATAACCATGAAAGACACAATTTAATACCAAAAGTAAAATGGTTAGAATGACCCACTCCTGCATATTCAAAAAAACCCTAAATGCACAGCAGTAACTGGAAACTACATTTCTACCTCAGAAATAAATACCTGTATTTAGAACTCTATATTTTCCAAGAAATACTAAGATTACTGAAGATTGGTGGTTGAACAAGAAATTTATGTCCTTCCCCACTCTATGTATGTCAGCATTTTGCTGATAGGATATCATGTTCCCTTGCAGATACTGGCGTCTTTCACAAAATAAATCTTATAAGAACACTTTAATGATATATATTCTCTCAGACAAAATTCCTGAATGGTAAAGTAAGTTGCTGGTCTTCCATGAAGAAAAGGGTAATTTCATAGATTTTTATTTTCTCCAGTAGTACCAGATGGGGCCATAAACATACAGATTTTGTCCTCTGTCATGGACAGAGGCTGAAAAGAACCTCTGCACAGACATATGCATGTTCATAACTGCAGTGCCATGTGAAAATAAAGAATGATTATCACCCTAAAGGACAGAGACCTGAGGTAAGATCAACTACTGCATGCAAGTCCACTATAATTTTCATACCTCAGTGGATAGAGACTTGTGCAATTTCCCCCACTCAGTTTTGTTTGGCATGACGTGCTCAATGTAAGCTCCCACAAGATATCCAGACTGTCCGTCAGCTTCTATAAGCTTAGACAACAAATCACTAACTGCAGAGATCAAAACCTGAAGGCTGAGAAAAGGAGAAAATACTGCAAATAAGTTTGGCACTATACAGTAAAAGCAAGCTGCTTTATTTTACATTGATACGATGTTATATACATGCTATACCCATGGCATTTTAAGTTATGCTCTACCCACAGTTCTCACCTCTGACAACAGGCTGAAAAATCTCTAAGTAATATAGATACCAATTAAATAAAGAATAGTATAGCACTGAACTTAAGTCTGTTTTGGAGAACAACATATTATGAAATGGACATACACATTACAATTACCTTTTAACATCCAAAGAGGAAGACTGAATTTGATTCTTGACCCACAGCGCAGATTTATGCAAAAAGGTACTCTGTTTCTGCATACTCTGAAGTTGATGCACAAGTGAATTTACACCAGCCATCCAAGTGTGTTTTAATTTACATACAAGTAAATCTATTGTAGGGAAAAGAAGAAAAAACAAACAAGAGAAGCCAAACCACCACAAACAGGTAACCTCAAATTACAACCTATGGCATACAGCAACAATCACATGTCTAAAGGCCCTAAAGCAGGGAAAAAAAAAAATCCTCTTTTCTATATGGTTATGTGCAGTAACTATCAAGGACAAATATACAGGTTTCTTGGTTTAGAGCAATTTTAAATTAACTCTGACAGACGGGTAATATTTATTTGAGAATAAGAGTGATATTCCTGTTGTCTACTACAATATGTCCATATGGTCTTCAAAACCACAGACCTTTTTAAAATATCAAAACACTGAACGTTCACAACACCAACAGTCATTTGCAAAGCAGCAGTGCTTTTCAGGCTAGGGTTGTCCTACTTCACTTCTATGACAACAATGAAATATTTCCTCCTCTGTATCTTTGTTAGTAAATGCATATATCAATTTATCACTCTCAAATTCTGCATTCAAAGAATTTATATCAGGATCTCAGCCTGAAAATGAGATGCTGGTGGAGAGAACAGGCCACAATTTGCCAGAGCTACTTGACCAATATAAATGATATCAGAATAAATATATCTATCTTTAATGAAGCAACTGCACACATTTTTTCATACGATCCCCACCACTGCAGAATGAATGAAAAAAGTGCTCATTTTTTGTACTTCTGTCGTGGTTTGAGCCTGGTCAGCATCCAACCACCACACAGCCACTCTCTCTCCCTTCTCTTCCAGCAATAAGAAGGGACAGAGAGCCAGGCTTGGGGTTCGAGATAGGAATGGGATGGGGAAAAATCACCCTTTATGGGCACGAGCAAAAGGCAGACTCGTTAGGGGAAGAAAAAAATAACATACATTTACTACAGACACTAACAACACTTAACAGAGTAGGACAGTGAGAAGCATTGCCACATCTTGAGAACACCTTCCCCCCACTCCTCCCTTCTTCCAGGGCTCAGCTCTGCTCCCGATATCTTCACCTCCTCCCCCCGTGGCGCAGGGGCAGGGAATGGGGGGTGCAGTCGGTGCTGCTGCTTCTTCCATCTTTGGTAGGAGGAGCTTCTGGAACTTGTTCCCCCTGCTCCATCATGGTGCCCCTCTCACAGGAGACAGTCCTCCACAAACTTTCTCTGACAGGAGTCCCTCCCACAGGCCGCAGCGTTCCCCACACTGCTCTGTCATGAGTCACCAACTTTCTCCAACTGGATTCTCTCCCACGGCTGCAGCCCTTCCCGAGCTGCTCCGGTGTGGGACACCCCCACATGCTGCAATCCTCCCAGTGCTGAATTACAGCAGCGGGGCTACCTTTTCCCACAAGACCCCGGCCTTCTTCGGGCACAGCACCTTGATCATCAAGGCCGAAGCCACAGGCCATAAATCAGTGTCTGCTCCACTGTAGATCTTCATGGGTGGCAGGGGGGGCCACCCTGCCGTCTCACCACAGGATACAGGGTGGTCTCTGCTCCGGCACACCTCCCCCCTCCTTTCTTCCTCCGTTCCTCCACTGACCTTGGTGTTTACGCAGCTGCAGCGACTCCTCCTCACAAGTCTGACTGCCCGTCACCACGTCCCTTCTTAAGTACATAATTGCAGAGGTGCAGCTGATTGGCTCAGTTTCCAAACAGAGGTGGAGCTGACTTGGAGCTGGGGGAGCTTGGAGAAGCTTCTCACAGAGGGCTGCCCCTATAGCCCCCTTCCCTGCTACCAAAAATACCCTACCACTCACTCAACCCAGGACACTTCATAGACCTTAAATAATTTATGTAACACTCCAGAAAGTGTGGAATGTCACAGCCTCTAAGATGGCTGAAGCACATGGACACTAACATCAAAAAAGCTTAAAATCCTTGTAAAGGTTTACAGGACTTGACGTTTAGCAGTAACTACTGGCATTGTAAATTAAAGCACAAATTTTCATGTCAGTTACAGCTGCAAGTGCTCAATGTCTGTGAACTCAATATTCTATTATATACTTGAATCTGTTTCATGAAAAACAAGAATTCAGATGTAATCAACTATGAAAAAGTTTGGTTGAAGTCTTTTTTCTAAGTTACCTGTTAAGTGCATAGCATCTTGCCTCTGAGCACACAATTGGAAGATGGTAAGCAGCAAGTCTTCTGAGGATGGCATGAGTAAACACTCTTTAACCGAGCTGAAAAAGCCAGAGGCTACGTCACAGATGAAAGATACTGATGGTTCAGTATTTCCAGCTTCAGAAAGATCCTTAGCTTTAGACAGAGCTGCTTGAAGTTTATCAATAATTCTTTCAACAAAAGTTTCACCAATCAAAGATTCTATTGGGGAGAGGAAAAAGACAGCATGTTTTGATACTTGATAAACATGATCATTCGAAGACATCATAGTAATATACACTGATTTGGTTTTTATGGACTAATTTTGAATGCAAAATAAAGTGCAAAGTTGTTTCAGTCTAATTTATATCTATACTCTCTTATTCTACAGCCATCTAGAATCACCTGGCCAGTTTCATATTGCCAAGTATCCTTTCTCTAAACCATCTTAGACAAAATATATCTATAACAAAGCAAGTAGAGTGATATCTTCCCCTTTTATGCCTTCCTAGCTTCTGGCAATCAATTGAGAGCCAGAGATTACACGTGGACCACTGCATCTAATTAACCCAGCCAGACAAATCTTCCATGAATATGTTTAGTCCCTTTCTCACAGGATCTAAGTAGGCTAATCCCTTTTATCCTCAAACTCCAAAGCATCCTGTGGCAATGAGTTCCATTACTTAATTATAAACTGTATGAAGAAATGTAATTTTCTCTTTCCTGAAGCCTGCTATCTAAGCATCTGTAAGCAACCTTCCATTTAAAGAAACAATTAAAAATATATTCTTATTTGCTTTTTCCATACAAATTATTATTTTATGGCTCTTTATGACAACCCCATCCCAAATCACTTCCATTGCAAGCTGAAAAACTCTAGTCTGTTTTATTGCCTCTACAAGCAGAAGCCACTGCATTTGCCTATCCGTCTGTCATCTTTCTTTGGGAATATTCTAATTCTATCACACCTTTTTTCAAAAGCATACAGGTGAACAAGAATATTGCAGTGACCAAAACTACAGGCAGTATTCAAGATATTGACACACTGTCCTGGTTTCAGCCGGGATAGAGTTAATGTTTCTTCTTAGTAGCTGGAATAGTGCTGTGTTTTGGGTTCAGTATGGGATTTGTTATGAGAACAACGCTGACAATGCACTGGTGTTTTCAGCTGTCCCTGAGAGATCAAGGACTCTCCAACTCCCCATGTCCTGCCCTGTGCGCAGGTGCACAAGGAGCTGGGAGGGAGCACGGCCAGAGCACCGGACCCAAACTGGCCAATGAAATATTCCCTATCATGTAACATCATGCTCACTATATAGAGGAGAGGCGGCTGGGAAGGAGGGGGGGTCTCTTGCTTCTGGGATTGCAATTGCAGGATCTTGGTATTTCAGGATCACTAGCCAGGAACGGGCTGGGTATCAGTCGGCAGGTGGTGAGCAATCGCATTGTGCATTACTTGTTTGTACTTTCTATTATTGTTAATTTTTTTTCTACTTTATTACAGTTATTAAACTGTTTTTATCTCAACCTATGAGTCTTCCTTTACCCTTCCAATTCCCTCACCCATCTCCCTGGATGGGAGGAGAGTGAGTGGCTCCATGGTGTTTGGCTGCTGGCTGGGTTCAAACCACAGCACACACTAATGCTATAAAAATTTTCAGTTGTCCTCTGTTCTTTCCACAGTAGCTCCTAGTAACCTGTATTCCTTTTTTATTGCTGAGCACAAACCTGCTACTTACAGGGAACCATCACAGTGACTGAAAATCTCTTTTCCAAGTTCTAACAGCTCAGCCTATCATTTAATAGATACAGTTACAATTATGTTCTTTCCATGTATACTTTTGATATTTATTGGTTTTGAATTTCATTTGTAATTATATCAGTTAATCATTCAGTATAACAACACACCGCTATGGCTCTATGAAGTTTCAGTTTTAATTACTCTGAATAATTTATCAGAAGCAACTATCATCCTTTCAGTATTTATCCTTTTTCCCCCCTTTAATTCCTATCAGATGATAGGTTAGTGATCCATGAAAGGCCCTTCCATTTACTCTATGATAGTTTACATTGAGAAACTTAGATGAGAGATCTCATAAAAAAATCTTTTTGGAAGTCCACATACTCTATTTTGGCCTAAATCCCTAAGTCAAGAACTACCATAGCTCCTGAAGTTCTCTTAGACTTCATCCAAAATGCATTAAAAACAGGTCATGCCACACCCAGCACAAAATGAGCTCGGCAATACCTCCAGCTCTAGAGCCAAAAAGTGAAGTCACTGGACAATCAGCCCTAAGACACCGTTGACTCACAGGTGAGCAAGTTTGTTGAACTCTCTCTGGAGACAGGGAACAGGTTTTTCTGATGTTCCTCTACATCAAAATATCCAGTAACAGAAAAAACAATCTTACAACAGCTTCAGGATGCACTATCTATGAATATCCACTTCAGTCAACTTGTTATGTGCGTGTCTGAAACGTGAAAGCACCACAAATGTGCCCAGCATTCAGATAAACTGAAGTATGTTACCTCAGGGATCAAAGCAAATTCTGAGTTTAACAAAACACAGGTGGCAAGCTTACACAAAAAACATCAAGAAAATTGAACTCCACTAGAAGTCTGTATCACAGATACTACAAAATGAAAGGAAGAAATTAAATGAGAAGTTATTAATAAAAATTAGATTACATATACAGTGTAAGTGCACACACAGTTTTTAAAATACATAACTAACCAAAAATGTCTCAAATCAATTCACAGGTCATGTAACAAGGCATTACCAATGCATGCATGGCCCATAACCACTGTTTTTTGATAATCTAGTTTTGAACGTAAACTTCAGATGGCATAGTTTAAAAATTATTATAAAGCACATCAGCTAATAAATCAAACTTACTTAAATTTTGCTCAAGTTTTCCAGACTTGCAAATCTGGATCTGTTATTTAAACATTGACTTTTGTTTAGCAACACAGTCCCAGAAAATTGCAATGTCTCTGCCACAAGTTAGTGTTTACAAAATGAAACTGGAGGTTAATTGACTCGGGTTAAAACAAACAAACAAACAAACAAAAAACCCCCCAAGGGCCCCCCCCCCAAAAAAAAAAAAACTAAAAAAAAAAAAAAAAAAAAACAACAACAAAAAGCCAGAAGAAAGCCTAGATGTTACAAATTAAGTATTCCGGAAGATCTCAAATTCCTTCCAATCTTCTACAAAGTGTAAGTGTGGTATTTACATTTCACAAACTCCAAGAAATAAATATGCTTACCATTTTTAATGCGTTGAGACAACACTAAGCTCAGGAGGGTCCACCTTTCTGAAGAAGATGATTCTGATGAGGCTGCTATAGGTTTTAAACCCAGGTGACACAGATCATCTGCCAGCATTACAAGTCTTTCTCCAAGTGTATTTCCTTTCAGCCAGTCAGAAACTAAGGAAAGCTTTGTCATGCTTGAGCATGCCTGAATCAGAAGAAAATAATTATAATAATCTTTTGAGGGTATTAACTTTTATTACTAACTAAGCATAAGATTAGTATGTCAAGCCTGCACACATGGAGTAGGAATCATACCATCTGTTACAAACAGTAAGTCTCTAGGTGTTTACACCTGCACCAATCCCTCCAACTTTCTTTTTGGTCAGAGACAGCAACTTATGGCTAGGTCAGACCTCTACTTTAGACCAGGTTGGCTGAAATAAAATCCCTTTACAACATAAAAACTATTTACAGGAAAGATACTATGGTCAATGCACTGAACTCTAAACCAAGTGCTACAAGTTCTTATCCAACAATTTGTAATACACTTCATATTTCATCCCAGGCAATCACTTATATGTCAGTCTCTGTATCCTGTGTGACAAAGATGGTATACTATCTTTACCTTGTAATAAAGATGTAAGGGTGATGATACAACTAATCATTTAAATTACTGGTCTAATACCTGACTCCATTCTCTCTTGGCTTAGAAGGAATGACCAGACACAAATCAGGAATCCCTCTGGCTCAAAGAGCAAACTGATCAAAAACAGAAGGGACAAAGATGCTTTTGTTTTGGTATCACCATTTCATTTCTAAGGCTGACTTTAGATTTAAATGCAGTTAAAACAAACAACACTCAGAAACTATTACTACAAGATTTTCAAACTATGGAAATTATCACTACTTCAATTAAAAATAATACTAAAAAAAAAAAAAAGTAATTTAAAACACATGTAACTCAAAGCTAACAGCAGGGAAATATTCAAAACTATGCAAAACAAGAACAAAAAAAAAAGTATTAACAGGTACCTTTTGAATTATCTGGAGCAAAATAATCCATTTCAGATCCATCTGAAAAATAAAATTCCACAATATTTTAAAAATTTTCTGCTGAAAACGAAACATTTAATACCATTTTAACTGTTTGTTTTACAACTTTATTTTCTGCAGAGGATAAGCAGAAGTTGCTAAGTTTCAGTAACAGTTATTCATTATGTTATTTTTGGCTTCCAAGTCTCTCTCTGCCACAGAGATCAGTAAGAGACTGTATTTGTAAGAAAGGCCACCAATGACTAGTATAAAAGGACACTGTATACAGAAGCAAGAACAGAGAAATTCTTTTTTTTTTTTTTTATTATTTATACCGTATAGAAAGGGACATGTCAACCTTTCCTAAATCTACCTTTCCTTATGCTGAACGAATTCAAGTTCATATAGAGTATCTTGCACTCCACAGCCCCATAAATAAAATAATTAACCAACCACAGCCCACAGAAAGAACAGTCACTTTGATAAAAACTAATAACAAAATGTACAAGAGTCATACCTTTGTTAAATCATCAAGAATTATTTTCCTTTCATCATTACTGTTGCAACAGTTAAGAACACTGTACAAAATATCAACTAGAAAACGGGTGTCTTTCCTCCAGTCTTCTTTCAGCCAAGGTATTAAATTCATATACAGAAATTTTACAGATGGACTTTCATGATGAGCTTTCACTTTGCTTTGGGATTCAGCTTCAACAGAGCTTGCATTATTTCCCTGCTCTAAAAGTACTTGAAAAACTCTGTTTGAAGAAAAAGAGTTGAGCAGGGCAGAGAGAAATTTCAAATGCTGTTCTGACTTCTGTTCATTGACGTAGACAATACTCAGTTCAGCAAGGTTGCAGACTAAATTCTCTAAAGGTTCCTTCCTTAGAAGTGAACTATGATGTAAGTCGGGCTGTATTGCAGAGTCATTATTTCTCACTTCCGTCAGCTTTCCATTCTCTGTGTTACCTTCATATTCATCCTCATCTGTAAATCTGATTTTTTGAGATTTTTTGTTTGGTTCTGTAGCACTCTTTGGATTCTGAAGAATATCTAGCATACCAGATATGGCAAACAATGATTTCTCATCAGCATCCAACGTGTCAACATAAAGTACACACATTTTTAAAAGATGGTCCCAAAAATTTGACAACAGCCTCTGGAAAATGTCATCTGTGCCATCATCATTGGAGAGTTCTGCTTTAGCTTCCCAAGAGCTCAGTGTTTCTGCTATTTGATAAAATAACAGTCCATTTTGTAACCTGGGCTCCTTAAGCACAGCATTGGTAAAAGGAATTAGCTAGAAAGACAAAAAAATTATTAAAGAACAGTGATCCAACTAGGTGATCATTTTATTCTTTATAATAACAGGAAATTCTATAATTTTGAAAAATATTCTAGAGGCAATTCTGAAAACATCAGAATTACTCATGCTTGAACACTTTATAAAAATATACAGGGTGGGATGATTTTTTGGGGTGTTTTGTTTTGGGTTTTTTGGTTTGTTTTTTTTTTTTTTAAAGTAATTTAACTGCACAGTAAAAGGAAGGAAAAAATTTACTAAATTCAGTAACATTAGTTTTTCTGTAAAATCTAGTGAAACTTTCACCAGAAAAGTAAATTGTCGCAGATATATACATTTTTCTTTGAATTATTACATGCACATAAAACAATATTAAGTATTTCTAATAAATACCTGGTCATAGATAAGCATTTGATGAATTTGTCTTTGGTCATCATCTTTGTCCATTTTCTGTAGTATGGCAAAGCGCAGACATTCCATAAATGCCGTTATAATGGCTGAACTTTCTGAAGGGCTGGCTATTGCTCGTTCACTGGACAACCTATTGAAAGGCAACATCGGAGGGAAGGCATGCTCAGACATCTGTGCTTCTGAGAAACCCGGTATGCATGTAACCAATGCAACCTTTGGTTACGTTGTTCTTATCCAGACACCACCAATGAGAATGTAGAATCATAGAACCATTGATGGGAGTCAGATCACAAATTCAACAGGACATATATAAAGAGTCAAAACAATAAATCCAGGCATTTAATGTAACTTACAGTAACTTTTTCATCTAGTTTTAGCATTCATAAAAAATATTTGTGTAAATACAGAAAACATATCCAGTCAAGCATACTGTCTACTGTTTCAGCTGTTTGTCAAAACTCCTTTGCAATTTTCTGCACGCACCACAGAGGTTCAGAAAGTGTCACTTCCTGCCATTACAGAAAAAAGAAAAAAAACTAAAACAAAAAGTCACCAAAAGACAGTTTCACCATAGCCAGTTTGAGTCTGAACAACTGTGATTTGTTTGCTTTTTAATGAAAATTAGACCGCACCAATCACTACACAAATATGATAAACATTTTACTACTTAAAATAAAATTCTATACACTTACCAAAACCAACCCATACATCTCTTCTCCACAAGCTCCGCTAATGGCTACACCAATATCAATCAAGAACTGATTTTTGTTTAAATAAGTTACATTTTAGTTTTTCATATAATGACTTATATATGCTTTTGAGTACGCAATGTGCATGCATCTATTTAAATTAGATTTGATGGAAAGTTGGTTCTGATGTATCTTAAAGGCAAAAAACGATAGCAGATTCAATCCTTAAAATCAGTTACACAAAAAATAAAGTTCCTGCATACTGGAAAATTCATAATCACAATGCTAATCCCAAATGACCTCTGTAATAATTATACACTGGTGAAAAAAAAAACAGTACCTTCAAAGCCACTCTTTATTTTAAATTCATTTCCTATTTCAAAACTTCTGGAATAAACACAAAGCTTTGATAAGGAAAGATAAGAATGCCTTAGATAAGGAAGGCATAATAAAATCAAGAAGAAGGCTGAAGGTTTAAGAAGACAGGGAAAGCCACCAAGGACTGACTCCAGTTTTGGATATCTAAAAGTGTCTCAAAATATTATTTTCAAATATCCTAGTGAAAACAGTCTATTCTCAAATAAAAAATTAATGCATATTTAAACATCCTCAAGACAAATAATATATTACTTATCTTTAAATGCTTAAAGAAGATTAATTCTCCTGTTTCCAAATGTAAAAGACACTGATTTAAAATAAATAAATAAATAAATTTGTGGTTCATACCCTTGAATTATAGAGCTGAAAAAAGTCCTGAAATATTCCAGCTTTGGTCCTGCAATGCCAGGAGGTACCTTGCTAATGAACGGCAAGAGATTTGGGTATACAATGGTAGCTAGGCCTCGTCCACCTTCTCGAAGTACTGTCCATAGCTTTGGTAGAACTCCCTTTCTGGCATTTACATGACTCCAACAGTCCTACAGGAAGAAATACACTTACTGTAAATTAAATGAGAATATGTTGCCTTGGAAGAACTCCCAAGCTAGACGTTTAATCTACCTCCCTATGTTGTAGCTGAAACAAGTTATTGTAAAATTTAAATTCACTTGCCAGTATTTTTAAAAATCACTTTCTCCCTATTTCAGCTTGTGAATTTAAGAAGTCAGTGTGATAAAACTGTTTCTGTATTGTTTGAAATCAATGGACCTTCCTTGTTAGCAAACTGCAGTTAAGGGCTTCTCTTTAATACTGCTTTAAGGATGCTTCATAAAATTCATTATTGTAACTGGTGCTATATTTAATTCTGAGTTCTTATTATCAGGAATAAACAATGATTTCAAAATCCTAACTTCAGAAGCATCACTAACTTCAAAACTTCCCTCAAAAATCTTCTGATGGTTACAAAATACCTTGGCACTTTGCCCCCACACCCCGAAGTTTTTTGTTTTCTGGTCTGATTTATTAAAGTTTTAGATATCTATGTTTATAGCAAGCTGAACAAAGGTATTTTTTTTCCCCCATAAATTGTTACAGTTTTACCAGCAGTTACAAAAGAGATCTGCAGCATTAAAGCCTCAAAACATCCCAGTCTATGGCAACACTGCTCATCCTGCTGAAAAATTCAAAGCTGGCATTTCACTTAAAATTAAAAAAAAAGAGAGTGAAGGAAGAAGTGAAGGAAGAAGTGAAGGAAGAAGTGAAGGAAGAAGTGAAGGAAGAAGTGAAGGAAGAAGTGAAGGAAGAAGTGAAGGAAGAAGTGAAGGAAGAAGTGAAGGAAGAAGTGAAGGAAGAAGTGAAGGAAGAAGTGAAGGAAGAAGTGAAGGAAGAAGTGAAGGAAGAAGTGAAGGAAGAAGTGAAGGAAGAAGTGAAGGAAGAAGTGAAGGAAGAAGTGAAGGAAGAAGTGAAGGAAGAAGTGAAGGAAGAAGTGAAGGAAGAAGTGAAGGAAGAAGTGAAGGAAGAAGTGAAGGAAGAAGTGAAGGAAGAAGTGAAGGAAGAAGTGAAGGAAGAAGTGAAGGAAGAAGTGAAGGAAGAAGTGAAGGAAGAAGTGAAGGAAGAAGTGAAGGAAGAAGTGAAGGAAGAAGTGAAGGAAGAAGTGAAGGAAGAAGTGAAGGAAGAAGTGAAGGAAGAAGTGAAGGAAGAAGTGAAGGAAGAAGTGAAGGAAGAAGTGAAGGAAGAAGTGAAGGAAGAAGTGAAGGAAGAAGTGAAGGAAGAAGTGAAGGAAGAAGTGAAGGAAGAAGTGAAGGAAGAAGTGAAGGAAGAAGTGAAGGAAGAAGTGAAGGAAGAAGTGAAGGAAGAAGTGAAGGAAGAAGTGAAGGAAGAAGTGAAGGAAGAAGTGAAGGAAGAAGTGAAGGAAGAAGTGAAGGAAGAAGTGAAGGAAGAAGTGAAGGAAGAAGTGAAGGAAGAAGTGAAGGAAGAAGTGAAGGAAGAAGTGAAGGAAGAAGTGAAGGAAGAAGTGAAGGAAGAAGTGAAGGAAGAAGTGAAGGAAGAAGTGAAGGAAGAAGTGAAGGAAGAAGTGAAGGAAGAAGTGAAGGAAGAAGTGAAGGAAGAAGTGAAGGAAGAAGTGAAGGAAGAAGTGAAGGAAGAAGTGAAGGAAGAAGTGAAGGAAGAAGTGAAGGAAGAAGTGAAGGAAGAAGTGAAGGAAGAAGTGAAGGAAGAAGTGAAGGAAGAAGTGAAGGAAGAAGTGAAGGAAGAAGTGAAGGAAGAAGTGAAGGAAGAAGTGAAGGAAGAAGTGAAGGAAGAAGTGAAGGAAGAAGTGAAGGAAGAAGTGAAGGAAGAAGTGAAGGAAGAAGTGAAGGAAGAAGTGAAGGAAGAAGTGAAAAACTAAAAAAAAGTAAAAAAAAAGTAGTAAAAAAATAAAGGTAAACAAAAATAGTAAAAAAAAAAAAAAAGTAATAGAACCAAGCATTACATTAGAAGGGGAAACAAACAAACCAAAAATGCACTGCAGGTCATTTATGTAACCACCTTTAAAGGGATTCAGGTTAATTTAATGAAACTTATAAAACAGCTCTGATTTTCAGACACACAGGACACAATATATTTGAAAGTTATGCTGAAATTCTAATGAGGAAGAAGAAGCATGTAGCATTGATAAGTTCACGTTATTAATCATAAAGAAAATCCAGTCAAGCTATTCTTTCTAATTCAACGCAGAGAATAATGGCACCTGGTGCAAAGTTAAATCTGAGTAAAATATCTGCCCCTTGGGCTTCCCACACTACCTCAATAGTGGTGACAGCATAAAGTACAGCTTCCCAAAGAGCAGGACACACCACTGCATCACTGTCATCAATGCTGAGAAGAACAGCAGGACAAACTCTTGGTGCTTCAGCTTTCACCAGCTCAGGCAAGTACTGGCAAAAAGCAGAAGCCAGCTCAAAGAAAGCTGATCGAACCTGACATAGGCCACACAAAAAAAAAAAAAAAGAAAAAAAACTTAGTCAAATGACAACACTTTGTCACTAGTCATAGTTTATAACATTCCTTTTAAAGTCACCATAACTTACAAAAAGCAGTCCCCATATTTTATCACATCAGCAAAGGTTTAAATAGTATTAAAAATAGAGAAAAATAAATAAATTATAAGTTTAATAATTAAATTTTAGTGATAAAATGCTTATCAAAATTTTTATCTTACTATACTTCTCAAAAGGCATGTTTTCCCAAAAGCACCTTAAAACTTTTTAACAAAATACTACCAGAATCTATTCATCACTCTACGCACTATTGGTTTTAGCAGACCAAAGATCAATAAAATGGCTTGTGAACATGAAAATCCAAACACACTAACAACACATCCAGTACACTGACACAGTTTGCATCTTTTACATGAGCCTGAAACGACAGCAGATTGCCAAGTAGTAGATGATGGTGATGCAGAAATAACGAATCTGCCTGTTGGGCAAATTTTAGAGCAACACTGTCCACCTAAGGCCTATAAATCTCAAGGCTGTTTGAAACATAATTCAGTGAAGTACAAAGTTCATTCTTGCAGAACACAGGTAATTAATACTTGCTTGGGTTCAGTCAGTGTATTATCTTTAACTAAAACCAACCAAAATAAAGAAAAAATTAAGTCACCTGTGGTATGTTGTGTTTGCTGTATTTCCAAAATTTGTTTTGGGACAGAAGTGACTTTAACTTTTCCTCCAATGAATGCATCTCTTTCTTTGGCAACATGCTAATCAGCTTCTTTAAAGCTAACATGGAACAAGTCAGAATCCGGAAAAATTTGGCTTCCCTTTCTTCCTCTGGTACAGTTCTTAGTAAACAAAACAAAACAAATTAAAGTGAACCATAAATAAATCAGTAGGCTTTCTCAAGCTCTTCTAAACTGTCTAAACTAAACGGTCTTCAGTTTTACTGTCCTTTTGATTTCAGAAGCCAGCAATGTAAATATGTAAATTTTCCACAGGTTCTAAAGCTACCAAATTACGTTATAAAGTGTTAGAAAAAGAGAGAGTTTCAAGTCATCTCATCTTCCAGCTATTCAAAAATGCTACTTCTAAAAGAGCTGAAAGAAGAATTAGGCAACTGATAACACTTTCAAAAGCAATTATACTTTAGTCCCAAAGAAAGTTGCTGAGATCTGGACTCAAATAACTATTCTGTCTCTTGAAACAAAACTAAATCCACTACCTCCAGGGACAGAGAACCCAATACAGACCAAGACTTAAACCATATACATTGAAGCATGCTAACATACTGGGGGTCACTGAGTGTATCAGGTGTTTCTTTCAGAAGGTGATCTTGAAGTACCTAGAGGGAAAAAAAAATACATATATACACCCAAGAATTTAATTTTCATATATCAACAATATAGTCTACACATTATTCAGAAACAGGTGTACAGTGAAACTTCACAACCTCTGAGTCAAGTCTTTTAAACACATTTTAGATATGACAGTGAACAATAACATAACTTAATTGACTCCTGCTGAACACAGTACCTGTGGTACTGTTTGAATCAAGACTTCATAGTACTTGGTAAGTTACAGTCCTATGACAACATGCTTCTGGTAAAAAAAAGCCAAACTGAGACAAAACAAAATGGTTAAGTTTGCATGTGACAGGCCAGCAATGCAAACTTATACCTTATCAAACTCAGTCAATTCAGTTTCATACATGACTGGAACAAAAGCATTGACCTGGGTCAGAACTAAACTTGTAGGGGCTCTCTGAAACACTGCTCAGCATTCTTTAATCCTTTGCCACTGCAGCTAAACTACTCCAGCATCATTACTGCATCTGTTGGCAACATTACATGATTACTGAGCATCATTACATAGAAATGCACACAAGAAAATTTGCTTCATAGTCATTCTTCTGCTTCCAGTCATTCTAATCCCAAGTCAAGAAAATAGAGAATGTATCCTTGCCTAGGTCTTCATATTAGCAGGAACAACGTTTCAGGTGAGAAAGAAATTTAGCCATGAAGAATAGACTGGGGCAGGACAAGTTTTAAACTTGTAATAAAAGTTGGCATATACTCGACACAAAGCCTGAAAGAAATAGAAAAGTAAAAACTCACATTAAGAATTTCATCTTTACAGAATACTAAGGCTTCAGGTTGTTTGCTTGAAGGAAAAGCTTTCTCAAAAGCTACTTTTGCAGCAGAAGCAGCAGGGGAGTAAGTGTCACACTGAGCAATCAGCCAGTATCCCATGATACTTTTTAAGTAAGGCGCTAAGTGTTTCTTTACTTTAAGAATCAGTTGCTCAAAAGACTGCTGAGTTGCTTCTCGAACACGGCGATCATAATCCTGTTAGGGGAAAAAAAAAGAAAAAAAGGTTTATTGTTTTAAGAAATGTAACTTTGAGGCCAAGTACTTCAAAGCAGAACTGACGACAAAAACAAAAAAAGCTGTGTCTCAGTTCAGCCATTTTTGCAATGACTTGGGCTATATAGATAAGAAAATACACAACAATGACAACAGAAAAGTCTTGGTATCCCTAGATAAGGGCAGAGTCCTAACTTAGCAGTATCACATTCCCAATGCGCCGTCCATTCAAAATTGTAACCTTTTCCTGACATCCCTAACTACAGTTTTTATTTCCATTTTATACAAACATTTCACAAAGACAAAAGGCAAGAGAAATTTAGAGACACTTTTTGGATTAAAATGACCACAAGCCTATACAAACTGTGCATCATTATCCATTATCTGTGTATGAATTTACAACATCATGACTTTCTGTGCTCTTGGCTCCTCAAAGAAATAATAGGAAAGGCTCTAAGTAATCAGAGCAGTGATTAATTTTGTCCACTATCACATTTGCAACAGTAGTCAGTCCAGACAGTTTGGACATGTATCAAATATATTGGAAAATTATGGATTATATGGCTATGCATGGTCTTTTCATGTTTGGGGTTTGGTTTTTTGTTTTTTTTTTTTTGTTTTTTTTAAGTATTAAAGACTGCTCAGATATTAGTCCTAGATCAAAAAGATTTATAATTATATTAAGTGAGCAGTACATTCTCTTTAGCCATTCTGGAATCTACATAAAAGAACTTCTCATGAGAAGAAATATCTTGTCATCTTTTTAACATAAAGGTCTAACAAACAGCTATCTCCATCCAGCAAGTATAGCCCAGGCCTTAACAGTGTTCAAGATTCCACCCAGTGCCAATACAGAAACATCACAATAAAGAACACTACTCTCCTTAAACTTCATGTTTTTCCTAGAACAAGTCAGTAATTTCAACAAAATTAGATATATCAATAAAGACTGCCTTAGAGGCTTTCACAGGATGTATTCAGAGAAAATTTAAATTTAGATACTTTATCACTTACTAGTGAGATTTTGCAATAAATTCTTGGCCAGTAAGGAAGAACACCTTTAACAACTTCCGTTTCTCTTCCCTTGCACATCGTTCCAAACTCTTGCATAGCCTGAAATCAAGCATGATTTAAGAAGTCAGACAGATATGTTCTGTAATTTACCAGCTTCTACCAGACACTACAACTCTCATTTTCAAAAATCAATTCATTTCTTGCATCAGAGCATCTATAGAGTTAATTTTATGAATGTTCCATCAGCATTGCGTGATGGAGCTTTTTATAAGTCCTGCAAGATACCCTCTGGATTGCAGTTCTAGCATATTTACCAATATGAGATCAGTATTAGCTACCTTGATATAATCCTCTCCCAATCTTAAGAAAAATGTATTCTTTTCCAATTAAAAAAAAAATAAAGGGGACAAAGGATACACATACTTTTAATTTTGTTGTGACATCCCTTTTAGAAAGCTTTCGCAACACCATTCGAAAATCAGCATCTACAAGGTTGTCTATTTCCTCTGCTCCTTGAACTGCAGGAACATATCCTAGATCGCTCTGAGATGTTCCAAAGCCAATAAACCCAGGCACCGTTCCACGTTCTTTGGCAAGGAGCTCTGCAGCTCGGCCGCTGCTAGAAGGCTGACAAAAAATAGGGACTTAAGTCAGTTATGTATTTCAGTCATTTTGCTTTATTTGCACACATCACGCACTTGAAGTAATGATCCTATTTATCATTATATTATTATTCTATATATAAATATATGATGCAATTATATATAATTAACCTCCTATGTAAAACAAAGTCTCACAGAAAAGGCAACCTATGCTTTAAACATAGAAGTTTGACCTAGAAAATTACTCTTTAGAATCAGAATTCCCTTTTCTCATAATCCATGAATACTTACGGAAAGTTTTATTGCTTTTATACACATACAAAAAAGTATAACTGAAAAATCCTTCTGTAAGTGAACAATTTATTAAGAAACCATTTACCCTCCTGCACAACTGTTCTTACTAGTTCTCGTTCTTGCATATAGACCAATACGGAATGCTCTTCACATCACTGGGAAAAATAACACACGCAAAACAAAAGATGCGACCAGCAACAAAGGGGCCAAGAAGGATTTAGAGGAATGGAGCAACAGTGTACATATGTAACACATTGTAACATGATCTCACTAGTATTACAGTGAGTGTTCTGGAGTGCAGCATCTCTTCTAGTTTGTCCCAGTTAAGAGAACACCTTGCTCATCGTATCAGTGGCTCATGTTTATTTCAACCACACTCTTTTAAAGTGACTGTCCCAAAACTGACTGATGCTTTAGTGTTTTCCGTGATACCTTACAGTCCAAATACCTTCTATTTCTTAATTACAGTGCACCAGTAAACAGTTCAGTTTTGTAAGACTGTGGTTGGTTTTGGTTTTGGTTTGTTTTTTTTTTTTTTAAGTAACGTCAATTTGCTGAAATTCATCATACTTTTCTAATTTTCTTGATGTACCTAAGTCACACTTTACCTGACTACTGTATCTACAGATTAAGGCATTTTTTCTGCATGCGAAACCTCAACTATAAGGACATACTTCTTCGTGTCCCCTAGTCTTCTCTAAATACGTGAGGAGGTTTGTAGGAAACGAGTAACCTGCACACGACGCTTCCCCCACAACTCTCCCACCCTGCGCCGCCCACGAGGGATGACACACCACTTCAGGCCCGCCGGCAAGGCGAGGCGCCGCCACAGACGCACTCTAAAGACCCTCCGCAGGAAAAACACACTAAACGTACCTTACTGAACTGACACCCGTGGCGACTTTGCGGTTACTCCCTCCCACCCTCGCCCCTCTCCGGAAAACGCGCGCAAACGCCCCAGGACGCTGCAGCCCCGCGCCCCCCCACAGCACGGGCCCGGGCCCAGAGTCGCCCAGGCCCCGGCCCCGGCCCCGGCCGCTGCAGTCGGCCCCGAAGGCAGCGCCTACAGCCCCTTCCCCACGCAGCGGGAGCGGCGGCCTCCGCCCGCCCCGAAACCCGGGCCCCGCCGGAGCCACCGCCGGAGGCCGCGCGGGACCCGGGGCCCACAGGCGCGACACGACACGACACGACACGACACGACACGACACGACACGACACGACGCGGCGGCCCCGCTCACCCGCAGGTTGCCCTTGGTTCGCTGCTTGCACTTGCCCCCCATGATGATGATGATGATGATGATGGCGGCGGCGCTGGGGAGCGGCCGGGAGCGAGGAGCCGCGCGGCACTTCCGGGGGGCGGGGCCCGGCCGGGCGCGCGGCGAACCCCTCAACCCACGCAAGTCTGTGGGTGGGTGCTGCGGCCGTGGACGGGGTGGGGGGTGTCGCGGCGCGGCCCGCAGCCGCCCTTCTCCCTCGGAATGCGGCTCTCCGAGGCGAGCCGGCGCCCACGGAACTGCCAACGGCTCCCGCGCCCGCCGGCGCGTTGCTGTGGCATAGCACAGGGCGTCGGCCTCATCTCGGTGAAACACCCTTAAACTTTGCACCCCTCAGGAGACCCTCGCGCGCACTGCGGGTCCCTTGTTCAGCGGCGGGACCGGGGGGCGCTGGCAGGGGCTCGGGGTTCGGCAGGGTGGGAAGCGGAGGCAAACCCGCGCTTGCGGAACGCAGCCACCCCCGCCTGTCATGACAAATTTAAAAAAAAAGGTGTCCCCGGTCCGTGCCGGAGAGCCCAGCGTCACGGATTTTACTGGATCCTCACAGAAATACTTAATCGACGTCAGAGGCGACCAATGTCTGCTTTTTAGGACATGTCCTTGATTTAGATACAGAATCCACAAGCAAAGAAATGGGCATTCGTTGCTACAAGCATGTCGAAACCGGGCTCAAAAGCACACGCAATGTGACGCGCTTTAAATTAGTGGACTGCAAACTTGTGGACTGCGTAGGGGGAGGATCGTCCTTCTGTTTCGGAGTGCTCTGTGACGGAGCCCAACGCTCAGTAAGCGCCTGCTTTTACGCGAGTGAACAGGCTGGGCTCAGCTACAGACGCAGTGCAGCCACCACAGCATCTCCCTCCCTGGTAAACACACTTCCACCCACGGAAAATTCTTATGCCTTGGAGTGGGCATGCTAGCTCATCCAGTTGCATGAAGAAGGCTTTTGAGAAATTGCTCCCTTTTTTTTTTTTTTTTTTTTTAATAAAACATTAATCTTGTGGCTTAACATACTTTCAGGTAGAAAGTAGAAAAAAAGATTTTACAGAAAAGTCTTCATGGAGTGTAGGTATTGAGTAACAAATCATGTAAACATCACATTTCCTCCCCCAAGATACGCGCACTTAATTTTTGTCTCTCCTTGTTCACATATTCGCTCACCATAATTCCATCTATTCATTCACCTATAATTCTGTAAATGCCCACTAGGTTATCAAATGTATTTTCTGTCATTGCAATTAGGTATGCACCCTCGATGTCCTTAAAACCAGGAAGTATAATAATGCATTCATTTAATCATTTTCATTATTCAGGATGTCACTGGATATTTGTTTTCATTGAAAACTGGATTCATCATATTACCCTCAAATTATTCATTCCTCCTCTGATCAACTGTTGCAGAACAGCTAAGGAATCAGTTACAAGGATTAACTTACAGATGTAGGCACTTGGACTTGTGGTGATCTTCAACCCTTTCAATGCCCTTCAACTCCAAAATACATTTGAAAAATGTCAGCACATCCTTTTTCTTCTAAAAAATGATATAGCTGCCCCAAATCCATATGATTTCCTCTGGCACCATGTGCATCGAAACATTTTTCTTCCAAAGTGGAGAACTTTCTTTGTTTCTGAATCTCAGCATGTCCTCCACCTTCCAAAGAAACATCTTCTCTGTGCCGGATGAGAATTCTTTTCCATGTTAATCTTCTTACTCTGAAAGCAATTGGAGAAATATGAATCTATCTATAAAATAAAGACTGTTTTAGAAAATACCATGAAATAGCTATTATCACAGAAGTCAATAAATTCCATTTGTACATGTATCTTGAGAGAAAATGGTTCCTTAGATGGTAACAGAAATACTACTCACACGCAAACACTCCCCTAAGGAGATTGTTTCTTCGTATCTCCTCAGGATTCAAAAACCTTAATGTTATTCCTCACAAAATAATTGATGATGATGTGGTTTCAATTTTGGTGCTCACTTCTGCATTGCCTGTGGTAAGAATTCTTATACTATCTTAGCTGTTATAATCAAATGACGGTGTTTGTTTAGTCTGCACTGCCCAGAAGTATAAATGATGGGAGCAGAGTAAAACACGAATGTAAAGCGATATAACAACATACATATCTAACACGACAAGGACGCTTCAGTCCATCGTTATACAAGTGAAATACAGAGGAAGATAAAACAGAAATAAATGTGCGCCATGTGGTACTAGCAGCTTTGATTGCTGCAACCAGCATTACAGTGGATTCTCAGAATTGTAAATACCTTAGAAACACAAATACTTTGCAGACCTTTATGTGTTGGAAGGTTGTTGAATTTCCCACCTTTTGGCCACACACACAGCCTGAAAAATGCAATAATCTACTACTGGCATTTAAGTACAAAGAAAAACTAACCTCGACCAGAACTCTTCACAACTACTTTGTAGACCTTCTACACAAACAACACCTGGTTTCCCTGGCATGCAAAACCCTGACAGAGACAGCTCCTTGGCCCAGTCAATAATATTCTTTCTTTTTTGTTTGTTGTAAATGTGATGACTATAGATCCACAACCGAGTGAACGTGATGACTTCTGGCTGCATGGCATTTGATGTCGTCACGGAGGAAGATGAAAGCTCTTTGTCAATGTAAGCAGCTGCATGGTCTTTAACCCACTCCCTTGCACTCAACATGCAGGGCTCACCACTGCAGTTTTCCATCAAGTATGTTTTTAGATCTGAGTTCAGGAGAATCTGCTGAGAGCGGCTTAATAACGATGACCTAAAGAAAAATATAAATGTAGCTGCAATATGTTTACAATTTAGCATGTTTTTCAAACACTTTTATTTCAAGCTAGCAAAAAAAACCCCAGCCATATTTAGATGCTATGCACTTGGTATTGATATTTAAGTCATACTAGCTATGAAAAGGTCTTAATTTGTATTTCACTGGTGGGCTAACTCATGAGTTCACATATAGTACTGTAAATCGAAATCAAGAAAAAGGTATTTGAAAATTAAGTGTGGTGGCCAAACTGATTTCCTGTAAAATGCAAGGCTACTTCCTTAAACAGAAATGTTCCAATAAAAAATAACAGAAGCCAGGGAGTAACAGCATTTTGACAAGGGAAGAGTAAGACAGTTGAGTAACTTGCCACTCCTTTAGTTATTGTTAAGCCTTGTCAAAATGGACAACACTCACTCTTGAGCATCAGACCTATGACCAGTATCTACATGTAACCCCTCTGTACAGAAGAGGGCACTCCATGCTTTTCCCATTTTTCCTCACTTATTGCTTAGGAGACCTTGAGAAATCATAACCTTGTAGATTCGTCTTCAACATTGTCGCCCATCTGGCTTAATTTTGACAGTAAACTATCAAAAAAGGGCTGTTTTTTTTCCTATTGTAATGGTATTTATGTAGTACACCATAGTTTATAAATGTTTTTATTAACTGTACTCTTAATGCCATACCTCACAGTAATTTCTGGTAGAACAGTTGGATATTTAAATGGTAAAGCACAGGCCATAGAGAATTCCACCTAAAAACAAATGAGCAAATGTTCAGTTCAAGTAAGCCCTAAAATCCCACAAAATAAAAAATAAATAAGTAACTAGAGGTGAAAGGTGTTCACAATACCATCGAGGCATTAGAGACCTCTGGCTTTACATTCAGTATAAACTGAACTTTTGAAGATGGCATCTCTGCAGACTCATTTTCAACGTAGTGTTTTAGTTCTGCTGCAGCCAGCTGGTCCGTCACAATGAACTCCTCCTCGTAAGGAAACATGCTAGAGAGTAAATCTAATTCTGAAAGTTGTACCTCAGCTTCTTCTCGGTGAGTCATTTCTGTTGTTTCCTAAGCAAAGAAATCAGGGAAGAAAAATGGGGCTCGAGTACGGGACAAAGTTCATTAACTACACCCAGATAAATCATATTAGTCCCCATAACCAAGCCCATCCAAACGAGCCCACGCGTGTTGAGCCGTTAGCAGCCCGGAGATACCCTGTGACAGCCCACGAAGCCCACAGCCCCGATCCCGGCGCCGCGGGGGGAGGCGGGAGCTGCCCGCGCATGCGCTGACACGTTCCCCAGCCCCCTTCTCGTCACGGCCCCCCCCGCCGTGCCCTCACGGCCCCACAATGCAACGCGCCGGAAGCGCGCATGGCAGCCCGGTGACCGTCGCCCAACCGCCCGGGGAATGAGGTGAAGTTGCTGAGCTGTCTCCAGACGGAGCCATGCACCACCAAGCTGTTCGTCCCGCGGCACCGGCAGGTGAGGGGCGGTGGTGTCGGGCCCTCACTCTCTTCCGTCGCGTTCCTACCACCGCGGCCGGTTTCCTTCCCCTCGCTCCGGGACTCACTCCTCCTTGGGTGCTCCGCAGTCTCCGCTCCGGCCTGGACGCTCGGCTTTGCCTACTGGCTGCGGCGCCTGTCAGTGAAGGCGCGGGAGGCGGGTGCGGGCCAATCGGAAGCAGGCGGGGCGGTGCAGCGCGGCGGCTCCGGGGAGCACGTGGGCGGTTCGGCTCGGCTCGGCTCGGCTCGTTCCGTTCCGACTCGGCTCGGTCCGGGCGGCGGGACGAGGTGAGCGGAGCGGCTGTGGGGCACGAGCCGAGCGCCCACCCGGGCTGTGCGGAGTCCCGGGGCGCCCCCGCTCCCCGCCGCTGCCCCCGGGGCGGGGAGCGAGGGCTCCCCGACGGAGACAGGTGCCTGGTGGAGCCGCCGGGGCCCGGCCTGCTGCCTGGAGCCCGCCGCGCCCCGGTGGTATCCCAGGCGTGCCTCTGCGGGCGTGCTTCCCGCGCCTCCCTCCGACGCAGGTGCACCTCTGGTCTTTCGCGCACCGCTCTATCATGTTTAAAATTTAAAAAATAAATAAGCAAAGCAAACAGTCGTTTTATTGCTTCAGCTCTTGGGCTCTGCAACGCTTTTCCTCCAGTGGGCTGTTCTGTGGAAAAGGCTGGCGAAGAGCCTGTCAGACAAGTCTGTCCAGGCACAGCGCGGGTTAAATCGACAGCTACCTTTGTTCATGCTGTCCTGCCTTCCCGGCAGGAGCAAAGTCAAGTTGGAAAGGATTGTAACGGCTTAGAGTTGTTCATAAAATGTTATGTAGTAGATGGAGTTTGTTGGATGATCTGTTTGTTTGTTTTTGTTTTTGTTTATTTGTTTGTTTGTTTGTTTTTGTTTGTTTGTTTTTGTTTGGTTGGTTGGTTTTTGTATGTGTGTGTTTTTTTTTTTTTTTCTGAACTAATGGAATACTAAGTTGCAAAAGGTGATCATTCTGCTCTTGATGAGGTGGCTGCCTATCTGTCATTTAACTGGGTAATCTGCCCTAAAAGCAGGCTTTGAAAAAGTTTTTTATACAAAGAAATCCTCTGCGGGTGTCCTCTCTGAACTCATTCCAGTTTAGCTTCTGCCCGATTCTCTTGGGCTGGCTTTGTTTTTTGGCTGTGACAGCTCCAAGCGGACAGCTGTTCTCTGTGGCTGGTGTGCTGCTGGGTACGAGCAAAGGAATGGTTTTGAAAGGACAAATGTTGGGAGTCAGATTTAGTACTGTGCTAACATGTTTACGTAAGGGGTGGTCAGCAGGGTTAGGCCAGCCTGCAAAAGAACACATAAGGCTGTGGAGACTTGATTTTGAACTCTTTTAGCTTTCATGTTTTCATTGTATAGCCTATGTCAGTTTTTAAGTTTACCTGATCTTTTTGAACGACCTTGTGTGTGATAAGGCACAGGGACTCACAAGGGCTGCAGACTAGAAGCTAAAAGTGTCCTACCATGTGTGCAGTAGCCAGCTTTTTGAAGACAAGCAGTTGTCTTAGGACTCTAGGGGTAGATCACTCTTGTCTGGAGAAGTCTGAGAAATACCAAGTAACAGGCCCCATCTGAATTACTTGCTTGGTGTGTTGGGAAGTTGATGATAAATCTCTCCCAGTGAAGAATTTGAAAAATTGTAACTCCCATTATCTGTACATTTTCAAATACATTAGAGCATTTGCATGTGTCAGACTTCATCAAATATACAAGGAATATACAGTAAAGAAAACTGAAAGACTGTCATTGCAAATAATGTCAAGATTTAATTGGGACAAACACAATTCTTTTTCCTAAAGTCCCTGTGTTAATTAAAGTATAAGTCCTAAAGGTTTATAGGATTTTTGATACTTAAGGTTCCCATCTTGTTGTTTTGTGTAATGCTTTTGACTTAAGGTTTAAAATCACTTGGTTTTTATAATGTACACTGTGATCTTGACTATACAACAGTTATAATTGTTTCATATTCAAGTATAATTAATTTATCTTCCTTTGAAAATGTCAAATTAAAACAAATTAATTCACTTCAAGGGACATCTTGGTCATAGAAAGAATTAATTGTTTAGCAATGAACAATTAAAACCAAAATCTACTTTCTAATTTACTAATTTCTTTGCTAGGTCACTGTTCCATGTAAGAAGAATTACTGACTGCCAGTATGGGAAAGAAACGCATCAAAGGCAGAACTTCACAGTCTGACGAGTCTCCAGATACGCTGGGTATGTTTCCTCAGAGAAGTCTGTGGTCCTAATGTTTGTTTTAACTTCAAAGAGTGCTTGAAAACTCATTAATATTAGAAGAGCTTTACACTAGTCACTGGCTTTGAAGTCTCATTTACAAAGTGTGGGTTTGTATAATTGAAATTGAAGTCTAGCAACATTAGTGTTGCTGGTTTTTTAAGTGTGCTAGAAAATAATAATCCTGTCTTGAAAATTAAGATTATTTTCTGTTTTTCAAGATACTCAGACACGCAGTTCTTTACTGGTACACAGATTGTATTAAATAGTATAAAATTCCTCAGAAAATAAAGTGTTTGTAGGGTCAGCTACTAAGTTTGTTGTGATAGGTTTAAGTAGCATTTTACTAATGACAATTTTATTGCAGGAGATTCTCACTTCAGCAGAAAATATTGTGATTAAAATATTTCTGTGAAACCATTTGTATTTATACTAGCAAATAACTTAGTACTGGTGCGGGACACATCAGCTCTCTAGTCATAGTGCTTTGTGGTTAAAGCCCCATTCTCTTCCTCATCTTCTGTTCATAATAGTTCCTAATCCCTCACAGTTAATGTTATCCATCTAGTTGTACTGGATTTCACCCTTATGTTGAAATTCTATTTGTTATCTTGTTTACCCTGGTTATTCTAGCTCTTGTTTTTGCTTGTGCCACGTAGTGTTCTCATACACCACCTTGTCTACCAGGTCACAGGTGGTGTCTTGCCCATCTTTGCTGTTGATCTCAACTGGGGAAACAAATTGAGCCATGCCAATTTAGCTGGGAGAGAGAGCACTTATGGTGTTAGCCAGGAGGTTTGGAGTCATGGCCTTTTTATTTTAAATTCAGGTCTACCCTACTTTGGTTTTCTGGTTGTCCCAATCATGTGGTAGCTTCTGTCTCCTATGGCTTTTTACATTTTGTTTTTGTGGGTTTTGTTTGTTTGTTATTTTGTTTGTTTTTTTCCCCTGGAGTCAAGATCAATATCTGCTGTGACTGGTCGTCATTTTTCTCCAGCAGAGAAATCAGTTACGGTGCAATTGCTGATGGCATCTTGCTTCTTTGGCTAAAAATAGGCTAGGTTATCCTGACCAAGTCCTGTAAAGTCACAAATGTAAAATACGACTGATCATTGTGAGTAATTCCAGTGTAATAGTAGTGGCCAATATACAAAAGGTTTGTTTAAAAAAGACAATTTTGAAGTTGTAGATGATGCTTGTGTTTTTTATAAGGGCTTAAAGAATGCATCTAAATATCTATATTTGGCTCTTACTGGCTAGCATTTTTACTGTGTTCTATAATTTTGGACAGAAACAGAACTGTAGGTAAAAAGCTTTTCACCAGTTTCAGCTCATGCCAAGAAAAGTTTGCTATCTTGAGGCTATAATACTGCATATGGTCATCAACAAAGATAGATTCAGAGCTGCTACACTATCTGAGCAATAAAAATACCTTTGTAGCAAAAGACTTAAGACAGTTGAACTACACAAACAACTGTGTAATTCTTCTCAATAACAGTTTGACAAAACTTTTTTTTTTTTTTACATATTAAGTACATACAGCATTTTTCTTTTAGTATGGGTTTGTTTACTCTGTGTTTTTTGACTTTTGAGGTAACTTTGTCCTGTCAGATATTCAACCCTGTATTTTCAAATTTCAACATTTGTAACTGCAAATAGTGATGAATTGTAGGCTGATGATGCTAAATGTCTTAGAAACATACACTGTAAAAAAAAATATGTTCCTCATTTTTTATTTGGAAGAACTTGAATCAGTTTGTATATGCACTGTCCATCAATTGCAATTTCTGTGTATGTGACTTAGACTTGCAGACAGCTTCTCTTCGTGCAAGTGACAGTGTCACCAGCAACCTTAAAAATTGAACAGAAAAGAAGTAAGATAATTAAATTCCTGATAGTAGCTCTTAGCAACAGATGCCTGTTCTTGATGTAGCCATTCTTAGCAGAGTTTAGTTAAACAGAGGTCACACCAGGCCCAGAAGGTGCATCTCCAAGCAGGGTGTAGTATTGTAAAGCAAAGTGATAATGGTATAGGTAGGATGACTCTGCCATTTATTTTTTTTTTTTACCATAGTCTGCTGCATAATTTCACTGAGGCAGCTCAGCTGGAAGCATAACCTCCATAATCTCCACTCTTATAGGCCAGCCAGGTGCTGCCTTGGTGACTGGGGACCGTGGCAGTGGGCTGTGGCTGCTCCCTGGGAGGTGTGGGAATCGTAACGCCACAATAATAGAAACCCACAGCCTGGCGTAGTAGGTAGGTTTGTATCCAAAAGTTTTGTCAACTTCTCTGACTAGATGTAGATTTGAGCGATACTTTTTTTTTTAGTAATACAGTCATGTAGGATGCAGCAACAATATCCCTGGATTGTGAGTGGGGGTAACAGAGGATTTCTTTCTGACATGGTTGCTGAATTGTCAATGTTTCCTTGATTCTAGAAAAGCTATCTTAGCTTCTGGATTGCTCCCTGTGTCTTGGACATTTGCATTTGTTACGATACCTACATCCTTCTTGTGCTTTTTATTTTTTAGAACCTGTGTGCAAGCATATTCGTAAAGGATTGGAACATGGCCATTTGAAAAAGGCGCTGCTGAATGTGGAATGGCATGTTTGTCAGGACTGCAAGGCAGACAATAAGACACAAGAGAAATCCAAGGAGGAGGCTGATGAAAGCCCTTCAATATGGTTATGTCTAAAATGTGGCCACAGGGTATCTCTTGTTTTGTTGCTAATTTGTATTGATATCTTTTGGTGTCTCACAGTATAGTGAAACAAGAGAGCTTCTAATTAAATTCTTATATTCTCTCTTTTTTTATTTTAAAGGTGGTGCTACGTAAATGACTTCATATACTGTAGTGTGATTAACGTCTGCTCTGAATTGCAGATGGAGTACGTAGAAGCTTGGCACAAAGGCATTTAGCAGGCTTAAGGCTAAAACACCATCTTGAAGACTTGTTTTCCTAGAAAGTCCAAATTACTTTGCTAAGAAAATAAAAATTTCTGTTAATGCTCCTAATTTGTGATATTTACAATAAGATCTTATGCTCACATTAGTTTATTCAACTTAAAACTCTGCATGCTGAAGAGGTTTTTGTTGTTTCATTCTTCAAGCTGTTCAGACTGGAATTTGTAAATTAGATGTTCAGTCCCCAAGCAACTTTATAGTTATTCTGTACCAAACAAATTGCCTTTCTCTCTGCAGAAATAAGTGTCTTGAAATAGAGACCCATCTGTTCATCCTAATTAATTTAACATAATTAAACAGTTTTCATTTTAATACTTTGTTTATACTCTGACTTTATGTATGTTTCATTGATAGTCAACTGGATTTTGTGACACTTCTGGTTATCAACATTGTAGGGCTGTGGCAGAAATTCTCAAGAACAGCATGCTTTAAAGCATTATGCAACGCCAAGATCAGATCCCCATTGTTTGGTTCTCAGTTTGGACAACTGGAGTGTGTGGTGAGTTTGTCAGGCAACAGTTATAAGACATAGCTAGAGGGCAACAGAGGCTGGGATATAATTTGAGTTTTCTTTTCTTTGTGAATTCTAGGATTTATCTCTCCGCGTATATAAAACATTTTCACACACAAAAATCCCAGCATTCTTTGCTGAGACTTGCTAAATAAATATTACTTTATTGTAAAATTCATAACTAGAAAATTTTCATAATTGAAGTTGAAATGGACCTACTAGTAAATGTAGTTGACCTTGTATTTTACTTTATTTTGCTTGACAGAATACTGACATATGGAAACAGATGTTGATATGTAGCTCTAAATCTTAACTTTCAGCCTTGGAAGAATCTCCTTTCTGATGCGCACTTAGTGACAAACTTAGTTACTTTTATTTTCTCAATAGATATGAGTTCTTAATACCATATGTATAGTTAAAAGTTGCAAGATGCTACTGGAGCAATCAATACAGATTCCATCTCCCCAGAAGTATTTCTTTCTCTTAAAAGGAATAGTATGTTACTATATAAGCAGCAACCTTAATTTTCTAAACTGGGCTGTACAGAAATACTGTGCCTGACATAAAGAGTTTTCATTTTACTTAGTAACCTTTTCTTAAAATTATTATTTGTCATTATGTTCGTTTTATATAATATTATCTCTTTACTTGATCATATTTAGCACTTTTATGTGTAATGATCACTATTTTCATTGAACTCTAGAATGGAAATGTCTGTTATTAATAACATCTATTACTAATGAACTAGTGAACTTTTTGTGAATTTAAATTAGTGTTAAAATTACGGTTTTCAAATTCTTTATTTTTTCTGTTCTAAAACTTACATAGTTTTTAAATCAGAGTACTTGCAAATGAGAGGAAGTTGTCTAAGCAAGTTGTTTTGCTTCCTTCTAGAATTTCTTGGTTATACAAACTTGCACAAGAAATTATTCAGATATTGATATATGGGGTATAAATTATTGTTACAAATCAAACTTACGATCAAGAACTAGATTCCACAGTAGGCCTAGTACATAAAAGCAAAAGCAGTTTTGATCAGAATTTATTAATGCTATGAATGTATTAATAAATCTCTAGATGATGTGTATGCATATGTGGTTGAAATTGGATTTGAATAGTACCTATAAACAGTTAAAAGAAATGTTTTGAACTTGGAGAGGAAGTTGGCTAGTAATTCATTAAGTTCTGCTGTTTTGTGTTTACAAGTGCTTTGTATGCATTTTCAGTATTGGTATGACATAATGGTTGGATCTACTTATGCTTTTCCCCCACCGGTCAAACAGCCATTGCTGAAAAAACCTTTTCCCATTCCTTGATTCCTTCAAGGTTACCTACAAAATATCTGGTGGATGAAATGTTACAATGTTAAAATTGCCCATGGAAGTAACTATCATTTGGTATTCCAGGAATGAGAATGTTTGTCTGGTTAATTATAAAAATAAGCAATAAGTATGTACTCAGGGATAGAAAAGTCAAGCCAGTTTTTTTAATGAGATATGAAGAAATGTGAAAATTTACGCTAATTCCAGGGATGCTAGAAACTTAGGGAAGCACTTTGCTGCAGACTTCTGCTGCTTTCAATATCAGAAAATAGTCTGACATATGGTAATCCTGAAATCTGCTAAATGCATTTGTGCCTAAGAATTGGTGTGTTTCAAAGTGCGGAAGTATTTGCATTCTTTTCAATACCTTTTGTCACTTCAAAGAGCTGTTTGAGCAGAACTACAAAATCAGTACATACAACTCTCCTTCCGCTGTATGTTTTCTGGCAGAATTTTACTCTTACTTGAGCCTTTATCACTGCAGCTTCTCTCACAATTGTGTTTAAAATGGATTAGTGGCCTATCCACACTCTTCTTTCCTCATAAAGAGACAAATAGGGTTGTGTAAGGAACGGAAGAGCAAATAAAAGTGTACAGGACTAATGGAGGACACAGATTTATTTCTTATGCAATTTGAATATAATGAAGTACTTGCTTGGCTAGAATACCCTGAATACTTTTCCATGCCATAACATTCATAGGTAATTTTCTTTAGGGCCCAATATCTTAGTTCTTTGATTTTGGTAAAGTTTTCCCTGTATTTATTTTTTTTTTTTGCAACAAGGTTTCTAAGCACACCTTTTAAGAGTCTTATTTATATCTGTAATTTGCAACCTCCAGTCACTGAAATAATTTAATAAAGATAATTCTAAAACTTTTTATTTTCTTGATCAGAAATAGATTGAACTCTTCCCTAAGACTTCTAATTCTGTCCTGGTTTCGGCTTAAAATATCTTATATCTTAAAATATGTAAATCTTATAATTTTGTAACTGTAATTAATTGTATCAAACAAGCAAATAGTTTAAGATTTTTAAACAGTAGAAAAAAAATATAATTAATTGTTTTCCTTTGGGGGGCCGGCGGACACAGGTGCTACATATGTGATAATGAAGTTCCCTGTAATACTTCAATCCGATTGGGCCAGACTGTGGATTATGTTAGAAAACAAGTTTGTATTGACTCATCACGTTCAGGTAAGTAATTACATAATTACATACAGTAAATCAGAAAGTCCTTTAAATGTAGGAGACAGTCCTGTAAATCAAGAATGTATGCTAAATTAGATTTAACTTTTGGAGCACCTCGTGGTAAAGTAAAAAGCTAATTTCTCTCCTTCCCTACTTCTCTTTTTTTTCTTTTTTCCCCTCTGTCAGAATTCTGATAGCATAAGTAACATCCTAGCCTGTGGACCTAATTGGACCAGGATTTTGTTCAGTGTCCCCCAAAGTTTTACAGACCAGAAATACAGGAACAGAAGGAAAAAAATACAATTTTGTTGTGACTTTTTTTAAATTGTGACATTTGGTCACTCTGTGAGTAACGAATTGACTTTCAGTACTTAGAAGTGCTGTGTTTATTTATCAGTATTGCTCTGTCTTGAGAGCTGAAGGAAAATTGTCATTGCTTAAGGATAAGTTGATTTGATTTTTTAAAAAGTATTTTTGTAGGTATTTGTGAATGTATCAGCTAGAATGACTAAGTCTCCAGCTGTTGCAGCACATTTCCTAATGAGAGGAATATACAAGAGGATTTGTCTGCTGGGTCTGTACATTTAGTATAGGTAGCTGCAGTGCATTCAGAACTCTCTAAAATAGCGTGTTTGGCCTGCAGTCTATCTGCAAAATATGGTTGTTTAAAAGGAAACAAACACAATAAAGCTCCCCAGTTTCCACAATGGCAAAACTGGTTTTGTACAAGACATTTTCACTTGAAAGCTTGGAAGAATTTGCAGTCTTGTGCATCTGCAAAGATTTTCTGTTTTCCTTGCTTTCTTTGAGCTGACATTACTTTAAAATAAAGTTAATCTTGGCTTGCAGCCCTATTTATGAGAAACCTAATCATTAGTAAACTGCCAAACTGGCAGAACCAGTGTGGGTGGTGTTCTGAAAATTACCTGGAATTCCCTTATAGTTTTATTAAACAGGTCATTGAAATTTGAGCTATACACCAAAGTAATTTGGGGGAAAATATCTTTAATGTGTCTTGAAGAACATAAACCTTCCAGGTTCATCTGTTCACGTTCATGAAGAGAACATGAGAATGCTTTGACAGTGGGAGGCCTGTGCATTTCATTTTGGACAATAGTGTCACGTCAAAAGGAATATTAGATGCCATCTTGTTGGATGTTGCATAAAGCCTTAACACAGGCGTTTTTGCAACAGGAATGAAATTTCAGATAACACATGCAGGGTTTCAGAGATTGTTGGCACGAATGGCATGTGGGCCAAGTGCCATGTTTAAATTACATGCTGATCTGAAATGGCATTTCAGGGGTTTCTTGATATCTTCTGTTGGTTTGTTTTGTTTATTAACTCCTAAGAACCTAATCCAGTAGTGTTACGTTTATACAAATATGGAATTAATTATCATATGCTTAATCATTGTAGATTGCTGATGCCTATAATAACTTTTTTTCTAGCCCATTCATTGTTACTGGGTTAATATGTGGTATGTTTTTTTAATTATTTTTATTTCAGTAGAAAAACAACAAGAGAACAAAGGATTTGACAACAAAAAAGTAGAAAAAGACAGCAAAAATGAGCAAGAAAAAGAAGTGTCGTTTAAAGAAGAGAATTCTAATTCAAGTACTAACTCAGAAGTGACTGTGAAAGGACTTAGTAACTTGGGGAATACATGTTTCTTTAATGCAGTGATGCAGGTATGGTAGTTATTGCTGCTTTTAAAAAACTCTGAATAGCAAAAAAACCCAAAATCAGCCCACAACAACCCTGCCCCGGTATTTTAGAATGACATAATTAGAAAGTGTTTTTTATCTGCGAAGAATGATGGGTTCTTTCTAAAAATAGTGTGTTGGCCCAGAGAAATATGAAGAAATGAAGCTGCAGGTTCAGACTTGCTCTAAGGAGAAATGTAGCAAACTGCCTTGTCTTTGAGGCATCTTTCACTAATGTAGATTACGCATGCTAACTTCCTAGTTTAGTTAAAAAAAAAAAAATAGTCTGGACATCCACCCCTGCTGTCCTCTTAGAATGTAAGAGATTAATATCCAAAGACTATGAGAGTTTACTGAAACAAAGATATGTCTCAGTGACAGGAAATCAAGTGAAAGTAAATATTAACAGGATGAGCATATTGCATTTTCATCTTGTGTGTCTTGCTCAGCCAAGAAGTATTTGGGTAAACTTGCTCTTTCATGTGTATGAAAACTCACGTGTAATCTTGTGCTCTTTGGCTCTTGATATTGAAGCTTTACTCAAATGAAATTCCCACTGTACTTGCAGGTTTTAGGAAACTGCTTGGTTATTATTTTTTTAAAACATGTTTAAAACCAAGCAAATATGCACACTGCCTTTTACCTTTTAATTTTTAGAAACAGACACTAGTGAATAGACTGTCAAAATATCAGTCTCTAGAACAATAGTATGTTTGGGGTTTCTTCAGTATAAAGTAATATATAGAGAGGACACCTAGAAGTCCCATTAGCTGTATGGAATGTATCTTTAACTGTATAGCACTCTGGAAATTCTAACAGTGTTTGTTAACCACTCTAGTTCTGTGTCTGAGAAAAATAAATTGCTACTAATCTGCCTGTTTCCATGACCACTGTAACTCATCTGCCCTTCCTCTTGTTCTCCAGTTACCAATCTTCTTCTTTCTTTTATGTTCTACAGAATTTATCACAAACTCCAGTCCTGAGGGAGCTGCTTAAAGAAGCTAAAATGCCTGGCACAACAGTTAAAATTGAGTCACCTGAGTTATCCATGGTATATATGCTTCAACCTCCATAGTGTTTCTTCCCACCCTTCCAGTCTGTTAGAAACAAGCAATACTCATCTCTGGGTTTTAAATCTGCATCATCTAAATACTAACAAGATTAAGATGTAAAATCAGTGAGAACTTCACCACTGACTTCCTTAAAGCTGCTTTTGAAGTCAGCAGAGGTTTTTCATTCAAAGTGAGAGTTGTGATTGAATACTCCAACAGTCGTCATCAACAGAGTACTTACATAATGATTAAGTTATTTAAAGGATGAAAATAGGTAACTTTTGCTATAGTGTCACTTGTCTAAATGCAAAATAGGAAACTAGAGGATGTGAGTAGTGCTAAGTTAAATAATGCACCTGTCATTACATTTAGGGATTTGGATGCAAAAGAAGGGCTGTGCATTTTAAGAATTTTTTTTTTTCTTAATGAAAGCAAGAAACCCAAAGTTGCAACTAAGCAATAAATAATGAATGATTCTTAGCCTGGTGTTTTGGTATCATCTTATGAAAAACCATGTGTTGATTGTTTTTGTAAGGTTACGTTATTACCATTTTGGAATTTTCTGTATTTTATTTTGTAATAACTTTTTCAAGAACTGAAGTATTTAGATAATGAAGAACTTACTCCAGAAGGATCTGTCACCAAATTAAGGCAAAACAACTTTGTTGCTTTTATTTAAAACAGGAACCTCAGCTGATAAAACTAGATCAGCCAGGTCCTTTGACATTAGCCATGTATCAGTTCTTGACAGAAATGCAAGAGACAAAGAAAGGAGTAGTCACTCCCAAGGAACTTTTTGCTCAGGTTTGTAAAAAGTGAGTATCTGTAAAATTGCATGTCATGGTGAATATGAAACAAGTTTGGTAGTTGTTTAAAGAGGTCATTTTTCTCCCTTTTTTTTTCCTTGAGCTCACCTCACAGCATATAAAATTTGTATAATACTTAACAGGTTTTGAAAGAAGAGGATAAAGAGCAAAATATAAATGAAGTAGAATGACAGATATTCAGTGACCTATTCTGATTAGCTACCTTCATATTTTTAAAAAATACCATACATAGACACTTGTTACTTTTAAATACATACATGCTTTTGTGTCTGGTAGGAATTGTTTTCACTTTGTGTATCTCTAAGCTCAGTTATACTTTACAATTACTGTTTCATTTAACAGAGCAATACGATTTAAAGGTTATCAGCAGCAAGACAGTCATGAATTGCTTCGTTACTTACTTGATGGGATGAGAGCAGAAGAAATCCAAGTGAGTGCTAATTTCACAGTTGTGCATACCTTTCTTCTTCATACATCAGACCAAGACTTTCTCCTCTGCTAAGGGGAGAAAGAACATTCTTTCTGAGATAAGTCACCCTCTGTGGAGCAGTTTGTGCTGCCCACAGTGCGCACTTGAAGCAGATTTACAATGGAGCTGTAGAACTGGGCAGCCTCTAAGCAGTGGGGTTGTGAAGGAGCAACCATGGGCATTACTACTTTGATTTAACAAAACTCTTCAAAGAAAGAAGTTTTCTTGTGGTCTATATCTCTTACATGTATTGCATACAGAAAATAGGATTATTTTCTGCCTTTTTGGAAAGCAGCGTACTGGCTATTCTTCTAATAAAATCAAGTAGAAAGGTTCAGTTTTGCTTGCTCTAAAGGTCTTTGGTTAATTCAACACTTGTAATATAAATGTCTGTTGTCCTTCAGAAATAGACTGACTTGTCCAAAACTTCTACAGAAAAAGTGGGTTTGGAGTATGTGTAGTCACATGAAAGAATGTCCTTTTATCTTAATTTCTAAAATGCCTGAGAGTTCACTTGTGGAAATTTTTTTTATTATTTATTTATTTTTTATCAACAGTTTTAATTTGGGAAAGTATTTCATCCTTGCACTGATTTTCTTACATACTAATTGCAGCATTATGGTTGCAAGCTTGTTTCTTGGTTGGTTATGTTTTTAATAACCACAGAACTATTTTGTATCCCTACAGTGATTTGTATTGTTTGTACTGATTCTCTTAAGTGGTGAAGATTAAGATTTTTTTCTCCATCTGAAACATTTTGAAAAATGAACTAGTTGGCTGCATTTGTTTAGGAAATTTTACAGTGTGTATTTATTTTGAAAATTTCAGCAAGTGAGTGTTGGAATACTGAAGGCACTGGCTGACTCTAACAAACAAAATGAGGAAGAACTTAAAAAGAAAATTAAAGGTAAGATACATGTTACTCATGATAATTTAAAATCTTCTGTTTCATTGAAGTACACAAAGTAACACTAATAGTATCAGCTAAAAGATACATGTTTAACTGTACAGCCTCATGCTTTTATTTCTTCAATATGTGTGTATCTAGAATATAAGGCTAAATAGTGTTAGTCTATTTAAATGTCTTACTGAACTTGGTGGTGTTCCCTTCTTAATAGTGTGAGAAAGAGTTGATTCTATAGACATTATATATTAAAATATGTTTGGGTAGTGTTTAATCATTCAAATATTGCGTAAGAAATTAAAATATTGGCACATGAATGTAATGATTTATTCCAGTGATAGTCTGTTTTTACTTAACAGTGGTATAAAACCAAACCAAACAGTGAACAGAAGAATCTTTAAACTTTTCAACGTGACTTAGGTTAGAAAATGAAGTGCAAGTTTAAGTTCAGACTATGTGCTACACTGAAATTGGTTTTGTTTGTAGGGGACCTATACAGACAAAAATTGGTGCTTGTATTTTAGGTTCAGACAGTTGTTTGAGTTAAGTTCTGTGAGAAAATGGGAACTCTTACTGTGATGCAGTACCTCTGAGAAAACAGGGAAATGTGTTTGAGTTGAGAAAGTGGTAAAGGTGTTGGTTCAGTCAAGCTGTCTTCTGCAAATGTTTATTTTGTCCCTATTCCTTTGATTTACAAAAGAATCTTAATTTAAGAATCTTGCTGTACTTCCTGAGGAGACTAAAACAAGCCAACAGGTTCCATCATACATCTTGCCTATTATATTCTCTTTATTTATTTGGTATGCTGTAACTAAATTGGTTGCCAGTATAGTATATGTAATATTACTAACTTTAATATGTTCTTTGTCAATTCTCAGAGTATGAAAAGAAAAAGGGAATACAAAGTTTTGTAGATCGAATCTTTGGTGGAGAATTAACCAGTACAATTATGTGTGAGGAATGCAGAACCGTAAGTAAACTGCCTGCTTTACATAGCCTAGAGTATATTTTTATGTAATCTGCAGGAGAACCCCAAAGTAACTATATGTAGAAATAAGTTAAATTGGAGAGGTTTGCTTGAGTTAATGCGATTCTAAGAGCTGACTAGCATCATCCTTTTCAAAGAGGGACATGGTTTGGCTGGAATCTTTCCTCCCTTATGTTATAAAGCTAATCTTTCAGTTCCTTTCAAAAGGCTTCCAGAAGAAGGTCAGCAACAGCAAGCTGCCTCTGCCAGATGAATTCACTCTCAGATTCATAGTAAACACCTTTCTTTGGTACAAATTGTAGAGTGAATTAGTTGTTCTGCTACCAGCAGTATGCTGCCAAGGGCCGTTTCCTTTTTCATCAGATTAGGTCTTTACCACACTGGAACGACCATGAGATTGACAGGAGAATAGTTAAGCAAGAAGGCATTATTGGGATAATACACCCTGAGAATGAAGTAAGTAAGGGTATTAGTGTGGGGGCTAGATGAAAATGTCTTGACAGATCTCAGATGTTGATCTCACAAGCCCTAAGTTGGGTTCTCACATTCTAGGTCACTAGAAAACTGAAGTTTGTGGAAGTATTTCTTGCTTATTTCTGTTGTAATACGACTGCTGGAATTTGGTCATGGATAGCTGTTTGTGAAGGTAGATTAGCTGTATTTCATGGTTGTATGCACAAGTGAAAGCACGCACTGAATACAAACAAGGCCACCTACAAATAAGCCTACTGACACCCAGTCAGCCACTTCCAAACAATATTAAATTGTACTCTTGAATATTAATTTTGAAGGTATCCTTGGTCCATGAGTCTTTCCTTGATCTGTCACTTCCTGTACTAGATGATCAGGTAAGAAATTGTATGTGCTTGCTTTTTGGCTTAGCTTTTGTTTGCTTATATGAGAACACCTTTATTATATAATCATTAGGGAATTACTTTGTCTTTCTAAACATCTCTTTGGAAAGTTACGTTTGCCCAGAAAGATAGAGAATAAAATTTTCATGAGAGTAATTCCTGTAAGTTGTGGCTCATGAATTGTCTCTGGAATATCATTGATAGTCTGCTGGTGATCTTGCTGCTTTGTTAGTAAATGTTTCTAATGTAGAGATTGGTTTTGGGAATAACCTAGTATATTCCAATGTTATCTCACTATTGTAGAAGACTGAGCTGCAAAGAACAATGTCTCTCAATTCATCTTCACGGTTGTAAAACTGAACTAAATTGCATGAAAGTGATGGGTACATAGTGGTTGCTTTTTTTTTTTTAATTTTTTTTTTTACTTTTTTACACAGTGCAAGAATACTTCTCGTAATATTCAGGTTATTGAATAAAGCTAAGAAAATTTGGTAGGATAGCATGTAAATATTTATTTGATCAATATTGATTTATTTGATCAGTCTCTGGACACTGAAAATAAATATTTATTTGCTTTGTGTTTCATATTGATAATCTGTATATGTAATATTTCAGATTTTTTTATGTAGCACTGCTCACACAAAAACTAATGAGTATACATTGAAATGAAACCCCCTCAGCCAAAGGGATCGTATGTCTTCTGCAACAAACAAGTTTAATTTTAGCAGAAGTAAACAAATTCTGTGGCAGACATTTCAACTGAAAATGTCTCTGTGTAAAATGTTACTCTTCAGTGCATTTAATGAGATTTACATCTGTTAGAGGAAAAGGTCATGTTGCCTCCTTTAGAGGTTCAGAATTTGACCCTTGATAGCCTTAATTTTTCATACTGTTTCATTCTGCAAGTCATTGTTCTCACATGGACTCCCTCTGGAGTGAGACACCTCTTTTGTAAACATTAAGGTGGCATAAATGAGTTAGTTTTATATTTTTAGTCACTAAAATGTTATATCTTGAGCTGAAAACATCTTGTCCCCACAGTTTTCTTTGGAATACTATTTTGTTATTCAGGACAGTAACATCTCTACATCTGTGGTTGTTTTGTGGCTTTTTGTTTTCTGTAGAAAGTAAAAATTTCAAATGAGAGAAACATTAAAAAAAACAAAGAGAAGGAATCTGAAGATGAAGAGGACAAAAACAATGACTGTTATCTTAAGCAGAGAGATGAGCCCCCTGGTACAAGTAAGCACCTTCAGAAAAAAGCAAAGAAACAGGCCAAAAAACAAGCCAAGGTTTGTTTTGATAAGTATTTAACTTTTATTAATGAAGTGCTTGCAACTTCTGGTAAAACAAATTCTTTTTGCTTCCTCGGATTAAATTAAGGAGGGGACAGCTTAGAATTTCTCCTCACTCAGATGCACAACTGAAAAGACCAATTGCATTTATGTCTTTGCTATTAAGAAGTTATACGTTCTGTTAAGAGTTACTGTGCAAGGAATAAGCTACTATCCACATAGATGTGGAATTTGTTTTGTGTGTCTGAAGTAGCATTAGTTTGTATCAGACAGCTGTTCTCTAGTCATTGATTGCAAGAATGTTCACAAAAATTTGGAATACAGACATTAAGAAAGAATCATGTAGATATGAAAGGAATCATAAGTTGTATTTTGAAGATACGGTTTAACAAGGAGCAGTGGAAACTATATCTGAGTGAGGATAAATTCAGTAGTGGTTGAACTGATCAGCTCCGATCACTAAATCATAGATTACTCTCCCCTTTCCTGCCCTTTGCATCAGTGCCATGCTACAAAAATTTTGATAAAAAAATGCTAAATATAATTTTAACTTGCTCTGGTTTTTGTATTCTTGTATGTTATATATTCTGATTTGTAGAGCCAGCGCCGCCAGCAAAAACTTCAAGGAAAGGTGCTTCACTTGACAGATATCTGTGCAACTGAACAGTCAGAAAAAGATGTCGAGTATAACCAAGAATCAGAGGCAGAAATGAACTCTGATGCTCCTGACATGAAGCAAGAAGAAGAATCATCAAATGATTGCAAGGGTCACTGCTTAACTCAAAAAGATTTGAGTGTACAAGGAAATAGTACAGAAGTTCAGAGCATGCATGAAAATACGCAAAAGTCAGAACAAGAGTGTGTAGAAAGTGAGTCTCTCAAGGATCTCTCTATGGAAAGCCTAGATTCTCCTATGAAGTTTGTTAATGGCCTTGACAACCTATCTTTGAAAGATGAGGATGATGAAAATGAAGATGAGGAAGAGCTTGCTACTGACTTTTCAAAACTACATTTGAGTGCCAGTGCTGAATCTGGTACAAGTACCTTGGATGACCTTCAAACTGTTCCCATCAAAACATGTGAAGTATTGAGTGAAGATCCAGAAACAGCATTTTGTACTCTTGCAGACAGGGAAGATCTGAGCCCAGAAGAAGGTTCAATCCATCACTGTTTGTATCAATTCACCCGCAATGAAAAACTTACTGAGACCAATAAACTACTCTGTGATGTATGTACACAAAGACATTACGGACCAAAGAAGAACATAAAAAGTATGACAAGTTACCTGTTAAAAGAAAACTATAAATATGTCCCTATGGGTAAAGGGGGTGGGGGAATGTCCCTAAAGTGGTATTTGTGTAAGTTTAACTGGGATTAGTTGAAATAGTGTTCAGTGGGTAGGTTGTGAAGAACCTCTTTCACTCAGATTAACACAAGTACATTCTTAACTTAGCAGAATAGTAGGCTCACAAACTTTGGTACAGAATACTTCATGGCTGGAAAAGAAGAGTGAGCAAAGAGGAGCAGGTTTGGTGGGAAGGGAAAGCACATTTCAATCTAAAAATATATTATGTGGATGAATGTAGAGAGTACCTGTTTAGTAGGTGACTTCTCTGTTCTTTCCTCAAACATGAAAGTTCTGCTGCGAGAGTCCTAGGGACATAATGTTGGTGTTTGCTGAAAAGGCCAGTAAAACCTGCATGTAATTTCTGACTATGATTGTTGCAGAAAACGAGCAAGAATTCATCCTGGTTGTGCTCCCTGATCAGACATGGTTTGCACGGTTGCTTTTGTGATAGGGGATCTGCAAGATGGCAACTGTTGCACAGGTCATCATTTAACATGGTGTTAAAAAGGGGAATGTTCAGTTTCTCAGCTGTTGCAGTAGATGACATTGTAACAGACTAAATAATGAAAATAAATAAATTCTTGCTGTAACATTTGTTTAGGTGTTAATCATTGGTTGTTTTTCTTTTCTGCAGGTGAAAAGAAGTATGTTTATACTAATGCCAAAAAGCAGATGCTAATTTCTCTTGCTCCTCCAATTTTAACTCTTCACTTAAAGAGGTTTCAACAGGTAAGTAGCAGGCTGATAGTGCAAATATATATATATATATAATATCAGTTTAATATGTATATATGTACATAGTACTAGCTTAACTTAGAACTAATGTTAGCATGTTTTCATTTTCTATAAGCCTGTTTGGCTTTCATTTTTTTTTTCTCAAGGTTTGGAAGGTATTGGTGCACAGCTTTGTTTTTTGTGGTCTTTGAGGAGTTGGGGTGTGTTTTCTTAAAAGAATATTCCATTAGTTCTATGGAAAATGCTGTTTTGTGAGCTTCTCTACAATCTATTCTCTCACTACTGTTATTGCTTACTGTATTAAGCAGTATCTTGGCATTAATTGCTTCCTGCTATGGCAGCAGTTCATGGACTCTTACATTTCAGTACAGATAGGATAGAATCCCTTACTAAATGAATGTGACAAATAGGTCAGCAGACTTGGAAAAGAGAGGATTCCAAGTCTGACTGGGGGAGAAGGATTGCATGGAGAGCAATGCAACTTCAGTCTTGTTTATAGACACCAAAGTAAAGTGGCTTACCTTTTTTCCAAGTTGTAGGAAAATTTTTAATTTAGGGCTTTAGCTTTTCAGAAAAGGAACAGGATTGGAATGAAGACAGTATTGCCTTTTCTATGTTTAAAGCTGTTCAGTATTTTAGTCAAAATATTTGAAAAATAAGGGAGGTGACTTTAAGTAGGTGAAAAATTATTTCACAGAGAAAATGGAAGTGTATAGCATATTCCAAGGGACTTCAACGTGACTAGGGAAATAACATTTGTCTTCTCCTCTTGTTTTTCCAGTTTGATACTGGAGGATTACTTGAATAAGGGGAGAATAGAAGTTACATCAGTTTTGATGATATGAGATCCTCAGGCATATTACAGTATCAGAGAAGCAAGAGATGTCCTCGTAGTTAAATAAGTACATTAGAGCTGATTCTTTTTCCGCTCTTGCTATCATTAAGTTACGTTGAAGAGCTGTCTTAACCTGTGCTCCAGTGCAGCATGTGGGGACAAGGAGGTAATGCTGGGAAACCTTGGGCATTGGGGAAAAAAACCCCACAACCCCGTGTTTCTTTTTCCCAGTTTTGTGTAATGTAAAACTGATATTGTATTGTTGAAACTTTAACCTGAAACGCATGCTTTTCATATGCTACATTTTAACATTATGGGGTTTTCCTCTACTTTGTCTGTTTAAGGCTGGATTTAATCTAAGGAAGGTTAACAGGCATATCAAGTTCCCAGAAGTGATAGACTTGGCTCCTTTCTGCACAGCTAAATGTAAAGTAAGTGGGAAAACAATCAGATTCTCCTTTCACAATTAAGCTGCTTAGCAGAATCTTTGAAGCTTGACAAGTGTTCTACAGTTATTTTTTGTGATAATACAGGATAACTTGCAAGTGCAACTTGTACTTGAGCCAGTGTACTTCCACTGATCACTTGCTATGATTCATATGATTCATTACAGATTCATATCTGTAATGACCAGCTTCCCTTTCATCAGCAAACAAATCAAAGCAAAGGGAAGAGTTTATATTCTAGCCTTGTTTAAAACAGTGACTGACACACCTAAACTTTTGCTTTTATAGAACGTGGCTGAAGGGAATACCAAGGTATTGTACTCTCTCTATGGAGTTGTTGAGCATAGTGGAACAATGAGGTCTGGGCACTACACTGCTTATGCTAAAATGAGAAGTATGAACAACCATCTCTTTGATCTTGTCCTTCGAGGACAATCTCCTCAAGGTAAATAATTAGAAATATTTTACAAATTATTTCTTACTGCAGAACAGGAACAGGATTGATTGCTTCAATTCTTTGTAGTAACTTTTACTCCTAAATTCTTCCTTTCACAGCTTTAGAAACTGAACTAGTAAAAGGGCAGTGGTTCCACATCAGTGATACCCATGTACAAGCTGTGTCTGTATCGAAAGTGTTGAGCTCACAAGCCTATCTCCTGTTCTATGAGCGACTGCTGTAACTCATCTGAGAAGCCACCTTATATGTGCAGCCATCTTGCAGGCAGGCAGAGACTTGCAAATCATGTTGGAGCTACTGTATACCACTGCAGGAATATACTTTATGCTTCTCAGACACACTGAAAGTGGTTAACTTATACTTTTTCCAGTGTTTTCACTACTTTTCAATAAAAGGGTTTTTTCAAAATTACACCTTTGAGCTTCTGTTTAGTAATTTATGTGTTGGCACAGACAAGCAACCACTACTTTTAGTTTCCTGCAAGTGCTCTACATCTTAGTCAGCAGCCCTTTCACTTTAAAGGGACCAGCTATAATTCTGAACTGTAGTTATTTCTGCTATCATCTGTTCCATCTGTATTTTAGAACTGAGTTCCAAGCATCAGAAGCTGTTTCTTCCTACACATCTTAGAGCTGAGACAAATTCAGCATCAGCTCTCTTTTCAACTGTTGGTTTATGCCCAATAAAGGACCCTCAGTTTGCAAACTCTCTAGGAATTCTTTTGCATGGGAACCTTATGCTGGTATTTTGGCAAGGCTGAGAGCTCAGATCTCTCTCCCTTTTGCTACAGGCACTCCAGCATAGCCTTTCTGCAGTGGAGCGGTAAGAAAACTGGTCCTGCAGTGACTTGTAACTCTAAAGTTCTCAAGAGGCAAGGCTTCACATTGGGTTTCACATAAATAAAATCTTGGCTTCTCCATGCTAGAGCAGCAGCTGCTTACATTCAGTGCATTATTCACAACCTTACTAAGAAAATGGGCAGTCTTGCATGTTCTTGTTACCCTTGCAGTCATCAGCAGTAGTACTTGTGCAGCTGACTGTATCAGTATGCCAATCCTTCTGAAAACTTGCCGAGTTTATTTTTCAGCTACACCAGCAACTGATTATAAAGTGAGCATCAGCGAAGCTGGTGTATAGCAGCCTTATTTAGGCATAAGATAGTTCCAGACTTGATTTAGCCTTCCACTCCCTTCTGGCTGTGAAATAGAGTAGCACTGGCAAGAGTAATAAAAGGATTAATTATTGAAGTGTCTTGAATTTCAAGTGCAGTTCTCCTTTCAATCTACTCTGAGACACAGGCTGTTTACTTTCCAGGAAGAGTCTTAACAGTTGAGAGATTCCAGCACTGCATCATGCTAGCTATTGGTGCTCAGTGATTATTTTTAAGGCCATTAGAATGAGATGCAGTTCACTGCTGTCAGGCTGCCATCTTGATAGTGTGGAGACTTAAAGGGTGAGGATGAACTAGATGCGTCTAACAAAAACGAATGTAGGCATGGACTACAGCCCTGCTGCCATACTTAATTATTTCAGTGTTCATTTGACTCTTTACACTCAAAATACTGGTAAGAAGCATAATTAAAAGCACCAAGTGCTGCAGCAGTTATAAATGATGCTTTCCTGAAGTTACGAGCTCCCTGCAGTAGGCCCTGGGTCAGTCTCGCTCACGTAGCAGCACTGGGTGCAGGTGCCGTGGTGGCAGGGCGAGCCGCAGGGACGGCCTCTCTGAGGAGAGGGCCTGGGGGGGGACACCGCCAGCTGCAGTGTGCCCACTGCAGGGCACAGCTGAGCCCCTCAGACAAGATGGCGGCACCGCAAGGAAGGGCAGAACGCTGCCTGCACGTGAGGGGAAAAGTGTGAGAAACAGCCCTGCCAGCACCCCCGTGAGAGGAGGAGATGCTCCAGGAACCCGCACAGAGAGCAGGCGGGAGCAGGCTGTCCCCCCGTGGCTCGTGGAGGAGCGTGCTGGACGTGAGCAGGACAGAGGAGGCGGATGTGCGCCTCGGAGAAAGCTGCAGCCTGGAGCAGGTTTCCCTGCCATGAACTGCAGCCCCTGAAGGACCAGGCAGCAACAGTTGTTCCTGATGGACTGTACCCTGCCCGGAGAACCCCCGTGCTGCGGCAGCTCGGGAAGGCCTGCACCCCTGCAGAGGGGAGGCGGGGGGAAGCGTACGCAGGGAGGAGCAGCAGAGGAGCTGTTACAGACTGACCCCAGCCCCCCCTCACCACGCTGTGGGGGAAGAGGTAGAGGAGTTGGGAGTGAAGGAGTACAGCTGAGCCTGGGAAGAAGGGGAGGTGAACAGGAAGGCATTTTTGTTCTTGTTTCTCACCCTCCAACTCTATTTTTAATTGGTAATAAATTAATTTTCTGCATGTAGAAGATGTTTTGCCTGCGCCAGTAATTGGTAATTGATCTCCCTGCCTTTAGCTTGGCTCATGAGCTTTTTCTATTTATTTTCTGCATCTGTTGTGGTGAGGAAGGAGCAGCCAGCCCACCACACCCCTGCCTGCATATTCATATACTGGGAACAACCATGTCATGCGAAGTCCAAATAAAATGACAGTTAACATTTTAACAGTGAGTACGTTTATTGAAGTGTTTGACATTCTGCACTCCAATGGACGCAGTTCATAACTTATAGGCAACAGAGCAAAACGTCATGGCAGCCTTCAACTGGAATATTAAAACACTCACATAATCATGTCACTTAAGAAATACAGTTAAATTGCTCAATCATTTTGGTCTTCATCCCAGTCCTTCTTTCCTGATGGAGGTTTAGGGCCACCAGCTGGTTTTGCCATAATGATCTTGAAGATAAGAGGGAAGTAGAAAAAGGTAAGGTTAGAATCAGACTTACCCCACTCTTTCTTACAGCCATATGATGCTGTCAGCATTCACTAAATTCATGCAGTTCCCCTACCCTGAACCTGAGCCAGTGAATGTTATTACCCAGCTAATTGAGATATTCTTGAAAATGACAGAAGTTGAGCCCTGATAAACAATAAAAGGGCTTTTACCTCATTTTTGCATGCAAATTAAGACTGCTGTTAGTCTACAGAAAGTAAACGCTTAAATGAACTAAAGAGTGACTGGTTTACAGGATGCACACTACAGAAAGCAGAATTATCAGAGCTCTTGTTCTGAATTATTGAGTCTCAACATCAGACTTTAAAAGCATGAAGTCCACTAGTCCAACAACATTAAAGGCTCATTTTCCACACTTGCTACAGTGACAAGTAAGGTAAAACTAAAACTGCACTTGTTATCCCTTTAATGAAAATTTAGTTTTAGGAGTAAAATTAATTTGCACAAATACAAAATGCAGCAATCAGCACACATAAGACAGCAGTGCTGTGTGTCCTGAGAAAAGAGAGAACCTGCCATGTGCTTGTCAATATACTCATGCATGCATTCACACACATAGATACCTCTCTGCTAGACAGAGCTTACTGCATACTATTTTTCAGGCTCATCTTTCCAGTCATCCTTATCCCAATGTCCTTGTTGCTTAGGGGCTTTTGGACCGCCTGCTGTTTTTGCCATAATAATCTACAGAAATTTTACACGCAAATACATTTTTGCTAAAGTTCCACAGAATACATAAAACTCAGATTTTTTTTCTCATTAAGATTATAACTTCCATTTTCCCCAAAAGTTGTATTTCCATGTAAAAAAAAGTGTATGAAAGGAGGTTTCTTATGCTAAATCTCGTTAGGGTAACTTTCTGGATACAAGTACCAACTGTCAAATCTTAAGAAAAGAGAAACATTAATAATGCTCATATGGAAGTGACAACATTACAACATTCCAAATTATGAGCTCTTGAACAAACTACTTCCTGGCTTTCAGAAATAAACAAATATGATGCATTTTCAAGCATCATATTTTTATGCCTTGCATTCTCAGAAGATTCACATATTTTGCATTAGTGTTCTGTACAATGATTTAAAGGTTTCACTTCAGCTGCTGAATTACTTGTAAGCTTACCTGATCTACCCTTAGGACAGTTACTGCTGCATTTGTAGCTAGCTTGATACCCCAGGATTTTCCAAGGTATGTGTCTAACACACCAGATTCCAACATATCCTTCACGGCAGCAGCTTCTGCCTGTCAGACAGGGGGTAAAACATTATTCAAAACTTTCTCAAGCTTCTACATAGCAAGATAGTGGGTTTTCAAGGTTACAGGTTTAGAACTAGTTATCACTTTTCTATCTCCTCTCTTCAGAAAAAATCTTAATTACAAATCCATTATCAGGAAGACAAAATATACTGAAGACACTCTCCATCACATTATTTCAGTATCTCACTTCATCGCCTGTGTAAGGCTACTATACTACATTGAGTTTATCTGCTTGTTGATGAAGAAAACACACTTCAATAATACAATTGAAGCACTTCCAGGGAGGGGGCAGCCACAGCTTTTCTGGGCAAACTGTGCCAGTGTCTCAGCAACCTCAGAGTGAAGAATTCCTTCCCTATGTTTAATCTAAACCTACCCTCTTTCAGTTTAAAAATGTTACCCCTTGTCCTATGCATAATTCATACTGATAGACGCATTTTTAAATATAACCCTGTACTGCAGAGCACCAAGTAATGTGAGGGACTATTTACCTCAATATCGAATCCAACATTTTTGTTCCCTTCCTGATGCACAGCATAAAGTTTGGAGATGACCTCATTAGCCTTTACTCCAGAGTTTTCTGCCAGTGCTCGAGGAATGGCTTCAAATGCCTCAGCAAACTTCTTGATGGCATATTGGTCAAGTCCAGGACAAGTCTAAGGTGAAGTTGAAAACCACATCAGTATTTCAAAAACATAATATAGGAAGGTATTTTCTACCCACATCTTTCATTGATTTATGTGCATTAATACACATATATTTTTCGGATAAAGTAACGTATATAATTTTGTAAGGCACATACCTATTTAAGTACATATATGTGTGTGTCTAAAAAAGTCAAAAAGCCCATTTGCTATACCTCTCCATAAGATGTGATTTGCTTGGCTAATTCAATCTCAGTTGCACCACCACCAGGAACAAGACGTTTATCCTGTGAACAGACCAGTCCAAAATGCAAAGTTTAGCTTAAAGCATCATATTAATTTTTACTTCTTAGAATTTATATACTCTATCAAGAAGAACACAATAGAATTTTATCCCACCCACACTTACTAAGAATCCACTTCAGAACAAACATGCAATATAAGAGAAATTTACCAGAATTTACTCATTCATTCCAAACATCTCTGAAGAACAACAGCTTATTTTATAAAAAGGAAAATAATAATGTAGTGGGGTTTGTATCTGGGGTTTTTTGGTGGATTTTTGTTTGTTTGTTTTTTAAATTAAGTAATTTCAACTCTTTGCTTACTAATAATAGAACTCTTAGATTTTCCCATCTTTTCCTTTACCTTGTTGGGAAATATCATGCAGGAAACCAATCTACTGTACACTAAGTTTAATATGTCAACAGGTAACACAAGGTGTTGGGTAGTTTTGTTTTGGTTGGTTGGTTGGCTTTTTTAAATTAAGCATTTTGTATAGCCTTTGACAAACCAGCATCCACTTAAGAACTTCCAATCTTTTAAACAGGAAAGAATCATCATAAAGCAGAAGTTAGGACAACTCCTGGAGACAGTAATAAATGTAGAGTGAGTCTCTGGCTGCTTCTGTACTCTAAATCAATGTGCATATGTTGGTATGTACAAGACAAAGTGTCAAACAGAAGTTTAACATCTTTTGCATGCCACCTCCCGAGTAAATACACGAACATTTCCTTCTGCATTAAAAAAGAAAAGAAGAATATTCAAGTCCACAAAAGCTGCTCAGAAAATAACGGAGTTCTTCCATTTCTAAAGCATATTTGAGGCATGTGGAAGAAGAATGTTTTGTCCCCAATGGAACTAGAAATTTAGTCTGCAATCAGTCAGTTCCTCCTGATCCTCACTGACAATCAAAGCTACCTATTTTTTTCTTCTCTACCTGGTTTCCAAGCAACATTGCAAAACACTTAGGGAAACAGCCAACAAAGAACTGACTGCCATTATGAAGTAATAAAACTATCTTCAAGAACTCACTTCATTACTGGAAAACTGAGTACAGTACATGCTGAGCACCATCTTTTATGTATGCTGTATTCACAAGGACATCAGCAGCAATCTTCTCTACACCTCAGTATTACACAGCCTTCTCTACACCTCAAAGTCTCCTAAGCTGATAATGTAAATATCTGTGACAGCCTTTGTACTAAATGAGCACAAAGCAAGCACAAGTCTTGCCTCAAACTGATCCATAGCTCAGTTCTGATAACTGAAGTGTTCTGGTTACTTACTCTCGTGAGTACTTTGAAAGTATTTACACCATCATCCACTGCTCTCTCTATGTCATCCATCAGATTATCTGTAGATCCACGAATGAGTATAGTAGAAATGGCACCATCTTCCTTTTCTGTTCAGAGACACTTGCATTACTGAATTAAGCTTGTTAGATGTAAAACACACATGAACATCATACTTCTAGAACAGTAGCATTAGGAGTTCTACAGAACATACATACCATGCTTAAACACAACTACTTGTGTATCCCCAACCTCTGATAAATACACGCTATCGCAGTGACCCATTTCTTCTAGAGTAGGGGGAGTCTGCAAAGAAAAGCAAGAGTTAAGAGGTGAACCTGCGCATCAGTTCTCTCCCTTCTGCTCATTTGAAAAGTCCATACCAGTCTAGGTAAGGCCGTTGCACCAACAGTTTTGCAGAGTCTCCTCAGATCCCACTTTGAGTTCAACCTTTAAAAACAAGTTTCCAGAACAAATGTTAACATGTATGATTAAATATTCTCTTAACTTGGCAGCATTTTGTAAACTAATGACATCTGTCAATATTTACAGCATCAAGTTATAAAATCCATTTATCTATTTTTTTGAGCTATAATTATCTATTTCAGGGATGCTATGCAAATGCTATTTTCTAACAATTTAAAAACAAATAGTTCAAATACATGGAAATTATCAAACTTCATCTTCTAGTGCATAAGACTTGACCTTTACAACACCTCTACTACAATCCCTCTTTGTTATGCAGGAGGTTACAGCATCATGCTCCATTTCTAGACATTCAAACTTTTTGGACACCACCAATAAAGTTACAGCTTTCAACAAAGGACCACTTATTTGTGTGAGACTTGAGAGCTGCTGCTAGTAATCAGGCTTCATGTTGCACAGGATATATTTCAAGGACATACAAACATGCTTTATTTACAAATATTCTTATTTAAGGCCCATAAAAATGACAGAAAAGTATTAAGAATTAGTTCTTCAATCCATCGATACATTAGTGATGCATGGAAGCATCTCTCATCATTGCTAAAGCATCATGTGAGGATCATGACCAGGAGGAACCATTATATATAGTCTTATATGCATTTGAGGCCACATCCCTTTTAACTACAGCTGCAAATTTTTATATTCTTGATTTCAGGTGTGCTATAAAGGCATTTAAATCTGAGTAACAGTATCATATACACATGTTACTCCCCAGCGAGCTGTCATACTGAGGTGAAATACTACCAAGAAATATAAACTACTGAAGAAACAAATTGCAGCTTGCATTTTAATCCACTAGAAACCCAAAGTCTGGAATACTTTGTTTCTAATTCATTTGAGAGACAACAGACAGCACGGCAAGTACATTTCATAAACCTGGTAGATCAAATGTTTTATGCTCTTCTAGCACTTACCTGACTAACATGAGATTGTATTTGTTGGCATAATGAAGTGCCATATCTGCCACTTTGCCACCTGTTACTACTACGTTTGCACCACTATCAGCAATAGCTTTGACTTGCAAATCCATTAGATTTTCTTCTCCCTTACTGAAATTCATCAGTTCTTCAGCATTCTTTATAAGTACGGTGCCCTAGTAAAACATATACAGTTATCAATTCAGCAATAACTACATGCCTAAGAGTTTTTGACAAACCATTTTGTTTCCCAATCTACCTATCCATAAACCTCAAGTCATCCTATTTTATACCACCACCCTTCCAAGGCAATTGGGTAAAACAAGTCAAAAAAGGGCAACTCTAGCATTTCTAGACAACCTTGAGGTTCAGACATGCTATCATGTAGTTTGGCTTAAATAACCCAACAATATCAACAACTCCCCAACACCAAAAACCCTGTAAAGCAATATTAAGTTCAGGCATTTTATATGAACTTTTTTAAACTAGGGAACTCAATATTAACAAAAATATCTCAATCACCAAGTGTCAAGAATATTTATAGTTAAGTCTAAAAATAAGAGCACATGAGCATAAATAGGTATCTAACTTATTTTGAGCTTCCACATACCTTAGTTTCAGTTATCATACCATCAAAAGGGCAGGAATACACAGCTATTTTTGCGTCTTTGACAGAAGTAACATCTCCTTCGGTTTCTTTTTTAAAAACCATGCCATGCAGTACTGAGGAAGCAGAGATACCAGCACCCTGAAAGGAAAAAAATGGAATGGGTCAAAGTCATATTACTGGTCATTTATTGTCAGAAAGCTGCACTACCCTTTATGAAAAAGCAGTCCTTACACTCATTTGCACATAGCAACCTAAGTTTTCATTGCAGCATAAAGGACTAAGACTTAATCTGCTTTAGCAACATCGAACACTGTCTTAGAGGTTCCCATTTTAAGATTAGTTGGTAGTCCAGGTTCAGCCTTGTGACATTCATTTTCTGTGCTCAACTTGTTTTTATTAGCAGGGAAGAGACATAGGGGGAAATTCATACTTAGATAGAAACTTGTTCCAATCCTACAGACCATACCAAGGCATAATAAAAAGAATTCAAGATCAGATTGCAAAATTTCCTCCAACCTGCACTTTAGCCTAATCTCCTGACTGCTTCTACAACAATGATGCAATCAACATCCCTGTGTATAATTAAGTTAATGTATCTGATTTAGCATAAAATTTCAGTATCAATGATTTTTGTTTCTGAAAGCTGCTAATGGGCACTAAACAGAGAATATAAAGATCAATTTCCAAAACTTATTATGCATGCCACAACACAACAGAGATTAGACTAGAAAAGGCACTTGCAAAATTCAAAGACCTAAAAATTAACTTTCATCAAACCATTTACCTTAACAATACAGTAAAGCTAGCTATTTCCAACTTACCACAATTTTGCACACTCTGATATTATCAACGTTGAAATGACCAGACTCAGGAAGAATAGAAACTGTTTGGAGGGCGGAAAAAAAAAAAAAAAAAACGGAACAAATTTGTACTGCTTAATGAATAAAGTAGAACAGAGACACCATAAATAATGCCTGGAGATTTTCTGAAGTACTAAAATTCAATGGTTTGAGATGCCTGCCTAAATTTAAGGCAATTATAATCTGCTAATAATCTGCATCAAGAGAAACAGAAATTTTGTTTGTAGAATGTAGCAATCAGAAAGCAACATGTACTCAGGCTGCTCAGTTAATAAAGTCCAAATACCCATTTACACATGCACATTCAAGAACTAAGGTCCCAGAATATTTTGAGAAAACACTTAAACTAGACATGAAAGTTTCTTCTTAGAAATCTAAAGTGAAAAAACAACTCAACAGTACTACAGTCTTGCTTCCATTGTTTCATGGCTGAGTCTAGTAACAGCTGATCTGAAGTGCAATACATCTTCCTAATGACAAAAAAGAGGAAGAAAGATGGGTTTCTGCTTTAAGACTAGAAAGCTATTTCTGTAAACATTTAGTAGAAAACACAGACCCTTTCTGAGCCACAGTGCCAACGAAGAGTCCAACACAAGAAGGTTATGCTCATTTCAGAGGTTAAAACATTCCATACAATTCAACCTGATTAAGTAAACATACCTTTTATCTTACATCAAGACATTAGTAATGATCACAAGAAAACCTACTCAAGTTTTTTAGATGCACGCTCACATCTTTCTTATCCACTTACCACAGGCCTGAGCAATAAGCTTTGCCAAGAAGTGTTCATTGCCATACTGTTTGCTCATCACTGAGGTGTGCAACAAAGATGCCACTTCTTCAACATCTCGAAGGTTCTTTGCAGAACAGCACACCAAGTCTGGAAGAATTTCTAGGGCTTTCTTGCAAGCCTTTTCATATCCTTCAATCACCTGTGCAGCAAACAATAAATATTCACTATACCACATCACTATGCATTAGTACTCCTTCTATCTTCTTTTCAAAGGGCCATAAAACATTAACAAATGCAAAAGCTTACAAGGGAAGCAAGCAATCACAAGCAGCAAAATATATACCATTATTCTTCATACACCTCTGTCTAAAAAATTAGTTCAGGAGGACGGAGATGATTCACAATATTATGACCCAAGAACAATGACCAACGACAATCTGAATTCAAGCTATGTGAATTGTAATAACAATGTAACTTGCCTCTGAGACTGATAACCCCATCCTCAGGAGGTCTTCTGCTAACTCCAGAAGAACTCCAGCAAAAACAAGGACAAAGTTTGTTCCATCCCCAACTTCTTGCTCTTGCATGTGGGAAGCCATCACAAGCATTTTTGCAGCAGGATGCTGGACCTTTAAAAGAAGTTAATGTCTTAGTTACTAACAACCCACCTAGACTAAAGCTCCAGATTTTTCTGTGTATCCAGTATAAGCTCTCTTATTTCAAATTGTATCCAAATTTACTGAGCATGCACAGAATCAGAAAAGAAAGCAGCACAGATTATCTTAATTGGCCAACTTCTCTAATAAGTACACATATATATGAAAAAAATAAAATCAGAGAACTGAACATTCCCACTACAACATGAATTAGACATCCCTGATAATGGTTCTGTGCTATTTTTACAAGATGCAGTGGCTTCACAATCAAGCTCTGCAACAGGTAACCAGCCTGAAGTTTAGATCTTCAATGTGAATTCATGTGTAACATGCAAAGTAGACATCTCAATTACAGTTTAAAACTAGAGCTTTTTTCTGCTTGAAGATTGCCTTGCTTTCCCTTTCTTTCAAAGAAATGCAGTAAAAAACACTGTATTCTTGGATAAAATTAGAGCAGCTGTGATTTTATCCCAGAAAGTAACATGACTCATTAGATTAAGTAACTAGTCTGCAGTTTATTTTTTAAAAACAGAACGAAGACTTTCACAGTTATTCTACTCATACCCAACACTAACACAATGCATTAAGGAAATCTTTAACGCGTTATTTCTATCAGTAAGTATAGAATTCAGTAAAATATTAGTTGTGTGGTGATACAAATATGAAATTGATAGTAAGAGAAAAAGTTAGGACAGGCCAGTCTTTCCACACTTTTACTGTATTCACAAGAGGATGCTGCTTTATCCTCAGCTTCTTAAATCCAATTAACATATTCCAAGCAGACAGGAGAACATGGCAACCACCAACACTGAGGGATTAACACAACAGCTATTTCATTCAGTCTTCCAAACACTGTATCATTCAGACACATCCCCTTCTAAATCGACACTGGTTTTGGGGAAAAAAGTACGGAGTTATGAGGCATCTCCTGCAACTACTTAATGCTGCTTTACAAAAGAGTTCTATTCCTCACTGTGGATATGGCCCATTGACTTTACTCAAATCCAGGGAAAACTGTAAATGATTTAAAGAATGACATATGCAAATCATCTGGCAGGCTGACATATATTTCCTTATTAACATTCAGGACCACAGCAGCTCATGAACAGGAACACTAGTTCACAGCTGACATCTTCTGGAGCAAGAAAACTTACCTCCAACTCTCTCAAGATAGTAGCAGCATCATTTGTAACAAAAAGCTTCTCCAGATGATTGATAACCATTTTGTTCATTCCTAATGGGCAAAAAAAATATTTTAAAATCATTCATTAGGCAAATATCATCTCATACACAAATACTGTTTCATAACTGTCAGATATATCTTGCACATTGAAACATTAGCCCTATCTCTAACAACCTAAAACATTTTTGCAAAATAACACTTGGGAGTGTGTTACATTAAGGAGAAATCGGTAATTTCTGAATCAGCAGTTTTCTCTTCAGAAATATTTGTACAATTAATCAATACTGGAGAACACCTTGTTTTCGGTATACCTGACCAGACATGGTACGGGTATGTTCATTATGACTATATACCAAGCTATTGTCTTTAATTTTTGTAGGTCTTCCATATAGCAGTACAACAGCAAAAAAGACAGAGTAACTGGTAAAAAAACCTGGCAAAGGCAGGTACATTGTGCATAGCTTAAGAGCTAACCAAACAAGGCCTGACCCGTATAGCCACAAATACCATATCTGGAGTTCTAAGCAAGTCCAATCGGCTTCCCCAAGAAACAAACAGTTGCTTCTTTGTCAAGCTAGGTTTAGCCTTCAAACATAACATTCTGCCCAAAAACACTACAATAACTTTAGGATTTATTTACCATTTGGTCCATAAGCTGTACGGGTGGTTTGAGCAAGTTCTTTGCATGCCTGGATGTTCCTATAGACAGCTTCTTCTAGTCCTGAATAATGCTAAAAAGAAAAATGTTCTGCTCAGAATTAGGCTTCCTAACAAAAAAGGAAGGGATGAACTAGCCATTTCTCATCAAAACAACAATAAGCTAGAGTCTATTAAAGTTTTTGATTAATTTAGATTTGGTGTTTCGCTTAAAGTTTAAATGGAAACTAAACCTTAGACAAGGACAGCAAGAACTACTGTGTACTCCTCAACTTGGCAGCTCAGCAGTCACAATAAGCTTCTGAACAGAAAACAGTGACTCAATTTTCAATGCAGTTTGCATCTCCTAAGTCTTCCAAAAAAGTTAGTGGCATGCCAGAGGGAAACAGAAAATAACCAATACCAGACTGGAGAAGGGCAAGGGTTTTGTAACTATCTGTTTTTCTACATGCTTCTTTATTCACAACTCTGCATTCCACTAAAGTCCTTTAACTCCGTTTTACATTCAGACATGTGCAGTTTGAAAATCCAAAAGCAGAATGATTCATAGAATATTTGTGTTTGAGAAGCTGATTACCCTGGCTTCTGCGTGGAAGCCATAAGAAAAGGAGGGATCCCCCAAAGGGCTTTAAGAAAGAAGAGCAGGTTACAAGGTAGTGTGTGGCCCATGAGAGAAGGGAGAAAGGTACTCTCTAAATACAAACCGAACATCTCAGCATGCCAGCTGCCTCCTTGCTTTGTGAAAGACAGCTCCTGATATTCTGGCCTTGAGTTCTCTATTAGAGAACCAGCAGCTAGGCCACTTTGTTTCCCTGCTCTCCCCCTGCCCTTGACATCTGCCATCCCCTGTCTCCAAGGAAGACCCTAAAGAATAGGGGGGCTTCCCGAGTTGCTAACTTCGCTTTTCTTTCTATTAAGTAGCAGCAACCAGGTATTTTATCATTTTCCCTGCAATTATAAAAACCAAGCAAGCAAAAAAAAAAAAAAACCCTACTTGCTTTCTGTCCGCTTTTTCAAAGAAAGCTCCTGCTTTGTCGGGCAGACCTTGACTACCACCAAAACTACTACGTTACGTCAGCATTAAACACAATGAAAATGGATTTGCGGAAATACACAGAAAACACATGCTTTACAACGCTGGTCAAAGTACTTTTCCTTGGGGCCCGGCAACAGGGAAAGAGACAAAGAACGCCCCGAACAAGCGGGGCGGTCCTGGACAGCCGCACCGGCGGGGCCCGGTGCAATTTTGGGGAGCACCACCTGCCGCTGCTCCGCGCCGCGCCGCGGCCCGGCAGCTCGGTGGGCAGGGGCGAGGGGGGCGCAGCGGCGGGAACCCGCCCAGCGCCGCGGGGGCAGCGAGAAGCGGGCGGGAGGATGGGGGGGTGCGGGGAAGGGACCGGGGGACGGCGGCCCCGGCAGAGCTTTCTGGAAGGCCGCGTGCGCCGCGCCGCGCCGCGCCACGCCACGCCCCACCCCGAGCCCGCGCGCTCAGCGGCGGCGCGGGGCAGGCCCCACCCCCGCAACGGCCGCCGGTGGTGGGGGGAAGCGGAGCGTGGAGTCCCGCGGCCTTCCAAAGCTTCCCCGCGCCGCCGCGCTGAAGGCTCGCCCCCCTCCCCTTCCCCGCCGCACCCCCCCCCCTCACCTTCGCCCCCTCCTTGAGCATCTGGGCGAAGCCCGGGGCCTTGGGAACGTGCAGCGCCATCTCCGCTCAGCTCAGCTCCTGCCACGGGCGGCGGCGCGCAGGGGGCGGTGGGAGGGGCGGGGCGCGCAGGCGCGGTGGGGCAGCCAGCCAGGCAGGCAGGACGAGTGGCGCCCAGGGCGGGTCGATGGCTGGGTGGTCGCTTTCGTTCCGCTCCTCAGGCGGGGGGGGTCTCCGGGCAGCCGGGGCCCGCACCCCACCGTCCCGCCTGACATCTTTCTGCCCCTCGCCGTGCCGCCCGAGGCCCGCCTGGCCAGCAGCCTCTGAGTTTCTGAGGGTGAAGACGGGTAGAACGGGTCACACGTAGAGACGGCGGAGTTGAGGGAGGAGCGGCTTGGCCTGTGGCTGCGTGGTTGGGTTTTCTGGTGAACGAAACCAACCCAAGTCGATGGTTCATCTCACTTTCCCAGTATTTATGTAACGCTTGTGTCATTTATTTAAAAGGAAGAGAGCCCGGTTCATGTTTTTTCTGAAATAGGTGAGATAGTGTTGGTTTGTTCTCTGTCCTGTGTGCAGCGTTTTGTCGGGCTGCCGAGCGGTGGTGGTCTTTCCAAGGAAACATCGTCCCTGTAGTAAAGCGATGAGCAGTATCCCTGGCTGATGTTGGCTCCTTCGGAGTCTGTCTTTCCCTGGAGAGCTCAGCATTCTGCCTCCCTTCAGAGCCTTCATTGCCACCGATGGCGAAAACTGGTTGTGAGAAGTAGCAGAAGAATTTTGCTTTCACTAAAAGTAATTAAACAATTACTTTTATTGAGTTAGGCTAAAGCTGTTGTTAAATTAGTGTTGTTACATTTATAACAGTTACGCAAGCCTTTTTTGATCACAAATTAGGCATATGGTTGGACGTTCTGTGGGGAGTTGGGCAAGCAAGAGGATGGGGGGTGGTCTGTGGTTAGGTATCATGTAAAGGAGAACTTGGATGGGGGGAGCTGGGGAGGAATGGAAACCAGCAGAAGAGGGTTAAGTGAAGAACTGATGAAGAGGAACCTGGACTTCGCCCCTCCTCAACCGCCCCCCCAGAGGGCAGTGGAAAAGTACTGAGAGAGACTGCCTCCGAGAAATAAAGAAAAAGGAGCTCCGCAGGTGTAAAGAGGAGAAAACCCGCCATTTTCGCTCAACCAATGAAATCTCCTGGCTGCTCTATAAAAAGAAGCCCTTGTTGGGGCAGGGTGCGTGCCATTGCACCCAGCGCTGTATTCTTTGCTCCACTGACTTTGTTCCCAGTAAAACTTCTTTTGATATACATGAGCTTGTTTCTCACACTGGTCATAACACTTCACAGACTCCAGTTGAGTATTTCACTTGGTACATACCCAACTTGTTCTAACAGGAGCAAAAGATACTGATGGGAAGACTTAAGTGCAGTCAAGCCCTCGTTATCCAGGGTAATCTCAAGTAATACACGTGCTGCAGGACATGGTAAAGAGTACTTTGGAAACTCACCTTGACATCTCTACAAGTAGCTGAAGTTCAGATAGGAGACAGTGGAGCTGCTTCTATATGGAGCTGCTCTCGGTTTGGTAAGTTTTATTAACTTTGGTTCTGCGCCACACAAAATCAAACGTACTGTTTCAAGATGAGAACTTCATGGCCTTAGAAATAATACTGCTGCATTTAGGCCAGGCAGTATCTGAGCCTGTAACATACAGGGACTGAGTTGCTCCACCTCTGCAGCACAGGTAGGTCACCTGCAAGGTTAATTAAATCATTTCATATGTGTTGCTTAAGCAACCCCGAGAGGACACACTTGGTTTTGCATTACTGTCCTATAATTTGTAAAATTCAACCTGGGGCAGTGTAAAAAATAGTGGTGATGGAAAGCAAAACTACATAAAGCACCCCATGAATGAACTTTAAAAAATCTGTATGTAGTTTTGCTAGAAGTACTTAGAGGCAGGTGCCACATGAAGCAGAAGAGGGAATTTACTCAGGCCTGACTGTCATGACTAACGAGGGTGTGTGCCTCCAAAAGGGAAGTGCTGGGTTTGGCATAGGGGGCATCACCCCTTTTATCCCTGTCTTCTCTCTTCCAGTGTATTTGCACCACAGTGCATCTAGGAAAGAAGGAAATGTCCATCCAGCCAAGATACCAGTTTCTGGTATAAGGCAACTTCCGCAATGTACTGTTATCCACAGTGACCAGAGGAGGTACTTACTCATAAGTCAATGCAGAATATTTTCATAGTCATGAGCATGAAGTCACGGGCCTTATATCCATAGTTGAATGCATTCTAGTCAGAGACACTCATTTTAGGGCAGAGAGGAACAGTGGTTCAAGTGGTTAGACTGATTATCTGCAGGATGTGTTTCAGCTCTTTGTGACTAATACCCTGCGTGACCCCAGGTAAGTCTCTAGTGATACATCAACACTTAAAAATTTTGTCGTTTTTTTACCTTATATTTTACATTCTCAATGCCATCATCTCGATGTGGCTACCTCACTGTTGCAGGACTTAACATGAGTACATTTTTTATCCAGATAGGAAATAGAATGGTTAAATTATGAAATTACTTCCTGGAAATTTTTCAGTCTTTGGCCTTTAAGTCCATGACTCTTTTCCTGTAGGATTCTATCGCTTTCATAGGTGGATTGACAACCCAGGCTTAAATTATAATGCCCCAAACAGTATTGATTTGTATTAAAAAATGTTTCTGATCTCATTGGTATACATTGGTATTATTCTCCTTCCTTGATTTTCACCAAGAGAAATAACAGAAGAATCAAGGCAATAGTATGTAGGATGCTAAAGAAATGGGATTTTACTATTAAAAACATTTCTTAAGTTAACATTCCTTATAACCTTTCCATAATGAGAAGGGCTGAATATTTCTCTTTTTGTAATTTCTAAACTCCATTCTCTGATTTTTCAGGTATGGCCTCTCCAAAGCACTCGCTTCATTGGAACATTAGTAAATGTTGGCTCAGAAATTAAATCAAGGGTTATTACTGCCTGGCAACATGGCTTGTTAACCTTGTGAGCATTCATCCTACTAAGAAGGTGACATTCCCTTTCTGAGACTTCGATAATTAAAATGCTGTTATTTAATTAGTCTCTAAAGTGTTTATGTGCAGGAAATGTGGCTTGCATAACATTGGAACTACATCAAAAAGCGAAGTCTTCTTGGAGCTTATGCTAGCTACATTTTTTTAAAGCCAGAATACCACTAAAGCTAAAATGTGTATGTATGTTTGTGTCATGGTTTGACCCCACATGGCAACTATAAACACCACACAGACGCTCGCTCACTCCTCTCCCCCCAGTGGGATGAGAAGGAGAGTCGAAAAAAAAGTAAAACTCGTGGGTTGAGATAAGAACAGCTTAGTAATTGAAATAAAATGTAATAGTAATATAATAACAATAACAGCACTGTACCAGTTACTAGGAAGAAAATTAACTCTATCCCAGCTGAAACCGGGACAGTTTATGATTATGAATATGTACAATGTACATATATATTCATCTGTATTAAACTATTACTAAAACATCTTTTTCTGTTAGAAGTTATTTGGGACTTGCTGTCTAATCATGACTTTGACTTGGCCTTGATCTTTTTTTAGCTACTCATCTACACCATTTATATTCTGCACAGACATTGCCATGCTAAAAGACCATCCAAAGGTCAGAGGCTATTGGCAGCTGGCTGCCCTTTCATCAGCCAAAATCTATTACTGTACACTTGGAAATCCCCAGCTTATCCATAGGCATATGTTTGTCAAATTCTGGGATGGTAAAATTTTAACAAGATCTTGGGAAGTTCATAAAAAGGACAGAATGTTAATTTCTGTTGGCTTATCCAGCAGCGAGAACCTGAGCAATTGGAAAAGTATCTGATGAAGTTGTGAGTACAACATCTGACTGTGTTTGTCCAACAACACTGACATCTGGCCAATGAAAAAATGTGAATGGCATGGTGAGGGAAGCCTGAGGACCATACTTAGTTTGCAGAGAATCACACTTATGCTTGAAACAATTGTGAACCACATCAGGCTGAACATTCAGGGTGAACATAATTCTTACAGTAACAGCAGCAGCAGTTACATCAGCTTTTCCCAGATTGTGCTTATCTCACTTGTGACATAATGAGAAGGAGCACTCTAATCAACTAGAATACTTCTAATCAACTAAGTACTTCTTAGGTCATTGGTCCACAGCTCCTGGGTTAAGCTCTGCCCTCGTCCTGGGCTTATCTCACTTGCTGGTAGAGAGTATTGCAAGATAGACAGGAAAGCAAGACTTCCTTACCGTTTTTGTATTCTTACTGCAGTGCATGGGAATTTTGCTACACCTAATCCAATTAGCTCAAGTCGGTGGAAAGCACTTCTGGGGATTTTAGAGGAGCATTGCCTTTTCATGGGCAAAATGTTGACATATTAAGATAGTGATGACAATCCCCAGCTGAGTTAAGGATCCAGTATGTTTGATTCTTTCTACCTGCACAAGTAGCAAGAATTCTGAGGTTCCTCTAAACAAACAAGATCAGAAAGGATGATAGTCTCAGAGAGGAGTTGATGCTGTTTGTATTGATTCTGTACTGCAGGTACAATCAAGGCATAAAATCATGCTGTGACACCAGTACGGTACACACCAAAATACAGTTCAAGAGCCTCTATTTCATGGGAGAAGGCAAAACTCTTGAGGTGTTTCTGGTTTTGATGTCATAAGAAAGAAAGCAGAAGTGGGCAAAAGTGACATGTCATCTAGATGGTGAATTCTGTTTTGCATGAGGAGGTCAAATCCAGGATAAGATGATGGCTAAAGAAACATCTCCAGTTTTCGAAGTGGTCATGTGGGAACTTTTTTCCAGTGGAGTGCAGAGTAGCCTGGAAATACCTGGAAATACAAGCCAACTGCTACTGAATGTTTGACTGTTCTTCTTTGGGTGGGAAGAATTTATCAGTGCCTATGTGGATGTGGAAATTTGAGGAACATCAAACTGAGGAGTGAGGGAAATAGGAATTTTAGGCTGTAATTAGAAAAAATAGGAAACAGTGGAAGAGGGTGGGAGCTCAACATTGAACAGATGAAGACTTCTGATGAAATAGCACCCAAATGAAGTCATGAAGTGTAAAATAAATAACAACTGTCTTCGGACTCCTGGAAACAAGCTACTACCACACCTTATTTGCATTTCTTTTATCTCTGTAGACACTAAGCAGAAAAAATTATATCTAAAAGGTAGCATTCTGAGATCAAGACCACAACTTATGTTGGTTGGCGCCTGAGCCACTGAGACCTGTGGCCTTCTTTCTTCACTGTGCCATGCCTTGACTTGGATGGATGCCCAGTCTGGAGTTTTCTCAGGATGGTATAAAACACTACTAGATCTTCAGGACAAAGGCAGAAGTTTTTCCATTTTTTAATACTTTGTTTCTCTACCCAAAAAGTTTTAAAAACATGTCTGAGTAACTACAAATTTTGTTTCTCATATTATTCTTATTTGGGGATTAATTTTAGGGTTCTTAATCATGTGTCATCTGAATATACCTGTTGAAAAATGCATTAATTCTCCAGAACTCAGGTCAGTGGGAGTCTCCTGGCCCACCTGTCCCTGAAAAAGGCCCTGGGACTGCAGAGCACTCTCCTTGCTGCCAGCATAGAGCGTGACCCAACACCATGACCTGAGGAATTTCTGTGTCCCCTGCTATTTACTGGCTACTCTGTCAGCCCCGTGTATCTGCCAGGAGCTTGGAAACTGGCCTGAATCCGTGCTTGGTTGTGAAGCAAAAGAATTCCAAAGACACCTTTGTGGCCCACATTTCTGCATTGTGTAACCTTTCTAGCTGTAACTAAGAATCATAGTTTGTGCAGTAATGCATAGTCTTTCCTACGTGATTCTTGTAAATGCTGAGATTCTGAGTAAATGCTGTGCACTTCTGCAAAGCAGGAGATACTATACTACATTGTAGCAATAAGGGAATCATACTGTAGTGGGCCACGGAATAGATTCATGCCAAAAGTTGGGACTATTGCATGGGACTTTTTCCCAGTATTGCATGCTAAATCCCAAAAGTGTGATCTCGTCTCTGAAGAGTAAACACATCACTTACTGCCTGAAATACCTGTTAAGTTGAAGACTATACCATTGCTATCTAAATTCTACAGCAGAGAAAAATAAGGTAACATATATACAATATGAATAAAATAATTATGGATACCAAAGTATCATTTAAGCAGCGCAACACAGTGTACATATAAAGAATAAGCAGAGAACATTTTCTAATAAACAATTTCAAAGCAGTTAATTGTGATGTACTGGCATTGAAATATGTACAACAGAAGAAAAGTTAATGTCCCAGAGGTTTATTTAATAAGAAAATCACCCTAATGTACATCTAATCATCAGGAACTAATGTTTGTACTGTTCTGTGATGATACATAAAGCTACTGAGATATTGCATTACCTTTTTCATGCAGATTTGAATGGATTTGCTAAGTATTTGATCTCCAGATGGTTTGCATGCTACACAATGAATGCGTGAAATGAGAATGAGAGAGCTAGGCTGAGGGAAGCAAAAGGATGTTAACAGACATCAAAGTTCCAAGGTGAAGGTGGCAAAACCACATCCCTGACTCAGCAGTTTTCCTTGTTGGCTATCAGCCAGATTTAATTCTAAACCTTGCATTGGGGTTAAGATTCTTGAAACAGTAATGAAGCAGTAAAAAGATCTCTGCCATTTTTTTTTGCTTTTGAAGGATAATTGTCCCAACTGATTTTTATCATCAGTAATGCTTTTCTTACCAGCTCTGCAGGCTAGGTGTTCATTGCTTAGGAAAGAATAGATTTTATCCGTGATGCATTTGAGCTTCTTAGTTTCTTCTTTTTCTTTTTTTCTCCTTTTTTTTTTTTTTTTTTTTTTTTTATGTAGTACAGTGAAGCAAATACCCATATGTTTGTTATGCATCTTTATGGCCCAAGTTGTGAGTTCTATTGACTAAAACATGGGCAACAGTAAGCCATGTGTGAGATTCATGACAGATTCTCTAATTATTCTCTTGCATGAAAATGGTCCAAAACATATACTACAGCATCACATCAGTTATTTTGATTCACTAACAGATGTCCTTGTTGTCAGCCAGCTGGCTGAGAGACAACAGAAGACATTAAAGCAGTGCTTGAAGTGGGACAACATGCGGCAGAAAGCCATACCACCACTCTCTTTGAACATCATGTCGCAGGTTCAGGAGGGAGTCATCTATGTTCCCAAGACCTGCAGAAACTCTGAGAGAGCAATTGTCTTGTTTGATCACTTACAAAGGTTTTGGACAGGTTTGCCCAGAAGATACCACCTCCACAGAAAGGAGTGGTGGAGGGCAGACCATACAGGATTCGTAACTATACTGCTATGGTTTTGCTTCATTTGAACTTAATTTGCTTTATTAATAAAAGAAGACATTTGACAGTTAGACTTGCTTTGTGCATGAACTCAGAAAAAGACAGTGGAGTAGGGTTCAGAAAGATATCTTTGGGAAAGACGGGAAACCCAGAGCAATCATTCAGTGGTGTGTAATTCTGTTTACGATGCTTTTGAAAACATGAGTGTAACTCCCTCTGCTCTCATCAGCAGTTTGATGCCTGCCTTTCAAGCCTTCAGAGTCCCTGAAATTTTAAGTCTCATACCTTGTTGGGTAATTCATTGGGCCTCCATGCCTCCAGTCCTCTATGATCCAGTCTAACCAGCAATTTGTCTTCAGTCTTGAATTTCTGTTACTGCTGGCATGTACAGGAGAAATACAAAAGATGTTCTGTTCTGATGAGATTTATAAAGGATCATAAATTTGAGAGTAACAACTGATTTTACATACTAGTATCTCAGGCCAAGCTGAAACAGTAAAATACAGAGTGCATGCTTTTAAGGGTGCCATGTGTTGTCACTGTTAAAAAACCCCAACAAACAATAAAAAGAATTTCTTGTGATTTTACCCACTGATGATGTATGTTAAGTTACTAGTAATGGTGTGGCTTATTCAGTTAATCTATGGTCAGATTTAGTACTTATAACAGATTATCCCAGGACCATCAACAGGGTGAAAATAAGGGAACTCTTAGAACAAGTGGGATTACAGGTTTTTTTCCTGCTGTATGATATGTGGTTCCAAAAGGCTCCAAATGCCACAGGAGCCCTCCTGCAGACTTCTCAGCAGCTGTAAAAAAGAGGTTGTTTGCAGTTGCGCATCTATCTCTAGTAGCCTGTGTTAAAGGATTCCAGATAGGTGCTTTCAGTGTTTCTCCCTGAAATCTTGGAGAGAAGAATGAATCCTCTGCAGAACATTGTACAGTCTCATAGGAACCTACTGCTTTAACTTTCTGTGTCTATTTCTCATTTTAGGAGGCTTAAGTGAGGTTATGGTGAAATCCATGAGTGGCAGTGTGAAGATGAATAGCAAAAACTTTGTAATATATGGGTATTCAGAACTTTTTAAAAAGGGGTTTTATCAGAAAATGAAATTAGACAGTTCTCAATTTTCACAACTTTGTAATCATAATGGCAAATTATGGCTTTTAAAAAAAGTTTTAAGACAACAAATATTTTAAACATTTTTTTTTCATTTTTAAAATTAAAAGTCTATCATATCTATATGCCATGTTTTTGTAACTTTTGAAATCAATGTTTCAAAATTAAAATGTCATCAACCAGTAAGCTGTGGTAATACAAACTATCCAGTTCTAGACAGCAGTCTATTACTGGATTTAACTTTTCAAGAATTGTGGGCTTTATCAATAGCTAGTTTTGTTAATTTAAAACAACTGTCGTTTTATTTATGGCTGTAAAACTGTGGAAACTGAATGGAATGGCATTTATTTTCATTTTATGTATCTCAATAGTAATTTTCTAATTTTGCACTGTGTCTGAAGACTTGTAATACTCAAGTGGCAGACAAGTTGATGATCTTAAACTGTAACATGGAATGTACAATTTTCCCAAAAAAATGTATGTGCTACCCCACGTATCTTACTGCTTTTCTTATGATGCCATTGACAGCTACATAAGACTGCAGTCTTGTGTTTCATAACATTTCATTTAAAATGGACAGTTACCAGACATTAAGATGTAACTGCTCATCTAAAGGAAAGGCATTCAAGGTATGATGAAGCTTCATACGTACATAGAGATGTTGTATTTTGCAAGATTAGAATCTTAAGCTTTTTTATCAGGAGCCTGTAATTCAGATAATTTAAATATCAGTGTTACCTGCTGCTGCTCTGTGAGGGTGGCATTCCTATCATTCTCACATGAGAATCAGGATTTAGAGAGCTCAGGCAGGAGCTACAGCATCCCGCATATAGTTCATGGTGTTCAAACAATTAGCTAGTATTGCCAACAGAGCTTTTTTTTAAAAAAAGAAAAAAAAATCAGTACAGGTTTAGTTTGAAGATTTCATTTTGTTCTTGGATTATTGTGGATGACCACATGAAAAAATAATAAAATCAAAACCAGGATGTCATTAGGGGCTTACATGAATGTGCTATGGGGAATCAAGGTTATTTTTTGACAAAAATTGTAGTAGCAAAGGCAATTTCTTAAAGTTTTTAAGGAGTTTTACATTACTATGCCATACTGGCAAACAGTCAGTATAAAAATAGTCAATAGGTTTCAAATGGTGTAACATTACACCGTCCTGATCCAGTTCTTGTATTGTCTTCAGAGATGATGAGCTGGATGAATTTCTCGAATGTGTCCTCTAAGGGGCAGCATTGAAGAGCAGGTCTCTCTGTAAACGGCTGCTTGTATTCATAATATGGAGCAGGCCTAAGTGAATAATAAATTAGGGTTTATTCTCTGTTGTCTGGAATTATGGGTTTTCAAAGGTAAAGAATATGTTTGGGAGTCATTACTGCCAATCTGTCAAAAATCCTGTAGCAGACATGTTTCAGTTTAAGTGATAAAATCATTGGAATTCTCCCCTGTGGAGTACTCAAAATCATACAGAAAAGTTGGGTGTTTTCTTTTTTTTTTTTTTGTTTTCAGTAAGAAACTGGTGGCCGAGCCTATTTGCATTTCTCTCTTGTGAGAAATATCAATATTATGTCATTTCTAGAAGTAATATGTCATCTAGCCTAATGATAATTAGATAATGTCAAGTATTTCCTGTCAGTATTGCACTTAAACAGTATTGTGTGGGTGACTTAATATGGGACTATTCTGGAGTATTAATGTCACTGGCTTAGTCCTGTGCATTAGGTCATAAGAATATCTGCTTCTTCCTTATTAAAGTCCTGTGATAAGAGGAAGAGTGTGGCATTAATAAATACAAAATGGTAGTGCTTGGTCCTTCACTTCCAGTCAGCCACAGGATCATGGGTAATCATTTGGGAAGAACAAAGTTCAAGTGCCCTTTTCCTCCTCTGAAAAATAGGCAGTTTACTGTCCTTACCCTACTTTGTCTTGTCAGTGTCTCAACAGAAAATTGGTAGAGTCTTATTTTCTTGGCAGGAGCTGTCCCTGGGTAAGATGGCCTTTGAAATAGTCTTGCATAATTTATCTGCCAGAGCAAAGTCTTTTTTTTTTTTTTTTTTCCCTAGTGTGCCTTAATAAAAAGATAATATCTTTGGCTTTATAAATATATAATATCTTTCATTGGAACAAGTGATTTTGGCTGAATTTGGATTTATGGAGGGAAGTGGCATGAGCATCCATCATTAAAGACCATATCAGAGATGCACAAGGGTTCCAAACCAACTGTAAATAGGGAGGCAGGTAATAAGTCTGACAGTTTTCAACTTTGTAACCATCATGATTTCTTGTTTAATGTAGTACATTCTACAGAACAAGATAAATTCATGTACATACATCCTGTCATTGTGTGATAGTCATCTGCCTGATACATCTACCACACTGCTGAATTGTTTGCTCTGCTCTTGCTGGTTATAATATCATATATTTTCTCTGCCGAGAGGGAGAGAAGATAATTATCTAGAGGAGGTGTGAGGACTTCCTGGACTGTTATAAACTGCACTTACTAATGAAAACTTTTTGCTAATAAATATTCTAGCATTTATTGTTTCTAAACGTCTATGTTTACAGCTGGCACTATTAATGAAGGCAGTTCTGGTGCTGAACCAGCAGTGAGGTTTCAAGCATAGTCAGAATACCAGCTGCTGCTGGGGATTTTGCCATATTCTTCTGGATGCTGATTTCTTCCTTAGAGCAGCAAAGCTTCATGAAAGAGTGTGTTGACTTGAAAGTCTTGTACCTGTATCCATGAGAGCATGATGACCTCAGCCATCATCAACAAGTGAGGCTGTAATGTCTCATAGTATTATTTTCAGGTAAGTTCTTAAGTAGGGTAAGCTAAGCATTCCCTTAAGGAATGTCAAGACCAGTTCAAATTGAGTGATTACTCTGCTTCTACACGGATATGAGAGAATTATCTTTCTATCCTAGGACAGTTGGATGTGGTTTAATGGCATGGTTGGTAAGCAAAATGGATGCATTTGTGTTTAAGTGCTTGCGAGAAGGTGCTGGTGTTTCCAATTAGCCAGTGCTAGCTTTGAACGTTTGGCTGCTGAACTCCAGGTGAATTGCTGCACTCTATCTACCCATATCCTCCTTCATCATTCCCTCTTGAGATGGCCCACCTTCATTCTTCCCATAGTTAGTTTCTAAAGGTTATTTTTATCTCTATGCTGATGTGAGTGAAGCGTATAAGTTTGCACCTGTTGATTTCTGACAATAATGAGGCTTTTCCAATAATATTTCTAACTTCAGCTTTCATCTTATTTTCCATGCAAGAGATATGCAAGGATCTTTGGCAGCATCATATCTCAAAAACCTCAGTTTTATTCCTCTCAGCAGAATTAACTTCCCACAGTTTCTGTCTAGAGTTTGCTGTGGAAGCGATGGAGTTTTTCATCAGTCAGGTTTTCAGATTATTTAAGATGCAGTTATTTCCAGATGGTCTTAAGGCAGGTGTAAAATTGTTGAGTCAACTCCTGTAACTCCACATTACCTTGACTGAGCCAATTTTTTAATTTCTCTGTGACAATCTCCTTCATTAGATCTGTATAATCTTATATAAGTGAATTCAGCTGTTGCATATCAATTTTCCATTAATTATAAAAGTTTCTTATATGTGCTGTTTTTTAAATCAATGCTCAATGTAGGTTTCATGCTGTTTTTAATGACTTAATTCAATCTGATATTGTTCAGCCATTTATGAGTGTAGAGCTTGGGGGAAAGTATATCATTTTACTTGTGTTAAAATACTACCTAGGCAAGGAGACTGGAGGTAGTATCAAAGAACAGTAATGAAGCGCTCTGTTGGCTGCTTCAGTTGTCAGGACTTGGGATGTTAGGTTGTGCATGAGGTACAACACGACTAAATAATGTATATTTGACCCATACCTTTCCATTGTCCAAAAGCCAAGAAAGAAATAATCTTTGGTTCTGGATTTCTGGCTGGGAGAATTGTGATTTTATTACATCATATCAGATGTTCTGATCTCACCTAGGATAACTGCTGCTGTAGTAAAAAATACTTCCCTACCCAGTGCCATGCAGACTTGAAATGGTTATCCTTATGAACTGCAAAAAGAGATCAGGTCAACTTAATATTTGGCAAATTCTGAGCCATGCAATCCAAGTGGTTTTGGAAATTCTGCAGGTAATGTGGAGTTAAAGGGCATGACTCACCAATTTTTATTCTTTCAAAATCAATTCTCTATAGCACAAAGCAGCTTCACCCTGATTAGCCCCAGTGTCAGTAAAGGGGACTGAATCCCTCCTACAGTGGTATTTTTAACAAATTTCGCTGCAGAAATAAGTTAATCAGAAATTGTGAAAAATGGGATTCTGTTTCTACTCAGAGGAATGTATGGAACGAAGATGTTGCTCTGTGTGTTGTTTTAAGCAAAGCATTTTCATTTTGTTGTATTTATTTTTTTTTTTTAATTTCTTCTTGGAACATCTTCCATATGCTAGAATATTTAAAGTGTATTTTTAAATAGTGACTGGCAATCTGTGAAACCCCATTTTAGCATGAATGAGGTCATATGCTACTAAAATACTGCTTATACTGGGAAACAGATGAATTGAAAGTAGCACAATTAAAAAAAGGGAAGGCAACAGGTGTTTTATTAGATAGCAGATACTGGCTTTTTTTACATCTGTAGAATAACTGATACTTCATCTTAAAAATTGTTACAAATTTGCATGTTTCTACTACTGAATATCAGTAAGTCCCAGTGTTCCTAATTTAGAGTATGTTCCTATAAGGTGTTTTTGATGAATAAAACATTATAACCTCTTCTATCATATCACCAGTTTCATAATGTGATACAGGATTGAAAGAATTTTGCTTGGGTACCAGACATCTGATGACTAAGAGTATGCTGGAAAGGAAACAGGGCTCCTGCACAGAAAATTTTCACAGAGATGACTGTAAGGTGTATGTGCAGCCTATTATAAAGACGTATTTTTTGTGTTGCAATAAATGGGAGAGTAATTTTCTTAGATGCATAGGTTTTAGTCACCTGCTTAGTGATTAAGAGAAGGGTGATTTATCTCTACCCAAAATTCATAATGCTTTTGACTCTTAATTTGAGCAAGTCATGGAAATGAAGCACCCTGGACTTCAATTTCCCCTCTGTTTAAAACTGAGGTCTTCCCTTATTTATTGTTATAAAGTAATTTAGAGAACCTTTTAAAATGTGCTGTTTAAATTCATGTTGTTGGGAATTTTAGCCCTGTAGCCCCAATATAAAATACATGATAAAACGGTTACAGTCAAATCATTCGTCCTGATGTTTCAGATTTAATGTTCTGTATACAGAACGCTATAATATTCTCATGTTTCAAAAATATGCTAACTCCCATAAAATAATAGTTTCAGGTGACTAATCGTCATGTAAAGCACGGAACTGATATTTACATGCAAATCGGGGGCCTTTTGATTTGTGCAGTTTTGGTATTTTAGCACATGATTCACAGCTCTCAGAAGCAGCACACCCCTTAGGAGTGTGCATATTAAGTGAAGTACAGGTGATTCCACCGTCTTTTGTAAAGTGTGTATAACAGTACGGATTTAAGTAGAAACACTGACATTTAAAAATTGTGTATACAAAGGATACAAAACATAAAATGATTATGAACTCAATTTGCAAATGCACATGATAGTTAAACTGAGTACAACTGAAGTGTCAGTCTGGAAATGTGGAGTGTCAGACCCAGCTGGAAAAACCATCCCTGGGCTCTTCAGACACCATTTCTGTCCAAGACCCTTGCTGTCATGGCTACTGAAGATATTTCATGTCTTAAGATTTTATGTAGAGCACCTTTTTTAGGCTTTATTGTAATGGCATGTAATGAAGGCACTCATACCATCTAAATACCACCTGCCCATACAAAGCAGAAGAGGATCTTATGATCTGGGGGAAACCCTGACTCCATGGAAACTGAAGGACAATATTTTTAGTGACTTCACTGGAGCCAGGATTTTCTGTATCTTCAAATACTTTCACAGTAATTGGACCTGGAGCTGGAGATCAATATTAGCTGCTGATGGTATGGAGCTGTAGAATGCTATTTCCAATAATGGTTCTGATCAGAGACAAATCTCTCTCCCTCCTCTTCCAAATGAGACGTATAGGGAGGAACCTTTCCTCTTTTCAGAAACACTTCAAGAGAAACGAAAATGGTGAGTGTAGTCAGAGGCGCAGTCTTCACTAACTCTTCGGGCCAGAGCTCATAGTCTGCTCTGAAATCACACTGCTGTGAAAAAGACAGCCTCACCAGGTACGTGACTAATGGTGTAGCTGTCTGATACCCTCCTGGGTCTTTGCTGGGGAAGGGCAGTGTGGGTAGAATATCCTTGCAGTTTTGTCATTTCGAAGTATGAAAAAGGTCTTTTGAGGCCACAAGGGCAACTGCTGGCTTCCTGAGATTTGCACTGATTAAATCAATCCTGGGCTAGGGCCAGAAGGTGAGAGGGTGAGGAAGGATGAAAATTTGACTTCAGACCTTCACGTCTCTTTCTCCTGCAACCTCTTTATATCTCAGTTGAGCCAAGAGAATCTAGCAATGTGCTTATACAGGAGAGCTGGGTTAGATAAACCTTTTTTATTTGGAATTTTAAACTATAAAATATACCTTCAAAATACATCTGAAATATAAAAGGAGAACCCCTTTTCAAGCACAGAGCAATAACTATAAAGATATTCTGTATAATCATTCTGTAATTGTTCTCCATTTTTCCTAATGACTGCAATAGGAGTCAATCAGAGAAGTCATGTAGGCAGTACATGTGCATGACACAGCTACAGAAAATAAAACTTTAAGCTGAAGAAATTATTCTCTCTTGTGATACTTCAAGATTTACCTATTAACTGTTTGCCTGTGGTTTCAAAACTGACAAAAGCTATCTGAAATCGCACTAGGAAATCCTCTGAGTTCAGTCAAATCTCTGGTTTAGTCAGCTTCAGCTATCGCTGCCATCACCAGCTCATCTATAAATACATCTGTTTTCACAGCATATGCATTCTGAAATTTGCCCATTGCCTCCTCAGAAGCGCAGGGGTATTGTTTGCTATTAGACAAGCCCGGCTTGACCAAAGCCAACACAGACCCAGCCTAACATGCCAAGACCATCCCTTGTTGTTAGCTTTGATAGTCGCTGCTATCATTTGATAGTCCGCTTGTAGCCAGTCCAAGCTGGCAGTGTCAGCCCAAGCTGATTGGAGCTGCAGACATTTTTGCTGACTGGAGTCATGCTATCTTTGCCAGTTTGCTGGAATAGACACAGACACTGATTGGGTCATGCTGAAAACATTCCTGTCCTATGAAGCAAGTCTGTTTGTATTTTAGGTTTGCCAGGACGAATGAATTAAAAATCTTGGGCTCGACACAGTTTGCTGCTTAATAATGCCTGTGACAGCAGGATTTTTTCCTCCCTGAAGCATGACGGCATCGTAATCCCTCGTCACTGGCAAGGAGAGGAAGGAAAAGCAGAATTGTGGAGAAAAGCAGAAAAGGGTGATCTTTTGGGCCAGCAAAGCCTATGGGAAGTGCAGGTAGCAGCATGTTGCCCTGACAGCTGTCTCAGCTTCTCAGACCGTGTCAGTTTGTTGCTATGCAGCAGGTGCAGCCTTTTCTTTTATTGAAGCTTTACTCCATAAAGGCAACGACAAGCCAAGGCAGTGGCTGGCCCTGGATTATACAAGTGCAGACACTCCGCTAAGTGAGGTAAGGCAACAGGTGTGAAAACTGAACTAAATTGATAGAGCTATAACCGCACTTAATCTGAGTGCTGCCGCAGATTTTTTATGGAGAAACAGCAGCCAGTTCTATGGGCAATTGCCATGAAGAAGGGAGCTGCTCATTAAATCTCATTAAATTCCAGGTTGCCCACTCACCCTCATCTCTGTCTACAGAGATACTGTTCTTCATGCATGGAGAGAGCAGGTGGGGAATTGGGGGCTGTCGGTCGGCGTGTTTCCTTCATCACCTCATTTGCACACAGGCTGTTTCCATCCCTCTCTGTTCCCTTTGATGGCTTTTTTGTGAAGAAGAGCTTGAGGATTCCGCACAAAAAGGGAGTGAAGAGATAAATGCAATATAGCAAAAATGGATAGCAGGGTAATTGCTGGGTATAAAGATGAGATTTCTTTTTGTGGATTGGAATAAAATGAAAACACTCTTTTGTGTTATGATAGAACTCACCATTGCTTATTGAAGTGGTATTGATTTTTGCCCTCACATAGTAGGTCGTTAAAAAGGATAATTTAAAGATGTCGCAGACCACAGAGTATGTAACTGGGAAAAGAGAACAGATTTACTCCTAGCAATATTGTTATGGCAACCTGAAAACCTCTAGCCAAATGCATCATTCTAATTGCTTAGGCTATGATATGAAATGTTAAGTATACTCTTCTGTGGAAGACCACTTGAGATAGTAAGCAGATGTCAGGGGAGCGTGTAACCACCAACACAGAGTGATGAACAGCCTTGTTTCAAGGACGGTCTCCTCACTTAAAATCTTTTCTTTTTTTTTTTTTTTTTTTTCCTGCTTTACCTTGTATTGGGGGTTATGGAAGGGGAATAGGATAAAGAATTTGGGATTAGTAGTTCTGTCGTTTTTTTGAAAACAATGAGATGTCTCAGGTGTTTCTTATACAGTAAGGGTCTGGGGAAAAAAGAGATCAATAATGCTCAGACAATAAAAGTTATTTAGTCTAATGCAACACATGTCAGAATAGAATATTTCAGTTGACTCCAGGGATCTTTTCCTGAGTCCAAAAACATACACTGTGGCAGTTTAGTTGACTTTTCTTTGCCTCTGCCCAATAGATGTCACTTCAGTTTTTGTTTGTCTTGATTATTAGTAATGGGAGATAAAGAACAATCCCTGATATCCTTCATGTATTAGTAGAAAGAGACATTCTCAGCTCCAAGTAAGATTTATTCAAAGTAAAGATTTTAGAATACTTGTTATTTTAAGAAAAGATTATGCACTTCAAATAACAATTTATTGTGTAGCATTGCTACAGAGTAACTGTATCACTCTGCTAGCTAAATATTAAGACACACAAAGCAAATAAAAAAGAAATGCTGAAATTAATGGGCCAAATGCAAATTTGATACTCTTCCACTGATTGCAAGGCAGTGATGCCGAGGAAGTGTTTGATACATATGTGCATCACCAAAGAAGACTATCATCCTGAAATATTATTCTGTTCTATTGACTTTCAGAGACTACCATACAATTAAGTGTAAATTCAAATGAGTTGTTGGGATTTCCATACAATACAATAGCTACTTTACTGAAAAACCACAAGACTGTTGGCTTAGGAAACTGGCTTTTCTTTTCACTAGCTAAATACTGTGCTGTCTACTGACATGTGGTACAACTTTCAGTAAATTCATTGTATATTCCTGAAGAATTTGGTTTCTAATTGACTGAGGAGTTTTCATGGTAATTTAAAAGTTCCTCTCATAGTTGTCCACATACTTGGTATGGATACAACGTACTCTGGATAGCATAGTCTTCAGTCCTAAAATAATTTCTTTATGGGCAGATCTTTTGCATGCATGAAGTCCCTCTGACTTCATGTTCTCCACACATGGAGCTAATCAGCTTAATATCTGTGCATTTTAGTAGCTTTGTGTTAGGTATACAGGGAGATTAAGTTTGCATTCATCTATTTAATAGAGTTTAAACAAAACTGTTCATTCAAAAAGTTAAATGTACATAGTAAAGCTCCCAGTACAAATCTGAGTGTTCATAAATGCTTTAATTATACCGTTGCAGATCAGTTGTAGCTAATTCTTTTGTTGCTCAACAATTGTTTAGTGCCCTGCTTGAAATGAACTAGCAGTTTTCTTAATGGACAGGGTTTCATCTCAGTAAAACCACTTTTTGGAGTTGGTGGTCTCAGAAGAAAGACCGAGGACTGAATAAGGTCCCAATTCGGGAGTCAAACCCATGCAGACAGACCCCTACACCTGCACAGAGTTCCACTGAAGAATCACCACCAAGGTTTGGAGACCCAGTAACTTTCTGACCATTAAGTGTGTGACTATCAGCCAGAGTTTGACTGGGGGAGTATGGGTGGAAGGTAGGAGGATGGGTCCCTCCTCATTGACACCATGTGGAGTGGTGTGCACATTTCCAATCACATGGCAGGCTTGGGGTCATGTTACTCTCATCTCCCCACCCCTTCTTCCTTCTTCACCTTCAGAACCAGGCAGCATTGCCACGAGTCAAGGCTCGCTGAAGGGGCAATGGCGGGGAGCAAGCAGGTGAGGAGAGGGGACGCTTCCTTTGCCATCGTTCTTTCTAATCTGTAAATAGCAAAAGAAAGGCAGCCTCTGCACTGAATTTCACTTAAATCCTTTTTAAATGGAAAAGTGAAATGGCACTCCCTTGACTTTGATTCTAAACGTTGCTTAGCTAGAATGAGAAAGGTAGTTGTGAGTGCATGGAAAGCATTAACACTCATTTGTTGAATGGTGTCACGTGCTCTGTAATAAATATATTGTTTGTATTATTGCAGCTGGAACAAACAAGTAAAAGCATTGACTCAAGTGCCCACATGATCACCACCGCCAGGGTACCTGCTGATAAGCCAGTACGAATTGCCTTCAGCCTGAATGACTCCCCAGGTACAGTTTAATTTATGGAGTAAACCACAAAGAAATAATTGCTTTTAAATTTTATATGTTCTTACCAATGTCTACAGTATCAAATGAAGCCCAGTATTATGGGTGGATTTTTTTCCTGAGTGATAGCATGTGATCAGTTTTCATGTCTGATAACTTTTAATTCCATTAACAATTTCATTAGACTAAAACCATTAGACTGACAGTTTAGATATTAGCTTTCTTTCAGTGATTTGTGGAATATACTTAGGACTTCATTTACCTGCATATGCAGTATGTCTGATTTTAAGGAATTTTAAATCAAGAAAAGTAAAAGGACAGATTGTACTGAGGATGAGGCTAGAGCAGGAAGAGAGTTTCCCTTTATCAGGAAGGTTGGAAAGTGCTGCACGTGCCCAGCTTGGTGAAATTTTTCAGGAAACGGATGCCCCACATGGCATATTCCCTGAGAAAGCAGCATAAGTTTCATTCATGTTTATCCTGTCAGCTAGTGCTGATTAAGCATTAATTTCCCCAAACATACCCTGTATATACATGGACCCTTTGGAATACATTAATATTATTAGTTTGCACCTTAAATATTAATAAGGTCTAGAGATCTGTTGTCAAACAGTAAAAGTCAGAATGAAATAGAGTAAATCAGAAGCTGGGAATCATCCCCAAAAAAGTTGTCTGTGCTCTTGCTAAAGGTGAGTGCCTGAAATCAGGGTTGAGATGTGTTTATGGCACGAAATATAAGCATCTCTGATAATGATAACTGAAACCCACTGCTGATGAGTGCTTTATGGGATGGTGTGCATTGTAGGATAATGTGTGAGGCCGCTTCCTGAGCTTTGTGTAAACAGTCTCAGCTTGAATACAGTTTTCTCATTTTAAAAATATTTTAGAATATACATTATCTTTTCTAGTTAATTGTTGTGTAATACTAATTTGCAGCTACATGCCTGAAATAGAATCTTATTCCCTAAGCAAGGGAATTTCAAAACAAACATCTTCATATATTATTGCACATAACTTACAGCTCATAAAGATAAGTGACAGAGAAAATTGGGACAAGGAATATAAAGAAGTACATGTGGCTATCTATGTGCCCTTTTTTCATAAATTAAAATAATCCGGTAATTACTTTTTTATTACAGAAAGTAATAAGGAATCATTCTCATCTTTCAAGATACAGTAACATGATACAATTCTTACAGGAATTATGGCAAAGATAGGTCTTGAAGAGAGATGTAAAAGAAAGAGGAGTGTTCTTACAAATTATGGAAAAAGAATGCTTATGTGAGACACTGAAAACAAGTCAGGGAAAGCTGAGACCATGGGAAAATCAAAGAGGGTAGAGTAGTTTGTGACAAGAGACGGCAGTAGGAAATGACAAGGTTGTGAATAGCTTGGAAGAAGAGGACATGAAAGGCAGGAAGCCTAGCTTCCTTAACATTGCATCATATTTTATTTTTTACTTTTCTATCCTGCTAGTAATTCCAGCCTCTCTTGTAACATTTAGAGAAATAAACTCAATTACAGAAAGGTAATCTTCTTCTGCTACATTTTGTTGAACTTTTCCATAATTTTGCGTCCTTTACTGTATATATGCAAGTGTTCCTGCAGTATGCAATCCAGAATCTCTGTGAGTACTAATAATAAAACTAAATAGCAACCAATAACGTGAGTGCCATGTTCTCCTCTGCATCACATCCCCTTGGGGGCTACCAGGAGGTCTAAACCAGTACACTGTTTTACCATGTTACAAGAATTCTGCTCCTGCTCTTTGTGGTAAGCCTGAACATGGTTATTATATTTGATATATTTAAAGAAGGCAAATGAAATAAACTTATATCAGGTTTGAAAATTTCCAGCAAACCATAGTTGAATTGAGAGAGTACAAATAAGTATTTAACACTTTTTTTTTAAGATGATCTATAAAAACATTTAACAGATAGACCTTTAGGTATTCCATACTTGGCTACTTTTTTTTTTTTTATCCTTATTTTTTTGTATTTCTTTAATTTTTTTTTTCCTCCTTGACAAGGATATTTGTTTTCAGTTCAAAGAGGAGTTACCTGCTGTAAGCATGATAGTAAAGCATCAGGTGAGGCTCATGCACTGCTAGAATATATATAAAAGGTTCTTCACCAGGGCTAAGTGGTAAAGCAATTTGTTTGATTTAAGCCTTTCCTTAAATTTTACTTCACTTGAAGGTCACAGTAGTGACAGATTTCACCCAGAAAGGCAGCATTCTCCTTCCGGGGGCTGTACAACTGCTTACCAGGAGGAACTGGCAGCACAACCAGATATAAAAAGGGGAAATGGAATGTTTCTTGTGGGTGGTGATTATCTCACTGGCTAGGATTGTAACCAAGCACTGGGTGTGAGGAGCAGCGAAAGGAGAAACTGCTCTCAACTCATGAGAAGAGATTACTTTGTGTTAACTGACCTACAAGACTGGAGCTGACTAATCTTGGGCGTACAAGAAATAATTTAATTGTGTTATATTATTTGTAAGTCAACACATGATGGCTGAAATCCTGGCCAGCTTTGTGCAGTAGTTTTAATGTGAAAGTAGGCTAACCAGTTCCTTAAAAGTCTCAGAGCAGCCCATCAGCGGGTGCTATATCAGAAGACAGTTTTATTGTGTATCTCTTATTCCTGTATATATAGATATCTATGTTTGGCTCTTTTACTCAAGTGTACTAAGCTGGCAGCAAACACAGGTTTCCCAGGGTGTGTCTGCACACTGTCTTGCACCGGTTTGACTTAAAGTACCATTTTAAATTAATGAATTTGTAACATACTGTTTCAGACTATCTTATATCACTTGGAAACTAATGCAAGTTAAACTGAACGTGGTGTTCCAAAATTTAAATAAGTGTTCCCAAATAGAAAGTTTGTTGTAGTTTATCAACATCAATTTAATTAAACCAATGAAATGCAATATGTCCCACTTTATATCGCACTTATTTACTGAACACGGTAAGATAAAATGATTATAACAAGAACATTATTAAATTTAGACAAGTGGATTTGTTTTGTGTTACGGTTCTAAGGGAAGATTTATAGATAAACATCTCTTCACCTTCCCTTCTAGAACAAAAGCTCGAATCTCACAGAAAAGTTCTGCTAGTGACATGTGGTGATAAATGACTGGGTTTGAAATTATTGGTAATTTCTTTTGTTTGAAATTAGTCTACCTCTGATAGCACTCTCCAGAAAAATCACTGGTAACAAAGGCAAAGCATACATCTTCTAATTAAACTGACAGACAGTGGAGCAGTGTAATATTTTTGCAAGCATAGCAAATGACTTATTTTACTCTTCTTTATACCTTTGTTATCCTAGTGACCAGGAATAATTTTTTGCCTTTATAGTTGATCATGCAAGATCCTTTTCCAATGGTTACTTCTTCAACAGGAACCTTCAAATCCCTACTCCATCCTAATTTTTCTTGTAATGGCAACAGAAGCTTTCCAGCAGATAATGTATTGCTTGAAAACCAGTGGGGATTGATAAAATATATGGCTAACATTTACAAAGCTAGTTTCCTGAAACTACACCCAGACTACAAGTAAGTGGCTTGATCTTTGGGAAATGAGACAGGAACTTAAGTGGGATACCCTCAAAGGGATAGTGGCATCAGAGGGTGCTAAGCTTAGGTGAAGGTATATGGAGGAGGAGGGGTTTGATCTTATCTTTTCTATTACGGGCTGTTTCTATTTTTTGAGAGGTCCACAACTCTTATTATTGAGCAAGGCTTCATAGCCTATTCCTGGGTCAGGCAGTGACCATTCCCCATTATTTTACGAGTGAGGTAACTGTGAGGTTGCATAAGGTCATGTCAGGCAGGGCTGTGAATAGAAGCCGGGGTACTTCACGCAGCAGTGCCAAGTCGCAGTCACTTAGCCACACAGCCTTCCAGGACGAATCCGATGAGTCTATGCTTGTCTGTCAGTAACCAGGGCCGGAGCTGCTGGATCTCACTGCCCTCCTAGGGCCAAGGCTGGACCCCGATGCACAGATTGCCAGTGTTGTCCCACTGGGAGCTGCGGTGCTTGCAGCTGAGTTAGAGCACTTTCCCTGTGTAAGAGCTGATCCACTTACAGGATAACGGCCTACTTACGTTGCTGGTTTAATGCTTTAATTTAGGAGGAAGAGATCTGAATACACTTGCCCACGCATGTAGGAGAAAAAAATAGTACCTGATTGTATAATTAAAGACTGGATCATAACTCAGTTACTCAAGGAAGCAGAGCTGTGATTGGCATTTCCTAAATTTTGAATGCTTGATTTAGCAACCTTAATGTGCTTTCAACACATTTAAATTTTTATGTTCTATTTCTGTCTGTCTTTGTGAAGATCCTAGAGAAACTGTATTTTGCAAGTTTATACTGCAGGTAAATCAGATGTTGTTCTTAAAGTATTTATGCATTAGCTATTGCCCATAGCCTACAGTTCAGCTTAATGAAGCAGCCATATAGGAGGAGACTGGTGTGTTGCACTTCATTGTACCAGACACTGTGTTAGTCAGACAGCAAAGTGTGAGGGATTTTGCTTGTTTGTCTACATGATGAAGGTCTGGGCTATTGGAATCTCCAGAAGGCCAGAACATGATTAAATAAGTGAAGCATTCCAGAAAGCATGATTCGTTCTCAAATGTGCAACATTAGCCTATGTCAGGGGACCGAATGCATCAGGACACACTGATAAGTAGTAAGCCTTTTCTTATGAAGGCAAGCAGTCTGAATACAGTTCAGCCTTCTAAATCAGATAGCTTGTGTGGATCTCTGTACCAGAGATTAGAAGCCCGTCTCACATTTGCATTAATAGGTGCTACCATCAGAGAGGCAAGTGCTCACCTGGACAGTGAAGGATGAGCATCTTAGCATCGCTTCCCTTACACAAAGCTGCCCATCACGCTGTTTCAGCACAAAGGTGCGTTGGCTGGGCAGCATGCTTAGGGAACTTGTTCTTTCATTATGTTGTTAGTTTTGCTGTAGGAATGGTCAGAGAGCTGGCTCTGACATAGAAGGGTACTTTGTCTCAGCCCAATTGATGGAAAGCAAAAGAAGGAAGTGATTTCCCTGCAGACCCTCCCTTGGATGCTCTCTATTATAATGACAGTTTTCAGCAACAAGCAAAGTGAATGTATGAACCTGATGAAAAACATGGAAGTCAAACTATTCCACCATACATATGAACCAAGTCTCTGGTTGAAAAAACATCAGTTGTATGTGCGGAGAATTCATCTTGTAATCAGAATACAGGTCTTTACCTTTAGTGTGCTTTTAAATATAGACCTTAAAAATTAGTTTCAGGATCTATGAGAAATCAGGATGTGCTACTCATTTAGAAATCATGCAACAAATACTTTAACTAAGGTGCCTATAATGAAGTCCCAGATCTGACTCTCATATCACGGGTTAGTGCTGTTGAGTTTGCTGGGATGGCCGTAACATTCACATGTATGTTTTTCCTCCTTTCTTGTTTTCTTTTGACCAGAATCTTGACTCATTTTCAGGTGCAGCAAGTTGAAGCCTGTGATTTTTTGTGTTTTTACTTTTACACAAAATGTGTTTTCAACAACCAGCTTGAATTATAGATCCTTTTTTCTTTACGAGCAACAGTGTAGGGAGCAGTAAAACAGTGACCAGAGAGGTGAGATGTTGTTTGTATCTGGTGAAGAATCAGCCTAGTTATATTCAGGGTTTTCTGGTACAGAAAAAAACACTAATTGTATTATAAAGGGGGTCTTTGATTATATCAGTGATTCCTTATAACAATCTAGGCACTCATGAAATATTGATGATAAATTGAGAAAAGGAGAAAAATTTCTTTCTGAATTCTATTGTCTAGTTAAGGAGATATAGAATAGAAAAGAACAAATATAGACGGATAAGGAGATAGTTGTGAGAGTGTTCTGATCTTCAGAATATTTTCTTTGACATTTCAGACATTTTCAGTGTTTCTGATTTTCTGTTATAGATTTTTAAGGCTAGAAGGCAATGTGATTTTGTCTATCTCCTGCGTAACACCCAGTATTCAAGCTTGTAAGGGCAATAGTGATTCTTCTGGAAGAAAGTTTGTATCTTTCCTCTTGTCTTCATGAAAACATCCTCAAAAAGGTTTTAGTAGGTGAATGACTGTTGTCATTTGCTTCTCCCTTGTGTGTAATCTAAAGGTGTTTATTTTTTACCAAGCCAGTTTTGTTGTTATTGTTGTGGTTGTTACTTTGACAACAGTGAAATACAGACTGACCTGATGCAGTAACTTATGTCACTGGAAGCTGTGGGGAAAGTTTTTTGTTGTTCTTTTTGTGGAAAACAAGATTGCAGTTAGCTGTGAAGATTTCCATTAATTTTTGTAAACTAAATACTTCAGCTGAAAATTTCAGAGGAGCCTAAGAGAACTGGGAACTCCAAAAAATTTCAAACCACTGAAGTGCCCAACTTTTCTTGATGATGTTTTGTGCATCAGATGATGATTTAAACAAGTCTTAAACTAGCCTAACTAAAAAAAACCCTAGCAGCTGTTCAATAGATGCTAGGGCAGGCCCATTATAAAATGTACTATGGTATGCCATAATGGTTAGGATACCAATATGTTCTATTTTTAGTACCATTGACTCAGTCACTTGAGTTCAAAAAATAAGCAGGGAACATCTGTTTATTGAAAGGATTTCCTCTGTAGTAATTTCCCTCTATATTCCATCCTTTTTAAAGTATTTCCAAAGTTTTTTGACTGGTTCTTTTCTGAAGAAAATCCAATATATTTTCTAATATTCTGACACTGAATTAATTTTGTTTTCTTATTAATATCTGATGCAGTGAAAAATTACTGGCTGATGTTTCTTTAAAATTATTTGGGTTGCCTTTGCTTCATTTTTTTTAAGTTAAAAATGTTCAAGGTCCCTCCTTAATGCTACTGTACCAAAGATTGTAGTGCTGGAATTGTCAAAACAAATAGCAGCTTAACTGCTATCCATGACTCTGGTCCAATATCTCTGTCAGAATATTTAACAGCTATTCAGCCAAATATTTGTAGAGCAGCTGTACCGCTAGTCGAACTGAGTCCTATTCCGTCCTTCCTTTTAGCCTTGTCATATGATTCATCTTTCTTCTTTTAGAATATTAGTCTATTTTTAAATATTGTACAAGAAAGCAACAGCAAACTAAAGGTAAACACTTGCATTTCAGTGTGATACAATTCTATACCATTAAAGCCATTTAAGTATTTTCCAGAATTGACACGTTTGAGACTTGGTGTGAAAAATGAAGATGGGGGGGTGGGGTGTGCAGGTATGACTTTTTGATAATACTAGCAAGACCCATACCCCCTGAAAATATAAAACTTCACTTTGTTTCCTGAGGAAGTTCAAAAGCTTTTGCTTTTGCCCTCTGTATCACTGTTTTTTTTTCTCTTCTCTTGGCACCCCTTCCTACAGGTTCCCAGCTCTAGCTGTGTTAGTTAAAGTCTCTGACCATATGTTAGCCAGCTTGTTTGTTCTTCATAGGATAAGGTGACTTGTTTTACTTTTTCCCCCTAACATACTTTGCTGTATCACCACTGAGAGCAGGATAAAGCAGTAATGAATACATGACAAATAGTTTAAATCCTAGTCTGTACTCTTTAAGAATATTCAGAATCCTGCTTTGATACATGGTCCTCTTAATCTTGTTGGGGTTTTGTTGTAGTGTACAAGTCTGCCAGCATAGAGCAGGTTGCAGGATCTGACCTATGTTAGCAATTTTCTCCCGAGAGAGCCATCCTCGTTTAACTTTGACACATTACAAATAACCGACTCTCTAAGCTAGCTAATAGTAACCTTCTCTTCACCTCCCGTAACCTGTAGTAAGATGCATAAACAGTCATCACAATCCAATGCAAAACTGATAGTGTGAAAGTCACTGAGAAAGAAATATTGCAGTGGCTAGCTGTGACGCTACCAAGTATGATTCATACTTCTGATCTCAGTCCAGCTACTAGTGGGCAGGTGTCCACATCACAACACTGACGTAACTGGCACAGTCTGTCCCACCTTTGCTGGAAGCCTGTACTAAAAATAAAGAAATAAATAAAAACACAGTTTAGCTTGTTGTCATAAACAAACTCTCGCCCATAAGGATTGTTATTTGCAGGTTAGAGTAAAGACGTTTCTTTGCAGTATGGAGAAATTTGTGGTGCCTTCCCCATTCTAATCCCACCCGTGTAAGTAACAGTCTTCTAGTTCCAGTGTTGCCAGGCTGGTTTGTGTGTTCTTGTGGTTGCCTCTGGGTGGTGGGAGAAAAGGTTTCTGTGATTGTTGGTTTAGCCCTTCTAAATCACTGTATTGTGATGGGGAGGATATCTTTCCCTTCATTCAAGTAATGAACATTTTGGTGGTTAAGATGCTGTCCTTGGGAGGTATTTTACTTTCCAGTGTAATGGATTGGTTTTATTAAATTATAACATGTTCTACTGGGCTAATTGGCTTTGTTTTGTTTCTTAATCACTGCAATACAATACAAGCTTTATGTCTTTCCAGCACCTAGACATTTCCTTATTGCCAAACCACTAGTATTTTCAAGGGGTCTATTAAGGTATCTCAAGTGTAGCAAGATAAGAAGATGCGGAGGTGTTTGCAACATCCCAGTATTATTCTGAATATATGCAATGCAGAACTATGTTAAACAGATCATTTGGAATGCCCGTTTTGGTGGACATTGACTTTTAACATCATGTTTACCTTTTAGATGATGCTTCCTCTGAAAATTTCCCTTTGGCATTTCCAGAACTAGATCAGCAGCTGCAGGTAAACTTTTTTTTTTTTTTTTTTTTTTTTACTAGAGTTCTACTTCACATTCACTATATTTGTTAGGATAAAAAAAACTCTGTTACACTAAGATGAGTGTTTTCAGTGGTGATTCTTTAACCCATTAACGTTTGGTAAGGCTGTATATTTCCATAGAGGAAAACACTGTCTTTTCAAGAACTTCAGAAAAATTGATTTGACATTTTTAATCCAATTTATTCCCATTTTTAATCCAATCAGGGAAATTACCGTTTTAATAATCTCACCTGCTTTTTAATTTTTTTTTTATAATTCCTGTGCAAAACACAGCCCATGCTGCTGCACTGCAATGAAGAGTTCTTGTGGCTTTGATGGGAGAAGGAATGAGCCAGGTATTATATTCTCATGCCTACAAGCTGTGCTAAAACCAGTATGATCAGCTTTCTCTGAAGCACTCCAAGAGAACACAAAGGTGTATTTTGTAGTGTCATTTTATCTCTAATCTTGGGTAACTAAAGCGAACCATCGGGACTGATGAGATCCTCCTCAGAGTTACTCTGGTTCATGCTGCAACCCTAACCGTTGCCCTAGCAGGTGTCTGCAGGCAGCACAGGATGAAAGTGGTGAATCCTTTTGTGAGCAGCCCGATTTGTCAGCGTAGCACAGCCCGACAGACTGGACAATCAGACAGCAGTTGATGGCAACTCCGTGGTTCAGCAGGCACAGAGCCAGTTCTGTATCCAGGGATTATTTCCCTTTCCTCTGTGGCGGTTCTGGAGTGTTTGTTGGCTTTTGTAAACTACTTCAGATCATCTGTTTCCCAGGAGCATTTAGACTTCCTCTGATATTTCAATATGAAGGCAGTTGTTTCCTGAGTGTAAATTGAGAAAGGCATTAGCAGACCGTGTTGTCCAATGATGTCATCCTTCCTGTCCCTATCAACTAGTGAGACAACACTGGAGGGCTGCTGACTTAAAGGACTGACTATTCTGTACTGCTGCTCCCCTCAGAAGGATGACTGAGGAAGGAATGGAGGATGACGGAGGCTCTTCTTGCTCTACCCCTCTAATCCTGAGAATAGGGGCAGGTTCCTTAGGCATAACTAGGAAAGATTAAAGGAACGAGTAGCAACCTAAGATTTAGGGTGAAAGGAACACGGTAGTATGTTGGCCTCTCTATTCCACTGATCTTCCAGTGCAGCAAAGATGATTGATCTTTTTTTCCCTCAGAAGAATTTGAGAAAAGTTATATTGTTTTGTGGCTGAAGCACTGAATTGAAAGTAAAGAACCTGCATTCTGTTTCCAACTCTGTCAATGACACAGTGTATGATCCTGGAGGAGTTGTTTCATCCCTCTTCTCATCTCTGAAATGAGGTTAATAATTTTTACCTTTTTTATTAAAGAGCATCGAGATTAGTGGGTGAAGGCTGCTCTAAAAGAGCAAACTATGATTACCATTACTGCTGTTGGTACATAAAAACAAAATTACTAGAGTTAGATGTATGTACTTTACAGGCCAAGTGATCATTTTTTTTTATTAGGACTTTTATGACCCATTTCTGGAACGTATAATGTACTCTAAATGTGTAATTTCATGATAGACTGAAATTGCTCCTCTGGAAGCATTCAAATCTGCTGGATAAATAATACCCTTTCAGTAAAAGTTTTAAGTACACAATAGAGCAGTTCCACTAAGTACACCCTCTTGGTCTGTTAAGTACCTGACATATTTTTGTCCGTAGAACCTTCCTTTATTCTCATGATCTCAATATGATAACAAATTCAAAGAAACAATCAAAGGCTTTGATTCAGATAATGTTATTTTAATTATCCTTCAGAAACTTTTTCTGGTAATATTGAGGTAGTTGAAAGGATAACTTACGAGGACTATCTGGCTGACTCAACCAGTCAGAAGTATAAAGTTAGTGGTAGTGCTTCATCCTTTAGCTTTTCAAGCTTATGTGCGTATTTATATTTAGATGTCTTTATGTTCAACCAAAGGCAGTTAAGTCAAGACAGGGTTCTGAGCTGATGCAGACGTAACTGCATTTAGCTTAGTGATGAAAACTTGGATTTCCTTGCTTTTGTCAGTCTGGATCACAGTTGAAAGGTATAACTATTTGATGTTATTAAGTTATGTTTATACCACTTTAAAATTTCAAACAAACAATAGCGGTAACCAAGTTATAATTTACCTAGTTACATTTTCTTATTAATTACTTTTTTAAATTGCTGTAGTCCAAACTGCTAAGGGTGTCTCAGCCCTGTATATCATGAGGTTGCAATTTGTGTTAATGCAGCCATACCAGCTTTGAAACGAGCAGCTCCTGTATTACAGCAGCAATTCACAACAGGGGCTTCACCAGGACCTGCGAAAGTACTGAATGGTGGTGTCCCTTGTCATTCCATCCATGCTTTTCTCTATCCCAAAGTTAGCTAGTATAAAGCAGCAGACGTGAAACGTCATGTAAATGAACCCTTTAATCAGCTGTGGTATAGCAGCCTGAAATGCTAGAATTTTTAAGAATGCTGGTACATATTTTCATAATAAAAATATCACATCTAGAGCTACAGGATTTTCATCACCATGCCATAAATACAGTCAAAAGCATTTGTCTTTTATTTAAAGAAGCAAACTATAAATGCAGAGTATGTGGCTATATAGTAATAGGCAATTTCTTTTTTTTTTTAAAAAGTCATCATTCCAGGATTCAAACATACGAAGGAAAATTTTGAAACTTGTTTTAAAAACAAACAACAAAAAAGGCCAAATTAGCTGATCTTCAGGTTGGATTTTGAAAGCAGCTTGAAAGCTATGTAAGTTCACTGAGTGACTTGGAAAATCAGAGCCTTAGAATTTTATGCATGCAGGCACCAGACCACAGCCTGAGTACCAAGCAATTTGCACCTCTGTTTTAGGCTTCAAGCCCTTCTCCTTCTATGTTAGGCCCTGGCAGACAACTTGGCTGTTTGAGCAGAATTACCTACTGTTCCCACTTTTCCTACCACAGTCCTACCATACCTACTCCCTGGGCAATGGTATCCGATGGCAGGGCAAAGTTCAATGCAGCCTCCCCCTGACAGGGCAATAAACCCTGCTGTCCAAGCACTGGTGCCAACTTTACAGAGGTAGAGCTAGGACTGACCGAAGAAAAGGTATTTCTAGGAGACTAACTGCAAATAGCTAATTCTCTATAAGGACTCCTACTAAGGACAGTCCCAGTTGAAAGTTACAGCTTCTTTCTGAAGAATAAAAATGATCAATCTAATGTTCTGATCTGCTAGCTAGGTTCAGACCAAAAATGTTGTCTTTTGCAAGAGGAAGCAATTTGTAAGAAAATAATATAAATTCTGTAACTCAAAATATTTGCTTTTGGTTTGTTTTTTTTTTTTTTTTTTCTTTTCTTTTTAATTTAAAAAATAAATTAATGTATCTTTAACCAGACACAAAAGCCCTACATATGATAACAGAGCAGTTTAAGCTATATGCAGGAAAATCCTGGTCTCTTTCACAGCTTTATTATTAAAAAAAATTACGAAGAAGTTCCTGATATGCTACCACTGAAACAAAGCTCATATTAATAAACTTCTTGCTTTCAATTCCTTTTGTTTGCAGTGTTGGAAATTATTTTCTTCCCACTGACGAGCAAGAGTTTGAGGATAAAGCACCTGCTTATTTGGGCTTCAGTGTCTTTCCCCCGCGCCCTGGTGTGGGCAGTGTGGTGGGTAGTGCAGCGAGGGTGGGCTTGCCACGTGTGTGGGTTTGTTGTTGGGAAACCTTAACCTTTTCCTTGTGGGAAAGTTGGGCTGGGCCTTGGGAGGCACTTCCTTGATTAGCTGCACAGTGGGTGGTGGCCCCTCCGACAGACACTCTACTACGGGTTACGTGCTATCTTTAGACACCTACATCAGCATCTAAGGCCTTGTTGTTTAGGTCACTGCATATGGAGGAAGGTATCTAGTGTTAAGTACCCGCATTACTGTGCCCTGTGTGCTGTCTGTCCTGTTCCAGCATTTCCTGTGACTCGCTCGGTTCATCTCCCTCTTCTCCATCAAAGTCCTTACTCCAGCTGGGAGTTTGATCCTGAAGAGGGAAGAACACAAGTCACATACGGATGGATGCACAGGGTGTTCTGTAACTCTTTATCATCTCTTCTCGTGAAATCATGAGCTTGAGAGAGGAATCTATGTCATTTTTTGTATTACAAATCTGTTGAGATCAATGGAATTAGATGACTGTAAAATGGCTGCAGCAGAGAAAAGGCTCCAACCATTCATAGTATCAGTTTGTTAAGTCAAGGGGTAGTTTTTCATGCTTTAGTGGGAAATATCTATACAAAAGAAGCAATGAAAATATTATGAAAGGGACAGTTTGTAGTATGTGATACCAGCATTTAGCAGAAACCATTTTTACTCTGGAACTTTCATAATGGAACTATTGATTCTACTGACTGCCAAGACTCATGTTAGACACAAAGAAATTACTTTAGAAAGTTTAAAAGTATACTGTGTTTTTAAAGGGCATGCTGTATTTTTAAAATATGTATTGAATTCCAAGAGAATTCCTAGAGTACTGTGGTACTCTATAATTAGATTTGATTGCCTATAAACTTCGTAAGTCTCCTGTAATGCTGCTGTGATAACTATGAGCTTAGATTATGTAAGACATGGACATTTACAAAGTCAGAGCATCATACTAAGGTCAGAAAAGAATGGAAAATCTGTCGGGAAAGGAGAGGAAAACTCTCAATTGCTCTCATCCAGTTGTCTTGAATTGTTTGTAAGAAAGAGAACTGCTTACTTTCACAGTAAAACTAGACTAGACTAGATATATCCTAGACTAGGTATCTGAAACTGGTTGAAGAGTTCCAGTTGCACAACAAAAAGTAGCTGCAATGAGCAGCTGTCACTTTTGCTTGGAATAATGTGGTTTCTTCCATCACAGAAGAGTATACAAGACCGTATAATGAACATGGGCCACATATAAAATACTGGCACAGAACTTTTTGCTATTCTAGAATAGTTTAGCTGAAAATTAGCAAATTTACAAAAAGTGAGACACAACTTTTTAATTGGACCAGTGCTAAAGACTGCCTTCTAGACAAGTCCACATTCTCAGCTGGCAAAACTGCATGATACAATTTTTTCTCTTTTCAGGAGACAGTTTTGAGGTTTTTTTCACAGTAGAACCAAAAAGTAAATGCAAACAAATGAAGGTGAATTACAAAATAAACTGGTTTAAAGTTTTTGAACACTTGGGTAACACTATCAATTATATAACTTTTGTGGATATGGAATGATGATATATGGCAAGGCAAACCACACTTTGTCATGTGAATGAAGCAAAAAAAAAAATTATCAAAAACTGTTATTTTGTGTCCCCTGGCAAAGATTTTAATTAGAACAGCTTCTTCAACCTGTCTTAAAATACAGGCAAAACTGCTCAAGCTCTTTCTATTTCTTCATGAACTGCCTTTGCATATCATCTTCCAGCATCTTTCATATCTGGATTCCAAGCAAAAATCTAAATAAACAGTGTAACTGCCTTGAAAAGGTATGCGTAAGATGTGCAGTTACAGAATAGCCTGTAACAAGATCTCTCAGTGCCTACCTGCTGGATTTTGTAGAAAGTTCATCAATGTCACAGTGAGTTATTCAATAAAATACAAGGGAAAATCGGACTTTGTTGAAAATCGGGCATAGAAAGCTGTAGCTTTTGTACTAGCTTTCTGAACAAAATCAGAGATGCTGTGTGCACATATTTTGCCAGCACAGGAAAATGAGTGTGGATGACACTGAAGCCTGAAATAAGCAGGATTAAAAGTAGCAACTGTTGCCATTAAATATAACTTTATTTGTCAGGGGTGTTTTCTGCTTATGTAGCAGGTATGCTTTTATATATATATTAATTTATGGACAGGCAAGATACTTCATGAAGTAACAAGTTTGGGCTGTCTTAAGGAGAAATTAAAGTATGGCTGTTGGCTTCTGGGTGAAAAAAAATATATACTGTGAATTGAAGTTTATTAAGGCCTGTTGTAGTTAGTCACCTGGGTAAAATAGCAAACTCTTATCAAAAAAGACAATATACAGACTTCATGGATGAAAAGTGCTTTCTACTGGGAATTCCAGTTCTTTTTCTCTGCCACAGGAATGCCATCAGGGTATCATCTGCAGCACTTCCCATGGCCTGGCCACAGGCATTCAACAAAGTCATTCCAGGTGGAACGGGGAGCAGGGCAAGACTGCTTGGATAAGCTAGGGAAAATGGAAATTTCATCTACGATGGCTTAGAGGAATGCAGTTTTACTGAGACATAGGTCTTGGAAAGTATATGAGGGCCCTCTGTAAGTACACCTCAGGAGTAAAACAGGTAGGACAAAGAACCACCATGTAAATGAAAGATAGTGCTGGCACAATAAAAGATTATACAAACCTGTCTTCAACAAAACCAAACTGGAAATGACAGAACTGCTCCTACTCCTTGGTGAGGCTCTGGTCCAGTCTTACAGCTGAGGCAGGGGACTCCAGATTTTCCAGGACAGAACTGAGCAAGCCTGTGAATTCCAGGATTTTCTTCTGACAACAGAGGACTGGACTCACTGATTTGGAGGTTCCTTCCATTCCCATTTTGATGAGTATGGGCTGGTCCAGTAACTGTTACTATTCTGTTATTGTTTTCTTTTCTGTGGGAATAGGTTAATACCGTAAATGTCTGCTAGCTAGTTGGACTTACTACCCCTTTGGAACAAGCAAGTTTTGCCTCCTGTTTCTGCATTAGTTTTTCAAGACTTTGCCCTGCCATCTTCTGAAAACACTTCTCTTGCTGTGAACAGATGTATCATTAATTCTTTGCACTCCTGTTTATGTCAAAAAGTAGGCTGTTAGACATAGATAAAATAATTCCTCTGTGCTTTTATGTTGGCTTGCATTTTCTGGTGGGCAGCAAAGAACTGACCAGGCTTGTATCTTTTCATTTGTCCTTGTGATTGCAGTAGAGGTGTTTGTTAAATAATGAATGCATAAGCCTGTTTCATATTCTACTGGCCAGAAATTACACATGGACACTGTAGGAACTATCACCAAAACCTTTCTTAGAAATTTCGAAATCAGAAAAGAGCAAACCAAAATGTCCAGTCATGTAGTCATAACAAAAAATAATCAAATTTACATTTTAAAGTAAGAATACACTCAAAATTTAAAAACCTCTCTTGATACAGTGCTTAATAGCATCAGACAAGATTGAAAAGAATTGTATGAACAGAATATCAGTAAACTGTATCTTTTGTTGTCAGTTTATTTTGAGTGATAAAATATCAATGTAAGAAAAAATGACACTGAAGAGGAAACAATGATAGGAAGGGGTTTGAAAGTCAGCAACTGGTTCTAAGTGGGAATTAGATACTAAGTCTCAGCATGACTAGATAATTTTTAGCTCTCTATATATATCTTTTGAGTGGGAAGCTGGAATATAGAAACTGAATGCTGCTTTAAGTTTTAAAGTGGTTTAAACCAGCTAGATTTGTGTAAACTAAGTTGGAAGCGAAAGCAAGGTTTTTTTTCTTTTTAGGTATCACTGTTTGGGGACTTTCCCCCGAGTACTGTTCAAAATTGTTTTATTGTGACGCATTTGTTGTTTGCTGATCTGTGGTAGATACCAGAGATGCTACTTTGGCTCACCCTTGCATTCTTGGATTAGAGCACTAAGACTTCTATATTCTGTCTTGTTAAATTTATACTTATTATTTGGGTGGCTATATGAATGGTGCTATTGCTCATCCACAATGAAATGCAATTAAAAGCCCTTTCCTAGGGACCAGAGTCATGAAGTAATGGACTGTCTTTTCCTTGGGTTCCCAGATTCTCAAGGCTCAGAGAGAATAAAACAAAGTGCTGTGAAATGGTTCTGCCACACCATTTTAACATTTAGAACATGGAAAACAATGTTTGTGTTTGTGTGTGTGTGTGTGTGTGTGTGTGAAAATTTCAGTGAGGAGCTACATACCGTCTAAAAAGTACTTGTAAGGTCCATACATTAGTTACATCTGTGCACTGGGGTAAATCTGAAGCCAATTTACCCTGCCTCCTGGATGAAAATATTTTTAATCTTTGTCTGTGAATATGTTTACTAAAATTTAAATTTCCAGTTAAATTTCCAGCTAAAACAAAGGTTTACAAGATCATAAATAGGCAAAGACTGAAGACTTGTGCTTTTCTTTTCCAAACGATGTCATCGAAGGAATATTATCCTACAGAGAAGAGTCAAAGTAGGACAACAAGAAATAAAAAATAATCTACTTATATTTTGAAAGGCAATTGGATGTTCTTTAACTGGACAGTAAAGGAACTATTTTAAGTGCTTCCTTTTGCTTCAAACAGGTGGCTGAAGCATGCTATTTGGAGTTCATTTACAGTCAATTGATTCATGGCTAATAACTTAAAAATACTACACTTCCTGAAAGTGTTATAGCCAAAATGAGACAGTCAAGCCTGAAGCCTGAATTAAGTTGCATTCTTTTTAAGGAACAAAAAACACTGACATTTAACTCAACTGTATTTTCAAGATCTTGTTTGAAATTCATATGATAAGTCCCACGACAGAGCGGTTTTATTTGTTTATTTATTACAGCAATGTGTTTATTTAGTACCTCCTGTGTGCACTGAAAAACAAATTAAAATCTTGCTGCAATAATGTCAGTATTTAGATTAGGAGGTACAGTGCTTTTGCCTTCACTGTGTCTTTTTTAACTGATTTTTTTTCTCTTTTAATTGCTGTAATCCTTCTCCTTTCAATCTCACCTGCACTTCCCATGGAAATTTAAAACACTTTGTAAATATAGCTGATTTAACTCTCATGACATTTCTGCTAAGTATATCCCATTCTTGTACAGGAAATAGAGACACAGAGAAAATGAGTATGATCTTCAGCAAACTACTTACAGCTTGAGCCACTGCTGGGATACAACCTCTGATGAAATGTTGGCTGCACTGGAGTCATCAGTATAACTCCTGTTGAGTCCAGCAGAATCAGCCCCAGTGTCCTAGTTCACGGTCCTGTCCCATTTAGTAATAAACTGGAATAAGCATTGCATTTATAAAAAAAAAAAAAAAAAAAAGTCTTTAGTCAATAGCTTTCCATGCCTTCTCTTCTCATCTTGCAGAATTGGAGAATAAGAGCTTGTCTGCACTCAAATAATCCTTCTTCTCAGTGCTGCAGTTTCTGCAGTAAAAACACACTCATGTATTTTATGGGTCTGACCAGTACATCAATTTTAACATTCTTATAACACTGTAGCTGAAAAAGAGGGAGGTAAGGGAGAAATCTTTCTTTGAACAATCCTTAGAGATACTTTCCAAAGTTGACAAGGAAAGTTCTGAAAATCCTTACAAGGTTTGAAGGTTTCTTCATATTTTCATGCAGGGAAGTGGGTTGTTCCCTTCCATGAGAGACCATTAAAGGATTATTTGTCCATATCCTGTAGTTAGGGGAGAAAAAAAAAATTCTTTAAGTAGTCTCACAGGAATTAAGATAAATATTCTATCTTTCAAAATATGTATTTTTTTCTAATATTTCATTCAAAAGCAGTATATATATATATTTTTTCTTCTTCTTTTTCTTAAAGCCACTGCCTCCTTGTCATGACTCTAAGGAATCTATGCAGGTGTACAAACAGCACTGCAAAATAGCAGAAGAGTACCATGAGGTCAAGAAAGAAATTGCTCTGCTGGAAGAAAGAAAGTGAGTAGCTTTCCCAAAGTATTTATGGTTGCATATTCTGTTTGTAAAATCCTGTTTTAAACATGAGGGTTTCACATGGAATTTTCTGACCTTATACCTCTGTCTGGTGGTCATGGTACAGCACAACAGTTAGGCCATTGGCCCATAGGATCAACTGGGGCCACTAAAGACACAGAGTTGTCATAGTTCTGCACCCTCAGTTGTACAGATGTCTCTTAAAACCTTAATTAACAGCCTCCAGATCACATAACAATCTAGTTCAGCTCCTGCAAGTCCCCTCTTTAGTTTTAGGGAAATTTTTTTCAATTTAACTTTACACGTTTTAATGAAGAACACAGCAGATCCTCAGTTAGGTTTAGAGTACTTGACAACACTAGTAATCATTTCTCTGTGAGGTGCATTGACTCTGTGTACATTGACATTTTAGGTGTTCATATCCAAAGTGCGTAAGCTGGAGACTTGTTTTCTTGTCTATGGCCTGTACTTATACCCCTGTGATCTTTGCATGACTATTAAATGGCAAAGTGCACTCCATGACTCTCAGTCACTTTTCACAAGAAACCTGAAAAAGAAATTAAGAGAGAGGGAAGAGGGTGAATAGTGAAAGTTTTTAACAGACAACCAACCCCAAGGAACAGTTACTGCTAAGTAAACTTTCTCTTTCATGCTTTTTCATTTTTATATTCATGACTTCAAGCAGCGTTGCCTTCCTCAGAGAGAGCTACCTCACTGTCAATCTCTGAGACTTCTCATGAAAATGAAGACCAGATCATAATTTTTCCAAATGCTGCTTGAACAGAAACATCTGTAATACAGCAGCAGGGGTTGAAAGAGCTCTGTTGCAGAGCGGGCTTTGAGTAGAAGGAGGACCACTCTATCTGTTTCACAGCAATCTTTGCACAGCTGAACGTGCAGTTCAGCCAACTTTGCATCCATGGGAGTCTCCAGCTGCAGAGGCAAGCTGGTGAGAGGGAAACTGCTGAAATCCTGTAGTCTTACAGGTAATATAGCCAAAGATCTCCTTGAATCAGGGTTGACGGCTACAGGCACAATATAGTTAGTTGTTGCCTGAAGTGTCGGAACTAGTTGAGGTTTCCCACTACAAATCTCCTTCCACTGTAGGACCTGCATGGCACTCAGTTGCTGACAGACTGGCACAAACATTGGAAAAGAAGTAAAAATAACAAGAAAAGATTAACACATTGTCCCAGTGTTTGCATTTGATTCATCATTGATTAAACTTGGCCAATCAAAAGTATTTTGTTTTTTAAAAATGATGTAGAAAAGATAATTAAATCAAATAATTTTGCAATAGTTTGCCAAATTTGATTGTCTAATATAAGTGTATTTAGCATCCAAGTGAATTAAGTGGAAACCATGTGAGTTTGTCTTCTCTGAAAATCCAAACAGAATATAAAATATTAAATGGTTAAGTGCTTAACTTTAGATGTGTAAGCTCAAAAGGTAGCCTTAGCTCATTTGGTTTTTACAGTCTACTGTACATCCCTGAATGAGTTATGCACATTTATGAAGTAAACTTGGAGCCCTTGAAAAGTAGACTCACATATAATATTTTGGCATTTACTAGAATGAAAAAAATGCCATTTTAATACACTTTTGCTTATTTATAGAGTCTGTGGTATTAGCTGAATTGGAAATATTTTGCTCATTAATGACAATGACAAATATATGCACAAAATTGTTTACCTGAGCTCAAAACTATCCTAATCAACCTCTGAGCCCAGAAGTCAGCCTCTCATCAGTGCTAATCCCAGATGAATTAAGGGGCTTCAGGCTGGCATTTTCCTTCATTCCTCCAGTGGATGTCAACAGTGGAACAATGTGAGGAAGCTTCCATACCATTCCATAGGTTCAGCTACCTTTGCTCAACCTGTTCTGTGGATAAAAGATTTCATGCCCCAGTAAACGTATGTTAAGAGTGGCTGAATAAGGCAGCAAATATAATTACATTATTGTGACTCATATGTGCATTCTAATTACATATCTGGCCTAGATATTCACATGCTGAGTAGCTGTGAAATGCCTGAACATGACAAATATCAGTGCAGCACCTTTCACCACCTTCCAGATCTCTTAATCTGAAAAAGTGGTCCTACAAACACTGGGATTAAAGATGCCTAATTTCCTATAGGTTAATGCACTGGGATTACTTGATTTTGAGGTTTTAAAAAGCTGCAAGTCCCAGCTGAAGCTTTTTTTCTTCAGATGGGAACTATTTATGGCTCCTCGTTCCAGGTAGATTCTCTATTTTGTAATGTTTTGGAGGAGGTCTCACAATGCTGTCTTTCCCTTTGGAATGTCTTTCCTTTCTGCAGCAGTCTGTTTCTATAAAACCTTCCAGAAACTAACTGAGACTTCTTCACTGCATGAAGTTTGGTTGAAATTGGAAGGTGGATTAAAAAGTTGTTAGGACACATATACCTTTACATACATGTAAGTATATACAGCCTGAACACATTAACCTTGATTTTTACATAAAACTAGACAGAAAGGGAGTATAAGTGTGGAGTTGAAGGAATAAGCAAGAAGTAGAAGAGTGCTTTGGTCCAGTGATCGCTGATTTACATCTAAAAATGTTCTCAACAGTTACAGTTTGAAAGTAAAAGGAAGTCTGTGGGGTAGCATATGCTGTATGAAGAGGAGAAGAGGGGATTACAATGGCTGGGGTGGTACACATGTTGTGTGACTGTTCCATTTTTAGAATGAAAGGATGCTTTGACTTTTCTAAAAAGTCTGATGAGGTGCACAGCTTTTAGCCTCAAAAGCAGTTATAATCAAATTGAAAAGATGGAGTTTGCAGCTTTCTGAAATTTTCCCCTGTTGTAGGTATCTATCTTTAACATTTAAATTTGAATGTATGAAAGGAAAGATTCACAACTGCCTAATACACCTGCTATCTATTGTCTATTTCTTTTAAATACTATTTTGATAAAATGGACAAAGATAGAGTTTCATCCCTTGTAATGGGAACAAATAATTTATGTAGTGTTTTTCAGTGTATACCTTTACTAAGGGCAACCAGAAGTGCTGTTGGACGGTGCCCCTGCCAGTTCTCCAAACTTCCTCTCCACATGTCAACTCAGCTGTGGAATTAAAAGGTCAAGTCTCACCTGGCAGTGTCTGCACCTGTGGTGCCCACTGGTAGTACACTGCACACAGAATACTGAAGATAATGATTGTCAGGAAAAGAGCAGAAGATGGATTGAGCAAATATTTTTGATTTTTTGGCTAGGAGGAAGAAGCAATGTTAACATGACATAAATGTCCATACAGGTACTGGAGCTTTTTAGTAAAATAAAAACATAGAATAGTATTCATTCTACTTTAAACAATTTTTGTTCCAACCTCCAAAGATCAGTGTAACCTTTTATACATAAAATAATACATGCAGGTGTATTTATAAAGGGGGCATCTTTAAGAAAGAGGAAGTTGAATAGCATTGTTTTAAAGAGTCAAAAACATTTACTCTTTTGCAACTTTTCAAAGGCTTTTAAGTCTGCTTAGCTGGACTTGTCTCCCACTGTAGTGTGAAGATCAAGTATGGCCAAAGTATAGAAAGGCAGCGGTGTAAAGTGACAAGGGTTGCTTCTTGTCAAGACAAGAACAGAGTATATTTGCCCCTTTTTCTTGTATGCAATGTAGATGGCAAGAGAATATGCTAGGCTCGGAGTGGGAGAGAATACAACTATTTCACAGGAAAATGGGAAATGTGAGAGAGAAAGGGAGGTTGCAGGTTCAAAAAAGGGAAGATGAAAGTGCAAAGCAAGTAAGGGGAAAAGTTACTCAGGAAAAAGACAAACAAAAAGAAGCAAGAAATTGAAAGAATTTAAAAGAATATTGGTTAGATTTTTTTGCTAATATAAATCATCCTAGCTTTGCTTGCTGTCTTCACTCAAACTCTTCCCCTTTATGCCAGCAATAGGTAGTACAAGGGACAAAATCACTCTGGAATGGGAGACACGATCAAAAAGAAAGAAAAGGGTGTGGAAGTGAGAACACACCACATTTAGGTCACAGAATGTAATTTAATTTATGTTCCAGAAACACACATGTATTTCCATAACAGATGTTTTTGGGTATCTAAGTTTGGGTGAAAGGGATGGGATAGCTGGTTATTTTGAGCACTTGTTATATTGCTATTACTAGATAATGACCCTGGATTATGTAGTTAAATATTAGAGTTGCCATGGTTGCTAGCTATATCTTATATTCTTAGCACTGGCTGGTTTTCTCTTTTTCCTCCCCCAGACGATTCCAATATAACTCTCCAAAAAATATCATTTGATCACCACCTGGTTTAAGATCACTCTTTTCTCTGCCATGGATATGATTTCTTTTCCTTCTTTTACACATATTACAGTAGACATACAGTGGAGATGTCTGCTTAATTTTGTGGGATCCTTACATATGCTTTAGCATGCTCTCATGACCATAGGCCTCTTTCTAAGGACCCAAGTACAGATGGTTTCTCCAGGTGCGCTATTTCTGGAGTGCCTTTCCCAACACTGTTGAGACAAGTAGTCTTTAGATTTTCAGGTACTGCAGAAAAGAACTGGTGTAAACTGTAAAGGCAACCTTTTATCTTAATAATTTTCCCATTCTAGATCTGATTTTTCATCATCTCACATGTATCCAAAATACATGTTACTTGCCAAATAGTGGAAATGACAGCTTCAGCTTTTCTAATACAAATAGAAACCTCAACTTGCCCGATTGCAGTGATGAATACTTACCAACCTTTTATGTGCTGGTATCCGAGACGTATTTAATTTACATTAAAACAGGCTGTCTCATTGTGTTAAAAATTTATTAGTAGTCTTTGAACACACAAGGTCAGTCTCTTCGGACAGCAATTACCTTACAGGGTCTCATGATTCCTCCTGATGTGAAAGCCATGTCAAATATGGGAAGAGTAAATGACCTTATGGCCACCAGAACACACAGACACATGTTAGCTGGGAAGAAATGTGTTGTACCACAGATGCATGGTTCCGTTCATAACGGGGAAAAGACAAGTCTCTCTTTGCACTGTGAAAGCTGTTTTCCTTGAGTCCAATCCATCTCCAAATACACACCTCCAGATAGATTTATCTGCTTTGTCTGTCACATTTCGTGGTATTTATTCATTGTGAATATTACTATAAAGGAATTCTGCTGTCTGCATGGTTGGTCCTAAAGGCCAGGACAAGAGAAATAATTTCCCTACGACCATGCTGGGGTTTTCTCCTGCTCTGGTATGGATTGTGGTTTATTGGTTTATGATGCAAATCGTCTTCCCTCCCCTACCGAACCCCTTCCCCAAAAAAGAACACTTAAACTATACATTACAGATTCTCTCAAATCTTCAAGTACCTCAGCACCATTTTAGAAAATACCTTTATCAATGCTGTTAGTATTTAAACTCAGGGTAACCATTAACAGAAAATACAGAATACACAGTGCTAGATCTATTTATTAAGCACCCATAACAAAGGCTAGATGGTGCAAGAGCTTAGTATGGTGTTCTTTAACCTCTGGAAGCTAAGTTCAAATCCTGGATTAGATCAGAAGCAAATGTTAGTTACTGTCCTCATCCTTTTGTGAGCTTCGTAAACCACACCATTCATAACATTTAGCAATTCCCTGGTACTCTAATTTTAGATCTCTGTGACAGGCTGGCAGTATTTGCCTGAAACATCACCCTACCCTGTAAACAGGTGTTGATCCTGATGGGAAGGGAATAAGTGGGTTCTGCTGACTCAGAAGCAGGCAATTTTACTACCTCAGTACAAGGAAACTGCTTTCTGCAAGAGAGGTCCTAGAGTGTGGACTACAGCAATGAGTATATTTTGATTTCAATGCATTTGTATTTTGTTTAATAGCAAAGCTAAATCCCAGGGGGGGAAAAAGTTATCTGTGCTTCTTGAGTATTACTGGAGAGCAGCACAAAAGCCATGCCTGCGCAGAGACTCATCAAATCAGGACTGACATTCATTTAATAGAGCTGTCTGAATTTGCACACTGTCTGTCTGTGCCACTCCTGGCTCAAGCCCAAATAGAGTAGCTAGTACCTTTCTTTTACACATACTCTAGAAGTCCCCATGGAAGAGGTTTACTTGCTTTTAAGATGCTGATTACCTATTAGTGTGTCCACTGCATCTCCCTGTAAGAACCTTGTAAGTGTAAGATAAGTAAGGAAGAATAATTCTGAATTAATTTGTTAGGAACTCTTCTGAGTCAACAGTCCATAATTTAAAGGAGCTTAATTTATTCCTCATTTCAGCATTGCACCAGTAGAATAACTGCAAAAAAGCATTTCTGAAACTCTCTTTTAGTCCTAAAAGACAAAAATCTTTAAGAGGAAGCCCTAAGAGACTGAAGTGATTGGAGCTGCTGGACTTGTAAAATCCCATTGTCCCTGTATGCATTTCTCATTCTCTAAAGCACACATGCAATTACTCCTTTGTGGCCTACAGTCCCATTAATAGGAGCTGCAGTACTGAACCGTCTAGCAAGATCAGTTCATCTTGACCAATTTGAAAATTGGTTGATCTAGCATGGCCGAAGCAAAGAGAAATTAATCTGTTAATGGCTTGCTGCTTTTAAAATTGTTTCAACCATACTGTGCCAAATGTTAATAGAATTCTGCTGAACAAAAATATGCTCTTGATCCATTCTCTTGAAGACCTGATTGAATATACCTTTCACCTGGTGAAAGGAAAAAGGCCTTGCTGCAGCATAGCTGCTAGGCATTACCTCAGTGGTATAAAAAAAAGCCAACATATTTAGCTGTGGGAACGTTTGCATGTAGTTCAACTTCTCGATGATGTAAAATTCCTGTAACGGCTTCTAGCTCTTCGCTTCTTCTTTTTTTTTTTTTTTTTTTTTTTTTGTATGGGAAACACAGTTGAGAGAAATGAGTGTGCCAGGGGTCTCTTCAAACTTGTGTCTCCTTGAACTGCAGTAACGGTGACTGTAAAAAGCTAAACCGTGGGCAAGCAGTGCTATCACTGAAAGCTGTAGTAAAGACAGAGGAAGATCAAACCGATTCTAAAAGAAGGCCAGATAGAAGTATTTGTCAAAACCTAGGTCCTTACAGTTTTGCTGCTGTAAGTGGTAGTTCTGCAGCTGTAAGTAATGTAAGTAATCTGCCAATACTGAAATGTTATCATTTCATGAATGCTCTGACCTGTGGCAATGGAATTACTGACCTGTAGGAATTTCCTGTCTGAAAGCACTGGTCTAGCTTGACAAGAGGGCTCCTTTAAAGGCTGAAAAACCTATCCACTTTGAAGGCTTTACATCTTCCCACTGATGATCTACAAGCATTGTTTTGACATGACTACAAAATAAAGTCACAGGGCTATGAACAGTTAAAGATTAACTAATCTCTGAGATAGCATGATCAAAAGAATGAAGAACCTTTTAGAAGAGACTTCCTCTAGCAGGGGTGAATAAATGATTTGACTTAAAGGGGAAAAAAAGCAGAGGCCAAGCTAGCCTGCTGGGTAACTAAGTGGAGAGTGATTAGATACCCTGTGAGTTACTCATGCCTCCAGTGTGTTTTGTTTTAAGACCTCTTTTATCTTAACTTGTGTTGAGGTAATTTCAGTTGATACTATATGGAGACTCCAGCTCCTGGCCAGCTCTGGGAATACAGACCACTGTGTGACTCCATCCAGAAAGAAGCAACAGCTCAAATCCTCCTGTGTCTGCTCTCAAAAAGACCAGGAGAGGTCAAGTTTGCAGCTCTATCACTCTTCGTCAGCAGCAGGGCTAAGGTCTGAGCATAAATGCATTATAGAAACAATATAGTTCATATTCATGTGCCTGGTGTTTACTAGAACCATTTTTCTTTGTAGGAGAGAAAAGGAAACCAGGAGTACTTCACAGAATTTACTGATAAAGCTAAGCAACTGAACAAAAAACCCCTCACTCTCTTTCATTTATGCTTGGTATTGAAAGAAAAAGAAATTGCTATTCTTCAGGCAAAATATTAGCATGCGATCTCCAAGAACTTGATTTTCCCCTGTGAACTGCATGTTGCATTCTTGCTGAAGTTAGAGATGCTTGGAGGTCCTCAGCATTTTGCAGGTTTGGTCACTGAACAGCAAACCTATCAGAGATTTTGGCAGTTTCCTCTTTTAAAGGGAAAAACAGGACTCTAACAAATTAATTTTCTAGGTCTTGCACGATCTCAAGTAATAATACCATGTTAACAACCTATAGGCCAGCTTTAACCTAACACATGACAACAAATTTTTGCATACTGCTATTTTTAATCTTTGTTTTTTTTTTTCATAATCATCAGAAAGGAGCTGATTGCCAGGCTGGAACAAGTGGAAAAAGAAAGCATGGATGCTGCTCAGCTGGCTAAGGAGTACGCAGAACTGACAGAGGAGAACCGAACACTGAAGCTGGCCCAGACGCAGTGTGTAGAGCAACTGGAAAAGCTCAGAATACAGTACCAAAAAAGACAGGGGTCCTCATAACTCTGAACTAGTTTATGTGAGGCAGTTAATACAGGATTGGTCCTGTGGTGGGAAGAGATTTAAAATAAATGTCTGTTTAATATGTTATATTACTTTACTACAGATACAGAGTATGTAGAAGTCTATATTTGATTTAATGCTTGCCAGTCAGTAGCTTAATATAATGGATATTTCATCCATTATATAATGGATATTTTATTTCAAGTAACATAATTGAAGTTAATCTATCCCCATTATATGTTCTAGTAGATCAGGTTTCTTTTCTAAACATATTTCTTCCAATTTAAGAAGATATGGACACACTAGAAAATGATATAAATAGTCTCTGTGTTGGGAATTTGGACCATACTAAGGCATACAACAGGGACAATGTTAATATATGGAATACATGTATGTTAATTTTAGTTTGGTGAAGATTTTTTTAATTATTTTCCTCATGCCTAAAGTGTTTGGAAGTTATCTTAAAAGAGAACTCCTCACTGATAAAAACTATTCTTCATTATACCACGTCAACTTTACATGGTTGTATAAAATCTGAGAAGTTGCACATTAAATATTGAAGTAACATAATTATTTTTTATTGGAGTGTATTGCCAGTAATCATTTTCAAGTTATGAAATTAAAAGGAAACAGATGACATCCAAATTTCCTTCTTAAAGCATAAAGAGAGCTTGAGTCTTTTTATTGTACTTTTTGGTGTGCAAGAAATGAAAAATTAATACGTGCATACTACCATCATAGCTTCAACTGAGAATATGTCAGTAAAAGTACTGTGAGGATACTTCGTTCTTATTTTCCGGTCAGTTTTGAAACATAAGTGGTTGTAAGTAGGGACAGGAGTTCCGTGATACACAAATAGCCTGGAAGTAAAATGTTAGTTTTACTTGCTCTCATTTTCCCTGTATTTTCCTAGATCAACTGAAAATTCTTTGTTATACTTCCATTTCTATCCATACAGTATTTTTTTCATTAAAAGCGGATATAGAAAAGCCATTTTATGCTCTGAATGTTCTTAAATCACCCTGTATTTTTAACTCTGCTTGACAGATGCAGCTTGTTACAACTTCATGAGGTTGGAATCCAACTTGATGTGTCATTAGGACTGAGATGTGTCTTAGTAATTGAAAACTATTAATTTAAGATTTCTGCCAGAACTTTAGCTTTTATTATTGTCACTAATCTATTATAAAAATGGGATTTTATGTTAATCAGAACAATTGCCGGCGAAGTCTTTTGGTACCAAAATGTTCCCCAGTCATTCTGGCGGCAAAGGGGACTCAAAAAAAAAATACAAGCTGCCGTGTACCTCTCTGTGCTGCCTACCTACAGTATTCCCTGCAGCGCAGGCGTGAAAACGGGCTCCGCGTTACCAGAGGCGCCCGACGGTGCAGGGGGAGCGGGCGAGGAGGCAGCGGGCGAGGAGGGACACAGCCTTGTCCCCACTTCTCCTCCCGAGCCACCGGGGCAGGGGCTGCCTGGGCCTCCCGCACCGCTGGCTCCCTTACCCCGGCCACGGCAGAGACACGAGGGGAAATCCCCACGCCAGGCACGTGCTTTCTGCTGGGATGCTCTGCTGGCGGTGTAACACTGTATTTATTCATCTTTCATCGTTATCTGAGGGTCTGGTTTTCACTATATCTTGTGAAAGTTGAACAGAAAAAACCCATCATGAATAAAAGCCACTCGGGATGTCAAGACTGGGAATGCTGGAAAAGCACCGGATGGGTTTTACACTGATGGGAAACATACCGTGTACAGACTTCAGGGCTTTGCTTTGAGCACAGGACACTGCAGAATCTAGGATGTATTATTTTTGTCTCTATTTATGTGTTTTGAATACGAGGACTCTCATTTTCAAAATGAATTTGTCATTTTAGTTGGAGATTTTTCCACCTAGCTTTGAAAATGTCAGCCAGTCTGATGATTTCAGTGAATTCATGGAAAACTATACAAAGTACATAAAATTATTTCATTAACAGACTGGCTTTGGGTGCAGATGGATCAGACAGCAGAACGTTACTTACAATTAACAGTGTTCACCTTGAAATTTTCTGTTTAAATGTAGTCATTATGCTTCAGATGTCAGAATAATAACAGATCATACTCTCAGAGGAAAAACCTGAGGGACAGTCACAGTCATGTGGAGAAGAAAATCTGGACCTTATTTGTGATACACAGCGATTTGAGAGTAGCTAGGGAATATGGTTTTTCTAACCTATAAATACTGAACAATATGGAAATATTCAGGAAACAGTTTTACAGGTGTACAGGCACTGAATTCATGACATGGTCCATCTACCAGCGTGGATAAATACGGAACACTTAAAACATCCCAAACTAATTGAAGTCAGACATTTTTATTTAATCTGGAGTGTGGCTATTTACAATCGAATTTTCCTTCTACTTTCAGTTATAGTGAAAGTAAAAAATAACTGCTTTGTATCAATATATTTGACTGCCAGCATGGATGCTCATGTGCCTGAGAATAGTGACTCATAGAAATTGCATCGCAATCCAAATGAGTAAAACTCATATAGAAGTACCAAGGAATTAAAATCGAAGTAACTCGTGAAAATAAATTTTTAAAGATAAAATAGCAGAGGAAATGGGATTCAAAGACAGGAAGGTAGACAAATGGAATTTTCCAAAAATATTCATAGGCAAGTGAAATTAAAATGCAGAAAAAACAGAAAGTCATTCAAGTGTTACAGAGTAAAAATGGCTAGAACAGCCTTCTGAGAAGTAACTGCTGTATCTATCATCCATCTCTTGATTTTTTTATCAAAAGCATAATAATAATGATAAACTTTTTCATATTCAATAAATCTCCAATTTTGACATGCTGAATTTTTCTCTAGGTACTACTTCGAACTGCATAGCTCTACTGACTCAATAGCTGAAATTAAGCTTTTTAAGAAAACATTTGTTTGTCATATTTATGCTGTATTTTCCAAATAGCCAATATGATTTGTGTCCTTCTGGTATTTAAGGAGAGATCTTAAACTGGTCTTCTAGCTAGGTCCATTGTAGGCATAACACTGTAAAAAAGAGTTTTATGCCATTATTTCAAAGATGTTTTTACAGTGCATTTCACATACTTATAATATGTAATTATTACATGTGTAATTTCACAGTTAGAAGCCAGTTTCAGCCTTTGAGTTCAACCGTTAATGGAACATTCAATTTTCTAACTTCTGACTACAGCCTGTGACAACTTGCAGCTCAATTCAGCAAAACAACAGGGCAGTCTGAGGCTCTTGCTGGCAATTCACCAGTGGTCAGTAGGCAAGGAAAGACATGTGAAAGACTCAGATGACAAAAGGAATTGCTAAATGCATACAGGTACGCAGATACAGTCTGTTACACAGATAAAGCATATTTCTTGCTATTTTCCAGATTATTCAGGTTAGCAAAAGTAAGCATGCCACTCTGATGACAAATGCATTTTCTTCAGACCACTTAAGAAAACAGTGAAGTACATAGCTTTAAAAGAACAAGACCTGTGCTTTCCATTTCCTATTATTACTAACTTCCTTCCATCATAACAAATGCTGAACAAGCTCAATTTAAGTATTCCAGTTAACAAGGATATGACTCATGCAGTCTTGAAACAGCCAGAGGCTAGGGCGATTTTACACTTGAAAAGTCTGGAAGATAAGAACCTGCAGGTTTGGGTTTGGTGGCTTTTTTTTAATGTTTCCCTTTCCAGCATTATCTTTGTTTTGACTGGTTCTGTGACTTACTGATCTTTGGAAGTGTGTCACCTTCCCCCAGAGGCTTTATTGCCATCTAGGCCTTTTGTGAGCATTACACATTGTTCATAGCAGGTACAAATATGCAGGGGTGCTACCTGGAGGTGTCTCAGCCTTTCCTTGGGCTATGTGGCTGGGAAGCTCTGGCACATGCCTGTTTGCTGCTTGAACTCCAGTCACAGACCGGCTCACAGAAACGAGCTAGTCACAGTCTTTGTCATGGAGTCGCTTGGTGGGTTTCCCTACATAAAATTCTTTGCTTGTTCAACGCACAAGATGGAAGTGTATGGAGGAGCAGGAGAGACCTTGTTGTCTGGAGCCTTGCCCCCTTTCTTGTGGAGGGTGCAAGATGTGCAGGGATCAAAGAAGAGGATTGCAGGGAAGTTTGGTCCAGTGATGTAGCAGGAGAAGTGATGGCCCTAGCCAGCAGGATTGTGAGAAGAGTTGGCAAAACCTGGATGCTGGCATGACTTTTCTCTGCCATGCACATATTTCCACAGACCTACATGCACACCCACAGACCTGAGGGTCTTCTCCCTCCTGTTAGAGTGTCCTGGCCTATATATGCATGGGTAATGTGGTGATGTACATCCTTGGAAAACCCGTGATGAGACTATTAACTATCTTCTTGACAGGTCTGGAAGATGTGGCACAACGAAGGCCTAGGGCTATTACTGAACAAGTACCATAAAGCTGGCCCCTGCTGTCTGTCCTGCTGGGCTTCTCCAGGACAAGACTGGACACTGTGACTGCATGACTGTACCACAGTGCACATTAAGGAGGGAGGGAGGGTTAGCAAGGCGGAGCTGAATGGGCAGCCTTGACCTTACCCTTTATTCTACCGAGTCCCTAGGTTTTGCAGTGTTAAACTGGGAATTACTGAGATGGTCCTTCAGATGCACACCAAAACTGTGCAGCTGACAATTTAAATTCAAAGCAGCCAATTATTTTATAAGAAGGAAAAAAAATCTACCTTGCTTGGAACAGTGCCCATCACCTCTAGGTTTTCCAGTGCTCCTTACAAGACATGTTATGCGTTAGTCATATCCTTATGAAAGAAAGATGACAATCATTCACAAATTACTGTTAACCTTGACCCAGGCTTTCTAGACTGCACAGGCCGGTGGCTTACACTGTAGAAAGCACAAGATCTAGCGTATGAGTCACTCAGCTTTTCTACACACCAATCATCAGTTCCCCCTTCTAAACCAGTTCCTTTAATCCCCCTGACCACAACCCATGCATCTGTACCCCCTACAGAGTAAGCAGCATCAGTCTAGAGCTCAGATCCAGTTGACTGGTGATCTCATGATGTGGTCTGATGATCGCCGTGTGCTTGAGATGGTTTCCAAACATTACAGTCATAATATGTTCTGTGATCGGTGCTGGTATATGGCAGCAAGGCACTCTGCCAACCTGCAGATGCTGGCTGAGAGATACTCTTGCTTTCTTTGAACTGGTTACGAAAATATGAGAGCAGGTGGTCTGTGGATTTAGTTATTTGCCTGAATGTTGTATTAAATTTTAATACAGAAATTAGGGAAATGAAATGAGGATGTGTGTGCTGATGTAACAAATGTGTGGCCAGATGCCAGACTGTGCCTTGGGTGGTCATAATGAGTAAAGTGAGATGAGAACTGTAAGTGAAGGAAAATAAGTAGTTACAGCTAGCAAGAGGAACTGGTGAGTGAGCTGTGTGCCTTAACTGCTTGCTTTCTTGCTCTTTACGGCTTGCACCAGTGGGATGTATAGGCTGTTGTCCCTAGCTCAACATTAAGAAGCTTTTGTTTTGGATGTTTCCCAAGGCTTTTCCAAGCTTAGTCTACATAAACATTTTATACTGGAATATTTAATTTGTTATGTTTTTGTCAGATATGTTTAGTATGAACAGAGCTATAGTGTGATAAAGATGCTCACAGCATTGCAGATGGTTCTTCTATAGAAAGAGAAGTAACCAGTATCAGTATATGACTCTATTCTGCTGATCAGGGAATCATAGAATATTTCAAGTTGGAAGGGGCCCATAAGGATCATTGAGCCCAATACCATGCCAACAGCTGAATTTGTATTAAAGGTAAATAAATTACAGTCTTGATAAATAGCCTATGTACAGTAAAAACTACACTGAATCTAGAGCATTTTAGTACTGAAATAAATGCATCCCCATTAATGAGCTTTTGCTTCTTTCATTGCACAAGTAGACTTTTGTGCTTTTATTAACTAGATCCCCAGTTACCCACATGAAGGGACAGAGGTGTGATGTTCTGCGATCGAAAAAACCTTCCACCTCTGTCTTGTGACTTTCCTACAAACATATGACACATTTCAGTGTACAACGCAGATTGCCCTGTGCCTACAGACCTTCTCCACAGCCATTTCATCGCAGTGCTCTTCCTAGATCGTTCCTTTGACTCTTGCTTGTCACATTCCTCTGCTGTGCTTGGATAGCTGAAATTAGTCAACCATTCTGAATTTTTAAGATAGGCAGAAACAAATGCATCATTTAAAAACATTACCTGCTAAAAACCTTGACTGTGTTGTGGCCAGACCCTGTGCAAGTACATCAGTATAGATGTTTACTGATTAGATGTCAGTAGAAAAAAAATACAAGACAAGTGTTAATATTCATAGAAGATAGAGGCACATTCAAACATACTCCTATAAATACTGTTCTTAATATTAGGCTTATTCAGGGAGCGCACTTCCTGGTTCTGTGTCTAATTGGAAAAAAAGCCCACTACTCACATATGAAATACCACCTCCTTATGAAGTTATCTGCACCAAGAAGAATGTGAACACTTATTTTTTAAATAATTTCTGAAAAGGATTCTATAAAGAAAAAAACCCCCACACATTACAGTTCCCAGCTAATTTAAATTACATTCAGCTATGCACTAACTGATAAAAATGTTCTTAGATCTATTTATAACCCTTTAAATAGCTTTCATTAGTTTATATCTGTAAAATATATCCTTACATTTGACTGTATGAGCTCCCTCTGGTGGGTGATGTGACATCTACCACTATATGATGAAGCAAATACAGATCCCTCAGTAAATGTTTTGGGTATACAATTATGTTTGTCCAAGTGGAGTTCTGTTTATTTAAGTGTTTATAGCTACTAATTCTCTGTATATCTAGGCATAGGACAGTGTACTAATTTCTCACCATTTGATCACATCTGAAACTACCAAAAGAGTAATATCCGATATTTTTAAGATAGTAGAGATACTTGAACAAAGGTGTAGTTTTCAGCAACACATCGGACAACAGCTAACATAAGCACACACATTAAATGAGTTATGGCATCCTAGAGAAGCAGGAAGAGTTCATAAAGCAAATTATATTGTAATATCTTTATTTGTCCAAAGTACTTCTGTTGAGTTCAGTTGGATTTATGTGCCTGTAAACCTGGCCTGTATGGCTTTACTTTTTCAAAGTAGTAGACTGTACTAACCAATTACAGAAACTTTATGTAAAACGTATTTGTTTAATGGTACAAAACCTAAGAATCAAATATGCTTTAAATAACGCAGTACAGAACAGCTCACTAATGTACCTCTTTTTTGCTGTCAAATTTTAATATGCCTTAAATCTCATACAGCCTGGTATTCATGAGTTACACTTTTCTAAAAGAAAACACAAGTGTTATCTTCCTATTTTTCTCTGTGTATTTATGTTAAGTAATCTGAACACGGGAAGTGTTAGTCTTCGGAAGAGTGCCCTAATGTATGGGCAGGGTTCCAGCCACAGTTCAAGTTTCAGTGACCCCAAGGGGTTGTGCTGGAATATTAGGATTGTTTTACCAGCAATTAATTTGGTGGCTCTTGCACACCCCACAGTTTATTTGAACAACCACTTTTTTGGAAAATTTGGGTTCCTATAATATTTTAGGAGGAACAAAAGAAGAAAAAGCATATTTGCCTTCCTACTTTAGCTACAGAATTCCCCTTTAATTAATAAAAGAGGCGTATGTTTTGTCACTTGGCTGAAATCTGGCAAGAGACAAAATTCTAGTTATGCTGTATTTAAAGGTGAGGCATGAAGATGAAAGAAAGCATAAGAGGATTTTACCAAAGGCAGTGGACAACATTTTTACTAGCAGTTTTTAATAGCTGTGTATCTCCTGAGTATGACTGTATGTGCAGTGTTTTCAGATGTTTACGATATCCTCCTAATCCTGTAATTTCTATTCAAGAGACTTTTAATTCACAGTTTGACTTCCAGAGTGCTCTGATGTAAATCTACCACTATATTACTGTCCGAAAGGGAATCATCACTGAATTTTTATTATGAGAAAGTGGCATTTAAAAGTGCTTAACTTTGCTTCTGAAATGAGGGTGTCCACATCTAAGTAAGCAAGGCTGCCTGGTTGGTAATCAGCAGTGCCGAGAAGGCACCACGTGGTAAACTGGATTTAGGCCCTGGTTCAACACAGCACTTACAATGGGGCACTGTGGCCACATCAAACAAATCTCTTGAACACATACCTAACTTTAAGCGATGAGTAGTTCCCACTGACTTGCCAATAGGACTATTCACAGTGGTAAAGTTTTATTCATGCACTGAAGTGTTTTATTGGTTCAAGGCCAGAGAGACCAGCACGTCAGCTTAAAACTTGACTATTAAAAGTTCATTGGAATTTAATTACGTGCTTGGAGTGTTTAAACACCACGCTGTGTCGGGGCCTTTCTGTTGAGCTGGCTTTTCAATGAGCTAAACAGCTCCTCACAGCATCTAATAGCAGGGAGGACCTTCACTCTGTGAGGTGGATACAACACTCGGGCTCCTTGCTCCAGTACCTTAGGCTGGGTCTAGGTCCAGTTGCAGCTGCCGAACAAGCCAGATGCTGGCATAAGATGTCTAAAGTAATGAAGAAAACACTCTCTTTTGTCATTCCTGGTAAGCACATTTGTTCCCACTTGCACAGCTGCAGCCATGCCAACCCTTATGAAGTGCCTCTGTAGGGTCATTACGTGGAACTAAAAAAAAAAAAAAAAAAAAAAAAGAAGCAAGCAAACACAGAAGAAATGTCAAATATTTACAAAGCACTATAAAACGCATCTAGAAATGGCTCTTAGCTAGAAGAGTAACAGCATAATGCTGGTATAGAATTTTAGAAATACTCCTCTTGCTTTTCTTCTTTTCTTTGGAAAAATTTAGCAGAAATACTGGACTATGACAAAAATGCCATGGGTGTCTCTGTCAGATAGGTCCCATTTATCCTTTCCTCTCCCCTCACAGACCCCTCCCTGTTCTTCCAATAAGAGGAGAACCCAGCTGCTTCAAAGATGAGATAGAGAAATAAAATGTTTCTCTGAGTTGTGGTTGTGGCACCCTTTTCCCAGAGAAATTCCCCTCTGTTTTTGATGTAGGAACTGGTCAGAGGAGGAGTGCTTGTGTTAAAGGTGTGTTCTCTGCCCTCCACATGAATGCCTCCTCAATTCTGGATGTGTAATAAGATATGAAATTTTCAGTTTCCATGTGGTAAGTGGAGACTTAGAGCTAAAATATTTCCTAGCCAAACTTACTCCATAACCCGAGATCTTCAAGGCATTGGTGACTGCTCAGCACACAGATTGCTCTCCCCAACGAATGAATACTTGAGACAGGCATATACGACCATGGACAATTTTGCTTGCGATTTCATCTCACAATTTGATTCTCCCATGCTGTCAATACCCTTCCTTCAGTCATTGTAAATTGTGAAGGAGAAAGGTGTCATGTTCAAATAGAAAATTATCAAACACCTGGACCCAGGAAGGAAGAAGACTCTGCCTTTAAATTTGGCTAGAAACCATTGAAACTTTTCTGATTTGCTTTATCATCACTAATCACTAGTAATCAAAACCAAAGCTTTTCTTTCTTTGTCGTCTTTCTCCTTTTCCCCTTTCCCTTTCCCTTTTATCTTTTTCCTTTTTCCTTTCTCTTTTCCTTCCCTTTCCCTTTTCCTTTCCCTTTCCTTTTCTCTTTCCCTTTCCCTCTCCCTTTTCTCTGTTTCCTTGACCTTTTCCCTTTCCTTTTTCCTTTTTCTTTTCCTTTTTTATTTCTTTTTTTCCTTTCCTTCCTTTTTATCTAGTCAGGAGCATTAAAACATATGTTTACAAAAGATAAGGAACTGAAGAGTGCCTTTATAAGATAGATAGGCAGTGAGCTCAGACCTATCATGATACATACAGCTGAACAAACAAAATGACTATTTCAGTATGATCTTAAGCATTTGGAACTTTTTGTCTGATGACGCACATTCCTATTTCAAGGGTAGGAATTACTTAATATATGTCTGAAACAAGCAGAGGATTTATGAAACACATCATCTTCAGCTAGTGTCAGACTTACTGGAGCATTATTGAGGACTTTTATTTAAAAATAAATAAATAAATACTTCCAGCCCCATTTAATTATTTATTAAATACATTTATAAATAACATTTCAGTTATAAGGGTCAATGCCAGCTAAAGGATGAGGTCAGAAGAAGAAGATTAGTCCACAGTGGGTTTAGATTGCTCACTATATAATTTAAGTCAATTTCTCAAAACTATGTAGTGCTTGGGTAAGCAGCTTGCAGTAGTCTTTCAGGGCTTCATTCTCAGGGACTGGCTAATAGGGCTTTCCGAATATCTTATTTTTTTTTAAATAAATCAAAATTGACACATCACAGCAAGCCAGACTTCATCTTTGATAGTTTAGACTGTATGAAGATCTACTCTGACATCTTACAAGGTCTTGGACACCACAAAAAGTGCACCAGTTCAAAAAAGACATGGCCTATTCGGATTGCATGTTATCTGGGGCTGATACTATTCTGGGAACGGAGTCAATAGCAGGGAATAGGTGTTTGTTCAGACTGTAAGTGCCTCCTATAGAGGTCTTCTACTTTTCCACTGACTGTATAGGGACCTCAGGGTCCAGTCACACACCAGCTGGGTCTCCATAGACCTCTTCCTTACTGCATCTTGCATCTGTATAAAAGAGCCATTCATTCACTTAAAACTTGGCTCTCTGCACCTAAGCATTAGCCTTCTGGGAATGCTGTTAAGACTGAGACTCCTGGTACTCTGAGTCATGCTATGTGGACATAAAAAGTACCTAAAACTCAGATTCTGAGTAGCATCACCACCAAATTGTTCTATTTTCACTTGAAAAAACCTTCTCAGAAACCAAATAGATATCAACTATTCTGCTAACCACACAGAGGGTATGGCATGGGTACAATCTGAGCACATGTGAAAGTGAACTTGAAATCCTTACGGTTTGTCTGTGCAGCTATAGTCATTGCTGTCTTGAATGTAGGGGTCTGACGTAAAGCCCCACCGCGTGCCACACAGTGCAGCAGGTTTGTGCAACTTCTCTTCCTTATGGAGACACCTCCAAATTTTGCAGGGGGAAGCAGAGCAAAAGGGACTGCTCCACCCTCTGTCTGGCTGATTCTGCCCACTGCTCTTCATGTGACTGGCAAAGACAGAGACGTCTTCAGAGGACAGAAAATGTGGCCATTTGTCACCTGGGCTCCAGAGGCACCATCAGTTGGCAAGGAAGAAGCCAGTAAGACTTCAAACGTGCAGAGCAAATGTTCCTGCAGCTCCACAGACGCTCTACAGCACTTGACTGTAAGAGGAGATACAGTGGAAAATCAGATGGAAAATACAGTGGAAACATTCCTGTTAAAAAACAGTTTTAAAAAATGTTACTGTGGTGCTGCAATGAAGATGTATGAGATGCAGTGAGACAGTTGTCTGCACTATATAGACAACTATATTCATGAAGGACTTGAGCTTCTTCAGGCTTCAGCCTGAAGCTTCTTCAAAGTGGAACAAGATCATTTGGTACTTACATAGTCTGTGAAAGAAAAACATAAAAAACCCCCCAAGGAAATGTTGTCTCTGTATGGCTTCTGGTCTGAAGCCTGATAAATGGAAATCCTGGAGACAGACAGCTGACTGGTGGTAGGACACTGCTTTTTTTATTATGCTGAAAGAAGAAATTATTTGGTGATTTGATCTAAGAAATATGGGCAGTATACCCTACAAACAAGTTTGCTCATCTGCACTCTTTGACCTTCAGAGGGTTTTGATGATGTCTCAGCTTGAGACCAGACTTTTGTGCTATCTTAGCAGAGTAATAAAGATCTGGAAAGAAGATAGATATGTACTGCAAACCTTGTGATGGTGTACATGAGTCTTTTGGGGCTTCCTTGTAAAACTGTTTTGGACTGTTTCCTTCATGTGCATTGGACGGGGGGAGAAAAAAGCATGGAGTAATTTCTTGCCCCCCTCCTCCCCAGAGTTGGTCTGTAGGACCTAAAAACCCAGGATGCACCTGCTGACTCACCTCCACTGCTGCAGGGACACCTGGGGACCCCAAGCAGAAGCACACCCACCAGGGACGGAGGGAGGTGTCATGCCTGGGCTCCCCAGCATCTTTTGCCATGCCCCCACCTGCAGCCCACTTTATCTGTTCACTCTGAGAAGCTGACAAGCTGATGTGGATTGCTATTTTTTTTTCAGTTGCTATGCCAGGTGATTCCTTCCTGGATCTTGTTACTAATTTTCTTTAAAGCTGGGCTATGCACTCTGTGAATTCAGCTCCAATTTCATTCTTCCTTCTGCCTAATTATGTCTGGAAAATCTGCATGCAGTTTATCTATGCATCACTGGTATGGACCAACAGTCCATTTTGATAAAGCAGAAATGTTTAATTTCAATGCTGTTTATAAACACTTTCAGGACTGAACTTTTCTGTTACCTGTTCTTTCTGCTGGAACTTGTGTTCCTCATTTCCTTGTGTGAATTGAACCATTTCATTGTGGTTTTCATTAGAACTGCTTCAACCTACTGTCAGATGACTGTTTCTATAGAAAAAAAAATAATATCCACACCAAAACTTTATTAAAAAAATTGTATTTGTTGGTAGCAAAATAATAACTGTCTTAATTTATTAGTTGTCAATTAACTTCCTTGATGTTCAGTTTTTCCCTGATTATGAGTGTCTAACAATAAAATACTTGTTTTACAATTATTCTGCTTACCAATCTCTTACTGACCAGTTAATTTATTTTTCCCTCAGTGCTCTTTTGAGCCCTTTCTTCACTTCCTTTTTTTTCTTTTTAACCAACAGCAACAACTTTTCTCTCCAGTATAAGCTTATTTCTCTTTCACCACCTGTAGGGCAGGGAGAACACTCTATCTCTAGTATGTCTGCTTTGGTACTGATAGTCTGGACACACCTTTCCTGCCCGGAACCTATTTTCCTAGAAGTTTGTTTCCTGCCTTTATCTGACAATGAAAACATATTTTGTACTTCAACAGTTTTTATAAGCAGAATGAGTTTAAATTCAACAGGCAACAATTCAACTTTTCTCAGCGCTTCTAATTTGTTTTCCAGAGAAATTTTTGGTTAACTACTTCCATGTCATTCCATCAGTGGTTAAATTTTACACTTACATTGTCAGAATTTTCCAGGGCATTATCTGCTTAAATACCATTTTTTATCTTTGGATGAAGAATCATAGAATCACAGAATCACGGAATGGTTTGGGTTGGAAGAGGCCTTAAAGATCACCCAGTTCCAACCCCCCTGCCCTGGGCAGGGACACCTTCCACCAGTCCAGGTTGCTCAAAGCCCCGTCCAACTTGGCCTTGAACCCTTCCAGGGAGGGGGCAGCCACAGCTTCTCTGGGCAACCTGTGCCAGTGTCTCACCACCCTCACAGGAAAGAATTTCTTCCTTACATCTAATCTAAATCTACTCTCTTTCAGTTTAAAACTGTTACCCCTCATCCTATCACTACATGCCCTTGTAAAAAGTCCCATTTTTAAACTTAATTTTCAATACATATATCCCATAATACTTGTTCAACTATGGTGGCCATCTAGCTAATAAATGAAGTACATCTTGGATCTGGAAGTTAGATAGTATAGTTGGCAATATGTTGTATTTTGCTGTTTGAAACCTTGGCAGCATCTGAACACTCTCAGTTTAATCCTAGCTATTTTTCACATTTTTAATGGCCTGCTGCCTATTTTTATAACCTATCAATTACAAGCTTAAAATAATGCACGTGGATTAAAATAAAATCCTTGTGATGTGCTCAGGAGAGTACCTGATCAACAGACACGAGCTAATGTCTGAAGAACTAATGAACAGAAGGAGATGAAAAGAAATAATGCAGACTGGTATTGGAAGTTTTGTTATCCATGACTTTTTAGTAATTTCGACAAAAATTATTCAAAAAATGCTCAGAGGAAAGAAATGGAAAGCCTTGTCAGCTATGAAGACAGTGTCCCCATCACTAGAAAATAGGTTAAATAGGTCAAAGCACACATGCAAAGGATGAATGCTGATCTTCTCATGTTATAAGTGGGCCTTCGTGTAGAAAATGTTGCAAAATCTGTGAGTGGGGGGAGAACAAACAAGAAACAGGGCCCTAACATTTGGGTACTGGGGTTCCCCACCCCAATTTTGTGATTATATTTTTTGATATAATTCACAGCCCTGAGGTAAGGGGCTGAGTACTTTCTGTCTCCAGCTAGGTACCCCAGTCAGAAGGCAAGGTGCTGCATTTTGTGGGAGGCTGGGCCTCATCTGTGCCTGCTGGATGCACTGTGCTCGCAGACTGAGGACACTGGAAATGCCACACGGCACTCCTGTGCCCTGAAATTCAGTCAGAGCTTTTAAGCAGGGATGAGGCACCAAACTTCTTGGGCTGCAGCTTGCCTGCGCATACTGAGAAGCACAACCAGGGGCACTGAGAGGACGTTCAGGTCGAAGAGAGAAGGATGGAATAAACTGAGCCATGTTCAGGAGGACAGCAAGGAACACATTGCTTGGTTGAACATTTTGGACGTAAGTAAGTAGACCTCAGTTTTAGATAACCAGGTATATTTGTATACCTAGCTATACCTAGATATATTTCCAAACTCCTCCCACAGTCCTGTATTTGCAGTTGTGCTACTCTACCACCAGCTCATGACTGCTGTACCAAATGCAATATGTTTAAAACACACTAGCTATTTGATTTGTGAAGTTGCCTACCTCCCTTTCTTCTCTGGTTAATATTTTACATCTTCTAGCTCCCCAGAAGAAACACTGAAGAGAAATGCTTGCAAATAAATTGTGGTTCTTTAATTTTTCTGCGCACGTTTTTTAAAAAGTCTTTGCTAATTCTTTAGGTATAAGCTAGATATCCTACCTAAGCTCAGGGCAGAAGTGCAGAGGGGTGCATAGACCCCAGCTAAGACAGTGACCCTTCCAAGGACAAACACTAAGCACAGCAGATCCCCTCAAAACTGGCCCCTGTGAACCGCTGGAAAGTTCCCGGAGTGTGAGTCTGCTCAGCTCTCTGCAGGAGCACTTGGTTTCAGAACATGACTAAGGGTCTGTAGGGTCATGCTTTGCTTGTCAGGGAGCCCCATCACAAGCCTCATCTGGTGAAAATGCTGTCTTTCTTGAGAGACTCATCATCTTCATTGTTGTTCATCGGGGTATACTGATTTCTAGTACGAGTGGAGTTGTGTCACCTTGCGCCAGTGCACATTAACGCACATCCTTCTGGTTGTTCCCTTGTTCTAGTAAATCATGGCTATCTGCAGCAGCAGGTGGCTGCTCCACAGTATGCAATATTATTCTTTACATAACTGTTAAGATACCATGACATTTAAAGAACGTCATGACAAAAAATAATAAGACATTTATTTTTAACATACATTTAAATTTAATATTGAAAATAACAAGATATGATTCAAGAAGTTGCTTCTAAGGTAGATTTCTCCACTCTTACCAGCATCAGCAGCATAAAAACTTGGCAGAAGTTGGATTCAAACAACTGCACCATTTTTGATAATCTAGAGTGTTATTTCAAAACCGGAAAGTACCTAGAAAATACAAGTGACTTTTCAGTCAGCAGACTTTTGTGCTGTGTCATTTCCACTGCAATTGGCAAATAATGAGAAAACAAGCAAGCTGTTCATGTCCTGACAGAAATGAGCACTGTACAACTGAGAATTTTTAAAACCAAATCTATACTTCAATGTATATTTGAGAACTTTCTACTGATTTTCAAGTGGTTATCTAAATTATTTCTCACTTTATTGAACAGCAAATATTGATATCAATGACAGCCAATTTTGTATTAATAGAAACATGTGAAGCTTATTCATCATGCCCTTACAAATACAACCGTCAACAACAAAGCAGTTACAAGTTTCTTGTTGGTAGAAGCAAGTCACTCATCTGAATAAACATGACTGTGCTGACACATGACGTCTCTCAGTCAGACAAGATTCACACAATGAGACACAGAACTGGTAGAACCTCAAACTGTGTTTTATTTATATATCAGTTTATGTTTTAGCTGATCTGAATGAACTTTGACAGATAGGTTTAGAAGCCTCATGTACAGACCAGCTGGGGAAAAAAGTAATTTTCCAAAGACAGTAAAATTGGTTAATATTGATTATTATACAACAGCATTTTCTCAAAACTGTTTTTGTGCAAAATACCTGCTATTTCTTGCTTTATAAGATTGGTGTTTGAAAGTTTCCTTCCCATTCTGTTACATCATTTCAGTCTTCTAAATCCTATTGTGCCATCAGTGGTGGGTTGACTGTGGCTGGATGCCAGGCGCACACCCAGCTGCTCTACCACTCCTGTCCTTGGCAGAATAGAGGTGGGGAGAATAAGATGGAAAAAACCTCTTGGGTCAAGATAAACACAGTTTAACAAAGCAAAAGCAAAGGCTGCACATGGAAGCAAAGGAAAACAAAAGATTTATTCTCTGCTTCCCATCAGCAGGAGGTGCCCAGCCACTTCCCAGGATGCAGGGCTTCAGTACACCTAGCAGTTGACATGGAAGACAAACCTTGTAATGATGAATGCTCCCCCTCACTCTCCAGCCTCTTTCCCTTAGTTTGTATTGCTGAGCAGACGTCATATGGTGTGGAACATCCCTTTGGTCAGTTTGGGTCAGCTGTCCTGGCTGTGTCCCTTCCCAATATCTCGCCCACCCCCAGCCTGCCGGTGAGGGGGGATGCTGGAGAGACAGCCCTGATGCCGCGCGAGCGCTGCTCAGCAGTAGCCAATGCACCGGGGTGTTACCAGCACCTCTCCAGATGCCGACACGAAGCACAGCGCTGTGAGGGCTGCTGTGGGGAAAATTAATTCCATCTCAGCCAGGCCCAATACAGCCATCAATGAAACTACCGAGCAATATCAAAATAACATAAATCAAACTGATGGAGAAAAAAAAATCTCTGATATTTCCTGATACGCAACAGAACAGGGTATGTTTTGAATAGATTTTTAAAGGCTCGCTCATTCAGATCTTAGTGGGACTACTCCTCTGCTTACTGACTTCTATTCTGTTAAATGCCTTAATAGAGGCACAACACAGTGTATACTGTATTCCATTTTACTCTCTTTGGACTATTTAGCACACAACCCTAGAGTCGTGTGATTTTGCATAAACATTACTTACATAGGCTATAAATGCCAATGCCAAAGCCTACATTCCCAGCTGGAGTGGCAGCTCATTCACGTTCCTGAATGCTTTCCTTTCATTTACTGCTTTGTTTCAGAAACATTGTTAAAAACACCCCTGGATTGTTCATTCTTACCTACACCTTACAATCTATTAATAAGGCAATAGTCACTACTGTGTATCTACATGCAATTTCTGCATGTATTTATTAAATTTATAAAGAAAGATATCTAAATTGTGTTCTACTTGCTGCATGCAAAAAAAAAAAAAAAAGCATGTTTTTGTTACTTAAACTATCATTTTAAAGATTTCTTTTCCTAGTGATGTGTCTGCTGTGCAGTTTCTACTGTGTTTCTCTGCCTGAAAGGAATGTGCAGTATAATACATCTCCTGGTGTCATATAATAACCACTGTACAACACAGTCACTAGCTGCCTCAGTTCAGTACGTTCTCCCCATTTCCCAAGAAGGTACATGAAATGTGACAGGTGGTGTCATTTTTTACTGGGTAGTGATTCATAAGCATTTAACTAGACCATCGGTATTTTGTTCGTTCTTAGAGGACTTCATGTGAGATAATTACCACAACTTCTGATTTACAGTATTTGTCATACAGTACAAAGCATTTGCATTTTCTTAGGCAGTAACTTGCTTTCACATGGCAGGAAGGCATGCAAACGAGCACTCAGAGCTCAAGGCTTGTATCTTATCAGGACCAAACATGACTGTGCTCTGTTGTGGTTGCGTGTAGAGATGTAAACAGGTTGACTGTGACTTGCAAAAATCCACCTGAACCCCAGAATCCCCAGTTTTCCAACCCATTCTTAGGTGGAGGGACATGAGAAGTAGGTAATAGGCACAGGTACAACACACCCTGGAGAACATTGCTCCTGTGAGCAACTCACAAACCCAAGTTGATCCTGGGTGTTTTGAGAGGTCAGTCAACAGGAGACTGCTCTGCTGAGTGTTCCCTCTTGAAGCCCCAAGAGTAGCAGCATGCTTGGAAAAAGCAGGTGGAGAAGATACTGCTCCAGAGATCCTATAAACAGTCACATCCCTTAAAAAGGCTGTAGGGTCTTGACCTCCTATGGCGTACACCCAATGGTAGACAACAGGCTTGCACAAAGTTCTAGAGCAATCTATGTACTCAGATAGTCTGTAAGTCAATATAGCCAGATTTTGCTAGATAGACAAAAAGATGAGAATATTGTACAGGAGAAAAGAGATCATGGTAGCATATGAAATAGTATGAGAAAATTAATCTCCTAAACTAAACAACAGTCAGGATACACCTTACAGGGAATTCAAGGTCATGTTTGAGATTTTCCATATCAGGAAGTAAGTCTGTGTGCAAAGAAGTACCCACAGGAATTTGATTCTCTCCCACCCTTCTTGTAGAGCAGCAGTCCTTCCCTCTCTCTGCCTTCCCTTCTCTTCCTCACCCCTTCAAATGCTTGTTGAGAGGTAAAGCAGACAACACGTAACCCAAGTGGTCTCTTCTGGGAACTGGAGACCCTATGTGAGCTCTGCAAACAAGAGATAGAGGCTCATTTCAGGAAAGATACAAAAATGTGCAATAGGAACTATAACCAACATACCCATAGACTGCTTCTTATGACTACACTCAAGCCTAAGACACATTTGTCCAGCTTGGATATTGAATTGGGCACAAGGCATAAGGTAACAGTAGGCTGCTGTGTGGTTCAGGATGGCTAAATAAGTCTTCACTGACTTTTTCAAGTGTTTTTTTAGTGTGTTTTGAAAAGTTCCCAGGGGACAGTGTCCAAGCTCCAACAAACACCCAAGACACACACTGTTATTAAGTGCAAAATTTACACTTTTGCCTGAGAAAAAAACATGTCTCAAAAAGTGTTGTAATCATCTGACAGTAGCAGGAACAGCACCAGAGGTTTTAGCTGAGTATATGTCAGCTTAGTCTCTGACTAAGCAGTTTGGCCTATTTGAGCCCTTCCTTAGTACTTCATACCTGTTAAGGGAAGGCTGAGGGAGGATCTCCTCAATTGGTACAAATACCTGAAGGGAGGGTGTAAAGATGACAGAAATGGGCTCTTTTTAGTAGTATCCAGTGGGACACAATGGGCAGAAACTGGAACACAGAAGGCTCCATCTGAACATCAGGAAACACCTTTTCACTGTGAGGGTGATCGAGCGCTGGCACAAGTTTCCCAGAGAGGTTATGGATTCTCCCTCCCTGAAGATATTCAGAAGCCATCTGGGCATGTCCCTGCCTGACCAGGGGGGTTGGACCAGATAGATATCCAGAGGCCACTTCCAGCCTCAACCACTCTGTGATTCCATGAAGGGAAAGGGAAAAAGAAACAGTGTGTTTCTGAGATATACTTTGAAAGTGGTTTCAAGAAGCACCTACCTTGCACCATGAGAAACCCAACTTTCAGCGGTTCCTAAAAAAGACTGTAAGTCTCCAGTGCTGGCAGAACCAATCTCCACAGGTGTGGATCATCAGCTGTCCAAAGATGGGAGAGGAAGAGCAGGAACAGTAGGAAACGGTCCATCTATTGTGACCTAGGCAACACCTCATAAGACAAAAAATTATCAAAGAACTAAGTTATCAGGAAATGACACTATATTTGGTTCCATAATTTCTATAACAAGTTCCAGATTTGCAAGTACACTCCCCCGTTGTCAACTTGCAGTTTTCAGCAACTCTCATCCTGTTACAATAGGTGACTACTAGTCTGTACGTCATCTAATGCTGCGTTTTTGAGAAGAGACTCCATCAGTCAGACCCAGTACAGAGAATTGCAGGTATATTTCTTTTTTTGCATGTTGATGGTGACACCTCCTTCTGTGTCTTATTTGCTGGTTGTAGCAGTTTTGGGCTCCTTGTGACTTTCACAGAACTAAGCTACAGATAAAATCAAAAGTAGAGTTTAAATTGGCCTCATTTTCCTTTTGGTATGAGTTGTGCACTTAAACCATGACTCATCATGGCTTGCAGTCACACCCAAACGCACGATGAGCTGACTGGCCAGTTGCTCGAGAACAGGAGGAAATCCAGCTAGACATAGCAGATGGGTGAAGATTGGCTCTCTCCTCTTACTGGATCACTACATTGACAAACAAACTAGTAATCACTCTGGTTTCTCAACTGAGACTCCAACTTGGTAATGAGTCGCAGAAACTGAACAGCTTCTGTTGTGGGGCATTTAACATGCAGCTCTAAATAGAAGCAGGCACTGAATCAATTTTTCCTCTGTTATGACAAATGAGAAAATGTACAGCCTCAGAAGAATAAATCCCCTTTTCAGAAAGCTGTAACAGTAGAGTTTATATGTTGAACAGTCAGTCTTTCTGGCAAGTCATTGTGTGATCAATACAGTAGTAAGTTACAATAAGAACCTTATGCTGTGAAATTAAGACCTAGCCAAGTATTTGAATGTGTGGTGTTCTTTCCTAATTTTGGTATGCTTTCCAGTCTTAGCCAGGTCTTCAAATACATCATTCACTTCTGCAATCATCCAGTCTAGCAAAAGCAAGCTGGGTGATCATAAAGAAGACTTATTTAAACAAGAGTGGCTTAATTAGGTACTTTTAAAAAATTATGTTATACTATGCTGCAAAAAAGCATATGTTATCTCTCCTTTATGCCACTGTCAGACGTTGCCAAAAGCAAATGCAATTTCATTGTTAATTGTTCTGGTCCTGGTATATTTACCAGAGCCTTCAGACAGCCTAAGTGTAAGTCCTTCAGAACTTTTCTACCAAAACATTTTAAAATCAATCCTCCTTCAGGCATTAGACTCAAAAAGCAAATATGCTTAGATATACTGGAATGACAATTAATTTCCGTATTTTGCTTCAGAGTGCTTGAAATGTTTTTGTCTAATGCCAGAAAACCTAGCCTTTTGAATCATTTAACCAGTGTTTTTGTTGTTCATCTGTCTGTCTTGGTTGTGTCTGACCTCTGGGATGATTGTAATAGAAAAAACATTCAGCTTTTCTTTCCTTTCTTCACTATGACTCAACATCCTTCTCCTCTCAGGAGTATGACTACAGTTCTTAGGGAATCAGTCCAAAGTTTCAATGTTTCAAGTATTGCAGAGATTTATGAATTCGTGTGTGTGAGAGAGACAAGCTGCTTCTTTCCCACTTTCAAGGGTCTCACTCACAAATACTTTTGTAATTTAAGAAAACTCAGGGTACCTCCTTCCATGGATAAAATGAATGTCCTTGGGTTTTCATCTGGGTTGGGGTGGAGAGGGTTTGCATTTTACTAGAAGAGCAGAAAAACAGTACTCCATATAGCCCTGCAATAATGTAGCACTAATGAGCAGACTCCTCATTTAGGGCAGTTTAGAGCAAAAGCGAGAGAAGAGCCCTGGACCAGCCACACATGGGAATAACGCAGTACCGGCTCTTACTCCTCCTAAAATAAGGGTTTGCAGAGGGGCCATCCCAACTTGCTAATTCAGGAGACCATCAGTAGACTGTATTATAAATTAAAGAAAACAGATGGGCTCGTCTTTCCCTAGTACCGCAAAGGCTATTTTCTGAAGAGATGACTTTCTCCCAGAGCGTGACCCTTTCACAGGGGAAGGGCACATGGAAGTGATGGGGACTGCTATGCATTTAGTTTGTGGTCCTGTGAATGCACATCCTCAGCCCCCCAGGCATGAGGTGTTTCACCAGGCCTCACTCCATCTTCCCAAAACCTTGGTCCTCCATGGATCTGCTTGCAGATCTGCATCTGGCTGAAAGCTAAGCTTCTGCTGGTTTCAGGCTTAGTGGTTTTCTGCTTCAGGGAGTTAATTCATCTAAGCCCACACAGCTGCGATCCCACAGCATTACTTGAGACTGTGAACACTCATCAAGCCCCAGATGACATACACTGGCTTTCCCACACACACTGAGGTTTCCTCCCCAGCTTCAAAAGAGCCACTGTGTGATAATGCCTGGTCTGGACAGTCTGGTTGCAGTAATTTCACCTCACCTCCTCAACATTTCTGGTCTTTTCCCAGATCCCTCAGGTCAGGCATTGCTGTCTGACGAAGTTACAGCCATTACTCCAGGTTTCCAGGAAAGCAAATCCATTTTTTGTAAATAAATATTTTTCCTCTTTCAAGGACCTGGATGAGGCTTTTTTAGTTGTCCTGTTTCAATCCTCATTCTTTCATCTTTTCATACACCTTCCTCTGCCTACCTAAGCAGACCTCTTATTTTCCACAGCTAGACACTTTTAAATCTTTCCCACCTTTTTGGCATTGTTTACACATGGTTTATAACCCTTCTCACAGAATAAATAATTAAAAAACCCTCATTCTTTTCAAGAAAAAAAAAAATCTCCTTTTTTTCCCATTGAAACATTACTGTTTAACCTAAGGTTGATGTTTTAAAAAATATCTAAAAAAAAAATCAGTTTTAACTGGGAAGCCAGTTTTCATTTTCAGAAGCTTTGGTGAGAATTTGGACCAAATTAGCTTTAGATTTAAGATAATCACTTTTATAATTGCGCTTTAAAAGACAGTTTACCAAAATAAGATTTACTTCTAAATTAAAAGCACTTTTCCTCTTTTTTTATAAAAAGGGAATTCAAAAATATTTTCATGTGATTAACAGTATGCTTTCCCAGAATGAACAAAAGACTTCTGTAAGCCAGAAACCATGAAAAATAAGCATGTGGGTTCCTAACACACATACAGCAAAAAGACAGTATGGAAATAAATTCTTAAAGAATGTATTTGAAGACTTAAAAAGACATTTTAAAATAAGAGTCAGATTTTAGGCTTGTACATACTGACATAGCCTTGAGGTTTCAGTCACTTAAATACATCACATACCATAGTAGCTCCTTAATAGCTCGATATACAGTTAGAAAATTTTATCTAAATGTAGATTTAAAAAAACAGCTTTTGTGTTTGCAAGTTCACAGGAAGGAATGGTTTGGTTTTCATTTACCAGAGTGTAAAGGGACTAGTCTTCTGTACGATGCCTACAGAGGTCAGATTTGAAGTGGATGTGCGTACATCGGGGTCTTCGGCCTCTGCCCCGCGAAGCCCGGGCGGCAGTTTCCAGCGGGGGACTCCTGGCAGAGCTCACGGCGTCAGCGAGCACGGGAGCGCACCGTGCGCGAAGCAGGCTGCAAGCTCAGTGTGTTCCAGAGAGACCAGACCAGTCCCAGTCGGGATCTTCTCCCACTCCACCTGCCATCACCGCAGGCGTGCCTTGCGGACGTGCAACGCAGCTGCGGTACGTACGCATGGAAAAATCTGCTGCTCCAGCGAGGTACTGGAGCTGCTGCACACGCGTGAACGTAGCGTACCACTTGCGACACTATGGCCAGTGCTTCAGAAAGCAGGGGAAGCATCTGCCCTACTCCATACACGCAGTGCGTTCAATCTGCGCATCTAAACCTGGTGTGTCTAGGACAAAAGCATGTCTTTTACACCCAATTTACTGCAGTGATCTGTACACTAATTTGGCTTACAACCAGAAATGCTGGATTCGTTATGTATGCCTAATCAGTCCGTTGCAGTGTGAGGGGCCACAGGCAGAAACCCTCTTCTGACACTGAGATAAGCGTCCTGCTCAGCCAGAAAAAAATGGACATTTCATCATGAAATGAAGATGGGCCTTTAGCATCTATTTTTCTCAATGACTCCACAACACTTTTGCTCTAGAGGAGTCTGATCCCAGCATCCTGCAGAAAGTAAGTACGAAGGCTCAGGTTCAATTAATGCGCAGTCCTCTGCGAGTTATGCCTCTAACCTAACCCAGTTATCCATGTTCCCGCCACGGACAAAGGTGTGAGCCAGGAATCTCCAAAAGGAGTTTCATCACACCTGTCTCAGACAACTACCACAGGAAGGGAAAAATTACCCTGTGGAGATGCCTATCTAGTTCCACTGACTGCACGGGAGCCTAGATAAGTAGCTTAGACTAGACAGCTAAATTTTAGATGGATAAAGACAGGTGAGATGAATCTCACCTTTAGTGTTGGGTTATGTTGCAATTTACCTCTGGGGAACTTATTAGCAAAGTTTGTATGGTATGAAACCAGCTACAGCACAGAAAGAGAGGGAAAGGGCAGAAAAGATCATACACAATATTAAAGATGGCCTAGATGTTCGTTATTTTGGGCTGTGCCCTGTAGTCAACATAACCAACCTCCAGAGATTAGATGACTTTAATCTTTCTGGGCCATTACCGGCACATAGACGAGTCAGAGCTCAATGAAATTGAGCCACAAACTACTGCTAGCTCAGGCTGGTGCATCTAGTGTGCCAGAAGCAGTAAACAACACTAGCAAAGAGACGGCTATAGCCAGTCTTTGTAGGGAAATAACAGCATTTGATATAATGGGACTCAAAATCCCATCGTTGGCAATGTACCAGAAAAAAAAAAAATTGCAAAAAAGGCACATTTTTCTTTGTTTTCTTCTAATTATATTTGTTATCATGCTCACTAATTCTGTGAGCATTTATAATCTCACATTTTGTACTGCTTTATCTTTAAAACATTAATTATTCATCTGCAGGACAAGGTACTTCCTTGTTTTTCAGCTTAGCTCCCAGATCTCCTTTTTGCTGGTTTTACTTCTCCTTTTTAGGAAAAAAAATGACTAAATTTTTTATTTTTCCTCTCTCCAGTTGTGTCTAATTTCAATGAGGAAATTACTTACTCAGTTCTCGAGTCTGAGTGAGAAGCAAGTTGTTACGCCATAATTTCATTCCCTGTTGTGTGGGAAGTCAGCATTGCATCATTCTTAGGATCAAGAGCAAGAGATGAAGAGTCCTTCTTGGTGGGTGCGGTCCAAGATTTGGTAGCCAATCTTCAAGCCAAAGTAAGAGCTCCTTTTGTTTTGATTTATTTCTTTTTATTTTTTCTCTCTTCTGCTCCTCCCTCTTCCCCACAAAAAAAACCCCTTAACTGTAAGACCAGAAAAAAAGCCACCTTTTAGTTTAGTGGTAATAAGCATAAGTTTTCTGCTTATGCTTAAACACTGCAAACAACCTGTATTTCTGCAACTCCATTTTTACCATCTAAAGACTTGCCTTAAATTTGCTTTCTTCACATGAGTACTAGTGGATTGGGAATTACCAACATTTGTAGGGGCACGAGAACAAGTCATAGAAAACATAAAGAGCAATTGTAGAAACTTAGATTCAGAATACATTATTATTAAGAACAGGTAGTACTCAAATCTCAAGGCAAAAAGATAGTTTGGCTATCATTATCAAATAGCTGTCCTTAAATTTATTTACCAATGTATTGTTTATGTTATTTTGTAATGAAACTCTGGTTATACTGAGGAATATATTGACCAAATAATAACTAAAAAGAATTAAGTGCTGCCTCTTCATGAGGTGAAAGGCAGTTATCAAACAGTCATTGAAGGAAAATATGTATTAGCCTCTGTCAAAACTGAAAGCTTCAGAATTTTGTTCAATATATTCTTCATATGAATGGCAGAGAGAACCACAAGAACCATACCTTCCCTCCACCATGTGTGATTTTGCTGAATCCTGTGTGAGATTAAAAACATCTCAGCTGCTCATATTATAATACAGTTGTATTTAGAAAACCAGGTCTACCAATAATTTCTTGCTTAACGAAAATACAGGAGTTGTATAAACAGAGGAACAACAGTTATTACATATGAAGAAAACTGCTAGAGGGGTTATTTCAGCTTACGAAGTACTGGATATAACTTGTTCCTTTAGCGGAAATACATGTGAACAGGTTAATCAGAGAAATCCCAAGGAAAAGCAGGGAGTGGAGAGGCAATCCTTCCTCCCAGCAGAGGATTCTTCTCACCTCAAAGGCAGCATATCTCCTTTAGAGAAGGCTTGCAAGATCGGTGTGTAAAATGAACAAGCAAAGGTCACAAGCATATGGGTTTTTAAATTAGTAGCTGAATATCCAGATTTGCTCTTAATTCAGCCAGTATTTTTGAATCTTCCATTCCTTGCCCGGTCCCATCCTTTACACTGTTGGTCTTTATACTCTTTCAGCACCTCTTCTGATTCGATACCTTCTTTGCTTCACTAGCTCTGGTGTGACATAGGTGCAACATTTTTATCTCGGCTGTTAGCGTGGATGATCTTGCGGGTATATAACCCTGTTTGCTGCAGGCCTTTCAGAGGCTTAACTAATCTCATGTACAGCCAGCACAGTAGATTGTTTACTTTATTGATATTGATTTGTGTTGGTGTTTTTTTTTTTGTTTTGTTTTTTGTTTTTTTTATGATTGTCAGTAACAGAAGACAACAGTCACTCAGCTCTAATAGCCTACAATAAAGACTTTAGAGTCTTAAGAATCCAGGCACAGGTGAAAGTAAAACAAAAGGTGTGTTGCTTTGGAAAATAGCTACATCTTATGTGCCAGGCCTACGGCCAGTGTAACAAAATGACAGATTTCCACCTGGTGCAAATCTAGACAAGGTATTAACATTTATCTTGAATGTTGTTGATGGAGGAAAAGGCACCTTCTGTTTTTCACACTTTTCCATCTGCATGCACAATTTTCAGAGTAAGTATGATGAGTTCTCAGAGCCTGTAGCAACTGGGAACCCTTCAGTAAGTAATATGGAACTGCTACTTAGGGTATGGTTGCACATCTGCTTTTATAAGGCTTCGGGTTGTCATTTTTATTTTGGGTGCTAATGAAGATGTCTGACTAAAGAAATGGAGACAAAGAAATACTAACAAAATATGTCTTATAAAATTGAGCCTAATGGACTTAGAAATGATCCAAGGAAAAGCAAAGCCCACCTGTGAAATACAGCCACTTCCCACTTAAAAAATGCCATTCAGAACCCACTTTTCAGCTAACAAATAAATAAACAAAGCAGCAGGGATTTCCTGTCTGTTATCAGTTTTAGTCTGGTATAATGACTTTTGAAGAAAGCTATTAAAAAGTTCCTTTCTAGTTTGCTGTGAAAATGAAACTGTTCGGTTCACTGGGTGGGGGTGGAACCAGTTCTAGAGCCCTCAGACCTCCTACCTGTGTAATTTCTAACTGGCTTGACACTGAAAGTAAATAAAAGAAGAATTTCATTAGCATTACCATTGAAATTGTAGTAACTGTAGAAAAGAGTCTTAATACAGGTAGAAGTAAAGTGATATATAAAGGTATGTTTTTAAGAATGACACTCTATGCTTTTCAAACATAAGCATTTTTCCCTATGGTTTCATGTTTCTGAATTATGCAAGGTCAGTCACTGCACCCAAACATGAGGGGGACTCCCTCCCCTTTTATACACACCTATCATTACTAAATATTACCAGCAAGATCTTTGCTCATACCTTCCCCAAATATTCTCAGAAAGGCTAAAATGAAGTTTAGAATATCTACTGTAAAAACAGCTCAAGAGAGTTATGTGATAGTTAAATACAGTGCAAGACAGATTGTATATTTCTTACCTACTTTATTTTGAAGCACAAATGCAATCTTGTAACTCAAATGTAAACAAAACTGTTAAACTTTGTTAAAATTTCATAAAAATTAAATTCCCATTAGTATTCTTGGCAGTGCATCTTTTGCAATCATTAATGTTTTATTCAGGATATGTAGCTTCTGGAAGGAGGTTGCCTTCAGTGGTGTCCTTGAATAAACAGGTACATGGAGTTTATCCCCTCCTCTGATCTGGCCAACCAAGAATGTTTTCCCTTTTAATATACAAAAAAGGAGAGCTTTTTTCCATCTTTCAATCAGTTTCCCTTTGCATTGTCTTCAAGATGATACTGGGGAGAACAAGATGCCTTCTTGCTATTTTTACTCTAAGTTGACTTGGAGGAGATGAATACCTACCAGAGCCTAGAAGTACTGAAAATTCTCTGGTCCTGGGCAGGGCAACATTCAGCAGCCGTTTCTAAGACTTCCTCTTAGCTATCTTAGACTGAAATTGTACATGTAGATGGCATCATACAAAAATAACTTGTCAGGACCTGAAAACGGTATGCAAGCTACATGCACATAGTACGGGACATCCAACTTTGCCTTTCAGTAGGGGTACCAGCTCCACAGTACCACCACCACACCACTTCAGTTCTAGCACCCCTGTGTCTGTTGCTAGCTGAAGGTTATCTCCTCACCACAACTTGCTCCGCAGTATTTTTTTGCCTCACTTGACATCTTATCTCCTCTTACATGGCACAGCACAGAGCTTGATAGCCGCTTGACAAACCAGACCCCGAAAAAGGACAAGGGCTGTCAGCGGGACGCTTCCAGCCCATCACCCTCACATCAGCACAGCCTCAGCTTCCAGAAAGCATTTTGGACCACGGGACATAAACTCAGCAAGTCTGTAAGTTATGCCAGCAAAAAAAAAAAAAATCCCTCAGGCTGGTACATTTACGAAATGTAAGTTTAACACTTCCTGGCACAAAAGTGTCGCTAATCACGTTACTGGTCAAGCCTGTTCATTGCTGACACTTCTCAGCACAGGCCTCGCGCCTCATTTCCAAGAGTTTTACACCAGTAACACACATGAAACCGAAACCGCGACACACACACACACACACACACACACACACACACACACACACACGCCCGCCCGCGGACCCCCTTCTCCTCAGAGAGACGTCGAACAGCCCGCCCAGCATCCAGCCCGGTCCCCGCAGCTACCACAGCCCTGCGACCTGCCCCGGCGGGCGGGGAGGCCGCTGGCAGCGCCGGGGGGGGGGGGGCGGGCGGCAGGACCCAACGGCTGCCCACGGGCAGCGGCCACCGGCGGGGTGGTGGCAGCGGCGCGCATGCGCGCTGCGCAAGCGGTGTGGGCGGCTGCGCGTCGGCGGGGAGCGGCGCGCCCAATCAGCGGGCGGGGTGTGTGCGCGCGGGGGGAGCGGAGGGGGGGGGTAATGTTGTTGGGAGTCACCTGACCGCTCGCGCCGCAGTCGGGCCGCAGCCTGTGCCAGGAGCGGCCGGGCCCGGGTCAGCGGGAGGAGGCGGCGGCGGCGCTGCCCTCCGGCCTACCTACCCACCGACCCACCCACCCACCCACCCACCGGCCGGTCCGCCCGCCCGCCCGCGGGTGAGTGGCAGCGGCAGCGGCAGGCACTGAGGTGAGCCGAACCGGCCGCCGCCGTCGGGAGCGGTCCGTCGGTCCCGCCGCCCGCCCGCCCGGTGCCCGCTGGGCTGCGGGGGGCGGCGGCGGCGGCTGGGCAGGGGCGGTGTCAGTTAGCCGGCGGAGTGGCCAGTCCCGGCGCGGCGGGGGCGGGCGCTGCCGGACCCCGGGCTGGGGCAGCGGGGTCCCGCGGAGAGGGGGAGGGGGGTGTCAGGTCCCGCGGGGGCGTGGGGGGTCCCGCGGCGGCGTGGGGGGCGCCAGGCCGGCGGCGGGCGGGGGCGGAGGCGCCCCGTCAGCGCAGGGCACCGGGCGGCGGCCGGCTGCCTTGCCTCGGTGCCGTGTCTCGGGCGTTCCCGCCGCCCCCCGAGGCCTGTGCCCGGTGCCGCTGCCGCGGGGGCTGGGTGGGCCAGTCGTTACTCAGCGTCCCGTCCCCGTTTTCCGCGGGTGCCCGTGTGCTGCCGGTGACACAGGCGTAACCCTCCCACGCCGCTGTCCCCGGCCCTGCGCGAAAGGGGCGGCTCAGCCCCGCTGGAAACGCGGCGGTAACCCCGCTTTGCCTGGGTGAAACGTGCAACCGGTGTGTTGGCTGTTAGTTACGCGTTGTGGCAGCCGGGGAAGGTTTATTTTAGACTGTAAACACCGAGACACAAATCCCGTCTGTCTTGTTCTGTACCGTGAGATACTTGGCATGCTTTGGGGCATGCTGAAAATGTAGTGAGTCTAAGAGAATTGTCACCTCCTTCTCTGTCAGACAATATTTGCCTTCTCCATTTTAGTATGTCAATATAACAGTAATCCCCAATTCATATACAACTGGGCCCTCTAAATGTTTGTTGAATTAAAAAAGGGAAAAGCAAACATTCTAGCAGTAAAGGTAAAGTGAAGATAACTGCATGTGCAGTTTCACCATGCGGTAACTTTTGACAGACACATTAATTTGAGGCACTTTAGGAAGGCACTTTTGGTGTATGAAAAACATTTGACTGTAGTAATGGAATAATTGCAATCCAGAAGCACTGTAAATTAAGGTTACATAGCACTCAGAATACTCAAGTAACAGAGTCAGTTCTTTAACCTCAAGTATTCTGCCACACTGAAGACAAAACAAAAGAGTGTATACCTGACAAACACGGTGTATCCAAACTAAAGCAACTAAGATATTCCAAATCTTATTTGTTGGCTTATGAGTTTAGCTTTAAAGGTGACTGTTAAGTAATTACTCTTAGATGCCTTAACACGTGTGAGTAAGTCTGTTTGTATGTTAGCAAGTAATGAGGCCCAAAAGTGGCAGATTCGCAGAGCGGAACAGTTGTTGCTGAAAACAGAATATCCACGTTGCATGCTTTTCAGAAGGCCATCCTTTGAGCGAACTCTACTGAATCCTTTAGTATTTGGACTTCTTTAGAAGTACTTCTATAGTATTCCCAGTTTAATTTAGTCTAAACAAGAACCTACTCTTGTTGTCCTGGTCCATTTGGTGAAATGAACAAAAGCACAGTAAGTGAGATGTTTGGGAGGTTTGCTACACTCCTGATTCTAACCAAAATGCTAAAGTGGAGGTTTAACTTCCATCTACTGTATTTTTGAGTGTTCTATACTCAAAAATGTGCAAGATCTCAGTGTGCTAAATATTTATCTGCTTTTCATAGGTTCTAAAATCCTTATGCTGAGGCTATTTTGAACAGTAATAAATTTATGTTAATGTAAGAATTGTCTGGTATCAGAACCTATACTCTTTACCTGATCATTTGAATCAGGTGGCACTCCCAATAGGTGTGGAATAGAGATGTCTTTGCACATAAGTTATGAACCCCAACATAGCTCAACAAGTCTCCTTGTCATATCATTGCCACTCCACCACTTTCCCAGTTTCATTAGATGGGAAAATGTGTTCATACAAATTCTTCATAGATTTCCTTTTAATCATAGACCTGTCTTTTTCCCTGCATCGGCCATGCTGGTGTGAGGGGAAGCAGTAGTATGTAAGTCAAAAGGTTTATGTTTGTGTGTGAGTGCTAGCATTTTAGTTGTCCCTTAGAGTTTGACCACTGAAAGTTTCATGGGGGAGGTTTCAGGGGTAGGAAAGACTTTTGTGGTATTTGTAGCCTAAGACCTGTTTATATGCAGTCCTTAGTTAAACCGTAGGTAGCGTGTTAGTTGATGCAAATGTAGGTAGGAACAAAACCTTAAGTGAGCAAAAAATAACTGCTGAAACAACCATTAAGTTGTGTGAATTCAGCCTTAGTATGACCACTTAGTGGGGATAACGTATGGAGGTTCACCTGCAGCTTTCCCTGCCCTTTACCTTCAGTTCAGAGGTTAGTGGTATAGAGAGGAAAAATAAAGTACTAGAAGGGCTCACTTTGCTGTAACAAATCATAGGCTGTATCACAAAAGTAACTCCATCTCCAGCAGTATGCTGGGGTTTTTTTCAGTTAAGGCCGTTCTCGGGGTGGAAGGAAGTTTTGTTCTCGTTAAGTAATACAGAGGGAAACCTTAGTATTTTGTATAAATGTGAGTTAGCAGGTCAGAGTAAGGCTTAGCTGACTGGTCAGTTACCGAAGCTTTAGAAAGGAGGAGGAAGTGAGCTAAGGAGGGCAAATTGACTTTGGAAGCATTGGTGAAATACAAATAAATTGAGTTTAATCATTAGACACATTGGATATCAGAAGAGGTACCCTAGGGTATCAGTCGCTCACAATACCTTTAAATGAGAGCCTTCGTCTTAAACAATGTTCGATTAATCTTTAGAATCCTATTAAGATAATTTGTTTGTGAATGACTTCATTTGAACTGTCAAGATAATGTCTGTAATGTTTGTTTGGATTTCAGTCTTTGGCCCACTGACTAATACTTTGTGTTTGCTCTCCCTGTTTATGCTTCTCTGAAGATCTGTGTTTTATATGGTGCTATCCCAAAAATACTTATTTACAGATCAGCTAGTAATGCCATCTTTTAACATTGTATGTCAGATATGAAATGGTCTAGTTTCCAGATGGGAAAACTGAAACACAGCTTTATATGACTTGAGTAGCAGTCTTTACTAGAATTACCATTTGACATCTGGTCTTCTGCATCTTTTTTCCCTTATTATAGAAGTATTGCCAGTTCTGATAAGCCTGTGCTTTTCTGTTTTCATAGAAATGTTTCTGAAGTTCTTTCTGATTTATGTCTAAAATATTCATAGAATTTTATTTCAGTTTCCCATACTGTGAAAAATAGTTGTAGAAACAAATCGGAGTTAAAAGCTAATACCAAAACCAAGATTATGAATATGATTTCCAAAAAGTATTTTCTTTGACTTACCAATATATGTGCTTCTCAATTCTTTCAGGTTGTTTCTTGTGTCCTTCTAAGTTAGAGTAAGATACATTAGAACCACAGACAGTTAATTTAGTATTCATTGCAAATATTTTGACATCCGTACTTGTGAATGGATCCTGACAGTCATTAAAACAAAGTAATTCATGTGGTTTGTTTAACTGTGTCAAGGTGTAGAATATGTAGCTATAAATGCAAAGGTATTTGTCCTTTAAGTAAAGGCAAGAGTTGACAGTAGATATTAGTTGAACAGGTTTTATGTTATACCAGTTTACCATTTATGCTAAGTGAGTATTTTATTATCTAATCTAGTTCTTACAAAAAAAAAAAAAAAAAAAACAAAACAAAAAAAAACCCACAGTTTCTGCTGGTATTCTTTTGGGGTGTTGTGTTTGTATTTTATTGGTTTTTTGTTTGTTGTGTTTTGGGTTTCTTTTAGGTGAACCATGACTTTAGGAAGTCTGTGCAATGTTGTTATCTTTGCAGAATAATCCTGAATACCAGCAGAATTGAAAGATTATTCTAAGTGATTGGATTTTGCTGCAAAGGAGTCTCTGAAATCACTTCAGTCCTATTTCATTTTTTATCAGTGAAACCAACCAAATCCTACAACATGATTTTTATCTTTGATCCAAAAATTAAACTATTAGTGTTGTGTAAAATAATGGTAAACTGCAAAGTAGTAATATTTTTTTCTGGCTTTGATATGGACTGATTTATATCATCTTCTGAGGGAAACTATGCAAACCAGTGCTCTGGAAAATTTCTATGGTTACATGGTATCGATCCTTTGCTTTTTTTCTTTAAAATCCCAGTTTCTGGAGTCTTGTGACTACTAGGGATCTCGGGTTCCACACCCCCTACCTCCCTGTCCCCACACCCCAAGTTCTCATATAGCTTGCAAATATTAAAAAAGTGAATATTCAGGCTTAAAACCTGGAAAACAAATTAAGACCCTCAGTGGAGACTTAAAACTTGCCAGACTTCCCGTGATTCTTTTTAATTCTTGCTTGTGACTTGACAAGAGTCCAAATGCTGTGGTAAGAATTATGTTGCAGAAATACAATCTATTAATTTATAAAAATCTCATTTATGTAATTAAGCTGTGAACAATATAATCCAGGTGTTCAGGCTAATAAAGAGTACAATTTTGAATTTTAATTATGAATGTGTTAATGATCTGAAGATGAGACCTACTTTTTTCTACAGAAAGCATTGTTCGTACGAAGCAAAGCTTACTTTTTGCTTTTTGTAATCACTTTTTTCTTTTAAAGTCTTTCTGAACTAAAGACAGAGAAGCAATAAACATGAACACTAAAATGCTTGTTCATTCCTTGTCAGCATAACGTGAATCAGCAGCCATTAACTGCTGTAGACATTCATCTGTAATGTAACTTTATTTCCTTAAAAGGAGAGGTAGCTGAGGGCAAGGACATAGATATAAAACTTCAGAAAAAAGCCTTTGTGCTGTATTTTGAATAAACTGTCTCTTATGCAAACGGTCTTGCTTTAGCAGTAGTAGGTGATAGTTGTCCCTTTGTACTTTATGTCTGCAGATGACAGAATTTTTTTTATAGGATGAAGTAAATGTAAATATACACCCTGAGGGAATTGACCTAGATAAGTGACCTGTTGGAAGTTACTCAGTAGATCATCGTAGGAGTAAGGAATAGCACCCAGTGTTTGTTTTCTCCAAGCTATTTTTTGAGGGGTCTACAATGCCTTTTTTCCAACTGTTCAGGAATTTAAAGTCTTTTAAGAGTAGAGATGAGTTTCAAGCATGGTGATAGCTGAGCAGACCTTTATTGTCTGCTAGGTGATAAATTGATCTTGCTACTTTTATCACAAAAATGTGATAAAAGTGATCACAACTGAAATTGCATCTGTATGTCCAGGTTCAAAAAGTTCTGATAGCAGTGACAGCAACAGTGTCCTGCCTGGGTTCTGCAGCAGCTGAAGGGGAGCTTCACTCTCTGCTTTCTCTTGTTTCAAGAACTTTACCCGCATCCACGTGAGAGTTACTGTGATTGCTACAGAGGATTGATATCCAGTATAGTATTAGCCGATGGTCGTCCATGAAGTAAGCAAAGACTAAGGAACAGGGTGTTGTTTACTGTTTTAGTAAATTAGGTAACTTTTGGGCTGGATCACTTACAGGAAATTTATTGTAACTGAAAGTCAGAAAGAAAACAACCCATATGTGTAGACTTGAGTTTATTTCAATAGTAGAGCCACATAATTGAATCTGAATCTAGGAATAAAAGATCAGTTCTTTTTAGGAATATCTGAAGTCGATTTATTAACTGATGGGAGATAAGGGACTGTTCCTCTTTAAAAGAAAGCACTGACTTGATAGGATGTAACTCCTGTAGCTCATGTATTTTTGCTTGGCTCTTGCTAGTACCATTGCTATCTTAGAGTTTAAGACAGCATGTGCTGGTTTGTTGCCCCACTTGCTCTTAAGTGTATTACAGGTGATGGGAACAAAGTACAGTCCTGTGTTTTACTTGATAGTGAGTCATCTTTCACAGACAATCATTAGGTTTGGATGCTAGACTCAATTGGATCCAAATTCCTGTGGGTTCCTATTGTATCTTGGTGACCATTAGATACTGGATTTTCTTTTTCAGGTACTTAGATTTACTGCCAGGAGTTCAGATTGTAAGTTCAGCAAATCAACTATGTCTTTCCTGAAAACAAGGGCCTTCTAAGTAGTAAAGGCATGACCGTTACTGATTTTGATGGATTTCTGTGCTCTGATTTAGAATTTTTAAGGACACTTGAAACCCTGAAATCATAATGTTCAAAAAGCATTTTGGTAAATGTGTGCATAAATCATAGCTGTATGATAATGTAAATAGAAGCAGAAATGACGATGATTTGCACTCTCAAACCTGTATCTCAGTTTTTAAGGGCCGTTTTAGTGTTCTTTGGCTGTTTGCCATAAAGTCTCAGAGCCTACGGAGCTCATTTCTGTGACTCATTCATTCTTTCTAGTTGTGAATTTTCTTCTAATGCCACCAGCCGATCTTTCTGGCGTCAGCTGGTCCGGTCTTCAAAACACTCTCCTTAGCTGTTAGTCATACCCCTTTGTATGTTGAAATATCACCCTTTTCTTTTCAGTTTTTGTGGTGTTAGAGTATAAACTAAAGGATGCCGAGTCTACCTCTGTTAGATGTCTTGTTGTTGTTCTAAGTTATTTTGTGGTAAAGTTCCTGGCAGCTGTCACAGGCAGACAGAGACACCTCCAGCTGTTATTTTTGTCATCTTTGTTCAGAAAGAATGATGCAAGTATATAATAATCCAGCTATAAGCATACAGAATTGGTGTTATCTGACTGTTTTTCTAAGTTACTGTAAAGCTTAGTTGTAAACTAAGGGGGGATTTTGTAACATTGGTGTGAAATGCAAGATACTCTTTATAAAGTCTAAAGTTCTTACTATTAATTCAGTGCACTGAATAATAATATGTTTTATTTATTTAGTCAGTTTTGGTTGATTTTTATGAACCTGTATGTTTGACGTTTATTATTAATAAAACATTTTGGACAGAGCATTTGTGTTTTATAAATTCTCTACATAAAAAACATAGTTCTTTGGTAGTAGATTGTCAGACATCTGAATAAGTGGCAATGATTTGGGATAATTGTTGCTGATGTTAATAGTAGCGAGCTGATGGGTGGTACAGTTGTTTTATTGTTCTGAGGTCTTGAATGTTGTCTTAACTGCATCTTATTGCTATTGCTTCTGGTTACCCATCTAACTTTCCGCTTTGGGATTTGTGTTATCGGCTTTTTGCAACCAGAAAGGACTTAATCATTATGGCAAACTGTGAAGTTTGGTCTCAACAACACAAAAAAAGGCAGATGTTCATATTGAGTGTTCTGTGTCATGTCGGTATATGTACACTGTGTGTTTTGCTGTCCTTTACATAACATGAAAAATTTCTCCTCAACATTAAATACTTGAGAAAGTGGTACTGTGTCAAATACTGATTTTTAGGAGCGGTTTGCTAGGAAGACCTACTGTGAAAGGCATTTACTAGTTTTAATATTATTATTTTAATATGTAAGTGTATATATAGTATAAAGATTTAGGTATTATTTATATAATACATTAATTCTATATTTACATATATTAATCCAAAGTATTTTGAGGTTTTTTGTGAAATTAAATGCAAAACTCTTTCCAAGACTGTGTAATTGTGCGAATTTTCAGAGACATACTTAAACATCAAGCAGTTCTTTTGCCCTATCATAAACGTACAGAGGTAAGCTGGTTTCTGTGAATGCTTTTGTCACCTTCAGTGACAGCTTGATGCTTCAAAGCTTCCTTCACCTCTCACATAACACTTCTCTTGATGACCACAGGATGTTGAGTGCAGACTTTTACATGCTGCAGTGGTGCTGCTGAGCATGAAATTTAATCTAATTTGTCCCAGTTCTATACGTGTGTGGATGAGAAATGCATCATACTATTACGAGTTTTATCCTGGTAATATGTTTCTACTCCTATGTTATATGTTCCTATTCCTGTGTTATCTATTCCAAAGTAATATCATCTATTATTGTCCTTCTGTAATTTAACAGCATTTTCTTACAGCTTTACCAAGTCCCAGTCATAATGTTTATCACGTCTGTAATATATACTACTTTTTTTTTTTTTTTTTTTTTTTTAATATCAAATGGGGAAGCTTTACAGTTTACATAAAGATCTGCACCAAGCAACTCTTTAAAGCAGAGACTGTGGGGGAAGGAAGTAGAGGATCGTTTAACTAACTTCTATTCTGCAGTCAGCTAAGAGTTAAGGAGCAGTAATTGCTACTAATTGTAAGCAATCAGATGAGCAAACTTGCAGTGTAATTTTAAAGTACCTTACACTTAGTATACTTCAGTTACCTCTGTGTTAATATAAGCTAATGAATAACTTTAAATGCATGAGAAAAATGAGCCTTGGATGAGATCTGTATTTGTCAATGAGTTGATAGGCATCTTGCTATGATCTCTAGACTGTGTACTTAAACAAATGTATATTCCTTTTTTAAATGTTGTTGCAGTGCTAATTTAAATTAAGGTAATAAGTATTTTGTATGTTATTTGAAAATAACCTATTGAAAATAGGTATATATCTAGTCAAATAAAAGTAGAGATGTTTAAATTTACTGAAGATACTGTTAGGCATAATTTTCTTATTGAATTGTATGCTAGTAGAGAGAAAAAAAATGGAGTTACTTTCCTTGATAAAGCATAATAAAGTTTTATAGCCAGTATTTAGGAGAAAATACTTTTGCCCCTAGGAAAAACATTTTTTATCTCATAATCACTGTCTGATAAAGAATGGAAACTTCATAGTAGCATGCTTGGATGCGTTTTCAAAGCAAAACTTGACTCATTCATCTGCAAGTGTTCAAGTATTCCTTTGTATAGTTTTTATACCAGCATGTGTGTTTATACACATTTATACATTCTCTTTCCCCCGGCCTCTGCCCCCCCCCCCCCCCTTCCTTCAAGAGGGAGGTTAAGTATGCAGAATTTCAGGTGAGAGGAATTTGAGGAATGCTTTTGTACTGACAGTACTAGTTTTCTTCCACTAACAGGATTTGTAGTTAGTGAGCTCTCATGTTGCTTCTTATTTAATCCTTTCAACTTGCACTGTAAGGATTATTTTAAGTTTTGGAAGATCTTTTTGGACTCCCCTTATTTTAGATGGTAACTGCTGTATCAAATACCTTAAAGAGTATTCTTGCCTGGTTTTGTTTCTTAGTATCTTTTGCATTCAGTCATGTGGTTGTTCCTTGATGCTGACTTAGTGAACAGTGAGTTAAATATACAGTCATCTGAGGACTTTTGGAATACTTCTACAAGTTATCTGTGCTTGATTTAGTTTTCCTTACTTAAGTGTTAATTTAAAAATAAAAATAGCATACTAGAATAGGAGTTTTGATCTAGTTTTCAAGGAAATTATTTGTCTTATCATTGTTGGTAGTGTCTGTTTTACTTCTTTTTAGTAGCTTGTTGCTGCTTTTCTTTGGGTTGTCCAGAAGGGGGGGGAAAAAAGAATCTGATAGACAATACTTGTCCATTTTACATCATTTTCTACACCTGTACTGGGAGGAAGAAAGCCTAGAAGGGCCTGTCCTTGTAGGACAGTTGAAGCATGAGTTTATAAATTATAAAGCTTCTTTGAAAAGCACCATTGAATTGCTTTCTCCACTCCACACCTTTTCCGTTATTTGTATATCCATAAATGAAATTAATACTAAGAATTTTGGAGTGCTTCAGGAGAATAGTTAAAGAAGAAAAATTTAACCGTTTACAGAAGAGATGTACTTTTTGGTACAACAGCAAGTCTTGTTATTGTGGATATGTATACAACACATCTACTTATGGACAAGTGTATTTTGTACTCGCACGCTGCTGTGGAAAATCTGGTTGGTTGTCGTTACAAATACTATAATAAATGTGGTATCATGCCTTTATTACACAACTGGGAAACAGAATTAAGACATTCACAAGTTTGACCCCTGTTAGTACTTCTCTAAACTGTTACTGCTTTTTACAGTGGTTACATTTTCCCTTTCCTGTTTGATTTTTTGTTTTCACCAGCATTTTCAGTCTTTTGGTTCTTTTCCTTTTGATTTCTCTCTTTATCATGTGTGACAGTAATTAGACTTTACAAAGAAGACTGGGAGAAATTTAGTGTCTGAGTGTGGTGTGTTTTTTGTTCGGTTGGGGTTTTTTAAAGGTTCTTTTAAATTTCAAAATGCTTAATGAAATGCTCCATTTTATAATTTGGATACATCAAAAAAACTTGCATCCTGTTTAAAAATAGGGGGGACATAACTTGGCTGATGAAATCTTCACATTAGGAAGCACAGCATTCTCTGAGTAAAGTGTTAAATCGAGTTATGCTCAAATTAAATATTTTCACTTCTCAAGAAACAGAAGGTAGTGTTTCAGTGTTGAAACTTTTTTTTTTTTTTTTGGCAGCAACAACATTGGAAGCTCACTATGAGTGCTTCAAGTAGGCGGCACGCTGTTTTGGCAGCATGTGTGCCTTTGGAGATCAAGTGAAAAGGAGGGTTGACTGTCCTCAGCATATCTATGTCTATATATAAACTACTGTTCCTTTTAGCCATCCATGCTATGAAAGTATAATGAGCTGAATTGGATATTGGAACTGATTATTTTCTAAGGGAAAACCCAAGAGCAGCATATATGATACATGGGTTGCCTGTCTCTGAGGGTTGGGAGAACTTGGGGCTTCAAAAGAAGAAAGAAAAAAGAACCTTAAAAGGCCTGTCTATAGTTTTCCTCATGAGTTTTGCCTAGGTGTTCACCCTAAAATATGTCCTTATCTTTAATACTTCACTGTGTTCCCCACCACTCTGGATTTAGTCTTGCATTTTGTCCTCCATTCCTTTTTGATTCTTTTTGTTTCTTTGTTCGTTTTTTGTTTGTTTTTTAGATCTGGTAACAAATACCGTCATACTTTGTTAAACTGAATGTGCTGTAGTATCTGAGGAATATAATAAGCTAAGGATATAGAGAAAACAAATTAGGAATACATGATTTATATTGCACTGCTTCTCATTAGCTATTACAAGAACAGAATTTAATGAATAACTGTTTCACAGGGAATTCTTAAATAATTCCCACTTAAACTGATTGGAAATTAAATATTTCCTAAATAAACAGATCTCTGAAGTCTTGTCTTTAGGTATATGGAAAAGTTTAAACTGTTCTTTTGCTTCCAAAAATAAGCCCTTTAGGGTTAACAGCATATGGTGTAGCTGTTGCTTAGTGGGGAAAACTGATTTGTGTAACTTGTTTTTCTCAGAACTTTTGTTTTCACAAAACAAAATCTTGTGTAATTAAGCAAATGCCCCAAAACAGACTTAGTTTCTTTGTCTTTGCCAAGTTATGAGCTATACATTTTGTGGGGAAAGTTGACTGCGAAGTTGAGCGTACAGTGTTCCATGGGAGAGTGGGAAGGGCAGATAATGCTGAGGCGCTCTGCATTTTACCAGAGTCCAGACAGGTACAGTGCTACTACTGCCACTGGAAATGTGGATCTTTTTCTTCTTTCTTTCTGTTCAAAAGATCACTAAAAATGCCTGTATGCTATGAAAATAACTTGAGTAGTGAGTAATCAGGAGTATAGCTGGCAGGGTGGTTGTTATTTTTTCCCCCCACTGTGTTTAAAAATGGCCATGCCCTCCTCCCTTCCTTGTTGTGACAGTTTCCCATATGTGAAAACTGAAGATTTGCATTGGCTACAGTTTCATTGTTGTTGGGAGCTGGCATATCATAACAACCTCTGTTGAGCAACATAATGGTTGGGTAGTCCTGTCTTGGCTGAAGTGAGTCTCAGCAACTGTGTTCAGTTACAGTAACTCTTGGGTAGACTAATCAAGTGTAATCTAAATGCTTGGTTTGTTAAGGTAACACTTTTCATAGCAATACCATATTTTCCTTGCAGGGCAGTTCCAAATCTGATTATGTGGTTTCTTGATTGAGATTTAGATGCGAGGACATTTCTTACTCTTTTTTATTTTCTTTATTTATATATATATGTGTGTGTATTTATATTTTAACTGGAAGAAAGGCTCAATCCAGAGAATATAGGAATTTAGAAATACAGTGTAATGATCAGACTTGGAAATGCTGTTAAACTTCACACTCTTTAGGAGGGCTCACTTCTCCCTAGCTCTTTTTTTTTCAAATACTAGGAATTTAGGAATAGCTTCAGGACACTTGAAACCTTTAAGCTCATATATAAATTTCATATAACATTTACTGTTGTTTATTATCCAATAAATACTGTTATTGCAGAACTTTGATTGCTCTGTAACAAAAGGGATCCCATTGACAGGTGATCCGAATCATAGTGGTCCATTAGGAAAGCAAACTTCTGCCAAGCATGACAAATCAAATACTGATGAGCAGAATGGGGAAAAAAGGCTCCATTAGAGAAATAAGGCAGGTGGAAAGTAGGAGGACTAATCTGCTTTGAAAACAAAGCAAAATACCAGCCTACTAGAGAATGAGAATATTTTACCAATGCCTGATTGATTTAGCAGGCAAACTACTTTTGAAAGAAGATAGAACACAAATACTTTAGTATGTACTGGGTGAATCAGTAAACAGAATTAGCTTGCATAGTATTTTGGTGACTTCTGGCTTAATACGTCTTTCTTATTTCTCTTTACATTTTGATAGTGTTAGAGTCAGAATATACTGATAACTAAAAATGAACGCTTAAATAATTTTTAGGTGTTATGGTAACCTTATGACTCTTAAACACTTGCTGAGGAAAAATCTGTTCTTTATCACTGAAATCGCATGAAGAACTGTTCCCTTTTTTGCTCTATGAGACTACTAAAGCAATAATTTAAGGTTTGGGTACTTTAAATGCTCATAAGCATGTATTTATGTATTAACATGTATGAAATATTGAGTATTAGTCTTAGTCAGTTACAACAGGTTATGAACGTTTAACAGTTTACTTATTATGTTTTAGTTTGAGTAGGTTCCTGTTGGATATGACTTTCACGTATACAACTTGTTTTTTCTTCCTCCAGATTTGAAGAACAGAAGCATGCTTTCCACTGAGACTTATGCTACCATTTGTGATACAGAATGTCTCTAAGTGAGAAGAATAGTATGGTTTTTGCATATGAATCTTCAGTACACAGTACCAATGTACTCCTCAGTCTCGATGATCAGAGAAAGCAAGATATTCTTTGTGATGTTACTATTTTAGTGGAAGATCAGCGATTTCGGGCTCACAAAGCTGTGCTTGCAGCTTGCAGCAGTTACTTCCTTTCAAGAATTGTGGGCCAGGTGGATGCTGATCTTATCATCACTTTGCCGGAAGAGGTGAGTGTCATTCCCTTTTGTATTTTACCTGCCAGTGCTTTTAATTTGTTCTGTTCAATTCTGTTTTACAATAGGCTGGTGCTTAATTGAGAAGTTAAGGTAAGAGATTTAAGAACAAAAGGGAAGGAATTTCTAGATTGTAAAGCTGCCATTTGTTGAGGTAAATGTTAGTCAGATCAGAGTGTATGTCACAGACTGAAGATAAGTGAATGCTGTCTTGGGGAATATATAGGGAAGATCTTTTAAGTATATATTACTTAAAATTGTGTACCTGTTTCAAAGCATGTAAATTTGTCAAAAACCAGGCCTTAAATGGTAAAGAGGTATTGAAGAACTAGTCCTCCTGTACGAAAAGAGAATACTTTGGGATTAATAAACAAAATAAAGCTTAAAATGGTAATACATTTAAATCAGTTTCATTAAGATTTGGGTTTGTATGTTAGAGTAATACAGCTGTGCATATATTCCTTGCCTGCTGCTTATGGTTGTTAACAGTTTTCTTCTGCTCAGTTCTCAATCCTTTTTACACACTGATCATTAGCAGCTCGATTTTTTTTTTTTCGCTACTGTGTTTTATTACTTTTAAGACTGAGAAAGCTTACTGCAACGACTTTATTTTTTTACCCCTAAAATACATATTCTTAAATCAGGTTGAATTTAAAGGCATTCAGTGGGACTGTGCCAGAACCTGACATCCGTAAGAAGGAGAATTTATTTTAGATATCTGGACCATCCAAGACACTTAATTAAACACCAACTGGAATCTTTAAGTTATAAGAGACACGAGGCAAGCAAGTGACTGGATTTTTATATGAAATGCTGTATTTATATATGAAAAGTGGAGAGCCTCTAAGTGCTCTGATTGTACCCAATGGTAGCAATAATCTGAAGAGTTGGTTGCTAAATAATCAGTGGCTTTCTGGGAGTTAGATTATGGTAATTAGCTTTAGAGGTGGGAAATAACATGCAAATTTTTGGCAACTCAACTAGAATCATTGAAGTTGGAGGAAGGGTGTATGTCAATGAGTATTTACAGTGACATTGGAGATTACATTGTAGACTTGTTTATGTACAAGACTGAGTTGAGTGGTAGCGCAGAGATGATGTATTCAGAAAGCCTGTACTTCAGTAAAGTAGCTACCTCACTGGCTTTATAGCATTCTGAGAAAAGCACAAGGATTCTCTGTTACCGGAATCTTTCTGATTTTCCAGAAAACAAAAAACTAAAAGGGATCAGGTGGTCTCTCTGAAGAGTTTCAGTGGTCTTTGCTATTCCCTATTGATCAATTAATTTGTTAGAAGATTATGTTACAGCATAATATCACTATGTCACTTTTACTCAACCTTCTTACTGTGTCTGTGTGTTAATTTCTTATACTTTTTTTTTTTTTTTTTCCTGGTGGTTTAATGCATTAGTAGCCTGAAGATCCCAGATTAAAAGAAAAGTAATGATGGGAGCTGATATGGAAGAGAAGTAGAATGATGAGGGACACAAGGCCATGATCTGTAGTGAAAGAGGAAAATTAGTGGCATGTAAAACTTCTGATGTTGAAGAGAGAATTTTGCACTGGGATGATAGAGGATATTGGAAGCATAAGTAATGTACATCAAAATTGGAGAGGGGCAAAGTAATCCGGTGCAAAGCAATAGTGTTCCACTGAACCCATGAAATAAACTGGATTTAGAAGGGACCACAGTTTGTAAGGAGAATTCTGATACTTGCTACAATGTAGACTTAAGAGGACTCTTAATGTAACTTAATATTACTGATGTATGAACTGAATATACTGAAGCAACCAGCAGAAATACTAACAGTGAATGTCATCTTTTAATCGTTTGATATGATCACTTCCTTGGTAAAAGCATTTTAAGATTTAGCAATTTGAGCTTCTCTTCTCGGAACTGGTAAATATTTTGAAATGAGTCTCTGAAGCTGCATATTTGAAAGAGGCAAATTGATGACATGGTTTGATGTGATTTTTTAATTATTATTATTTTTTTTAACGTTTTTATTAATCCAAAGTATTTGAAGTTTAAAATTAAAGACACCAGTCCACAATCTGAGACACCAAAATATTTTTTGAGTTAAAGTACTTAATATATATTGTATTATGAAGACTAACTGCTGACATCTTGGTGTAGGTCCTGTGTTGTTTTTCTACCAATGTTTTTACTCTGAGGTAGACTTTCAACCCAAATACAAATGAATGCGTGCTATGAGAGTTGCTTTCCTGGGTCAGTCAGACTGAGTCTTTCTAGCATTCTGTCTTGTTTGAGGTTAGCCAGCAAGAAATGTGTAAGAGAAAGCAAAAGGAGTAGAGTGCTGATTTTCTCCCTCTTGATCCAATTTTTAGCAGTAAGTGTTTTTACCTTATATAGAAAGTTTTTAAATACCATTGTATTTGTTCAGTTTCACGTATAAATGTCCCTTGTTTGTAAACCCACTTTAATGATTCATTGACTATACTAAGTTTGAAGACTTATTGCCAGCTTATGGATAAACTATCTCTTACACTCTCCTTCCCCACATGATTAAGAATGAATTAATGTGATGGTGTAATCAGTGTAGTCTTCTCTACAGAGCATATTTCAAATGCTATTTTAAGAATTCTTAAGATATGGGTCATAAGAGTTTATGGACAGTTTTGCTGAACTGTCTCTGTGCAGATCTCTTCAACTTCCTTTCATCTGTTGTTTATGTTCTTTAAACAAACCCCACCAAATAACCACTAAAAAAAAAACCAAAAAAAAAAAAAAAACCCAAAAAAAAACCCAAAAAACAAAAAAATGAAACACAGCCTCAGCTGATTCCTCAATTAAATTGCATGTATAGTTAATAATCTTGATGGCTGAAGAATTTGGTATAGTTAACATATTAATATAGCACCTAATTCAGCATAAAGTCCTGTCCAGTAAAGGAGGGGATCAGAATGTGGGCTTGAATTTGAGTAGTAATAATGGATGTACTGCTTAGCCTTTCTCTGCAAGTAAAGGATGAAAGGAATTGTCATGTAATTTGTAATATGGTGATCTGTTTACAGCTTTCTGCCTGATTCCTTGGTAATTTTTTCATGGGTAGAAGATGAACTTGTTCAGTTTGTAATGATACAGGGTTTTTTATCTCTGGATTCCCTGTTAGGCAACTGTTCTGTGGTAAAAATTGAGATGACGATGGAAATGTTCAGTTAAAACTACCTACTCCAAAGAGGCTTTAAACTGTGAATAATTGGGTTTAGTTTTTTGCATACGATTCTTTTTACCTGTATGAGGAAAGAATGAGTAGGTGGCTATAGTAATAAATAATCATGTGTGGTCAAATTCCATTTTTTTTTCCAGCTTTTTAATATCAGTGATGCATAAGACTGAGCAAATAACAGTAATTGCTGTTTAAAGTATCAATTAAATACCAGTAGCATTTTGATCTTACTCTGGAGTAATTCATGTACAGCTTGGGTTTGAAAGATATATTTGTAAAGTTGGAATCCAGCTACTCGTTTTCAGTGTACAGCAATATTTTTCATTTGTTAATTGTCAAAACATTTTGTTAAGAGATTGATCTCAGTGAAGAAGGTAATTGCCACAAAATACAGAATATAAAATTGTATCAGAAGATTCGTTTCAGAATGGGTGTATCTAGATTTTCTCTGTGGAACAGATCCGCTGCTTTTGTCTTGCACTCTGTCCTGCTGGCCTGGTTTGCTCACAGGTAAATTTCAGTTCTATGTGTTTCCTTATTTAAAGCCATATTGGTCATACTAATTTTTTTTTTTTTTTAATAGGTAACACTTAAAGGATTTAGTCCTTTACTTCAGTTTGCATACACAGCTAAACTTATTTTAAATAAAGACAATGTGTCTGAAGTTTGCAAATGTGCTGAATTTTTGGGTGTACACAACATTGAAGAGTCTTGCTTTCAGTTTCTCAAGTTCAAATTTTTGGACTTCAAATTGGATCAGCAGGAATGTCCTAGGAAGAAATGTTGTACACAGCGTTATCAGAAAACAAACCCTAAAATTGTCAATGTTAATGATGGAGACCTAGAAATAGATGATGAAGCAGAAGAACTTTTAGAAAAGGAATATATTCAAACTCCTGACACAAAGCTCTGTAAAGATGAAGAAAATGCTAAATCATTGCCTGCTCTCCAAGATAATGCCAATCAAACATGTGATCCTGTACATTTAGAAAGGGGTAGTGTTTCCAGTTTATCTTCCCAATGCCCAAAATATAGGAAATTCCAGAAAGCTTTTGGAAATGACAAAGTTCATACTTCAGAGTCCAGTTCCAGTATTAAAGACATTCAGGTGCCACCAATTGCAACTTTTCTTGAGAAGGAGATATCTGGTAATGATGGCATTCAAAAAGCTCAGGAGTGTGTACCTATGCAGCTGGTCTCAAAATGTGAAGAGACTCAGGTAAAAATGGAAGAAGGGGGGGAAGGCACTGAGAAAAAGGAAGAGTCAAAGAGAGATTCTGTGACTCAGAATGTGTCATGTCCTGTGGAGAAAATGGATCTTGCTGCTTTCCCCCAAAACTCTGCTGCACCTCACGGACTCAATTCTGTGTCTTTTTTACATACTTGTGAGCAATATGGTAACTTGAGTTTCAGTAGTATTCAAAACAACACAGTCTTGGCTGAAAAAAATGTATCAGGTACTGGAGTTGGGAATGACAAAATTGAAAGTCTAGATGACGCACCTTCAAAGGTAGATTTGTGCCCTAGGGAAGCCAGTAACATTACATCAGCTGGTGACCGAAGCAGTGTGGAGAGAGAGGTAGCAGAACATCTAGCAAAAGGGTTCTGGAGTGATATTTACAGCACAGAAGCCTGTCAAATACATTTACCACCTGCAGTTCCAAAAGACTGCTTGGAACCAGTATATTCAGGAAAAAAATCAGAGTGTCCATGGCTGGGTATCAGGATCAGTGAAAGCCCTGAACCCTGCTCTCAACGAACTTTTACAACATTGAATTCCGTCAACTGCCCCTTTATAAGCAACCTTAGTACTGAAGGATGCTCCAACAGCTCTGAAATAAGCAGTGGAGATTATGTTCAGGGACAGCAACAAGAGCCGTGTCCCTATAATTATGTGATAAGTTTGGGAGAGGATTCGGAAACTGACACTGAGGGAGACAGTGAATCCTGTTCAGCAAGAGAACAAGAATGTGAGGTAAGAACATCCTGGTGTATCTTTTGCTTCCCTGTCTCTTACAGCCCTATTTAAAAACATAATTCCGAGTCTCTTGGGGTGTTGGTTTTGGCTTTGTGTTTTTTTTGTTGTTGCTTGTTTTAAAAATATGGGAAATTAAATTTTAAGTAACCATTTATATAGGTTCACATGGAAGATGTGTTAATTCAGGGAGACTTAAAAAGTATTTTTTTGTAAGAAATTGAAGTGATAGACAGTTATTAGATCTCTTCAGATATTTTTCTTGAACAACTTTATCAGAAAAGTTTGTGAGTCTTAAACCAAAGTATGGCAGGGTTTTTTTAGGATTTTTTTTCCTACTTCAGTTAAACTATATTTCTTGGAACCTTTGTTTCTATAAAACTGAACAGTTTTCTTGGTTTTATTCTGAGTTGTGAGAAGAAGGTAGAAGAGAAATGATACTTCAGATTTACTGTGAAATGAAAATGAAGTTTTCAAGCTGGCTTCAGTACCTGTGTACTTAAGACTGCTTTAATAGTATTGCGTTCTCTAAAACTGAGGTTGTACTTGCTCCTCCTACTGCAGAAACTGTGATACTCCTTTCTTTTGTCATTGCTTTGGTAGTGTTTTAGGCAGATGCCATATGTAAGTAGTCTAATCCTAAAATGTTCTACTATATACCTAGAATGATTTTTGTCACGGCTCTTAAAATTGTAGAATTGCAGTGTGACTGTGTGTATGATGGATCATGAAAAATGTAATGAAAATTCAGTTGTTTATAAAACACTACCTTTTTTTTCTTCACATGATGCAGGGCCTTACCGTGACTTAAAATAAGTGAAAGCTACCATTGATATAGAAAGTTGGCAGGCCAAATTGGTTAAATACATTTCTCATCTTTACATTACAAAAGTAGATGACATCTTTGCTGAGGGCAGTACTGTCATTTTTTTTGCCTGTTTGTTACCAGTGGTAGCCAAACACAGAAGGGGTTTCTCTGCTTTTCAAACTAAATTCAGATCTTTGACTGCAGCAAGGCAACGCATTCTGGTACTTAGTATACTCAATTGTGAGGATTAAAATAAAATGCCTTTAGTTGGATACATTGTAAAATGTGGCAATTATTTTGTAAAGATAAAGATGTTTTTCAGTATTAATCAGGACTCAGTGATCTATGTAGGTTTCAGAAGCTCCTAATTCTGTAGCTCAGGTGTACGGACGGTGGCAAGAGCCTGGTTCTCCTCTCCAGCATTAAGAATTACAAGACAAATATTGCAACTTCTGTATTTTAAGTAAATGCCTGTTTCAGATTAACTTTTCCTGCAGAAAACTATAGGTATAAAAATGTATGCAGGATACAGTCTTAATAGCAGCCTAGGGGAAACTTTAGGCTGTATTAGTGGTTCTTGACACCTATTTTGTGCACCACCTGACCATAACTTATTTTCCTAGAGTGTATCATGTAATTATTTGCTGCACACACACAGATAGATTTCATCCTACTCTGAATATGCTTTTGAAGATCTAGTGTAAATGTGCAAAGTACTCAGTTATTTTGCCTGTGCTTGAACTCATCTAGTTGAAACCTCTGATTCTATCCACCTCCCCTGATGGCTATATTAGCTTGCTCTTGTCTGTGAGATTTAGGAAGAAGGGTTGTGTGGTAAAGAATGCTTAAAATGAAAACTTGAATTGGCCTGTTGGTGTTTGTGTGTATCTGTTTCACCTCTGTCTTACAACTGTATCTCACCTTCTAGGTAAAACTGCCATTTAACGCACAAAGGATTATCTCACTTTCCAGAAATGACTTCCAGTCATTCCTGAAAATGCATAAATTAACTCCTGAACAATTAGACTGTATTCATGATATCCGAAGACGAAGTAAAAATAGAATTGCAGCACAGCGATGTCGTAAGAGAAAACTTGACTGCATACAAAATCTTGAATCTGAAATTGAAAAACTGGTATGTATAAATATTCATTACTGTTAACTTGAGTCTTTCTCTAAACATCTTGACTGGATATCTGGCAGTAGTTTGAGTGAGGTGGCTTACTGCTTTTTCTAAGCTTGAGTGGAAGACTATCAGTCTTGGATGACTTCTTGATAGTAGCTCTAGATTTTCTGTACTTGAGTAAAGTACACACAATTTTCTGTCTGTGGACTTCTTTCCATTCAAGTAGAAGTGCATCACAGCATAACTTTGGTGAACGGTGTTTTTGAAGCCCATTGGCATTGAGCTTAATTGTACAGAACGATTCCTAAGTCATCATCCCACTCTTTTTCTACCTCCTTCCATTTTCTTGCTTTGTGCTTTTGTTCTTCAGCTTGCAGTATTGCTCATGACCAAGCTTACAGTTATGAAATTGTTAGTTGTGTAAGTATTGTTCTTGTAACATATCAACATGGGCTGGTGAACTGTTTCCTGAATCTTGAATCTTAAAAATGAGACCCTTGAAGAAAGGTGGAAGATACAGCAGAATTCAGGAAACTGCTTGCCTTTTTAGCAGTTGTATCAAGATTATAGCTGAGGAATTAATGCATCCAGATTTTTCTGCAACCATCTGTTAATATAACTTCTCCTTTTTAAGAGGCAATAAAAAGATAAATGTGCAATTTAAGAGAAGTGTGGATAATCCTGGCAAGAAAATACAGTGCTTTTTTTTCTGGTCTTTGTTTCTGATTGTACCATGTGCACTAAATAGTTTGGTTGTTTAGGGTTACTGTATTCTTGTTTATGGAGTATTTTAGACTTTGTGTTTATGTACATGGATTTGGTATCTGCATCAGCTAGGAACATATGCTGTCATGTTGCACCTTTCTCCTTATGACTTCAGATGGAAAAGGAAAATAAAATCAGAGCAAAGTGCTATGGGCTAGAAACTTATTTTCCTGAAGTGATCCTTTGAAGGAAGGCCTGCAGTACCATACAGCCCTGATGAGTTGACAGAGCAAGTCACTTAGTGTGCTGAATGAAGATGATGCTCTGGGAGGGAGGGAAATCAGGTGATCACGCTTGTAACAGTTATTTCTCTGACTAGAGAGGAGTTGTATTTCTGGTGGTTCAGAAGTTTCTGCCTGTTTTTGTTTATCATTTTGTCATTTCTGTTTGTCATGTAACTTTGTTGATATTGTGCAACACTTGGGGCAGGGGGGAATTAGAGATTCATCTGCAAGATTAGACCTGTAGTTGACTAAGTGACTGATAATCATAGTATAATATCCTTTCTTCTGTGGACCTGGTTAGAACAGACTGAGTGTATGCTGTTTGACAGATACCACTGTGCAAGGTCTAGACAGTGAGTGTTTAGAATTGTGAGTTGAGGTCTGAGTTACGATTCACGCCCTAGGCACAGATATATTCCAGTTGCTTATTTTTTTCCAACTGTGAAGGTAAATTTCTTCAGAACTTTCTAAAGAAAACCTTGTTTGGAGCTGTTGAGTGTGTCTGACAGCAACTGATGCTATGCACCATCAAACTGTATAAGTTGTGCACAAATACACAAACTTTAAGATCTGTCCAGGCACAATTTCCAGGTGGGTAGAAGAAGAGAGATGTCTGTGAAAGGCATGTTGTGGTACATCCAGGTTGCTTCATGCATGATGACTCCTGCCTCATTCCTGCTTCTCTGGGTCAGTCATGTGTCTCAGACCTGTTAGTCTTTGATCTTCTCATGGTATCTTCTGTAACGTGGCTTTGAGAGAGGATATAAGGTGTAGCAATAGTATGAAAATTCTCGACAAGTAGATAATACCCTGTCCTATAGCCTGTTAAGAAATATTATTTGGTTAAATTCCTCATCCTGGCTTTCAGTATGTGCAGCATGTTGTCTTGTATTAATTTCTGTTAGTTGTTACTTATCAGATTTTTGTTCTGTCAGATTAAAAGATAGTATTTATGGTGTGTTTCTTGCTAAAGTTCTGTATCTGATCCAGACTAACTCCCAGCATGAGTAGAGGCTGGAGACTGACTGGCTGGAGAGTAGCTTTACTGTAAAGGACCTTGAGGGTCTGGGTAGACAGCAAGCTGAACATGGATCAGCAGCATGTCCAGGCTGAAAAAAGGGCTATCAGTGTCCTGGGCTGAATTAACAGGAGCACAGCCAGTGGTTCGAGGGCAGTGATTGTACTGTCATACTTAACACATGTTAGACTGAATCTTTTGCCCGGTTTTGACCCCTCACAGTGCCAGAAGTACACTGACAAACTGGAGTAAGGTTAGGAGAAGCTACCAGGATGGTCAGGACTGCAGTGCTGCTCCTGTGGTGAGAGGCAGGGAAAACAGGGATTCTGCTTGGAGAAAAGACTGCTGTGGGGAGACCTAATAGCCACCTACCCATATCTGTGGGAAAGGCCTCAAGATCACGTAGCCATTGGGAGTGGAAGATCTTTGGTTTCCTTGGGGGTAGTACTTCACAACAGGAGAACAAGAGACATTGTTATAAATTAAAATAGGGGGTTTCAACTGGGTATAAGGAAACATTTTTTTCCAATAGGGACAGGCAAATGATGGAACAGGTTACTCAGAGAGGTTGTGCATGCTCTATCCTTGGAGGTTTTCATGACATGACTGAACAAAGCCCCAAGCAGCCTGATCTTACCCAGAGCTGACTTTGTTTTGAGCAAGAGATTGGACTACCAGGCCTCCTGAGGTACCTTTCCACTTAATTGATCCTGTAAAATTGAAAGTCTTATGTTGAGCTCTGCTTACATAGAAGAAAAATGCACTTTGGTACTGAATCTAACGTGTTACCTGGGGGAATTAAGTCTGATCGTTTCTCTTTATCTCCTGTACTGATAATGTCATGTTTGACCCCCATTTAGTCTTTGGTTATTGATCCTTCAGGTGAACCTATGCGGTGTTCTTCCCTAATGTTTTATATTTGAGAATACATGTGGATGACAGAGCTTTAAAATTAGGGTACTTATGAGGGGGAGCAGAGTAAAGAGTAGGGGACAACTGGCCCCAAACCACACTACTTTCCTGAAGATTTTGTAGCCCAGGAGAAGGATGTGTCAGTGAGTGAAATAGTGTAAGCTGTGATCCAAGAAGTGTAATTTAGATCTTGTTACATATACAATAGCAGGAGAAGTGTGTGTACTAAATAATTCTTCACCAAAAGAATTGAAAGAGCTCTCAGTTTGATGATTATTATGACCTCAAAACTAGCTGGCATTACTTTGTAGTATTAGTATAGTGCTGCTAAAATAAAACAATAATATTTAAATGTATTGATATGTCAGCAACTTCAGATGAGGGTGGGGAATTTACACTGCAATGGCTATTTCTAAATGTTGACGTTTGTGTTAAACAGCAGTCCAGATAATTTCATCAGTCCGTAATACACATCTGAGTGCCTCTAGGTACCCAAAATGTACATAAAGTGATTTCAGATTAGGAGATCTAGCAACAGCTGCTACCAGTATGCTGACAAGTAGAAGTTTATTAGCAAAGTACTCTTTCTAATCATTTTAGGCAAAAAGGACTGGTAACAATTGCTTCTCTTGCAAAATTCAAGATAACTAACTTGGTTCTTTCAAAAAGAAGTTGTAGAGGTTGCAGGATGAGTTTCTGCCACAAAAGGGAATGTGAGAAGGACTGAAACTAATTAAACTTTCTAGGAGTGAATTGATGTAGCAATAGTGATAACACATAGTCCATATGATTAAAACTTACTGCTTAAAAACGGTTTAAACTTCTCTATGTCTTTAGAATTCTGCCTCTTAATTAAAACTCAAAATGTGTGGCATGTTTGGGCTTCAGGGTTTGTTTTGGTTTGTTTTTGTTTTTTTTTTTTTTTTTCTTTAACTGCTTCATTATGGTCTTGCTTGTTTCCTGTCCTCCTTTGCCATTTCCTCATTTTTCTTTTTTCAGGATGTTACTTGTTTCCATCATTAGACCAGCCCCTCAGTTATCCACATCCTTTCATCTTCAGCCAGTTGTATCAGAAGTCTCACAAAAATTAATTACATTGAAGTAAATTAAACAAACAAAAAAACACCAAGCAAACTAATTTTTAATGAATGGTACTTTCTTTCTATTTGATTAGTGAATTGCCATCCTTTTGCTGTTGTAAGTTTGGAAAATCCTTTTCCATTGTGCAGCTAGATTGTAAGCTCTTCAGAGCAAGGATATCCTTATTTCATGTCTGAGCAGTATCTGCCACTCTTAAGCATGTTTGCTGTGTAAATGAAACTCAGGCATTCAGCTGATACTCTTCTGTTCCAATAGTAGGTTACCTACCTAGTGGCACCTCTGTTCTTGTATCTTCCATTCACTAATCTGTCACGCCTCCATTACTCTAAATTCTTTAACTTCCAGTATTCTAGTTGGTGCCTTAGAACAACCTGGAGTGCTGCATTTCCAGTGAAAATATTTTGTTTACTATTTTAGCAAGTTTTTTATTTCTTTAATTTTCTTATATTTTTGATTTATTTTAGAAACTCTTCTTAACTCCACTGTTTGTTCTACAGTGGATTTAGTGCTTCAGGATTGAATTTATTTTCATCTAGCAGTGTAGTATCAATAGTGGAAATGTGGTGTCTGTTTTTCAGCATTTAACTTTTAAAACATAAATATCTATGAAGACTGCTCTGCTTAATATTTTATTGACCCAGTGGTAATGGTTTAAATGTTACCTTCTAGAATTAGTGTTTCAGGAATGTTTATAGTAAGTGAAGCTGAGTTGCTGTTGAATAACTACAAATTACTGTTTTGGCTGCCAGCATGATCTTTGAAGTTGTATGTCTGAAAAATCACTTCAGATAGCTGAGTTGATGATGCTTCAAGAGAGGTTGGGATTGTCCTTTTGATAGGCATTTGATTGTGTTAGTGTTTACCTTCGTATTGCCAAATTACTTATGTTTCAGCGGACTAGATTATTTACATTCTTGTTTTAGCTTTGTTGGGAACTACAGTTTTTGTGTTAAAATGAAGACTAAAAGGCTGTTTTTCTTCTTGCAGCAAAATGAGAAGGAGAACTTGCTGAAGGAAAGAAACCACATTTTGTCAACTCTGGGTGAGACAAAGCAGAATCTGACTGGACTTTGCCAGCAAGTGTGTAAGGAAGCAGCCTTGAGTCATGAGCAGATACAAATACTTGCAAAATATTCTTCTTCAGATTGTCCACTTTCATTCTTATTCCCGGAAAGAGAACGATCAGCTCCATCTGATAGTGAGCTTGCAACACCAGCATGTATAGAATTAGCAGATGGTCTTTCAGGTGTTACATCTACAAATGAGCAGAGTTCCTGTTATCAGTGTGTGAAAAGTGTGTGTGATGCAACATACAATCAAGTACAAGAGCTGCATCCGGTTTCTCTAAGAACATTAGAGAAAACTTCGCTTGTGGAACAGTGTGGACAGACCGGTGGTATCACAGACTTCTGTCAGCAAATGACTGACAAATGCACTACAGATGAGTGAACCTGTTATCTTCCTGTTGCCAGCCTCTCAACATTGCAACTAAAAGTGAGATCGAGCATTATTGTAAAGTAACTTGCTAAGTGAAAGAAAAGATGAAAGTATCTTTTGAAACTACATTGACAATTACATGGTCACTATATTACTTGGCAAGCTTGGGGTTTGCTCTGTGTAGTTCTAGTGTGTACTTTGTATATGTCAGCCTTGGAGCTTTTTCTGTGTGGTGATGTCAAGGAGAGTTCAGGAAAGTTGTTGGAAAGTATAAACTCTGCAGAGATGTTTCTTTGTGAGGAAGCTTTCATTCAGGTATAGAGCAGCCTTCACTCTGATTTATGCCACAGTACCTAATGCCACTATGCATCTCAAGAAAAGCCTCCTATCAGGTGTTTATGCACAATGAGTTCTATACCTGGAATGCTTATCTCTAAGATATCTTTTGTCCTGGTAGACTAACCTTAAGAAGCGTGTATAGGTCTGTAAATGTTTATTATGTAGATGGGTTAGGATAACATGACAGTGTGAGGAGATTCTGGCAGGTGCACTCTGGAACAGCTCATAGCTTCCTGCTGTTTCCATCCCTGTACCAGAGACTGCTTTTACTGAGTATATCCCTTTGTCTTAGCTCTCTAGTACGTTAAGGCAACTGGAACAGCAGAGGTGCTGCAGCATACTGCTCCCTTCTCTAAATTTTGTGGGAGGAATAACAACATATTGGGAAAGGCAGAAGTTTGAAACTGATACAGTTCTTTTGATTAGTGTGCATTGGATCCTCTGGCATCTAAATCCCATATGCTTGTTAAAATTCATTGCTGTATTGTGACTTACTGTCCTAGCACCTTCAAGGTTGCTGCTGTTTATGATAAGTTGGAATCAAAGTATTGTGAAAGTTTTAAGGACAGATTTATTTTTTTAAGGTATTCAGGCACCAAATTCTTCGACTTCAGTGCCTAATTACCTAAAGTCATCTACAAATATATTTGTGATCAAATATATTGATCACTGGGACCACTAAAGATCTATTTCAGAATTCTAGTCTTCAGGATACTTTTACGGCTAAACTTGTAGTACATTTTCAATGGCTTGTTCTAGAAATATAAATATATAGAAAGTATAATAAGGAAATGAGCTGGAGGGATTTACTTTGTGAAGGAGAAATTCAGCCACTAAAAATAATCCATGTTTTTTAGATTTTTTACATGGCAGTAGATGCATACTGTATACCAATGATGCTTTGTTATTTAGATGTTATTTTCACACCAGAACTAAGTATTGAACCTCACCACAGAAAACTTTGGTTGTGCTGGTTTACAAAACATGAAGAATCTTGTACAAGCCAGTGGAATTCTTCATTTCCTACCTCAGAATGTATATTAGCATTTTGTGTCTTTTGTGTGCATGTACAGTAGGCAGCAACTAAGCAAAGGACTGTTGTAAATACTGCTTTGCAGTTTTATCTTGCAGTGAGACAAAACTTGTTCTTGGCAAGGTTCTTTTTTTTTTTTTTTTTTTTTTCCCATCCTTATAGGTAACATAGCATTAATAAATATATTAAGACTTCTCAGCCACCTATTTAAAAGAAAAATTAAAAATTGGACAGATTTCAACAGTACTTCTCATAACCAGCATGTAATACAAGTGACTACACTACCTCACCTATGGGATTGAAAGTTGATTTAAATCTCTAGTGATATCCTTGGATTTTCATCATATATCATTACTTTCTTAAGGGAAAATTTGTGTTAATGGAGCATAGCTTGTATAAATCATAGTGCTTTGCAGTAATTGAAATTCAGAAATAACTACTATATGGCAGACATCATAAGATGTTCTACTGCTTTGGATATATTTTCAGATAATTGAATTGAAATCCCTTTAAATGGCTATCATTTATGTATGTTGATCCTGTATGTGTTACTCATGAAGCTCTCGGGGTTTTTTTTTCTCCAGCATCTGTATTTGCCTAGTTAATTTAATCCTGCCTCCCTCCCGTGCTTCCATGGGTTTTGCTCCTAAGTGTCCATTTTATTTAAAAAGCAGCAAACCAACAAGAAACAATAAAATACAAACGAGAAAGCCCCAAACCTCTCTACTGTCCATACATAATATCACTCTTTAAGCTGGTGATATTCTGAAATGACGTGGATAATGACATTAAAGCATTGTCCTAATAGTATGCATACTCTGAAATAGGACTCCTCGGGTTAAATGTTTGTGTTAAAGCAATGGAGCATATATGTAGGGAATGACTGGCTGGGAATTTAAGCATATCCAGTGGCCCAGACCTCTGACACATGGCTGTGGATGTTGGAAAACAAGGTCAGTGATTACCAAGTTCAGAAGCCAGAATATTCACCAAAGAGTTGTGCTCCACTGCTTCAGTCTGGTGATCAGCCAGAGTCTGAATTCCACCCAGCAAATGGTGCAGGGCTTCCAGTGCAGAAATCGTGTCTGTCACTGACGTATGGTAAAATTAGTGTTATGTTTTTAAACCTATGATGAACTTGATGAAGTCTGAGGGTAGGTTTTTGCCTAACCAGCTGCGTCTAAATAATTTTTAAAATACTTATTTAATACAGTAGACCTACAAGTTGCATGTTGACTTCTGTAGCCTATATCATCAACTTGGAAAAGTTAAGAATGAATGACAATTTTATGATACAGAATTCTCAGGTAAATGTTTTGGAGTTTGTTTGTTTTTTTTCAGAAAAGAAATACTCAATTTTGGAATTGTAAAATACTTTGTTAAAGCATGTTTTAAAATACTTTGGACAGACTATCTTAAAGCCATAAGAGTATGATGGCATACAGATTGTAAAATAAACAGATGATTACAACAGTTGATTTTGTATCTTTCATAATTCAGTATTTTCTAAGACTAAATAAAAACCACTATCCTTTTTACAAAGGCTTTTCTTTTTTGTACAAATTTTTTGCAGTGAAAGTCTTGACTGGTGCATTATTCTCTTACATAATACTACCAAAACATTTCTGAAAACAGTAGGAAAGTAGTCTATGTAGTTTGTAAGTTCCTGAATAATACGTGCAGTAGCAAATATTACTGAGTTGGAAAAAATTTCCTGTAAGTTTATTTGACCTTTTTGTGTCCTGTTTGAGTGGGCTTTATTTTCTGGGGTACTTTTTTTTTTAATTATTTTAAGGGAGAGAAGAGGTAAATGGCTGATTAATGGGGTATTGTAGGTTTGCTTCGTCTAGAAAAAACTTGGAGGTAATGATTAAATGCATAGTATAGATTAGTGCTGAGGTTTATCATAGGGGAAATCGTAATGATATGGATGTTTAAGATTCTCAAGAAGTGTCTTTGTGATTGTAGATCTGTTGGGTCCTGTTAAATAATCAGAAGGATTGCAGAAAAATTATCCTTTGAGAAACTGCATCTGTCCTAGTCTCCTATATCTCCTGAACAGTAAATTGTAATACTGGATCTAGCCTTTCAGCACTGCACTTTACCTTGCTCGGAAAGCTTTTCATTAGAAATCTACCTTCATTTAAAGTTTTTGTAACCTGTGCATTTGATGGTTTCAAGTCAGAAATTACTCGATCCTGCCAGCAGACTCTTCATTAAAAGTTAAAGCAGTCTTTTTTTTTTTTTTTTTTTTTTTTGAGAAAATGCTGAAAAGCGATTGATCATAAGGTTCAACTTGCTGCTTATAATGGATAAGGCAGTAAAAGCTGTGTCTCTTCTGCAGGACAGTTTTGTCCTTGGAATTTGTAGTCACTTGGATTTAGTTAGTGTTGTACATTTCTTAAGAAGCAATATGTTAGCTTGCACAAGAACGTTAATGTGATTCCTCTTTGAGGAAACTTAAGATCTTGCTACAGGAGTCTGTGATGTGTTTAAAACTCCTCATAATATTCAGCAAGAAACAATGGCAATGAAAGCTAAAAGGTGCATATGCCAGAGATCAGTACTGTACAATTAGTTCTGCCCGAGTCCTTTTGAGGAAGTAAGAAATGAGGAACTGCTGATAACTGACACCCTTTATGTGAGCTCTGGGTTTTTATCTGAGCATGACTGAGCTAAGTGAAATTTATTTAAAGTGAAATAGCAAAATTTCTCCAAAAGCTGAAAATAAGATAAACGCATCTACTTTAACTGCAGCAGTTTTTGAACAAATTTCTTTAATAATCTTCTCTACAAATGTTTGAGAATAAACAAAGTAGTTGATCTTTACAGCGCAAAGTGAATGTTGTCCCTTTTTGGCACTGAAATAAAAGCTGAACAAGCCGGACCCTTCTGCCTGTTGGATATTTGATTTGTCTGCATACTGATTCCTTCTTTGTTCTGTGTTTGTTCTTCAAAAGAATAAGCCTCAAAAGCACACAACTGCAGTTCACTAGCATGAATAAAGGAGAATTTTAATATTGGTACATTAAGACTTAATACCAGTTGAATTTTTGTGGGCAGAACTTGAAGGAAAAAAAGAAGGGAAAATGAGCTAGTTTAGCAGAGGTTTGAATAAGAGAGACTTCATGAATATGAATATTGTAAAAGCCTATTGAAGCATGTGTTATGCTCTCCAGGCCTCTTAAATTTGTAGATGCTGCACTTAAGCTTTTTTTATTACTATGTTTAATCTTTTTGAATTGCAAATATTAACCTGACAGATCACAGACACTAGCAATCACTTTTTTCCCCACCTTTATGTAACTGGAATGGGGCAAGGAAAGCAGTGTTCACCTCACAGATTGAAGTTTAGAAATGAACAGGATGTTTAAACAAATGTTTCTTTTGAGTACAAGATGGTGTATGAAGGTCCAGGTAATGGCATTTGTTGCTGGAAAATGTTTTGCCATGTTTGTAGGCATGTAAGGAATGAGAAGTGCTTATTTTCCTCTTGAGCCAGGAAAGATTCAGGGTAGAAGTTGTTAGGAGCACATGCAAGAACCTAATTTTTTTAGACTTCAGAGAAGGTATTTTTTATTTTTCTACCCTTCCCCACTGTTTTGAAGAAAAGTGGAAGAAATAATATTTATAATAATGCTCATTAAGAATACCGTGTAGCTTTCTAAGGATGCTATTTTAAAAAAAAAAAAAAAAAAAAAAAAGCTTTCATATATGCTATGTATGTACACATACAAATAGTCAAATAGTCTCTATTCCAAAGAGATTTTGATTAAGGCATGTGAGATATCCCAATAACAGGATCTGCAAAGTAAAAGAAAGTATAATCTTATTTTTAGGACACTGTTTTTGAATTGCTACCTACAAAACACTTCATTGGATAGACATTCTGGGCTGTGAGGAGGGATATCATGACTGCGGGAGGGTAAAAACTGCTTTAGACTATGACTGAACATAAATCTGTTCGGTGGTGGATTATACTGTCTAAACATTAGGTTTACAATATTCTACAATACATTGACAGTATTGCTTCACACTTAAAGATGTTATTACCACCTAGTGTACTGAGCAGTAAATATATATATAAGAAGAAAAATAACGACAATTTCCCTGAAGTCATTAGAAATGCTAGTATCTGCTAGATAGTTGGACTAACACTAATCCTGGAGTACCCGGAGTGCTTTTTAAGCCATGCCATCCATGTAACAGTTAACGCACGTGTCATCATTTTCCTGACTGCATTTGGATCTGGTTTTGAGAGGAAACTGAGGAGCGGGACAGCCGATACAGTGCTTCATGCTGGCAATGCCAAGCAGAAAAAAGGACATTGTGTGGTCTGTGTTCACTAGGAAGTCTTGAGGTTATGTTTATGAAGTTCACTAGAAGTTGTGTATTTGCTTGTAGATAGTCACGAACTGCAGTTATCAGGGTGTTGTCTGCGTGTAGTGGTTTCTCTCCCCTGTCAGCTGGTGAGAAGCTGCTTCTGAGTGCTACAGCCAGTAAAGAGATTCTACCTTTCTGTGTACTGATAGATGTATAAAAAAATGATGATACAGATGAAAATGGTCAATAAGGTTTTATAGGTTCTAATGGTAATTTAAGACTTATTTGTGCATTTTTTGCTCATTAAAAACTGACTTATCAGTGATGTCATAATGTTCCAACATTAGGTCAAAATGAACGTATTTGTAATGCCTATAGAGGACATCAGAAAAATGTCATCTACTTTTGGGATTTCAGTCAGAGCCAACTTAAACAAGGAAATTTGTTTGTTTGTTCTCTCAGGTATTTTTTTAATTAAAAAAACCTCCAAACCACCACCAAAGGAAATAAAACCAGGAAGTGTCAAATTGTGGAAGACAGAAAGCGGTAATTCACAGGATTTCCACATCAAAAATAGACTCCCGTTATTTTCTTAACAGGAAAACAGGTTTCTAATTTTGTTTTCATGGAAATTTATCACATTTTTCACTTTTAAAACTCCGATTTCTGCAAAAATATATCATTTATGGAAAACCCCTTAGAGAACAGAAAAAGCTTGATGCCTGAATAATTTGACATTTGAAGATTTTGTTTCTATAACTCTCTTTTCTTCCAAGCTGCTTATACCTGCCTTAAAATTAAGAGCTAGCCAAGAGCCTTGTATAATACAGATTCCCAAATCTCTAATTCATAGTTAAATAAAAACTTGCTTTTCAAGAGTGCTGATGTACTGTTGCTTGTTCTTTTATTTGTGCCCATGATGTGAACAGATACTCTTTCATCAAAAAGATCTACTAATTTGGGATGGTGGTGGGGAGAAGGGCAGCCAGCTAGGACTCAGTCTGACCCAGGACCTTAGGGAGGTCTTGCTGTAGTTTTAAATAAGGCCCAGAGTCTTGCTCACTGAGCTAGAATGCAAGCACAGGTGTGTGTCTGTGCACCTCTTACTTGTCTTTTGAAAAGCCCAGATCACTTTCTTTCTACAAATGCTACCTATCCGGGGGTTTTAATAATTGAACTGTGCAGTCTATTTTCTTCTTTAAACCATAGATGGCAGCATGATACTGTGTACTGCCTGCATTGCTACTTCTCAAAGTGAGAATTAAAGTGACATTTGTTGTTTTAAAAAAATCCCCAAACCTAGAGAGAAAGAGTATTTATATTACTAAAAAGAATATGAACTTCTGTATCTGACTTTTCAATCTGCAGCTTATGATTAACACTCAAATTACTAATCACAGAATCACAGAATGGTTTGGGTTGGAAGGGACCTTCAAAGACCATCTCATTCCAACCCCCCTGCCATGGGCAGGAACACCTTCCCCTTGACGAGGTTGCTCAAAGCCCCGTCCAACCTGGCCTTGAACCCTTCCAGGGAGGGGGCAGCCACAGCTTCTCTGGGCAGCCCGTGCCAGTGCCTCACCACCTTCACAGTAAAGTATTTCTTCCTTACATCTAATCTAAATCTACCCTCTTCCAGTTTAAAATTTACCCCTCATCCTATTCCTACATTCCCTGATGGAGTCCCTTCCCCACCTTTCCTGTAGCCCCCCTTTCAGTACTAGAAGGCTACAATAAGGTCTCCCCAGAGCCTTCTTTTCTCCAGGCTGAACAACCTCAACTCTGTCAGCCTGTCCTCACTGGAGAAGTGCCTCAGCACCCGATCATCTTCGTGGCTGCCTCTGGACCTGCCTGAGTAGGTCCATGTCCTTCTGTTGGGGGCCCCAGAGCTGGACACAGCACTGCAGGTAGGGTCTCATGAGAGCAGAGTAGAGGGGGAGAATCCCCTCCTTTGACCTGCTGATCTCATGTCTCTTGATGTAGCCCAGGACACAGTTGGCTTTCTGGGCTGCAAGGGCATATTGCTGGATCTTAGTTTTCCATCCACTAATACTCCCTGGTCCTTCTCCACAGGGCTGCTCTCAAACCACTCATCGCCCAGCCTGTATTTGTGCTTGAGATTGCCTCAATCCACATGCAGGACCTTGCACTTGGCCTTGTTGAACTTGAAGTGGTTTGCATAGGCCCACCTCTCAATCTTGTCAAGGTCTCTTCTTGGGGGGAGAATCCCAAGGAGGGTTATCCCCCCTTGACAGGCATCCCTTCCCTCCAGCATGTCAACCGCACCACCTCACTTGGTGTCACTGGCAAACTTGCTGAGAGTGTGCTCAGTCCCACTGTCTGTATCACTGACAAAGATGTTAAACAGCACTGGTCCCAACACTGACCCCTGAGGACCACTCATCACTGCTCTCCACTTAGACATCAAGCTGTTGACTGTAACTCTTTAAATTCAACCATCCAGCCAATTCCTTATCCAGCAAGTGGTCCAATTATCAAATCCATGTCTCTTCAATTTAGAGACAAGAATGTCATGTGAGTTTCAAATGCTGGCCTGTAACTCCCTGAATCTTACTTTTTTTTCCCTTATTACAAATGGGTGCTATGGTTCTCCTTCTGCAGCCAGCTGACTTCACCTGACTGTCACAGCTTCTCAAATATGATGGATTGTCACTTAGCCACTTCATCCGCCAGTTTGTCAGAACCTGTGGATGCATCTCATTGGGTCCCACAGACTTGTGCACCTTCAGGTTCCTTAGATCTTCTCAGACCTGATCTTCTCCTAAAGTGGATAGTTCTTCATTCTCCTAATGCTCACCTTTGCCTTCTTCATCTTAGACAGTGTGGCTGGAGCCTTTGACAATGAAAGCGAAGGCAAAAAGTCATTGAGTACTTTAGCCTTCTCCATATCCAGGGTAACCAGGTCTCTCATTTCCTTCTGGAGAGGGCCCACATTTTCCCTAGGCTTCCTTTTATCACTGACGTACCTATAGAAATTTTTCTTGTTGCTCTTGATGTACTTGGCCAGACTTAATTCTATCAGGGCTTTGTCCTTCCTAACCTGATCCCTGGATGCTCAGAGGATTTCTCTGTATCCCTCCCAGGCTCCTGTCCTTGTTTCCACCCTCAGTAGGCTTCCTTTTTGTGTTTGAGATTGTCCAGGAGCTCCTTGTTCATCCATGCAGGCCTCCTGGCATTCTTACCTGGCTTCCTCTTTGTTGGGATAAAACACTCCTGAGCTTGGAGGAGGTGATCCTTGAATATTAAACAGCTTTATTGGGCCTCTCTTCTCTCCAGAGCTTTAGCCCACGTTACTCTGCCAAGCAGATCCCCGAAGAAGCCAAAGTCTGCTCTCCTGTACTCCAGGGTAACGAGCTTGCTGCGTGCCCTACTTGCTGCCCTAAGGATCTTGAATGCCACCATTTCATGGTCATTTCAGCCAAGGCTGACCTTGAGCTTCACATTCCCCATCAGCCCCTCCTTGTTGGTGAGAACAAGGTTCAGCATAACACTTCTCCTCGTTGGTTCCTCTACTACTTGGAGAAGGAAGTTATCAATAACACATTGCAGAAACCTCGTGGATTGCTTATACCCTACTGCGTTGTCCCTCCAACAGATACTGGGGTGGTTGAACTACCCCATGAGGACCAGAGCTTGTGGAGGTGAGGCTGCTCCTACCTGTCTCTAGAGGGCCTCATCTGCTTCGTCTTCCTGGTCGGGTGGTCTGTAGCAGACCCCCACTATAACGTCTCCTGTCCCTGCCCTCCTTTTAATCCTGACCCATAAGCTCTCAGTCGGCTCCTCATCCATCCCCAGGCAGAGTGCCATGCACTCCAGTGACACCCTCTATGTCTATTAATTTCAACGGATTAGTGATGCAAATGCCGCATACTGATTACTGACATTATTATACTGAATTCAGGTTTGATTTCCAAAAGCATACGTTCTGTCCATAACTTTTCATTCTTGAAGTATATCGTATCTTATGGACTTGAAGTCAAGACAGAAATGAGAACAACAGTAAAAGTAATTAACAGAAGATTTCCTGAGGCTTTCTGCATTGTGAATATAACTAAGTTGGAAAGTACGTTGATACATGCCTTGGGCCTGGCCTAACAGCATTTTAGCACCTTTTTAAAATTAAATGTGGTATTAGTTCAAGGAGCTTACATTACTTATTTTCTAAAAGAGAGGAGGTTTTTAAATTATGTGCCAATGCTGGGACTTTCAAATATATATTGAGACAGAAATAGGTTATGGTTTAAAAATCAAGCTGCTATTTTCTAAATCACACCACTTCTCTTTAAGAGACTCGATCTAATAGCATCCCTAGTTTGTGGTCAAGAAATTATGATCTTGCCAGTTTGTGCATTCTGAGCAGCAAGGTATTGAGAGGTAATTTCCACAAATGAAGTTGAGGATGATTCTGTTCCCTCTTTCCCCCTTCTTGGAGTCCCTGGGTGCTGCTCTGAAGAAGAAAAATTCTGTTTTCAAACCAGTCAAATGGTGCTAGGTGTTATCAAGTGTTTGATATAAACAAGCAGATCAAACCAAGCTTTGGAAGAAAATATTTGCTTTTACATATTTTACACAGCATCTACTGCAGCTCTCAGTGGATGCCACGTAACACTGCCCACAAATAAAAGGGGGAAGGAGAAAGAATTAGTTGAGATAAAATAGATGCCTATATTTAATTATTTTGCTGAGAAGCTATGGTAGTATCATTCACACTGATGTCAGTATGCTAGATTATGTCTAAGAGTGTATATTAAAGAAGAATGAAGAAGTTACAAGCATTTCAGTCACAGGCTGAAGCTTTGTGTAGTTCTTAATTTCTTATACAGATAAAATACTTGAAAACCCAGTAACTTCTCCCATATCCTTTTTTCCGTCATCAGCTTAAGAAAACCCAGTCTTGTTAGTTCATATGTATATGGCATAATTTTCTGCCATAATATTACCAAAAATACAGTTACCTTTTTACACAACTCTTCCTATAGACACAGTAATAAAAGTGCTTTTAGGGATATTAATTTGCTTGAAAAATTACAAGCTAAACTGGAAACATCTTTTTGTTTGAACATTATATAGAAAAGTCTTTGTTCTCAATGTATTAAAATGCAAATGTTAAAAGCAAGAATGTACAGATGTCATAAAAAGAAAATCCTTCTTTCAAAGCTGATGTATTCCCCTATTACTTTACAGTTACAAGAAATTTCCAAGTATTTCAAATACTTTTTCTTAGCAATGGAAAATGGCCTGTGTATAATTCCCATCACAAAAGTGGCTTAAAAATATCCTTTATTTGAGCTGTCAAAAGTTATTTCTGCCCCATCTTAAAATCAAACAGCAATGTTTCAGCCCAGAGAGTATATTTAACACTGGACTATAAAACTCAGAAAATACAGCCTGAAACATTGATGAAACTAAGCAATAAAACAAGACAGTGCATTAATCCTTCTTTACTCTTTTCCTATTATGTTGAGCTGAAGATGTGGTGTCTGATTCCAGAAATATTCTTTGTTGACTGGATTATCCTGTGGAGCTCTTAATGGAGAAAAAATAAACTGGGGGGAGGAAGGCTCAATGCTGCAACTGAGGCACTTGCCATGCAGTCATTTCAATACTTTCTGAGATATTCTTATGGCTGAGATTTTGCTTGCAGGCTTACAATTTTAGGAAGTCTATCAATCAAAAAAAAACCAAAAAAAAAACAAAAAAACAAAAACACGTTACTCTGAGAACCCAGCTGCTGTGCATTGTTGGGAGTTTGGGTTTGTTTCCCAAAGGAGCCCTGATCTGAGGCTGAGGCTTAGAGATCCAACAGCTGCTGTTTGGGACTGGCATTTTGGCATTACAACTTTTTGATGTGCAAATTGTTCCAGGGAAAATACCTCAGGGAAAACATAAGCTCACATACCATTGCAGGAGGCATCACATTGTCGAAATTGTTTACTCATAGTCATCTTCTACAGGTGGCCTATCACATGAAAATAGTCATGTTAGTGCTGAATGCATTGTAGTTATCTATGTTAAGTTCATATCTTAAAAAAAAATCAATTCTTGGATTTTGTTCTCCCATTAGAAAACAAGTCACAGCAGCTGGAGACATAGTCACTCCAGCTGATGCATTTATGAATGCTTGCAAAAATACTTTAAAGTCAAATTATTCATAAGCAATAGTGGTTTTAATTTTCCCTTTAAATCTCAAGTCAGACTGAGCAATGCTGATGAATAGGTTTGATGTCTCTCAGCACCACAGCATCCTTTATGTTCAGAATCACTGATTGGATACTGACAGAAATCAGCCAGATCACAGACCTTGCTTCAATGTTGTCAGCTAGATAATGAAGGGAAAAAAAAAAAAACATTTGCACAAGCTTCCTGGTTTTGTATTGTCCTTTTTGCTTTTCTCTTCCTCCCAATTTGCAACTAGCCATACAAATGAAGAATCCTAATCTTGTGTGTGCTGTAGGACCATCACCCTGAAGCATTACCAGTCAAGTCTATGAATTAGTAGGATCCATGATTGTACCCTCCCTGCTCACTAGAACATGATTTATGATTTTTTTTTTTTTTTTTTTTTTACAAATCAGAAATATATTGTGCAAGACTTAAGAGAAGTCTTGTGCTTTTGCTGATTTTCTTCTGCTATTTTTACCCCCTTTAAAGCTAATTTTGTGTTGTTCAGATAGGAAGTAAAACACATGAAAAAATGATGTAATCTTAGTCATGACTCCTCACACAGTTTTAAGAGTGATGGCTTAATCATTTCAGGTTTTTACAGCTGTAACCCTAAACTGTAAATTAGAATAAGTATGGTACATCCTTATTTTTTACTAAATGGTGGTCATCAAAATAAGTGCTTCTGTGTTATGTTCCGTTATTCCCTCTGTCTTCAATGTTAGCACCAAACAGTCAGGGATCTAAATGGATAAACTACAGTGACAGGGCAAATTGCACATGTAGCACAAGAGGTGCAGCTTTAGCATCCTCAGCCTTTATCTTTGTCACAGATAATCTGAAGCAGGGAAGCCAGCAGTCGTCGCTGTGGCCAAAATTCATGGGCTACTCTGAAATCCCTCTGCTTGTCGAGGCCAGATCTACTCTGTAATGGCATGGAGTTGTTGTCACCTCTCATCTGGTCCACTGGTGCAGGCAACATGTGGGTTTCAGCTCTATTACATAGAAAGACGTTAGCATGGAAATCATAAATACAGGACATCAAACCACCATTTAGACATTGCAATGAAAAGTCACTAGTCAACCTAGAAAAATTGGGAGAGATAACTTTAAATAATGGTACTGAAAGCTTTGGCAGCTCTGCAGCTTCATTCAGGGAAGGTTGCAAGTAGATGTAGTGGTGGTTTTTCTCAGAAGACTTCTTATTCCAGGAATCAGATTAATTTGAGCAATGGGAACTTCATATTAAAATAATACATTTTAAGCACTGGACAACAAAGTATCCTTTATATATTAAAAAAGAAAGCTAATATATAACCAAACAAAATTGGCAATTATCATACTGATGAAACAAATAGGCAGGAAACCATGTTGAGGTCAGTAAATAAATCAGAAGAATCAAAACAAGTTTGTGAGGGGAAACAAAAATTCTTAATTCAGGAAAAATGAATCAGGAAATAAGGTTGAAATTAGGGGAACTGACAAATTGCTAAAAGGAAATAGTTCTTGTGTCGTATAATTTGAAATGGATGATTTTGGTGTTGCATTTTAAAGACTATTGTAAGGCTAGGTTTGAAACCAGACTTCTTGCCTCTCCAGATGGTGAGCTTGGAAGTGGGCCTCAGTCGCTACTGGATGGTGCTTTCTGCAGTGCTTTCATCCAAGTGTACATCCACAGGTCTGGTAAATTAGTACACCCGTAGTTCAGTGTCAGGCCAAGTGGTATTGATGGGCGCATCCAGACAACCCACAGACATCTGTGTTAGTTGGATGAGGTAAGTGGATCAGAAGCCTGCTGAGCTTCTAGTCACCCTGTGACTGTTCATCAAGAGCTTTCTTCACATAGTTAGAAAGACCAAAAGAAAATCTGAAAAGTCATAGGGAGATGTTTTGTTTAGTTAAAGCTTTGTTCATTATAGTAACAGTGAGCATCAAATATTTTGAGGGTGTTTGATAATGTGATAAAACCTTATGTGAAGAGCAGATTAAGTCTCCCAGTTTTATGTTTCTCAGATATTCTTCAAATAAATCTATATTGAATTGAATGCTTAAAAAGTAGAGTCTTGTTCCAGTTGGGGATTTTGGATGGTAGGTTAATGTTACTGGTTGTGTGTTTCAAATGTTAGCAGTCAGATTTTAACAACAGTGTTGCAGAACCACTAAATAGTAGCCCCATTGTGTGTATTAGTAAACTAAGCCTATAAGCAGTACTTGAGGTGACCCTAGTGTCCAGACAGTACTTATATATCTAACATACCTTAAAGATTGTCAGCTGGGCCTAGAAGCTCTGCTGAAGCTCTAGGTTTGACCATCCCTATCTACAAGGTACTTGGCTGAATTTGAGCATAGCAAGGTTGTGGGGATCAATCCCATAGTTCAGTTCTTGTCTTCCTCGTCTACTCCCTGTTGGCTGTGCACAGCATCATGGCTGGAAGAAGAAACAAAAATACAATTAAAAAAAAAAATACTATAATTTGATCTATTTTAATGTAGGCTTTCAGATAAGGAACAAGTAGAGAGCAGGAAAGTTCACGCAGTTGTTTGAAATGGCTGAGTCCAACCCTTCAGTCTAATTGTAAATATCACTGAAAGCATAATTCAGACAGTTATGTGGTTTGAAGTTAAAGGGGAATAGAACAAAAATATGTTTTCTCACTCTTTCCTCCCTCCTCTTTGAAAAGAAAACTACTTAGTAAAATAAGATTCCCAAGAAAGAGAGCCAGTAGTAATATGAAACCGTAGACGAGAGCCACAGACGGGAAGACTCACCAAGTACTGAATATGTTTGTAATAGTAGAACTTGAATTCAAGAAAATGTCTTGTTTTAGAAGTTGAAGGTGACAGACCCCCTGCCAATTCTGGCTGAGGAAAGAAAGGGGTGACTGTTGTTAAGGTGGTTCCTTGGTGGATTGGGACCTTCTCTTCTTTCTCCATCAAGTTGCAAATTATCAGTCAATCTGTTTTGCTAAAGCACACAGCAGAAATTGCATGTGTTTGCATCAATTGGTATCTGTGCAGCCACTGACTTTTTTTTTTTTTTTAATATTGCACTTTGTGAGAGTATAATGATGCTGAGAAAAGTTACTAAAAACTTGGTATGACAAGCTGAATTAAGAATAAAAGCACTAGAACAATAACAGCATCCAAACAGCTGATAAATAACAAAATTTTAATAACAGCTGTTGTTTGGTCCTATTTGGGACTGCCTGATCACATGATGATTTACTGACTTCACTGATAATGCTTCCAGAAATCATAAGAAGGATGTGGAAACACTTCTGAATATTTACAGAAACTTCAACTTCTTCATTTCTCACATAGTCAAACAGTAATTGTAACTTCCAAAAAACTTAATGACCAACTTCTGTTTTGCTGAATTCTTTTTCCATTCCAATATTAAACTTAAGATTAAAGATCATCCTTGTTATTCACACTGGACTCCTTTCAAAGACCAAGAGTTGTGACAGGAGCCACTGCAAGAAAAAGAAATCTTACAATGTTGGTGATGGTAATAGACCTCTTGCTAAATATGGAGATTTTAAAGTGGAACTGTGTATTATTTCAGTAGGGAAGGTGGTGGATAAAGATCTTACCTGTGTCGGTCAGAGTTGTTTCTAAAAAGTATCTTAATCTTGATCTATCTTCCTCAACTGGGGGAGGAAGATCTGATCTTAATCCTTGGATTATGTGAATAATATTTATGTTTAAAATTGCACTACATAAAAATCATGATATCAAAAGCCATATTGGAAACATTCCTTTTATTCACTGAAGAATTTTTTCCTGTGTTTACTTGCTGGTCTGAATTTAAAATGTCTTTTTCCTTTTGACCTTTCTCCCTTGTCTAAATAAAACCCCAGATAATTTTTGCTATTCTATCCAGCCGTATGTGCTCTTTAAGAAACAATCCAGATTAATAAAAGTTTAATTCTAGCTCTCTGGCATCAAAACAGTTGAAAACAGTTCAAAACTCTTGCTGAACTTTGGGAAATGACTTTTCCATAGACTTTGACTCTATTTAAGTAATTTGTATAATTCAGGAACAGATAAACCAGGATAACCATCACTAACAGTGATGTGAAATAAAGTGTTTCCAGGTCTATGATGGAAAGTTCAAAGAATTTAAAATTAATTGTGAAATCAAGATTGTTTTTCATCTAATGCAGCTGATTAAGATTTTCATGACATTAAATGACTTCAGATCATCTACGTGCAGTGAAAATCAACAACTGTTTTGTGAAGCAACTCAGACGTGTGGAGATTTCTATACAAGACGGCGAACTTGGCATAGGAGGAATAAAGGAAGTTCACAGAAGAAGAGGTGACTTTCCCTTTTATCCCAGATATCTCTTGCAATTATCAATGCCTGGTATGTGTTTGCTCTTGGACTAATTCACCCATGCCATAATGATCCTTCTCCTCATTCCAAATCTGAGACAAAACCTGGGGTGGGACAGTCTTGCTGTGGCAAAGTGAGATTAATTACTAAATTGGTCACAGGGAAGGGCAGCCTGATGTCCTGGGAAACCTCTGGCCCAGTGCCCCAAGGACCTGTGTCCAGGGTCTTTATTTTGCCTCTTCAAACGCTCTGACACTGGAGGTTGCATAGGTGGTCCTGATGGCTAGTGACACACGGGAAGAGGAGAGGAAATGTTACTGCACCTTGTGATGCCTTGCATGTCTGCTGAAGTGATGGTTCACAGTCCTCTGTTAGCTTCCTTAAATCCCCACTGTGAGGTCCCTGCAGCTGGGGCCATCTCAGCTGCTCTAACTTAATAGCAACATGATCTCTTTCAAATACTAAATAGGATTAAAGGAGCTTCTTGGTATATAAAAGCACCTAACCATCTTAAAGGCGCTGCTGTACACATTTCTCATTTTAAAAAAACTGTCCTTACTGCAAAGAATTTGCAGTAAACCCAGATATGTTTGGTAGAATTATCCTCACAGATTTATTTTTTATCAGTAAATACAATTCCTAGCTTTCTACAAAGCATTTTGTTGACTTGCCCTTGTCTTTCGTATTGTGTGTTATGAAACATGAGTAGGCACTGAAGCCTGTAGATGTCTTGAGTGTTCTAGGGGTCAAGGAAATCTGAATCTAGCTTTCCCTGTTCAGTGAAGAATCTGGCCAAACCAGAATTATTTTCCTGTCACATTAACAATGTTTTGAAAGAAACACATGCAGAGGTTCTGATGGATTTTAATTTTTCACTGAAGAGAGAGAAGGGTTCTGATTATTCTCTGTCAGAGAATATGTACTTTTCCTTTTTTCCTAAGACCTTCCTACAGTTTCGAAATTACTCTCTTTTGCTATTACTGTGAGAAGGAGAAGGACAAGGGGAAGCAAACAGCTGCCTACCAGAGGCAGGTCAGGGTCCTCTAATCTTCCATTTTATACATACAAGATTAAATATCTGCTTTGAGTTTTGATTAAGAATGCAAAATTAAAAGATTAAATACCAGCAAGCCAAATTGAAGAGGTTTAAGTCAATCTCAGAACTCATCAAAGCACCAAATTTTTAAGCTGTCATTACAACACAGGATTAGTTCAAAGCTTCCCTGAACCCTGATTTGATGTCGTTCAGTCAACAATGTTATTCTCTCTGCAGTTTTGTGCTTTCGGCATAAAACCAGCTATTGTAGTGTATTTAGAGCTCATTTCACCTAGACCCTTCTTTGACTTTTTCTTTTCTTATACCCATGTCCCTGTTAATCGAGGAACCCTACATTTTTTTTTTGTGACCCACAGTTTATACTCCAGCAGCAATGTACTGTTCTGTATTATGCACTGTCACGAAATGCCTTAAAGCTTAGTAAATGTGGCTGGTTTAGAAAAAAGGTCTTAGTCAGTCAGTTATATCCTATGAGTCCCAAGAAGTAAATATGTCCTACTTCCTTTGTATGTTTCAGCCGATTGATCCCAAGGATCCAGGAAGAAAGAAAATGTAATGAGTAACTAGAATGAGATGAGGCTAATATGGTTGTCACCATCGAGTATCTGAAAATGAGTTTTAAAAGTCCGTAATTGATGTTCACATCTTTTTGGAATCATGAATCATTTCAGCTGAAATTAGTGAAAACCTGGGACAGGGAGGGCAGCAGTCTGGAGAGTGATTATATCCAGGAATCTGCTAATGCAAATAACTACTATGATAATAATTTTTACAAACTGTCATAAATGTTATTTAAAGCTCATGTTGTAATGCATTAAAGTAAATGCTCCCCTGGTTTTCAGTATAATAAATCGGGTCCTTTCCATTTTTTATTTATAGAAGTTGGGATGTCTCAGCTACATTAAGATTATGCTTTCCAGGATTGTAACCACAAAAGATAACTTAATAACGTTACTAAATGCTGTACTAATTAAAGGTTTAATTTGAAGTTATTCCCCCTTGTAAGATAGTGCACCAAGTGCTCCACTTTGAAATGTTCATCTTAAGACCTACAAGTTTTTGTTAGAGTTAAGAAAACAATGAAGCTTTCTGAACCCACATTTTAACTTTCCTATATACCTGTGCAGAATGTCTTATCCAAAACATCAAACTTATATGTTGAATTACATCTGTTTTTGAAAAAGGCAAATTAAAATTTATGTTCTTTATTGAAATACAGTATGTTCATTTGTATATTAATAAGGACTCTGCCCTGTCTGCTCTGTATCTTGTGATCATTTTAGAGGCTGTCACCTTTATTAAGGGACATTGAAAAATACTGCTATACAAGTTATGCAAACATACTATATTGTTTTCAGTACCTAGTATCTTTCAAAAATATCCTTCAGGATGGTGGAAGACAAGGGATAAATTTGAAAAAAGTTATATTTTTTTTCCTTGTAATAGTTTTCCACCACCTTTTTTCACACAGCTCTTATTTGTTCTGGACATAGTGCCTACGACCTGAAAATGCTTTCATTCAACAAATAAAATTAAAATTAGCTAGATTTTCTGAAAGAACTTAATAAGTGCCTTTTGAGTAAAGATGGAGAAAAATGAATGCAGAAGAACAAGGAGAATCATGAAGGAGGGAAAACAGTTACTGTTTACTAATTTCTTGGCATCCTACTCGTGGCAGACTTGCAGTTATTTTAGATCTGAATTTCCCATGTTTGTGGTTTCACTTACTGGTATTCAAGCTGTAGACAGAAATGGAAACGGGAGAATGTGATTCCCATCCCACAGCAATCATGGCAGGTAAGATATTCACAACAAACTCCATCTCCTGAAAATTATATTGGCAAATTCATCTCAGGGTTAAGCAGATAAAGATTGGGCAGAGTTTGGGTAAATTTATTCATGCCTTTGTAAAACTGGGATGCATCTGACTCCTACCATTTTGTGCAAATTTGTTCCTGCTGTTTTGTGGACTTTTTCAGAATGTGGAGTGTAGGAACAGTGATACTGACTGTACGTGGGCCCATCTGGCTGTGTGTGCACTTTCTGAGAGTGGCTAAATCACTTGGGACAAACACAGTGTCATCCTTCCCCTGTTATTTCCTCCCAGTGATCTGCAGGCTATTGGCTTCCTGAGCTCAAGACTGCATTTGAACTTTTCTCTTTAACAGTTTAGTGTTGCTTTTGTTTTTTAGGCAAAGTGTACACTTGACATACTAGCGAGTGTTGCTGTTTAAGTACTCCACCCCACTCCCCCCACCCCCAAAAATAATTCCTATGTTGCCTTTACATCTTCTGTCTGACCAATTCTTCTGATACCCTTAACTGTTTGTATTATGAAAAAGGAAGAATAACAGGATTCTTATTCACATTTTTCATTTTGTCCCTCTTCACTTTACCTCCTCACTTCTGCTGTATATCAGTTTTCAGGGATGGTGATCAGAACAGAATGCCTTGTTTAAGACATGCATTTATATGTTGGTAAAGAGTACTTTCTGTTTTATTCTTTATTCCTAATCTTTTCTAACCTTCTGTTCATTGTTTTGACCACCACTGAGCACAGAGCTGTTTCCAAAAACCTATTCACTAAGGGTCTCAATTTTTTTTCCTTAGTGATACACAGCTAGTTTAGAGCTCATTAGTGTGTATGGTTAATTAAGGTTGTTTTTCCCTATATGCATCACTGTGCTTTATCAACATTGAATTTAATCTGCCTATTTTACCATACAGCTGCTCAGTCTCCTTCTGCAACTCTTCATAGTCCATTTTATCTTTTACTGTGCTGAATCATTATCATCTGCAATCTTTATCCTATAGTTCACCTTCTTTTCCAGATAATTTATTAGCATGTTGAACACAGAGGTGGTTCCTCTCATCTATAAAGGGACCCATGTGGCGACTTTGTTTATGGTGAAGGCTAGTAACTTATTCCTGCCTTTTATATCCCATCTCTTAACCTGACATTAGTCTGTAAGACGGCCTATTTTTTACAAAGAGTTTTTTTCAGGGGCTGTGTTACACAAACCCATTTTGGAAACCCAAATATTGTTCGCTCACAACCACATACTTGGTGACCCCTTTGTGGAACTCTAACAGGTTTGTAACTTCTCTCCTCTGGTCATACTGCACCTTCTCATCATGTCACTAAAGTTTCTTTTAATTCTTCCCCTGTTATACCTCAACCCATCTGATCTCGACAGGCAGCAGAATTACTAAACTGCAGCTCCTTACATCTTTCTATACCTTTTTGGAGGTTGTAATCACTTTCCTTTTGTCTGGTGTTCATGTGGTAGGAGACACACCACACTTAACTACTTCAAGAATTAATATTTGAGATCCTTAAGACCTAAACAAAAACTGTCTTGTCCTCATGAATTGTTAGTATTTGTTTTATCTATTTTTTCTACAACTCTTCTACTGATGCTTCTACATAGCAGCTTCTCAAGCTGACTGTATGGCCAGAAGGTGAAGCAGGCAATTCCACTCTTTGCCTTGGTGAAAATAGATGTAAAGAACTGATCTAGCGTTTCTGCTCAGGCTTTAGCTTTCTTGTGTATTTTTCTTACATTTATTTCATTTCCAGGTTCTACAGGCTGGTTGATTTTTCACATATGAAAAGTCAAAAAAAATGTTTAAAAAATTTGTCTGCACTGTTTTTCTTATTATGGTTTTATATTTAACTAGCTAAAGTTAATTCTCCTCTCTGTTTTCCTTGTTTGGACATGGCTTCCACTTATGGAAGGATGACTTTTTACTATTGTTAGGTTGCTTCACTCTGCTGCTTGACCACACCAGCATTTTCAGCAATCATTTCAGAGTCATTTTTGAATCATGGTATGCTTATGTTTGAAGCCTCTGATACACTGTTTTCGTAGACTCTCAAATCACCTGCAAGTATTTGGGCCCTTTAGATAATGCTTTTAGTTTTATATTTGTGTTGGGTTTATGTGTGTGTGTGGCAGGGTTTTTGGTAGCAGAGGAGGGGGCTACAGTGGCAGCCCCTCTGAGAAGCTTCTTGAAGCTCCCCCATCTCCAAGTCAGCCCTGCCTCTGGCCGGGGCTGAGCCAAGTAGCAACAGTGGCTGCACCTCTGCGATAACGTATCTAAGAAGGGGAACCTAGGAGGAGGAGTGGGAGTTGTGAGGAAGAGCTGTGAGGGAGACACCTGTGCAAACACCAAAGTCAGTGAAAGAAAGGTTGAGGAGGAGGCGCAGGAGGTGCTCTGGAACAGAAGCCCCTCTACAGCCTGTGGTGAGAGGGCAGGCTGTCCCCCTGCAGCCCACGGAGGTCACTGGTGGAGCCGAAGCCCACCTGCAGCTTGTGGTGCACACGCTGGAGCAGGTGTGTGCACCCAAAGAAGGCTGGGACTCTGAGGGAAGCACCCACTATTGTAGTTTGTCACTGCAAGGACTGCAACACTGGAGTAGTCTGGGAGGAGCTGCAGCCCATGGGAAGGATTCGTGTCAGAGAAAGTTCATGGAGGACTCTCTCCCATGAAAAGACCCTATGCTGGAGCAGGGGAAGAGTGTGAGGAGGAAGGATCCCCCTGAGGAGGAAGGAGTAGCAGAGATAACTGGTGATGAACTGTCCACACCCCCCTTTGCTTGACCCCCCATGCTGCTGTGGGGGAGGAGGTAGAGAAATTGGGAGCAAAGCTGAGCCTGAGAAGAAGGGAGGAGTGGAGGGAAGCGATTTCTGAAATGTGGTTATACTTCTCACTGTTCTACTCTGTTAAGTGGTGGTAGTGGTGGTGTTCAAAACAAACTGATGGGTTTTTTTTTCCCCAATCAACAAGTCTGTCTTTTGCCCATGACCATAAGTGGCGAGTCACTCCGCCCTGTCTTTATCTTGATTCCTGAGCCTTTTGGTTTATTTTATCCTTCCCATTCCTGATGGGGAAGGAATGGGAAGGAGTGAGTGAGCAAATGGGTGGTGCTCAGTTGCCCTCTGAGCTCAGACCACGACAATATCTGTTTGACATGTCATTTCAAATGCATTCTTATCTGTATCGGCCCGTATGGTTGCAGCACGAACAGATAGAAATTTTACACAGCAATTGAAACAAGCAGATGAGCAAGTGCCAGAAAATCTGGGTGAGGTTAAACTCTGAACTTCTGGCAAGATCTGGATCACACTGTTATTTGGATTAGGTCCTGCCAGTTACCAGCAACATGTGTTCAATACACTTTGATATGGCTGTTATGGCAAGTGCTGAAGAAACACCTGTGTGCCGCACTCACAGAGCAACAGTTGGACTCCTGGCACATTGGCCTGCTGAAGGGAAAGCTGCCTTCTAAAAAGGTTGTTCACAGTTTGGGTTTTGGGGGTTTTTCTGGCCCTCATTTTCTGTTTATGCTTCAGGTGGATGCTGGAAGGCACCAGGGAGGTTGCAGGATTTATATCCCAGCGTCCGTCAGCTTCCCTGGGTGTAACCGGCATGGAGCAACATGGCGGTGCAGAGGGGGTTGGGATGCCCTGCCCCATTTTGCTGCAGGTGCTGATGGCCAGCCCGCAGGCCCTGCCACCAGCCTGCCACGCTGAGGGGAGGAAAGGGGGAAGCACTGACAGACACCGGGGATCCTGACGGTGCCCTGTATTTTTCTGTCCTGAAACCAGGTAGGGAGCCGCTGGGTCTCCATGGGGGACATTTGTACAGAGGAGCTTGTCTGTCTGCATTCAGGGCAAGCAAATTGTGTTGCTGAGAGAAGGGGTTGGAAAAAGCCAGTCTGTCCCACTGGAGAGTGGGGTATCAAACAGCAATGTGTCAGCGATAGGTGATGGCTACAGGAGTGGTGTGGTGTACATTTTGCACAGGAATATGCTGCATGCAAATTGATGCCAGGGAAGAGATGAAATCTCTTCTGCTGTCATGGGAAATGGGACCCAAGCTAAAAGCTCAAGACTCCGTAGCTTAAGTGTGAAAGGGAAAAATTGGTCAAGACTTTGCAAGTGATTCAGTAACTCCTGGCTGTCTGAATTTTGGATAGGCATTCTTCCCCCTTAGGCAAGAGGTGGCTCCTCTCTCAGCTGTCAAGGGAGGAAGCATCTGCACAGGATGCCCCTTAGGCCTCTCACCACTGGCAGGCTTCAGTGTGGAGGCAGCTGAGGGGAAACCTGGGCTACAGTAAAACCAGTATTCCCAGTGTCTTCCTGAGAGGCCATGGTAATGCCAGAATTTGGTAAGGTTTCTAAAAAGGGTGCAGGACACTGCATGTTTCTTTTCACCTTTTCGGTTTTGTATGCATGGAAATTTCAGTGATTAGCAAGGAAAATAGGAAGTGGAATAATCCATGGAAAATGACCTGACTACATTGATATCCACCCTTACTCAGCTGAGGAATCACAGAACAAGCAAGACCTGAGATGATATCTGTATTTCTGATATAAAATCTTTACTATATAGCTGGGTAGAGACTGAAGAATCCTGCAGTTTCTTCAGAAAGCAGAGTCACTGGATGTCACTACTTAGATGTATTGGTTGTCCTTAAACAATCAACGTCAACATTGTGACTTGGCTTGCCCAGTTCCAGCCCCACTCCAAACACACCTCTAGGATCTCTGGCTCAGCACTAACCCTAATTGTAACCCTAACCATAACCTTTAGCTCTAATCTTACTCTCTGGCTCGGTCTAGGACTAAGATGCCACTTCTGGCCCACACCACATATGTCCTTTCAGCACCACTGTGACAAGGACTTCCAATTTACCATCTGACAATTAAGGTAAATCGTTGAGGGGCATCAGAGAAAGCAAGCTATGATCAAAAGCTAGTTGAGAAAGAATAGCACAAATTGGCTGGTTATTTCTAAGCCTTGCTTGTGAGGATCAAAAGCAGGAATGGCTCCTGCACAAGTAGTGGCTGAGGAGGCCCCACAATGATGCTACAGGGGTCCTACAGGATTGTAACTAGCATGGGGAAGTCAGAGAGTGTTCAACATCTTTTCTATGGGTCATCAAATGTAGCTAGCAGGGAATGAGTTCAAAAAAAAAAAACAAGAGGTGGGTCTTCACTTAATGGATGGCTTGGTGTTCTTGCTCAAATAATAAGTACAGATGCTAAAATGTTACACAGGTTGAAAGAGATCATGGATAAGTGCTTTGAGAAGTAACTCTCTATGGAAGTCTACTGTGCAAACACATCTGGATTAAGCAGTATCTTAGCTTCAAGTAATGGGAGGGAGTTTATTGAGAGAGTATTAGAAGTGTCACCTATGCTTGTGCACTCTTCTCCCCTGGCATTTGCTCATGGCCACTCTTGGACACAGTATATTATATGGGCTTTTAGTCTGCCCCTGTGTAGCTGCTTTTGTATTCTTACCATTTCTGTTGTGGACATGCCACATTTTGTGTAGGAACTATCATGGCATTACTTTCTCAAAACTAACAATGCTGTTTTACCTGTTTATTTAAAAAGAGAGATGTTGCTAAGGCTAAGGCGTAACCATGAGTCATGCCATAAGGCTGTGTCAGTTGATGCCAAGTGCTGAGGGGCAGCTGGAGGCTCAGTTTCATCCTGAGTATTCCTAAGGCAGAAAAAGTTCTGCACTGTGATTCATGGACTCCTGTGTGTTTGAATTTAAGAATAAAGTAAATGAATTTATTTGAATTAAAAAAAAAATCATAATTATTATGTGTATTCAGAAATAACTATACTTTATATAGCTCTCCATTCATACATCTTGATGTTTCTGATAGTAATTGGCATGTTGTTTTGAAATCCGTATGTGTGAACATTATGTGCTACATTGGGTTGTGACAAAACTTCATCTACCGTATGGACTATGAAGACACAAAAATTACAGTTTACATTTCTGCAGAGGAAACTTTGCCAGTGGATGTCAGAGTCAAATATTCTCTGCCCAGCTTCTTTTACACAATCCACACAAAGAGGGATTTATATCAAATCTATTTATTATAATTTTTTTAAAAAATTACCAAATCTACTTAATATCAAATTACTTATTTAGTTTATTTGGTATTATATGGGATTTTAGTTTAGCAGAGTGTACTGAAATCACAACAGAATCATAATATAGCAATTGCAATATACAGTTGAATCACAATACAAACGTGATTTCCTTTACCATTCTCTCTATGCTCACAGTCACCACACTGGATGTCCCCAGATACTGGGAAGGAATACATGGGTGGAAACCAGCTCAAATCATTATTCTATTCAAAATTTGCTTTATTAGTTTTCCAGTTTTTATACGTTATGATGGATTGAGCCACATATGCACTCCCTGCCCCACACTGGACTGGCTGGCTGAGGAAAACATTGCTCTTTGTTAATTGTCTCAGGGAACCTGACGACTCACTCACTGGTACAGTTGTTTTATCTATAACTGAGGTTGCCCTCCAGTCTCCTGCTGTTGAGATAAGTTTAGACTTCTTTATGATACATGATTCCCTGAGCTTATTGTTGGGTTTTTAGGGTTTTGTTTGTTTTGTGGGTTTTTTTTTCCCTTCTTCTTTGAGCTCTCCTGCATTGTGGGGTTGGTCAGAGTGGGCCAGTTGAGAGACAAAAGAAAAGACTCTGAGTTCCTTTTTAAAAAAACAGTTTACAAGTGTTGTTCTTACTAGTATATTTTTAATGTTAGAAAAACTTATTAGAATTAAGCTTTTCACTATACTGAGTTATTTTAATAATTGCATGATATGTACAATTCAGCTGTGGCATTGTGCTAGTTCTTTCAAGTGCATTAGAGACCTCAAACTTCTTGGGCACTAGAGGTCTCTTATTTACTCTTTTTCAAAAGACTACCACTTCATTTGTATTCTGAATACAGTGCCCACCACATTGCACTTGCTTGCTACTTTACTATTAGAGGTACATCATGTACCATAGACCCAAAAAATGCTAACACGAATTAAAAGTTCTAGTTATCCAATATTACTCTTTCCTATACAAGCAGTGGTACAGCTTCCCTAGCAGGAACAAAGCATAAAAATCTTTTCTTTTTCTTATGAATAAAAAGTATAGAACAAAGAGGCTTTTCATTATTTATTATGCCTTTGGGAAGAGGAGTCTAAAGTTCTCTTCCCAAAATGGCAGCACAGTGGTGAGCATTTCAACCTGGACACACTCTTTTAGGTAATTGAGTATGTAACTACTCTTTCTGGCCCATTGATAGCAAAAGAGTAATTGAAAAAGTTATACATAAACCCATATATTTTGTCTTATAAATATGACTCCATTTATTTTTGTTTATGAAAGATTGAGGCAGTTCAAAATACAGCAATACAAAGGAGAAATAAACCCTTGAGCATTTTGAGGTATACGTTTGCTATGACTTTTATGATGTGCTTGACATTTTCCTTCTGCCCAGCAACAGTTTGTTACAGTCTTTACCACAAGAAAGTCTGTCAGTGGGAGGTTGTCAGAAGCTAGAAGTGCTACTGCTGGAAGATGTCATCTGCAGATATTACTTACATTTCTTCCCTTTATCTATGTTTTCCTCTTCTGGTCAGCCCAGAGGAAGATAGAAAATGGAATCAAATTGGTTGAGCTAATGAGTTTTGGAAAAAGTGTTGAAATACACATTTTCCATAAAATCACAAATGGAATGCATGCTGGATACAGTGTAACAGGGGACTCTGAAGATAGAAACGCTCAGATGCAATATTTTTCCTTGATCATCATGGGAGAAAAATCTTGCATCTTATCTGTGGCACCTTTCACTGTGAAACAAACATTAATGACTGAAGCAGCAAAGTTTAAATGGTCACTTCAGAGTGACTGTTCATTTTTTCTAGAGGGAGCATGTGAGGCACCAAAACCCCATGAACCTTGCTCCCATGCAGGGAGCTTTTGGCAAGGATAGGGTTATGATCTAGATCCCTTGTCACCCAGAGCTACCACTCCTGGTTCCCAGTGAGTGTTTTTAATCTTTAAAGCTTGGAGTGATTCACTGGGCATCTGTGCTGAAAACCTCTTTAAGTCCAGTGCCCAGCAGCATCCCAGCCTAACTCAAGAGTGCAACAATGATCCTTGGAGAGGAGTTCCAAGACCCACCTGAGCAACACCCTAAGCAGCCTGGTGCGATCCCAGAGCTTGCCTTCCTCTGGGTGGGACCAGAGTCCTCCTAGGTTTCCCTGCCACCCAAATCTTCCGTGATGCTCCGAGACCTTTGCTGAGCTCCAGAGATGGCAGTGGAGGCCATCCCTTTGCCTGCCAGCGGTGGGTGCAGAGCTGGCTGGGTTCCATGGGCACAAGATGTCAGTCTCTGCCTTCCCATCTGCACTGCTGCTCCTACCCCTGGCTGCCTGATTGGGAGGCAAGGTCAAAAAGATGAGGTGACTGCTAAGGCATCTTGTCTCAGGTACAATTTTCCTACAATGGGTAGGCAACCTGGAGGGGAAATCTGATCTGATTTTGCAGCACTGGGCTACATTTACCCTCTGTCCCTATTTATTGGTCTATAGAAGGCTGATAAATTATACTTGCTTACTTTAGGAATGAAGAGTTATTATTAAATTGCTATATAATGTATCTTTAATGTGTTATTTAAAAAGAAGGGCAGAGATGAGCTCAGAATAAATGCGGAGTAAGAGTGTTTTTTCCATCCCACAAATATTTGTGTTTCTGACTGCTTTTGCCCTTCTACATCAGAGCTGGCTGAAGTTGAAAAAAAAGACAGCTACCAGCCTCAGCATCCCCCAAGCCCGGGGCTTCCCAAGCAGTCTGGTGGTGCCATCACAAATCCTGCTGGGAAGGGATTCCTGGAGGAACCCCAACGCTGAAGTCACCTGGTTGACTGCACATGGGCTGCAGGTTTATGTGCCCGTGTACACCTGCAGTGCAGGGGCTCCAGACCACAGCCCATCCACGGATGGGTGCTGAGCCCCCACAGAAATGAGACCTTGCTGACTGCGTGGCAGGAGAGCTGGAAGGTGAGCAGGAGTCCCAGGCAGCAGTCTCTCTACCACTCACTACCTGTGAATGAGTTTGAACATGAACTTAAATCGTATGTCCCTGGGTAATGCTGAGCTCTCCCCTCCCGGGCTACCAGCAACTTCGCAACAGGGCTTCATCTCCCTCTTTGGGCAGAAATGGCATGATGGACAAGGAAGCCCACCCTGCAGCATTTGGAAGAAAAAAGAAATGGGAGAGCTTCAGTGGAAAGACCGATATTGATTAGATATATTAATTTTATCTTCTCTTAAAATTAAGGACGCTACAAATCTCTATCTGGTACCACTAATGAAAGATGACTGATCAATTAGCTAAGAGTGTGCCCTGGGATGCTGATTTTGTTTGCTATTTGTAGTACTTAGAGCACTAACTTTAGAAGCTTGTAGTTTTGACTCACTTGATTTTGTAGCTGCATTACAAGTCTCTTCACGTTTTTCCAGTTAAACTAAATGACTATTATTTCCTCCCCCTCCTCCCCCCGCCCCGACTGTTGTTTAATTAACCATAACGTGATGCTCTTCGGTGGGTGTTTGTTTATAGCTAGATAAATGTCAGTAATATGCTGTAGTGTAAAGTCCTTTAACTGGGAATAGTCAGGTTATTTTAACTACTACCACATTTGTAAATAAGAATAGTTGCCTTGAAATCTATTTTTCTGATGACTTTTGCTAATATTATAATTATTATTTTAAAAGAAATTCAAATCAGAAGTGAAACATTAATCCCAAACTGAAACCATATGTGATGGGAAAAGAAGATTATGTGAATTCCTTACCATATTTTATCAAGAGGTTTGTTTCCCTAGAAATTCAGATCACGTCTACTTTTCTCAGCTTTTTATTTTTCGTCTTTTCTTTTCTTCTTAAGCCTCTGAGAAAACATAAGCAAAATAAGTTCATGACCAGCAAAATACAAGGAACACAGATGTAGAGTGATCACTTTGATTTCTGATGCCTGTGTTCGGTTCCTCCAAGGTATGTGTAATATCTTGAATAACAAATAATTTTCTTTGTCAAAAGTGCCATTGGAGCACTGTTAAAGCTGGTCCCTAAATGTTTTGTAATCATTTCTCCAAAATCATCTTGATTTTAATACTATTTCATATAAGGAATACTTGATTTCACTTTGCATGTGTGTATGAAGGGGATAGCTAGTAGATACTTGGGGTACAAGATATCCTGGTATCTGCCCTTTCTTGGTCAGGAGTACAATGGACCAGGTCTGCGGTTTCCTTCTCTCCCTAAATTGTATTCACCTGGGACACAAATCTGGGGGGTACAGCTCAGTCCAGTGCCTAGAATAAAGATACTCCTGTTTAAAGTTAAAAAAAAAAAAAAAAAAAAAAAAAAAAAAAAAAGAGAGAGAGCCAGAGCCAGAGAGGAGGGCTGAAAACCTCAGCAAAGACAGAATGGGATTATAATGGTCTAGGACACTGCACTACCTTTTCCCCTACAATAAATCAATAGACTTCCCTTTTCAGGCTGCCCAAAGCGCTGCTGGTGGTCTTGCCCACTCGCACATGCCGATCCTGCCTCCCGAGGGACCCCAGACACCTCCAGACACCACACGTTCATCGGTGTAAAGCCAAAGCTGCCCTAGCTGACGCAGGGTAACGTTAGGCACTGCATTTCTGCCCCGCTGGGCAGGCAGGATCAGCCCTGCGGGGAGCACCAGCCCGGGGGGAGCCGTGGCCCCGCAGAGGTGCTGAGCTTGGGGTGCTGATGTCGGGTGTGCACCCCAGAGCACGGCCGGGACAGGGCCGGAGCTGGGACCCCCTCAGATGCTGTGCTGCATTAGTGGGATTGGTAGGTAGGACAGGTCCATGGATGAAGCATTGCCAAATGCAGGGCTTTGCAATGCTACTCTTTGCTTCACTTCTTAAAAAACCCTGAATTTTCAGGGGTGAGTTTGTTCCTCTTTAGGAATGAAGGCAATTGCTATATGACTTCTTATAAGCTGGCAGTCTTCTTCACTGTTGTTTTTTTCGTCTGACTTGGCAGGACTGAAGAACTGAGGAATAGGAGCACCAAAATCAGTTTGTCTGAACATCCCTAATTGTGCTGTAATGCTCATCCAGACTCATTCCCTGTCATGAAAGCATGCTGAGGGCTTTTCTACCTTGCTGAACTGCACAGCAACCCGTAGCCAGCACAGTGCTGTACAGTGCTACGGGGCCAGGCTGCCTCAGAGCTGGCTCAGGGCCCCCCCTGTGCTTTACTGAATTACTGAGCTTAAAACAGCTTCTGTCTTCCTAAATGACTGCTATATTTTGTGGATATTTTGTATTTTACTTAAACATAACATTGTTCTACAAGCTGTAGGCTAAATCTGTGAGATTTATTGCCTGCATAGGGACCCTATGGTGTGACTGGATATCTATGCCTTTTTTGGGTAGAAGGCTGCCAGTCCCCAGAAGCCATCAATGCTCGTGACAGGGTAGAAATTCCTTTTCTTGAAAAAACATCAAATTTAAATGGGGGAAAACATGGAGAACACCAAAATAACAAATGATCATTGCCATCAGATGTGACAGGAAGAAAACATGACTTGCCCAGTGTTGCTCAGAAAGCATGTGGTAGAGCTTGATGTTGAAGCCAAACCTATCATGTGCTTTTCACAATATCCTTTTTGTTAGCGTTTTTGTTTGTTTGTTTTGTTTACATGGTGACAATCTGCATGTTTTGGACCTGGAGAGGAAAAGTATATTTGTGATTTATCTTGTGACAGTATAAGGCCTGTAAATACAAATTATTACTTGTACACACATTTATTTTTATTGGTTGTGAAAAGCTTAGCGTGTCTCACATTACATTTATAATAGCTGCTGAGAAAGATCATGGACCTAAAACTGTGAAAGGGAGAAGGACAAGGCATGTACATACACTGGCATACAACACAGAAGGATTTCTACTGGGAAATAAACAAGGTTTTCTACGATTTAATTCTATTGAAGCACACTATCTCAAACCAGGAAGAGGTTTTTTTCCTGCACGATCATTTTTGTTATTGTATGAAAATGCTCTTTGGAGAGGAACGAAGTATCAGCTCTAGCAATTAAGATTTTTGTACCATGAAAATCAGGGCCAGCATGTGTATGTGTGCATGATCCATCTTCATTCAGAAACACCTTTCTCCAGGGTCAGGCTGTGTTTTTTCACAAGCAAGTACGCAAACCCCACCAAGCAGCATGGGGCACTGTGCGGCCGGGCGGCAATGCCGGCCCCTCCCGGGCACGCCGGGTTTGCGATGTGCCCGCTGCCCTGGATGTGTACACATGCTTCAGGAGTGGGAAATCCTGATGTGCCTCTCCGGGGGTGTCCCAGGGGTACCCCTGCACCTACCCTGGGGCGAGGGTGGGAGGCAGGAGGTCCGTAAGCAGCTGCCCGGTGGCCAAGCCCTCCTGCTGCCACTGCTGCCCCCGGGCTCAGGAGCTGCAGGTGTTGCTGGAAGCTTTGTCATCAGAATCACCTCTGGCTGCTTTCCTTAATGGCAGAATAGTAGGACAATGAGTAGTAATTTCCCCCAGTAACGTGTGTTGGTATGATATTTAAGTTGGTAGCTCTGTATGTGACTTTCACAAGATCTCCTACTTTCTCATCTCCACTGCGGTGTTTGATGCATTTTTCTTCCTCTAAGATACAGCTTCCTAAGATTTGTGGTCAGATACCGAAACTTAGCAACTATGTTAAAACTCATTTTCTCCCGGGATTTTAGAATGGCTTCTCCCAAGGCCAGATCCTGAGCTCCCTATCAGTTTTGTTACTTTTAGGAAGATTTTTCTTTTGCTAGCTACCAGCAGAGAAGGGGCTGATGAATCTTTAGACTGTGTCATACACCATATGTGCAATTTTCTTGCAAAAAGAACTCTCCACATTTTATGAGATGAAATACTACTCCTATCTATGCTATTGCTCACAGACAAAGCTGAGTAGAAGATGGGGAAGGGGAGTGATGCTGAAAACATGGAGGAAAACAGTTCAAGGAAAGTAATCAACTTTCTGTAGTCCCGAGATCCCTGCAAAAATATCAAATCAAATGTTAAGATTGTCAGCAGGGATCTTCCTGTTTTTAAAAATATGGCTGCTTAGAGCTCGCCCAGACATGGATGGTGTGATAGTGTGAACCTGGGCTCTGTCACCCACACAGATCAGCACAAAAGCCACTGCTTTGCGTGTCAGAGTTGAGGGGTGAGCAGCACCAACAGGGAGCTTTTCTGGGAAAAAGTACAGTTTGCCAAGTAAGCTAAGGCAGCAGGCAGCAGCCTCTCTCCAAGACCTCTGGGCTGTTCTGTAGCCTTCAGTAAGCAGTATTTGTGCTTAAGCCATCATCAGGAACATTGAATTTTTCCACTGGAAAAATGTTGTCCTATTCAGTGGGTGGCAAAATCCATTTTTTTTTCGCATGGGGTTTTGAGGTTGGGCAAAGGCATTTTACATTGCCTTTACCATATTAAATTTTACATTGCCTTTGCTTTTTCATATGTATGAAGCAAAGTATTTTGCACCCCTTTACAAAAGTCATTGCAGTTGCCTTTCTTAAATTACATTAAAAACTAGGCAAAAAATAATTTGGAAGGTGTCTAAATGCCTCTACTTTTTGAAATTCCCTTCCTTATTGTTAGAAAATTAGAGAAAAATTTGAACCCAAAGTGCATTTTTGATGACCACGCTCTACACAAGAAAGCGGGCAGTGATCCATTAAAGGGATTCAGGTGGTAGGGTGAGGAGTGTCCTGAGCAATGTTGACAGATGGGTCTTAAAGAGAGACACTGCCTTCTAATATTTGAAGCAGAGATTCAGTCACTGAGTAACATGATCAAATCTGTCTTTTCCTGGCATCTTGGTACCCATAAACAGGAGAGATCCCCCAAGTGGTGAAGTGTTCTCTCAAGTGCTGCTCATTTTTAACATAAAGGCTTCCCTGTTAATATTTTGGGAGGAGAGTTAGTGTTTTCCTGGTTATCATGAGCTGAGAACATTAGCCAGGTGGGGCTTGGGAACAGAGATAATGTCTTTTATTAGACAAACAGGTACAACTGGGAAAAATAAAAATATTTACTGGCATACGTACTGTCCTTTGCTGAAATGAAAACAGCCAGTTTCAAATACAAAATGGGAGCAATTGCTCTGAGTTTAACTCACCATGTTGATGGTTGGGCTGTTTGACAGAGAAGGTAAGAAGTAAGGAGTAAGGGAGGATTTTAGTACCAGGAAAGATGGCTAAGGAAAGAGAAGGAGATGAGTTATCACTTGTAGAGTACAGAGGGGCTAAGGATTGGCTATGCTGAGCTGTAATATTCTCTGAAATCATAGGGGTAGAGCTGCCTCTAAAGGAACAAAATTCTTTTGTCTTACAAGAAACTACCGAGTTTCATTGTTATTTAGTTTGTTTTTTAAAAACAGGCTTGGATTTCTCTTTCTCCTGTTTTCTGTCTTCCCTTGTCTTTCCCTTCACCTCTGTCATACCTTTCAACTACAGCAAGATGAACAATGCCTACAAATTCTCCGCAGTTTTTAGAAAAATTCTTTTCCCTTCCCACCTCTTTCCTACCTGTAACTCTTAAAAAATTCTCCATCCTCAGAAAAGGTGTTGGCAGAAGGGAGAAGCTTGGAAGAAAGAAAGAAGGAACATTTTAAAATGAAATTTCTTTGAAAATTATTTTTTTTTAACAGCTGGAAAAATGTTTAATCGAAAATGCTGGGTTTAAGAGCTAAGCTAATGATACAACAATAGTAGGAGTAGGGGGTGAAAGAGAAGCACATGCATATTTAGAGCCACATATGTACATAATGATCGCACATCTCACAGCAGACCCATTGCCATGTTCCAGCATAGGTCACGCACATTTGCGCGTATTATCTTAACTCACCTTTCTTCTGGGGGCTGTTCTTTTATTTGTAAATGAAATCACAGTTATATTTCATAAAGCACATGTGAAATTTCTGCCTTGAACTAGCTAGTCTGTTTAAATGTCAGTAGTCCCCCCTTGTCCCTCGCTGCTGCAGAGCTGACCCCAGCGGGAAGGAGCCCTGGGCCGTCCCTGCCGCGGAGCAAAGCCCTGTGTGCTGTGACAGCAGCCTGGGGAGGGGCACGTCCTCATGCCGTGTGTGCACACTCATACGTGCACACACGTGTGCTGCCATCACTCATCTTCCTTCTTGGCAGGGGAAGTGGGCTCATGTATCAGGCACATCACTCCGTGAGCGCCCTCGCTCTGGTTTTCTTATATAGTGTGAATGGGTACTGTATAATGTAGGGAGGTCTGCTAACTGGTGTGATGCTTTTTAGGAGGGATGCATTTACTCCATCACTCTTGAAGAAGAGAGTACTGCTTAGTGTCAATAAGAATGACAGTATACTTTTTTTTCAGACTTGTGACATTCATTTAATTGTTTAAAAAAGCATCAATCGAAACTAGAAGACTTCATTGATGGATGCAGCATGACCATGCCTGTCTGTATGACATAAAGCCTATATGAGTTTAGCATGTATCTGTTATCTTTGGGCATGTTAGTTATGCTTTTATCCTTATTATTTAAGGATTGAAATGAGAAGATAAATGTGTTTGGAAATTCCTATGAGACTTTGCTATTCTTAACTTTGGTTCTTGACTCTGCCATAGATGTCTTATGTGACCTTGATCAAATTGCTTAACGCCTCTGAATTATTTTACTCAATGTAAATTAGTGGGAATAGATTTCTCTCTGCTTTCACTTGCAGTTTCTATTTTAAGTGGATAGGAAGTGTCATCTGCTTACTCTGGTTCTATATTCTACACATGAGCAGTGCTTAGTATAATGTGACCTGACTTCAGCTGAAGTCTTTTGTAGACTTATATTACTGTTAAGACTAGGGACTGGGAGGTTCAGTTTAAATGATGTAGTAAATTATGAGTGCTTGAAAACCTGATATGAGTGACAACTGCATTTTAATTCTCTTTGAGAAAGTTTTTTTAAATGCATACCTATCTTAATAAAAAGTTGTAAATTCATGCTTGTACCTAAGCTAAAGCAGTCTGCAGGTTCAAAGTGCCAAATTTGTAAGAAGCTGTTATCAATCACGGTCTTTCTGATCTAGCCAAAATAAGACAGAAAATCTCAGGAGGAATCTCTCTTCCATGAAATATGCAGACCAGTTTTTCAGCCTCTGAGAGTTTATGGGAAACTGCATACCTATCAGTAATTATTACCTCTGAGTCTTTTATGTAACTGTAGAAATCCACAGTGTCCCACTGTCTATTTTAGGGTCCTTCTTGGGTCATTTGTTTAGTTGCAAAATCAAATTTTGTCTCACCTGTTTATGTTAGTGGAAGAAACTTCTTCAAATCCTCCACTTCTGTTTCTGCATGATAACATTGCAGACTTGCTTAATTTCCTTGGTTGCTCTACAGTGAAGATCTCAAAGATCAATTTGGTACATGGAGTTAGAGATGGGACAGGCAGGATTTGGATGAAGGTTAAGAATTCTTGGCTTGTAACAGTTCAAAAACTGTCTGGCCTTGAAGCTGCTGCAATCAAAATTAAGACTGAAATGTCTTTTTGGGAAAGTGGAGATAGTTGCCTCCATATATTGCTTTTCATAAGCAGATAGAGGTTGCTGTTATCTTCCTCTGTTCCCACAGACCTTCCTTAGTTTATGGGATTAGACTTCTGACCCTGGCACCCTATTTCTTTCCCTTCATCTGCTTCTGATCTAATCATCCACAACAAAAAAGTCACAATTTCTTTCTTGTTTTTATATCCTAAGAAAAACCTTTAGGAAACCACTACTGTTCCTACTTCTCCCCCAGAAGGGGACCACCCTGAGACATTTAGGATTCTCTTTGAATGGAGGAATTAAAGATTAGCATCTGTCAGGAGCACATGCATATCTGCAGCTCTGCTGGGTGCAGGGAAACTAAGTGACCTCTCAAGACTCCTTCCAGTTCAATTTTCTGGCCCTTCTATATAGCACTGCAATATGTCTAGAAAGAGCAGAAACAATCCTGCATATAGATATCGCATTATTGTGCTCTTTTTTCAATAACACTGGAAAGGTCAGATTTGAAGGGAAAATCCCCACGTGACTTTTAACTACTATGTTGCTGTTGATACATTAATCTTCTGTATTTTTAAAGATCACAACAAAGCAAAAAGCAGCAGAATAAAAGGAGGTGTATGGCAGTTGCATGAGGAAACTCAGACTGATGTTTCACCAAGAGCAGAAATTTGAGCTCTTGCACAGCAGAGAGAAAAACATAATCTTACCGTGCAGAAATGCTTCATAGATAGGAAATATGTATTTCTGCTTGGGATTACCAGGAAGCACACAGAACCACTGATGTAAGGATAATAGGCTTGAGTCAATAGGCATAAAGATAAACATGTAGAAGAACAAATGCATACAGATTCTTGGATCCATACACAGCAAAAGTGTCTCTCTTTTCCACCAGTGCTATATGTTACAGTATTTCTTCAGATGGTATAGGTGGGAGTCAGCCTGGCAGTCCCTTCAGTATAGATTGTCCCTATCTGTTTTTTTTTCATCTCAGGGGCTAAAGCTAACCTCAGAAACCCTCATGTCTCTTTGTCTAATTTCAAATGAAAAATGATAGTTGTCATTAACTATCACGGTAAGTTGCTGCCTACAGAGGTGATGGATTTCTTAAATAAATGTAGAAGTCCAGTCATTTGTTTAAAAAACTCCACAACTCTCTGGCTAAATTGAATAAACATTGTTCATCTATTAATATTAAGAACGACACATCTTGTTGCTGCTTTGGATCTGGATCAGCATGATCATTTATTAACATTTTGAAATAGCACTGCAGAATGGATGGTGCCCAAACCTGTACCTGAAAAATCCACCAAAATCTTTCCACAGAGAACTTCAAAGGTGAGGAAATCAGAAACAGAAAGTATGCATAACTATCAGACTTATACAGTAAGTTCAACACCTCATTTTACTCACTTTATATGCATTTTGTATAAATCAAAGGTCACATTTTAAGTCTATGTTAAATTATCAAATAGCTATTTTCAAAATGTCAGCAAATCATTGCACAAATAGTCTGCCAAATAACAGTTAATCAATTGTAAATAGCATGCAGATTATCATGTAAACTTTGGAGAAATTGTTAACCTCAGTTAAATGTAGATAATATTTTTCATGGAAAGTCACTTCATACACTTGCTTTGGCTGATTTAGACTGGGTAAATCTCTGATATAAATAATTTCAGAAGTGTGGATTATACTGAGAAGTCATATTTGATCTTATTAACATAACTGTACTCTTCATAGCTCTAGCCAATAATTCCTTGCTGCATAAAATCAGCCTCTTTGCAGATTCATGTCACTGATTTAAAGAATACATTGGGTCAAATCTTGAAAAATAAAATATTTGTGTATTTATCATAACCGTGGCTTTTCCCCCATTTTTGTAGGATGGAGAATGGCATATAAGGAGTTGTGTGGGTTCTCTGGTTCTGTCAAAATATAGCCCCTGAGCTCTTAGCAAGACCAGTTATTTTCTCATTTGCACTGACATTAGGGGGTTTGTGAACTGCCACCCTTTTCTTCTTCCCTTTCTCATTCTGGTGTGTCAGCTCTCTTCCCCTTTGTTTTCCCACCACATTGGCTTTGTCTAGGCTGCTTCCTTTTCTCACAGAGTCATTTTTCTTCAGAGCCCATTCCCCTCACGTGCAGGGATAGGATTTTGTCTTCCCACTCAGGCTCTTCCTTCCTTTATTATCTTCCCTATTATTTCTCCTGCTGAAGTTGCATCTCAATCACCCTCCTTTTACATTTCTTTGGCTTTTCCTGCAGAAACTTGTTCAGGACTGCAGCTTCTTTGTTGGTAATTTCCCTCTTTCCCTGTGTTGTTTAGGCAGCCTGTGTCACCGTTGCAGGGCTCTTCCACCAGCATGGCACTTGTGCCTGGCTCAGGGACCAGCCCCGCTGGTGGGGGCTTCATGGGGGGCTCTGGAACTCCTGACCCCAGTCACACCATCTTGCAGACACTCTCCCAGGAGGGACAAAGCAGTAACCCACCCCAGGCATCAGAGAGAGAGTAGTTTCAGCCCAAGGCTGTGGAGACATATAAAAGGAAACCTGGCCATTGGCCACCCCAGGGGAGCGGGATGAAGGTTGGGTGAGAAATACAGTGTTAATCCACCTTTATTCAAGGACCTCATCCCATTCATCTTCCCACTACTGGATTTTTATGAGGGAGAAAACAGACTTCTGAGCATGCTTGTAGCTCACTTATAATTGAGAACACTTTCTGGTGCGATGGCAGTGTAGCGTGGCATCCCCTTGACACGCTCGTTCCCTCTTCTCTGACATTTTCTGCTCAGCCATGCTGACTCTCCTCACATCTTCCTTCCCTTTTCAGCTCTGCCCAGTGCTTTGCACCTCCATTTCTCAATGGCAAGCTTATTTCTGATCATGTTGAGGAAAACTCCCTTGTCCTCTGGTGGGTGTTGGAGTCACAATATCTGTCCAGTTCATTTTTTCTGCCACCCTTCTCCCCCACTGCTGCAGTCTGAACCACTGCTGTGCTTTAGACTTGCCAGTTCTTACCTCTAAATTATGGTCATTAGTTAGTCAACAGCAGGAACCACTTATTTCAGCCCATTACTCTGTGATATAAGTAGTTGGGATCAAAGTATTTCCTGATGCATGTTATCCATGCTTTCTAGCACTCGAGGTACTGATCACGTCTTCCTGTTGCTTATGGGAATTTCCAGTGCGCTACAAGCAGTGCACTACTGCATGCAACTAAATAAATAGAGTATGTTTTGGTTCAGCTCTAGCTGGTTGTGTTATGTGCCCCTTCCCACTGCCTGGTTCTCTCTGTCCTTGGCTCGGGCCCCGTTGCCCTCTGCAGAGCCCTGGGAGGGACACACATTGGGGCCAGTGATGGCGATCCTGAGCCGAGCCCTTCCCTCAGACCCTCTGGGTGCTGGGAGGCACGGTGTCCAGCTGGGGACATTCAGGTGCCTGTGATTGAGGTACACACCTTGCAGAGGGGTTCTATAACAGCATTCTGGAGTGGTCAACATTAGCAAAAATAGAAGCCCTGGAGGCTGCTGGGTGCAGCAATGCTCCAGTGAAGCTGCATGTCATTTGTTCCAGGCCATCATGGGACAGACAGAAAGTTTGTTTTAGCTGTATGCCAGGCAGTGCTGCCAACTTAGAAAACCTTTATTATGAGAACAGTGTGTTTAGAGACCATTTGTCTTCCCCAAGGCAGGTTCACATTGACCAAGGCAATTCTAAGAGACGTCTGGCCTGTTCAGCTTCAGCACTTTTACATCCTTTCCAGGCAACCTGCTCAAGTGCCTCTGTGTCATTAATGTCATTCTTCTTGCTAAAGTCTGAATCTGTTCCATCTTGTCCCTGAGCTGCAGATAGGGAATAGTATTTTCTCTCTGGAGGAACATTTTATATATTTGAAAACCATCATGTTTCCCCTCATCCACTACTGGACTGAACAACCTCAGTTCTTCCACCTGCCCACACAGGTGATGGTTTTGGATCTCTGACTGTTGTCACCGCTCCCCTCTAACTTCTACCCTCTTTAACCTCAAAGTACAGCTCCCAGACCTGGGCACATTACTCCAGCTGGACTCTTGCTGAAGCTGAGCACACTAGTTAGAAAGGTGTCAGCATGTTCCTTGCACGAGCACAGCCATATATCCAGCCTGGCATGTTTACTTTTTCACACAGCAATATAAACAGTCATTTAGAATCCCTTGAAACTCTTCTGAAGGACTGCTGCACACTCATTTGCTCTCTGTCTTCCACGTGGGCAGCTGGTTATTCATACACTAGGGTGGTGTTTTATATTTGTCCTCCCTGAATTGCATCCTATCTGTGTCAGAAGAACTTTCCATTCTGGCAACATCACTTTGCCTTATCATCCTGCCCTCCAGAGTGTTTGTGGATACTCTAAAGCTGGGATTCTCTGAAAATAAGTGTATTGTATCCCACCATTCAAAGTATTTATGGAAATGGTGAATTGATATTAAAGTACTGAACATCTATTTCGACATTTTGTTCAGTGTAATACATTTCCAATGAACTAGTTCCCTAGGATTTTAAAGGTGATGCAAACAGTATTGTATTAGACATATAAATCATTAGGTGTATGACTGAGTTGATTCTTCAATAACTAAAATTAATCTGTCCATAAACTCTTTGCCTGTTGTGCCATCTCGCTAGGACAGTGCTGAAGAACTTAAAAATTAATTTCTTTATGTAAGATTACCATCTTCCTTACAGTCACTGCTTGTCATTATACAAAATTTTGGATCTGTTATCATCTCCTTCATCTTCAAGTTTTTTCACAGAACAGCTGAATATGTCCCATCCAGATAGTCTTCACAATGTAGAAATAATTTATATTTTACTTATCAGACAACCATTCACCTCCCTGAAATCTACTACATTTAAATTCTATGGATGAATTTCAAGTAATTAAAGTTGCTTAAGCCTTAATCAAAATTGGTACTGGGCATGTGTCTATGCTGCAAAATAGAGCCAAACACAGAAACAAACAAATTAAGCTGGTGCCTCTGTATAATGCAATACAGCTTAGACATACTAGATCAGGAATTGCCTCTACTTGTGGTGCTAGTGTGTTCTCCAGTGTCTCTGTCTGAACACTGCAAGATTGTTTTAGTAGGTTCATACCTCCACAGGAAAGCCCAAGAGCAAAGCCCCTCCATCCTCACTACCTTCTACTCTCTGGTAGGGAAGCACCCTAAACTGCGGTTATGAATATTTGCTTTCACTATGGCATTTGCTACAGACATAGACCACTTCATGCATGTTTTTCTAGCTTCTAATTTTTTTGAAAAATCATGCATGTGAGGTATACATATTGGTAATTGCCTGCAGAGATAAAGCTGAAAGCAGTATAAATAATTAATATATGCCTCCTATTGAATGGCTCTTACTTAGCATTAGGTTTCATTAAAATCAGTAGTAATACGGAACAAAAGGACATATATTTGCTGAATTTAGCCCTTAGACAATTGTCAAATAGGTCATGCTAGTTAGGAGTTGATTTAAAACAATTTTAGTTTGATAATGCCAGCTGTCACTAAGTGCTGCTGTCAGGGATTGTTTTCCAGTTCACTTTTCTTTATAGGTGAGCAAGTTTCAACCCTTAAAATACCAGTGTGCTATCTCTGGAGTGTACAGCCAAGCTCTGTGCAGCTTCATGGAGATGTGAATACTTTGCATTGTAAGAATAGAAACTGGAAAAGATAATTTAGCCATCATAGCTGGACAAGTTTGCTGTCTTTAACAGTCGGGTAAAGCATTATATCTGATATCACTGGACTGTCTGAGGCCCTTCTAAATGGATTGCAGTTATTGAACTCCAGATATGCACTGATATGAGCAGATAACTTAGACATATAGTGGATAGCAAAGATCTCCTTGCAAGGTTCAGTCTCTGACTGGGATAACATTTTTGTATGAAGAAAAGTAGGTAATAATTTGGGAAATGTAGGGACAGTGAAAGCATGTTAGTAAAGCTTTCCTCAAGCCTCAGAGCATCCCCTAAATATACTCAGGTTGATTTAATCATCACAGAAAGATTATTTAATCTATCGTGTACCTGGGTTTTAATTTTGTAAATATAAGTAATTTTCTATTTATTTTGAAAGGGAAGATAGGGAAGCAGAAAACAAATGTGTCTATAAAGAAAGCTGTCATTTCTAGAAACTTAATGTGGTGACACCTTTATGACAAGAGAAGTATCCACCAAAATATATGAAACTTGATCCTTGCTCTTTCTCTTTCCTCTCAAAAGAAGTAGAACCACCTGATTTTGTTGCTCTGGCAGAGATGCATATTCACGGATGTGCAACATGTTTGTCAAAAATAAATGGCAGCCTACTCAACACCTCCAAGTGTGAAATCCTCTGGAAGGATTTGCAGGATGCGGATGTTCTCCCCAGACCTTTGCCTTGGCCCCTGGGGGACTGATACCCAGCCTCTGCCTTCTGACCAGGCCATTAATCTGTCATGCAATCTGATTGAATGAAACAGGGTAAACCCCTGTTGGATAACAAAGTGCTAGATTAGCAGTTAGGAAACCTTGTGATTAGAGAGATTAACTGCTAAAGACATCATTCTTTCAGATGTAAATCCTCCGTTTTCATTTAGAGCTGGTAGTCCATGAAAAACTACTGCACTAGCAATTAGGAAACTGTAAACGTGTTGATCTGCAGAAGGGTGATTGAAGTTTAAGATAACTTTGGTAGCAGTATTTCTTGCTGTTTGCTTGTTCGGCAACCCATTATTCTTTCTCTGGACATTTAAGGCTTTGCCTTCTCAAAAAATGCTGTTTTCTTTGAAGAAAAGGGGATTCAGTGCTGGCTACAACAAGGAAAAAAAGTCCTTCTCTGTCTTTATCATTTCATTCAATATGGGACAAGAGCTTTTAAGGAAGGATGTGGCTGTAAAGATCAAAGGGTTCCCCACAATTTTCTGAGCTGTCTGCCGGAAATCCACCACTGGATGTTAAAGGTTACAGTAGTCTCCTCTAGTGGTACTTGCAAAAGCTATAATTTAAAAAATAATTGTTGAAATACAAGGAATACTTTAATAGACACTGTTAAATTAGTTGACTAGTTTAATTCAATATAGACATGATATTTGTTTTTTGCTTTGAGATGGCAAGCAAAAGCTTTAGAAACCATATTATAAATATTTTTGCAAACACTTCTGTATTTCTTTCCAAGTGCCAGATGAGGGTTCAGCACCCTACTGCTCTAAACACATGTGCATAAAGCCTGAAAATGTGGTAACTGTTAAATGAAAGGGATATACTAATATCTTGTAGAAACCTGAATTGAAAGCTTTTGGGAGTACCTCTGTTTATACCAAGTTCCCTTTTTCTACAGGATAAAGATGAATAAAAATTGAAAATAGGGAATGCAGAACAGGAAAAAAAGAATTTATAGAGGATCTATTAGGGATACATTTAACAGGCAGCATTAAATGTGATTTCTCATGTTTCTCCCTTTTCAGAGACATGATAGGTAAGTAATTAGAATTAAGTTAAATCACACTCAGAGATGTTGTTCTGGAATAAAAAAAAACCCACAACAACCTTGATTTAAGCGACTGCTTTTGAATATTCTGCTAGGACTTAACTGTATCTTTAGACTTCTGAATTATTTAAACAGCAGAGCTCATACTTGATTTAACAAATAGAGGCTTTTGCCAGATAGCCTTCCACAGCTCACTCCCACTGAAACCAAGATACGTTTTCCCCTACACAGACAGGAAGAGTTAAGGATTCATGTGGTGCAACTAAAGCACTCTGGACCTCACTTGGAGCACTTTCTCTAGTCAGTATTTTCAGCAGCATGGTGCTGTCTGCATGAGCAAAGGCCTGTGGGGAGATGTTTCAATTCCACCTGTGGATAACTCATTAAAAACTTCCCACTGTCCCTGCTTGGGAACTAAGATGCTCACGACCAGCTTGCCAGAACAAAGCTTTACAAGTCTTTATAAACTCCATTGCCATCCTGCAACAAACAAGAACAAGTCTCCCCATACATGGCTTTTCTCTCTCTAGTTGTGCAAGTTCACTACACCCTTTCAAACAGTTAAACCAGTGCTCCCATCTGCCCCTGCCTCACTGTTTTTTGAGATCAGAATACTTCCTTAGTGTTGTCATTTCCAGGAAGAGACAGTAGGCAGCTCTAAGATGTAAATCTCTATTTGTTCTTCGGATATCCTTAGAAATCACTTGAAAACATCTGTTACAACCCAGACTGGGAGCCCAGGGAATCATAAAGGTTCTGTGATCACCTTGGGTTAAATTAAGATGAAATGACACCAAACGACTGGTTAAAATGTTTTGCTTGGGGTAGAAACAACTTAAATTTGGAAAAGGATAGGAAGCAATGTGGTCTCTTATTGATAAATCTATAAGAAACAAAATAAATGAAAGAAAAGTAAAGGAGAGGAAAAGAGTCTGGTCACCACTTCAGGTTCCAGTGTTGTCTCAGGTCCAGAAATCTTGGGTGGTGAGGGCACACCCAGCAAAATTTTCTGTCATCTTTTAGGTTAATCTTTGTCACCTGATTTGCATACTAGACCAAGAGATGCAGGTATTCCACAAACTCATTGCTATGAGAGATGAGGGAAAGGTGGAGCACGGGTTCTGCACATACATTGAGGGGGAATGGGGTGCACTAATCCCCTTGGTCCTATTGAGTTGGTGGTTGTGCTCACCCCCTCCACTTCCCTTATTTTTTTCCTCAGTTTTTGCTTAGGTCCATCTGGTGCTGATTATTTATCTCTCTTACCAGTCTTTTAACCTGAACATATGGTTTCACTCAATCCACATATCCCCCCTTTGAGGCTTATCTAAGGAGTTTAGCAATACAACCGCAAGGGAGTAAAACTGTGCATCCTTTGATACATGTTGCGCTTCTTTGGGTGGTGTCCCTTAGATTAATCACAAAGGCCACAGCTTGTCAAAGTTTTCTGTGTCAATGAATGTTTGAGGCATTAATTCCTTCAGTTCCTTATAACATCTTGACACTTTTGCAGCAAGGTTGGGTTTTCTCACAATATTTAGAAACCATGGAATGTTTTTGCTGCAGGAATGTGCTTTTCAACAGAAAACTAAGTGCCAAAACCACAAAACAAACAAACAAACAAACAAACAAAAAAACAACCAAACAGGAAGATGTAGCAGCTTTGCATTCTATTGGCTTGTAGAAAGCCCAATGCTGGGGGATAAAAAAAAAATCTAGGTCTCTTACAATGTCTCCTTTACTATGTATTTTATAACTAGCAGAGTCTGATGTCAGCTGTAGGCAGAACTGGGAGATAAAGTGGGTCAGCTGATGAGTAATGGGGCTATTTGAACCAATTACTACTCTGAATGATGACTCACCTGGCTGGAGCTCATTTGGAAGATGGGGATAGTGTGGACCCAGTAACCTTGTGTTTCTTCCTCTGCAATGCTCAGTAGCATCCCAGCTTTTAACACTTTATCCATCCCTGTAATACTCCTTGCAGTTTTCAAGGTGAAGAGTCCTCCCTGCTCTAAGTGTTCTGGAGCTATTAATAACAAAATCCCCATTTCTGTAACAGATGCTCAAGTGCACTTTTGGGTGGAGGTGCTACAGGCACAGGACTGTCACGGAAGCCTACCCCCACGCATTTGGCTGGCGAGGTGTTGTGTGCCTGCAGCTGCTGGCACCTCTTTGCTCTAAAATACAAGAAACTGCCACAATCAGACCTCCTCTTGTCCCTTTCTGTTGAATTTTGCCCCCTGTCCATCAGTCCAGGTTGTGTCCTGAAGATACACAAGCCTGTGTGGAGAGAGGCACAGCTGCCCTGGTCTAGCAGGGAGGCAAAGCAAGAAGTGAGACCACCCCAGCAATTCCAAGCAGTGCTTCCCCCCATGCCCATGGGCTCAGCCCTTCCCAGAGTCCCTGGGAACACCCATGGGACAGCCTGCACTCGGGTGTTTCCCAAGGGTGACACCTACTTACTGGTCTGCTCAGTAGGACACCGAAGGGGATACAACATGTACTTCCAGCAATACAAAGTCTTGTAAGGTCTGCCTTTTGGTGTTTGTGGGGAGACACTCCACGCACTGAAGCAAGATGACTGTACACTTGGGGAGCCCTTGTGGGCAAGGCCAACCCTGTTCCCACTCCTAGGGATGAGTTGGGGAATTGCCTGGGGAAAGAAAAGTGGATTGTAGACACATGGCTTTCCCCAGATCCCAACAGCACAGCGATCTGGGCTGGGAGCAGGGAGCTTGGCAGCTGCCCACGCTTGTCTGAGGGTGAATGTGTTCCCCCTTCCCAAGGGACTCAGGGTGAGGGAACCAGAAAGGACACCAGCAGTCCCCTACTTTACAGCTGGAGTTTGTATAAAGCTGGTTTGCTGACTGCATTTCCCCAAAGCGGGTAAGGTTTCTGGGTGCCATCACTTTGGAGGGCCTCTGTCCTGAGCTGTGCTAAGGGAGGGAGAGCTCCAGGCTTTCTGGAAGTACAGCTCCCGGAAAATATATCCAAGCTCCCGTTTGCTTTTGAAAGCCTTGGCTAACGATGTATACCACATCATGTCTGAAGCAAAAAAACGTAGCACTTTCCAAACACCACCTTCCCTGAAACCAGCAAGGAGTCGAGAAGCATTAGGGGCTGCTGCATGCTTTTATGCACTTCAGAGCAGATGAGCGCAGCGTTATGTGGTTCAGGTGCTTCTGTAATTATGATTCATTAAGCTAACCAGAGCGTTGGGTGGCTAGCACCTGCATGCTCCTGCTGGGCTGGTGTCAGTGCTCTCAGCTGTGATAGGAAACATATGGCTGTCCTGGCTGGTTCCAGATTTTTTCCTCCTTTTGTAGTCTCTTTGCAATGTATTTGTTGGCCTCTGCAGCACTGAAGGTGCTGTTGCAAGCAGTCTTTAAATGACCTGGAGGCATGATCAGAGTGGTGAGTTTTATCCATCCTACCAGAGCAGGATTGCTCACGTGTTGCCAGCGGTGCACAGCTGCCACAGGGACCCATGCATCTACAGGATGTGCTGACAGAGTCTCTCCTAACCAGGGAACCATTCCTCCTCCACCAAGAGATAAGGGGAGGACTAAGGATCTTTAGTCCTTACTGAAGATATCTGTGGTTTTCATATTATTCAGTCAGGCTGGAAATCTGGCCTCCCCCCAGACCTCGGCTTGCAGGAAGCTTCTCCGTGCCACTGGCTCTGAGCCCACACGTGGGTATGGGCCATACATTATATATGGGCTGCCCAAGCGTGAGTCTCATTTCCCGGGCTGCACAACTTCTGTCAAAATCTAGAAATGCAAGGGAGAGCTTCACAACTTAGCACTGATAGCTGTGTAACATTTGCGCTACCAGTAACAGAGTTTGGGTTGGGGGAGGTGGCGAGAGGCAAACAAGAATGTGGCTTGAGTCCCAAATTCATCAGTAGGCAAAACATGCAACTTTATCAATCGATGGGGCTAAAATAAAATTGCAGTCGTTTGACAGCTGTAAGTGATATATCTCTAGATAGTGGCAGTTCTGATCACTGAGAAAGCCTGACTCCTGCAAGCTTGACAGAGAGTAATTAAGGAACAAGCTCAGTGGTCAATAAATGTCCCAAGGGATTACAGGTTCTCACCAGACCCACGAGATTCCGTCCTCTGACAAAGGCCCCAAAAGGTAGAAAGCTGATCCTCATTTGTTCTGCAGTGGCTTATCAATCATGATACTGGGCTGGGCGCTGAGCCCACAGCTTAAACAGTCACTTATATATTTCCAATATTCCTTCTTTTCCGCTGAGTTTGTCCTCCTGCTTTCTTAAGAAAGTTAAGGGATATTTAAAATTCTTTACTAAACCCACAGACTGGTGGTGCATAGCTGTATGGGAAAGATCATCTGACACTAAAACAAGGCCATTTCTGCAATGAAACACATTAAAGTCATTCAACAGCACCCATCAATACTGCATTTCTCTTTTATAAACAATGAGGAGGCATGCCTGCTGCTGCCAAGATAGAGATATAATGAGGACATTGGCTTTCCTAACAGGTAATATCTAATCAGGCTTCTCTGCTACTGCATGCTGCCACTCAGGAAAAAAGGAAGGAAGACGATATTTGTTGGGATATGGTGAGAAGGTCATAGTAATCATATCTGTTACTACATCAATATGTAAGATTGCCCTGTGCTTGTCCCTCCTCCCTCAAGACAAAGTATCTTTCTCAGTCATGCAGTGAATTTACAAGTAGCATCTGAAGCTAAGGAAAACGTTTCTAGTTACAGAGCTTGGTTTGAAGGAGGAAGAGTACTTTGGAAAAGGATTTGATTTTGCTTTAAACACATCTACATACAGAAAATATGAAGAGTAGCATGACTGTGAATATAGCAGACACAGTGGGCTATATGTGCACGAATGTGTGGAGCTGGGACCTGTCTGAGCGGCGTATAAGAAGCCTTGCTGGTGACCTAAACACGTTTGGAGAAGCGTAGAAAATGAAATAGCTCTTAATCAGGACAGCACTTGGCTGAATCCTTAAATACCAGTGGGATTTAAATGCATCTCTAAACATTTTCCTTAGCTACAATTTTAGCTAGCTGAAATATAAAATATTCTGTTGAATCAAGGTGGGAGTCGTGGTGGTCTTAAGCTCCCCACAGGTCTGTAGGTGCTCTGAGCTATGCTGCTGGCCAGTGCCAGGGGGGCAAGGAGACCGGGATCGGTCCCCATGGGGCAGCAGGGCACCACTGGCCTGAGGTGGGACCAAGCACTTGGAACAAGAGTCCTTTGAACTCCTTCATAATCTCATTTTAATCCTTTCAGTAGTTTCTTAAAAGGAGGCCAATTAACATGAGTCACAGGCCACCAAGTTGTGCTGTACTGCTGATATTTATATATATATATATATGTATGTATATACTAAGGGGGGGACAGGTCACACTGATAGGGTAACCTGTCTCTGGATCACTGAAAATGTCAAGGGAGAAAGCTGAGTAACGGGTTAGGTGAGTGGACTGTGTCTGCTTGGAGGCTTTAGGGAACCCACATTTCATGGGGTAGTTCACACCTTAAATCCACCCAGTCTTTGGAGAAAATTTATATTGGGGGAGGAACATTGGGGGAATTTTATAACCAGTTACCATGCTCCATTCTTAGAGCTGGGAGGGAATGGCAAAGCCACACATCATGGTGTGCTGCTTCATCAAATCATAGTAGGTCAGTTAGCTCCTTTGAAGCAAGTATAGTTTGTTAAGCTGCCATCTGAGTTTTACACAGAAACTTCCTGATATGACACTTCCAAGTTACTAAAAAGGAAAAAAGCAAATCAAAGAAGAACCAAATATGCTTTATTTATTTTTTCCCCACTGTCACATATTTCTTCACTGATAGCAAAGAGAGCTTCATTTTTTTTCCCAGCACCTTTTTACAAGTGGCAGACCATTAATACTGATGGGAAAGTTGAAATGTAAAAAGTAACCAAAGACAGTACTGTCTCTTAGTTTCAGGAAAACATTAGTAGATATAAAAAAAAATTGAACTTGGAATTCTTTAACCTCGAGGTCTAAGCCACAGAATAGTGTTCCCTAAAAGAAAAAAAAAAAAAAGGCTTGATCATAAATCTTTTCTCACTTTGAACTTACTTATTTAAAAATACCTTAGCTGAAGGCTGTGGATGGCAGAGCAATAGAGTTACACAGAGTGAAAAATAATAACCTGCTTTTCAATCGTGGTATTAGAAGAGTGCTGGTAGCCTGAATGGCCTGTTTGTAACCTGATGATGACATAAATAAATGAAACTACCTTTGGAAGTACGAGAGCACCTTATTATAAGATTCTCTATGAGCATTCATAGCCAGGGGCTGGTTTTCTTAATTGTTGCTTACCAGCCCAACATGTCACAGCAGTATACAGCAGACTAAACTTCCCAAAAGCAAGCACTGATGTTAGAGCTTCCTAACTGTAGTCACTTTAAAAGACACCCTTCTCCTTCCTTTCCCACAGGCTGATTGCTTTGAACCTCCTGAGAGAAACTCCTGGAGGGTAGGCACAGTCCAGAAGAAATGCTGGAAAACAGCAATAATAATTTCTATCTTCAAAGGACAGAAAAGAGGAATCCAGGGAGTTTTGGGATGGCCAGCTTAACTTCAGTTACCTGTCAAACAGTTGCATGAAATAACTATTTTGTAAGTAATTTGTAGGAAATGAACAAGAGTTAATATGAATCTGTCAAAACCAGGTCTTGTTAATCTGATGAATTTCCTTCTTTAACAGCTTAACTGGCCCTGGGTGAGGGAAAGGGTCCTTAATAAGCCTCTGGTCCTGTCCTCATGACATTTTCATTAGCAGTCAGGACAATGGGCCAGATGACATATATTGTATGGTAGCTGAAAGTGCTACTAACTGTCCTATGAACTCTCAGAGCTTCACTGTCAAAACTGGGGGGATCTAGAGGGGTCTGTCCACCATCTGTGTCTCCTTTATGAATGGTTTCTAGTGAGTGCTTTTGCTGAATTTGCAGGTACCACCAAGCTGGTTCAGGCACCCAGCATGGCTAGGGACAAACTGATCTTGACAAACTGGAGAAACAGTTCAGAAAAAAAAAAAAAAAAACAAACCAACAACAAACACCACAAAAACGTGCAACATTTGATGCATGGTGACATCCCTAAACTCAGACTGAAATTGTTATTGTCTGTGTTATGAAGGGGTTACCCACCTTACCAAATTCAGGCAAGGTGATGTTTTCACAATGGTGTGAGCAGAATGGCCTTCAAGACACAGAAGATGTTTTTCTGCCCAACTCAACATGGGTGGAAAAGATCTAGCTTTGGGCACTGTGTTTTGAGAAGGATGAGGAATAATTACAGAAAGCCTTGGGAAAAACAGTGGTAATGGTGAGAGGTTTAGAAAACTTGACCCCTGTAGAAAGGCTGAATGAACTGAGGCATTTTCTAGTCTATAATAATATCAAAATATATCACTTCTGAAGCCGGGCTTTTGTAAACAATACCATTCATTGAAGATTGACCTTGCCATGCAGTATAGCATAAAAAGTTCACATTGGGATGCAGGGAGAGATGGTGTGAGGTCAGGGTGGAGGGGAGATTTCTGCACTCAAAGGCTTTCACATTACTTTCTACTTTTGCAGAGGAAATGTCTGTGAATACAAGAGAAAGGTAATCAATGGTAAGCACTAAGTTCCCTGGGGGAATATAAGGACAGTAAAACATAACACTTCATTGAAGCACCTGGGTAATGAACATTGCCACAAGCTGAAGCAAGTACCATTGCTACAACCCAGGCTTGCCCAGTTCTATGTGCTGTGCAGAAAAGGAATCACTGGCTCCAGTCATCTGGTTCCCTTTTTCCAGCCTCGCCTTAGGATTAGAGTTGGTCACAGTGCTGGGATAACCCTGGACAGACCAGGTCTACATAGTGTGTGTATATATATGTATGTATACATATATATATATGTATATATATACATATATATGTATATACATATATATGTATATACATATATATACATATATATACATATATATACATATATATACATATATATATATATATATATAACCTGGCATATAGGAAAGCAAGGGTACAGCTCCCAGGCACTGAGCACAAGGGGCACCCATCTCCCACACCCACCCTCACCCCCCCAGGTGTGGATGTGCCTGCGTTTCACCCATTTCCTGTCACAGGCATCCTCAGAGCTAACCAGCTGGCACCAATAAAAGCCCCAGGAACAACAGAATTAAACACAGAGACAACACAGCAATAAATATAAATGTGTTTCACCTCATTGCAATATAAAGGTACAGTTTTTTGGGGGATCTGCTGCTATAATCTATCACTATTCTTCGGACAGGGGTTTCTTCACAAAAAAGACTTAATTTTTCCTTCACTGTTAAAATGTTTTGCTGGTGCCCGCAGTAGCTGCAAGAAAAGGTTTCAATTCCCAAGCATTGGCTGTATACCTGTCAGATGTTGTTATCTTTGTGGACAAGACTGAATATTCTTGGCCCTAATTTCTAAGGGATTTTCATTTTGAAGTCAAGAATTGGTTTATTGCTATCAGGAGCTGGAGGGTACAGCAGGGTGACGACGTCAGTGTTGCCTTCCCCTGTTCACTGCTCATTACTTGTGTGATTTTGGTTTTTCTTTTTGAACAGCTAGCACCTGGAGCCATGGCATTACCTAATAATTATGCTTTTTTTTTTAAAAAAAAAAAAAAAAAGAAAAAAGCTGAAAAAGAGAAAATATAAGGAAAAACAAGTTTCTCACAGAGAAAGAACCCAAAGAGTGTTCCTTACAGTATCAGAGAAAATAAAAATAACTTATGTTGGATACCTTTGTATTTAATACATTTTTGTAGACATTGCTTATGAGTTAATTTTATGAATTTTTGCTCTGGTTGTCTGGGTCCTGATTTCTAAACAAGTGTGCTCAGTAGAACTGCAATCTTTTCTTCAAAAGGAAAAAAAAGTTCCACTCCCAGGTTATTGGAAAAAAGAACCCTGTCTCTTGTTTATTCGTTTATTTAGAAAGCATATACAGCAATGCATGGGGAAGGAAAGAGAGATGCAAAACAGGTGAGCATACAAATCCATCTCCAAAGAAATAGTGAGACACTTCCCAGATGATTAGTAGTACATCAGTCTATGTGAGCATTTAAACTGTTGTACCTCTAGTTTAAAAAAAGAAACCACAGAGAATTTCTGAAGAACAAGGTAAATGTCTATATTTCAGAAATCCCACCACAATCAATTTGTAGGCAGCAATATTTTTGTTTTGTTTTCTGTTCCTGATATTTCCTCAAAGGGATCTCTCTTGCTCACGCTATGGTTTCTTTCCTCAGTGTCCGCCGCTGGTGACAAGTAAGGATACTTGTGAAAGAAGATTTCCCCTTAGTTCTCGACCTCTTCTTTAACTTCTTCTGATGCTTGAGTGAAATTCCAAGCTCCTCCATTATCGCATTGAAAGAAAGACACTGGTGGAAGACGGAAATGGCGTTAGACACTTCTCACCAAAGGCAGAGATCGACCATACCCCTTTCACAAATGGTGGCTTTCAGAAGCAAGGACCTGAGCTCTTACTGGTGGGCTCAGAAAGCTTCTGTGCTGAGTTCTGCCAGCTTTCAATAAGCCCCTAAGGTATAACAGGTGAGTCTGTATAAGCCATGTTTTTTGCTTAACTTGGCTTCCACTGAATCCAATTTAACTTTAGCTGATTATGAATGTTTCTGAAATTCTACACCGATGTATTTGCGATGTTTTCATGACTTCATATCATAAAACTTACCTTTCTTCAGTAGGTGAATTTTCTCCTGACCTTAAAAGAAAAAAGATCTTCTTTTTTAAAACACATGTACCTTAGACACAAGGAAATAGGTATACTAGAAAAAACAATGAACACCCTTTTTGAAGATTTCTTTGTGGTTTAGTTATTTTTCCCTCACAAGATTAACAGACATTTCTAAAATATAGCATAGTCCTCAATAATCATCTTTCTTTGGAAAGAATCTGTTTCAAATATTGTGTGTTGAAGAAAGGAGAAAATTATCACAAGAATAAAGCAGCTGAATACTTTAGAAGGAAAGAAAAAATCCTTTTTCTTCCCACCAATACAACATTAACAAAGACATTTTGGGTAAGCAGAAACATCATTTAAAATCTACAGCTGGAATAATTACATATAACACAAAAAAACCCCTAAGAGGCTTTAAGTAGAAATACCTATCAATGTAAAAAAAATTGTTCCATGCAAATATATATACATAGATTATTTATATATAAAATGAAGTGATGGTAGCAGTGTGAAACAAACCACTTCACCTTCATCAATTTGAATAAATCCTTTCTACCAAACTTTTTCTAGAACTGGTTTAAAACAACTGGTTAAAACTACAGTTCTTGTAAAATGACAGCAACATCACACAGACATGGTTTTCTGTATCAAATACAAATTTGTATTCTAGAGTGATACCAATGCACGGTAAGCAATGTTCAGTACTTAACCAGTAATGATCCAATAGTGACCTTAGTTATACAGGGCTAAAAAAAGTAAACACAGATATATTATTCAAAAATGAGAAAACCCAAACTTTCCTAGTAGCCAGCTATTCTAGAGGAATATTTTCAAATGCCAAATAAGAGTATGAGGGTAACATGGATCAAGGCTAAATAATTTCTTTAAGGTAGCAAAGGAAACCCAGAGGAAGGAATCCCAGACACTGGGCTTCTTCCTCTCCAGTGTGAGTTTCTCTTCCCTATAACGTGTGTAACCTTGGTTCTGCAAATGAGCTCAAGACATCAGTGCATCAGCAAGTGTGTGTATATTAAATGTGTATGATCTTGCATATGTCATCATGTCCATTTGTGGGATGGGCTGTACACAGACTAAGATCCCATAATATGTTAAATCTGAAGTTTGATATGCTCTTTCTTGGAGATGCTTTATTTTTGTTCATCTGATGCTCTTTAGTATACATAAATTAAACTACTATTAATTCATGCCAGCCCCAAAACGTAATAGACATAGGTCCAGGCAATGTACTGCTTTATTTTTCAAATTACTGTCTGGTAATAGCCAGGAATTTGCTGGTGCAATTATCATTTAAATATCCCCTTTGACAATGTAATATAGGAATTCCAACATTACTGGAGTTAAGAGTCAAAGGTGTCTGCTACAGCCCCATGCCCTCTAGAAGCAGTGAGTGAAGCAGGCATTATTCTACCACAGACACTATTTCTATATTGCTTCAGGCTTTTTCAGAGAGTAGCACCACTTATTTACAAACTAATAAAACTTTATGCTCTAAGTGGCTGACTTAGCATCTATAATTTCTCCATACTACCTCACTTTTAACTGAGCTTTCAAAATCTAGATTACAAAGTTATTACAGAGCTCCATGGCAAATTAAGAAAGGATCGCATTAACCGTTTGTAGGATTGACCAGGTTTATTTTTATTTTCCTTCCCTGTTGTTCTTACTAACCTATATGTTATGTGCGTATTTAATAATAGCCACCAGTCTTTGCAATGTGCATACAGGGATGACTTCTGCAGATGAAATAGTACATTTTACTGACTTGTTAATAGGCTTGTATTTTAATTTTCCAAACCGATTCGTATTATTCAGATTGTGCAATTATCATAATGTCTTTTGGTTTCATATCAACAAAGTAGTTCCATGAAGATCATTTTACATCTGCAGAAAGATATTTAAAACATATTGCTAATATTAAATATGCAATGTTTTTAATATCTGGCTACATTTGTGAAGTACCCACTAGCTCCACTTCCAACTCTGCTCTGAATTTTAAAATAAATATTATCAGAAAGACTTCAAGCTATTCTTAGAAATGGCTTTCATGTTTAGGTCCTCTCTAAGAATTAAACTTTTGCCTAATTGTTCATCAATAGCAGTTACATATAAAATTGAAAATAAAGACATTACTGTTCTTGTTTATGATCTTTTCTGTAAACCAACCACATTTATCCACCCAATGAAGTATGGAAGTAGGCCATGCAAAATCTGACATGGCTCTGCCTTATCGAGGCTCTCTCCTATCCCATGCTGGCAGTGCAAGGCCCCAGTGGGTTGATTACCCATGAGAGAGGACGAACCACACACACTTAACAGACATGGGAATGGCCTCGGCCATCCTAGAGAGACAGGAGGAGGGTTTACAGGGATAGCTTCCTGGGTCTTGCATCTTGTGGCTCCTGCTCCTGGCTTTGTAAAAGCACAAAAGCAGTTTTGCAGTTACATTACACTTAGTTTCAAGGGACTTAAAACACCATTGGCATGAGTTTTGTCAACCTGAAGCTGTGAATTAATGTAGATTTAAGACCCTGGACTGATCCTTCAAAGATATTCCAATGGTTATGACTGATCAATTTTGTGCATCTTCCTGTGTCTGAGATCCTACCCCCTTTGAGAAAACCAGCTGGAGGTGGCAAAGAGCATTAAAAACCTTAGAGACACAGGGCTTTCTCTGCCCCTCTCCCTTCATACAGAGCTTCAGATGGTCGAAAAGAGCAATTTGAGATGATGTTTTGAACTTTCAGGGGTTTGGTTAATCATTCAGAAGGACAGTTACACATGAACTTTCTTTTGAGCCCCAGGAAGCATTGCTTAAAGTCCTATTTATCTCCAAGCTTGTGCGTGCAATTAGGAAACTGAACAGATGTCTGAAAACTGGAATTTCCCTGAACTTCTCAAGCAGTAGAAAACTGTGGTACAGAGTGAGTACAAACTCAGCCAGAAAGGTCTAGGAATTACAGGAACACGTTCAGTGGGGACTCCCAAGACAGCCCTCTGAACAGCGCCATGTCGGCAGCATAATTACAGTAGACTTTAAAAAAGCGATGGTGGTGTTAAAATTCCATTTAAAAGGGTAATATACTGTTCTTTTAGTATCATATCCAGGTAGCCAGATTGAAAGGGTTTCTTCAAAAAGCTATTTTTTTACATGCTATTAAGTCCACTTTTGAGGTCTTGCCAAGAATGAAAGCATAGTAGGCACAGAGCAAAAGATTTAACAACAGAGTTGTAAGTTTAACATTTTGCTTTTAGTCAGCTTAAATTTCTCATCCTAGCAATGTCAAAATGCTGCAGGACATGGCATGAGAGGCTAAAAGGAAATGTCATCCCTTAAAAACAGAATAGATTTTGCCGTCCTTGTGATGTGAGACTCTGCCCTTTGGTCATTTCAGCAGGCTATAAAAGCTTGGTCATGAAGATCCCAAATCCTTCTTTACACTCCCATAACAGAACACTGTGCTGAGCTTTAGGATAATTATAGATTCAGAATTTTAAAAATAACATAAAATACAATGGAAACAAAACTGGAAAAAAAATAATCTATAGTCAGGATTTATCGAACTGCTGCTTATACTGCTGGGATACCACTGGGGACAAGATTTTTCAATTGGATTTTATTAATATCTTGCAAAAGCATTCAAATAACAAAAGAAAAAAAAAACCCAAACAAACAAACAGAAAAACAAAAACAAACCTAGTGCGCTGTGTTGGAAAATGGCAAACTAAGAAAATCAAAGTATGTGGGCCAGATTTTATTCTGGAAGAATACCTGACCAGCTCAGGCACAGAAGAGGAAATGTAGAAGTCTGGATTCTTCTTCTGTAGTGCCCTCATCACTGTGGAGGACCCATAGCTGAGACACTGATATGTCTTCTGCTGAAAGAAAAGTGATTTGTTTGTGCCTAATGCACTGAAGGAAAAATATCCAAAATAGTTTCTGCTAGTGAGCAAACTGCTGTTGCGACACATTAAGAATCTGTTTGAATATGCTGTCACTGATGGCTAATTACAGGAGGAGATCACTAAATTAAGTATTTTAAACTGTCAGAGTCTATTGAACAGTGACTGTCAAAACAGTATGACAATAATCCATGGATTTCTCTTCCTCAGTTTCCTGTTTACAAGAAAAAAAAATCAGTAAAACTCCTTGCTAGTCTCAGATGGGACTGCTCAGTGAAGGCACAGATGGCCAGTCATCTTTGGAGGTGGGGTTATGGCCTGAAAATGGAGGGGCTCAGGCTGATGTTTGTTGAAGAGGGACAATCTGCAGACCTGGCAACTTCACAAAAAATTCTATTTTGCAGGAAACTCACTGAAAGAGGGGATTTCTTCCTTCTCCCCCTTCTCCTCCTCCTTTTTTTTTTCCAAAGAGCTGAAGATGTGAAGCTTTAAGGCTTTGATCCGAGAGATGGCACAAGCACACGATACTGTGGCAGTACTTTGAGGAAATATCAATCTAGTTGCGGAAAGCATTATTGCTGTGCTTGGTCTAGTTCTGTGGTGCAGGTGTGTTGTCAATCCATCCTCCTCCTGGCTCTTTCAAATGGTGATTGTATTGCCTTTGTTCCTCTCATTCTTCTCGTCCTTTCTCTCTCCTTCTCCCTGCACCTTTGCCTAATTGGTTTGAAGACTGTTTGATGAGGGCAGGAACTGACACTAAATAAAGGCAGACATACTGACCCCCAGTCAAATAAACCTGGCAATGGGTTGGGACTCGTTTATTCACAGCCCCTTTGCTTTCAGTGGTAAGTGGCTTCTGTGTATCATATCACATGCCATTTTTTGCAAACACTTATTAATTTGAATATTTTGGGAGTTCTGAGTAAAATGCAACAACATCAAAACAAATATTAATACAAAATCACATAAGGGTATGTTTATAGCCATTTTTCTTCCCAGATAGCTCTGGCTATGCTTTACTGGTGCTGCAGTGCCAGAACTGATGGAGTCTGTTGTGGCTCATCCATCACAGGCAGAGTTGTTGGCTCTGTGCTGAGTGCACAGCAAGGTCCCTGTGCAGCCACACACCTGAGAAAGGATCCAGTTTGGTTATTGGATCCTGGATGCAGCTGCAAGGCTGCAAATTAGGAATACTTTTTTTAGGAAGTATTTTTTTGTGGCCAAATTTCAAAGTATAGCGGTCATAGAATCTTAGAGTGCTGGCTGATAAGCAGAAAATCTTTGAATGTTTTAACACTACTTCTTGAAGCCTGTTATGTCTATGCAGGTGCCATGCGCTTCATAGGAGACGTTATGGGCTGTGCCTTCCTTGAACCTTGCCATTAATCTGAGGGCACCTGCCTTTTCCTGCAGCCATGGCAAACCTTGTAAAAACCGCCTTTACAAGCATAGATTCGTTAGCACTCAGGTGGTATGCTGGCTCTTCACTGCCTCGGCTGCTGGCATAGATGCTAAGGAGCAAGTAAGGCTTTTAAATGACATTTTGTAGCTAGGTATGAAGCTCTGCTAGGGAAAGGAGGAGCTGCTTTGTAATTCCCATGGGCAAGACAATGTCTGTAGGGACAGCTAGACAAAGGGAAATGATGACTGTTACTAACAACGTGGATGTTTCCTTGACAGATATGAAAATGTTTACCCCAAAAGTGACAGAAAATTTCTGGATTCTGCATTCATCTAAAAAGCGATTAGAAAACTGATTGAAGCTGCAACACGGAGTATTTCTTGTGTAGAGCAGTGATGGAGATAAACACATTAGGAATTTTCTTTCTCCTCTGAGAGTTGAGAGAAGCTGAATTTAATTAGTTTTAAGTCTCTTCTACTGGAAAACTGCAAACAGAAGTGCTTTCTTAAATCAGGGATACAGAAGATCTCATTCAGGTCTTTACTGGTAAGAAGGCTCATTTTATGAAGAACCGAAGCTTTCAAGTCCCTATTCAAATAAGTTAAAATGCCATTTTGAGCAAGACAATTTCTTGCAGCGTCTGGAGTGGAGTACAAACACTCACATACGTTGATGAGCACCGGCCGAGAAGAATTGGTATAGCCCAGCTATGAGCAGTACATCTTTGTCACAAAAAATACTTAAGCCTACTGCCAGAATAACGTTGACTAAAAACTGTAATGTGAACAGAAGGAAAACACAGGTCACTGCATGCTCTGGCTTTTCTCAGGAGCCAGGTAGTAGAGAAACAATTCAAGAGGAGAACAGAGCTTCACCACAGCACTTCAGCGATTGAGTGTGAAGGCATCCACTCGAACAAGTTTTCTAATTGCAGTAGTGTCCAGAAATGGCCCCTCAATATAACAGATCGTTAACTTGTTTGATGAGGAGGAACTACAGCAGGTAAGAAAACATAAAGTAGTTCTGAGGGGTAGGAAATGAATTGGTGAAACTGGTGGTAAGCTGGCATATAATGAAATACAGATAAAAGGTAATCAGGTTTTGAAAACATGGTTGTTTGACACGGTTCATGGCATCCTATGAGCTGGCATCTCTGTACATTTTATGTATCTCAAATTGTTGTCATATGTTTTTTGGTGGCAACAACAGATCCAGTCCATTGTGTCCTGCCCTGTCCATCCCCAGACTAGCTGAGGACTGGAGGAAATCAAACCATTACCCTTCCAGGGTATAAAAAGCATCCAGTACCAACCTCCTACACAAAAATCTCCTTGTGTGTTTCAGTATGCAAAGCAATGCCAAGGCTTTACTGTTTGATATGAATTGATATCCTGATTTTGCCATAAAGGAGTTTTCTATGTTACAAAGCCTTACAATAATGAACATCACGAATTGCTCAAGCCAAGTCAACGGAGTTATTCTGTGAAAGGTATATACTGGGGGTGCCTGAGGGTGTTGTTGTTGAATATGTTCTTAAATGTTAATGGTTACATGGCATAAAATTTAACTGATAGATATGATTTTGTGCTATGATAGTTACTTGGAGGCTTTGGCAAATGAATTTTAAATGGATGAATTAAAATTCATTAAATATTGACACTGGGAATAAGATATGCCAGCTAAAAATCTCTGGCTGCTTATATTAGGGGTTCAGAAAGTTAATGAAGCCCTGCAGGTTATTTTCTGAGGTTTATAAAGAACTGACTGGCCCACTTGCTGAATGCTTCAGCAGAGAAAAAGCAAAATATTTCTCCATGCTTTTAGTAATGAGACTGCCATTGGTTTACTCAGGTTTGGTAGGAGATGAAAAGGAGGTAAATAATTTTTCTTACCTGAAAAAGGTGAATTACCCCATGAAATGACAAGATGACAATTGTACATAGAGACTGTGGTAATTCTTAAAATCTACTATAGTCTATTGCACTCACTCTTTGCTGTAGATGTAATTATTTTCTCCGATATGCATTTAAACTGCCCAAATTTCCAGGACTTTGACAATTTGTGTTAGATAAGCTTATCTCCTGCTGAAGCAAGAGGCACTTTGAAGTCATTAACCACGTGTTGGTGAGCACAACTTTTGCCATTATGTGCACTGTTTAAGTTTAGTGCTTTCCATTGGACACACCTTTTTTCTTTCCTGACTATACAGTGTGAATTGAGGACTGTGTTCGAATCCCTCGCTCCTCTCGGATTAACTTGCCACAGTCTAACTCCGTAGACAAGGTGGTGCCAGAAGTGGAGTTGGATGGATGGGTTTGCTTACACTGTAGTCCATAAAAGAAACAAAAGGCCTTGCATGCATGAAAAGAAAAATGGAGACAATAAATAAATGAAAGAAGTAAAATTAAAAACGAACATGAGAATATGATCAAAAGCTATTTAAATCAAAAGAGATTCAATTTATGGAAACAGAAAAGTCATAGATTGTATTCAGCTCATGCTTTGGATTAGTTTGGTGATAATATACACTGTATAGCATTTTCCATCTAAGCTTTTTATTTTACCAGAATAAAAATAAAACAAAAAGAAGAATCAGGAAGTAACACTGGAATAGCTGGTATTCTACTTTCTCTAAAATTACTTCTGGAAAATAAATATGATGTTGTCACATTAACTCACTTAAAGATTTTAATTATTAAGAGACTGCCTATAATAAGCAATCCATTGCTGTGAAATAGAAGTACAGTTTCAGGAATGGTATATGTATGTATGTATCCCTGAATACTATGTTATTCACCCAACATATTGCTAAGTAAATTAACACTCCCTCATGATGTAAAGCTTTAGGTCTACTTTAATTATGACTTCAGGAATACATTGCCTTCCCCAGACTCTTGAAGAATTTCCAGGATACTCTGCACTGTATTAGCATTTTTACTAAACATTTTAATTAGCTGCAACTGTTCTCCAAAACATATTTGAATGAAAGATCTCCTGAGACAAAGGTATCGATACATACTTTATGCACTTTGTGATAAAACTGTTATGTAGGGTTAAAGTCCTAATCATAAAGCTGCAATATGTGCAAAATACATTAATCCTTTATCTCTGACTTATTCCAAAGCAGGGGCACTTTGATTATTATGGCCTGGAAAATTGCTCCACATGAGCTGTGTCTGTTGTTCATAGACAGTGCCACCGCCTTTAATGAGGGCATGCTCAGGCACATGGGGAGATGTCTGCATGGTCAGGAGCTGACCACATCCTGCAGGATACTGTGAAGAACAAGTCCACTGACACTGGCATTAGGTGTCATGGACCGAAAACAACACCAAGTGCCATCTGGAAAATGAAGATGCATGCATGGTACGGTTCAGCTTACTTCCTTTTAGCTCTCTGAACTGCAGGCATATATGTAGCTTTAGCTTACGGTGATCCCTTACCAGCAGCAAGGAGACACTGGTGATCTATCCTATCCAAAATCAGATGTTGTCCTCTCACGGCCCTCAGCCCTGGCTGCTTGTTTGTACTCAAGTGCCAATCCCCCTCACATCCCAGCACCACTGCTGTATGCAGTGTAAACTGCACCTCTGAGACTGAGTTCAAACTGTTCCCCTTCTTTCTCTCATCCCTGCTGCCTATGTTAAGGTTATTTTTCTCAACAGTCATTTCTGGCATTTAAGTCATCAGCCTTTCAGGATTACACCCTGGATGAGGAGGATGAATTGCCCATGGAAAAGCTCCTGCCTTTCCCTTCTAAAAGTGAAATGTGAGCTTAAACAACTCACTTTGAAGAAGACACCTCATGTCTAGAAACCTGAAGTCGGGTGATATGAGCCTGCCTCTTGATGACTGCATCAGGGGCAGTCACCAAGACTGCATCCTGCAGTGCAATGTGACCCCTACCCCTATGGTAAGTCCTGTTGAAGTGAAGAGGATCAGAGCAGCTATAGTAGTTGAGCGAAACAGGGCCACATCAGGTTCTGGGACATGGCCAGAACCAAACTGGCACCAGGGAAGGCAGCCAGAGTAAGAAGGTGGGCAGACAACTTCAAGAATAGACTCCAAGTTGCTGCTCGTGCCTTGTTTCTTTTACGGCGGCTGGTGGTTCAGTAAACGAGTGTTTACACTCTATTTTAATGATTGATTCTATCTCACAAACTGCGGTAATACTCGAGGCATGATTTATACACAGCATTTCCTTTGTTTTCCCTCTGCCCTTTCAAATTGCTCATTACGCTTCAGTGGAGCCATCACCAGAATTTCTTTGGCTCCATAATCTTACTTTACTGTGGCATCCATCACCTTTCAGTAGGTCTCCCTGCTTTGAAGTGCATGCTTCAGCACAGTGTGTAAATCCCTGGCTGTGCAAAAAATGCTTTCTAGAGCAAGAGAAAAATTGCACTTGGGGATTTGGAAATATATTCCTGTTGTTACTCAAAGGGCTGATGCTAATGTTATATATATAAAAAAAATCCAGTTGTGTTTTGTTGCTTTCCAATATAATTTATCTTTGAAGTCTTAAAGATCAAGCAGAAACTGTTAGAGAAGTTAATTGCTCTTATTCTGCATTGCCCTACTAAGCAGCACTAATTGGACTGTGGGTGAGGTACTTCCCTGTTCTTATTAATAAATTATTTGTCTTTAGTGCCAGAAACGCATGGTGAGCCTTCAGCCATACAAAATCTGAACTCCAGCAAAGAGACATATAATGCAGTCACCACCACATCCACAAATCTCAGCCTCCCAGAAACATAAGCAAGCTGGAAATGGATGACTCACCTGCTCAATATCAGTGTTCTTCCTTGATTTATATATAAATTCACCAATGGCTACGAACACCGAAAGAACAAGCCCTGCAGCAAGCACTATGAAGATGCCCCCAATATTCTCCACCCCGAGAGCACTGGCTTCTTTGCTGTCCTCCTCGGGGCAGCCATTGCCTCGCCACCACTTTTCCTTCATCATGTGCAGCTTTCCCTCTTCCTGGAGCTGGAGGATGGCGATGGTGATCTTGTCTCTGTAAGGGGACCCTGCGAGGTGAGAGTAAGACCCGTCAGTGCTCTTTGCAGCAAAGTGAAGGCAGAAAGGCAGCAAGCTGCTGCTGTCTGAAGCAAAAGTGCTCCCCTATTACAGGATTGATTATTCCACCTAGAAATTCTGGGTTTCTCTTCAGCTGGAATGGGAAAGAGGACTATCTGTTGGTGTCTGCCCTGGGGACTGGAAAGCTCCTTTGGTGTGGTTATTTGTTTAAGAATTTATTATAATTTCTAGGGTCTCCTACTGAGGTTTATTTAAGCCTTGATAGTGGGTTTTCTTGTGAAGTAATTCCTTCATATCATGTTTGAATATTGCTTTGAGCATCCTTTGAGACTTTCTGCTTTGCATCTCTTCCATTTACTTCAACATCTGTTTATTTTTCCTACTGCATGTAAAATGAGTAGCTGTCTAAGGAAAGCCCACAGTCAGTCAGATACATTCTCTTCTCATTTATACCTGCATAAGTCCACAACTCCAGCTACCTTACAGCTTATAAGAACGCAAGGTGGTCGAGTCTTTTTTTCTATGACTTACAACAATATTAACACTGCAAGCTGAAAATAAAAACTATTTCATACTTTTTATTTGCAGGCCAACAGCTTGCTAAATGATGTGTTTTCAGGCTCAGCAGCATTCATGGACCTATACAGTACCTGGCAAATAGCAGGGTCATGTTGGGCAGTTCAATCTGTTTAGGTTTGCCTCTCACACACTCTGCTCTGGCTCTCCATCTTCCAATATCTCTGCCACCTGTAAGTCCCTTCAGGCAAATTGTGCTGTTGCAGAAGCACAAGTCTATAGCCCTAAAGGGGGACAAGGGAGAGGCTTGCCCCTCACCCCACTTCTGGAGCAATGCCTGGTTAAAGGAAATTGCTACCAATTATCTTTTCCCATGTTGCCAGAAGCTGAAGTTATCAACAATAATAGCAGCAATCATGTTATTAATTATGATAGACAAGTGGAAGTTGATTTTGGTGTTGTGAGAGTGACTTTTCTTTTGAGGGCAATGATTTTATGATAGCGAGCAGGAGAAGGTTACAAGAAAGGCTGTTTGGCTCTAAAGGCTTTTATATGTGCCCCCAAATCCTGCCATGTTGGACTTCCTACAGTTGGAAGCATGTCTGGGCTGGAATACAGTATCACTAGTCCTTTGTCCATGTAGCTAACTGCCATCCATCCTTTCCTCTCCTTTAGCACATGAAGAAGACTATTTTCTTAAGATGCAATTTCACCAAAAGTCACATTTTGCCGCAATTTAGTGCAGTTGCAATTCTCAGTCCAATCAAGGTAAACAAACTTTAAAGGCAGAACATGTGCCAGAATGTCAGTGATAGCCTCGTACGCATAGACACGGACACGTAAGAAAAATCTCATTAAACACACTTCTGTCTCTATGCATCTAAATAGCCTTGGAAATTTGGCCTCACAGCCTAAGTTTTTGTTCTATATTGCCTTGATGGACATTATTAAAAATAATTATACCATGAATACAAGTCCCCCTCTCTGCTTTCCATTTCTTTTAGCCCACAGTACTGTCTGAGGAGAATCAGTGTGAAAAACATTGCAGTTCTTCATTTGTTGTGCCAATACTCAGCTATTTTTCAGTGTATCTTAGTGCCAGCACAAGGACATGCTGTGACCACAGATGCCAGAAGACATGTGTCAGATTATACAAAGTCCATCTGGGAAGCCAGCAATCAGCAGCCACTGCCTGAGGTAGCCAGCTTCAAAAGGAAAATACGCCTTCTGTAAGAATAGATGATTTCTATGCATGGTATTAAAGAACCAAAAATAAGCGCAACAGAAAGCAAAAGAGAAACACCTTCAAAGCTGTCTTCACACACAGAAAAGAATTATTACCACTGAAAACAGCAGCGCCTCTCAGAAGAGCAGAATTGTTTCTACCTTAGGAGAGGTTTGTCACCCTGATAGATGGAGTCTGTTAGATTGTAGGCCTCATCTATTTTCCCTTGTCTGAAAGGATATAGCTGTTAGGTAAAGTGAAGCAGCCAGAGCCACAATGCAGGATTTGTGGGAATGTTCATTCTTTCTTGTGATGTTTATGTTGCCAGCAGGATTATCACAACTCATCTTGAGGGGTAACAGGTACATCTATATTTCTACACGTGCTTTTAAAGTTTGTCAAGTGTACCTGAAGTGTCGGATTGGTGATGCTTTATTGGTGAGCACTAAAACCTCAAACAAATCCATCTCAACACCTCTCTGAATATTCAGCATATCATTTATGGCCTCTGAGCTATTAGCAGCCTACCTCTAAGGCCAAGAAATGCATATATCTACCTTCTTAGCAGACTCCCAAGTAGCTGGTAATAGTTTTAGTGTTAGAATTACTAGCACCAGCACTGGCAGTGATGCTGGAATTAATACCTGTCTTGATGCCTATAATAATGTTGCTTTCTTCATCCATATTCCTCCCAGGGTAACATTTCACACAGGTTTTGCTTAGAAGTGCTTTTGCTACAGCAGTACTTTCAGAGTGCATTAAGTTCACCACCAACCATTGCTGCAGATTTTTCATTAGTAATGGTCTTTGCCAAGGAAAGGATCTGATGAAAACCATCCTCTTTGTGACCCATCGGCTCCATAATAAACATAAATGGAAATGTTTGCTGATATGCCTAAACATCCTTTAACCTAACTCAGCACAAAGAAGTAGGAAGACAGCCTATATCTGCAGTTTTTTACTTGCAGAAATTGCTCTGATAAATAAAACAGTACATTTCCTGGTTTTATAGAAGAACTTTCAAAAATTCTTCTTCCTGTTTCTTTGGGAGACAAATGGTGATGCTATTCAGTTCATTCAATAGAAATTTTGGAGTGCAAAGCATACTTTTGCTTCTGCAAACCCTAGCCGTGTGGTTGTGCATTCTCCTGAAGGAGCAAATGCAGACCAGTTAAAACTTGCTGAAACTTTGGTGAGGAATCTTTTTTTTTTTTTTTTTTTTCCATACAACTTCTGCAATCAATAGTCTTGAATGCTATGAGAAAAATAACAAAGCCTCTGCGGTCCATCTGAATAGTGGAAGGAACTCCATGGCTTATCTTGTTTATGAAATCAATCTTTAAAAAATTTAAGATGTCTGATTGTACTGAATTATTCCACAGTGCTTGGAGATATCTATTCCCCTGAATCCTGCTGGTTTTCCTTAAGAAAAAAATTAAGGCACATTTATCATACAAGAAACATCTTATAAATTTATTTCACAGCTGTATTTCCGATGGATGTACTCTCTGAGGATTACCATCTGTTCCAATTACCCCTTCATTGTTCTTGGTTTAAAGTGTGGCAGCTTTATAACTGCAATGAAACTTCTTCCATACATTTGTCTTCATTCAGGATTTTAGCTTTTGTATCATTTTCCTCAGGGTGAGAAGGTTGTTCTCACATAGCCAATGGAAAAATATACTTAAAATATTTTCTGTAAGACAATCTGTCTGAGGTACGAAGTATCATGGAGAATCACAGTTCAAAGTGCAGTGGTTTCTCCCTTATTTATATCTGCTCTACTAAGTAACCAATGGACCAAATACTTCACCTGTTATATTTGTGTAAACTGATATTGCCTTGAATAATTCCCCTGAAGGCAATACAATGGCATAGATATTAGCTGAGTGTGGCATGGTGAATGCATATGTGAGCAGTGTGGAAATGTCTATTATACAGGAAAAAGATCTAGCTGCCCAGTGCCAATTATTCACAAGAAGACAGCACAAAAAGCTGACATGTTTTCTAATTCTGTACAATTAGAGAATCTTGAAAAAGACATTGAATGTATTAAAAAAGGTCTATAGGAAATAGTTCACAGAGATTGGAAATCTTAAGATTCTGCTTAGCTCAAAACACTGAAATCCCTGATGCAGGTGCAGAACCTTGCAATTGCTTCTCACTGTTCTTATGTGTTGCTCTGAGGTCACGAAATAGATCAGAGATTCGTCTCCTTTCATGCAGCTTTCTTTGGGATGGATATGTGGGAATAACATTTATCCTGCTCATTTCCATTTTCCCAGAGGCATTACCTGATCTCTCAAACTAAAATGAATTTCAGTAGAGCAACTTGCACCTCGAGCCGCACAGAGGATACCCGGTTTGCTACGAGTGGGGTGCTCCAGAAGGCAAGCAGGTCACTCGACCTCATTCTGCAGCACTGCCTGCACTGCTAAGTTCCCTCTTGCTTGCAGAGACTGCTTGCAAATGAGCAGGGCAAGAGTAGATACTTTGCCTAAAAGGAGGCTCCTAGGGTCTGTTTCAGTGAGAAAGGTTTCTAAAAGACTAGGACATGATTCAGATGGCCATCTGAACTTCTGAAGTGGACACTGCTGGGTGAGCTCCACAACACCTGTGCTGGAAAGCATCTTACCAATAGGGGTTCCCACGCCGTAGCCCTTCGAATCGATGAGCCCCCCAATCTGGGTGAGATTGCAGTTTCTCTGAGTCACGTACTCTATGCTGGTCGACTCCATTAGCAGCGCATAGTCCGTTGTGAGCACACGCTGGATTCCCTCCTCATTGTTCTTCACCAGCGCCGTCTGCTGCCTGCTGCTCATGAGTGCCCACATCTTCTCGTATGTTGATATTTTGGATTTCTAAGGAGGGAAAATGAGGGCACAGCATCACACCTGCACCCAAACTACAGTTGTAAAATATTCCTCAGCCTTTTGTTGTGACCAATGTCAACAGCTTATCTTGATTGAAAGAGAATCAGTAGGAGGGTTTTCCTTCCCACAGCCATTCTCTCTTACTGTGCTTTATGCTGAGGAATCTCTTTTTTCACTTCCTTTGCAGTGCCAGGCACTTCATTACTGGCACGACTGTGAAGTGCTCGAAAGTTTCTTGGGCTAATGCCGTTACATGGATTACAGCACAGTACCCAGCTAAAGTAGTGCAGCTGCATACTGCTGCACTCAGGAGCATTGCTTCAGCCCGTCAGGGCAAACACACTATTCCAAAAGCCTGATGATGAATAAAGTACTGGCTCTTTTGTATTGGTGTCACATGCCTAGGAATCATGTACTTCAAGAATAAAGCTTGACAAACAAACCCATATCAGCTTCTAAGCAAACCTCTGTTTTCTTCTTTCCATTGCAATCAGACTTAAGGACTTGTCCTTCTCCCACTGAAGTTAAGAGGGAGTTTCCCAGGAGGAGTGTGTATGTGTCTTGTGCCAACACCCAGCTGCCCAGGGAGGAGGGATGCCAGAAGCCCCAGCCACCTCCGTACAATGTGGAACATCCCTTCCTCCCCGCTCACTTCCCCATGCTGTGGGACCCTGTGAAGGACCCAGGCACCCTGCAGAGAAAGGCAGTCCCCATGCCCCCTTGGTGGAGGATATGAAAAGAAAAACTGAACCTGCTCAGGGGCATGCTGGACCCTTGAGCCTGCTACCCTCAAGATGTGCTACTTACTAACCAAAAAACCTTCAAGCACTCGCACAGTACTAACATGATTAAGCATCTCTCTTCCTTGTATGCTCTCAAGCAGCATTGAGCACACAATGTCACTTTTGGATATCAGGGTAGACCTACAGACAGCTGGACCATTAGAAACTATCAAAGAAAAGATTTTATCTCAAGATGGTGAAACCAGCCATTGCCAGACTACTCTGTGCTGCAGCCTAGCATAAGCCAGACACACACAAACCAACTTTTTCATGTAAATATGAGTTGAAAGTCATCCACCCATTTATGTTCCCGCAGTTCTGGGGCAGTATATCCTCACTTCCTTCATGGGTCCTGTAGCCATCATAGCTGATTTTAGTCTCACTGTGTAGAGACCATATATGCTTATGAAACACTGGTGTCTGGAGGATTCCTGTAAGAAGCTGATTTTCTGGTTCTTTGAGCTTTAAATGTTAATGTTTCACCTGTAAATTCAATACCTGTGAATGTCACCTAAATTACACCTAAGTTTGGTAAGCCACAGGATACCACTAAACTTTGAAGATGGTTAAGTGGCTCTTTACTAGTAGAAACCATTTTTACTGCTCAGCTGGGAGTATTTTTTGAAACTGATAAACTTGTGCAGGAGATTGAGTCTGATATTTAATTTACTGGAAGGATGTATTCCTTATTCAGACAAGTTTGAAAGGAAGATCTTAGCTTCTCGAGTTGCCAAATCCCATTTTTTTCAGGATAGATCATATGCCAAATTCTTTTGAATTCTCATTGATTTCAGTGGAAACATGTCTGTACATCAGAAAGTAGGAGCTGGGAAGAGATGCAACATGAGATTAAGATCTATTATCACAGAGGGTCAAGAAATCAACGGAAGATTTATAGATGTGTTGGAAACAGAGCAGGATAGCAGTCCGGAGAAATATGTGTGTCTCACAATTTGCGGGTGTGAAATATCTTGCCTTCAGTTAGACTTTTCCCCTATTTGGACATGTACACGGATGGTGAATGCTGCCTGAGATCCTCCTGGCTCACCTGCCTAGAACCACATCCCCTCACTGGAGCACTTCTTAACTGTCCAGGCCCTGTTTTCTGGGTATTTTAAACTGTTATAGACAGATCTGATATGGCCAGATCTGGTCAGGGAGGAGGATGACTTTGAGGTTCCTTCAAAGTCAGAGCTCCATTCTTACCCATAAACAATTTCAATTGCTTTTGTTTTCATTCCCCCTACTACCTGGCTAGAAAGGCTAGTCACTGCAAAAACTATCCTGAAAATATTGCCTCTTTAGTAATAGTTTTTCTGGGGACACTATGACAACAGGGGTACTAGTGTAAGGCATTCAAAATTAGTGAGAAAACACTACTGTTAGTATATGTATTATAAACAAGACTGAATAAAAAGTGATATAAATTTGAATAAATGCACAGAGTGTTCAGAAAAGCAGTGAAAGTACCTTGCTTTTCCCATATGGCTCCCAAACTGCATCCCATCCAGTAGGCACACTGTGTAATACCACCTGTCAGGGGCTTCCTGCTGCTACTTTAAGCACAAAGTCCTAAACCAAAGCTCTTCAGAGTTTGCTTCACGCCAAGATCTTTTTCTGCACTTGATGTCTTCAGACATACTTTTGCCATGTGTGTCTCTTATAGTCCTGAAAATCAGACTCATCTGGTCTTTGCATCTCATGTCCTACATGACAAGCACTCTCTTGTTCCTCTCTCCTCCATAGAGAGGAACACCTGGAGTGTCATGGTTTTGCTTTAAAAAATGTTGGTCTGAAAGAGTCTGCTTTTCTTGCAACACAGGAAGCACTTGGAGTAACGACCCTGCCTCAGTGCAACCCAGCCCTGTGCTACCCTGCCGCAGGACATTTTTACTGCTTGTTGCACCTGGTGGTGCAGATTCCTCCTTCCCCTCTCCTTGTCCCCATCACATCGGCACTCCCAGGTGGTAGGACTGTCTCTGCAGCACAGGCTGCCCAATGTGAAAAGCACCTTTCACCCCAGCTCAGCTCCTCCAGCCTTCAAATCGCAGGGGCGTGGCTGTCAGGGGGTACTCCTGGGTGTTGGGGTGTTCCCAGAGTCCGTCATGGCATGGGGCAGCCTGGGGGAAACTGTCAGGACTTCACAGCTCCCCAAAATGAGACAAAGTTATTTCAAGTGTCTTCTCTAGAATCATTACGGTAAAGGTGCTTTTTCTTAAACTATACTGTAATGCATGTGCAGCGCAGGAAGGGGAGTAACTGCTGCCCAGAATCCCTTACTCCTGGCTTCCCCTAATTCCCAGTTCTCTCACTGGTGGGTGTGGGGGTGTGTACGTTTGTGCACACTTACTTAGCTTAAGAAGTATACACAGTATTTTACAGTCCAAGGGAGGCAAAGTCATGCCCTTACAGAGCACACAGTCTTCCTTTTGCATACATAAGTATCTAACATATTTATTGTACAGAGACCTACTCCGTGATTCTTTTCTTTTAAGTTTTGGACAGCATAAGGAAATCCTAATCTTGTGAGGATCTTGAAGGGTTTCTGTAATAAAAATAACAACACCTTTTATATAACACTTTGTGTGTCTCACTGGTTTAGAAGTGTGATAAATCGTATTTTTCATGCATCTTTCACTATGTCACCTTCACTCTGCTGGAGAATCCATTCTGTACAAAAACGAGTGTCCTTTCATTTCTGTTTGTGTACACATATATCTCATGCACAAGTAAGCTAGCATCTATAGCATATAAATATTTAATCACCTTGTCTGGATTTTTTTTAAGGCCTACATTCATTTAAGCCTACAAATGTTAATCTTGGGTATTAGCAGTGCAAAAAAATCAGTGTAAAGTTGGAAAGAGCTCTAGAAATTTGTTCTGAACTTCTCATGCTGAAATTTAGAAGCTATTTCCTAGAAAAAAAAATATGGAAGCAGTAGGTTTTGAAGTTTTAAAGTTTTCTCTCTGGTGCTGAATTTGACTTCAGAATAGTAATGGCAGTGACTGACTGTGGGCAGTGAAGAGCTCCCAGACCAAGGGAGTTTCCCAGAGTCCTTCAGGAGGTGGCACCGCTGCTTCCTCCTGCCTTATATTCCCAATGAGAGTATGGTACTCACCTTACGCCATTTCTAGGAATATATCCAGATGGGTTTCCCAGCACAGCTTAATGGAAATGTCAGCTCATCATTTCAAGAACTGACTATAACGAGGCTCTGAAAAATACTGTAGTTTGTGCATTTCTTTCAGCACTGAACCATTTCTACTTGGCCACACAGGAAAGCCATAACAAGGGCAGTTCACCCTTGACAGCTCCATCAGGGATAGCCTACCATCACATTTATTACATGATTGAAACACCCTTGATGAGCATTATTTGTTTTGAGAGATGACTCAAATACTTTAGCCAAGATCCCTTTTGTGTGTAAGCATTTTGCCTCATGTGGAAGCATGTGGGCTTGTCACTAAAGCAGGGCAGGGGGCTTGGGCTGGAGCAACAGGGGAGAGAGCTTGTGCGTGGCACGAGTGTTATTTTGCCCCACATGTTGTTTCCCCACAGTGTCTCATCCTCTTCAAAGGCACTGCATATTTGACTATCATCATTCTTAGATGCTACAGTGAAAATCATGATCCTGGTTCCTTCAGTGCTTAACTTCCCTGCTGAGGCTACTGATGAAGCTCCTAATTAATTCTAATTGTCACAGGATTTTTGTGCATATATCCTATATTTATAGCTTGTTGGCTTTTACATTGACATTTTATGAGATTAACCCATTTTGTATGTAATTAATAATAATAGTGGAAAAAAAATAATAAAAGGAATGCAGTTATCTACAAAGCAATTAGCCACAGAAAATGATCTTTTACTTACAGATGTGTTCATGTGTGTATGTGGCCTGTATATTAATAGTCTGTGTAATATTGACCATGGACCATTTTAAAAAAGCAACAAACAGACTTGCATTTTTACTGCCTGAAGTATTACTGCAGTGCAAACGTGACCTTCAGAAGTGATCTTAGCCAAGTAGCTGGAAGAAGCTGAGATCCCACCCAAGAAGCAGCCTGGAGGAGAATGTCCCCAGGTCCATGCCCTAGTTCCCTTCAGATCCTCCCATCAAAGGCATGGGTTTGCCCCTCACAGCCACACAGCATCAGATTGTTTCTCCATATGCCTTTAGTGAAAATCTCCCATCTTCTACACTAATATTGCTGAAGGATCCTCCATGGATTTGGGCAAACGACATATTTACCTATTACGCTAATCCACTCAGATGTTGTGATTCCATCTCACCATTTATCGCTGGAGGGCCATGGGTCAGTCCGACTGTACAGAGCTGACTGATGCCATCTTACCTTGAAGAAGGTCATCGTAGATCCGTCTCTAACAGCCCCATACTCTATCTTGGTTTGCTTTGCCAAATCATCTGCCGAATCAATGGGGGATTCCATCCTCTCCACCGTCAGGAAGGCAGCCAGGTTGGCAGTATAGGATGAGATTATGATTAAGGTGAAAAACCACCATATTCCTCCAACTATTCTGGTAGAAAGAGCTTTGGGCATCAGCTCTGATCCTGTTACAATATCATCAAAACAACCATATTAAAATGATGCTGAAAGATGCCTTTCCTGATACCACAGACTTTTTAGACACAGAATGCTTTTATGAGCTGCAGTATGATAAAATGATTTAAACAATAATCTCACAGATGCACAGCTAACATTTATAATGGTAACACACTGTGAAGGGGATGTATGCCATGATACATGACAAATGGAATTATCCTTGGGTCTAAACCCCATTATGTCTCTGAGCTAATGCTCATTGTGATGTTAACCTCTTACATCCCCAGCAAGCTATACTAGTATATTTGTCCATTTCCTGAATCCCTTATTGCCAGTATACTATAATCAATTTTTTAACTGGAGCTCTTCAGCAGAATGCTGTTCTGCTTACAAGCTACCTGGCAGAAATAGCTTACAAGAGAAACCTGACTTGTGCATCCTAACAACATACTTAAGCAGGAACAGGACAATCAAAATGGTTCCAGTGAACTCATCAGCCCATGTGAACCTTAGCTCGAAACCCAGAACACATCTTATTGCAAATGTGTGGTTTACATTCAAAAATTCAGAGGGTGAGTGGATGCATCCTTTGGATCTACAGGGCAATGCAAAGCTTTGGACAGTGTATTTAACATTCATTATTGCTGAAAAGGTTTTAGCAGATCTGCCTGCATGTTACATGACAAATATGAAAGTGATCTGCCATTGTCATAAAACCCCATAGAATAGCACGTGTGGGTGTTAAGTGCACTGAAACTGCTTCTAAACAGCTCAGTTAAACTGTATTATAAGCCACACAAGTACACATATTTCTAAGCATTCTGATGCAAGTTTTGTGCTGTTTTTTTCTAGAAGTGTCCCCACTGCACTTAGCTTATTACGTGGGATTCAAAGATCTGGTTCAGCAAAGAACTTAGCTACTTGAATACTTCTGATTCAAAGTTAAGCCTTTTCATAATTATTTGGTTGATGAAGGATGGAATTAAGAAAGTACTTAAGTGCCTGTGAATGAAGATATCAGCACGTAAAGCTTTTGATGTGACAAACATATTTCTATTACTGGAAAAACATGTTGACATACTGTTTCTCCCCAGCTATTTAGTGATTTCTGTAAGAATTTAAAAAATGTTACAGAGAATATTTTCAGATTTTGCAAAAACTCCAAATGTGACTTTTGGGGAAAAGACTGAAAGGGTAAAAACTTTCCAAACAACCAGCAAACAGATTTAACTTAGCTTTGTAAATATATAGACATGTATCTTAAAGGTCAAAGCTAAGCATAGCCCAAGGGTTTGAGCAGGTTGACAGAATTGCCAAACTGCAAGAGCAGATGATCTTCCCGTGCAGCCCAGTGCAGCCCTCGTGCTGCCTGGATTTCAAATTAAGCCAACAGTCCAAATGCAAAAACTCTCACTTGAAGTTTTCGAGTCAAAATGTACTCAAGAGCTGTAGCTCTATTTGGGTTTATGTTTAGGGTCTGTTGTACTTTCTTGCTTTTCAGATTAGATTTTTTTTTTATATATATATACAATGTAATCTTTTTCTTTTTTTGTGTTGTTGCTCTCAGGAAAAGTGTGTGTTTATTTTTAAGCTGAGGTTGATCTGCAAAATCTGGCTTCTAGGAGTGCTGATTCAGGTCATCCTGAAGGTATTATTTCTTTAAAGCTTAGACAGCTATACAAATATAATTTCTACACTTAGATGCAATACCTAGCTCTGACATATATGTCTCAGTAATGCATAATAGCCAGATACCTTCCAGATATCTTAATGAGCAACCATGAGATCTGCCAGCACAGCCTTACGGCAACACAAGAGAGTAGGCGGAGAAGTCCTGTGTGCTGAATTTGTGGGCTGAGATGCCAAACCTCCTGTGATTCCCTCTAGCAAAAAGTTGTTTGTGAAAAAGCAGTGGAATAC